>NC_087368.1:15204557-16449557 GCF_030014295.1 Loxodonta africana | reverse complement strand
CCTGCTGATGTTGATTACACCTAGATCTGCTACTGATTGGAACTGTTAAAAGGCAAAGAGTGTGGCTGGTTGCTGAATCATTTAATTGTAGGACTAATAAGAGATGTTTTCTCTGGGACCTAACAGAAATAGTGACGCTAGGAAATAGCGCCAAGAAATAGTCTTTTGCAGCCTAAAAAATAGTCTTTTGCCGTTTAATAATTTTTGAAGGTGTGAAACTTATTTACTTGTAATGTAGTAGAGGAATATTAGCAGCCTGGTTGGATTCCTAAACTGTGTTATTGAACCCTGTTGAGAGGAAAGGGGGGAGAAATCCTAGAGGAAAGTTGGTGCTAAGAATTTTGTTCCCTGGCAGTTGAATGTTTTTTTTTTTTTTGTAAAGATAAAACAAATGGATAATTATATGTATAAAAATGTTAGCTCAGTAAGTTGAGAGATTTGATAATAAAATGGCAAGAAACTCAAAGTTAAATTTTCATTTGTAATTAAGGCCATGTTTGTAAGCCCAAGGGATGATATAAAATGGAGTTTGTATAAAATACAAGTTCCCCATGAGTAGTTTACATATAAATTGTGTAATCTAGAGATAGGATCTGCATGAGAGCCCATGGGTACTTTTTGAGGCATCCACAGATCAAGTGTTCTTTAGAAATTTGTACCCTCACTACTTTAAAAATTTCGATAATCAATCCTGTGCTGGTCTTAGTGATATTGTTTGATAATTTCCACATTCTGTTGGATCACCATTCTTTGGAATGGGTATAAATATGGATCTCCTCCAGTCGGTGGGCCAGGTACCTGTCTTCCAAATTCCCTGGCATAGACAAGTGAGTGCTTCCAGCATTGCATCCGTTTGTTGAAAAATCTCAATTGGTATTCCGTCAGTTCCAGGAGCCTTGTTTTTCATCGGTGCCTCAGTGCAGCATGGACCTCTTTCTTCAGTACTCTTCAGTACCATCAGTTTTTGATCATATACTACCTCCTGGAATGGTTGAACGTCGACCAAATCTTTTTGGTACAGTGACTCTGTGTATTCCTTCCGTCTTCTTTTGATGCTGCTTTTGAAGATCTCTCTAAAGAGTTAAAAAGCAAAGATGTCACTTCAAGGACTAAAGTGCGCTTGATCCAAGCCTTGGTGTTTTCAGTCCCCTCATATGCATTTGAAAGCTGGACAGTGAATAAGGAAGACTGAAGAAGAATTGATGCCTTTGAATTATGGTGTTGGCTAAGAATATTGACTATACCACAGACTGCCAGAAGAAGGAACAGATTTGTCTTGGGAGAAGCACAACCAGAATGCTCCTTAGAAGCAAGGATGGCGAGACTGCATCTCACATACTTGGGACATGTTATCAGGAGGGACCAGTCCCTGGAGAAGGACATCATACTTGGTAGAGCGAAAAAGAGGAAAACCCTCAACGAGATGGATTGACACAGTGGCTGCAACAACGGGCTCAAGCATAACAATGATTGTAAGGACGGCGCAGGACTAAGCAGTGTTTCATTCTGTTGTACGAAGGGCTGCTATGAGTTGGAACTGGATGGATGGCACCTAACAACATGGTTATGCGTGTGGTATTTAATGATATTTCATGACACTGTTACTCTTTGTGTTCATTATAGATAATTGCTTATTCTTTTAAAAACATTTACTCATTCAATAAATAACCTAATGCCCACTTTGGTATGCAAATTAAGTCAATGGTTTAAGTAATTTGTTAGAAGTTATGCACATCTGTTGATAGGTATGATTGACAATAACTCGAATTGAGAAAAAGCTAATGTTTTAAAGGTTTGTACTGAAACATTTTGATCATGGACATGACATGAAGGGTGCTGTCAGCAACGTATATGATGGATTGGAGAGGAGACCAGTTAGATGGTTTATGTAAGGACTAGGCGACCAGTAATGAGTGCTGTATTCGGGATGGTGGCAGTAAAGTGGAATTCAGTGTTGGTCACCCATTGAATCACACATCAATAAACTTTGGAAAAACTTGAAATTTTATGAACTAATGCATATGTACAATCGTGAAGATAGCTTGGGACTGGGCAATGTTTTGTTCTTTTATACATAAGTATATTGGCTGAAGGTCATCTAACAACAAACAACAATGAATATGCATGCCATCTTAAGTAATAAACCATTAGACTGTAAGCTCCTTGAAGGCACTTATTACTCATTTTTGTGGTCTCAGCACAATATATTGTTTATGGTGGTCATTTAACCTTTTAAAGTGAATAAAAGTAGAGCAGAAACCTCCCTTTGTGGCTGGTATGGTTTATAGACCAAGGGCTAATGACATATTCAATTAATTGAAAACTGAATATGATCATTTTATTTTTAATGTCAGTATAGGGAGCTATAGCTATTTGTCCTTTTATAATTCATGCCAAGTTACATAATTTTCACACCAGGTCGTTTTACTGTCTTTGAATTTATATCAGTAATTTGACAGCGAATCATTGTACTGGTTTCCATCTAGTGGCAGAAATGGGAGATAGGAGGATAACTTTGAAAAGTACAATAGAACTAAATTGTTTATATCATGTTCCCCTTTATCTTGTTTGAATAATGTAAGTCATCTTCCACCTTCCCATCCAGACTTTTTAAAGTTTTAAGAAAATAAGCATTATTATTTAAATATTATTGATAATAACTAGATTATGTTTAAAATCCCATAGCATGTGGATTTTTATGTACAATTTTGAATATTTTGACAATTTGCCTACAACAAAGTATGGTCCCTGGACCAGCAGCTCAGCATTACCCAGGAACTTTTAAGAAGAAGAAAGTCTCAGGCCCAATTAGAGACCCATATATATGTGTATGTATGTGTAAAGATAAAACATATATCCATATGTATATAATATGCATGTAATAATATATATTATATATATATAGTTTCCTTCTATCTTCCTCCCTTCTCTTTCCTCCGTTCCTCACTTCCTCCCTGCCTTCCTGCCTCCCTCCCTCCCCTTCCGCCTCCCCTAATATAGATTGCTATTTTCACTTATCCTTGTAACCTGGAAGACTTTCTGTATCAATACATTGTTATTTTGTTTGCTTATTTCTTTTTCTTCCTTTTATTTTTTCTTAATAACTATATAGTAATTATACTATATGGATATACAATGATTTATTTATCAAGTCCCCAATTGATGGGCATTTAGGTTGGTTCCAACCTTTTTGCTATTTAAAAAGGATCTGTAAGAAATATTCTAATATATATAAAAAAAATTTTTTTATAAATATATATAGAGAAAGATAAAGCTATAAATATATACTAAAAAAAAAATTTCATATGTGTACAGTTATATTCAGAGGATAAATTCCTAACAATGCAATTGTCAAAGAGTATATGAATACTCATAATTTTGATAGCTATTTTGAAATCATGCTTCTGGAGATTATACCAATTTATACCTCTTTTAACAGATTTATACATGTTGTTTCAAACTATGCACCTTTTGGAAGATAAAGCAGGGCATAATATGGTATATTTATGAAGGAAACAGATCAATGTTAAGCTTAAAAATACCAAAATTCAAATAGTTGTCTTTTAGCTAACAGTGTATAAAGACCACTTTAGAGTTTCTTATATATAAGTTGGAAACCCTGGTGGCATAGTGGTTAAGTGCTGTGGCTGCTAACCAAAGGTTTGGCAGTTCAGATCCGCCAGGTGCTCCTTGGAAACTCTTTGGGGAAGTTCTCTGCCCTAAAGGGTCGCTATGAGTCAGAATCGACCCGACGGCACTAGGTTTGGTTTTTTTTTTTTTGGTTTTTATATATAAATTATCATATTCTTTAGAAACTTCTTGATGCATTCATCAAGCATAGTATTGAGGATTGTCTCTACTAATGTGAAGAAAATCTACATTTAGTGATTCATTAAAAAAGTAATTTTTACATATCTGAAAAACATTATCTTTGAAATAGCTTTGGTTTACTATCAGTTACTTGGACAGTCTTTAAATGTGGGGATTATTTAAGATACTACATATGTAGTTGCTTAAAAATTTATGATTTTTATTTTTATTTTAGGTAACTGCCATAACGTTCTTAAGTAGAACCTTTTTTTAGGTTTCTCATTTACGCGGTATCATTGGTTATATTGTGTTAATCATTTGAAAATTATAATGAAGCAGTAGTGATACATAGAACATTGGGTTTTTTGTGTGTTTTTAAAAACATTCTAAACTCTCTCTCTCTCTTTTTTTTTTTTACACTCCCTTAACTTAAAACTACTAAACAGATTTTTATTTTAATCTTTGGAACAAAAAAAATGTTCTCTTGGGCTGATACCAGGACTTTGTTTGCCAAGTTACAGACCGGGATCTATTTTTATAGGCCAAGATACAAACCTCTGAGAACCAGAGTTTATAATGGAATCACTGACAGGCCCTTAACTGTCGCAGCACACATGGCACTGCTGAAATCGTAAGGTACAAGGCACAAGATTTCACAGGCGGTGAAATTAAATTTTTTGGCAAATACGTTGCCAATGCCTTTCAGCTAGCATTTAATAAGCATCACGTGCAAATGAAGCTGTGCCGGGGTCCTAAAAGCTCATTGTACGGGCCTGATTCCTGCCCTCTGAACGCTTGTACCAGCGCACAGACACGGGGAAACACTTGAAGAAACCTGTGGGGAGGTTGCCTCATAATGGATTTGGCTGGAGAGAAATACTTGACTTCCTTCTCTCTAGATTTATCTTGACATGTTGTTGTTCTTGTTGTTGTTAGCTGTTGTCAAGTCAGCTCCTGACTCGTAGCGACCCCGTGCACAACAGGATCAGACTGCTGTGATCCGTCGGGTTCTCGTCGGCTGGTTTTCAGAAGTAGATTGCCAGGCCTTTCTTCCTAGTCTGTCTTGGTCTGGAAGCACCACTGTTCAGTGTTCAGCATCATAGCAACAGGCAAGCCTCCACTGACAGACAGGTGGTGGCTGTGCTTGAGGCACATTGGCCAGAAATTGAACTCAGGTCTCTGGCATGGAAGGTGAGGATTCTACCACTGAATCACCACTGCCTCCTAATTTGTCGTACCAAAAAATCCATTGCTGTGGATGCGATCCTGACTCATGGTGACCCTATAGGAGAGAGAATACAACTGCTCATAAGGATTCCCAGGCTGTAATCTTTGCGGAAGCTGACTGCCACATCTTTCTCCTGTGTAGCGGTTGGCGGGTTTGAGCTACCAGCCTCTCCGTTAGCAGCCGAGTGCTTAACCACTGTGCCACCAGGTTTCTCTGAGGGAGAAAAGACCTGGCAATCTACTTCCGTAAAGATTAAAGCCTTGAAAACCCTATGGGGCCGTTCTGCTGTGTCCTGTAGGGAGGGTCATTATGAGTCGGAATCAACTTGTGGCAGTGGGTTTGGTTTTGAGATTTGGTACTGTACCACAGGACTCCTTTTTAGTTTGACATACAGCCCTGAAAACCCTTCATGGTTTTTGCATGTGGTTCACTGCACATGTGTCCTGGGCTATACTACAAAATAGGCAAAACTCTTCAGTCACATCTTTATTTTGCTAATATCATTGAAGAAAATCTAAATGTTACATTGTTATACAATCAAGGAATTTTAATATTGAGTAGTTAGGTGAGTTGAAAGCCTACCAGTTTACTTGCGCTATCCTATCTATGTAAAAAATAGAAATATCTTTCTTCAAAGACCATGTTTGATTACTGAGCTTTATTTGATTTAAAAAAAAAAAATCATTAAAACACCAGCCATATACAGCCTGGGTTCTTAAATTGCTATGCTTCGTTTTAGTTATAATTTATTATAAATAAGACTATTCCCCCTCCATTAACTGATTAGCATTCTTTAACAGCGAATGACTGACCCTATAATATGTTAATTACTTTAAAAGGAAATAAGAATTTAAAACATGTTAGGTAAAACTAATTAATTACGTCTTTTATTAACATCATTGAAGAAAATTTAAACTTTGTATTGTTACACACTCAAGAAAGTTTGTATTGAGTGTTTCGGTGAGTTGAAAACTTAACAGTTTAGTTCTCCTATCCCATCTAGATAAAAACCAGAAATAGTTAAAATGGTTTGAGATGCATACATTTGAATGTTCGTAAAGAGTTGGGTTCTCACACTTCCAACACGAACATTGTCTCTTCTTTCTTTCTGACTTTTCTTTACCTTGTTAAATGCCGGAGAGAAGCAGAGGTGTTATGTCAGATACACTAGCTCAGAAGCATTGTGAAGTGTTAGAGAAAACCGGTATCTTGTGCAGAGATAATGAAGTGATAGTTTGTGTGCTACAGATTTTGCAAGTACTGCCAGAAGGAATAGGTACGTGGGAAATGTTAACATGAACCTGAATCAGATTTTCTGTTCTAGTTTAAATTTTCCTAAATTTATCTGTTGACCTGTATCTATATACATTTAATAAGATTTAGTAGGAGACATGCTTGCCAACTTAAGAAGCACCTTTTTACGTATCAGACTAGTTTTCCACTGATAAAGAGAATATGGATATCCTTTGTGTAGTTTAAGAATTTTGAATCTGAAGTGACTTAATTTCTCCTCTAACGTGTTAAAAACAATGCTTAGTATCGCGAAAGATGGAAAATTTCTCAATGTAAACTATATAATTCTGTACAATTTACAGACTTTAGAATAAAAAAAAATAGGGGCCCTTATTTCCATCGAAATGGGTGATTCTCTAGCTTTCTTGGTATATTTCTGTAAGGAAGGAAAAAACACATACCAACTCTAACACTTCCCTTTGTCATTGCTGTAGAAAAGCTCACCAGAGGTTTCAGGCAATACAGTGCTGATTTTGGTTATGTAGGTTGGAAACCCTGGTGGCGTAGTGGTTAAGTGCTACAGCTGCTAACCGAAGGATCAGCAGTTCGAATCTGCCAGGCGCTCCTTGGAAGAAGCTCTATGGGGCAGTTCTACTCTGTCCTGTAGGGTCGCTATGAGTTGGAATCGACTCGAAGGCACTGGGTTTAGCTTTTGTTTTTTTTAGGTTGTCAAAACTTAAATGTGCAGAGAAATGACAAAACTTAGTGTAACAATGTATTTATTATGTGTACATACAATTCGATTCAGGCAGCCTCAACCCCAATATATGTACCTTGGGGAAGGTGCACCAAAGAGGGGACAGTGAAAGCAGGTTATATAGATCATTGTTATGTTAATTTCTCAGGAGATAGCATCATAGGACAGTGCAGAGTTTCAGGGTCAGTAGGTTACGGAGTCACCAAGGATGTGCCCTACATCCTAAAATGCAGCCTCTAGTCAGACCCTGGAGTTCCTGCTTCTGGAAGCTGGCAGCACGAGATAATTTTCCAAAAGAACCCAACGCCTAACGCAAAATGATCTTAGCTAAGCTGCTTACTGGGCTATTGTTTGACCTGAAGGTGACCCCAGGGGAACCAGTTTCTTAAAGGTTCAAGGATCAGAAGGACACCTAGAGCAAATGACCAGTTGGTCATTCCAGTTCCATGAACCCGGAAATTTGGATTCCAGGAGAATCAAAACAGTTTTGTCTGGTAGAGGACAGAATCACTGCACATTTTTAAAGTGTTTTTTTTTTTTTAAGTTCAACTTGAAGTGAAAGCATATACACACCACACACATACAAACACGTGGAGGGAGAGAGAAAGAGATGCTGACTTCCTGGGTTTACAGACTTTTCTATTTCAGAAATTGTTCCAGAAACAAAAGTACAGTAACATAAATATAATACTCTAAGAAACCAAAATCCCAGAGGATATTTAGAGCTGACCAAACTTTGTTTTTTTGTAATTCACAATCAAAGCTGAGACGAGCTGGTAAATATTAAAGGACTGTTGACCTATCAAACAATTCACAAAGTCTGTCTATACTGACTGTCAGTAAATGTATGTAGCTTAATCTTATCACGAGCAGTTTTTGACTAAAATAGTTTTTAGGAAAGGCTGTGTTTTAAATGAGTGAAAAGAGGGATTTAGTTTTACCTTTGTCTTTGTGTCCATGAAGCAGAGATTTTGTGAGTTGCCTTCCAGGCTTTCTTTCCCCAGTTCATTCACTTGTTTATCCTCTCCTTTCACTCTCCCTGACTAAACTTGATATGACAGACACCTGGCTAGGAGTCCTGACTGTCAGTAGCTGTCAGATACTCAGGAAACAATTTGAGTTCTTGAATTTAATTAATGAAAATGATACTTTTTATTTTGTACCAAGTTTGGATATTTTTGCCTTCTTTATATGTTGCATAACAGAGGAGATAAGCCAGGACTGTGTTCTTAAAGGAAACCCTGGTGGTGTAGTGGTTAAGAGCTACAGCTGCTAACCAAAAGGTTGGCAGTTCAAATCCACCAGATGCTCCTTGGAAATTGTATGGGGCAGCTCTACTGTGTCCTATAGGATCACTATGAGTTGGAATTGACTGAGTGGCAACGGATATGGTTTGGTGTCTTAAATATTTTATCTTTTAATTGTAGGGAAAATAGATTTAGGGATTATTAGATTATAGAAAAGGAATTTGCTCCTTTATTTATATATAGATCTGTCCTATAGGGTCACTGTGAGTCTGAATTGACTCGAGGGCACTGAGTATGTATTTATGTATATATGTATTTGAAGCCCTGGTGGTACAGTGGTTAAGAGATTGGCTGCTAACCAAAAGCCTGGCAGTTTGAATCCACCAGCCGCTCCTTGGAAACCCTATGGGGCCATTCTGTGGAAACCCTGGTGGCGTAGTGGTTAAGAGCTATAGCTGCTAACCAAAAGGTTGGCAGTTCAAATCCACCAGGTGCTCCTTGGAAACCCTATGGGGCAGTTCTACTCTGTCCTATGAGTCGGAATCGACTTAACGGCAATGAGCTTGGAAACCCCGGTGGTGTAGTAGTTAAGAGCTATAGCTCCTAAACAAAAAGTAGGCAGTTCGAATCCACCAGCTGCTCCTTGAAAACCCTGTGGGGCAGTTCTGCTCTTACAGGGGTCACTATGAGTTGACTCGAATGCAACTGGCTTGTTTTTAGGAAACCCCAATGACATAGTGGTTAAGGGCTATGGCTACTAACCAAGAAGTCAGCAGTTCAAATCCACCAGGCAGTCCTTGGGAACGCTACGGGGCATTTCTCCTCCATCCTATAGGGTCGCTATGAGTTGGAATCGACTCGACGGCAGTGGGTTTTTTTTTTTTTTTGGTTATATGTATGTATGTATGTATGTGTGTGTGTGTGTGTGTATATATAAACCCAATATATATATATGCTGCAACAGTGAGCTCAAGCATAACAAGGATTGTAAGGATGGCTCAGGACCAGGCAGTGTTTTGTTCTGTTGTGCATAGAGGGTTGGTATGAGTTGGAACCGACTCAATGGCACCTAACAACAACAAATATGTATATACACACACACACACACACACACACACACACACACGTAAAACAAAAACTGCTGTCAAGTTGATTCCGACTCAGAGTGACCCTATGGAACTGCTCCGTATGGTTTCCAAGGAGCAACTGGTGGACTCGAACTGCTGACCTTTTTGGTTAACAGCTGAGCTGTTAACCACTGTCCCACCAGGGCTCCATACACACACACACACACACACGCACACACACCCACCCACCCACATACCCCATATTTTACCAATATGCCATTTGTTTTTACATGTTGCCGTAACAAAAAAATTAGTGTAGCGTGCTTATGAGAATACCTTCTGGGTGAAAGGCACAGTTGGCAAACAAACGTAGAAGGCGCTAGTTAGTTGCGTAAAAATACAGTATATATTTGGGAATGTTTAAGAACTTATGTAAAGTAATTGGGGGAAATTTTGTCTACTGAGCTTTTAAGAAAATGTATTTCAAGTAAAAATTTTGGCCAATGGGTGGTATTTTATACCTAATTTTGAAATATTGAGGAGTGCCTACAGAACAATCCTGGTATTCCCAGAAGATGTGTGTGCTGTGTATAAATAATTCATATTAGAAGGCAAAGTATTAATTTCTTAAATATGAAGAATAGATTATACCAATGTATTTTTATAATTAAATTGTATAAGATCACTACTTTGATCACTTATATACAATTAAAAAAAAAAAATAATTATCACGTGTAAATAACTAGTGACCTTTCTCAGATATTTAGTAAAACCTTAGAGCTTCCAGTTGTTGGACCCATTCTTTCTAGTATGTTAAAAATAACCGCTCTCTTAATCTTTTACTTGATTTTCTAGGATTTAGGCTTTAAAATATTATACTACTTACAGTTTTTAATCTTACAGCTTAAAAACACTTATTTGTTAAAGAAGTCATTGTGAAAATGTTCTTAAATGAAAGTGATTATATTAGATCTTATTAAGGGGAAATTATCTGGTTTGAGAGCCACTACTTTTTTCCAAAAAAAGTAGTTTGTCATAATATCACTTAAAAGTTTTTGATCCTGTTTATTCCCATTAGAAAACAAGACAGTATCTCCTGGTCTTAAACACTTTTCCAAGCCTTCAAATACCTATTTATTTAACTCAGTACATAAATGGCATACTAGAATTCCAAGTGACTGCGCCATTGTTTCACAGATGACAAAGCATGGCATAAAGTTTGCTATGTACTTTAAATTGTTTACTGAGGCTTAAGTATAGTTGATCAAAGTTTTAAAAATTATTTATGCAGTGATTTCATTTGAATTAGTATATCAGGTATTGTAAAACTGTAATGTACTTACCTTTTAAACATTTTATTGTGGTATTTAAGGATGTTTTGGAGATAGAGCCCCACTTCCTAAGTGTATGGACAGGAAAAGAGGGTCTATATGTTTGCTAGCAATGTCCCTGGGATTGTGGTAGGGTTTGTGTACCTCCTCTGTGGTCCCTTGTACCTACATTACTATTTGATTATTCATTCAGTTTTGTTAATTGCATCCTTTCATAAACACTTTCAGGCCTGTGTCTGTTCTACATGGATTTCATGAAATTAATCTCTTTTTTAATAGTCATTCACATCTTGAAAAATTCTTTGAGAGTAGCCATAGAGTGCTTATGTTACGTGAGCTCAGGATATTAAGTGAGCACCATGCATTGAAGTTCAGTCTATAATTGGCCCTTCTGTATCCTTCTTTTCTTTTGTCAGTGTTTTAACCTTTCTTTCTCATAAATTAAATATAAATGGTTTTATTCTCATTTCAAAGGCCAATAATATATATATATTTTTCTTTTTTAAGCTTTGCATAAGGAGCCCTGGTATTGCAATGGTTAAGTACTCAGCTGCTAACCGAAAGGTCAGCGGTTCAAACCCACCAGCCTTTCTGTGGAAGAAAGATATGGCAGTCTGCTTCTGAAAGATTTGGAGCCTTGGAAACCCTACAGGGCAGTTGTACTCTGTCCTGTAGGGTTGGTATGATCGGAAGCAGTTCGATGGCACCTAACAACAGCAACAACAACAAAGCTGTACACGTCAGTTTTCTTACAGACAAATCTAAGTGATTTTGGCGTTAGAAAACGTGTACAGAAGTTATATGTACACGAATACCTTTTGGGAAAATAGAGCCATTACAGTTGGCAAGGATATAAAAGATTGAGAGAAACCTTCAAATGAGATCACCAACTTATATAAAATCTGTGTATATTTATATGTAATTAAGTTTGGGGTATTGGGATTTTTCTTAGCTCTATAAATATTGGTGGTCTTCTGTTACAGTTAAAACACTCACATATTCATGCTGAGACTTCTTGGTTCTTGTACCTAAGCATGTATAAATAAATAAACTCTCTGCCATCGAGTCAATTCTGACTCATAGTGACCCTATGGGACAGAGTAGAACTGCTCCATAGGGTTTCCAAGGAGCAGCTGGTAGATTTGAGCTGCCGACCTTTTGGTTATCAGCCTAGCTGTTAACACTGTGCCACCAGGGCTCTTAAGTATAAATAGAAGCTTCTAAATTATGTGCTCCATGAGCAAATAAGATAATTATTTTTGAAGATATTAATCAGCTGAATTGGCAGTTTTCATATGGAATATAACACGTTTTCCTCACATCGCCCATTATTAAATAATTTGTTGGTTTTTTTTAACTTAAAGTCACTGTCAGAGCTTATCATACTTTATATTTTTATGCAGTATCATGCATATTTACAATAAACCAGTAAAAAACAAAACAAAACACTGCAGTTGAATTGACTCTGATCTTTCAGAAGTAAATTGCCAGACCTTTCTTCTAAGGTGCCTCTGGGTTGACTTAAACGTTCAGCCTTTGGGTTGGTTGGCAGCTGAGCATGTGAAGTACCACCCAGGAACTCCTTTTCTCAGGGTTACCCACCTTCATTTGTCTACTGGTATGGTTGCCAGATAGAATATAAGATGTCTTAGTTAAACTTGAATTTGGATAATCAATGAATAATTTTTAGTGCAAGTATGTCCTGCATTTTCATTTATTGTTTTTCCAGAATTTAAGTTTACCCGGGTGCTATGGATTGAATTATGACCCCCAAAATATGTGTTTGAATCCTAACCTCTATACCGGTAGATGTGATCTCGTTTGGAAATGGAATTTTCTTTGTTAAATTACTGAGGCCATGTCAGTATAGCGTGTATCCTAAACTTAATCACTTCTGAGTTATAAGGAGCAGTAGAGACACAGAGACAACAAGCATATGCTGGGGCAGGTCAATGCCGTGTGAAGATCATCACCAAGGCACACCAGGGCTACGGGGCCTTCCCATTTCCTGATGCCTTGAGTTCAGACTTCCTAAACTTGAGCAAATAAATTTCTGTTGTTTAAAGACACTCACTTGTGATATTCTGTTACAGCAGCATGGGGCAACTAAGACACTGGGCATCCTTTTTGCTTGTTTTCTTGTTGTTGGTTTTTGTTTTGCTAAGTCTGCCAACTCATCTCCTGGGCTCTTCTCTTTTTGTTGTGTTTTATAATTTTTTATTGATACATAACAGACACGATAAGTGCATAGAGTGCACTAATCTCAAGTTCAGTAAATGTTTAAACACCAGTAAGCCGTGTGAGCACCATCCAGAGCTGTGTACAGAACATTCTCAGCACTCAGAAGGCTCCCTCTGCCCCTTCTTAGTTAATACCTGTCCTCGTGTGGGAACCCCTATGCTGGCTTATATCACCCTCACTCGGTTTGGCCTGCTTTTGGACTTTATGTAAATGGAATTGTGTAGTATGCGCTCTTTTCTGACTGCTTTTGTTCAACATTATGTTTTGCTTGTAGCAGTAGTTCATTCTTTTCTATTGCTCAGTAGTATCCCATTATATAACCATACTACAATTCTCATTTCTGCTGCTCTGCTGTTGATGGATATTTGGGTTATTCTCAGTTTGGGACTATTATGTGTAAAGCTGCAATGACCATTCTCGTACATACCTTTTTGAACATTTGTACTTATGTCTGTTGGGCATATATTTAGAGTGCAGTTGCAGAATTACAGGAGGCGTATGCTTAACTTTAAGCATTGCTACAAAACTATTCTCTAAAGTAGTTGTACCATTTTACGCTTCTACCAGCAACATATGAGAGTTACAGTTGCTTTATATCCTTGCTAACACTTGGTATTGTCAGGGTTTTTAATTTAGTCATTCTGGTGAGTGTATAGTGTTATCTCATTGTGATTTTTTTTACTTCTGGTAAAAATATATATAACAAAACATTTGCCAATTCAACAGTTTTTACATGAATAATTCAGTGACGTTGATTATGTTGAACATGTCGTACAACCATAACCGTTACCTTTTTCCCAGTTGCTCCACCACTGATAACAGACACTCATTGTCCTCCTTCCCACTCCTGGTAACCACCAATACGCTTTGGTCTCTATATAGTTCCCTATTTCATATAAGTGGTATGGTAAAGTATTTGTTCTTATGTGACTCGGTTTTTTATTCAGCATAATGTTTTCAAGGATCGTTCATGTTGCAGCATGTATCAGGAATTTATTTCTCATCATGGTTTAGTAATATTTCATTGTACGTATATACCACATTTTGTTTATCGATTTATCTGTTGATGGGCGTTTAGGTTGTTTTCTACATTTTGGGCACTGTGAAAATGGCCTCAGTGAACACTGGTATGCAAATATTTGTTTGCGTTCCTGCTTTCAGGTTTTTTGTATATATACCTAGGATTGGGATTGCTGGGTCATGTGGTAATTCTGAGTTTAACTTTTTGAGGAATCATCAGACTGTTTTCCACAGTGGCTGTAACATTTTATATTCTCACCAGCAGTGGCTGTCTCCTGGACTCTTTATCTCACTTGACTTTGAGCACCTTGAGTGAAAAAGGGGGCCATAATTCATATATACATATATAAAACATATACATAGATGAAGCTTTCCTATTCCCTTGGTAGGGAGGTGATTTTTCCTGACTGAAAGAATGAACTCCTAATAAGTTATAATGTTTCTTTAGCTGAGTATTTATAAAGCAGCTTTGCTCTACTGAGTTTGTCCTTTCATGTGAATTAAATTGATTGGAAAAAAAAAATCATGTTTCAATGAATAGTTGTAGAGCTCAACCTTAATTAAAATTTTTTCATCTTTTTCTCTCCCCTTCTCTTCCCTTTTCTCCGTCATCTCTCTTCCCCTTCTCTTTTCAGCTCTTACTGTAATTATCTAGCATTAACAGCAAATGTTTGCTTTAGTTAAATTATTCAGAACATTTATTTTACTTGTCAAAGGTTAGATCAGGTTGTTGTTTGAGCTGGTGATTAAATGCAGCCTAATATGCTCTCGTATTTATATGCACTATAAGCCTGTTTTCCTCATCATTCTGTATAATTTTATGATGTTCAAGGCTGACATTTCAAAAAGGTTTTTGATTTTGTAGAAAACATTCTGAGTAGTCTGTAGTTTGTTATCTGATATAAGAGTCTCCAAAGTTATGGTCGAAAGTGAATAATACACTTCAGTGCTATCGGAATATATAGTATCATGGCAGTAATAACATTCACCAAGTGGTATATAAAATTAAGTTCATTGCTTATTGAATTTGCATTTGACATGAGGACCAATCAGTGCTGCAGTGGTTGACCCTAAGTAGCTGCTCAATATGTATGTGCTAAATGACCATTTTAGGTCATAATTATGGTATACCAAAACCAAACCCAGTGCCGTCGAGTTGATTCTGACTCATAGTGACCCTATAGTTTTTTAAAAAAGAATGGCAGCTCACATCTTATAGTTAAAACAATGTAAACTAAGGTGTTACCTGTTCTTATCACGTACTGCAAGGTTATTATTTTTTATTGTACTTCAGATGAAGGTTTACAGAGCAAACTAGTTTCTCATTAAATAGCTAGTACACGTATTGTTTTATGACATTGGTTAACAACCCCACGACATGTCAACACTCTCCCTTCTCAACCTTGGGTTCCCTATTAGCAGCTTTCCTGTTGCCTCCTGTCTTCTAGTCCTTGCCCCTGGGCTGGTGTGCCCCTTTAGTTTTACTTTGTCTTATGGGCCTGTCCAATCTTTTATTATTATTTTAATTTGAATGCTCCTGTTTAGGAGTAAGTATAACTCAATCCTTATATCTGTGAATTATACTTAAGAATTTCCTGTGTGTGTGTGTGTGTGTGTGTGTTTTTCTTGAATAAACGATTTTTGCAAGTGTTCTCTGTGTAGTGCCTTGGAGTATAAATGAATAAAGCACATCTTCTATCCTTAGAAAGAGTGGAAGTTGGTGGAAAAGCAGCCATAATAGTAAAGAATGGTAAACATTAGGGTAGAGTTATGTACAAGGTCCAGTGGGCATCTGAATCAAATGAGGGAAGGCGTGTTGGAGAAAGATGACTTTTAAGCTGAATCTTATAGGGCAAGTAGCAGTTGGTTAGGCAAAGAAGGTAAGAAACGTTTGAGTTAGAGGGAGCCACATTTGTGAAAGTGCTGAGATGTGCAGTTTGATTAAATGTGAAGAAGTGGCAGGAGATGTCCCTTCTTGACTTAAAAGTATTCAGCAGCTTTCACTTCTCTTAAGAAAAAATTCAAAATCTGGATAAGTTCTATACTATAAGCCCTGCCTGTGTAGCCTCCATCTACTTCCTGACCCCAGCTCCTTGTACACTTTCAGTGTAGCCTGCTCCCTGAGCCCTTGCAGATGATGTTTTCTCTGCCAAGGATGTTCTTCCTTGCCTCCTCCAGGTGATTTCTACTCTCTATTTAAAATCTATATTACCTTTTATTTAGTTTATTTAGTTGAGATAACAATATGACCCTAAAAAAAAGTAGCTGGTCACATGTCTGCTGTCTTCAGAAGTTTTGTTAATGTCGATTATTATTACCAGTGAAGTACAAGAAGGAACATTTCTGTAGCACTGCGGCTTTTGGTATGTGTTCCCACACGTGATCTTATTTAATCCTTATGCCTGTCATGAAGTAGATATTATATGAAATTAAAAACTAGATATAATTTATGTTTCTTTATAAAATGTCATCTTTTATCTGGAATTTAATTTCTTCTGAAGAGAAAACAGATAATTGAAATAAATTAAAAACATCTTTCAAAACAAGAACAGAAGTAGAGTTAGTTATATAGCATACTTTGTATTTGTGTGTATTTTTAATAAAATTGACTTAAAAGGTTAGCCACAAAGATGTTCTCTACTTTATAAACTAGGTGTTATTCTAAAATACCTTTAAACTCTACTTTTTGTCATTGAAATACTATTCCATTTTATGCATTCTAAGGATTTTACATAAGGATATTTGAGAATTTAAATGGTTCAATTTTTTTCATCAACCTCTAGTGCATATGATTAATCATAATCATTGGTGTATGACATACTCTCACGGTCTGTTACCAGGACCATAATAGTTACCTTTGCAAAGCTTACATATTGTATAACAATTGCTAACATGTTACTATTTTATCAGAAATTTCTCAAAATTAAAAATTTTACAATCGAAATGCAAAAACTTAAGCCACTTCTCACCCACTGCATTAGCGTTCAAGAGCTAACCTTCTAGTTCCAGCCCGGAACAAGGAGCAGGTTCTCCTTCATATAGGTGAATGGGCTCAACTCAGAGAGCACAGATCACAGGGTTGGGTAAAATGCAGGAAAGATTCCCTATTGCCTTTGGTCTTCCTTTCAGTGGGAAAGGGTGAGTTTCTAGCCAAAGGCCAAGGCTAATGATGACAGCTTCTTACTTTATTCAGGGTGTGGTGCCTGCAAATGGCAGAAGTATTTGTGTGAGGGGTGGAGTTGGGGGAGGGGGAAGTTGGCTATGAACTCACCGGTCTACTGGGAACCCCGGGCCCTCCTCTCTCATTCTGTGGTTCTGAGCACGTTCTGAAGCAGTGGCTCAGGCCAAGTGTCTGTTTAGCTGCAGCAGGTTCTCCAGAGAGAGGAGGGCCCTTGGGTCCAGTGCTGTCTCTCACCTTGAGGGACTAGTTCTTGCTTTTAAAAGTAATTATTATGAGATCTTGATTATTCAGTCTCATAATCAGCTTTATGGGCTCTGCCGTCTCAAATTTCCTTGATTCTCATTTCTTTAGCATTTATTTTGTGGCAATATACATCTCTAACGTAAACCTAAGAACTATTGAAAAACTGCTTTAAATTTATAACTAACTTGGATTCAGTTAGTTTTCTTTTCGTTGTACCTTATTGTGACTATCAAATTGTTATCAGGAATGTTATAATAATAAGGGTACTGTCTACGTATGAGAGGCACAGTAGTAAATAGTATAGAAAAGGCTTTTGCAGTCATGGACTTAGGATGCTGATGCATAGTAAGCAAAATATAAATACATTCATAGTATGTTACCCAAAACGCCAGTTTTTTAGGTGGTGATAAATGTTATGAAGAGAAGTAAAGGTGGGTAAGAGGATAAAAGGTAGAGGAGGGGTATATGCAGTATGTGGTATCTTGGTCAAGAATGACGTCACAAATAAGGTGTGACATTTGAGCAGGGACCTGAAAGCCATGGGGGAGAGAACCATGTGGATATCCTACCGAAGTCTTTCAGGACAGAAGAAAGTATAAAGGCCCCCTGAGGTGAGAATTTGTTTAGCACCTTTGAGGAAACTATAAGGAGGCCGCAGTGGCACAGTGGTTAAGTGCTTGGTTACTAACCAAAAGGTTGGCGGTTCGAGCCCATCAGCCACTTTGCAGGAGAAAGATGTAGAAGTCTGCTTCCATCAAGATTTACAGCCTAGGAACCCGTATGGGGTAGTTCTGCTGTGACCTATAGAGTCCCTATGAGTCAGAATTGACTTGACAACAACAGAGTTTTAAGGAGGCCATGAGGCTGGAGGGCATGAGTGATGTTGGGGAAAGTTGTAGGAGAAAAGATCAAAGTAGTAGCTGGGGTCAGGATCGTGTGGGGCTTTGTAAAAATTTTTTATTTTATTCTGTGTGAGATGAAAGGCCACTGGAAACATTGGAGCAGGGACATGAGGTGAGTTAGATTTTAAATGGATCACTCAGGCTGCTGTGAGGAGATGGACTGTAGATGGCAAGGTTGGAAGTAGGGAGGCCTATTGGAGGTAGGTAAACAGCCCATGCAAGAGATGGCAATGACCTGGATGGGGGGTTGGGGGGGATGGCTGTGGAGAATCCTGGTCTGATTCTAGGTTTTATTTTGAAGTTAAGACTGACAAGATTTGTCTGTAGATTAGATATGCTCCAGGAAAAGCTTTCTGTGCTGACCTGGATTTGAACAGATACCTGAAAGATACAAGGGCGGAGTGTTCCCAACAGAGGAAACGGGAACTTGCAAAGACCTCAAACGGCAATGAACTTTATTTTTGTTCAAGAAATGTATGGCCCAGGGCATACTGAGTGAGGGGGAGAGTGAGATCACAGGGTTAGGTGTGGACCTGAATTTAATCCTCTTACAGAGTTTGAATGTTGGAAAAATTGTGTGTTGGAAGCTCATTTATAATGAAAAAATATCATTGGACTTTACGTGTCATGGGTATGTTAGACTGATTTCAGCCAGAAGTAACAGTAAATCTCAGTCCGGTTACATAGTTGTCGTGTGCCATCAAGTTGATACCTACTCATAGTGACCCTGTAGGTCAGAGTAGAACTGCCCCATAGAGTTTTCTAAGCTTTGCAGGAGCAAATCACCAGGTCATTTCTCTCTCAGAGCCACTGGTAAGTTTGAACTGCCAGCCTTTCAGTTAGCAGCCTAGTGTTCAACCATTGCGCTACCAGGGCTCCTAGGAGTCTGTTACTATGTACAGCCAGAAGGCCAAAGGCTCAGAAAATCTAGGGTTGGTTGATTCACTGTGGTTAAGAGTGTGCATCATTGTGTTCTGTCACCGTCAGCGTGCTGGCTGCTGTATTTCTGGGCATCAGGTGCAGCAGTGACAATGTCCAGTGGAAGCAAAAAAGGCTGTTTTTTCCTCAGGTTTCTGTTTTTGTAATTGAGAAAAAAACCTCTGGAAATCCCTGAGCTGACTTCCATTCACAGGGAGTGGCTCATCCCAGCCAATGTGACATGAAGAATGGTCATCAAGACTGGCTTAGACCAATCGTGACTCACTGCCTGGGGCTGGGATCCACCTCTCTGGGAGCACTTGGCCTGAACACCTTTTGAATTTTTTTAGAAAAGCAGTCAACAGGGTTTACAACAGGGGTGATGAATAGAAGCAGCAAGGAGACCAATTAGGAGGGCATTTTGAGAAAAGTCAGTTGACACATGAAGGCTAGGACAAGTGGTAATGTTTTCAGAGGGGAAACAAAAATTTGAAAAAAAACTTAACTTTCCACTGATATCTCCCATTACGTACCTTTCCTCTATAAGAAGAATCTATACCAATCCTCTTAGTAGAAAGGTAGAGCAAATTTAGTTCTTCCTGTTATAAGAGCTTAGCTGCTAACCAAAAGGTTGGCATTTCAAATCCACCAGTCACTCCTTGGAAACCCTATGGGGCAGTTCCCCTGTGCCTTTTAAGATTGTTGTGAGTTGGATTTGACTCCACGGCAACAGGTTTTTTTTTTTTTTTTTTTGGTTTTAACTACTAGCTTTACTGCTGACTACTGTCTTGCCTGCCTAAATGGCTCAAACTTCCTCTTCCGTAGTGGAGATTATAAGTAAGCACTCCACAAAGAGATGCCTAAGTTTAGCTTATCAGTACACGAACCACCATCTCTAATTGTTTCAAATCATTTTGATGAATTCATCAATAGATATTTATTCCTGTTAGTATAGTATCTGCATACTGTCAAAGGTACGAAAAGCCACCTTCGTTGCCCTCAAGGACTACACACAGCCTGCTGTAAAAAAATGTGTGATAAGCTAAGTAAGCTAAGAACTACTTAAGGTATGGATAACAGTTTACGGAAACTATAGAAGTGGTATTTCTACCACTGCTTAATAAAGTCAATGAATGACAATATTTGCTATAGCATAATTTTCTAAACATGAGTCATTTATTGTGTGCCATCTCAAGGATTTTAATTGTTTCTACCACTTTACTACAATTTACTTAATATTTTTTCTTAAAAAAGATCTTTTTTTAAAACTTTTTTTGACCACAGAATATGGCAAACAAATTAGCGCTTGCCATAATGAGAGGGTAACCAAAAAATAACTGCATAACTATTAAAGTAACACATATGTTTCTGCAACTGCAGTGGTACATCACAGTGAGGGAAATACTGCAGTGGAAGAGCAGGGGGAGATGACCTCTGGCCCTCACCCTCAAAGGAAAACTGGATGCTGGATTAAAAGTGTAGAGGAAAGGCCTCCACAAGAGGAAAAGAGAAGTAAAACTGTGAAGGGTGCAAATAAAGATTTTTGGGTAAGCTGCTTTGGGTAGAGAGAACCTGGTGATGCTTCTTACCTTATGACCTTCCCTCAGTGACGTCACCTCAGTGACCGATGTAATATGAATTCAGAGCATTTGTAGATTGAAATCATTCATAGTTTTGGTCATTTTGCAGTGACTGCAAAGGTCCAATGCGACTTACTCATAAATTATAATTCTGCTGAGGCACATCTTAAGTTATGTCTGTACTTACAGCTTACTCGTTTTCTTTCCCCAGTAGATAGGCATTTACTCTCAGATGGTGATCTGAGAAGGCATATATACCTTGCAGCCATTAAGGGTCTACTAAATTCAATATCCTAGAGTTGGAAAAGCTTGCATGGGAGAAGAGTAAACTAGAATGCTTTGTGTACATTGTAGTTAACAGAATAAAGGAAACGATCCTACAAAAAAATTGGTTTAATTTTTGTTAGGCCGCTTATTAAATCATTTGAGGTGGTTTTGCCACTAATAGCTATGGGATCTTGAATAAGTTACTTCTCTGGTTTCCTCATCTGTAAGAGGGGATAATGTATCTGCCTCATCCAGTTGTGAGGTTTAAATGTGTTCATATGTTTAAAATGCTTTAAACGGTGCCCATTTCCTCGACGGCACTGGATTTATTTCCTAATAAGTCCTATGTGTTTGCTGATGCGGCTATTATAATTATTATGAAATTACAAGTGCTGCCTTTAAGTACTAGAGTTTCTTTAGCCCTACTACTCACGGGATAAATGCTAGATCCGCTTGGACTTTTGGAAGATAATCTCCCTACAAATAGTCCTTTGCTCCTGAAACCCATCCCCCACCTCTTAAAGAGAAGTTTTTTTATTTTTTTGATAAAATATTGAATTTGATTTGATGGGTATGTGAAAAGTAGCCATTTATTTCTTTTTCATATACTTAGTATCATCAGCAAATGTGTTGATTTTGTGAGGATAACTTTTTCTTCCCAACAAATTGAGATTATTTTGGGATAAAATACTTGCCTATTCATTCTCCATGAATCTTTAATTGTGTATTATGTTAACTTTGATCTTATGAAAACCATATAGAATAGTTTAATGGCTAGAGGTGGAATTTACATAAAATAGGGAAAGTAACAATTGGAAGAATTTTGGTATGACTGTATAGTGATGAAAAGTTTGGTTACCAGGTCAAGCTAGTCCCCTAATCTTTGTATCTTAAGCATCTATTCAAGAGAAGAGAATTCTGAAATGATATGTGAACACACTGTGAGGGAACTTTCCCTTAGGTCATTTTAACTCTTTATAATGCCCAGTGTGCTCTTGGTTTGTTTATATGATCACAGCTACCACTTTCTGTTACTTTATAGCATTCAAATATTGAAAGGCCAAATATAATCTTATTTTGTTAAAGTTTTTAAGCCTACATATGAACCTGTGATATATTCTGTATATTTCTTATTATATATATTATTTATGAATCCATTTTAATTTACAGTGTATTGTTTGCCCCAAACATCTTGACCTGATAGCATGAAAATTAAAAGGTTAAATCTATTTTAATTTTCTTTCAATTATTGTTCTTAGAATATAGACCTTTAGTTTAGCTCTTATACCTATTTTATGGACAAGACTCGAATAGTACAATTGTGTGGTTGGTAAAAATGAATTAGGGTTTCAGGGTGTTACCAATGGATGATATTTAATATTAAATGACATGTATTAAGACAAATGCTCTTATATATAATTTATTTGGCATTGTAAATGCATTTATCTTGTGAGAAACAGACCCCCTGTAGTCAAATGAAGTGTTCTGGAAAGGTTTAGAGTAAATAAATAATAAAAGTACTTTGATATACAATCTAATAATATTAAATATTAAGACTTTCAGATGATTGATTTTAATACTTAATTAACTTATTTAAAGTCCAGTGTAAGCCTCTTGCATTAAAGATTGACCGAAGCTAAAAATGGAACTTTAGTCTTTCTCTTCCTTTGTTTTCTTTCTTTCTCTCTCTCTTTTTTTTTTTTTTTCTCTCTTTTCTTCCTTCTTCTTTGTCTACCTGCTTCTCTTTATTTCCTACCGTCAGATTTACTTTTGGCTACAATCATTTCTATATTTAAAAAAAAAAGTGTTTTTGTTAATTCTGCAAATAATGTTCAGTTACCCTATCTCTTAATTATGAAAATAGAGCCATTATTAAAGAAGCTTCCTTTTGTAGCCATGATGTCGTATTTCAGGTTATATACCTTTCTTAGTAAATACATGCTACTTGTAACAGATACTTATTCATGCTATGTCCTCCCCCTCTTTATAATTGAACTCTGGAAGTAGTCCATTTAAGCTCTTTGGTATGCTTTTCTTATAGGAGATATCTTTATGTAAAGTAATATTACTCTTCATTTCAGTGTTTGAATTTTAAGTTTACCATCCATCAAGAATTTAAATGAATGAAGCATGCTTATATGAGCTTTTCTGAATATGGATGTTTTCAGAATGACACAATTCAGAATGCTAATTCTATGCCTAAGTATTAGTAACAGTGAAGGAATGAATGTAACCTGAAATATATAGAACTTCAGAGGGAATAAATTATTTTTCCAGAGACTCTGTTTATGTAATGCCATTTTAAAAGAGACAATACTAGCCGACTACCTATTTTCTCTGTACAATGCTAACAATTTGAAAATTTCACTTAGAGACTACTTGTATAGCTTTAGAGCCCTGGCAGCACCGTGGTTAAGCATTTGGCTGCTAACCAAAAGGTCAGCAGTTCAAATCCCCTAGCCACTCCTTGGAAACCCTATGGGTGAGTTCTACTCTGACTTGTAGTGTCGCACTGAGCTGGAATCGGCTTGACGCAACGGACTTGGTTTGGTTTTGTATTGCTTTAGTTTACATGGAAAGATAATATTGTTTTGAAACTTTAATGTGCTTTAAAACTGTCTCTTAAACTTTAATGCTAAAATCTTACCCTTTCATTGAGTATACTACCTATTAACTAATTTCACAAGACTTCCCTTCCTTCTTTCTGACAGATCACTTTTAAGATTTAATATTGCAAGAACCAGACTTGTAAAACCATTACAACTGACCTTAAGATTAATCTTAGATTTTAAATGGGAATTTTAGTCTAATTTGTCAACTCCTGTGACCAGGATAACAGTAAAACCACATTATAAAACCAATTTTGAGTTCTGTAAATTTTGAATTCATGTGAAGCAGGAAAATTTTAACTGTTATTCATAGTCAGTGAGGAAAGGAGGGATGGCACCTCTCTCAGGTTTTGAATATATATTGTTATGTATTCGGAATTAGAAAAAACAGGATGGCCTTTATCTATTTTTAATTATTTGAGTACCGTTTTTTGCCAATCAGGGAAATTCTAGAGACAGCTAGACATCATTTAAGAGAACTGAAATCCACCCATTATGAATTTGGGTAGTCCATGGTGGAGCAGTGGTTAAGAGCTCAGCTGCTAACCAAAAAGGTTGACAGTTCGAATACACCAGCCACTCTGTGGAAACTCTGTGGAGCAGTCTACACTGTCCTGCTTATAACAGATACTTACTCATGCTGGGTCGGAATCGACTTGAAGGCAATGGATTTGGTTATTTCGGTTTTACTAAGATACATATTTTTGGTCTTAATACATTTTTCTCCACCTATATCTATATCATATATATCTAGCTTCTATGTAAAGAAGATTAAGACATATCAGTTATAGAAGGCTGAGTTTGTAAAACAAATATACAGTGTAATGGACTGTTGTGAGTTTCAAAATATATTGCCATTTTGACTTTGACAGTGATTATCTTAAAAATTTCATACCCACCCAAAGAAGCTCTTTAATTGAATTTTCATTAAATATTTTCTTATACTCTGATATATATATATGAAAAATATGTTTATTCATAGTAACAATTAAAATATAGACACATTTCTTTAAAGGCTTCTGATATTTGGCCTTGTTGGTATATACAAACTGAAAATTTCTTAAGAAAATAATTTCACATTCAAAAGGGTCATTATTTTGTGATGTTTAAGGTAATCACAAGAGTAGTAGTCAAAACAAGTAAGTATTATTTTATATTTTAGAAAGCTAAATAGTCCTTTAGTTAACAAAGAAATAAAGCAACTAGTTACTTTTAAACTAGGATATCACTTAAAACCGTAATTAAAAGAAAATATATTACTTGAACATTTTCTTTGTTTTCTTGAAAATAACTTACTACTAGTTATGTTTTTAAAAAATTGAATTATAAAAGCATTTAAGTGAATCAGTTTAAATCTATATACCTAAACAAAGAATATGAATATAAAGCTGCCTGATCGAATAAGTTGGATGGCAATGAGTTTATTATTTGGCTAATTTCGTATTCTAGTTATGGGGTGTTACTATAGACTTGTAAAGTTCTAAAAAATTATAATGAAAGCTGTCTTAGTCATCTAGTGCTGCTGTAACAGAAATACCACACGTGGATGGCTTTAACAAAGAGAAATTTATTTTCTTACAGTCTAGTAGGCAAGAAGTCCAAATTCTGGGTGTCAGCTCCAGAGAAAGGCTTTCTTTCTCTGTCAACTCTGGAGGAAGGTCCTTGTCATTCATTTTTCTTGGTATGAGCTTCTCAGCGCGGGAAACTCAGGTCCAAAGGATGCACTCTGCTCCCAACACTACTTTCTTCCTGGTTTGAGGTCTCCCAACTGTCTGCTTGCTTCCCTTTCCTTTTTATCTCTTGAGAGATAAAAAGTGGTGCAGGCCATACCCCAGGGAAATTCCCTTTATTTTGGATCAGAAAAGTGATGTGGGTAAGGGTGTTACAATCCCACCTAATCCTCTTTAACATAAAATTACAGTCACAAAATGAAGGACAACCACACAATACTGGAAATCATGGCCCAGGCAAATTGATACACACATTTTTAGGGGTACATAATTCAATCCTTGACAAAAGCTAATTTCACTGACTTCCTGAACTTAACTTTTTCTAGTAAGTCAAAAAGACCGTAACTATCTTCTAGCGTCTTGAATGAATATATGACCATCATTATGTTGGAGAGAATTTTATTTTAGCTATATAGAAAGACAAGAATTTTTTCTTTTTTAAGGTAAACTTTTATACCAGTTTGCTTGTCAGTTCCCTATTTTTTAGAATGTATATTTTAAAAAAACTTTCTATTTGTTAGGTATTTGAAACCTATAACAGTGGAAGTATATGGTAAAAATAAGAAATGGCGGTAAGGAAATTATGGAAACATGATACAGTGGATATTAAAGAAATCTTAAGGAAATCTAGTCATTAACTTATAATAGACATTTTCAAATGTTTGATCACATCATAATTTGAGTATAACAAAATATAGAGATGTATAATAAAGAGAATCTTGCATTAAAATAATTGTCCGTGGGCCAACTGCAATTTTGAAATGTATTTAATGTTTCCCATATAGTTTTTGTGTTCATTTGCTTTAATGTGAATTATTTGCCAACACTTACAAGTAAGGAGATTTCCCATAAATTTCCAAATTTCTAGCATGTCTTTTGAAAAGTTGAAGCCAAGTAAACAGTGTTCCAATTATTAGTAGACCCCCATCCTCCTAGTTCCCCTTGTTTTATATCTGGTCTGTTCTCTCATTGTCTCACTGAGAACCAGATGTAATGTGGGAGTAAAGAACATGAACTCTGGAGCTGGGCAGGATGGTGCCGAGTGTGGCTTCCCTACTTCTGATTGTGCAACTCTAGGCCAGTTGCTTGATCTCGGTGTTCCTCAGTTTTGTCTTAGGTAAAATGAAAATAATGATGATGAAGATTCCTCATAGGGTTGTTGGGAGGATGAAATGATGGGTATATGTGAAGCGTTTAGCATGATTTTTGACATATATCCATCCAATGATTAATAAATGTTAACCGTGATAATTTTCCTGACCCCATTGGATATTTGGCTTGATGATCTTTACTGCTTAATAGTAGATAATTTTATTTCTTAATTTGTTCAACAGAATTTATCAGATTGTATTTTATATTGCAAGTGATCATCTACATTTTGCTATCTTCTACTAGATTATATTCCCCAGAGTTCCTTCTATATGGTAAATGCTCAGTAAACCAAAACCAAACCCACTGCCATTGAGTTGATTCCTATAGGACAGAGTAGAACTGCCATAGGGCTTCCGAGGCTGTAAATCTTTACCTAAGCAGACTGCCATATCTTTCTCTCATGGAGCGGCTGTTGGGTTCAAACTGCTGACCTTTGGTTACAAGTCAAGCACTTTAACCACACACTATCAGGGCTCCTCAAATGCTCAGTATATGTTGAAGTATTGACAGCTGTCTAGTTTTATGGATTTAGGCTTTATGGCTTTAGAACTTCTTACTCTATGTTGACAATAAAAGTTTTCTACTTTTGCTAGCGTTGGTTTTGCCTAACCCTCTGTTTCTTATTAAGGCGCCCTGGTGGCACAATAGTTAAGCAGTTGGCTGCTAACTGAAAGGTCAGAAATTCAAAACCACCAGTGGCTCCATAGGATAAAAGACCTGTAAAGATTAAAAAAAAACAGCCTTAGAAACCCCATGGGGCAGTTCCTGCAACCCTGTGTACAACAAAAGATTGTTACTTATTTTGGATGTAAATCAGTTAATTCAGTTTATTTTTTGGAAGGATTTGGATTGGAGAAGGTAATTTGTATCTTACAGACAGAAAAGTTATAAGTAGTGTAGCTCAGAAGTTCAAAATAATTTTTTAAAATCTTTGTTTAAATTGGAGTAGTTTATAGAAATGAGAATTGAGGAAACCTTCAAAGTATAAAATACGGGTGAATATTTATATAATCTTGCCTTTATAAACATAACACCAGAGGCAGAAACCATAAAGGAGATACAGATAGATATGACTGAAAAAAAAGGAAAAGGTTACTTATGTCACAAAAATACCATAAAATTGGAAGGCGGTCGCACTCTGAGAAAAATATATGTATCCTCTGACAAATGTTTAATACCTTTAATATTTGAAGCATACTTCTAAATCATGAAGACAATCATACTAATAAACTTCATTTACACAAGACAAATAAATGTCAGAGAAGCCTGTAATGTCTTCAGTAATCTCACTAGTTATCAAGCAAATGCAGTATAAAGTTTGACTGTTGAATTGCCTCCACCCCCCACTCCCCCAAAAAGGAAATACCCATTGTCAGTGAGGGCCCAGGGGAAATGAATTGTTCTCTTAAGTAAAAAAGTCTTTCTAAAGCACAATTTGCCAGAAGTTATAGGAAAACTGTATTTTTTCTTCAATATATCTTTTGGTCCAGCACTTACACTTATAAAAATTTATCCTAAGTGTCAGATAAACAAATCTCAATTTAGATAAAAGAAAAGAAAAAAAAAAAACCTATTGCCCTGGAGTCAATTCTGACTTGTACAACTGTCCCATAGGGCTTCCAAGGCTGTAAATCTTTATGGAAGCAGACTGCCAGATCTTTCTCCCATGGAGCAGCTGGTGAGTTGTAATGCTGACCTTTGGGATTAGCAGCCAAATGCTTTTAAGCACTGTGCCACCAGGGCTCCACACTTGGATACCTAAATTGTCATAGCTATACAGTGAAATCCTGGTAGCATAGTGGTTGAGTGCAACGGCTGTTAACCAGAAGGCCAGCAGTTTGAACCTGCCAGGCACTCTTTGGAAACCCTGTGCGGCAGTTCTACTCTGTTCTGTAGGGTTGCTGAGTCAGAATTGACTCAATGGTAGTGGGTTTGTTTTTTTTTTTAAATACAGTGAAATGCTAGGGATTCGTTTAAATGATAATAGGGATTCATTAAAATGATAATAGAGACAGATACTTTCTACTGGGTAGGAAGATACTCATATGTAAGTTGGATTACAAAATCAGTGTGTTTAGCATGATGGATCACATTAAAAATACATGTAATTTAAATAAATAGAACAAAGACAGGAAAAATCAAAAACCAAACCCATCGCCTTCAAATCAATTCCAACTCATAGCAACCCTATAAAAACCAAGACCAAACTCAGTGCCGTCGAGTCAATTCAACTCATAGAGACCCTATAGGACAGAGTAGAGCTGCCCCATAGAGTTTCCAAGGAGCACCTGGCGGATTCAAACTGCCAGCCCTCTGGTTAGCAGCCGTAACACTTAGCCACTATGCCAGCAGGGTTTCCAGCAACCCACATTTATAACATCAAAAAAAAAAAAAAAAAAAAAATTTTTTTTTTTTTGTTTTACTGTCAGAGTAATACACTCTCTAAAACAAAACTTGAAGATATAGAAAATATAGCACATTAAATCAACTCATATTTGTATTAGTTAAAAATATCGCTGTTAACTTTTTGGTTTATTATATGTATCATTTCCTGTTTGGGAAACCTTGGTGGCGTAGTGGTTAAGAGCTACGGCTGCTAACCAAAAGGTTGGCAGTTCGAAGCCATCAGGTGCTCCTTGGAAACTCCTTGGAAACTTTTACTCTGTCATCTATAGGGTTGCTAGTAAAACTGCCCCATAGAGTTTCCGAGGAGCGCCTGATGGCTTCGAACTGCCAACCTTTTGGTTAGCAGCCATAGCTCTTAACCACTGTACCACCAAGGTTTCCAAGACAGGAAATGTATATATGTAGTAAACTGAAAAGTTAACAATGATATTTTTAACTAATACAAATATGAGTGATTTAATGTGCTGTATCTTGAAGCTTTGTTTTAGAGTGTGTATTACTGACAGTAAAACAAAAGAATGTTATAAATGTGAGAATAATTTAACTTAGAGTTCAGCTTTTTGTGCCGTAGTTTACTGAAAATAAATGTGATTCAACATTGAGGTTAAAGGCTACAAATAAAGTTAAAATTTTGAAAGAAATTGTTTAAACGGAAATTTTGTGCCACTTTTTTCACATCTTTGTGTATGCCTACCAATGGAAACTTGTTAATGTCTATAATGCTCATGTAATCATTTCAGTCTTTTATTTATTCCCAGTAAATACAGAAAAAAAATATTTATTACTTTCTCTATATTTTTTTACCTCCCAGAACAGTCACTGTTGGAGATTTTGGCCAGTACCAACAATGTATCATTCCTTATCTGAAACTAGACATCCTCTGCAGCCAGAAGAACAAGAAGTGGGCATTGACCCCTTGTCCAGTTACTCCAACAAGCCTGGAGGTGAGTTTTGTATGTAGGTGCTTTCTGCTGGTACTGGCAAAGCTAGCAGAGAGGGGCTGCAGTTAGCTCTGCCGGCTTCATGTGTGGAATTCTCTCCAGGAGGCGGAGCAGGGCAACTTTAAGAATATTTCCCCAATGTGTGTAGAGCACTCTGACACTAATGAATCCCACAAAAAGTCCATTTGCAATTATAGACAGAAACATTAGCCAAATCTTTAATGTTCTGTCATTCTATTTAAAAAATCATAAACCAAATAATGACTTCAGCATAAGAATGTTGAAATGCAGAATGGCCTTTGTCAAAGTATCTTTTAAAGAAGCCTTTAGTTTTTGGTATTGATTTTGAAGGGATAACTCCCCTGTCCCCCCAGCAAGTTGAGATTATTCTAGGATAAAAGACTTGCTTGATTCTCCTTTTTTTTTTTTTTTTTTTAAATTTTGGTGAATATATATATAACAAAACATTTGGGATTTCATCATTTTTTGTGCATACCATTCAGTGGCATTAATTACATTTGTCACGTTGTTCAACTCTTAACCACCATCTGTTTCCAAGTTTTTCCATCACCCTTTACAGTTCTGTGTCCCAAAAGCAATGAGCCCCCCTTTTCCCCTCCCTCCCTCCACCCCTGCTAACCACTCATAAACTTCAGTCTCATACACTTGCCTGTTCCACATGTTTCCTGTAAGTGGAACCATCCAACATTTGTCCTTTTGTGATCGACTTACTTCACTCGGCGTAACGTTTTCAAGGTTTATTCATATTGTAGCATGTGTCAGGACTTTGTTTTTCTTTATGGCCGAGTAATATTCTATTGTATTTATGTACCACATTTTGATTTTTCATTGATCTGGTTGGTAGACATTAAGCCTGTTCTTACCTTTTTGCTGTTGTGAATAGTGGTGCAGGGAGCATTGGTGTGCAGGTAGCTGGGTCCCTGCTTTCAGTTCTTTGGGGCATATACTGAGGAGTAAAATTGCTGGAATCATGTGATAATTCTATGTTTAACTTTTTGAACAACTGCCAAAGTGTTTTTTTACTATGTTTTGATTAAAAAAAAAAAAATTTTTTTTGATTGGATTGTTTGTGTTTTTGTTGTTATGTTGTAGGAATTCTTGATATAATCTTCTGAATATTAAACCCTTATCAGATATGTGGTTCCCCAATTTTTTCTGCCATGGTATAGGTTGTCTCTTTGTTGATAAAGTCCTTTGATGAACAAAAGTTTTTAATTTTCTGAAAGTCCAATTTATTTATTTTTTTGTTGCTTGTGCTTTTGTTGCCATATCTAAGAATCCATTGTTAAAAACTAGGCCCCAAAGCATTACTGGTTATGTTTTCTTCTAAAAGCTTTATGATTTTAGTGCTTACATTTAGGTGCTTAATCTTTTTTTTTTTTAATAATTAAAATTTGTGTCTACTTTTAAAAATCTGTATTTAAATAGAATTTTCTCATGTTATGGCAGATTGTATTTAGGGTCTAAAATACTTGATAAAAAATTTCAAATTCTGTGTGTATCAGAACTCCATATTTTCTCAGTATTTACTTAATGATAGTAACAGTTTTAGAAGGAGACAATGAGTTTTGTGAGAATTCTTGGAGTTTTATTCTTATTTTTAAGTGATTCACAAAGTGTTTGATGGTTTACTAATTCCTCGACTACTTACAGTTTTCCACTCATAAAATGTATGTATCATGATTGTGAGATCTATTTTTAAATATCATAAATTAGTCAAAAGATAACTCATGTTTGTACGATTCAGTTTATTTTAAATCTATATTGATGCCATTTAAAAATGGCATTTAAAAAATTGGAGATTAAAAAAAATGATTCCTACTTAAAGTAGCTATTTCTTTAGGACACAGGCTCTTGGCTATATGGAGTTCGTGCTTTTTGTGCATCTTAAAAAACTTCTGGATCATAAAATGCCACTGTTATTTTTATTGATAATACTAGAATTTGTCCTATAATTTCATTTTTTAATTTTATATGTTATTAAAAAAACCCAAAACCAAACCCACTGCCATCGAGTTAGTTGATTCTGACTCATAGTGACCCTAAAGGAACAGAGTAGAACTGCCCCAGAGGATTTTTAGGCTATAAATCTTTAAGGAAGCAGACCACCACATCCTTCTTCCATGGAGCGGCTGGTGGGTTTGAACTGCTGACGTTTTGGTTAGGAACCGAGCCCTTTAAACACTGTGCAACCAGGGTTCCTTATTTGCTATTTAATAACTCAAAAAGACTACTGTTTAAGGTTTTAATAATTTGAAAAAATTATTAGTGTCCATTTCAATTTTAGCTTTTTAGTAACTCAGCTGTAAATATAATACCTTTCATAGTGATGTTTCCTTTTAAATATGACATCTGTAAAGAAGTACTCATAAATAAATGAAATTATTTTTCAAGGAGTACTTCCATAAGGGAATAATTTAAAAATAAATATGTATTTGTGTTACAAGTATGTAAAATTGTTGCACTAAAATTTTTCACACTATTTCTGGCTTGTATGCTTACTTTAAAGCATAGGAAAAAAAAAAACTAACTAAAATTTTAGTTTTTTTTTTTATGTGTGTGGTTTTTTTGTTGTTAATTTTTTTAAGTGCATATTTTTCTCTGGTCTATTTCATTAAATATTGAGGCTTTTTTTTTTTTTTAACCTGGTTAAAAAACATTTTAAATTAATTTTATCCTTTATTGTTTGCAGGAATGAGTAGTTACCTTTACTGAAAAGGCTTTTCGTTTATATCCTAGCCTAACATTTCTGTGACATACAAAGTTATTAGGACTGAATTGATGTTTAAAAGTGCCATTAATTCATTTACCCCAAATGTTCATTAACAATGTAAATGTATGCTGATGTTCTATGAGACAAGGAAGTGACTAATGACTCTTCCAACTAACAACACTTAAAATGAATAGAAACTTTAGATAGCTAATCTTGAAGTAATCAAGACCCTCATTCAGCATGGCATCTCTGTATGCTCTAAAACAGCTGTCAACTGTTAAAAATATATACAAAACACACATACGCGCAAGCACATGCAGAAAGAAAGATATGTAAATATCTGGTTCTTCAAAGCCATAAAGGTTACTAACCGTGGTGGGTTTTGTGCATTTTATGTAAATATTTTATATAAAGCATCGATTTTATCTTCTTAGGTTTCCTTTTTGCAGAAAAATGTGTGTTGCATTTTAATGTAGTTGTCGTATTTATTTAAAAGAATTATCACCCTTCTGGTATATTTCTTTATTTTAATATACGTCTTTCATGGAGTTCTCCATGGATTTGAAGCCTTTTAACCATTTTGCCACAACCTTTTGGGAATTTCTGGCAACTGGATGAATCATTTTGTAAATCGGCAAACACTGGACTCCCGTCAGTGGCATCCCTGTGTAGAAGTCTTGTGATTTTTTTTTTTTTTATTCCTGTTATAGATTCCATAAGTAAACAGAATGCATGTCTAGTTTTTCAAATCTAGATTTTAACGTTTATAAAAGAAATAGTACTGTTAAGCGATTCTTCGAATTCTGGAAAAGATTAATAAAAATAGCCACATAAGAAGAATGGCAGAGAGAAAATTACGTATCATTGGTTTGTTTATTTGTATGCATGGTTGAAGAAAGTGGATGAGGGGCAGGAAAAAAGAACTTTCTGGATCTATACATGTAAAACCTTAGAGGATCTTCTCCATGTAAATTAAATTGTAGGGGTGGTTTGAATTTGAGTAAAGGATGGATTTTTTTCTGTTGAAGATATATGGCCAAAGTGTAGGATGCTGTGTGAGGCATCCCTGTCACTTAAAATCCTCCCTTTCGTTTGATTAACTGGAGTCATCTTAGGGTGGAAAATTCTTTTCACTTTTCTTCCTCATCTTAAAGCCCTTCACGGGTTTCTTATCACGTTAATAATAAAATCCAAACTCTTGACCATGATGTGCAAGGCTGTCTTCTTGCCTACCTGGCCTTGCTCAGATGTGCTAAGTTAGTTTTAGACTCTTAGTCTCCCCACATGCCATTTTTCTCTGCCACTATTCTCTGTTCCTTTACAACACTCACCATAATATGTAATCCTTCATTAATTTCTTTGTTTCTTGTTTGTCTCCTTGTCTGACTTTATGAGGGCAGAAACCATGTTGGAACCATTTGTATACCTTGTACTGGGCACATGGTAGCCATTCAGTAAATAATTAGTAAATGAATGAATGAATGAACCGTGTTTTACTGGTTTGAACTCCTCCACTCACATTAGTCAATAATTGCTTAATGTACCTTTTCCTCCATCTGCCTTTCTTCTTCTTTTCCTAAGTTGTAATACATGAAATTTCTGTTTTATTGTCCCTGATTATTCTAGTACTTGAAATTTTCTTTTAGGCTTCAAAATTCAATGTATCTTCTCTTTCAACTCCCTCTTAAAATTCACTTTTGCCATGTTTCCTTTTAATTATCACCCATATCAAAGATTTCCGTAAGGACCAGAGGGAGAGAATTTTCTGGCAAATAAATGTCAAATTATGATACCCTAATTAACTTGCTGCAGGAATCACTTAGCAAGGGAAAACTAAAGAAATGAATACTTGTCCAGTAAATTCATGGCTATAATATGGGAGCAAGTTGTTGTTAGGTGCCTTCAAGTTGGTTAGACTCATAGCAACCTGTGTACAACAGAACGAAACACTACCCGGTCCTTGCGCCATCCTCATAATCATTATGCTTGAGCTCATTTTTGCTGTCATTGTGTCAGTCCATCTTATTGAGAGTCTTCCTCTTTTTCGCTGACCCTGTACTTTACTAGGCATGATGTCCTTTTTCAGGGACTGGTCCCTCCTGATAACATGTCCAAAGTATGTGAGATGAAGTCTCACCATCCTCGCTTCTAAGGAGCATTTTGGCTGTACCTCTTCCAAGACAGATTTGTTTGTTCTTCTGGCAGTCCATGGTGTGTACATTCCATATTCCTCACCAAAACCATAATTCAAAGGCATCAATTCTTTTTCCTCCTTCCTTATTCATTGTCAGCTTTTGCATGCATATGAGACAATTGAAAATACCATGGCTTGGGTCAGGTGCATCTTAGTCCTTAAAGTGACATCTTTGCTTTTCAACACTTTGAAGAGATCTTTTGCAGCAGAGTTGCACAATGAAATACCTCATTTGATTTCTTGACTCCTGCTTCAATGGGCATTGATTATGGATCCAAATAAAATGAAATCGTTGACAGCCTCAGTATTTTCTCCATTTATCATGATGCTCCTTATTGGTCCAGTTGTGAGGATTTTTGTTTTATGTTGAGGTATAATCCATACTAAAGGCTGTTGTCTTTGATCTTCATCAGTAGGTGCTATTTTCCACAAGCCAGGTTGTGTCATCTGCATATTGTAGGTTGTTAATGAGTCTTCCTCCAATCCCAATGCCGTGTTCTTCATATAGTCCAGCTTCGTAAATTATTTGCTCTGCATACTGATAGGATAAATATGGTGAAAGGATACAACCATGACACACACCTTTCTTGATTTTAAACCGCTCTGTATCCACTTGTTCTTTTAGAATTACTGCCTCTTGACCTGTGTACAGTTTCTTCGTGAGCACAATTAAATGTTCTGGTATTCCCATTTTTCACAATGTTATCTATAGTTTGTTGTGATCCACACCATTGAATGTGTTTGGATAGTCTGTAAAACATAGGTAGATATCTGTCTGGTATTCTCTGCTTTCAGCCAAGATCCATCTGATGTCAGCAGTGATACCCTTGTTCCATGCCTGTTCTGAATTTCTGGAGTTCCCTGTAAATGTACTGCTGCAAGCGCTTTTGAATGATCTTGAGAAAAATATTACTTGTGTGTGATATTAATGATATTATTTGATAATTTCCACATTTTGTTGGAGCACCTTTCTTTGGAATGGGTACATATATGGATCTTTTCCAGTTGGTTGACCAGGTAGCTGTCTTCCAAATTTCTTGGATGCTTGAACTTATGCCCACATATTTTTGTGGCTTAGAAGACTCTGGGATTCCTTTCTAACAGCCGTACAAAGCTTGTTTCATTCTTTTTGAACTTAATTCATTCTGCCAGCTAGAGATCTAGTCTCTAATTTTAGACCTTAAATTTATTAATCTCTCCAATTTGAAAGTATCCTAAAGTGGCCACGGATTTAACAAACTGTCCTTAGGGTGCTCAGACAAAAATCCAGATACAAACAAGACTTAGACCCATAGTTCTTGGCCATGTAGTAAGCCAGAGTTCCACTAGGAAAATCAGCTGGTTTCTTGAATTTAGCAAACCTCTGTACTGAGACAGGCCTAAGCGCAATGATTCACCAAAATTCACAATAAATATTGATGTTCACACTGCAGCAAAACAAACTTTACTTGTAAGAACTAAAACAGATTCACACAAAACTAGAAGAGTTATCAGTGCAAGGGAGCGGATTCCAGAGGCTGTTCACCTTATAAGACCACTCCCGAGGAGTCAGAGCCCAAGTCCTCCTTGCCTCAGGGGTCACGGAAGGTAATGGGCTTTTGAATTCCTGCTTCTGACACCAGAAATGTCAAAGCACAAAATTAAGCATGAACTCTGTACATAGAGAACAATAGAGTTTTGTTGAGGAATAGAACAATTCCATCCAGGCAGCACAAAGCATAAATGCAAAGTACTCCTAAGGGGTTAGATAGAGAGGGATTTTTTAATATGGTTTAGAGGAACAAGCAAATCTTTCTTCACATCAGCTTATCTATTTTAACATTCTTTTTGAGAATAATCTGTGCAAGCAGTCTTTCAAAGTAGAGTCACAGAAACCCCTCCTTAGGTAATATTTCACCATATGTTTACCAACATTCTTGCTTCTTCCTTGATTGCTCAAGGGGGGTAGTTAAAACTTAAAAGAGTGGAAAATTCCATTCACAGTCTAAATGCAGAAGTGAAGGTTAGGAGCAGAACGGAGTCTGATTCAAACCTGTGTCAGCGATCTTATGCCTAGCACCTCAGATTTTTAGGGTGCTCTCACACACATTTAGTATACACATTTTATATACATAGCTCTCAGTGAAACATTTATATAGTGGGTTTAAGTCTTGGTTTCTGAAACTTGTAAATGTGGTATATAGCAAATACTGTTTCTTTTCATATGAAACACTGTAGAATAGGGTTTTCTTAAGTGTAGAACAGTTCTCAAATTTATTTGTTGTCATTCAGTAAATATTTGAGTGCCTTCTGTATACCAGGCATTGTTCTGTGGACTGCAAATAAAACATTGAAAAAGATAAACAGTCTGGAATGCCATGTCCCTTAGGGCTAACAGTAAGGATTAGGGCAGGGAGAGGAGTAACAAAATAATGGCCAATTAAGACAGGGAATGTCAAGTGCTTTCTTAGAGGAATTATACAGTGCTTTCCTAGAGGAATTCAGTGTGCTCAGGTAGTACATTGGTGGGGGATCTGACTTAGATTTGTGTTAGTGGTGGGTCAAGAAAAGTATGATATCTATCTAAACCACAGCCTGAAGGCTGAGTAGCTGTAAGTAAGGTGACTGAGTGAGTAAAGAGAATGTGCTGTATGACCTGGAAGAGACTGACTGATCACTTGTCCTGTGCTGAACATAAAGAATTTTAGTATGTTTGGAGGCCACAAATGAGACTAAAGACAGGAACCATGAAGCCACTTTATACTAAGAGCAATGAGTAGTCCAGTTGAGGAAACTTATGATCAGATTTGTATTTTTGAAACATTATTTTGGCTATAATAAAGTGAATAAGCTACAGTGGTAGGGTAAGATTGGAAGCTGAAAGATCAGTTAAGAAGCTCTTATAGTATTCTAGGTCAGAGATTAAAGTGGCCTATACTGGTAACACAGAAATGGAATTGGAGAGAGAGAGAAACATTTGAGAGATAGTTCGGAAGTAAATTGACTTTACTTGAAAAGTAACCGAATGTGGGAAAGTTGCAGGGGAAAGGGGCTTGAAGGTGACATCCAGTTTTCTGGGTTGATCAGTTGGGTCTATAATAATGCCTTTATTGAAATAGGGAACTACAGCGGAGGCATCTTGTCTGGTGTAGGTGGGATGGAAGTATGGACATAGAAGATCCTTTTTTTTTTTTTTTTAATTTTTATTGTGCTTTAAGTGAAAGATTACAAATCAAGTCAGCCTCTCACACAAAAACTTACATACACCTTGCTACATACTCCCAGTTGCTCTCCCCCAATGAGACAGCCCGCTCCCTCCCTCCACTCTCTCTTTTCGTGTCCATTCCACCAGCTTCTAACCCCCTCTACCCTCCCATCTCCCCTCCAGACAGGAGATGCCAACATAGTCTCAAGTGTCCACCTGATCCAGGAAGCTTGCTCCTCACTAGCATCCCTCTCCATCCCATTGTCCAGACCAATCCCTGTCTGAATAGTTGGCTTTGGAAATGGTTCTGTCCTGGGCCAACAGAAGGTCTGGGAGTCATGACCACCGGATCCTTCTAGTCTCAGACCATTAAGTATGGTCTTTTTATGAGAATTTGGAGTCTGCATCTAAGTGCTCTCCTGCTCCCTCAGGGGTTCTCTGTTGTGTTCCCTGTCAAGGCGGTCATCGGTTGTAGCTGGGCACCATCTAGTTCTTCTGGCCTCAGGCTGATGTAGTCTCTGGATTTTATGGCCCTTTCTGTCTCTTGGGCTCATAATTACCTTGTGTCCTTGGTGTTCTTCATTCTCCTTTGCTTCAGGTGGGTTGAGACCAATTGATGCTTAGATGGCTGCTTGGTAGTGTTTAAGACCCCAGACGCTGCTCTAGAAAGTGGGACGCAGAATGTTTTCTTAATAGATTATATTGTGCCAATTGACTTAGATGTCAACTGAAGCCATGCTCCCCAAACCCCTGCCCCTGCTACGCTGGCCTTTGAAGCATTCAGTTTATTCAGGAAACTTTTTTGCTTTTGGTTGAGTCCAGTTGTGCTGACGTGGCCTGTATTGTGTGTTGCTGTTCCCTTCACCTAAAGTAGTTCTTATCCACTATCTAATTAGTTAATAGCCCTCTCCCACCTTCCTTCCCTCCCCCGTCTCGTAACCATCAAAGAATATTGTCTTCTCTGTTTAAACTGTTTCTCAAGTTCTTATAATTGTGGTCTTATAATATTTGTCCTTTTGCAACTCACTAATTTCACTCAGCATAATGCCTTCCAGGTTCCTCCATGTTATGAAATGTTTCACAGGTTCATCACTGTTCTTTATCGATGCGTAGTATTCCATCGTGTGAATGTACCATAATTGATTTATCCATTCATCCATTGATGGGCACCTTGGTTGCATCCATCTTTTTGCTATTGTAAACAGTGCTGTAGTGAACATGGGTGTGCATATATCTGTGTAAAGGCTCGTATTTCTCTAGGATATATCCAAGGAGTGGGATTGCTGGATCATATGGTAGTTCTATTTCTAGCTTTTTAAGGAAGCGCCAAATCGATTTTCAAAGTGGTTGTACCATTTTACATTCCCACCAGCAGTGTATAAGTGTTCCAGTCTCTCCACAACCTCTCCAACATTTATTATTTTGTGTTTTTTGGATTAATTCCAGCCTTGTTGGAGTGAGATGGAATGTCATTGTAGTTTTGATTTGCATTTCTCTAATGGCTAATAATCGTGAGCATTTCCTCACGTATCTGTTAGCTACCTGAATGTCTTCTTTAGTCAAGTGTCTTTTCATGTCTTTTTGGGCATAGAAGATCTTATGTGCAGTTTTAAATGTGAGTTAGAAGTTCCTTATGACATGCAAATGAAGACACTTGAAGTTTTTGATGTATGGATCTGAAATTTAGTGTATAGGACAGGGCTAGAGATAAAATCTGTTAGTTTACATATGGTAAAAAAAACAATGGGAATGGTTGTGATTGCTCAATAACAGTACATATTGTGAGAAGAGGATCTAGGACCAATCTCTAAGGAAAGCCAACTAAAAGGCCATGTGGCAAAAGAGGATTCTACACAGGAGAATAAAAAAAGAGTGGCTAGAAAAGCAGAATGAAAACCAGAAAAGTGGGTTCAGAGAAACCAAGATGTAAAGGAGAGGTGATCAGAGATTAGCGGGAGGTTAAGACAATAAAGATACATGTCCACTGGACAAAGTCATTGATGACTAAGACAAGAATTGGGGATAGAATAATTTATAATCTCAAGAATTCCTGGTCTTGAATATTCTGTTTATTTCAAGTAAACTAATCATGTGTTGTACACTCATTTGGGATGAGGTACTGTACTACTTGAAAAAGTAATTCAGTAGAAGAGGAGTTCTGGGGTCTTACATGTCTGGAGGATATGCCATCTAGAGCATAGGTGAACCCCAGTGCTGTCGAGTCAATTCCGACTCATAGCGACACTGTAGGACAGAGTAGAACTGCCCCATAGAGTTTCCAAGGAGCACCTGGTGGATTTGAACTGCCAACCCTTTGATTGACAGCCATAGCACTTAACCACTGCACCACCAGGGTTTACGAGCATAGATGAAGGGATATGTATACAGGAAAAGGGTTATAATTTTCATTGTAATAATAAGGAGGGAGAAAATAAGGCGTTTAGGTGCAGTAAGTTCATCAGTTGATGACAAAATGTTGAGCAAGTTACTAAGTCCTTGTAACAATGTCTGGCAGAATTCAGCAGCCAGAATTTAGACACAAAGAAAGTAGCTTTTTTTTTTTTTTTTTTCAGGGGAGTATAACAGGTGGATGGAGCCCTGGTGGTATAATGGTTAAGAACTCAGCTTCTGACCAAAAGGTTAGCAGTTCAAATCTACCAGTTGCTCCTTGGAAACCGTGTGGGGCAGTTCTCTGTCCGTAGGGTCTCTATAGGGTCTCTATGAGTTGGAGTCAGGTTGATATCAGTGGGTTTAACAGGTGGATAGTAGGCAATGAACTTGAAAGAAGAATTTATTGATGAGTTGTATTTATTTATTGAACTTAAGTTTGTTATCATGGAAAGGGGTTGTTGGAGGGCAGAGGAGGTTTTAGGAAGGAGGGAGTCAGGGGAGATAAAGCATAGACTAGTTTAGTGATGAGAATCCTAAAGGAGATATGAGAACAGTAGGGCCAAATTTTTCTTGATGTTTAAGAGTGACAGGGATGTGAGTGAGGGATGGTGGGTTTGTGTGGTAGCAACGTTTTCACAGTGCTTCTTAATAGCCTGAAATGTGTATTTTATATTAAATGTGCCTTTCTAGGAGCCCTGGCAATTTAGTGGTTACAAACTTGGCTGCTAACCAAAAGGTTGGCAGTTAGAATCTACCATTCACTCCTTGGAACTCCTATGGGGCAGTTCTACTCTGTCCTGTAGGGTCACTATGAATTAGCATTGACTTCATGGCAGCAGGTTTGGTTTTTGGTTTGATTTTGGTGCCTTTCTAAGATATGTCCTAAATTCCCGAGAAAATAGTAACATGGTCTTTTACCATACCTCTTAATTAGTCAGATGTAACTATTTGATAGGAAACCCTGGTGGTGTAGTGGTTAAGTGCTATGGCTGCTAACCAAAGGGCCAGCAGTTCGAATCCACCAGGCGCTCCTTGGAAACTCTATGGGGTGGTTCTACTCTGTCTTGTAGCGTCACTATGAGTTGGAATCGACTTCTCAGCACTGGGTTTGGTTTTTTTTTTTTTAAGCTATTTGATAAATACATTAGTTTGATGGAACATTGTTTAGTGGTAGCCTGTAAACCAGCTCAATAACCTCATTAGTTCCATGTAATAATTTGGATCTTTATTTATTTGAATAGGTCCAGGTTTGAAGTGTCTTTGGTAAGTTTATGAACATAAAGATTGATAAATGGGAGAGTGACATGAATATTCTTAAATGGCCAGTATCAAGGATGAAAAATGAATGGTTTTAAAGGAAGTCTCCTTAAAAACAGATTTCGTTGAGTGGTATGACAGTAGTAGAAGTGACGTGAGAGAGCAACGAACATGTTATGCCCAGTTCCTCTAAATTAAACTGTCCAAAAGAAGTTGAATGTGAGAGACTTGAGTTTGAAGGGATGTGAGTTAGATATCTGAGAGTCATCCTCCAGAGATGTCAGTTCCAAACCATGAGGTTGATGAGAAATCAAAGAAAAAGAAAGGAGTGAACTGAGAATTGATTTGTAGACATTCCCTATGATTAGAGAAATTGGGTGGAGGAAGCAGTACTTAAAAAATATTAGAGGCATAGTCAAGATGGGGAAAAGATAGAGTGCCAAAATCATAGAAACCACAGATTTTAGAGCTTTCAGGAAGTTTGAAGTGGGCATTGTTTCGCGGTGGTTAAAAACTATGGCTGCTAACGAAAAGGTCGGCTCTTCAGATCCACCAGCCACTCCTTGGAAACCCTATAGTGCAATTCTACACTGACCTATAAGGTCGCTATGAGTCAGAATTGACTTGACAGCAGTGGGTTTTATGGAAAGAGAAAGTACATGATTTAGTGATTGGAAGAGTATTGATCACCTGTAATTAGTGGTTATAATTACATTTTCAAGATACGATAACTCACTTGAGTGGATAAAGGCAAAGAAGGTGAACTTCAAATCTAATTCATAATTAACATTAAAAATTAGTGGTTAAATATCAGTGGTAAATATTTAAATGATGAAGTTTCAGCTTACTCTTTAATATTATATTTGGGTGACTATGAATTTTATGTGTTTATGCTCTCAGTGAATTAAAGTTTAGCAAATTAGACATTTTAATGATATCTGTGAAGCTCATTGTTGGTAAAATCTAGACCCTTGAAATTAAGAAAAAAGAAAATAGTCTTCTGGTCTCAATACTGATGTGTTTTTCATTGAGTTGTCTATTCCTTTCTCATTGGCTTGGCAATTCCTTTTATTTGCCTGAGGAGATAGGCTTCCTTAGAGTTACTTTAGAGTTGGAGTTGTGTGAAGAGCCATCGGGCCACCTTGTGGCTATACCTGGATATCATTTCTTCCCCAGTATTATAACCAAAAGGTAGGCAGTTCGAATCTACCAGGTGCTTCTTGGAAACCATATGGGGCAGTTCTGTTCTGTCCTGTAGGGTTGCTATGAGTTGGAATCAACTTGATGGCAACGGGTTTGTTTTTTTTTTTTTTTTTTTTTGAATATATATATATACACACTAAGACAAAAGTAGAGGGTCAGTGAAAATGAGGGAAACCCTCAATGAAAAAGATTAACACAGTAGCCTCAATAATGGGCTTAATTTAGTTTGCAAAGGAATATCCATACCTTATTTCCCCCCACCATGGTGAACTAGTGTTTATAGCATTCTTAAACCCACAGATACAGAAGGTTGTGTGATGGTAGTTTTGGTTGGTTTGGGTCGAAACGTAACTATAGCAGACACAAGTGATTTAAAGTGACAATGTTTTCTTAAAACCTAAAAATAACTCACTTAGGTAATATGATTTATAATGGAATTTTTATCAAAGAATTAGTTGCTTTTTGGCTGGTTCATTGGTGGGACCAGAAAAGACTACTGAACCAGAGTTTGGAATGTTTAAATAACGAGATGCCCAACTCTCAGCTCATATTGCTTAGAAAAGTATATCAGAGTAAGTGGCCTCAGCCCCTTTTTGTTCATTTACATATTAAAACGGATTTCCCTTCCGCCGTAATTTAGTAGTAAGGGGGATAGTTCCTCACAAGTATAATTCTCCACCTCCCTCATTCTTTTCCTTAACTCCTTTTATAACTATTTTTAAAAATGTATCTTTCCAAAATATTGGCTTTAAAGATTATAGGCTGTCTTATCTTTCCCAGTGAAAGAGAAGAATATCCTGGGGGAAGGAGAAGTGCAAGAAAAATTTAAACCATACTCTGGGAAATGCTCGTCAGGCCCTCCTCACTCCCTTCACCAAAATTTTTTCCCCTTCACCAGTGTAAGTTCCAAAAGACCTATTTTTGCCAAGTTCCAGCCTTCATATTACCCTCCAACTTGGCTGTATAACAGCCAGCTATGTAAAAAAGCCTGGAGTCTTATTTTAGTATACCTGATACAATGTGGTGATGTTTTCTTTGCATGCAGTTTTTTTTTGTGTGTTTTAATATCATTATACTTGTATATTTACAAAATTTTTAATGGACTTAATGCCTGGCATATGTGTTTCTGTTTAGATTTTTATTTGTTAATGTGTCCCAGTAATTTTTTTGAGTAGTTAGGACAGAATAGTCAATTTATTGCTCCAAGTTTTAATCTGTATTATATTTGTAGATATTCAGACCTATATTAGCATATTTTCGTAGTTTGAAAATTATGTATGTAATTCATGGTAAAAGGAGACATCTGTTTTGTTCAGGCACTTGTAGTATTCACTGATTTCCCTTTTTCAAGTTTGTAAATGTAGTTTTTTTCCTAATGTTCTCTGGTGTTGTTTTCCTCTTAAAAGATATCTTTACCAAAAGCTTTCTTTCTTTCTTTTTAATAATTTTTATTGTGCTTTAAGTGAAAGTTTACAAATCAAGTCAGTCTGTCACATATAAGCTTATATATACCTTACTCTTGCTCCCACTTACTCTCCCCCTAATGAGTCAGCCTGCTCCCTCCTTCCAGTCTCTCCTTTCGTGACAATTTTGCCAGTTTCTAACCCTCTCTACCCTACTATCTCCCCTCCAGACAGGAGATGCCAACAGTCTCAAGTGTTCTTTCTTTTTTTTTTTTAATTGTGGCAAAAATATATATAACACATTTGCCAATTCAGCATTTTTTACACATAAAATACAGTAACATTGATTACATTAATCAAGTTATGCAAACATCACCCATATCCTTTGCCAGATTTTCTATCACTCTTAACGTGCTCAATGCTTCCTAAACAGTGATTCCCCCTTTCTACCTCCCTCTTGCCGCTGGTAACCACTGATAAACTTTGATCTCTATCCATTTGCCTATTCTGGATGTTTTAGGTAACTGAGATCATGCAGAATTTGTCCTTTTGCCACTGACTTCATCAGCATAATGTTTTCAAGCTTCATCCATGTTGTAGCATCTCATTTCTCTTTATGGCTGAGTAGAGTTCTTTTGTATGTATGTACTACATTTGTTTATTCATCTTTTGATGGACACTTAGGTTGTTTCCACCTTTGGCTGTTATGAATGGCGTGCATGTGGCCAAGTCTCTGCTTTCAAGTCTCTTGTGTATATACCTGGAAGTGGAATTGCAGGGTCAGATGGTAGTTCTGTGTTCACTTTTTGAGGAACCTCCGAACTGTTTTCCACAGCAGCTGTACCATTTTAACATTGCCACCAGCAGTAGATGAGGGCTCTCATTTCTTCACAGCCTCACCAACATTTGCTGTTTTCTGTTTTTTTTTTTTTTTTTTTGGTCCCCACTCCCGCCATCTCCAGTGACCTCAGGGTCTGCTTGTTTGTTTCCAGCAGCTTTATTGAGATATAATTTACATACCATTAAGTTCATCTGTTTAACGTGTACAGTTCAAAACTCGTTAAGCATGGTTACAGAGTTGTGCAACCGTCAGCATAATGTAATCTTAAAACATTTTCTCTTCCCACAATGAAAAGGGTTATTTCTAACATCTTCCCAAAAATAATTTGAAGCAGGTTATATAAAAGATGTAGGCAATGAAATAAGAATGTAGGAATAAGAAGCCATGACCAAATAAAAGGAGGCCACTTGTTTACCAACAATGGGTTCAGTGTTGCTGGTATGAAGGTTCCCATTTAGTTCTGGTCTTGGAAAAGTGGTTCCTTTCTAGAAGGAAAGAAGGCACAAGTTACTCAGAACAAACAAAACACTAATTTTTAAGGAAACTTTGAATTCTTATATTTTCAGCGTCTTCCACAATATTTTTTTAAGTCAGAGAAATAGCTTTATTTCTTCTATATTCCCTCGGATTTTAAAGCCTTGAATATTACCTTAAAGCACTTAAAATTTTTTTTTTATTAACTTTTATTGAGCTTCAAGTGAACGTTTACAAATCAAGTCAGTCTGTCACATATAAGTTTATATACATCTTACTCCTTACTCCCACTTTCTCTCCCCCTGATGAGTCAGCCCTTCCAGTCTCTCGTGACAATTTTCCCAGCTTCCCACTCTCTCTATCCTCCCATCCCCCCTCCAGACAGGGGATGCCAACACAGTCTCAAGTGTCCACCTGATATAATTAGCTCACTCTTCGTCAGCATCTCTCTCCCACCTGCTGACCAGTCCCTTTCATATCTGATGAGTTGTCTTCGGGAATGGTTCCTGTCCCGTGCCAACAGAAGGTTTGGGGACCATGCCTGCCGGGATTCCTCTAGTCACAGTCAGACCATTAAGTATGGTCTTTTTATGAGAATTTGGGGTCTGCATCCCACTGATCTCCTGCTCCCTCAGGGGTTCTCTGTTGTGCTCCCTGTCAGGGCAGTCATCGATTGTGGCCAGGCACCAACTAGTTCTTCTGGTCTCAGGATAATGTAGGTCTCTGGTTCATGTGGCCCTTTCTGTCTCTTGGGCTCTTAGTTGTTGTGTGACCTTGGTGTTCTTCATTCTCCTTTGCTCCAGGTGGGTTGAGACCAATTGATGCATCTTAGATGGCCGCTTGTTAGCATTTAAGACTCCAGACGCCACATTTCAAAGTGGGGTGCAGAATGTTTTCATAACAGAATTATTTTGCCAATTGACTTAGAAGTCCCCTTAGAGCATGGTTCCCAAACCCCAGTCCTTGCTCCGCTGACCTTTGAAGCATTCATTTTATCCCGGAAACTTCTTTGCTTTTGGTCCAGTCCAATTGGGCTGACCTTCCATGTATTGAGTGTTGTCCTTCCCTTCACCTAAAGCAGTTCTTATCAACTAATTAATCAATAAAAAACCCTCTCCCTCCCTCCCTCCCTCCCCCCCTCGTAACCACAAAAGTATGTGTTCTTCTCAGTTTATACTATTTCTCAAGATCTTATAATAGTGGTCTTATACAATATTTGTCCTTTTGCCTCTGACTGATTTCGCTCAACATAATGCCTTCCAGGTTCCTGCATGTTATGAAATGTTTCACAGATTCATCACTGTTCTTTATTGATGCGTAGTATTCCATTGTGTGAATATACCACAATTTATTTACCCATTCATCCGTTGATGGACACCTTGGTTGCTTCCAGCTTTTTGCTATTGTAAACAGAGCTGCAATAAACATGGGTGTGCATATATCTGTTTGTGTGAAGGCTCTTGTTTCTCTAGGGTATATTCCGAGGAGTGGGGGATTTCTGGGTTGTATGGTAGTTCTATTTCTAACTGTTTAAGATAACGCCAGATAGATTTCCAAAGTGGTTGTACCATTTTACATTCCCACCAGCAGTGTATAAGAGTTCCAATCTGTCCGCAGCCTCTCCAACATTTATTATTTTGTGTTTTTTGGATTAATGCCAGCCTTGTTGGAGTGAGATGGAATCTCATTGTAGTTTTAATTTGCATTTCTCTAATGGCTAATGATCGAGAACATTTTCTCATGTGTCTGTTAGCTGCCTGAATATCTTCTTTAGTGAAGTGTGTGTTCATTTCCTTTGCCCACTTCTTGATTGGATTGTTTGTCTTTTTGTGGTTGAGTTTTGACAGAATCATGTAGATTTTAGAGATCAGGTGCTGGTCTGAGATGTCATAGCTGAAAATTCTTTCCCAGTCTGTAGGTGTTCTTTTTACTCTTTTGGTGAAGTCTTTAGATGAGCATAGGTGTTTGATTTTTAGGAGCTCCCAGTTATTTGGTTTCTCTTCGTCATTTTTGGTAATGTTTTGTATTCTGTTTATGCCTTGTATTAGGGCTCCTAGGGTTGTCCCTATTTTTTCTTCTATGATCTTTATCGTTTTAGTCTTTATGTTTAGGTCTTTGATCCCCTTGGAGTTAGCTTTTGTGCTTGGTGTGAGGTATGGGTCCTGTTTCATTTTTTTGCAAATGGATATCCAATTATGCCAGCATCATTTGTTAAAAAGACTATCTTTTCCCCAATTAACTGACACTGGGCCTTTGTCAAATATCAGCTGCTCATATGTGGTTGGATTTATATCTGGGTTCTCAATTCTGTTCCACTGGTCTATGTGCCTGTTGTTGTACCAATACCAGGCTGTTTTGACTACTGTGGCTGTATAATAGGTTCTGAAATCAGGTAGAGTGAGGCCTCCCACTTTCTTCTTTTTCAGTAATGCTTTGCTTATCCGAGGCTTCTTTCCCTTCCATATGAAGTTGGTGATTTGTTTCTCTATCACCTTAAAAAATGACATTGGAATTTGGATCGGAAGTGCATTGTATGTATAGATGGCTTTTGGTAGAATAGACATTTTTACTATGTTAAGTCTTCCTATCCATGAGCAAGGTATGTTTTTCCACTTAAGTATGTCCTTTTGAATTTCTTGTAGTAGAGCTTTGTAGTTTTCTTTGTATAGGTCTTTTACATCCTTGGTAAGATTTATTCCTAAGTATTTTATCTCCTTGGGGGCTACTGTGAATGGTATTGATTTGGTGATTTCCTCTTCGATGTTCTTTTTGTTGATGTAGAGGAATCCAAGTGATTTTTGTATGTTTATCTTATAACTTGAGACTCTACCAAACTCTTCTATTAGTTTCAGTAGTTTTCTGGAGGATTCGTTGGGGTTTTCTGTGTATAAGGTCATGTCATCTGCAAATAAAGATAATTTTACTTCCTCCTTGCCAATCTGGATGCCCTTTATTTCTTTGTCTAGCCTAATTGCCCTGGCTAGGACTTCTAGCACAGTGTTGAATAAGAGCGGTGATAAAGTGCATCCTTGTCTGGTTCCCATTCTCAAGGGAAATGCTTTCAGGTTCTCTCCATTTAGAATGATGTTGGCTGTTGGCTTTGCATAGATGCCCTTTATTATGTTGAGGAATTTTTCTTCAATTCCTATTTTGGTGAGAGTTTTTATCATAAAAGGGTGTTGGACTTTGTCAAATGCCTTTTCTGCATCAATTGGTAAGATCATGTGGTTTTTGTCTTTTGTTTTATTTATGTGGTGGATTACATTAATGGTTTTTCTGATATTAAACCAGCCTTGCATACCTGGTATAAATTCCATTTCATCATGGTGAATTATTTTTTTGATATGTTGTTGAATTCTATTGGCTAGAATTTTGTTGAGGATTTTTGCATCTATGTTCATGAGGGATATAAGTCTGTAATTTTCTTTTTTTGTATTGTCTTTGCCTGGTTTTGGTATGAGGGAGATGGTGGCTTCGTAGAATGAGTTGGGTAGTATTCCGTCATTTTCTATGCTTTGAAATACCTTCAGTAGTAGTGGTGTTAACTCTTCTCTGAAAGTTTGGTAGAACTCTGCAGTGAAGCCATCCGGGCCAGGGCTTTATTTTGTTGGGAGTTTTTTGACTACCGTTTCAATCTCTTTTTTTGTTATGGGTCTATTTAGTTGTTCTACTTCTGAATGTGTTAGTTTAGGTAGGTAGTGTTTTTCCAGGAATTCATCCATTTCTTCTAGGTTTGCAAATTTGTTAGAGTACAATTTTTCACAATAATCTGATATGATTCTTTTAATTTCAGTTGGGTCTGTTGTGATGTGGCCCTTCTCATTTCTTATTCGGGTTATTTGTTTCCTTTCCTGTATTTCTTTAGTCAGTCTAGCCAATGGTTTATCAATTTTGTTAATTTTTTCAAAGAACCAGCTTTTGGCTTTGTTAATTCTTTCAATTGTTTTTCTGTTCTCTAATTCATTTAGTTCAGCTCTAACTTTTATTATTTGTTTTCTTCTGGTGCCTGATGGATTCTTTTGTTGCTCACTTTCTATTTGTTCAAGTTGTCAGGACAGTTCTCTGATTTTGGCTCTTTCTTCTTTTTGTATGTGTGCATTTATCGATATAAGTTGGCCTCTGAGCACTGCTTTTGCTGTGTCCCAGAGGTTTTGATAGGAAGTATTTTCATTCTCGTTGCATTCTTTGAATTTCCTTATTCCCTCCTTGATGTCTTCCATAACCCAGTCTTTTTTCAGGAGGGTATTGTTCATTTTCCAAGTATTTGATTTCTTTTCCCTAGTTTTTCTGTTATTGATTTCTAGTTTTATTGCCTTGTGGTCTGAGAAGATGCTTTGTAATATTTCGATGTTTTGGATTCTGGAAAGGTTTGTTTTATGACCTAACATGTGGTCTATTCTAGAGAATGTTCCATGTGTGCTAGAAAAAAAAGTATACTTTGCAGCAGTTGGGTGGAGAGTTCTGTATAAGTCAATGAGGTCAAGTTGGTTGATTGTTGTAATTAGGTCTTCCGTGTCTCTCTTGAGATTCTTACTGGATGTCCTGTCCTTCTCCGAAAGTGGTGTGTTGAAGTCTCCTACGATAATTGTGGAGGTGTCTTATCTCACTTTTCAGTTCTGTTAAAATTTGATTTATGTATCTTGCAGCCCTGTCATTGGGTGCGTAAATATTTAATATGGTTATGTCTTCCTGATCAATTGTCCCTTTTATCATTATGTAGTGTCCTTCTTTATCCTTTGTGGTGGATTTAAGTCTAAAGTCTATTTTGTCAGAAATTAATATTGCTACTCCTTTTTTGCTTGTTGTTTGCTTGATATATTTTTTTCCATCCTTTGAGTTTTAGTTTGTTTGTGTCTCTAAGTCTAAGGTGTGTCTCTTGTAGGCAGCATATAGACGGATCGTGTTTCTTTATCCAGTCTGAGACTCTCTGTCTCTTTATTGGTGCATTTAGTCCATTTACATTCAGCGTAATTATAGATAAATAAGTGTTTAGTGTTGTCATTTTAATGCCTTTTTATGTGTGTTGTTGACAGTTTCATTTTTCCACATACTTTTTTGTGCTGAGACTTTTTTTTAGTAAATTGTGAGATCCTCATTTTCGTAGTGTTTGACTTTATGTTTGTTGAGTCGTTAACGTTTTTCTTGGCTTTTATCTTGAGTTATGGAGTTGTTATACCTCTTTGTGGTTACCTTAATATTTACCCCTATTTTTCCAAGTAAAAACCTAACTTGTAATGTTCTATATCACCTTGTATCACTCTCCATATGGCAGTTCTATGCCACCTGTATTTAGTCCCTCTTTTCGATTATTGTGATGTTTTACATTTTGGCTTCAGTGATTCCCTGTTATGAGCTTTTTTTTTTTTTTTTTAATTAATCTTAATTTGTTTTTGTGATTTCCCTATTTGAGTTGATATCAGGATGTTCTGTTTTGTGCTGGTATCTGTTATTATTGGTTTTCTGACCAAACAATATCCTTTAGTATTTCCTGTAGCTTTGGTTTGGTTTTTGCAAATTCTCTAAACTTGTGTTTATCTGTAAATATCTTAATTTTGCCTTCGTATTTCAGAGAGAGTTTTGCTGGATATATGATCCTTGGTTGGCAGTTTTTCTTCTGCAGTGCACTGTATACGTCGTCCCATTCCCTTCTTGCCTGCATGGTTTCTGCTGAGTAGTCTGAACTTATTCTTATTGATTCTCCCTTGAAGGTGACCTTTCTTTTCTCCCTGGCTGTTTTTAAAATTTTCTCTTTATCTTTGGTTTTGGCAAGTTTGATGATAATATGTCTTGGCGTTTTTCTTTTTGGATTAGTCTTAAATGGGGTTCGATGAGCATCTTGGATAGATATCCTTTTGTCTTTCATGATGTCAGGGAAGTTTTCTGTCAGGAGATCTTCAACTATTTTCTCTGTGTTTTCTGTCCTCCCTCCCTGTTCTGGGACTCCAATCACACACAAGTTATCCTTCCTGATAGAGTCCCACCTGATTCTTAGGGTTTCTTCATTTTTTAAAATTTTTTTATCTGATTTTTTTTCAGCTATGTTGGTGTTAATTCCCTGGTCCTCCAGATGTCCCAGTCTGCATTCTAATTGCTCGAGTCTGCTCCTCTGACTTCCTATTGCATTGTCTAATTCTGTAATTTTATCGTTAATCTTTTGGATTTCTACATGCTGTCTCTCTATGGATTCTTGCAACTTATTAATTTTTCCACTATGTTCTTGAATAATCTTTATGAGTTCTTCAACAGTTTTATCAGTGTGTTCCTTGGGTTTTTCTGCAGTTTGCCTTATTTCATTTGTGATGTCTTGAAGCATTCTGTAAATTAGTTTTTATATTCTGTATCTGATAATTCCAGGATTGTATCTTCATTTGGGAAAGATTTTGATTCTTTTGTTTGGGGGGTTGGAGAAGCTGTCATGGTCTGCTTCTTTATGTGGTTTGATATCGACTGCTGTCTCTGAGCCATCACTGGGAAACTTGTTTTTCCAGAAATTCCACTGACTGGGACGCTGCCTCCAGGCTCCGAAAACAGGCGCTGCTTCCCTGTATTTGTTCGTTTTCCGTCTCTAAATCTGTGTTTGTTGTTCAGGGTTCGTAGATTGTTATGTATGTGATCGATTCGCTTGTTTTTCCGAGTCTTTGTTCCAAGAGGGATCCGGGGTAGCGTCGTCTACCTAGTCTGCCATCTTGGCCCTGCCTCCTGTTTTCTGTTTTTTATCTTAGTTATCTTAGCTGGGATAAAGTGGTACCTTATTATGGTTTTGGTTTGCATCTTCCTAATGGCTAATGACATTGAGCATCTTTTTCATGTGCTTTTTGGCCATTTGTGTTTGTGTATCTTCTTTGATGAAATCTCTTTCAGGTCCATTGCCCATATTTTGATTGAGTTTTTTGTCTTTTTGTTGTTAATTTGTAGATGTTCTTGATATATTCAGGCTATTACATATGTAGTTTCCAACATTTTTCTTCAAATTTCAGTATAAGTTTTGACTGTACTGCTCCTTAAACTCTTTACATTTCCTGAGAAGGAATTCTGTATGATATATTTAGGGAAGCACAAGGGGAGAAACATTATGTCAACTTCAAGCTGTTTTATTTTTACATTTTATGAAAATCTGAGTTTTTTAAATAGAAGAAATTGAGAAAATAGTAAATCATAAAAATTGTAATACCTCAAGTTATTTACATTAAGTGGTCATTTTCTGTTATGACACTGCTGGGATTAAAACTATAACTTCTTTGAGTATTTGGAAATGATGTTCTACCCGTTGATAATTACAGTATTCCTATATATCACAGTTGGTTGTTTTGTCTTCCATGAACTTGGCGGTGTCTTTAATTTTAGTCAGAAGAAAAGTCCACCATCTGTAGTTTATCAGCAGGCACCGTAGTGAGAATTTACCTTTACTCACTGAAGTCAGATCAGAGGTAATATGTTAAAAAATAACCTTTGTAATATGGGAATTTGTGTACTTAAATAATTCTTCTCCTAATTCCCCTTCCTCCTTCTTTCTTCTTTTTTCAAATGTAGGGGACTTTTAAAGACAGTTGACTTCTTAGCATTTCTTTTTAGTAAAAATTTTAATGGAATATAAGTGATTTGACCAAACTTAAAGCATTGCTAGCAACCTGTTTCTTTAATTGAACTTGTGCATACATGTTTTACTGAATGATAGCTTGTCAATCAGACATGTTGGCATGATGATTAAGACATTTCAGTGATACTTGGTAAGTGAATAGAAATCATAGAGGCACCAGTATTTTATTACGTAGAGTAAACGCTGCAGGCCACAGACCTCATGTTTATTCACTCATTCACAAATTATTTATTGAGCATCTAATCTCTGGAGATGGAATGGTGAACCAAGTGCTTTTCATGGAATTCACATTTTAGCATGGAAGAGATAGACAATAGAAAAATGAAAAAGTAAGTACAGAAATAAGGAAATATTACCAAAGAGTGGTAAACACTAGACAAAGATTTAAAATAGAGTAATGTTACAATGCAATGAGTGACTAGGTGGACGTTTCGGATTGTTTGGGAAGATCTCTCTGAGAAAGTGATGTTTAAGCTAGATCTGAATGACAGACAAGGAGCCAGACAGGTAAAGACGATGCACGTGTGCATGTGTGTGTGGTGTGTGTGAGTGAGAGAAGGCGAGAGAGAGAGACTAGTCCAGGCAAAGGGAAGAGTTAGTGCAAAGAAAAGCCCTACGATAGGAGTAGGCTTATTTAAGGGACCAAAGGAAGGTCATTATGGCTGGGACACCATAGGTGACAGGAGAAAGGCTAAGAATAAGGCTGGACTACTAGGCAGGGGCCAGATCATGAGGACTTTGTACGGCAGGCTGAGTAGTGTGGATTTTATTCTAAAGACTGAGAGTTATATAACAGTCTATATTGTTACCTCTGTTGAATTATAAGTTGCTTCTAATTAATGGGGACCACATATATTTAAATATATATCCTTAGGACTTGATGCTAGGAATTTAATAAGTAATGCCTGATTTACTCAGAGTTCTAGTATTCTTCACATTTACTTGTATACTGTAGTCCTGTACACCCATCTTGGGAGTCCCTGGGTGGTGCAGATGGTTGAGCACTTGACCACTAGGTGAAAGGTTGGTGGTTCCTCAGAAGACAGGCCTGGCCATCTGCTTCTAAAGGTCACAACCTTGAAAACCCTATGAGCAGTTCTATTCTGCATGCATGGGGTTGCCATGAGTCAGAATTGACTTGATGGCGAACAACAACACTGTACCCATCTTTCTTTGTTTCCCCATTCTGAACATTTTAACTCTTTAATGGTGAATGAAGTTATTACTGCTTAATCAGAAAGGAAAGTGTGCTTAAAATTAGGCATGTATCTAAACTACAATTATTTCTCTATGGTTGGTTTTATGCCATGCTACTAATAGTAAAACAGTACCAATACATGCAGCCTAGTGAGACCTTTTCTGTCTGGCCCATTTTGTGTGTGTGTGTGTGTGTGTGTGTGTGTGCATGCACACGCACATGTGCGCACGCACGCACGTTTTGCCTGGGGTGGGGAGTTATATATTTGGTATTTTCCCTCTGCTGGTGTAAGGAGAATTTGTTCCTCTAGGACATATTAGAACAATGTATTTAATGCTCTTCAATTTAATTCGCTGGTATCACAATTAATACAATTAAGGTCACTTGAAATGAAACTATTAACAAATTGAGTAATTTACTTTAACAATGTCAATGTGTTCTCACAATTACATTTGCTTTAATTAGTGTACAAGCTATTATTTAATAGCATACTTCACACAGAAAAATGTAATAATGCATTCTTGGCTCCTTATAAAAGACAGAAATTTTTAATGGACAGAGCGATTTTGTAGAAGAGCTGCTAGATGTAAAGTGATAAAGGAGAAAGTAAGAAGCCAGAAAGCAAAGCTTGCTAGAATATAAATGAAACAAGTACTTTTCTTGGTACCTAACAGTAAAAAAAAACATGTCGTATTTATCATTGCCTAGATAGAAGTAGAAACTTTTAATGGTAGTTAAAACCAGAAAACCAAACCTGTTGCCGTTGAGTCGATTGTGACTCATAATACCCTGAAAGGATAGAGTAAAACTGCCTGGCAGGGTCTCAGGGAGTGGCTGGTGGATTCAAATGGTGCTGACCTTCTGGTTAGCAGCTAAACTCTTAACCACTGAGCCACCAGGGTAGTCAGGGAAGGGAGTATAGATCCAGGCAGATTTAACAGTGCTTAGTTTATCTGGTGTTGACTCGTAACTGCAATAATATTTCAATTTTTGATTATCATAAAATAGTTCATTCTTAATCACTGTAACGGAGAGTGGTGGGGAATGTAAAAACGGTAGGAATCAAAAAGTTTTTATTCTGCAATGGGCTTTTTTTTTTCTGTTTTAATATGGTTATTTCTGATCTAAGAATTCACTTTAATTGTCAATAGCTTGAGCTCTCCAGAAAGAGGTGGTAATCAAGCCTTTCTGTTTTTATGACCACTTCTACTCTGTGCTGAGATCAGGAGACCCAGGGAGGAATAAACGACTACATTTCTCTTTCTCTGTGTGCAGAGTAAGTGGATGGAGATGAGTTGTCAACCAAGTCATAATTAATAAGATCTGCTGTTCTCTGTAAACATGAGAGCAGGATTTACTATTATGTAATCAAGTGGTGATTTTATGTGGAAGAGCGATAAATGCAATCCAGATAATTCAGTACACTAATTTTAAAAAATTAGTTTGACAGTCTTTTTGCCTAATTTGATTGATTTACGTTTGTGTTGCTTTCATTTTCTTACCTTTTTTCCCCTTTGGTCAATGACAAAAATTCATAAAATTGCAAATAATTAAAAAAAAGAACAAGGAGGCAGAAGTGAAATTAGGCAATAAATAAATATTTAAGTGTAAAATTCAAGAAGCTTAGAGAATCCACGAAGCTTGAAAAATTGTATCTTTTATTGGGAAAGAGGCGCATGGGAGTTGTTTTAGTCATCTAGTGCTGCTATAACAGAAATACCACAAGTGGATGGCTTAACAAAGAAAAACTTATTTTCTCACAGTCTAGTAGGCTAGAAGTCCGAATTCAGGTCATCAGCTCCAGGGGAAGGCTTGCCTCTCTCTGTTGGCTCTGAAGGAAGGTCCTCGTCATCAATCATCCCCTGGACTAGGAGCTTCTCCCTGCAGGAACTCTGGGTTCAAAGGACATTCTGTGCTCCCCTCACTGCTTTCTTAGTGGTAGGAGTTTCCCCACTCTCTGCTTGTTTCCCTTTCCTTTTATCTCTTGTAAGATAAAAGGTGGTCCGGGCCACACCCCAGGGAAACTCCCTTTACATTGGATCAGGAGTGTTACATCCCACCATAATCCTCTATAATCACAGGCAGAGTTTATGATTTATAACACATAAGAAAATCACAAAATGGAGGACAACCACACAATACTGGGAATCATGGCCTAACCAAGTTGACATATATTTTGGGGGGATACAGTTCAATTCATGACAGGAGTATATTTAGTTTTTCAGCACTTGTAAATGTTTATGTAATGGTCGCCATTGGCTTTCATTGTGTATCCCACTTTCTGAGCTTGGTCTACAAAGTCGTTCATAGATTAGATGAGTCAGAGATTGATTTACTAGGAGAACAATCTACTTATAAATAGTAGAAAATTAGTTTAGGTAATTCTTTAAATAGCATTTTGACCACCTTTGCATAGGTAAACTACTCCTTGGTTAGTTGTTATGTATACAATAAATAGCTCTCATTTGGCCCATATATGATTCTCAGCAACCTAATTTCTAAACTTTATTTTTAAAATGATTTGTCTGTTGACTCCTTAGCTGATGTTGTATGACGAAGAGTGACCTGAATCTGATTATTTAAATATGTGATCTATAAAATGTAATAAGCTCAAAGAGGGACATTGATTTATCATAGAAGTACAGAAAGTTAATTGCTTACTTCCAAGTCTTGCTATGTGGCCTTCATTCTCACCTCTCCTTCTGTCTTGTAAGAAATTGCCTGTTTTGAAATGCCCTTAAAGGTTTTAATCCATCTCAGGATTGAGGATTGATCTGCTTATAGAACAGTTTGTGCTTTCTTGGATTGAGTGAGGTTTTTAAGAAGACTCTAAGAAAAGGCGTCCCCAGCCTAGTTTTATGGATCTGCTTGCTCACAGTATGACCACAGGGAATTTGTATGGGTTTCTCTTTTAAAATCTTAGACTCAAAGATCTCTCTTCCAATGATTTTTGTTTTTTTCAAGTGGCATTCTCTCTTTCTCTTAAAAAACAAACAAAGAAACCAATGGTCTTAATTTTTTTTAGAGCGTTTTTAGGTTTATGAAAAATTGAGCAGAAAGCACAGAGAGCTCCCATATATACTGCCTCCCCCCACACAGAAAAACCAAAGAATCAAACCTCATTGCCGTTGAGTTGATTCCGCCTAATCACGACCCTATGGGACAGAGTAGAACTGCCCCATAAGGTTTCCAAGGAGCGGCTAGTGGATTTGAACTGCTGAGCTTTTGGTTAGCAGCAATAGCTGCTAGGCACTGCACCACCAGGGTTCCCCACACACAGTTCCCCCTGTTAATAATCTCTGGCATTAGTGTGGCACGTATGGTACAATTGATGAACCAACAGGGATGCATTATTATTAACTAAAGCCTATAGCGTACATTAGGGTTTACTCTTTGTGTTGTACAGTTCCATGGGTTTTCACAAATATGTAATGTCATATACCCACCACTACAGTATCATAGTCTAAATTCCCTAAAAATCCTCTGTGCTCCGCCTGTGTATCCCTCCCATCCTTCTACTCCCACCCCCCCTTACACCCACCTCTGAACCCCTGGAAACCATTGATCTTTTTACTGTCTCTACAGTTTCACCTTTTCCAGAATGTCCTGTAGTGGGAAACATATAGTTTGTAGCCTTTTCAAACTGGCTTCTTTCACTTAACAATATATATATATTTTTTCCCACCATGTCTTTTTGTGGCTTGTTAGCTCATTTCTTTTTATATTGAGTAATTTTCTGTGTGAATGTACCATAGTTTGTTTATCTATTCACCTATTGAAGGGCATCTTGGTTGCTTCTAACTTTTGACATTTGTCATGTATAGATTTTTGTGTGGACATAGCTTTCATCTCTTTTGAATAAATACCGAAGAGCGCCATTGCTGGATCCTGTAGTAAGACTATGTTAAGCAATTAAGCTTTGTTAGAAACTACCAGACTGTCTTGTAAAATAGCGGTATTATTTTGTATTCCTAAGTTCCTGTAGCCCCAAATCCTTACCTGCATTTGATTATGTCAGTGTTTTAGATTTTATCCCTGGTGCCTCAGTGGTTAAAGTGATCGACTGCTAACTGAAATGTTGGCTGTTGGAAACCACCTGTGGCTCTACAGGAGAAAGATGTGACTGTCTGGTTCCATAGAGATTTACAGCCTTGGAAACCCTACAGGGTCCCTGTGAGTCAGAATGGACTTGACAGCAGTGGGTAATAGATATGCAGTGGTATGTTCATTGTTGTTTTAATTTTCAATTCCTTAATAACATATGATGTTGAGTATCTTTTCATATGCTTATTTGCCTTGTGTGTGTGTGTGTGTGTGTGAAGTGTCTGTTAACATCTTTTGCCCATTTAAAAAAATTTTTTTTCCTGGTTTTGAGATTTAAGTCTTCTTTGTATATTTTGGATAAAAGTCCTTTTTAAGAGAATGTGTTTTGCAAATATTTTCTCTTGGTCTGTGGCTTGTCTTTTTAGTTTCCTAGCAGTGCGTTTCATTGAGCCGCGTTTTCAAATGGTACCATACCTTTTTTCATATCTTTCATGCCAGTTTAGTGTAGAACACATACTTAGTCTATTTGAGATAGAATACTGAAAACCAGGGATTCTTAAAATCACAAATTATTTTTTAAAGTAAGTGTGTTGTAGTGTCTGCTTACACATTTCTCAATTAGCTTAGACCTTTTTAGTTTATGATAGTTCTCTGTCTCCTCAAATAAGCCAGATCCTTCTATAATCTAATCGTTTGTGTAGGTAGTATTTCTAATACATTGACATTATCTTCTGCCCGAATTCTTCATTTAACTATTCATTTAAGATGTCTCTGTTTAATTAGTGAGCAAAGTCCTTTTTTGTATGACCAATTTTTAGCTCTTGATTGGGACTATCCTCATAATCTTTTGAACATTAACCCTGTCGTATTACTGGATTTTTTTTTTTTCTTTTTCTGATTTTGAACAGCCTGGTTATTTATACTTGACAAGGTAGAGGAGAAATATAAGTATCCCTGTCATGCCAATCAGAGGTCGGTTTTTATACTAGGTTGTTTTCTAAAACTCAACCCAGAAACTAAACCTGTTGCATTCAAGTCATGGCGACCCTTTAGGACAGAGTAGAGCTTCCTTCCAGGGCTGTAATCTTCACGGAAGCCAACTGCTACATCTTTCTCCTGAGGAGTGTCTGGTGGGTTTGAACCACTGACCTTTCAGTTGGCAGTTGAATGCTTAAAACATATGCCACCAGGACTCCTTTCTTCTAGAATAGGGGTTGGCAAACTTTTTCTTAAAGGGCCAGATAGTAAATATTTCTAGCTTGCAGGGCATGCGATTGTAGTATGAAAGTAACCATATAGATGTGGTACATATGTTCCAATAAAATGTTATTTTCAAAAACAGTAGGCCAGCTAGTTTGGCCTATGGGTCATAATTTGTTGACCCTTATTCTAGAATAATCATTATTATGTTATAAAAATAAGTATATGTAATGGAAGTATGACAGAGATAATTGGATAGTTTTTGGATAATTGGATAATTTTTCCCCCAAAAATTTTTTTAAATAGAATTTTCTAAAAACCAGGTTTCATAGCATTGAGGCCACTAAACGCAATGTTGTTCTTCACATAAATTTAGAGACCTCTTGTCAAAAAGACCCTTTTATAATAACTCCTCAGTATACTCACTGGATATAGCTGGATTGCAACTGATGTGCTATGTTGATTTTTGCACTTGATCTTGTATTGTGCAAATTTGCTGAGTTTGTTAGCTCTAGTAGTTTGTGTTGGAGTCGGGTGGGGAGGTTCCTCTAGCATTTTAATCTGTAAGATCATGTCATCTGTTAGTAGAGAATTTAATTTTTTCCTTTCCAATTTGGGTACTGTTTTGGTTATCTGGTGCTGCAGTAACAGAAATACCACAAGTGGATGGCTTTAATAAACAAATTTATGCTCTCACAGTCTAGTAGGCTACAAGTCCAAATTCAGGGCAGCAAATCCAGGGGAAGGCTTTCTCTGTCAACTCTGGAGGAAGGTCCTTGTCATCTGTCTTCCCTTGGTCTGAGAGCATCTCAGCACAGGAACCTCAGGTCCAAAAGATGCACTCTACTACCAGCGCTGCTTTCTTGGTGGTGTGAGGTCTCCATGTCTCTCTGCTCACTTCTCTTTTATAGGACGAGATTGGCTTAAGACATTGTCTAATCTTATAGATCTCATCAGTATAACTGCTGCTAATCCATCTTATTACATCATTGTGATAGGATTTACAACACCTAGGGAAATCACATCAGATGATAAGATGGTAGGCGATCGGACAATACCAGGAATCATACCTAGCCAAGTTGACAGATATTTTTGTGGAATGCAGGTCAATCCATGACAGATGCCCCCTTTTTCCCCTTTTTCTTGCCTAATTACTCTGGCTAGAGCTTCCGGTATAATTTTGGCCAGAAGTGATGAAAGCAGGGATCCTTGCTTTTGTTCCTAATCTTAGAGAGAAGGCTTTCAGTCTTTCACCATTGTGTATGAGGTTATCGGTGAGTTTTTCATAAATCTTCTTTATCATGTTGAAGAAATTCCCTTCCATTCCTATTTTTTTGAATATTTTTATTAAGAAAAGGTGTTGGATTTTGTCACATGGCTTTTCTGTGTCGATTGAGATGATCATGTGTTTTTTTTACTTCATTCTATTAATGTGGTGTATTATATTTATTGATTTCGGTGTGTTGGACCACGCTTGCATTCCTGGGATAAATCCCACTTGATCATTACGTGTAATCCTGTAATATGCTGCTGGAATTTGATCTGCTAATATTTTGTTGATTTTTTTGTGTCTGTATTCGTAAGTGATATTAGCCTGTAGTTTTCTTGTGATGGCTTTATCTAGCTTTGGTATGGGGAAATGCTGCCCTCATAGAGCTAGTTAGAAAGTGCTCCCTACTTTTTTTTCTTCCCCCTTGGATGAGATTGAGAAGGTTTGGTGTCATTTCTTCTTTAAATATTTGGTAGAATTTATCAGTGAAGCCATCTGGTCCTGGACTTTTTTTTTGTTGAGACATTTTACTCATTCAGTTTCTTATACATCTGTTAAATTTTTCTTCCTTTTTTTTTTTTTTTTCTTTGAGTCAGTTTTGGTAGTTTGTTTCTAATAATTTGCCCATTTCATCTCGGTTAGATAATTTGCTAGCATACAGTTGTTCTTTTCATTTTTGTAGGGTCTGTAATAAAGTCCTACTTTCATTTCCGATTTTAGTAATTTAACTATTCTTTTTTATTCTTGGTCAGTCTAGCTGAAGGTGTGTCACTTTTGTTACTGTTTTCCAAGAACCAGCTTTTGGTGTCATTGACTTTCTCTGTTGTTTAGAAAAATAGAAATTCTCTACTTCATTTAACTCTATTGTTATTCTTGTGTGCTGTCAGGTCAATTCTGACTCACAGCAGTCCTGCAGAACAAAGGAGAATGGCCTCATGGGGTTTCCTAGGCTGTAATATTACGGGAGCGGGTTTCCAGGTCTTTTCTCTCTGGGACCTATTTTTCAAACCACTAACCTTTCTGTTAGCAGCCGAGCACTTCAGCTGTTGTGCTGCCAGGGTTCCTTACCTCTCCTCTAATCTCTGCTAGCTTTGGATTTGCCTTGTTTTCATAGTTCCGGAAGGTGTAGCATTAGATTATTGATTTGGGATCATTGTTCTTGTTGTTGTTGTTGTTTTGAGAATATACACAACAAAACATACACCAGTTCAACAACTTCTACATGTACAATTCAGTGACACCGGTTAGTTTCTTTGAGTTGTGCATCCATTCTTATTCTTATTTTCTGAATTGTTCACTTTCCATTACTGTAAACTCACTGCTCCTTTAGGTTCCTATCTAATTGTTTAAGTTGCTGTTCTCTTCAGTTCCATTTAGGTAGTCCTTAAAAGAGGACAGTGCTCAAGGCAGACATTTTTTACTAGATAAGCTAAAATAATTTTTGGTGTTAAGAAGACTTCAGGGGATATTTTTGGTTTAAGTTTTAAGGATTGTATCAGGGGAATAGTTTCAGGAGTTCAGCCAGCCTCCATGGCTCCAGAAAGTCTGAAGTCCATGAGAATCTGAAATTCTGTTCTGCATTTTGATCAGGATTCGTCTATAGAATCCTTGATCAAAATGTTCAGCAGTGGTGGCTGAGCACCATCCAGCTCTTCTGGTCTCATGGCAAAGGAGGCAGTTGTTCATGGAGCCAATTAGCCACACATTCCATATCTCCTCCTATTCCTGACTATCTTCCTCTGTTGCTCCAGGTGAATAGACACCGGTTGTGCCTTGGATGGCCACTCACAAGATTTTAAGACCCCAGGCACTACACAGTGAACAGAAACACTAAACTTACATTATCATGTCAGTTAACTGTGATGTCCCATGAGGCATTTGGCTGTACCAAAGCAACCTCAGCAGCTACTCTTTTTTTTTTTGGTCATTGTTGAACGTATATTTATGACACAACTTTGGCTAATTCAACATTTTACATGTGTGCAATTTCTTGACGGCAATTACAATAATTGGCTGTGCAACCCTACCCTTAATCAATGTGATTTTTCCATTACCATTAACCTTCCCTTCCCCCAACTCCAACTCCTGGTAACCACTAAGGAACTTTGGCCTCTGCATATTTGCCTTTTCTTGGCTTTTTATATAAGTGAGGTCATACAATATTTGTCCTTTTGTGATTGACTTATTTCACTCAGCATAATGTCTTCAAGCTCCGTCCATATTGTAGCATGTATCAAGACTTCATTCCTCCTACTGGAGTATTGAGTTGTATGTATGTACCACATTTTATTTATCCATTGATCTGTTGATGGGCATTTGGATTGTTTCTACCTTTTGGCTATTGTGAATAGTGCTGCAGTGAGCATGGTGTCTAAGTCTCTTTTTGTGTCTCTACTTTTTTTTTTTTTTTTTAAATTTTTATTAAGCTTCAAGTGAACATTTACCATTCCAATCAGTCTGTCACATGTAGGTTTACATACATCTTACTCCCTTCTCCCACTTGCTCTCCCCCTATTGAGTCAGCCCTTACAGTCTCTCGTTTCGTGCCAATTTTACCTTCTTCCCTCTCTCTCTATCTTCCCATCCCCCCTCCAGTCAAGAGTTGCCAACACACTCTCCCGTGTCCACCTGATTTAATTAGCTCACTCTTCATCAGTATCTCTCTCCCCCCCACTGACCAGTCCTTTTCATGCCTGATGATTTGTCTTCGGGGTTGGTTCCTGTCCTGTGCCATCAGAAGTTCTGGGGAGCATTGTCTCTGGGATTCCTCTAGTCGCAATCATACCATTAGGTGTGGTCTTTTAATGAGAATTTGGGGTCTGTATCCCATTGGTCTCCTGCTCCCTCAGGAGTTGTCTCTTGTGCTCCCTGACAGGGCAGACATCGATTGTGGCCGGGCACCAACTTGTTCTTCTGGTCTCAGGATATTGTAGGTCTCTGGTTCAAGTGGCCCTTTCTGTCTCTTGGGTTCTTAGTTGTCGTGTGACCTTGGTGTTCTTCCTTTGCCTTTGCTCCCGGTGGGTTGAGACCAATTAATGTATTTTAGATGGCTGCTTGTTGGCATTTAGGACCCCAGGTGCCACAATTCAAAGTGGGATGCAGAGTGTTTTCATAATAGAATTGTTTTGCCCATTGATTTAGAAGTCCTCTCAAACCAAGTTCCCCAGACCCCAGCCCCTGCTTCGCTATCCTTTGAAGCTTTCATTTTATCTCGGAAACCTCTTTACTTTTAATCCTGTCCAATTAGGCTGACCTTCCTTGTTTTGAGTGTTGTCTTTCCCTTCACCCAAAGCAGTTCCCATCTACAGATTGATCAATAAAAAGCCCTCTCCCTCCCTCCCTCCCTCCCTCCCCCCTTTGTAACCACAAAAGTATGTGTTCTTCTCCGTTTTTTCTATTTCTCAAGATCTTATAATAGTGGTCTTATACAATATTTGTCCTTTTGCAACTGACTCATTTCGCTCAGCATAATGCCTTCCAGATTCCTCCATGTTATGAAATGTTTCAGAGATTCGTCACTGTTCTTTATCAATGCGTAGTATTCCATTGTGTGAATATACCACAATTTATTTACCCATTCGTCCGTTGATGGACATCTTGGTTGCTTCCAGCTTTTTGCTATTGTAAACAGAGCTGCAATAAACATGGGTGTGCATATATCTGTTTGTGTGAAGGGTCTTGTATTTTTAGGGTATATTCCGAGGAGTGGGATTTCTGGGTTGTATGGTAGTTCTATTTCTAACTGTTTAAGATAACGCCAGATGGATTTCCACAGTGGTTGTACCATTTTACAATCCCACCAGCAGTGTATGAGAGTTCCAGTCTCTCCGCAGCCTCTCCAACATTTATTATTTTGTGATTTTTGAATTAATGCCAGTCTAGTTGGTGTCAGATGGAATCTCATCGTAGTTTTAATTTGCATTTCTCTAATGACTAATGATCGAGAGCATTTTCTCATGTATCTGTTGGCTGCCTGAATATCTTCTTTAGTGAAATGTGTGTTCATATCCTTTGCCCACTTCTTGATTGGGTTGTTTGTCTTTTTGTGGTTGAGTTTTGACAGAATCATGTAGATTTTAGAGATCAGGCGCTGGTCTGAGATGTCATAGCTGAATATTCTTTCCCAGTCTGTAGGTGGTCTTTTTACTCTTTTGGTGAAGTCTTTAGATGAGCATAGGTGTTTGATTTTTAGGAGCTCCCAGTTATCGGGTTTCTCTTCATCATTTTTGGTAATGTTTTGTATTCTGTTTATGCCCTGTATTAGCGCTCCTAGGGTAGATCCTATTTTTTCTTCCAAGATTTTTATCGTTTTAGTCTTTATGTTTAGGTCTTTGATCCACTTGGAGTTAGTTTTTGTGCATGGTGTGAGGTATGGGTCCTGTTTCATTCTTTTGCAAATGGATATCCAGGTATGCCAGCACCATTTGTTAAAAAGACTATTATTTCCCCAATTGACTGACACTGGTCCTTTGTCAAATATCAGCTGCTCATACGTGGATGGATTTATATCTGGATTCTCAATTCTGTTCCATTGGTCTATGTGCCTGTTGTTGTACCAGTACCAGGCTGTTTTGACTACTGTAGCTATATAATAGGTTCTGAAATCAGGTAGGGTGAGGCCTCCCACTTTCTTCTTCTTTTTCAGTAATGTTTTGCTTATCCGGGGGTTCTTTCCTTTCCATATGAAATTAGTGATTTGTTTCTCTATTCCCTTAAAGTATGACATTGGTATTTGGATTGGAAGTGCGTTGTATGTATAAATGGCTTTTGGTAGAATAGACATTTTTACTATGTTGAGTCTTCCTATCCATGAGCAGGGTATGTTTTTCCATTTAAGCGTGTCCTTTTGAATTTCTTGTAGCAGAGTTTTATAGTTTTCTTTGTATAGGTCTTTTACATCCTTGGTAAGATTTATTCCTAAGTATTTTATCTTCTTGGGGGCTACAGTGAATGGTATTGATTTGGTTATTTCCTCTTCGGTGTTCTTTTTGTTGATGTAGAGGAATCCAAGTGATTTTTGTATGTTTATTTTATATCCTGAGACTCTTCCAAACTCTTCTATTAGTTTCAGTAGTTTTCTGGAGGATTTCTTAGGGTTTTCCATGTATACGATCATGTCATCTGCAAATAGTGATAGCTTTACTTCCTCCTTACCAATCTGAATACCCTTTATTTCTTTGTCTAGCCTAATTGCCCTGGCTAGGACTTCAAGTACGATGTTGAATAAGAGCGGTGATAAAGGGCATCCTTGTCTGGTTCCCGTTCTCAAGGGAAATGCTTTCAGGTTCTCTCCATTTAGAGTGATATTGGCCGTTGGCTTTGCATATATGCCCTTTATTATGTTGAGGAATTTTCCTTCAATTCCTATTTTGGTGAGAGTTTTTATCATAAATGGGTGTTGGACTTTGTCAAATGCCTTTTCTGCATCAATTGATAAGATCATGTGGTTTTTGTCTTTTGTTTTATTTATGTGATGGATTACATTAATGGTTTTTCTGATATTAAACCAGCCTTGCATACCTGGTATAAATCCCACTTGATCAGGGTGAATTATTTTTTTGATGTGTTGTTGGATTCTATTGGCTAGAATTTTATTAAGGATTTTTGCATCTATGTTCATGAGGGATATAGGTCTAAAATTTTCTTTTTTTGTAATGTCTTTACCTGGTTTTGGTATCAGGGAGATGGTAGCTTCATAGAATGAGTTGGGTAGTATTCCGTCTTTTTCTATACTTTGAAATACCTTCAATAGTAATGGTGTTAAGTCTTCTCTGAAGGTTTGGTAGAACTCTGCAGTGAAGCCATCTGGGCCAGGACTTTTTTTTGTTGGGAGTTTTTTGATTACCATTTCAATCTCTTTTTTTGTTATGGGTCTATTTAGTTGTTCTACTTCTGTATGTGTTAGTTTAGGTAAGTAGTGTTGTTCCAAGAATTTATCCATTTCTTCTGGGTTGTCAAATTTGTTAGAGTACAATTTTATGTAGTAATCTGATATGATTCTTTTGATTTCATTTGGTTCTGTTGTGATGTGGTCCTTCTCGTTTCTTATTCGGGTTATTTGTTTCCTTTCCTGTTTTTCTTTAGTCAGTCTAGCCAATGGTTTATCAATTTTGTTAATTTTTTCAAAGAACCAGCTTTTGGCTTTGTTAATTCTTTCAATTGTTTTTCTGTTCTCTAATTCATTTAGTTCAGCTCTAATTTTTATTATTTGTTTTCTTCGGGTGCCTGATGGATTCTTTTGTTGCTCACTTTCTATTTGCTCAAGTTGTCGGGACAGTTCTCTGATTTTGGCTCTTTCTTCTTTTTGTATGTGTGCATTTATCGATATAAATTGGCCTCTGAGCACTGCTTTTGCTGTGTCCCAGAGGTTTTGATAGGAAGTATTTTCATTCTCGTTGCTTTCTAAGAATTTCCTTATTCCCTCCTTGATGTCTTCTATAACCCAGTCTTTTTTCAGGAGGGTATTGTTCATTTTCCAAGTATTTGATTTCTTTTCCCTAGTTTTTCTGTTATTGATTTCTAGCTTCATTGCCTTGTGGTCTGAGAAGATGCTTTGTAATATTTCGATGTTTTGGATTCTGCAAAGATTTGTTTTATGCCCTAATATGTGGTCTATTCTAGAGAATGTTCCATGTGCGCTAGAAAAAAAAGTATATTTTGCAGCAGTTGGGTGGAGAGTTCTGTATAAGTCAATGAGGTCAAGTTGGTTGATTGTTGTAAGTAGGTCTTCCGTGTCTCTATTGAGCTTCTTACTGGATGTCCTGTCCTTCTCCGAAAGTGGTGTGTTGAAGTCTCCTACTATATATGTGGAGGTGTCTATCTCACTTTTCAATTCTGTTAAAATTTGATTTATGTATCTTGCAGCCCTGTCATTAGGTGCGTAAATATTTAATATGGTTATGTCTTCCTGATCAATTGTCCCTTTTATCATTATATAGTGTCCTTCTTTATCCTTTGTGGCGGATTTAAGTCTAAAGTCTATTTTGTCAGAAATTAATATTGCTACTCCTCTTCTTTTTTGCTTATTGTTTGCTTGATATATTTTTTTCCATCCTTTGAGTTTTAGTTTGTTTGTGTCTCTAAGTCTAAGGTGTGTCTCTTGTAGGCAGCATATAGATGGATCGTGTTTTTTTATCCAGTCCGTGACTCTCTATCTCTTTATTGGTGCATTTAGTCCATTTACATTCAGCGTAATTATAGATAAGTAAGTTTTTAGTGCTGTCATTTTGATGCCTTTTTATGTGTGTTGTTGGCCATTTCATTTTTCCACATGCTTTTTTGTGCTGAGACGTTTTTCTTAGTAGCTTGTGAGATCCTCATTTTCATAATGTTTAACTTTGTGTTTATTGAGTCGTTACGTTTTTCTTGGCTTTTTTCTTGAGTTATGGAATTGATATTCCTTTTTGTGGTTACCTTTTTATTTACCCCTATTTTTCTAAGTAAAAACCTAACTTGTATCCTTCTATTTCGCCTTGTATCACTCTCCATCTGGCAGTTCAATGCCTCCTATATTTAGTCCCTCTTTTTGATTATTTTGATCGTTTAGCTATTGATTTCCATGATTTCCTGTTGTGTGTATTATTTTGTTTATTTATTTATTTTTTAGAATTAGTCTTAATTTGTTTGTTTTTGTGCTTTCCCTGTTTGAGTTGCGTTGATATCAGGACGTTCTGTTTTGTGACCTTGTATTGTGCTGGTACCTGATATTATTGGTCATCAGGCCAAACAATCCCCTTTAGCATTTCTTGCAGTCTTGGTTTAGTTTTTGCAAATTCTCTAAACTTGTGTTTATCTGTAAATATCTTAATTTCTCCTTCATATTTCAGAGAGAGTTTTGCTGGATATATGATCCTTGGTTGGCAGTTTTTCTCGTTTAGTGCTCTGTATATGTCGTCCCATTCCCTTCTTGCCTGCATGGTTTCTGCTGAGTAGTCTGAACTTATTCTTATTGATTCTCCCTTGAAGGAAACCTTTCTTTTCTCCCTGGCTGCTTTTAAAATTTTCTGTTTGTCTTTGGTTTTGGCAAGTTTGATGATGATATGTCTTGGTGTTTTTCTTTTTGGATCAATCTTAAATGGGGTTCGATGAGCATCTTGGATAGATATCCTTTCTTCTTTCATGATGTCAGGGAAGTTTTGTGTCAGGAGTTCTTCAACTATTTTCTCTGTGTTTTCTGTCCCCCCTCCCTGTTCTGGGACTCCAATCACTCGCAAGTTATCCTTCTTGATAGAGTCCCACATGATTCTTAGGGTTTCTTCATTTTTTTTAATTCTTTTATCTGATTTTTTTCCAGCTATGTTGATGTTGTTTCCCTGGTCCTCCAGAAGTCCCAGTCTACATTCTAATTGCTCGAGTCTGCTCCTCTGACTTTCTATTGCATTGTCAAATTCTGTAATTTTATTGTTAATCTTTTGGATTTCTACATGCTGTCTCTCTATGGATTCTTGCAACTTGTTAATTTTTCCACTATGTTCTTGAATAATCTTTTTGAGTTCTTCAACAGTTTTATCAGTGTGTTCCTTGGCTTTTTCTGCAGTTATCCTAATTTCATTTGTGATATCTTTAAGCATTCTGTAAATTAGTTTTTTATATTCTGTATCTGATAATTCCAGGATTGTATCTTCATTTGGGAAAGATTTTGATTCTTTTGTTTGGGGGGTTGGAGAAGCTGTCATGGTCTGTTTCTTTATGTGGTTTGATATGGACTGCTGTCTCCGAGCCATCACTGGGAAACTAGATTTTCCAAGTAGTCAGCTAAAAAAAAATGCAGTCAGATCCCTATCTGAATTCTCTCTCTGGCTCCGGGTATTCGGATGTTAATGGGGTCGCCTGGGGAGGGTGGGGGAGGGATCTGAGAGCTAGGAGTGTAGCACCACAGAATATAGAGCTGAACACCACGTTCACGCTCCGCCCCCGTTCGCCAAAATCCGGGCTGGTTGTGTCTCTACTTTTAAGTCTTCTAGGTATGTACCTAGGAGTGGAATTGTTGGGTGATATGATAGTTGTGGAAACCCCGGTGGCTCAGTGGTTAAGCATTACGGCTGCTAACCAAAAGGTCAGTAGTTCAAATCCACCAGTACTCCTTAGAAACCATATGGGGCAGTTCTACTCTGTCCTATAGGGTCACTATGAGTCGGAATCGACTTGATTGCAATGAGTTTGGTTTTTGGTTTTTTATGGTAGTTCTATTTTTAGGTTTTTGAGGCACCACCACAGTGTTTTCTACAATGGCTGTACCTTGTTCTTTTTTTAATGTAGCTGTTTACAGGTATGAATTTCCCACTGGGCACTACTTTGGCTTCATACCGTAAGTTGTGGTATGTTGTGTTTTCATTTTAATTTGTCTGTAAGTATTTTCTAATTACTTCTGCTTGTATCTTCCTCCATAACCCATTGGTTGCTTAAAAAAGTGACGTTTAATTTCCACCTGTTTGTAAACTTTTACGTTTTCTTTTTGTTGCTGATTGCTAGTTTCATTTCATGTGGTCAGAAAAGATACTTGGTATAATTTCAGTTTTATAAAGTTATTGAGTCTTGTTTTGTGGCCTAATGTGGTTTATCACGAAGAATGTCCCACGTCCACTTGAGAAAATTGTGTATTCAACTAATGTTAGGTGATGATGGTGGTGGTGCGTACCATGGAGTTGATTCTGACTCACAGCAACCCTATAGGGCAGAGTAGAACTGTCTCATGGGGTTTCCTAGGCTGTAATCTTTTTTTTTTTTTTTTTTTGGTATATCCTTTTACTTATGAACTACCAGGTTCAAAAAGCATCCACAGGCTTGGCATTTAATTACAAAATAAATACGGATTTCCAGATTAACAACAAAAAATTTTATACTTTATAAAAAATGGATATTTCCACATTTTCATTCATATTTACAAGTTTTAAGCTTTTCTTCTGTCACTTTTTACTTCTAAAAACCTGCTTCTGTTCAGAAAAACTTGTCAGCCACATGGAATTGACCAATAAAGAGTAATGTGGTGTTCTGCGGAGTTGTATTGAACAGGGCTTCCCGGCAGAGGTAGATTAAAAAACCTGTTGCCGTTGAGTTGATTCTGACTCATAGTGACCCTCTGGGACAGAGTAGAACTGCCGCATATGGTTTCCAAGGAGCGGCTGGTGGATTTGAACTGTGGACCTTTCAGTTTGTAGCCAAACTCTTAACCATTATGCCACCAGGGCTCCAGAGGTAGATTACTGCTTATTTTCCAGGCTTCTTTTGATCCTGGACAGGTAAAATTACTTCTCTTTATTCTCCCAATTCAACCACTCAGAAGTATAACTCCCTAAAATTGGTCAACTTATAATGGAAACACAGATTCGGCGACTGCCAGACTGTGTTACATTAAGGCAGCATAATCAGGTCATGCATGAGAGTTCTGCTTTACTTGTGCTCACATTCAGGACCTGATGGTGCACTCAAGGTCTTGCTTTCAAGCTTATAAGCAGGTTAATCAGGAATCAACTGCTGATTCCATAGCTTTTGGATCCAGTGTCCCTGTCCGTTCAGAAGCCTAAGCATGTTTAAAATGTGACCAAACTGAAACCAAACCCATTGCTGTTCAGTTGATTCCGACTCATAGTGACCCTGTAGCACAGAGTAGAACTGCCCTATAGTGTTTCCAAGAAGCACCTGGTGGACTCAAACTGCCGACCTTTTGGTTAGCAGCAATAGGACTTAACCACTACGCCACCAGGGTTCCCAATATAAAATGTGACAGATGTAGTAGTTTTGAGTTGGATGTCAGTGTGTTATGTTCAGCACATAGATTGCTGTAAATGTATTGGCTATGTAGTCAACTGTAGTTCTGCTTTTATTTAAGTGATACCCAGAACCCAGTGCCATCGAGTCTATTCCGACTCACAGCGACCCTATGGGACAGAGTAGAACTGCCCCAAAGCGTTTCCAAGGAGTGCCTGGTGGATTCGAACTGCCAACCCTTTGGTTAACACTTAACCACTACACCACCAGGGTTTCCTTATTTAAGTGATAGGCTGTAATATTTACGGGAGTAGATTGCCAGGCCTTTTCTCCCACAGAGTGACCTGGTGAATTTGAGCCACCTCCCTTCTGGTTAGTAACTGAGTGCTTAACTGTTGTGCCACGAGCACTCCTTGCTCTGGGGTACAGTGTTGTGTTTAAGTTGGTGAGGTGTAGTTGGTTGATAGTGTTTTTCCAGGTCTCTATTTCTTCCTTGATCTTCTTTGGTTCCGTTATTGAAGTGAGATATAAAAGTCTCCAAATATTATCGTAGAATTACTTCTGTCTTTCGTTCTGTCAGTGTCTCTGTCATGTGCTTTGAGATTCTGCTGTTAGGATGTGTATAATTGTCATATAAATCTCGATGGAATGACCTTTTATTAGTATGGTGTCCTTTATCTCTTGTAAAACAATTTTTGCCTAAAAGTATCTTTTGCCTGATACTAGTATAGCAAATTCAGCTCACTTTTGGTCGTTATTTGCATGGGATATATTTTTTCATCATTGCACTTTCAAACAGTTTATGTCTTTGGCTCTAAAGGAGTCTCTTGTGATCAGCATATAGTTGGATGCTTTTTTTTAGAGGGTTTTCTAATTGCTGACCCTCCACTTTACCAAGCATGATGACAAAGTCTCATCATCCTTGTTTCCAAGGAGTACTATGGCTGTATTTCTTCCAAGACAGCATTGTTTTTTCTTCTGGCAGTCCATGATTGTCTTGGTCATCTAGTGCTGCTACAACAGAATACCACAAGTGGATGGCTTTAACATAAGAGAAATTTATTTCCTCACAGTAAAGTAAGCTAAAAGTCCAAACTCAGGGCATCAGCTCCAGGGGAAGGCTTTCTCTCTCTGTTGGCCTTCTCGTCAATCTTCACCCAGACTAGGAGCTTGTCCACGCCTGGACCTCAAGTCTAAAGGATGCATTCTGCGTCTGGCACTGCTTTCTTGGTGGTATGAGGTTCCCCCTCTCTGTCTGCTTCCCTTTTCTTTTTATCTCTTGAGAGATAAAAGGTGGTGCAGGCTACACCCTAGGGAAACTAACTCCTTTTACCTTGAATCAGGAATGCGACCAGGGTAAAAAAAAAAAAAAACCCAGGGTAAGGGTGTTAAAAATCCCACCTTAATCCTCTTTAACATATAATTACAATCACAAAATGGAAGACAACCACACAATACTGGAAATCATGGTCTAACCAAGTTAACACATATTTTTGGGGACACAGTTCAATCCATGACAATGGTGTATTTGGTATTCTTCCCCAACATCATAAATCAAAGGGCTCGATTCTTCAGTCTTCCTTATTCATTGTCCTGCTTTCCCATGCATATGAAGCAGTTGAAAATATCATGGCTTGGGTCAGGCAGGCACACTTTTGTCCTTAAAGTGACATCTTTGCTTTTTAACACTTAAAAGAGGTCTTTTGCATCAGATTTGCTTAATGCAGTGTGTCCTTAGGTTCCTTGACAGCTGCTTCCATGGGCGTTGATTATGAATCCAAGTAAAATGAAATCCTTGACAACTTCGATCTTTTCTGTTTATCGTGATACTTATTGATCCATTTGTGAAGATTTTTGTTTTCTTTATGATGAGGTGTAATCCATACTGAAGGCTGTAGTCTTTGATCTTCATCAGTAAGTGCTTCAAATCCTCTTTGCTTTCAACAAGCAAGATTGGGTCACCTGCGTATCCCAGATTGTTAATGAGTTTTTCACCAGTCCTGATGCCACATTCTTCCTCACAGAGTCCAGCTTCTTGAATTATTTGTCCAGCATACAGATTTAATAAGTATGGTGAAAGAATGCAGCCCTGATACACAGCTTTCTTGATTTTAAACCATGTAGTTTGCTTGTGCTCTGTTCCATCACCTGCCTCTTGATCTTTGTACGGATTCCACATGAGCACAATTAAGTGTTCTAAAATTCCCGTCTTCACAATGTTATCAATAATTTTTATAATCCACACAGCTGAATGTCTTTGATAGTCAATAAAACACAGGTAAACATTTTTATGGTATTCTCTGCTTTCAGCCCTGATCCCTCTGACATCTGCAGTGATGCCCTTTGTTTCACGTCCTCTTCTGAATCTGACTTGAATTCCTGGCAGTTCCTTGTCGGTGTACTGCTGCATCCACTTTTGAATGATATTGAGCAAAATATTACTTGTGTGTGATATCGATGGATAATTTCCACATTTGGTTGGATCACCTTTCTTTAAAATAGGCACTAGTATGGATCTCTTCTAGCTGGTTGGCCAGGTAGAGCTGTCTTCTAATTTTCTTGTCATAGACAAGTGAGCACCTCTAGCTGTGCATTTGTTTGTTGAAACATCTCACTTGGTATTCTGTGAATTCTGGGAGCCTTGGTTTTTGCCAGTACCTTCTTTTTTCTTTTTTTTTCAGTGCAGCTTAGATTTCTTCCCTCAGTACTGTCAGTTCTTGATCATATGCTACCTCCTGAAATGGCTGAATGTCGACAAATTCTTTTTGGTACAGTGACTGTATTCCTTCCATCTGCGTTTGATGCTTCCTGGGTCATTCAATATTTTGCCCATAGACTCCTTCAAAATTGCAACTGTGAAGGCGTGAATTTTTTTCTTCAGTTCTTTCAGCTTGAGAAATGCTGAGCGTTCTTCACTTTTGGTTTTCTAGCTCCAGGTCTTTGTACATTTCGTTGTAATACCTTATTTTGTCTTCTTGAGCCATCCGTTGAAATCTGTTCAGTTCTTTTACTTCATTTCTTCCATTTGCTTTAGCTATTCTACATTCGAGAACAAGTTTTATAACCTCTTCTGACATCCATTTTGGTCTTTTATTTCTTTTCTGTCTTTTGAATGATCTTTTTCTTTCTTCTTGTATGGTGTCCTTGATGTCATCCCACAACTCACGTAGTCTATGGTCATTAGTGTTCAGTGCATCAAATCTGTTCTTGAGATGATCTTCAAATTCAGGTAGGCTATTTTTTTGGGTCATGTTGCAAATTGCCAATCTGACCACAAAAGGTTCTTGTCTTTTCCTGAGTAAGAATACACGCGAAAGAGAAACTTTATCTTCAGCAAGCTTTATTTTGCTTGAGTCAAGCAAAAGGAGTCAGCGAAGATCTAAGCGTCTCCAAAAGACTGACTCGAAAAGGGAAGCAGGTCTAGGGCTTATATGGGTTTGGTGGAGACAACAGAGTAATGAATATTTAGTGGGCTTCTTTCAAGGGGCAGGTACTTCTCCGAATGGCAGTGTATGTTAATTAGGTTGCTCACGCATCTGGAATCCAAGATGGAACCTGCTGATATTCAAGATGGAGTCCTCTCGGCAGCCCTAGGTATCACTTAGGGGATATAGCACAAGTACACTGATCTTTGGCACTACATCACCATCTTTGGAGGGCTAAGGAAGGTTAAACAGGGGTCACACTTTCTTCTTCTGAGCGTGTGGGAGCATGTAAAGGGAGAAGGGACTAGAAAAACACTATGAAAACCAAACCCAGTGCCTTCGAGTAGATTCTGACTCATAGCATATAGGAAGGAGATAGTAATTCATGGATTGTTTCAGCTTTATCACATGTTGACAGGATGTGGTTCCTGTTTACCCAGCTTCTAGGTGGTAATCTTTTAACAGCTCTTTTGTTCTGCCAGCATAGTTAACCCTATCTGTCTCAGTCATATTGGCTCTCCTGAACTTGTCTTAATTTGCTTCAGCTTCAGCTTCAGCTTCAACTTGAACTTTCGCATGAGGAATTAATTCTTCCCCGTGTTTGATCATTTTCAGACTGTAGAAGTTGATAAAAATCTTAAGTTTCCCCACCTTTGGCATTAGGGGTTAATGCTAAGTTTGAATAATAGTCACAGTAACTGGTCTTCCCTGAGGCTAGACATTTTAAATATTATGTTTTAGAGCTCTGGAAATCAAGTTCTCTCTCTTCTTTAGAGTTTGTTGTTGCAAGCTCTGACGTTGTGTTGTTTCTTTAGTGACTTTTCTAAAATATTTCTTTAAGGTTCGTGTTCTTCGTCATGTATAACCTTTGACGTTCTTGCCCCATTAGCTTAGTGGTAAACTAATTTTCGACAGTTCTTCAAATGCTTGGGGCCAAGAAAAAGATAAAAATACTCCTCCAGACTTTGCAGATTGGCTCTGTATCAGGACACTCTTCACTGCTTAGGCAGGCCGCTTACAACAAGTGTGATTTAGCCCTCACTTTTTTTCTTACTTGCACAGAGCCTGGAGTCAGCCAGACCTGATTCCTAAGGTCTTTGCAAGTTTTTTTTCTGGGCGTATATCTAGCCCTGGGCATGCACGTGCCCCTCTCAATTTCCTGGTCAGCAACGGAGCTCTTAAAAGCCCTTTCCTCTACTTATCTCCTCTCCCAACCCTTTCCTTCCCAGGCTATTGAATTTGTCTATTATTTGTCCTGGCTGTTATCTCTAGCTCCGGGCTACTGAGGTTAATACTTTTGACTTCAGATAAATGTTTTCTCCAAATGCTGCTAGGAAAGCCACCCCAGCCTTGGAAATGCTTTGAGTCAGGCAAGCCCTCCTGTGGGTCCCTTTAGGGCGCCATCAGATAGGTTGAAACACTCAATCACAATTCTTTTGCAATAAGGCCGGTATTGCCCCCTCTGGTACTAGCAACCTGTCCCAGAGATAATGGGCTGCCATCTTGACAAGCCTGCACTGACCTTGGGGCAATTTAAAGTGCCACAGTACTCTCTTAACATAGTGTAGCAGCTTCTTTGTTCATTAATCTTTCCTCTGGCCTATTTATTTATTTATTGTGCTTTAAGTGAAAGTTTACAATTCAAGTCTATTCCTCATACAAAAATTTACATACACATTGTTATGTGGCCCTAGTTGCTCTCCCTATGATGTGATAGCACACTCCTCCTCTTACCCCTGTATTTCCTGTGTCCGTTCAACCAGCTCTTGTCCCCTTCTGCCTTCTCATCTTGCCTACGAAGAGGGGCTGCCTGTTTATTCTCATGTATCTACTTGAGCCAAGAAGCACACTCTTCACTGGTATCATGTTATGTCTATAGTACAGTCTAATCTTTGTCTGAGGAGCTGGCTTTGGGAATGGTTTTAGTTCCGGGATAACATAGAGTCAGTGGGCCATGTCTTCTGAGGTTCATCCAGTCTCAGTCAGACCATTAAGTCTGGTCTTTTTACTAGAAATTTGAGTTCTGCATGCTACTTTTTTCCCACTCAATCTGGGACTCTCTGTTGTGTTTGTTCCCTGTCAGGGCGGTCATTGGTTGTAGCTATGCACCATTTAGTTCTTCTGGTCTCAGGCTGATGGAGTCTCTGGTTTGTGTGGCCTGTTCTGTCTCTGGGCTCACATTTCATTTATGTCTTTAGTGTTTTTCGTACTCCTTTGCTCCAGGTGGGCTGTGACCAATTGATGCATCTTACATGACCACTTGCTTGCTTTTAAGACCACAGATGCCACTCACCAAAGTGAGATGCAGAATATTTTCTTTATAAAATTCCTTATGCCAGTTCACCTAGATGTCCCCGGAAACCATGGACCCCTTCTACTTTGTCCCTTAAAGTGTTTGGCTCTATTCAGAAAACTTCTTAGCTTTTGGTTTAGCCCAGTTGTGCTGACTTCCCCTGTATTGTGTGTTGTCCTTCCCTTCACCTAAGATAATTCATGTCTACTGTTTAGTGAATACCCTACTCTCTCCCTCTGCATCCTTGTAACCATCAAAGAATATATTCTTCTGTGTTTAAACCTTTTCTTCAGTTCTTATGATAGTGGTCTCAGAATATTTTTCTTTTGCAACTAATTTCACTCCGCATGATGCCTTCCAGATCCATCCATGTAATGAGATACTTTGCAGATTCATCATTGTTCTTTGTTGTTGCATAGTATTCCACGGTGTGAATATAACATAATTTGTTTATCCATTCATCTGTTGATGGGCATCTAGGTTGTTCCCATCTTTTTCCTATTGTGAACAGTGCTGCAGTGAACATGGGTATCCATATATTCTATTTGTGTAATCTTTGGGCCCTATTCCAAGGAGTGGGATTGCTGGATCATGTGGTATTTCTATTTCTAGCTTTTTGAGGAAGCACCAAATCAATTCCCAAAGTGATTGTATCATTTTACATTCCCATCAGCAGTGTATAAGTGTTCCAGTCTCTCCACAACCTCTCCAACATTTATTATTTTGTGTTTTTTGGATTAATGTCAGCCTTGTTGGGGTGAGATGGCATCTCATTGTAGTTTTGATTTGCGTTTCTCTAATGGCTAATGATCATGAGCATTTCCTCATGTATCTGTTAGCTCCCTGAATGTCTTCTTTAGTGAAGTGCCTGTTCATATCCTTTGCCCATTTTTTGAGTTATTTGTCTTTTTTTGTTCAGGTTATGGAGCGTCTTGTAGATTTTAGAAATCAGATGCCGATCGGATTTGTCGCAGCCAGACATTTATTCCCAGACTGTAGGTTGTCTTTCTACTTTTTTGGTGAAATCTTTGGGTAAGCATAAGTGTTTGATTTTTAGGAGCTTTCAGTTATCTGGTTTCTCTTCTGGTGTTTGAGTGTTGTTCGTAATGTTTTTATTCTGTTTATGCCATATATTATGGCTCCTAGTGTTGTCCCTGTTTTTTCTTCCATGATCTTTATCGTTTTAGATTTTATATTTATGTCTTTGATCCATTTTGAGTTAGTTTTTGTGCATGGTGTGAGGTATGGGTCTTGTTTCATTTTTTTTTTCAGATGGCTATCCAGTTATGCCAGCACCATTTGTTAAAGAGATTGTCTTTTCCCCAGTAACTAGACTTTGGGCCTTTGTCAAACATCAGCTGCTCAGAGGTGGATGATTTTACAACTGGATTCTGAATTCTGTTCCATTGGTTTATGTATCTGTTGTTGTCCCAGTACCAGGCTGTTCTGACTACTGTGGTGGTATTATAGGTTCTGAAATCAGGTAGTGTGAGGCCCCCGACTTTGTTCTTCTTCAGTAATGCTTTACTTATCCGTAGCCTCTTCCCTTTCCATATGAAGTTGGTAATTTGTTTCTCCATCTCATTAAAAAATGCCATTGGAATTTGAATCGGGTTTCATTGTATCTACAGATCACTTTGGGTAGAATAGACATTTTCACAATGTTGAGTCTTCCTGTCCACGAGCAAGGTATGCTTTTCCACTTCTGTCAGTCTCTTTCAGTTTCTTGCAGTAGTGTCTTATAGTTTTCTTTGTATAGGTCTTTTACATCACTGGTTAGATTTATTCCTAAGTATTTTATCTTCTTGGGGGCTATTGTAAATGGTATTGATTTGGTGATTTCCTCTTCGACGTTGTCTTTGTTGTTGTAGAGGAATCCAACTGATTTTTTATGTTTATCTTGTATCCTGATACTTTGCTGAACTCTTCTATTGGTTCCAGGTGTTTTCTGGTGAATTCTTTAGGGTTTTCTGTGTATAAGATCGTATCATCTGCAAATAGAGATACTTTTACTTCTTCCTTACCAATTTGGATGCCTTTTATTTCTTTATCTAGCCTAATTGCTCTGGCTAGGACCTACAGCACAGTGTTGAATAAGAGTGGTGATAAGGGGCATACTTGTATGGTTCCCAATCTCAAGGGGAATGCTTTCAGACTCTCTCCATTTAGGCTGATGTTGGCTGTTAGCTTTGTATAAACATCCTTTATTATATTGAGGAATTTCCCTTGTATTCCTAGAGTTTTTATCATGAATGGGTGTTGGACTTTGTCAAATGCGTTTTCCGCATCAATTTATAAGATCATGTAGTTCTTGTCTTTTGTTTTATTTATATGACTGATTACATTGATTGTTTTTTCTAATGTTGAACCATCTCTGCTTACCTGGTATGAACCCTACTTGGTCATGGTTAATTATTTTTTTAATATGTTGTTGAATTCTATTGGCTAGAATTTTGTTCATGGTGGATATTGGTTTGTAATTTTCTTTTTTTGTGGTATCTTTACCTGGTTTTCGTATCAGGGATATGCTGGCTTCATAGAATGAGTTAGAGAGTATTCCATCCTTTTCTATGCTCTGAAATACTTTTAGTTATAGTGGTATGGTGGTATTAACTCTTCTCTGAAAGTTTGCTAGAATTCTCTGGTGAAGCCGTCAGGGCCAGGATTTTTTTTTTTCCTTGGGAGTTTTTAAATTATCTTTTCAATCTCTTCTTTTTGTATGGGTTTATTTAGCTGCTCTGCCTCTGTTTGTGTTAGTTTAGGTAGGCTTGTGTTTCTAGAAATTTGTCCATTTCCTCTCGGTTTTCAAATTAGGGTACAGTTTTTCATACTATTCTGTTATGATTGTTTTGATTTCAGTTGGGTCTGTTGTGATATTGCCCATCTCATTTCTGATTCGGGTTATTTGCTTCATCTCCTGTTTTTCTTTGTCAGTTTGGCCAAGGTTTATCGATTTTGTTGATCTTTTCAGAGAACCAGCTTTTGGTCTTGTTAACTCTTTCAATCGTTTTTCTGTTCTCTATTTCATGTAATTATGCTCTAATTTTTATTATTTGCTTTCTTCTGGAACTCAAGCGCTTTTTTTTGCTGCTCTCTATTTGTTTAAGTTATAGGGTCGATGTGTTGATTTTGGTGCTTCTTTTTGGATGTGTGCATTTATTGCTATAAATTGACCTCTGATCACTGCTTTTGGCTGTATCCCAAAGGTTCTGGTAGGATGTGATTTCATTCTCATTTGATTCTGTGAATTTCTTTATTCTGTCCTTGATTTCTTCTATAACCCAGTAGTTTGTGAGCAAGTTGTTGTTTAGTTTGTGTGTATTTCTTTCTTCTTTTTTTTTCTTTTTTCTGATACTGATTTCTACTTTTATGGCTTTAGGGTCAGAAAAGATGCTTTGAAATATTTCCATGCTTTGGATTCTGTTAAGGCTTGTTTTATGGCCCAACATGTGGTCTATTCTGAAGAATGTTCCATGTGCATTGGAAAAGAGAAGTGTACTCGGCGGCTCTTCAGTGGAGTGTTCTGTATATGTCTATAAGGTCAAGTTGGTTGATCGTGGCATTTAGATCTTCCATGTCTTTACTGAGCTGCTTTCTGGGTGTTCTGCCCTTTACCAAAAGCGGTGTGTTAAAGTCTCCTACTGTTATCGTGGAGCTGTCTGTCTCTCTTTTTAATGCTGTTAGAATGTGTTTTATGTATTTTGGAGGCCTTTTCTTGGGTGCATAAATACTTAGTATGGTTATGTCCTCCTGCTGTATTAACCCTTTAATCATTAGATAGTGTCTTGCCTTATTCTTATATGGTATATTTTACTTTAAAGTCTTCCTTGATTGTTGTTTACTTGATATATTTTTTCAATCCTTTGAGTTTTAGTTTGTGTCTTTAAGTCTAACGTGTGTCTCTTTTAGGCAGCATACAGACTGATTGTGTTTTTTTTATCCATTCTGCCACTCTCTGTCTCTTTATTGGTGCATTTAGTCTGTTTACATTCAGTGTAATTATGGTTAGGTATGAATTTAGTGGTGTAATTTTGATGTCTCTTTTTGTGTGTTGGAAACCCTGGTGGCATGATGGTTAAGTGCTACAGCTGCTAACCAGAGGGTTGGCAGTTCAAATCCGCCAGGCACTCTTTGGAAATTCTACAGGGCAGTGTTACTCTGTCCTATAGGGTGTCTATGAGTCGAAATCAACTTGACAGCACTGGGTTTGGTTTGGTTTGGTTTTTTGTGTGTTGTTGACAGTTTCTTTGTTCCATTTAACTTTCTGTGCTGAGTCGTTTTTCTTTATGTATTTTCTTTTCCATTGTTGTTGATTTTGTATTTGCTGAGTCTTTTGTTTTTCTTGTTTTTATCTTGATGTGTAGGATTGTTACTTTCCTTTGTGGTTACCTTAATATTTATCCCTATTTTTCTAACTTTAAACCAGCCTTTTATTTCTTTATATCGCCTTGACTTCCTTTCCATATGAAATATCTATGACTACTTATTTTAGTCCTTCTTTCTTGTTTTCATGTTGTCATCCTTTACATAATTATGTCTCTTTGCCTATTTTCAGCGTTTTTGCTTTGATTTATTTTTGTGATTTCCCCCTGGGGGTTGATATCTGGTTGCTCTGTCCTGCGTTCTAGTCTCGAGTTGTTATCTAATGTTGTTGATTTTCTAACTGGAGAACTCCCTTTAGTATTTCTTGTAATTTTGGTTTGGTTTTTGAGAATTTCCTAAACTTTTGTTTATCTGGAAACGTCCTAATTTCACCTTCATATTTGAGAGACAGTTTTGCTGGATATTTAATTCTTGGATGGCAGTTTTTTTCCTTCAAGCCTTTATCTATGTCATCCCATTGCCGTCTTGCCTGCGTGGTTTCTGCTGCTTAATCAGAGTTTAGTCTTATTGACTCTCTCTTGTAGATGACTTTTTTTTTTATCCTCTCTGCTCTCAAAATTCTCTCCTTACCTTATCTTTGATTTTGGCAAGTTTGACTATAATATGTCTTGCTCACTTTCTTTTGGGATCTGCCTTGTGCGGTGTTCGATGAGCATCTTGGATAGATATCTTCTCATCTTTCACGGTATCAGGGCAGTTTTCTGCCAACAAATCTTTAACAATTCTATCTGTATTTTCTGCCCCCCCCCCCCCCCCCCCCCGCCGCCCCATTCTGGTACTCCAGTCACTCTTAGGTTGTTCCTCTTGATAGAGTCCCACAGAATTCTTAGGGTTTCTTCATTTTTTTTAATTCTTTTATCTGGTATCAAGTGTTTTATCTCCAATCTTACTAATTCCGACTTCCAGTTTCTCAATTCTGCTCCTGTGACGTGTATTGAGCTGTCTAATTCTGAAATTTTATAGTTAATCTTCTTGATTTCAGTCTGCTGTCTGTGGATTCTTGTAGCCTGTTAAATTTGTCATTATGCTTTAATCTTTTTGAGTTCCTCTGTTGCTTTGTCTGTGTGCTCCTTAGCTTGTTCTGCATTTTGCCTGATCTGCTTCCTGATTTCTTGAAGAATTATGTATATTAGTCTGTTGTATTCTACCTCTGGTAATTCTAGGAAGTTCTCTTCATTCTGGAAGATTTCTTGAATCTTTGTTTTGGGATCTTGGTGAAGCCATCATGATCTGCCCCTTTGTGCGATTTGATATTGTGTGTTTTCTCTGAGCCATCAATACATTATTTATTTTATGTTTGCTTACCGTGTCCTAGCTTTGTGTTTTGTTTCGTTATGATAGGCTCCTCTTGTGAGCTATTTTGATTACTGGCGCCTTTGAAGCTCTAACGCCCTGTTGGCAGGTAGTTAGAGCTGTTGGAGGCATGTTAGCCCAGGAGTCCATTTACTTTCCTTGTATGGATTCAGCTCAGGTGTCCAGGTAGTCACCAAGTGTGTGGTGCAGGCTCTCAAGTACAGTCTGGCTGCAGTAGCGCCTCACGCACTGAGCAAGGCAGGGGTTGATGGCTGCCCCCGAGTGTCTGGGAGGAAAGCATGTCTCTTTTCCCTAGAGCGAGTAGGTTGGTGGGTTTTGCAGCTGGGGTATGGGCACCCAGTGCTATTGGCTATAAGAATTGGGAGGGACTACATATTCTTGGACCCCTGTCACAGGTGGCTAGGTGGCATGGGTGGAACCACCAGTCCACAGGCCCCTGATATGGGTAGGTGAGGACCCTGCTTAATAGTCAGAGCGGTGTCAAATGTCACAGAGTTGCCACAGCTGTTGAAATGGGCTCACACAGGTCTCCTCAGGGATGAAAGGCATTCAAAGCCTGTGGACCCTTTATGCCTGTGCCTAAGCAAAGGAGCTGTGCCTGCCCAGAGTTTCCAGCTTAGGGGAGCCAGTAGGTTATTTTTTCCTATTTGTTAATTTGTTCCCTCTCCAAGGCCAGGAGAATGGCTTGGGGGGTGGGGATGGGGTCATGTTTGGCCCAGGGGACGCAGCAGTCTCTGAAGCTGGCTTGGACCCAGTGCAGAGCAGGAAGGGGGAAAGAGGTTTTTCCCAGAGGGGTGTTTTTTGATCTGTGTGATAGGTTAGATGTATGTACTTATCTTTTGCCAGTTGAGCGCAGCTTTTCGCTGAATTTGGAGTTGTTGTGGACTGTCCACTGCTCAGTGTCTCCCTGTGTGGAAAATGTTTCCCGAACACCACTGCTTGGTTCATTGCACTCATGCCAGCGGATCCAGCCTGCAGGGTGCTAGTTTCCGCCATTCAGGTCTGGCAACTCCTTCTTCTGAACCATTTCTCCCTCCCCCTGCTGCGCAGCCTGATTCCTCAACTTTGGCTTTGTTGTTCAGGAATCCTAGATTGTCATATATAATTGATTCACTTGTTTTTTCTGGTTTTGGTTGTAATAGGCCCACAGGATGTGTCTGAGTACTCTACCATCTTGGCCTTGCCACCTCCTCTGGCTTTTTAAAATAAGTCCTGCTGTTGTTTTTGTTGTAATGTATAAATATCACAAAGTTTAGTAAAGCACAAATAAAGTTTTATTTGGTATATGTTCAATGAGGCAAAAGTAGGAAGTGGACAACCATGCTGTCAGAGCCATGTCTGCCTGAGTCCAAGGATATATATTGCAGAACAGACAAAAGTGGGAAAATGCACAACCATGCTGCCACAGCCATGTCTACCCAAGTCCAAAGAATATTACAGAATAGGCAAGAATAGGAATACAAACAAGCATGCTGCTAGAGCCATGTTTGCTAAGTCCAAGTAAATATTACTGAACAGGCAAGAATGGGAAAACAGACAAGCATGTTGCTAGAGCCATGTCTGCTTGAGTCCAAGAAACGTTGCAGAGTAATCAGTATATATTAACATTACAAATGGGAAAAACCATTGACAGTTTCACCTTTTCACCGATTGGCTAGAAACTGCGATCCTGCATTTTGAGTTGTCTTTCCTAACAATCATTGGTACAGGTTTCAGTAAGGACAGTCAGGAGGGTCTTCATTGGTCCAGCAAATTTTCTATTGACTGAATGCTAATAGAAAAAGATACAAGTGGAAAGTCTTTTATGTTCTGTTTGATTGGTTTATATGAAAGCTTCCCTAAAAGAAATTTTCCAAGATTATCCTAGCTATTGTGTTTGTACCTCAGGGCCCAGTTGATGTGTCCTTGTGAGTCCAGCACCAGCTGGGTCATGTTGTTTATGCTCAAGCACAGGGAATAGTGACTCCAGTGTTATTTCCTAAATCATTGGGTACTGTCAGTCAGCTCTGACTCACAGTGACCCCACGTGACAGAGTAGAAATGCCCCATAGGGTTTTCTGGGCTGTAATCTTTTCGGAAGCAGATTGCCAGGCCTTTTCCCTGGGGACCCACTGGATGGGTTCAAACTGCCAGCCTTTCAGTCATTAGCCAGTTGCTTAACTGTTGCGCTTCCAGGGCTCCTTTTATTTATTTATTAAAAAAAATTTTTTTTTTTTTTAACTTTTATTGAGCTTCAAGTGAAAGTTTACAGATCAAGTCAAACTGTCACATATAAGTTTATATACACCTTACTCCATACGCCCACTTGCTCTCCCCCTAATGAGTCAGCCCTTCCAGTCTTTCCTTTCATGACAGTTTTGCCAGCTTTCAACTCTCTCTATCCTCCCATCCTCCCTCCAGACAGGAGATGCCAACACAGTCTCAAGTGTCCACCTGATACAAATAGCTCACTCTTCATCAGCATCTCTCTCCTATGCCTTGTCCAGTCCCTTTCATGTCTGATGAGTTGTCTTCGGGGATGGTTCCTGTCCTGGGCCAACAGAAGGTTTGGGGACCATGACCGCCGGGATTCCTCTAGTCTCAGTCAGACCATTAAATATGGTCTTTTTGTGAGAATTTGGGGTCTGCATCCCACTGATCTCCTGCTCCCTCAGGGGTTCTCTGTTGTGCTCCCTGTCAGGGCAGTCATCGGTTGTGGCCGGGCACCAACTAGTTCTTCTGGTCTCAGGATGATGTAGGTTTCTGGTTCATGTGGCCCTTTCTGTCTCTTGGGCTCTTAGTTATCGTGTGACGTTGGTGTTCTTCATTCTCCTTTGATCCAGGTGGGTTAAGACCAATTGATGCATCTTAGATGGCCACTTGTGAGCATTTAAGACCCCAGACTCCACATTTCAAAGTGGTATGCAGAATGTTTTCGTAATAGAATTATTTTGCCAATTGACTTAGAAGTCTCCTTAAACCAGGGCTCCTTTTAAATAAATCCAAAATATTTATTTATTTATTTATTTATTTACTTCATTTTAAGGTAGAAATAAGAATTTCATACTATAACATTTCTTAGTATTGATATTATTTATGTAAACCAAAATCTTTTGCTGTTATGTCAGTTGCAACTCATTGGCAACTGTGTGAGCTAGAGTAGAACTGGACTCCATAGGGTTTTCTTGACTGTAATGTTTATGAAAGCAGATTGCCAGACCTTTCTTTGCAATTCCTTTGGGTGAGTTTGAACCATTAATCTTTCAGTTACCAGCCAAATGCAAACCATTTGCATCAGCCAGGGACCTTTGATGTTATGTACTCCATACATTCCCAGTTTGTTTTTTGTTGATGTTGATCATATTCCTGTTAAGTAATTTAGTGTTGGTGTCCAGAATCATTTTTGCAGACATGCTTGTGGTGCAGTGGTTAAATGCTGACCTGGTAACTAAAAGGCTGGCAGTTTGAATCCACTAGCTGCTCCTTGGAAACCCTGTGGGGCTGCTCCGCTCTGTTATGAGTTGAAATTGATTCGACGGCAATGGGTTCGGTTTTGGGGTTAAGAATTGAATACGTTACTCATTTTCATTTTGTTAAGATTCAAGTTCTGTGAATGTGAGTTTCTGATTCCTCTCCTTTTTTTCTTAATGTGAGCACAGAAACCCTGTCCTGGGCCTTGTGAATTCACCCTGTGGAAGGAAAGTTTAGCCTATGGTCAGTTATATACCTGGTATTACCTGTTATCTAAGTTATAAAAGTCACACCAGAGTGCTTGCAGTAATGATGGTTGCTCAAAACCTGGTGGCGTAGTGGTGAAGTGCTATGGCTGCTAACCAAAAAGCCGGCAGTTCAAATCCACTAAGTGCTCCTTGGAAGCTCTACAGGGCAGTTCTACTCTGTCCTATAGGGTCGCTATGAGTTGAAATTGACTTGACGTCAGTGGATTTTCTCCAAACCAGGAGTAGGAGACCTTCTCTGAGTTAGTTTCTGATTAATTTGCTCCTAAAGTTTTAGTTCTGTCCACACCATAGTAAACACTAAGCTTTTTTTTTTTATGATTGTTTCTCCCAATTATAACATCAGGAGTGTAATGGGTTTTATACTGAGAAATTGTATTGAACACTACTTTGTGTTGAACAAGACCTTCTGTTCATGACCTTAATGATGAAACATAAAAGAGATATAATCTTACTTCCTTTGAATGCAGTGGTCCTAACCTTGCCCGGCTTCCTATCACCGTTCGTTCTTTTCCATTCCAAAATTTTCTCACGTTCAGCCAGTCTTCAGTTATGATCCTTTGTCTTTGTAACCAAGCACGTGAGTTGTGTTTTTTTCTTAATCCCTGATGGATTAATGGTAATAAAAGATTGATACCAAGGATATACATCATTGGTCTTCTCCTTACCTGAAAGCATCTTTGTAAAGAGATAAACTACAAATGATTCACAGATTCACGTTAGGAATGCAAGGATACACTGTTGGGATTCTTTTGATTCCTTACCGGTTGTCTACAACGAGTGTTGGTAAAGTCGATATCTTGATCTAATGAGTCCATTTTCCACAATCAATCGATGTCTTAAAAAAGCTTTTGAAGATACAATTTTGATTGTTTTCTTAAAGCCCTCATGTTTAGGCAGCTCTATTTAATAGCTAATATAATTTTATTTTTAGAAATGGACCAAACTGATATGTGTAAACAGTGCTTATTTTTCAGTCATTCAGAAGTTAAATTATTTTTTGCAACTGTCAGGAATAATACTTTAATAGTCCTTTATGTACATTTAATTAATTAATTGCATGTTAAAAGTAACATCACAGGTGACTTAGTAACAAGTTAAAAATAAATCTTTTGTTCATCAAGCTTCACACAAACGTAGTCATTAAATATTTGACACATTTCTATACCTTCTACTTTTAATTATTTCAGAATGTGATTCATTTGCTAAACGTGAACGAAGGGTTTTGTAATTATTTGCTTATACATCAATATGACCTTTTTTTTTTTATACGTGCATATACAATTTTTGTTTTTATATTTTAAAAATGAAATTTTTAAATTTTGGTGAAAATATACACAGCAAAACATAACACCCATTCATCATTTTCTACATGTAGCTTTGCTTACATTCTTCACGTTGGGTCACTTTTCTTGCTCTCTCTACCCCTGTTGTTCCAATACCTTTGACTTCGACTCACTCCCCCCTAAACGTCCCATATGAATTACTTTTATATTGCATTTAAAAACTTGGTGTAATATTAAAATTCACTTATCAACAGACCAGAACCTTGCAGAAATTCTGGTTGTAGATTAGCCATTTACATTTACAGGCAATCCCTTGGTTAGGAATGAGTTCCATTCCTTAGTCTGTGTTTAAGTGGAATTTGTACATGAGTTGAAACAGATGTGGTTCGTATCTAACATCAGTTAGTGAAATGTTTGCCTTAGTGTATAGTCTCCCTTTCTGTGCATAAAAAACATTACAGAAACCCTTCCAGTTACACTAAAACACCTTTAACATACTAATACGCTAATAATAGTGATGTTTGGGTGTGCGTCGCAAAATAGTGCACTTTAGTTATCACAGACCATTGTGCGTACCTTGAACTTTTAATGTAATAGGCTTTATGGGGGTTGGTTCATAAAATTGGTAATCCGGGGACTACCTGCACTTAAATGTAAAGGTTTAAGTCTTCTGTTCAAACATTGCTTCTTCTCCATTAAAAAATAATAATAATTGATTTGAGCCATTTGATATTATTGCCAAGCAAATATTAATAGGCTTCACTTAAGCCTTCTGTGTAGTCAGGTTCTTGGAATTAATTAGTACTGGAAACCTAGAGTCCACCAGGAACTTTTTGGGGGGAGGGGCCTGAGGGCTTTTAAGGATTGGTTATTAATAGCGGTCTTTTTTATAGAATTTTTTTATACCAACTTGCAATTCTTATATGGTTTATCTAATCTGAGAGAGACTGTGTTCTGTTAAACCTCTCTCCAAAGACTGCGAGATGTTATTCGTACTGTTAACATCCAGGCAAGGTTCTAAGTTAGTTTAGATGCCTGGCTTGAGAGGAAGTTAAGAAAACACGAAGAAACATTTATATGCTTGGTAATTTCTTGCCATTAAAAAAAAAAAAAAAAAACACAGATTAGGGGTATATTTATGCACAATCTGGCCTTTTAACAAAGAAAAATAAGCCTATGTTTAGGCTGCCACTGCTACAAACAAAACAGCTGAGACTTTAATGAACACCATACTGAGGGCATATAGGACATAAGGCGAATTAAGCAGGTTACAAACTGCACGTCTTCTGTTTGGATAGAGGAGATCTCCCCAGCCCTGACAATTCATTGTACTGACAAGGCAAGCAGATAGACAGAAACAGAAGGAGATCATTTGTATCAATTTGAGAAAGAGAACTAACAGTGAAACAGAATAGCCGCACAGAAGAGTCTCACTTTTCCTTTAAAATTGTTTTTCCTCAAAAAAGAAATAACATATTGTAAAACAAAAGCTTTTTTAAAAATTTTGTTTGCAAATAAAGATCATTGTAGTTTTTATTTTTATTTTTTAAGAAAAGATTTTCTGGACACCCAAACGAACTTTAATCTTGGTAACCTGACAGCTTTGTTTAAACATTGAATATGAGTTTCCTTTTATGAATATCTTTTCAAAGTACAGCAGTTCAGCTGTGAAAACCTGAATACATTAATGAGGACAAAGAAGCTCCAGAATGAGCCAACATTTGTTTTGTTCTTTTACAACATTTCTTAATAAATTGCATACACAAAAGTATTGCAGGGTTATTTTAATTTTTCCCTTTTTTTTGAGCTAATAAGTGTCTTTGTGTTTACCTTCTTAGATACAGTTCCTTATTATTATTGCCATTTTAAATTATTTTTAAACAAAAATGACTTTAGAAGTTTTATTTTTAATATGAATTAAGGATACATATTACAGGGGAACCAAGGAGATATTACCTTTAGCATGTGTGATTAAACATCAAAATACATCATCCATGTTTAGGTTCTGGATAGTTTCCTTCAATATTAAACCCCTCCCAACTCTCAGATAACTGTAATCTGAAGGTGTATATTTGAGGATATCTTTACTTTCTATCTTAGGTTATAAAAAAGATGAGCCATTTGCAAAAGTTAGAGCAATATCAAAAATATTTTAACATAACGTGTTTGTAAAGGTAAGAGTATGCTTATTCAACATAGTTATTCTTATGAAAAATGGCATCGTTAATTTTTCTGAAATAAATGTTTCCATAGTGAGACATTTTATTTGCGTATTTTTCCTGTCTTGCTTCACAAAGGTTAAAGTTCTGATCTGGCATATAATAGTGAATATTAACTTTTTGTTTCTGATTTTTAAAGTTTAAACAGTGTTTTCTACCCTATTTACAAAATTTTTTTAGTAAAAATACAACACAAAACTTTACCAATTTAATATTTTCTAAAAAGCTCCTTGAACTATACCTTGATATATTTTCCTTTTATAGACGGAAGATATTTTCAAATGGTGTATATCTGAGCTCAATGATGGAAAAGAGCTGTGTTGGTTAATTACACGTTTGTTATGTGCCAAGCAGTAATAAACCAACAAAACCCATTGCCGTTGAGTCGATTCCAACCCATAGCAACCCTATAGGACAGAGTAGAACCACCCGCATAGGGTTTCCAATGAGCGGCTGGTAGGTTCGAACTGCCAACCTTTTGGTTAGCAGCCGAGCTCTTAACCACTACGCCACCAGGGCTCCAAGCAGTTAACAGTTTATGTTATTTATAAACAGCGTTATATCAGTTAGTTTTTGCTGTGTAACAAAATCATCCCTAAACACAGTGACAGAAAACAATAAACTTTTATTGCTCATGAGAAAGTAGGTCAGGAGGGTAATTCTCTTGCTCTGGGCTGAGCTCGCTTTTGTGTCTGTGGTTGGCTAGAGGCTGGCTGGTCTAAGACGGCCTCACTCATGTGTCTGGCAATTGGCTAGCTGTTGATTGAAATGACAGAGTGATTAAGCCACATGTCTCCTCCTTCAACAGGCTAACATTTGCTTGCTTACGTGGTGGTATCAGGGACAAGAGAATAAATAGAAGCTGCAGGGTTTTAAGAGGCCTAGGCGTGGAACTGGCACATCATCACATCTGCTACATTCTGTTGTCCAAAGCAAGTCAAAAGTCAGCCAGAGTCGAGGGATCACGAAATTTTATTTCTACATTTAGCAATGAACAGTCTGACAATAAATTTAAGCAATAATTGCATTCACAATAGCATTAAAAAGAAATAGGAATATATTTAACAAAAGTATAAGACTTGTACACTGAAAAACCAATAAAATATTACTGTCGGACATTAAGGAAGATTAAATAAATGGAGAGAGATTCAGTGTTCATGAATTGAAAGACTGTAGTTACGATGGCCCTCACTACCTCTTCATGGAAGGAGCTGCAAACGCTTGTTATAAAAGGCATGTATTCAGGAAGGAGAATAATCAGGACTATTTTAAAAACCTCTTGGCCACAGATAGCAAAACAAAGTATAAATGAACAAGTATTATATAAATGTTTTATGTTTATTAGGATCAGTCAAAAAAGATGGCATGACGGGAAAACACAAGAGAATCAACTGAAAACCGAAGACAGTCAACTAAAAAAAAAGAGAAAGAAAGAAATGAGAGCTCAATAATAAGATTTAAAAAAAAATTTTTTTTTTTTTTTAAGTAGCCAGTGGGAAATTCTTAAAAAAAAAAAAAAAAAGTTTTCCTATATTTTGGGAATTAGCAGATTCAAAATATATTATATACACATGAATAAATATTTTAGTTAAATTCCCAGAGGAATTCTTTGAATCTGGAAAATATCTTTCTTAAGTTCATTCGGAATTATAAACTGGTTAAAAAGACATTAAGGGAATGTTGCAAATAGTTTTATGACAAAAAAAAATTTGAAAAACTAAGGACAAATTTGCAAGAAAAATAAGTGTTAGAACTGACTGACAGTTCAATCTATTTTAAGTAAAATACTAAGTACTTGGTAAGTCTAAAGTATGTGTGTTACCTTCTGAGTTATATTTTACACATCAATAATGATAGCTGTGTAAACTGTTATGTAGCCATTAAAATATGGATGAAGACTTTGATACAAATAGGATACATTTATTTGCTAAAGCAATTTTTATAAAGCACATAAAATTATATATACAGTTGGATCACAAACATGTTAAATTTATATAAAAGAATAAAAAAATCCGTATGATCCTACAACCATTTATTTAATGAAATAGATGACAATCATAATTCCACAGAGAGAACTCCAGTCCCAGTTTGGTTCTACAAATGATTTCTAACAAACAAAAAAGACACAATTATACTCTAGTAAAAAATCCTTCAGAGAATTCAAAAATAAGAAATATTCTCTAATATTACATTGGTAAAACAACCTTCATAACAATATCAGTCAAGGGCATTAGGAGAAAAAAAAAGGCCATTCTTTCTCATTAGTATAGCTACAAATAAAGTATTAATAAACTGATTTCAGCTATACGTAAAAGGGTAATGCATATTGCTAAGTTTTGTTTATTCTGGGAATGCAAAGTTGATTCTATAGAACTACCTATTAATATAATTCATCAAATAACAGACTAGAGAAGAAAAATTATTTAAGTTGATGTAGGGAAAACATTCAAAAAAATTCAGAGAACTTTGTGATTGAAAAAATAATAACTCTTAGCAGACTGAATAGACAGGAATTTCCATAATATGAGTCCCTGGATGGTGTAAATGATTAACATGCTTGGCTGCCCACCAAAATATTGGAGGTTTGTGCCCACCCAGAGGCAACTGCAAAGAAAGGCCTGGTGATCTACTCCCCCCCCCCCCAAAAAAATTAGCCTTTGAAAACCCCAGCAGTTCTGCACTGACACACACGGGGTCTTTATGAGTCAGAATCAACTTGATGGCAGCTGGTTTGGGGTCTGTAACATAAAAAACGGCGTCTATAAGAGAATTACAGCTAAACGTCCTCAGTGGTGAAATGTTAAAAAGTAAGTGTCCTCTTTAAAATTGGGTACAAGATAAAAATCTATGGGTAAGTTATTAGAATTAATATGATAAAATAGTTTACTAATATTCCCTGTTACAAAGTCAACATAAAAAAATCTATTGCACTTACAAATACACTGTTAATTTTAGGAGATAGAGCATTTATAATACTAAAAAAATATGAGTACTTCAGAATAAGTCCAGTGAACAATGTGCTAGCTTTTATGGATAATATTATGAAACTTTATTGAGAGACATTCAAGAGGACCTTAATAAATGCAGAGAACACACCATGTTCATTGATGGGAGGACTCATTGTCACTGAGCTAGTAGGTTTTCCTCACATTGAGCTATAGATTCAGTACACTTGCCAGCTAAAATCCTAACAGATTTTTTCTAGTAACTTTGCAGGTTGACTGTAATATTTACATAGAAAAACAAAAGACTCAATAGCCAAGACACTTCTGAAGAACTGCGGTGTATTATATAACAAAATAATGTGATGATGGCTTATGCTGGACAAATAAACCAGTGGAAAGAACAGAAAGACTAGACAGACACAGTATATGAAACCAAATATATGGCAGCTAGCATTGCAGATCGGTAGTGAAGGAATGGGGTATTTATTAAATAGTGCTGAGGAACACTGATTTTCCATTTAGGGGAAAAAATGAAAATGAATCCCTTCCTCACACCTTATTAAAAATTCCAGTTGCCTTTCAATTAAAAATTTAAATGTGAAAAGCAAAACCATGGAACTTCTAGAAGAAAATATAGGAAAATATGAATTTAGGGTAGCAAAATATTTAAGACACAAAAAGGCAAAAATCATAAAAAATTAGATTGCCCAAAATCAAGAACTTCATCACCAGAAGACACCATAAAGGGAGTGAGACTATAAGCCACAACCTGGGAAAAGATGGTAATTGTACAGGTAGTCCCCAACTTACAATATATTTGAGTTACAAGGAACTGCACTTACTGCCAGGTTTTTTTTTTTTTTTGGTACATCTTATTTTTTATTGTTAGTAATACATACTACATACAGTATTACAGCTAATTTGTTGAGGTTGTTATTCTCAGATGTGGTGTTTCTAATCCCCAAAGACAAAGGTGGGATTTATAAAGATACTGATAATAAAAGGCAATAATATTGAAAACTAAAAATACATGTGGTATTGCAGAATCGACTTATGACCGAGTAGTTGTCAGAACAGAACCCCTCATAAGTTGGGAACTACTTATACACAAAGCTAGCAGAAGTTTAGTATCTAGGACGTATAAAGAATTCTTTACAATAAGAGAAGAAAATGAATAAGCATGCGTTTTGCAGAAAAGGAACTATGTAATAGGCATCATTGTATGAAAAGTCCAAATAAAATCCTGCAGTCAGATTCCATGTCATAACTTCCATTTTGGCAAAAGTTATTTAGGTTAGCATCATGTGCTTGCCACTGTGTGAAGAAATGGGAGCTCTCATTTATTGCCAGTGGGAGTTGAAATTGGTACAAGCACTTTGAGAAATAATTCAGCATTGCAGAAAGTTGGAAATGACCCGAGTGCTGTACCCCAGCGCTTCTAGGAACATAGAGAAACTCTTGCATATCTGCATCAGGAATTTTGTTTAAGAACGTTCATAGCTCTTTTGCCTGTAATAGGAGAAACCTGGAAATGGTCCAAATGTCTGTCAACGGTAGAATGGATAAGTAAATTTTTATGTACTCCAGTAATAGAAAACTGCACTGGAAATGATTGAACTATAACTCCACATAACCACATAGATGAGACTTAAAAAACAGGGGGAATAAAGCAAGTTACATATGATGTGATTCCACATCTCTATTCTTGAGGGTTAGGGAAGAAGACTTTCTAATCATGGCAGCAAGAAAAAGAAGTCATAGGAAAAGGCTGAATTTCAAAAACCCATGAATACTGTGAATATTAAACTATATGACATTAATATTTTATTCAGCTGTTTACCATGTGTTTATTGAGCACCTATTATGTCTTTAAGTGTTGTGCACTGTTTTGGATTCTGAGGGCCTAGTGGGTGAATGAGACAGAAAAGATGGCAACACGTAAGAAAACACTTAACCTCTTAAGAAGATTACCCATGAATAAGAGCTATGCAGAGAATTAAAACAGAGCGACATGATAACAAGCGACCTTATTGCTTGATTGAGTCAAGTCTTCAGGGAAGACCTATCTCAGGAGAGAGGAGCAGCCATGTGAAGAGCAGAGGAAAAAGCATTCCAGTCAAAAAAGAATAGCCAATGCAAAGACCCCTTTATCGTGTTTGAGAAACAGAAAAACACCAAGTAGGCAGGAGTACGTGAAAATGAGGGTGAAAGTGGTAGGAGGTGAGGTTTAAGAGATTGGCACAGGCCATCAAAGCCTTTAGGACATTTTAAGTCAAAGGAAGTAGTTTGGATTTGATCCTAAGAACATTGGGAAGCCATTGGAACATTTGCGAGCAAGGGTGTGACATGATCTGATTTATTTTATTATTACTATTATTTTTATGTTTTATTTTGAAATAGTTTAAGACTCACAGGAAGGTATAAAAATTTTACAGAGTTCCTGTGATATTATCTTACATAAACATATATTTTCAAAATTAAGAAATTGATGTTGGTACAATACTACTAATTTAGGAACAGCTCTTACTCAGATTGCAACAGTTTTTACATGTTCCAGTTCATATTCTCTCTCTTTTGCTCTTTCATGTGTATAGTTCTGTGACATTTTTTCACATGTGCAGATTTGAATAAGCATCACCACAATTAGGATACAAACTGTTCTTTAACGTGAAGAAACCCCCTTTCGTTACCTCCCTTAATAGTCAGGGTCTTCCTCCAACTCTAATCCCTGACAACTGCTAATTTGTTCTCCGTCACTATCATTTTGTCACTTCAAGAACGTTCTACAAATAGAACCATATAGCATGTAACACTTCTTAATTGGCTTTTTTTCCACTCTGCAAAATCGCGAGAGACCCATACAAATTGTTGTGTATATCAGTAGTTTATTTCTTTTTGTTGCTGGGTAGTATTCCATTATGTGAATTTCAAAAAGAGAAAACTTAAATTGCCAGGTTTTAATGGGTAAGAACACATTAAGACCAAGGAGCACCCAATGTTTATTCATTCATCTGTTGAAGGGCATTTGGGTTGTTTCTAGGTTTTGGCATTTACAAATACAGCTACTGTAACATTTGTGTACAGGTTTTTGCATGAATGCAAATTTTTCATTTCTCTATGATAAATACCCAGGGGTGTGATTGCTGAGTCATATAAGCATATGTACCATTTGACATTCCCACCAGCAATGTGTGAGAGATCTAGGTGCTCTGCGTCCTCAGCAGCATTTGGTATTGTCAGGACTTTTTTTTTTTTAAGCCATTCTATTAGGTGTTTGGAAACTCTGGTGGCATAGTGCATAAGAGCTGTGACTGCTAACCAAAAGGTCAGCCATTCAAATCACCAGATGCTCCTTGGTCTTAATGCGTTCTTACCCATTAACCTGGCAATTTAAGTTCTTTTCTCTTTTTGAAATTCTGGGAGTCTCCTGTTTTCTGTTTTTTACTTTCACTGCCAGTGACGCATCACAGTGGATTAAACTGGGGATCATTGGTTGAATACAAAGATCTTAGTCATCTGAAACTATGTCTAACCATGTATTCTGAAGATTGGAATAGTTCTTTATATAATATTTTCATGTTTACAGTATACTACCTAATGCAGAGTACCTTGTTAGGTGCCCTCTAGTCGGTTCCAACTCATAGTGACCCCATGCACAGCAGAATGAAACACTGCCTGGTTATGAGCCATCCTCACGATTGTTGTTACGCTTGAGCTCACTGTTGCAGCCACTGTGTCAATCCACCTTGTTGAGGGTCTTCCTCTTTTCCGCTGACCCTGTACTCTGCCAAGCATCATGTCCTTCTCCAGCAACTGATCCCTCCTGACAACATGCCTAAAGTATGTAAGACACAGTCTCGCCATCCTTGCTTCTAAGGAGCATTCTGGTTGTACTTCCAAGACAGATTTGTTCGTTCTTTTGGCAGTCCATGGTATATTCAGTATTCTTTGCCAGCACCACAATTCAAAGTCATCAATTCTTCTTCGGTCTTCCTTATTCATTGTCCAGCTTTCACATGCATATGATGCAATTGAAAATGCCATGGCTTGGGTCAGTCGCACCTTAGTCTTCAAGATGACATCTTTGCCCTTCAACACTTTGAAGAGGTCCTTTGCAGCAGATTTGCCCACTGCAATGCGTCTTTTGATTTCCTGACTGCTGCTTCCATGGCTGTTGATTGTGGATCGAAGTAAAATAAAATCCTTGACAACTTCAGTCATTTCTCTGTTTATCATGATGTTGCTCATTGGTCCAGTTGTGAGGAGTTTTGTTTTCTTTATGTTGAGGTGCAATCCATACTGAAGTCTGGGGTCTTTGATCTTCATTAGTAAGTGCTTCAAGTCCTCTTCACTTTCAGCAAGCAAGATTGTGTCATCTGCATAACGCAGGTTGTTGATGAGTCTTCCTCCAATCCTGATGCCCCGTTCTTCTTCATATAGTCCAGCTTCTCGTATTATTTGTTCAGCATACAGATTGAATAGGTATGGTGAAAGAATACAACCCTGATGCACACCTTTCCTGCCTTTAAACCAATCAGTATCCCCTTGTTCTGTCCCGACAACTGTCTCTTGAGCTATGTAAAAGTTCCTCATGAGCACAATTAAGTGTTCTGGAATTCCCATTCTTCGCAGTGTTAACCATAATTTGTTATGAGTACATTATATATAAGTTATCTATTCACTTTTTATGATTTAAATAGGGAACAGGATATGTTTTTTAAATATATTTTTTATTACTGTAAACAACATTTGCCAGTTTTAAGAGTCTTCACATGTATAGTTCAGCGACAGTAAATATGTTCATCATGCTGCTCAGCCATCATTAACCTCCTGAATTTTTCCATCACCCTTAACAGAAGCTCAGTGTCCCCTAATCATTATGTCTTTCTTTCCCCCTCCTTCCTGTCTACCCCTAGGATATGGCGTTTTACTTACAGGAAAACAAAGATACGATAGAACTTCTCCTAGGACAGACATAAATAAATTTTGATTATGGTAAAGGTCTTCTGTCTCAATGAATGTTGTAACTCAGAAGTCTGTTTGAATAAATAAGTAGACAATGTTCCATAAAAATATTTGCCAACAAAACTGTCTATTCTGTATTCCTAAATGGTAAATTAAATGAATGTAGCAGTTTCTTCAAAATGATTACTAACTGTGGGCATGTGTACGTTTAATAGATTGCAAGGTGGTTACTGTTTTAAAGTTTCTTTGCTTCTCTCTTAGTTTTATGTCAGTTTACCTATTGTTAAGTAGATTATTTTAGAGGAAAACCTTACATTTGAAATTTACTTATTGTGTAAAAGGGAGATTTAAAAAGTCCTTGCCCTCTCTCCCTCCCTCCCCCAGGGGATATTACTGTAATGTTTGTTCTAACTTTATGCATCATAAACAGGTTAAAAAAAAAAAAAAACACATTTTTAAGGGAATGAGATGAAATTTATAAGAGGGAATTTAGCCAACACATTCATTTTGTGTTTTTCAAAAGACTTTTATTTACTTTCTAAATAAGAAAAAAAAAATTATTAAACAGAAAAAGCCACAAATCTGTGCATTAGTAGGCATTTCCACCTTATACTCAACTAAATTCTCATCAAATCTGATTTACTGACTAGTAGCCAGAACAGATGTTAGTTTAATAGATGAGAGAAGAAGAAAATTATGTTGAGCCACAGTCCCACCTCTAAACTTTATTCTTTGTACAAGAAAAGCTCAAAAACCTCTTTCCCACCATTCATAAATACCGTATCAGAGCTTGGTGTTTTACACTCTACGTAGTTAGCTTTAATTTTTAGTTTTAGAAATACAGTTAAATATTGTCATGGGTTGAATGATATCCCCCAGAAAAATGTGTATCTGTTTGGCTGGGCTGTGATTCCCAGTATTCTGTGGTTGTCCTCCATTTTGAGATTTTAATGTTACATTAAAGAGGATTAGAGTGGGATTGTAATACCCTTACTAAGGTCACATCCCTGATCCAGTGTAAAGGGAGTTTTCCTGGGTTGTGGCCTGCATCATCTTTTATCTTACAAGAGATGAAAGGAAAACAAGGACAGAGTGGGAGACCTCTTACCACCAAGAAAGCAGTGCCAGGAGCAGAGTGCATCCTTTGGACCCTAGTCCTAGGGAAGATTGATGAGAAGGCCGACAGAAAGAGAAAGCCTTTCCCAGGAGCTGTCACACTGAATTGAGCCTACTAGACTGTGGAAAAAAAAAAAATTTCTCTTTGTTAAAGCCATCCACTTGTGGTATTTCTGTTATAGCAGCACTAGATAAGAGAAGAAGATAGCTAAGACAAATATGTAAAGAATGAATGTTGTAATATCTTCAAAGTTATAAATCTTTCCATATATGAAATCATACGCAAACATTAATGTGCTCAGTTATTTTAATCCTTGATCTAAATCATGGACTCCTTGGATGGTACAAATAGTTAACACTCTCAGCTGCTAACTGAAAGTTTGGAGGTTCAAGTCCACCCAGGGGCACCTGGGAAGAAAGGCCTGGTGATCCGCTTCTGAAAAGTCAGCCACTGAAAACTCCCTGGAGCACAGTTCTACTCTGACACACATGGGGTCACCACAAGTAGAAACCGACTCAGTGCCAACTGATTTCATCTAAATCATACATTTTTAATATTATAATAGGGACATGTAACATTGCTCAAGATCAATAACTGTTCTTTGATTAGATCTTGGTTGATTCAAATGCACTTTCAAGATATTGACACTGAAGAATGTTAACCATTGTGTTAGTTGATTTTTATTCAGTCCGTTTTAATTGAAGCAGGTTTCCAGGGAGTCAGGCAGGGCTGTAGCTTTTGATAGAGGATTGGTAGTTGGTGGTATTTTTTTCTCTTGATTGCATTTCTGTGTTTTAATAGCTCAACTAAGATGATTGTGTGGGCAAATTGAGTTGTTCTTGTGACTCAGCCACACAAACTCTGATGACAATATAATATTAATACTCAGAATTTAGTAGAGTTACAGACACTACTAACTTGAGTATTTTGGTTTGGTTGAAAGAAATACTCTTTTCTGGACTCAGTGGCTACTCTCAGAGGTTCATCGTAAGGGTTAATATTCTTTGATTCCTTCATTCCGTAGCTCTCTGTTGAGTGCCTGCTGTATGCCAGGTTCTGTTCTAGATGCTGGGGAGACAGGAGTGAACAAAGCAGACAGTCTCTGCTGTCAAGAAGCTTACCTTGTAGTGGTAGAGATTGACAATAAGTAAGATTAACATGTTGAATGTGTATGAGTTGGGTAGTGATATGTGGTGAGGAGAAGAATAAAGCATGGAAGATGGGCAGGAAGTGAACTAAGGAGTGTGTTGTAGCTCTAGTAAGGGCAGCAGGAAAGGCCTGATTGTGTCGAGACCTGAAGGAGGTGTGCAGTTTAAAACAAAGTCCTCTCATAAAATATCAATGTCTTCGTGTCTAAGATTTTCAAACGTATTTAAATAACAGATCAGCATTGACTTTTGATATTTTTCTAAGTATATAACAATGATAAGAACACTGAAGAACTCATAATGTCCGGGAAGTGGCGTCACCATATATTTAGTGTGTCCTCTTAGTATAGTTTAACATTTATTTACAGTATTTTAAAGGGTAAGTTTCTTTCTTTATGCGATAACTCTACTAGTGTTCTGACCTCCTGTAGCAGCAAATATGTAATTGGTTGGTTTTATCATTGTGGTAGAAAGAATATCAACTAAATTCTGTTAACACATGCAGGTTCTAATGTACTAAAGTACGTTTTAAATCCCTGTGATACTGTGAATACATATACTAGATAGCAAATACTTGTTTTGATTTTTTAAATGCTCTTTGTATAGTACTATTATCTTCTTATATCTTTTGCAAATGCTAGAAATGGGGAGAGTTAGCTTTAAAAAAAATTTTTTTTTAATGCTGATGATTCTTCTAAAATCTGTTTCTTATTGTTTAGCCAGACTTTTTATTTGAGCATAAGAATATTAAATACTAATAACATTTCATTATGTTCTTAGATTTTAATCCTGCTACTAAAATTAAAATAATTTCAAATACATTTTAAGAACAGGAGTCTTTATAATTTGTATTCTTCAGTTGTAGGTCCAGAGATGGGAGAATAACTACTGTGCTCCATTTATCTGTGTGCCAAGTATGCCTGTCTCCTAACTGTGGATTTTCTAGGCTGCTATATGGAAACCCTGGTGGCTGGCTTAGTGGTTGAGAGCTACAGCTGCCAACCAAAAGGTCAGCAGTTCAAATCCACCAGGCACTCCTTGGAAACCCTACAGGACAGTTCTACTCTGTCCTGTAGGGTCACTATGAGTCGGAATTGATTCAACGGCATCCGGTTCGGTTTTGGTTTTATTTGGTCTACCCATCACTCAGGTGGCATGAGCATCTAGCAGAAGAGTGGTGATAGGCTTCATGCTCTCCTGATTCCACAGGATAATGGTGCTGTTTGAAGCCAACATGGTAACCCCATGCAGTGATAGCCATATTGCAGTAATATAATACTTCAAACCTAAAAGCTACTGGGGAAGGAAAAGCATAAACCATTTTCCTTACAGAAGTGTATATCATAAGAATTTATTTTTTGGGAGGAGGGTCAGGTTTCTCATGGTAATGTAGAAGCTGGTATTTCAAGGTTTTTGTGATACTGTTACATAAGCTTTTTTAATCATCTGTTTAACTCATGTTTCGTTATCGCAAAGCACCTCATTATAACACCAGTTTGAAATTATTTATTGAAATCTAGCTACACAATAATATATTGCATTTCTCTTTCACAATGACAAAAAGTCATAGCACATGCTGTGTCTTAATACCACCACTAAATTGTATTCTGCTATACTTAGTTTTTTTCCTTTTTATTAATAACGTGAAATAAAACGTTTACACACAGTGGGTACTTAATATTTTCTGAAGGACAGGATGAATGCGAAAAGAGTTACTCATTACCTAATTTGCCTATTTTTAGAAGACTCTCTGCCTGAAGTTTTAAGTGAGTTGAAGAAAATAGCTTGGCTAGTATAGTCTAGAAATAGTCACTGATTCTGGATTGAGGGAAAAACAAAATGATAGTGAAGAAATGACATAGCCGAGTAAATGAATGAAAACGTGTTTTAGTATGAACTGGAAGAAGGGCCTAAAAGTTAGACTAAAGTAGCAGATTATGGGGCTAAGGTTTAACACAGGAGTGTGGAAAAATAAGAGACTTAAGGAGTGACGTGATTTTTACAACTACATTTCGGACTGAATGTGGAGGGGCAAAGTGGATAAAAGATGAAATGGTTAACTAAATTCTTTATATAAAACACTGATTCTTTTATTTTAGTGTACTTCTTTTCCTATACAGTAAGTTATGTCCTAATAAAAATTAAAGAGCAAGTTACATTTGGAAGAGCAGGTCATCGTAACTCATTGACATTAGGCCACATAACTGAATAATGTCTTCCTTCAGTGAAATACATCAAATGAGATCAACAATTATGACTCATAAACATGCCTCGCAGGCATAAAACAGCAGGGAATTAGCATGTGAGGCTGATAAATATGCATGTAAATAAGCTCCCAAAGGAATAACATGGGTTTGATTGATAGGTTTAGAATTGGAACATATGTAAACCCCTTTATTCCTCATTCTGGTGTAGCTAAGTAAAGATGCGTTTTACTTGTTAAAAAGTTTCAATAACTTTGTAAATCTTAGTGCCACATCTGTTTTTTTTTTTTCCTTTGGTGCATGTCACTTGTAAGATTAATTGAATTGTCTGCAGGCTGGATGGTCCTTACATAGAGTAAATGGTAAAACATGTGAATGAGTAAGTTATACGTGCGGGGCTGGAAATGGGGAAGAGTTTTTGGGAAAGGGTCTATTTTTACAATGTAAAATGATGTTTGGTTAGAGAAGGTTTCTGTTTCTCTCTTGGAAGATAAAGAGTGTGACGTAACAGTTGACTCTGGCTCTCTAAATAATACTTCGTATTGTTCCTTCCTACATTTTAACTTCTAACAATCAAATTTCTATTCTTTTGCTGATTTCATACTACTGTTTTGAATACTTCATAATTGAGATGTGTCTTTTTAATAGTTTTTTCAGTTCTTGATACTTACACTTATTCTGGTTGTCGAAGTCATTATTCATAAGCTATTGTGAAACTGTTTTAGAAAGCGCGTGTTCAAATCCTGGTCAGATATCCAGAGGGACTCCAGTTCTGTGCCCATGCCACTTAGCCACCCGATGACTTTGGGAACTAATAATTCCCTTCTCCAGGCTCAAATCATTTCAGGGAAATGGAAAGAGAAATGTAGCTTTTGATTTCCTGGTGCAGTCTTAAGCATTATTGCTGTAGAGGGTCCAGGGATTTGTTAACTAAAGGCATTATGGCATCAGTTAGTGCCCCCTTCTGTAAGGGAAGAGCCTTCCTGTCTCCCTTTAGTAATAAACTAGTGAATAAGAGGCAGCATTAGCTTCAAACTACGATAAAGAGCCTGTGGTTTCAAAGGAACCATGTTTTTCATTTGGTGAGACGTGGCTGGATTTTCTGCGGCATCGTTCTGCAGGTAAGAGTTGTTGATCATTGAATATTAGCCCTTCTGAGTTCCCCAGCTGCATGCATTCACTCATCAAATATAAGTATTATTCTGGGTGCTTGGGATATATTAATGAACAAAACAAAGATACCTGCTGTCTTGGAGTTTACATTCTAACAGAGGGAGACAGTAAATAATAGACATAATAGAGAATTAAAATAAATAGGATCTTAGTGATAATTACTTTTGAAATAAGGAAAAAATATTACCATTTAAAGGGATTGGTAGTATATGTATGAGTCCAGGAGATTGGAGAATTAAATATCAGGGTAAATACTATTGAATAAAATAACAAAAACAAACATTTGAGCTAAGACTTGGAGGAGATGAAGAAGTGAGCCAGGTAAGTACCTGGGGCAAGGGCCTTCCAAGCGGAGGCAACAGTAAGTGCAAAGGCTCTAGGGTAGAAGCTGCCAAGCATGTTCTGCAAGGCAGCTAGGGATAAAAAAGGGATAGAGGGCTAAAATTAATGTAACAGCCTGGTTTCTAACCTTCAGTGGATATCAGACTGCCTAAATAACTGTACACTTCATCCAGGTTGACCACATCTCCATCTGCACTGGTGTTGCTACTGGATGCCTCTGAATTTTTGATCGTTCTTCACTTCAGTTCTTTCACATTTGACACTTCATTTATTTTATGTTGGTGGTCTAAATGTATGTGCCACTTCTGACATTTTTTCTTTATTTAGTGAGATTAAGTTAGGCAGAGTCAAGGTTAGGATTTGATTAGTATATAAAAGCTGTAGAATAGAGTAGATTCAGCTAGGGGATGTAAAGTTAAGATTCTGAAAATAAGAGTACCAGGCAAATCAGTTGGGAAGGCTTGTAAGGACATTTTTGCTTGTCAGGGCGCATTAGTTTCCTAGGGCTGTCATAACAAAGTACCACAAACCAAGTGGCTTGAAACAACACAAATTTATTCTCTTACAGTTCTGGAGGCTAGAAGTTTGATTTCAGGATGTTGGCAGGGCCATGTTTTCTGTGAAGGCTCTAGGGCAAGATCCTTCTTATCTTTTCCAGCTTCTGGTTTCCCCGGTTATTCTTTGGTTTGTGACAGCATAACTCCAATCTCTGTCTCCTTCATCACATGGTCTTCGTCCTTCTGTGTCTCTCTGCTTCTTTTCTTATGAGGACACCAATCATAAAGAGATTAGGGCCCACCCTGCTCGAATTGAGTTTAACTTAACTAATTACTTACGCGATGACCCTGTTTCCAAGTAAGATTACATTCTGAGGTTCCAAGAGTTAAGAATTCAATATTTCTTTTCGGGGGGAGGACATAATTCAACACATAACAGCCTGTCATCTGATCCCCCAAAATAATGTCCTTCCCAGAAACAAAGTGTGTTCATCCCACCCCAACATCTTCAAAAAGCTTAATCTATTCTAGTATCAAGTCCAAAATCTCATCTTCTAAATGATCTAACTCAGGTATGGGTGAGACTTTGGGTGTGATCCATCTAGAATAAAATTCTTCTCCATGTGTGGACTTGTAAAACTAAGCCGTTAACTGCTTCCGAAATACAGTTGTGGGGCAGACATAGAATAGGTATTCCCATTACAAAAGGGAGAGGTTGGAAGGAAAAATGGAGTCTCAAGTTCCAAGCAAGTCTCAAACCCAGCAGGGAAAATTGCATTGGTTTAAAAGGTCTGTGGATAATTTTCTGTGGCTTGATTCACCCACTGTCCCTGCAAAGACCCCATCAGCACTGAGCCTGTGGAAGCACCTTTGGCAGAGTCACCCTGGGCTGAAACAGCCCCTGATTTTTGGTCAGCAGTTGTTGCTTCAGTATCTGTAACAGAAGAAGCTGTAGCCCAACACTCTGAAACCAGTGAGGCGGTGGCCTCACACCCCCCCCCCCCCGGACCCCCATACACACACAGAGTCATTTTTTTCATTTTTTTGAAGGATACCACATGTGCACAACCGAGTAGATCTATTGGCCTGTTTCCTGCCTGTAAAATCTCAAAAGTTTGACAGCCTACCTTCACTTTGTTCTGCCCCTGCGCCTTCAGTCCAAGCTGCAGTGTTTCTCCTGAGATGGTTAATTGGATCCATAAGTCAGGTACCTGATTTCTTTAGCGAACAGTTGTCCAGCCACACCCTTGATGTTCTTTTCAGAGCATAGTTTCACATTTTTTTCAATATGGATAGACTGATAGTTTTCCAGATCTTTAAGTTCTGGTTCCTGGGTGCTTAGTAGTTCCTTTCTCAATTTCTCTTTTCCATTTTACTATAAGCAACAAGGAGAAACCAGGCTGAGCTTTTTTTGCTTAGAAATCTCCTCAGCTAAATGTCCAAGTTTATCACTTATAAATTCTACTTTACACAAAACAATAGAACATAATTCAGCTAAGGTCTTTGCCACTTTATAACAAGGATAACCTTTCCTCCAGTGGTCAATAACATGTACCTCATTTACAAGCTCCAGAGGTGAACCAGAAACACCTTTTTAACGTTCATATTTCTAGCAACATTCTGTTCATGAAGATACGGGTATCCTCTAAGATAGTAGAAGCTACTCTACATCTCTCTTTTACTTTTTTCTAAGCCTTCACCAGAAATGTTTTTAATGTCCATAATTCTACCAACAATCTCTTCAAGGTAATCTAGGCTTTTACTATCAAACGCCTCAAAATTCTTCAAGCCTGAACCCATTATTCAATTTCAAAGCCATTCCCACATTTTTAGTATTTGTTATAGCAGCATTCCACTTCCTGGTGCCCAAATCAGGGTTTTCCAGAGAAACAGAACCAATAGGAAACAGAGGGAGAGAGAGAGAGAGGATATGAATGAATGAATGGAGATTGAGTGAGGAGGGAGGGAGCTGAGGAATGACTAAGAAGGGCTGGCAGAAAGCAGGACCCTAAAAGGTGGACTTGGAGTCAGCATCCTGATTGATACATCAGGAAGGCATTTAACAATTAGATGAAGGATCAGACTCAGAACAGTAATAACAAAAAATGCCTAATAGTGTGGATTGTATCTGTAGCAAAGCAAAAACATTTACAATCATCTCATTAAAATTTGGGGAGAGAGAGACCCTGATGGGCTTCTGAAACACAGGGACAGATAAATGGAGATTAATTATGTTGTACCCATTATAAAAAATTGAAAATGAATAATGTGGCATGTCTTTTCTTTTAGAATTCTTGCTTTATTTTAGAAAATACAAAATACTTATCAGGGCTTTCAAAAATCTACTTCCCAAATCCAGTCTCCCTCATCCCATTATAAACTCTTAAATTTTTTTGTTAGAAAGTTTATAACCCTGGTACTTTTCAGTAACTTAACTATTTAAGTTACTGGAGATGGACTTCTTTAGTCATCTTTGATAAAAATAAAACAAAAGTGAAAATGTAATTAAGAAAAAAATTAAAACTCTCAAGGGAGGGCCTAAGCCAATGAAATCTAGGAATTGACTCGACAGCACGGGGATTTTTGGGATTATTCCTGTAGGTATCGCTTGTCTAGTGATCTAACTCCATACAAAGAGAGAAAAAGAATCTTTAAATGAAATGATGAACAGCTAATATATTAGATCAGTGTCTCCCAATCCAAATTATTCTGGAGTCCAGTAAACCACCTAGAATCTCCATCATAGTTTTCTAGAATGAGGGAAAAGAGAAAGAAAGTTGAGGAGAGAAATGGACATGAGGTAGTTAAAAAAAGTTTTCTTACACATTGGTTTCTCAACTACTTAACAAGAGCTATAGACCTATCAGTTCATGAGCCTGGTGTGCAGACATTTTTTATGTTTGGTTTACTCATCTGTTCTCCTAACTAAACTATATGCTCTGTGAAAGCAGAGGCTGTATGTTTCATCCCTGAATTCCCCTATGCACATAGTAGAAGCTCACTAAGTTTTTACTAGATGAATTCACTCTCATATGTTAGCTAGCAAACATGCCAATGGCAAGGCAGTACCAGTTCATCATGACATATGAGAATACTGACTTATGTTTTCACTGGGACCTCTTCTTCCATGGTTTGGGTCTATAGGGATGCTTGTAGGCAAAGCCAAAATATTTTTCAAGAAGCAGTCCATGTTTCTGAGTAAATGCTATATTGTCACCCCAGAATTTTGGGCCACAGAAGATGGCAAGAGTCATTTTAACTGGAAAAATGAAGAGAACTTGTGATCAGTTGTCTGTCTCAAATGTAAGGGAACCTTATTGTGCACAACATCTGAGTTGAAGTAACATCATCTCCTAATAGGCCAGCCAGAAGGAATTTGCCAAAAGTAAGTTCCTCCAGGAACTGCCTTGTTGAATTGACTTTGTTTGGTACTCAACATACCCGAAAAACATAAGTACACTAAAAAATAGCTGCCAAAAGCAAGATTTGAATTTGGGTATAATTGGTTTTGAATTCTTGTCCCTCTTAATACTTGAACAGCAGTTCATGATAATGATAATGAAGCCATATGATCTGTTTCGAGGAGAAGACATATTCCTGTTTACCACAACAGGATTGGGTATCAGTTTATCTACATTGGTATATACACATAATTGAAAAGAAGTGCATGCGCGTGCGTTGTGGTATAGAGGGTGGGTTACTTTTTCTGAGGACCAGGTGTGATTTTTAAAAGTGATGAAATAAGTTGAAACAAGGAAGTTAACAAGGTAAGCAAGAAAGTGGCTTTATTCCTCAGCTGGTTGTTTTCTGTCAACTAGTTGGATGATTCCTTTTAGGCCTTTTCCTTGCGCAGAAAACCCCGTTTGACACTAGAGTAGGAGTGGTTTGTGCTGCAGTCATGAGAGCCTTTCCTTTATCCAGTGCAGCACCTTTACATTCCAGTAAGCTTTCTCTAGGCATTGCTTTGTTTATCTAAACCAGGGGTAGACCATTTTTTTTATAAAAGGCCAGGTAGTAAATGGTTTAGGCATTATGGGCCATATGGCTTGTTGCAACTACTCAACTATGTCCTTGTAATGCAAAAGCAGCCGTAGACAATTTGTTTATGCACAGGCATGGCTGTGTTCCAATAAAACTTTATTTATTATCACTGACATTTGAATTTCATGTAATTTTCACATGTCATGAAATATTCTTCTTTTGAATCATTTTAAAGTGTAGAGAGTATTCTTCGCTCTTGGACCATACAAAAACAGCTATGGTTTCTTCACTCCTGATCTAGACTTCTTTAGAAAGAATCACAGTTTGGTTTTGCTTGCTTGGTAATGCCTTTTCTTTTCAATATATTATAATTTTTGATGATATATGTTAGTATATAATTTTTGATGATATATGTTTTTTTTTTTATGTTGGTATCTTGTAGAATCTCAAACTACTTATCATATAGCTTAAGTTTTCTAAAGAAGGTAGTTGTGCTATGTGTATAAGATTGCTTTATTCTTCTATTTGTTTAAAAAATATATATATATATTAAAAATGTATTTCTTAAACAAATAAAAGAATAACAGCACTGATTAGGAGTACTACTGAGTGAGGGAACCCTGCATCAAAGGAATTCCTAATCTAGGGAGAAAATAAAGATTCCATTTAAAATGTACCTTGTGCATATCTAGGGTTTTCCTGGGGAAGAATGGGAAAAACTTTTAAAACATAGGGAGCGTAAAACAAAAGTGGTAGAAGGAGAATATATAATGTGTTGGGAAAGGTGTGTGTAGGTTTGGAGCGTAGATTTCTTGTTGGCAATGAGGGAGAGAGAAGGGAAAAATAATTGTTTGGCTTGGAAGGTCTTGATTGCTTGGGAAGGAGTTTGGACCTTATTTGGTAAGTAAAATAAAGTTGTTAATTTTTTTTTTAACCGGATGAGTGACACAAATGCTTATAGAATAAGGTCCCAGTAAAGAAGAAAGGAAAGAATAAAATCTCTAGGCAATTGTCGTGGATTGAATTGTGTCTCTCAAAAAAGATAATGTTGAAGTCCTAAACTGTATTTGTGAATGTGACCTTGTTTGGAAATAAGGTCTTTGAAGATGTTATCAGTTAACATGAGGTCATACTGGAAAAAGGTTAGTTCTAATCCATTATGAGTGGTGTCCTTATAAAAGAAGAGACAGAGAGAGACACACAGAGGGAAGAACACCACGTGACTCTGTGGCTGCAAACCATGGAGCGGCTGGGGCTACCAGAAGCTGGAAGAGAAAAGAACAGATCTTCCTCTGGAGCTTTCAGAGAGAGCATGGCCTGGCCAACACCCTGAATTTGGACTTCTTTCCTCCAGAACTATGAGACAATACATTTTTGTTTTTGTAAGCCACCATGTTAGTGGTACACTCGCTCCTCATTTATTAGCATGGTGATGTTCCAAAGACGAGGTTTTCATGTAAAAAATAGATGTTATACAAGAATGGAGGATGACCACTCAGGTCACAAAATGGAGGATGACTATATCATTACACAACTGCCAAATTACATCATTACATAACTGCCAAACCACTCAGAATCATGGCCCAGCCAAGTTGACACATAACCTTAAGTGTAGCAGCCAGTGTAACTTTCACCTTGCACCTCAGCATTCGTTACTGTCAGGTGTACTTTTTAAAGGGCAAAATAATCAGATAGTAAATTTCTTCCTGTTGTCATAAATGTGAGATGTCAGATAATGAGATAGTCAATAAGTGAGGGGTAGGTAATATTTTCAGTTGAGCATACATGTTCTTTTAAAACAAAGTATGAAAGATGTTAAAAGATTGTGCTTAAAGGAAACCTGGCTGAGATATAGAAAAAGATAAAAATCAAGTTGGAAGTAGAAAATTGTAAGAAATTAAAAAACATAATAGCAAAAATGAAATATCTGTTAGCAGCAGTAAAGAACAGAATCAATAAAGCAGAAATTCAAAGTACAGATTTAGAGGACAAGCTGAAGGGACTGTATAAAATGAAGTGATAGGTATGATGAGAGCCAAATTCCCTTCCAGGGCACGGAGATTCTAGGAAGGGGGCCAGGGAAATGGGGGGCCAGTTCACACAGGGACTTTTGACTCTTTGGTTGGGAATTTAGATTTGAATTAATAATCAGGTAAAAAGAAACACACAAACACACCCCACTGCAAACCCTTGGTCTATGTCTTACCTAGATTAAACATGGCTATTTTTATTTTTATAAAGATTATTCTGGTGGTTATTTTGAGAATAATTGAAGGAGAAAATGAAAGAAGGTACTGAAATTCCTGAGAAGTAGCAGTCCATATAGAGTAGTGGCTTTGTAAATGAAGAGCAGTGTAAGCAGCTTAAAACATTTTGGGTGATAAATCAGCAAAACTCAGTAACTATTGCATATAGTGGTGAGAGAAAAATTCTAAATCTTGGATTTGAGAGAAACCCATAGTAAATACATAAGAACATACCATATTAACAAAACCAGTTTGAAATTTAAGGAAATCCAACCAGAGGTGTGTGTGTGTGAGTTTAAAGAAAACATGAACAATTTTCCTAACTCAAAATGAAGTTAAGCAACGTGCTTTCATTAGTGTGTTATTGCATTGGTATTAACATGCCTGAGAATAATACATGCTATAAACGACATACATTTCTAATTATAGTGCCTTCTCCTTTACTGTGCTTGAATCAACTTACTGTAGAATGTTAGTTTCAGTACTTTATTTGCAAGTTAACATTTTAATAATTATCATAAATAGTTGTCTGATTTGCATATTTTGGTTCATAATCCAACTGTTCTGTGGATCAACCACAGTTCTCTTATTATTCATGCCAAGACTTCTATATTAGTCTGAATATCTATCGTAGACTGCATTTCTGTTTCCAGTTCTCTGAGCACTCTAAATATAGTGCTCTTTTAATCAAAGCATTGAATCATGCATGTGCTAGTATGATAATCTCTCTGACCCACTATTACATTGAAACTAATTTTTATTTTTATTATTGTGTGATTATCAACATTTCCATGTAGTATCTTTTTCTACTTTCATATCCCAAGGAGTTTGGTACCCTCTGACTGAGATTCCAGGGATTCATCATTTTGTGTCCTTTTAGAATATATTCTGAAATGCTGGGGCATACCTACTAAGAACTGGGAAATTTGGAAAATGGGTTACCTATTGAGAGTCAAGTTATAAAATCTATGTGAAATAGACAAAAGAGTAAAAATGGATGTTAATGAGACAAAATTGCCGAGAGACCGGATCAAGAACTTGGCTGTAATGTATTAATGGTACTAACAGCCACTGGAGACGGAAAATTTACTAGAAAGAAAAGGAATATTGATAAAAACCGTTCGAGTTTTAGCTGCAGAAGAAGGGGTTGTTTTGGAAAGCCCCAAGTATTCTCGGAAGTTATCACCCAAGATGTAGAAGGATGAGTGCATCATCACACTAGAAGGACGTGAAGCTGTTAAAATTAGAATCGTATAAATCCCTCTTTATTTTCCTTATTCAGGTAGTTTTTCTGCATGTAGAGACTATACTGGTTAGACTCTCACAAATATCTGATTTTCCTCACTTTTTTTTTTTTGTTGTTGTTGTTTTGTTTTGCTCCTAATAATACACTCATCAGTTGGCATTTTGATTATTTATGTACTTTAATTTCTTATACGAAATTAATTGATTTGAATTTCCTGACTCCAGTAAAATCTGTATGTATTGAAAAATTTAATTTTTGGGGTATAAAGACTCAGTATTTTATAGGCTTTTTGTTTTGTTTTGTTTTATGAATATCAGAGGTACAAAGATGAAATAGTTAACATTGCATAAGGCCACCCTCAACTCCATGTAATCCAATCTAATTAGCTGTATCCTGCCGTTTTTTTTTTTTAATTTATGATGTTTGGTGTAAACTTATAGGATCAAATTTGCAAGGAAAACTCCATTTCTTCCAAGGCACTGTGCCTTCAATTCATCTATCTGTTATCAGTGAGTAGTGATTCTTATTCGTTAACCCAGGCCTTAACACTCTCCCTAAATACATATAACTACTGGATATATAATAAAGTGTGCTCTATAGTATAGTTTTTTGAGTGTTCGAAATATTCCGTATAAGATACTATTACAGAGATAAGAGATAGTCTTTTATTCATATGGGTATTCTCTACAGTGCCACACAAAGTGCTTTTTATATTTGATGTTCAATTGCATTAAACTACAGTATTTACTTATCTCAATCTAATTGCAAATAAATATAATCATGACTTTTCCTCCACTGGCCTAATTGTACTTACCCTTTTTTTTTAGGGTTAGAAGTTGGGTCAGTTGGTCTTGGTGAGGGATTTGGTATGGCTAGACTTTAGTTAGTGTTTAGCTTTAGCAGAATTAAGATATCAGCTTCTGTCTCAATGCCTGACGCACAATCAGCATTAACTGGACATTTGATGAATGAGTGAACTTAAGCGGCAAGATATGATGGCAAGCTTTGAAAACTACAATGTTGTCATTGTTAGTTGTTGAATTGCCCCCAGCTCTTCGAGACCCCATGCACGATGGAATGAAGCACTGCTTGGTCCTGTGCCATCACTGTGATCAGTTGTAGAGCAGACCATTATGATCCATAGGGTTTTCAGCAGTAGATCACCAGGCCTTTCTTTCTAGTCCATTATACTCTAGAAGCTCTGCTGAAACCTGTTTATCATATGGTTGGGATGGCTTCTGGTTTCTGATTGAAAGTCCTAGAGAGCTGGAAATAATATCACCCCTAACCTGGCCCCAGTGAAAAGCTGGACAGATAGTGCTCGAGCTAAAGTGTCAGACAGTGTACTCGCCCAGAATCTGGGGAGGGACAGACACCTGCAGAGAGAGAGGCAAAATGAGAGTACTGGCTTAACTTTGGCAAGACACAGCAGATAACTATAGAAAGAGTTCAACTGAGGTAATTGTTGAATCGGTAGAGGCCAAGCGCCCAGTGGTGCTGTGGTGGTGCAGTGGTGAAGTACTTGGCTGCTAACCCAAAGAGTGAAACCCCTGGAAACCACAAATATAGGGGAGATCCATACCTGTTGCAGGCCTTTTCTTCATGAACTCTATGGAACAATCAAAGAAAATTTCTCCTGTGGTGAAGAACAGTAAAGAACGGGGAGGGAAAACCATAGCCACAGCAGGAGGGACAATAAACTCCATCTGAATTTTTCTCCCTTTTCCTCCTGTGGAACAAAGCTTTGTTCTCTGGAGGCAGCTGCAGCAGTCACCGTTGTCCCTAGGGAACACCCTTTCCCATTTCTCACCCCCTCATGCCAGGATGGGGCCCTTGTGGCACAGTGGTTAAGAGCTTGGCTGCTAACCAAAATTAGGAGACATATGAAAAAGAAGGGAAAAAAACTGCCAAGAGACAAAGCAGTGATTAGAACCAGACATAGATATGACACAGATGTTGAAATTATCTCACAGGGAATTTAAGATAACCATAAGAAAAAAAAAAAAAAAAACTTTTTTTTCTTATGATTATGATTAATTTTTTTTAATTTTTAATTTTTTTATGATTAATATGTTATATGTTAAAGACTAATGGAAAAACTAGAAGACATGTAAGATCAGATGGTTAATTTCACCAGAGAGGTGAAAATTATAAGAAAGAATCAAATGAAATCCTGGAAATTAAAAAACACAACAGATGAAAAATGCCTTTGACAGGGTCATCAGTAAAAATTGGCACAGATAAGAAAGATAGGCCTGTAGAAATTACTCAAACTGAAACCCAAAGAGAAATAGGAATGAAATAAACTTAACAGAAGTTCAAGAGTATGAAATAATACATGCAATTGGAATCTGAGAAAAAGAAGAAAGTATGAGGCAGAAATATTTGAAGAACTAGTGACTGATACTTTCCCAAAATAAATGACAGATGCTAAACCATAGACCCAGGAAGCTCAGAGAACACAAAGCAGGGTAAATACAAAAAATTGAACAAAACAGAAAATCATGTAGTCATATATAAATGGCTAAAAGCAAAAAACAGAAAATATTAAAGGCAATGGGAGGGGGCACATTACATACACAAGAACAAAGATAAGAATTAGAGCAGAGGAAAGTGATCTTTACCATGTTGAAACAGTGTTTAAAAAAAAAAAAAAAAAAAAAAAACCTGCCAAATTCTGTACTTAGTGAAAACGTCTTTAAAAAAAATACAGAAGAAATAAAGACTTCTCGGATAAACAAAAACCATGGCAATTTATTGCCAGCAGACCTACCCTGCAGAAAATGTGTTGTTGTTTATCTGACATAATGAGCGTGGTAACATAGACCCTGAATCCAGACAAAGAAGTGAAGAACATTGGAAGTGGAATAAATGAAAGTCCAGTGAAATTCTTTTTCCCTATTTTAAATTGTTCTAAAATGTACCTATCTGAAGCAAAAACAGTGCTGATATGTGGTACGTTTATAGCATATGTAAAAGTAAATATAGCATGTGTATGTAAACCCTAGATAAGGGGTCAGAAAAAGTTTTTCTTCAAGGATAATACGATGAGTATTTTAAGCTTGCAGATCACCTGGTCTTTCTGCAACTACTCAACTGCCCCTTGTGTGAAAGCAGTCTTAGACAGTACATAAACAAATGAGCATGCCTGTGTTTCAATAAAACTTTATTTACAAAACACATCACTGGCCCATGGGCCAGTTTTCTTAACTCTGCTCTAGAGCAACCATTAAAAAGATGCAATAAAGAGAAATAATATTTCAGTAGAGGTGTTCAATTGGAATCGTAAAATATCCTCAGTTAACTCAAGAAATAGAATAAAATGAATAAAAAAAGAAATGAACACATGGTACAAAAACAGATGGAGTCGATACTAAATAGGTAGTGGATGCTATCTTTTAAACCATTCATATCAATAATCACATGAATGTGAATAGCACAAGAACACTGGTTAAATTGACAGATTGTCACAAAGGATGAAAAGTAAGAAGCAATTATATGCTGTGTACAAGAAACTCACTTTAAATAGAAAAGTAGGCAGAATAATGCATCCTTCAATAGGTGTATGCTCTGATCTGCAGAACCTGTCGATATGTTACATTTGTTGTTGTTAGGCACCATCAAGATGGTTCCAACACACAGTGACCCTGTGTACAGCAGAATGAAACACTGCTGGGTTCTGCGCCATCCTCACAGTCGTTGCTGTGCTTGATCCCCATCCTTGCAGCCGCGGTGTCGATCCATCTTGTTGAGGGTCTTCCTCTCTCTCACTGACCTTCTGCTTTACCAAGTATGATGTCCTTCTCCAGTGACTGGTCCCTCCTGATAACATGTCCAAAGTACGGAAGTCTCATCAGTTTTGTTCAGCCTCCTGGAAGTCCATGGTATATATTCAGTATTCTTCGCCAGCACCAAAGGTGTCAATTCTCCTTTGGTCTTCCTTATTCATTGTCCAGCTTTTGTATGCATGTGACGCAGTTGAAAATACCATGACTTGGGTCAGGCGCCTTCCTCCTCAAGGTGACATCTTTGCTTTTTAACAGTTTGAAGAGATCTTTTGTAGCAGATTTGTTCCACGTAATATGTTGTTTGATTTCTTGACTGCTGCTTCCATGGGCACTGATTGTGGATCAAGTAAAATGAAATCCTTGACAGCTTCAGTATTTTCTGTGTTTATCATGATGTTGCTTGTTGGTCCAGTTTTGAGGATTTTTGTTTTCTTTAGGTTTAATCTATACCAAAGGTTGTAATCTTTGATCTTCATCAGTAAGTACTTCAAGTCCTCTTCCCTTTCAGCAAGCAAGTTTGTGCCATCTGCATATCAGGTTGTTAAAGAGTCTTCCTCCAATCCTGATGCCACATTTTTCTTCAAACAGTCCACTTCTTGGATTATTTGCTTAGCATGCAGATTGAATAAGTATGGCAAAAGGATAAAACCCTGATGCACACCCTTCTTGATTTTAAACCGCACGGTATCCCCTTATTGTGTTCGAACAACTGCGTTTTGGTCTATGTACAGTTTCCCAATGAGCACATGTTCTAGAATTCCTGTTTTTCGTAACGTTATCCATAATTTGTTATGATCCACACAGTTGAATGCCTTTGCATAGTCAATAAAATACAGGTAAATACCTTTTTGGTATTCTCTGTTTCAGCCAAGATCACCTGACAGTAGCAGTGATATCCCTCCTTCCACTTCCTCTGAATACGGCTTGAATTTCTGGCAGTTCTCTGTTGATGTACTGCTGCAACCGCTTTTGAATTATCCTCAGCAAAATTTTACTTGTACGTGATGTTAATGATAAAAAAAATATGTTAATGATATCATTGGATAATTTCCGAATTCCACTGAATCACTTTTATTTGATCTGGGCACAAATACAGACCTTTTCCAGTCTATTGGCCAGGTAGCTGTCTTCCAAAATTCTCGGCCTAGATGAGTGAGCGCTTCCAGTGTTGCATCCATTTGTTGAAATATCTCAATTGGTATACCATAAGTTCCTGGAGCCTTGTTTTTCACTAAGGCCCTCAGCACAGCTTGGACTTCTTCCTTTCAGTACCATCGGTTCTCAATCATATGCTACCTCCTGAAATGGTTGAACGTTGACCAATTTTTTTTGGTACCGTCAGTATGTATTCCTTCCATCTGGTTTTGATGCTTCCTGCATCGTTCAATATTTTGCCCATAGAATTCTTCAGTATTGCAACTCAAGGCTTCAATTTATTCTTTAGTTCTTTTAGCTTGAGAAATGCAGAGCGTGTTCTTCCCTTTTGGTTTTCTAACTACAGGTCTTTGTACATTTCATTCTAATACTTTGTCTTCTCAAGCCGCCCTTTGAAATATTGTACTCAGCTCTTTTACTTCATCGTTTCTTCCATTCACTTTATGTTACAGTACGTGGCAAAAGGGAGTTTACATATTTGATTAAGGTTAGACACCTTCAGATGGGGAAATTGTCTTGGATGAGTCCATCATAGCAGAAAACCTTTCCTAGCTACCATCAGCTAGAAAAGACAACAGAAGAAGAGGCAGGAGAGATTGAAAGCATGAAAGGGTCTTTACCCACCACTGCTGGCTTTGACATGGAGCAAAGGAGTTATGACGCAAGGATTATGGGCTGTCTCAAGAAGCTGGGAACAGCCCTTTGCTGGGAACAACAGGGAAATGGAGACCTCAGTCCTGCAACCACAGGGAACCGACTTCTGTCAACAACCTGAATAAGCAAGGAAACAGATTCTCGCCTAGGGCCTCCATCGAGGAATAGAGCTCTGCCAACACCTTGATTTATCTCTATGAGTCCTGTGATAGACACTTGTTACCTACAGAAATGTAAAATAATATATTTGTGTTGTTGTAAGCCACTAAGCTTGTGATGATTTGTTACAGCAACAATGGAATACTAATCCAAAAGACAAAAGGTCAAAAGTAAAAGGATGGAGAAAGTTATACCGTGAAAACATTAACCAAAAGAAAGCTGGAGTTGGAGTAAATTGTGTTAGTATCAGACTAAGCGGACTTTAGAACAAGGAATATTATCAGGGTTAAAAAGGAACATTACATAATGATAAAATGGTCAGTTCTCCAGGAAGCATAAAAATCCTAAATGTGTCTGCAGCCTGCAGTAGAGCTTCAAAATGTATGCAGCAGAAGCCGATAGAGCTGAAAAGAGCCTAGACATAGGGACAATTGTAGTTGTATAATCTGACATTTCTCTCAGTAAGGATATGGAGGTGTCTCTGCCTGCTTTATCAGGTTGTCCTGTGATTAGATCCTAACTGATTTCTGTGCCTCCTGTATCCCCTTACTTCAATCCATCCTTCACAAAGCAATCAGAATGACCTTCTCAAAAAATGAATCAGATCATTTTTTATCATTTTTCAGTGGCTTCTCACTGTACTTGTAAAATCCAGACTTCCTTTCTTCTAAAACATACTAAGTTCTGTGACCCCTCCTTATCCCACAGACCTTACCTCATACTGCTCTACCCTTAGTCCTCCAACCGTCTTGGCCTTTTTCCCACTTCATTTCTAAAAGGCAGCTTTGGCTGTACAGCTTTTTCATAGTGTGACCTTTGCCCTATATGTTCAAATGACTGAGCTTTTTTCTTGTTACTGGAGTTTCAAATTAGATATTATCTCTCTCCTTAGCAAGCATCCTACCTTCTCCCTGTCATTGAATGTCCGGTTATTCTGCTGCATTTCTTTAGAGCTCTAATAATTATTTGAGCTTATTGTTTATGAATTTATTTGCTTGTGTGTGTGTGTGTTTCCTCTTTCCCTCAACTTATTTTTTTTTGTTTATGATGCTACTTCCAGCCTGTAGGACAATGCCCGGCACATAGTAGACTCTCGATAAGTATTCATTGAGCAAATGAATCAAATGAGAATAAAATATCAATGAGCTTTAAACATCATAGATTGTTACACTTAAGATGGTATGATAATGGTATAATCATTATCACTATTGATGTTTTTTTTTCCTCGCTGTCATTTTTTACCTTGAAATACCACAAGAACATGTCTAATCGCCTTGTATCCAGTTCCCTTCTCCTAAAATCCAGCCTCAAATTACTTCTATATCCTGAAGTTCAAGTGATCATTTAAAAACTGCAAATCTGATCATGTTCTGCTGCTTTTTAGAATCCTTTCTTCACTGGTTTCCCATTTATCTTGAGGTGTAAAGACCAACATCATTAACATGGCCCTCGTGGAACCTTTGTCTGTGCTAAGTTCTAGTAAAATGCTCCTTGTGCTCCTCTCTTCCTCTTTCTGCCTTTCTTTTTTTGGCAAAATTGGGACAGTAAGGGAAGAGTGTGGGGAAACTGAATGATTCCTATTCATCCTGAAAATATCTTAGTTCAGTGTCTAGAAATGGCTTCCTTAAGCTCCCTAGACTTGGTCAGTGAACCATCTTCTCTCATACGCTGTTATACCAGGGAATGTAACTTTGTAACATTTTTCAAAGATGTCATTCTGTATTGCCTTGACTGTTGCTCTCCTCTGTAGGGACGTCAGGGATGGATTTTGAGCTTTTGTTTGTTTCTGTCGTCAGCACTAGAACAGACACATAGTAGGTGCTCAACACCATGCTTGTTGACAGAATTAAAGTAACTGAAAAACCTATCACATAGTTCAGGTGTATGACTAGAAGTTCTGATTATTAATCAGGGTGCATTTACAGTTTGTCTAGATAGCTGTTTGTTAGTTTGGATAAAATGCTAAATAAATAACTACTTTGAATGCTGTTTTTTATACTCTGTAAGGACATTTGAATTTTGTACATTCCACTTTCGCTAGCAGGCTTAAAGAAGTAGTCATTATTTTTCACAAGTTTCTGTTTATTCTCAGGTTAAAAAAAATTACCTCCATTACTGACTAATTTCCTTTATCATAAAACAGTAAATTGAAATGACTTTATGAATTTAGAATTTATTTCCTTCTTTGGAAATAATATCTTGGTAGTAAAAATTTCTTTAATGTTGTAAAAATAATTTGCAAAATAAAACCTATATTTTTGTATGGATCAGTTAAAATACTTTTGAATTTTTTTTAAGTTGGAGAAATTGGTAAACATTTTTTAAAATTTTATATTGAATTTGAAGATTTTAGATCACCACATTTTAATGTGATTTAGATTCGTAAATCTTTTGTAAGACTTAAGAGCTCTTATCCTTGGGTCTTCACCTTAGCTTTGGAACTTCGTAGTTAAAGTGTCCGTTATATTTTTTTAATTAGCTCTTTCTTAAAAAAAAAAAAAAAAGTCATTGAGTTAACTATAATTTTAAAGACATAAGTAGGATTATTCTTTTCATGGTTGGTAATTTACATCCTGCAAATAGTTCCTACTTGAGTTTTTCAGGTACTAAAAAGGCAGGTCACTAAGAGTTGGAATCGACTTAGTGGCAGTGGGTTTGGTGGGTTTGGGATCAGTGGCTGCATCTTTACATTTTAGGAGACCTGGTCCACTGGTTGTTAAAGCAACCTTAAGGAATCTAGCAGTGATTGTAATCAATAGTGAAAAAGGGAAGCACCCAACAGGAATCTGTTTTGTACAAAAAGATGTTTTCTCTTTTTAGACATTGAGGAAAAAGAGTAATTTTGGTTGATATGAATATTTTATAACTATAATTTAAAGATTTCTAGAAAATAAAATAGGACTTCAGTATCAGATATGCCCTATTCTACTTAACAAATAATAATTTGTATATTACTTTTTCTATAGGTATTTATTTAGGCACTGAACAAATAATTTAACGTGAGGGTTAGAATTTCCTGAGTATTCATTGGATTCTCTCTGGAAAGCTGTTTTTTGACTGGGGGGGGTATTGCTCATATAAATTTTTGTAAGAGTAAGTAGCACAGCAAGAAGTGTCCATCAGCCAAAGTTTAAACCAAAGTGTTATTTGTAACTTTATTAAGATGAAAATGTACTGAAAGGGCAAATTATATAATCATTGGGCTTAATACTGTTTCCCCAAGTTTCAAGAAATATTTTCAGTCATTCTTTGTTAACACATTTACTTCTCAGCAAGCTCTTCTCAGAATCCACTTTGTTCTTTACCTACTTAGTCTAAAATTGTTTTTCATAATTGTCTAAATTCTAGTATTGGCTTTGGGCAACTATCTTTTGTAGGAATGTGCATTTGAGGCCCAGATGGTCAGTAGTAGGACCACATAGGTCAGTAGCAATGTTCTGCTTGGCAGCTTAAGACTGCACCACTCCCCCCGGCCCCCACCCCATAAGCGGGGTCCGTTACTGGTCGTGTTAAGTTAATAAGCAGAGTTGGCGTAGCTCAGCGCAGTCCGCTGCTGCTGCTGGAAAATCAGGTCAGAGCTCGTGCTTCATCGACAGTAATAAATGATGACTTATAAACAGATAAATAGCTGCTATCAAGTTGACTCTCACTCGTGGTGACCTTATGTATGATAGAAGCAAACATTGCCTGATCCTTCATCATCCTTATGATCACTGTCATGTTCAAATCCATTGTTGCAGCTGTTGTGCCAATGCATCTCACCAAAGGTCTCCCATGCCCTCAATGACCCTCTGCTTCACCAAACATGATATACTCTCTTCCAGAGCTTAATCCCTCCTCCTGATGAGCCCAAAGCAAGTGTAAGACAATATTCTGTTGTGATCCATTAGGTTTTTATTGGCTATTTTTCAGAAGTAGATCACCAGGCCTTTATTTCTAGCCTCAGTCTGGAAGCTCTCCTGAAACCCGTTCATCGTGGGTGACCTTTCTGGCATTTGAAATACCAGTGGTGTTGCTTCTGGCATCACAGAAACTTGCCAGCTGGCACAGTATGACAAACTGACAGACAAGTTGTGGGATAACATATAGAATGCTCAATAATTTCTCTGCTTTGAGCAAATTAAATTGCCTCTACAAAAAGAAGCAGTAACCTTTGGCACAGTTGTGGTTGTCATTAGTTGTCACTGGGTCAGCCACACACCTTGTCCATTTTGGAACCGCTCAGTAGTCCCTTGTTCTGTTCGAACAACTGCCCCTTGCTCTGTGTACAGGCTCTGCATGAGCATAGTTAAAAAACAAAAAACAAAACAAAAAAAAAGGGTGTTCTAGAATTCCTGTTCTTTGTAATGTTATCCATAATTTGTTATGATCCTTACAGTTAAACACTTTGGGCCAGGATTTATGACATCAGCAATGATATCCCTCGTTGTACTTCCTCTTCTGAATCGAGCTTGAACTTCTGGCAGTTCCCTGTAGATATAAGGCTACAGTTGTTTCTGAATCATCTTCATCAACATTTTGCTAGCATATGATAAAATATTGATGATAAAAAAATGATACTGTTTGATAATTTCCACATTCTATTTGATCACCTTTCTTTAGAATGGGCCTGAGTATGGGTCTCTTCCAGTTCATCTGCCAGGTAGCTGTCTTCTGAATTTCTTGACATAGATGATTATGTCCTTCCAGCATTGCATCCGTTTATTGAAGCACCTCAACTGGTATTCCATAAATTTCTGAAGCCTTGTTTTTTTGCCAGTGCCGTCAGTGCAGCCTAAATTTCTTCCTTCAGTATCAGCAGTTCTTGATCGTATGTTACCTCCTGAAATGGTTTAACATCAACCAATTCTTTTTGGTACAGTGACTGTATGTATTTCTTCCATCTTCTTTTGATGCTTCCTGCATCATTTAATTTGTTGCCCATAAATCCTTGAGTAATACAACTTGAGGCTTGAATTTTCTCTTCAGTTCTTTCAGTTTGAGAAATGCCAATTGTGTTCTTCCTTTTTGGTTTTCTAACTCCAGTTCTTTGCACATTTTATCATAATACTTTACCCTGTCTTCTTGAACTGTCCTTTGAAATCCTCTGTTCAGCTTTTTACTTCACCATTTGTTCCCTTTGTTTTAACTACCCTGCTAGTTAAAACACTCTGAGGGTGTGTATTCAGGGTCATCCTTTGGCTCTTGTGGACTTGCGTTGATTTTCTTCAGCTTCTATTTGAACTTGCACATGAACAATTGATAGTCTATTCTGTAGTCAGCTCCTGGCTTTGATGATATCAAGCTTCTCCATCATCTCTTACCATGGACGTAGTTGGTTTAATTTCTGTGTAACCCATCCTGCGAAGTCCACGTGTGTAGTTGTAGGTTGTGTTGTTGGACATCTCTGGCACTTGTGGTTGGTATGTGAATTTGGTGGGTATTAACCTGTCCCTGACAGTGCTGAACTTCAGCATAGATCTCAAAATCTTCTTTTCAATGATGAATGCAGTGCTGTTCCTCATCGATTTGTAGCTGCCACCCCAGTAGACCATGTATTTATTGGATTTCAAATGACCAACACTAGTCCATTTTAGCTCACTAACGCGTAGGATATCCGCCTTCAAGTGTTCAATTTCATATTTGACAACTTCCAATTTTGCTTGATTCATACTTCGTCCATTGCACCTTCTGGTTACTGATCAATATTTACAGCTGTTACTTCTCATTTTGAGCTGCACCACATCGGCAAATGAAGGTTTTGAAAGGTTTACTCCGTCTGCGTGATTAAGGTTGACTCTGTTTGAGGAGGCATCTCTTCTGCCTGCCCATCTTCCACCACCCATCTGTCAGTTTGTTCTACTCTGGTGACTTGTGTGTCCTATGATGCTGGAAGCTACACCACCGGTATCTCAAACACCAGCAGGGTCACCTGTGATGAACAGGCTTCAGCAGAGCTTGCAGACTAAGACAGACTAGGAAAAAGACCTGGAGATCTGCTTCTAAAAACCAGCTGGTGAAACCGTATGGGCAACAACAGGACACTGGCACAGTAGGCTATTATAAATTTGAACTAGGAAAGAACCATGGATCATCAAAATAGGAAACCTTTTGAAAGGTAGAGAGTCATGGGCCCTACCTATGATTAAATCTAAAACCCCCTTTCCCCCTCCCCCATCTCTCTTTGCTACTCCCTCTAAGGCTCTCTCTCTCCTACTCTGTCTCTTACACACACGTACACCTGTCCCCAGGTGACTTGGATGATCAGAAGGTTCATGAATTTAGTCTACTCTGGTCCTACCCCTTCTTGTAATAATCGTGGATGGTAGAACCAAGAGATTAGTTTTGCCTTAGAATCCTAGTTTTTTAAATTCCTGATTCTTTTCTGATATGTTAAGTATCTTTAAGTCCATGAAGTAACTGGAAAAATGACAAATATGCCCAGAAAGGATGATCACAGTAAGTAGCAGTATTCGTATTATGTGTTTTGTTACCTGTTACCTTGAATTGGGTAGTGATACTCAGGATTATCTTTGAAATTAGTCCTTGCTTCCATTCAGTTACAGAATCACTGATGAATTCTTCTTGTAGTTTTATTATGTTATTCTGATGCAAGTATAATACGAATATATACATGTGTACACACATGTACCTATATGTATATACACACATATACACATATCCACTTTATGTGTTTTAGTTTATATATTCCTAGATTTGATTATGGTTTGTTTTTTTATCTACATTTTATCATCCCGTGAAGCATTTGTATATATTAAGCTCATGAATTAAATGGCTTTGTATTTCAAAGATGTAATTTCATTAAATTTACCATTTTCCCTGTTCTCTCTCTTTATATCATACATGATGTTTGGTACGATCATTGTCAGGGAGGATATTACAGGGACAACTCAGTTCCTAGTTTTATACGATCCGTGTATAATTCACAAAATAAACTTCTTGTTAATTAAAAAAGATTTTCAGAAATGATTTTTTTAATTACTAGGAGAAAAGTTGCAATTTTCAATTATTTAAGTTAATTTATCTGATCACATTTACAGTGTGGCTGTTCTTAACTTTGCTTTCAGCTTAGTTTGAACAAGACTTTTTCCCCTTACTACTAATGTTACACACGCTTGGTGAGGATTGTCCAACAATTCAGAGATAAAACCTTTTCTTTATTTTGTCCTACTTTTCAGAATCTGTACCTAGTATGATACAGCAGTCTCAAACTTGATGTTTTTAGTTGTAAACTGAAGATACATTTGAGTAGGTGTGGTTATTTATGGTGGTATCCTGGCTGTTTTTAACTTAACCTAGTTTAAAATCTGTGGTCCTCCCTTCATGAAGCAGATGTGTGTGCATAAAAAGCACTCTAGAAATCTATTGTAAGCCTGCGCTTAGCGTGATTTCAGCAGTGCACGGATAATAGAAACCATAAATGCCTTTAGCTAAACATGACTGCAGTTTAAAGCTAAAGGGGAGTGCGGAATTCCACGTGCCAGACTCTGAAATCCCAGTCACAATTACATATATTATTGGCTTTATAAACTATATACATAAATATTAGAAATTCAGTGGTCTTTGTATCCACATTTAAAACAATATGATGACCAGCGTACTTTTTCACATCAACCAACTTATTTTAATTGTGAATGTTATAAACTCATTTTACAATGTTACTTAGAACTAATGAGAAAAGATATGTAAATTTCAAACTGTAATGGCCACAAGTGTAATGAAATGTTCTTGTAAATATACAGTTGTATAATATGTTATACACGTATATGTATATTGCTGTGTATGTAATATATGTTATATATTGCATGTATTTTATATATGTATTCAAAATTTATTAAATATGTCCAGATTATTAATTTGTATTAAAAATTGAAATACCTTTAAAATCTCCACTGTATTTAAAAAATTTAGTCTGAGTTAAATTACTTTTCAGGCAAGTAAAAGGAAGTCTGTTATCTTAAAACACACTTACATGTTTGTACTATTTGATCATTTAAAGGTCTTTGTGTAAGATGACTTTAGTGATGTGTTTATGTGTATGTCTATCATCGAGAAAGAGCCTGTGTTACAGTTATGGCTACCTGATGACTTCTTTCAAGAATCAGAACAGCAAGTAAGAGTATCATATTAAACTCTCTTGCACCCTCTGTTGTTATTTTTGGGTAACACGACACACATGTTTCCATGATTGTACTGTCATTAGACTTATTAAAATGCCTGAGAAAATTGATCCTTAGTTTATTTTAGTTACCACAAATTAAAATGAATGCTAAGGTAACATTTGTTATAATTTTTAGTTGGTATTTTGTTGTGTTATAGATACGTTTCTGTCATAGGACAACATAAATGAAAGGTAAACCTTTTCAGTTTATCTTCAGTTTTTCCTAGTTGCTGGTTTTTAGCCGTTGCAAATGTTTCACACAAACAAGAATCTTCTACAGGAGGTAGCAAGCACATTGTATATGCAGTTTTCCAGAATTGCAGATTTTCTCTGTTCTTTTGTAAACCTTTCAATCGTCAGACTTAGTTTCCTTCCAAAATAAGAGTCTGGAATCGCCCATACTAAAATTAAGAATTTATAACTGTAAGGAACAGATGTTTTCATAAACATTTGCTATAATTAATTTCAACTAGGGGATTGAAGGAACAAAGCCGTTTTTCCAGCTTCAAAACTTTATTGCCTTTTCCCCATATAGCAAACTCTGAGATCTTTTCTATAATATTGTCAGTGAAACAGTTGTACTTCCTTATTTGGTATGTTTTTGAGGAAAAAAAATTGCTTTTTTTCCTTATTGTGATCCTTTACACCATGAAGGTTACATTAAATGTTGATTTATTCATGTGGAAACAGTTATAAACTGAAGACAACCTTTATAATATATTATCATGATAAAACCGGGTGGTTTAAAAAACCAAAAGTCTGTTAATTATTTGAAGGACTTTATGTGTGAGCTGATAAATATCAGCACACAGAAAGAAATATTTTATCGGTGAGGTTTAATGTTTCATAGTCTTCCGTTTTGAGGAGAAATAAGGCTCAGACTTTAAATGTATGATATAGTGGTTATTCGATGCTGATTACGGAATGCTTCACAGGAAATGCCTGCTGCAAGCTGTTAAACGTGTGTTGTATGAAATTTTCTTTTACTAATTTATTTTATTTTATTATGTTACCATTAATAGTTGTGGTTTTTAAAGAAAGTGAAGTGTGTTGTATGTGTAATTTTAATGATGTTTTCAAAGAATCAGTGGCATATATTCACTTAGGTTGATTTTTGAACATTTATCCATGTTTGGATTATTTTCATCTGTAAAATTCATCACCATTTTGTAGTGTTGTAATACATTTTATGACTTTGGTTTAAAAAAAAAAAATCCCTGTAAGTGTACTTTGAAAAAAAAAAAAAAAAGGTAGTTGAAAGTCCTGTGAGTTTGCTCGGTTCCATTCTTGTCCTCCTGAATACTTCGGCACAGCTGCAAAGATTTTGAAGAGAACCAACCTTCTCAACTAATCTGTCAACTATAAAATGTGCAGAGAAAAATAGGTAGCTGCCATTAAAATTACATTTCGGCTTTCAATAACCATTTAATGAGTAGCATAATTATATAAGTATGGTACCTTAAGTGCTATACTCAATAATTAAAAATAATCTCATCTTTAAAGTGAAAGCTGTGTAATTACTGTTTGACTTAACCAGGACCACTGTGATGATATCCAGTGTCACCTTAGGTTGTTCAATGTGGATTAAAAATATAAATGAAAATTGAATAAATTATTAAGCTTTAAATATCATAAAAATGACTATAATGTGATGCTCGTAAGTTATATTACAAGAATTAGTAGTATAAAATGTAATCTTTTTGTTTCAAAGAATAAATGATGTATTTAATAGTAAACTGTGGTTTCATAAGAACTAGACTTTGATTATATACTTGACAAACTGAAACTATTAAAATTAAATTTTTATCAATAAGAATATATATTTTACATTGAGCCATTGGTAAACATTTTTTTTCAGCTTCTTTAGTAAATGTATTTTTATTTTGTAGCCTTTAAACTGATAGGTATGAATATGTTCCAAATTTGTTTTACAAATATTCCAGTTTCTTGAGTAAAAATGCCTTTTTTCCCCAGATGCTTGATAGGACTATAGGAGACACACATACCTTTTGATGTGGTTGTTGTGCTTTTCATTTGTTAAACTACTGAACTTTTGACCACAGTTAAAACATAAAGTTTTAGAAAAAATGTTAAGGTGTATTAAAATCTCATTAAAATGCATTCTCGTTTACCACCTTTCAAGTCTGCTTTCTGTTTTACTTCTTTGCTTGATGTATATTCCTACAGAATGGAGAAGTGAGGGCTGGAAAACCTTTCAGGGCTGCTCTCTGCCTGTTCTCTTTTGCTTACCATAGTGGTTAGAATGGGTGACTTGGTCACTAAAAAAAAAAAAATGGCTATGTTTATAAATTTTAGTGTATAATTAAATACATGTATGATTAAATGATTTATAAGTTTCAACTTTGTATATGACTCATAAGAAGAGATCCCTGTACTATACTTCATTTGTTCCTGTTAGTGATTACTTTCGTTATATTACTGTTTAGTTTATGAGTTGTATTACTGTTGAGTTTTGGCATCAAAATTAATTTTTTAAGTACAAGACCCTGATTACAAAAGATAATTTGGGGGGAGGAATAAGAGGGTATACTAGGTTTGACCAGTATAGTGCATAGAACTGTAACACAGTCATTTTTTAATTGAAATATTCAGTTATAGAATCTTCATTATTCAGTATTTTAATTTTTTTTTCAGGTGATGCAAACAAAAATGGAAGAACAACAAGTTCTACTTTAGACTCTGATGGGACTTTTAATTCCTATAGGTAGGTGATGAATACACAGATATGTAATTGTACAATAAAGTGTACAAGGTATGTAACCTTATAAGATTCTGATCTTAGAACAGTAAGGAACTGCTACCTATGTTTAGAAAATATGACGAATGTAAAGAATATTGTGATATGAAATAGTTCTGCAGACTTAAATGAGGAATGGAAAATGCAACGTTCTGAGTTCTTGAGGAAATCAACTTTTTTTAGATATTTGCTGTTATCCTGTAGTAGGGTAGTTGGAATAAGTGAACATGTAACATTAGGCTTCATTATAAACTGTGTCTGTTTTTATTTTTTCAGTCTGTCTATTACAGTACTCATCGCTTTCTTTTAAGTTCTCTGCTAAAACACAGTGTGTTGCTCATGAGAGCCTGAGAGAGCTGAAAATGTAATTCACGGTTAAATTAAGTGCTGTTTGTTAATATCTCGTTTGGCTCTTCAGCAAACGGCAGTTACATCTCTATTACTGGTTTTTAAAAAAGGATACATAAGTTAAGAAAACATGTATCTACCTAGCATTTTGTTAATATTCTCCTCATATTTTGAATTTATAACAGGCAGTCCTAGGAAGAAGAGCGATTAAAATACTTTTCCCAATAATATTTGGTTCATATGGTGAACCAAAGTGGTATAGGAACTCAGTTATTCTCAGAAAATAATACACTTCCAGTAATGATATATTTTGGCATTATAGATGGCAACAAAAATTCTTAAAGAAATATTTTACTTTGGAGTACACTGTCCTTACGGTTCATTAGTTCTGATGCTTGTGTAACAACGCTATGAAGTGTACACAGGAACTGCTGTGCACTTGGAAACTCATTGGAACATCAAGCTGAATCTCCTCTTACATAATCAGTATGAAATCTGTGCTTAGATAGTCGGTGTTTTGAGGTGTCTGTATACTCTGTGTCCCTGACTGCAGCTGTCACTTGTCTCTCCGTGGCCAGCCTCTTAAAATCCAGAGGAGCATCTCGTATACAGTGGGCGCTTGCTGAGAATGTGGTGGACGAGAAAGTTTTTACAGTTTATGAATTCCCGAAATGGGATGGTAGTTGAAACACTTGACGTCTTTGTTTTATACTAGTTGGAGTCTGTTTGGAGTCAGTTGTTCAAGTGTCACGGGCGCTTTAAGAGGCTTATGTTCCCATAGTGTTTTGATAGGGTATTAGCAAAGCAGTAAAGCTCATGTTTTCATTTTATTTTCACTGTACCCATCTTACCTTATTGTCAGAATTCACTGAGTCCTTCTTTTTGCCCTGAAGTGTAGTATAAAACTTGAATTTGACATAGTAAATAATAGGTAAAATTCCTCACCTGATCAGGGCACAACTGTAGTACCCCCCCCCCAAAATGAGTAGGAAAGATAGTTGAATAAATATGCATGATTTGGCATGTATCTGAGAAATATTAATATGATAATATATATAAAATTTATGGTGGTGATATCATTATTAGGTATAAATACTATAAAAAATAACCAAGACAAAAGGAAAATAAGGATGTGTTTCAGAGGAAGGAACATCTCCTCATGTATATAAATTTTGTTGGCAAATTATATTTTACAATTACATTTGTAAGGTAGCTAATTATAGTAAATAATGGACATAATAGAAAGTTAAGAAAAATGTGTCCATGTTGAAGGCATGATATTGTCCTGTAGTTTACTTTGTCCTTGAATAGTTTGAAAATTAAAGTACCTTAGCATTATTGAATAATTATATTTTGAAAATGAACTTCTAATGCAACTTTGCACAATAAATACTAACATTGTTAAATAATATATTTTTAATCAATGCCTGTCACTGTTGTAGTGTTAGGATATTAATTTATTGTTGTAATTAAAAAAGGCATGATAAAACCTCAGGTACTAAACTATATAAAAGCAGGCTTTTAATTGTTGGAAGCCCAGTGCTATTGTTAAACAGTATTATAGTGTATTTAAGGTGTAAAATGAATATTTTTCTACTCAGTAGGCAATAGCTCTTACAATATAATGAGCTACTTGTGAATTTGACACTTAGATTAAATGCAGAATTCATAGAAGCACAGCTCTGGGGTATATTTTCATATTAAAGTTAACTGACAAAACCTAGAAATGGTTACAGAATTAAACCAAAATGGCAACAGAATTGTCAGTAAAGTTTACTTTTGAAAATGAACTTTTTTTTTTGTTGCCATTATAGCTCTTTTAAACTAACTAGAAATAAGTTATTAGAAAAATGTAAAAGTCCGATACTCCAATCCTTAAACATCTTTTAGCCTAACAATTCGATCTTTGTTATTTAAACTGCCTCAGAAACCCTACCCCTTTTTTTTTTTCTTCATATTTGGAAACCCTGGTTGTGTAGTGGTTAAGAACTACTTTTGGCTGCTAACCAAAAGATCGGCAGTTGGAATCCACCAGCTGCTCCTTGGACAGCCTATGGGGCAGACTACTCTGTTCGGTAGGGTCGCTATGAGTTGGAATCAACTCATCGACAATGGGTTTGGCTATGGTTTTTTGTTTGTTTGTTTATTTGTTTGTTTGTTCGCATTTAGATAGTTCAGGCCATAAGCCTAGCACCAGCACATCTAAACTGTATGCCCTGTGTTCAGGGTGAAGGTGAACCTTACTTTTGCATCTGTAAGAGGGACATTGTACAGGCTTCCTTCTCACAGCTGTTTTAAAGACTGAGATGCCTTCTGAAAAGCCATGGTATTAGTGCTCCCCTTATGGAAGTTGGCAGCTTGGTTTCTTTAACTTTCATTTAACCCTTCAAAGCCTGTATCTTGTAGCATATGTAGAGGTTTTATTATCTTGTAAATTCAGTCTTAAATTGGTCACCCAAACTTAACGTCCTTTCTATTATTTGTATTACTGTGTCCTTGTCTTAGATTGTCAGTTTCAAGAGGGCATAGTCTTTATTTTGTTTTGTTTTAAATAATATCTAAACATAATCGGTTGATTGAAATCTTGGCTCCAAATACCGAGGAGACTTTGAGCAAGTCTCAGCCTCAGTTTCTCATCTTTGAAGTGGGAATGATAAAACGTAGTTGTAGTGAGTTGTTGATGGGATAATACCCACTGCCATCGAGTCAGTTCCAACTCACAGCAACCCTGTAGTACAGAGTAGAACTGCGCCATAGAGTTTCCAAGGAGTGCCTAGCGGATTCGAACTGCCGACCTCTTGGTTAGCAGCTGTAGTCCTTAACCACTATACCACCAGGGTTTCCTGGTGGGATAATAAATGGCACATGGTAAATGCCAGATCAGTGTTGGCTGCTATAGGCTCCTAGTCTGTCCTTGTCATCGTCATCATCATTAATCTTTTGATATTTTAGAAGTTTTTAAAAGTGCTCTAATATAAAGACACAAAAGGAATAGAAAAAAAAAGTCTCCTATAGAAAAATAACTTTGTCTATGAGCAGAAAGGGAGCTAAGAATGAGCTTAAGTTGAGGTTTGTAACTCTGAATCTCTGATATAGTATTCTAGGTTGTCTTTGTATAATGAGTTTGTACACTTAGTAAAAATAAAAGGCAGATTTTTTTTTTTTTTTTTCTTATAAATTCAGGGATGGATTTCTGGAACTTTGACAGATAAGGTTGAAATTTAAAATTGAGGGACACTAACTATAACTAACTATAGTTTTATGTGCCTAATGCCCATAGATGTGTTTTCATAGACTAAAAAGATGTTAATTTCGATTTTTTTTTTTTTTTTTTTTTTGGTAGTTCTGCTTCACTGAGTCAGATAGAGTACAGCTGCGTTTAACTCCTAAGGCACCAGCACGGTTATTGTATGATGCCTGAGTAATAGACCAGATCTTGTTTGGGAAGTTTGGATTAAAATTTGATTGTACATCTCCCGACTAATTTGCAGATGACATGTTAAAAATGGAATTTTAGAAGAATTGAGAAGACATTATTAATTTTATGAAATGTATCTTGTACTTTTTAAAGACCAGGGTTAATGTTTTCTGTCAAATTATATAGCTTTCCTTATTTCTCATTTAACCGTTAAACCTGAAAGAACCTTGCTGGGTAGGAAAGAAGAGAAGTAGTTTTCTGATTAGCAATTTGCAGTAGACGTTTAGCTTAGTGACTGTAGCACGGCGCCACATGGTAGAAGGAATATTCTCTTCCCACCACTCCCCCTCCTCTTCCCAAGGGCAGCTGACCTTCTCCTCGCCAAAGAGGCGAGCCCCTTGCCAGCACATATGACTACAGACTATTACATTAATCTGTTTAGCTGTAGTACCAGCTGCTTGCATGTTTTTAATTATCTTATTAGATGGTATAACAGTGACCTATGAAATAAAATGAAGGTGAACATTTTCAAACTTTCCCTTTTTTACCCTGTGTTCCTAAATATCTTTATTGATCAAATTATAACTTTCTACAAAGGTGCATAGGAAGTCTTTATGGTTTTTGAGTCAGTGCAATGCTTCAAGCTACTACATTTTATAAGGTTTTAATGTTAAAATTCCCAATATAGAAAATAACTTTATTTTTGCCTCATTTACTAATAAGATTTAGGTTGTGTTTATATAGCCAGATATCAGTGATCAACTTGTGTTGAGTCCATTTAGTGGGGAAAAAAAACTGAGGCCAGTTATTTGGCACTATGTGGTAAGTTAAAATTACTGTTTAATTTTCAGACATCATGTTGGCATTGTATAAATGTCATAGGGTAGAATATATATCGCTGTAGATCATTTTAAAATAAATTTGTACATTATACTTAACTGTGATCTTCTAGATTCTATATTTACAATAGTAAATCACATGGCATTATTCGTGAACATTTTCCCAAACTGCTGTTAGGAAAAATGTACTATCTTCCGGATTTTGACAGTTGGGTGATTTTCAAATAATACTTGGTAAATGCAATATTGACTAAAAGACATAGTTCAAAATATTAACAGCCAATGGGTGTCAACTTATAAGTCAGAGTCAGTAAACTGAAGATTATAATAATTGAGGAACTCAGGTTTTGAATTAAAAACCAAAAATTATGTAGCTGCAACAAGGATTGCAAAATACGTACAAGTTTCTTTTGTGTTAAAAAAAAAAAAAAAAAAGATCCTAAAACTGGAAAGGTAGATTGACTTGAGACTTGAAAAATCTATAAAGACCTTGCATACTTGTATACTACACAATTATTTGTTATTTTTGTAGAAAGAAATATTCATATTCCTTGGCTTCTTTTGTCCCCCTCTAAAGAAATTCTGTATTTCTTATTTCAAAACAACTTTTGTTGAAGAAGCAAAGGAATCTTTCCCCTATTAATATATTTTGTTTTATTTCTTTTAGGGAAGAGAGAGAAAAAAAAAGTAGCAATAACACTTGGGTCTAAAATGTAGAGTTCAATTTTTTTTATATTGATCACTGAATCAAAGGCTGTTGAAGTTGATAAAAAATGTTTGTTTTAGTTTATAATTTGTTTTTTCTTTTGAATCTAAAAACCAAACCCGTTGCTGTCGAGTCAATTCCAACTCATAGAGACCTTATAGGACAGAGTAGAACTTCGCTGTAGGGTTTCCAAGGAGTGCCTGGTAGATTCAAACTGCCAACCTTTTGGTTAGCAGCCGTAAGCAAAGTCTTTTACTAAATAAGAAAAAATACGTTAATTTGTATTCTTCTGAATGATTGAGTAAATTTGAAAAATTAGGCTTCAAGTTGTATCACAAAGATTTTTACGTATCCTGTTCCATAGGAAGAAACCCCAGTGGCCTAGTGGTTAAGTGCTATAGCTGCTAACCAAAAGGTTGGCAGTTCCAATCCACCAGGTGCTCCTTGGAAACTCTACGGGCAGTTCTACTTTGTTCTATAGGGTCGCTGTGAGTCGGAATTGACTCAGTGGCAACAGGTTTGGTTTTTGGGGGGCGGGGGGTTATTTCATAGGAAATCAATATTTTGAGAAGATGTAGGAAATATTCTTCATCTGTTACATATATTTTTGGCATAATACCTTTTTTTTTTCATTTGTGTGTAAGAGAGTCATACGTCTCATTGAAATGAAAATCAAATGATTCAAAACATCAAAATAATAGAGGAGGGATAATAGGGCAAAAGCAATACTTGGAGAACAAGATTTAAAATTCAGAAAAATGAGTTATGGTTATTTTCTTAGGATGATATGACTTTGCTAACCTGTTATTTAAAAATATAGGGTCAATTTAATTGCCAGAAGTATCACGAGGGATAATAGAGACCTATTTGAATTTCCCACTCGAACCCCCATCCCCCGACCATCCAGTCACCTGAAGTTCCTAAGACCTTGTCATTTTAATTACTGTCCCAGGGCTTCACAGGTTAGTTAGCAGAAGAGGAAGGAGGCCTAGAATTAGGATTTCTTTTCAGATTCCTAGAGCATTGCTTTTCTTACTTTGTTACCTGTATTTTGTCAAGAATCCGTGTAACACTTAAACTCTGTAAATTCTTAAGAATAAATACATGACCTGGGGGAATAATTTGGAAAAAGCACACAGATAGAAATAAGAGAGTTTACACCTAAGCTCCACCACTTATTAACTAGGTAACCTTAAGAAGAAAAAAAAAGTTGGTTTCAATTTGATTCTAACTCAGGCAACCCCATGTGTGTCACAGTAGAACTGTGCTCCCTAGGGTTTTTGATGGTTGATTTTTAAAAAGTAGATTGCCAGGCCTTTCTTTTGAGGTGCCTCTGGGTGGACTTGAACCTCCAACCTTTCAGTTAGCAGCTGAATGTGTTAACTGTTTGCATCACCCAGGACTCCTAAGTAACCTTAAACCACACACACGCACGCAGGAACCATCTGCCACTGAGTTGATTCGAATCACTAGGACCCCATGTTCCCCAGAGTAGAACTGCACTTAATAGGGTGTTCGAGACTGTGATTTTCAGAAGCAGGTTGTCAGGCCTTTCTTCTGAGGTGACTTTGGGTGAGATCGCAAAGTGCCAACCTTCAGTTAGTAGTCAAGCACTTAACCGTCTGCACCGCCCAGGGACTGGTTACCTCCGTTTAAGAATCAGATTTATCTATACTTATCTTTTTTTTTTTTTTTTTTAACCTATAGATTTTATAGGAGGAATTTTTATGTAACCTGTACATATATTTAGCCTCACAATTTTATTATCAAGTTTTTATATTTCTTGTTTCTGTATTGGCTCAAGAAACATCAAGAACTTTACAGTTAAATGATAATTGCAAAGAGCAAACAGTGGGTAACCTTTGCATTTTCCAGGAGACCAAAGTCAGAATATTACCTTTTGTTCTTATCTGCATAATGGGGGCGCCTTTGAGAGGAGAGGGAAAGAAATCACATTTGAGTGATGAATATATCTTCCTGAAGTGAAATTTATTATTTTTTTATGATAATGGATCTGGTCACTACGCTTCTTTATAATATGCAGTCTTTTTGAACTAATTGATCACTTAAGGCTCTGAAAATATGTTACCTTCTCTTTAAAAAATTAACTGTTTAGCAGTTTTGTTTACATTAATGTACTGAAATTAACATAACACAAACCCACTTGAGCATACATGTTACAATTTGAGTTTCTTTCCTTCAGAAACCCCTTCAAACCCTTTTTATTATCTGTAGCCAGGCTTTAGAGAAAAAAAACAAATCATGTTTGTTTATTTACATAGTCAGCTACAAGCCCCATCATCCAGGGGCTGTATAAATGTTTATCTTTGAAAAGATAGGCGTAGGTTTGAAATACGAGGTTAAGCTGCTCTGAGTCTATCAGTACTGAAGGTCCCTTCCCTGGACTTCTGTTTTATCCCACCATTCAAGTTGAAATTCTCTGTTATTAGCCCCATGGGTCATCATTTGTATATTAGCATGCTGTACTTTTTTAGGTATGGAGGTGAAATATACAAAAATCAGTTAAGTATGTGGTCAGTAACATTGAAGTGTGGTACTTCAAGTACTGCATAGAATTACGGTTCAGAATCAAAATTTACAGTTTTTTTTTAATTTTATAGTTTGTTTATTGGTTTACTTGTGGTCATATAGTTTATATAATGCTTAATTTCTGATTTTTGATGCGTTGAAAATGGGTGGTTCTCAAAGATGTGTTTAAGGGAGAAACTTCCATAGAATATTTTAATAGAAGTCGATATTCAATATTTGTCTATTTTCTATACCAAATTGCCTTGCCTTTTTTGGAGGAAAGTGGCAATGGTTAGCAATCTTATTTTTTCACTTGGCTTTTTCACCCAGAGCATTTACAACTGCTTTTCCAACATTGGTTCTCACAGTATTTTTTTGCTTGTTTGTTTTTGTTTTTTGTTTCGAGAGAGCTAGCGTATCTTCAGTCAATCTGCAAATCTGTACTGAATACCAGTTATAGGCAAGCCAGTGTACTAAACCTCCAAGACTCAAAGAGGAATAAAACACAACCCCTGCGCTTGGGGCTTTCATGATCTAAATTCATGATCTAGCAGGGGAGATAAACGTGGAAGCCCCTAAGATGCTGACTGGTGTTTCAGTGGGGACACTTACCAAGATCTAGGAGAAGACCAAATGGGATAATTAGAAGGTGAGGGGCGTGGCCGTGGGTGGTGGTTTGCTGGGCATCCTGTAAGGGCAGGAGTCTTTGGGGAGGGGAGCGATGTAAGCAAAGACAGCCTCCATTTTCTGCTCGGTAGCAAAGCTTGCTTTCTTTTTTTCTTGGTTTCTTTTTGCAGTGTTAGAATGAATAGATTTGGTTAGACTTACAGTGCTTAGTGACAAAATTATACATTTTATAAAGAAAGCTAATATGACCCACATGACATGGGCATTTACATGTATCTATTCCATTTCAGTGACAGTATTGCTTTGCATAGATGGCTATTTTGATATTAAGATGTCTTAGTTCAGTGTATCAGAGATATTTGGTAAATTTGAATCTGTGGGTAAACAGTTTAACTGGGAGTTGAAAATGTATACTTTAAGTGAACACAGTCACACGAAATTATTATGACATAGTTGTTAATGATACAATTGAGAATGGGTGTTAGTATGCCTAGATATATGGGAAAAAATCAATAAAGCAGCTATGGAACAAAAAGAACTTGCTAATGAGAGAATATTTGAAATTTAAAAGATGTCTTAGTATCATCTGAACATATGGACATGGTTTTTCATCCCATGATTATAGATGCACTGTTCTGAGATGGATATAAAAGTGGCTTAGTCTGGTTGACATTTTCTCAAAGTTTCAACGACTCTATTCCTGTCTACTTGTTCAGATTAGGAAACAGACAATTCAGGTGTCACGTCCAAATCTCTCAGCCCATGACAAGCAAAACAGGATATTTGAACCCCATCTCTTAATTCTCATTTCAGTTTTCTAAATATGCTTCTAGAGTTTAAGTTCGCTCAAGCAGCAGAGCTCCACGTCATTGGTGACAACTGATGCAGTCTCTAATTATCTGGATTTTGTTCAGTAATAAGTTTATAATCTGCAAGGTAACTACTGTTGTTTGCTGCCCCGTCCTACCCTGTTGGACACAGGTCCATGCACAGAGCCTGTTTCTCTTTTTTGTACTCTGTGTCGGTTCAACATGAACTGCTTTTCCACAGAAGATATTTGGGAGTAGGTAGAAAGGAGACCCCCACGTGTCTCTCAGTGTGTCATACTGTGGGGGCTTCTGTGTTGCCATGATGCTGGAAGCTATGCCACCAGTATTCAGATACCAGCAGGGTCACCCATGAAGGACAGAATTTAGCTGAGCTTCCAGACTAAGACAGACTAGGAAGAAGGACCCGGCAATCTACTTCTGAAAACCATTAGCCAGTGAAAACCTTATGAAGAGCCGCAGAATGTTGTCTGATATAGTGCTGGAAGATGAGCCCCCCAGGTTGGAAGGCACTCAAAAGATGACTGGGGAAGAGCTGCCTCCTCAAAGTAGAGTCGACCTTAATGGCGTGGATGGAGTGAAGCTTTTGGGACCTTCATTTGCTGATGTGGCACGACTCAAAATGAGAAGAAACAGCTGCAAACATCCATTAATAATTGGAACCTGGAATGTACGAAGTGTGAATCTAGGAAAATTGGAAATCATCAAAAATGAAATGGAACGCATAAACACCAATATCCTAGGCATTAGTGAGCTGAAATGGACTGGTATTGGCCATTTTGAATCGGACAACATATAGTCCACTATGCTGGCAATGACAGCTTGAAGAGGAATGGTGTTGCGTTCATCGTCAAAAAGAACGTGTCAAGATCTATCCTGAAGTACAGCGCTGTCAGTGATAGGATAATATCCGTACACCTACAAGGAAGACCTGTTAATATGACTATTATTCAAATTAACGCACCAACCTCTAGGGAACAACGGTGAAGAAATAGAATATTTTTATCAGCTGCTGCAGTCTGAAATTAATCGAATATGCAGTCAAGATGCATTGATAATTACTGGCAATTGGAATGCAAAAGCTGGAAATGAAGGATCGGTAGTTGGAAAATATGGCCTTGGTGATAGAAACAATGCTGCAGATCAGATCATAGAGTTTTGCAAGACCAAGGACTTCTTCATTGCAAATACCTTCTTTCACCAGTGTAAACAGCGACTGTACACATGGACCTTGCCAGATGGAACACACAGAAATCAAATTGACTGCATCTGTGGAAAGAGACGATAGAAAAGCCTCAATATCATCAGTCAGAACAAGGCCAGGGGCTGACTGTGGAACACACCACCAATTGCTTATACGCAAGTTCAAGCTGAAACTGAAGGAAATCAGAGCCAGTCCACGAGAGCCAAAATATGACCTTGAGTACATCCCACCTGAATTTAAAGAGCATCTGAAGAATAGATTTGATGCATTGAACACTAGTGACTGAAGACCAGACGAGTTGTGGAATGACATCAAGGACATCATCCATGAAGAAAGCAAGACGTCATTGAAAAGACAGGAAAGAAAGAAAAGACCAAGATGGGTGTCAGAGGAGACTCTGAAACTTGCTTTTGAGTGTCGAGCAGCTAAAGCAAAAGGAAGAATTGATGAAGTAATAGAACTAAACAGAAGATTTCAAAGGGCCTCTCGAGAAGACAGAGTAGAGTATTATAATGACATATGCAAAGAGCTGGAGATGGAAAACCAAAAGGGAAGAACATACTCGGCATTTCTCATGCTGTGAAAGAACTGAAGAAAAAATTCAAGCCTCGAATTGCAGTAGTGAAGGATTCTGTGGGGAAAATATTAAATGACGCAGGAAGCATCAAAAGAAGATGGAAGGAATACACAGAGTTATTATACCAAACAGAATTAGTCGATGATCAGGAACCAATGGTACTGAAGGAAGAAGTCCAAGCTGCTCTGAAGGCATTGGCAAAAAACAAAGCTTCAGGAATTGATGAAATATCAATTGAGATGTTTCAACAAACAGATGCAGCACTGGAGGTGCTCACTCATCTATGCCAAGAAATATGGAAGTCAGCTTCCTGGCCAACTGACTGGAAGAGATCCGTATTTATGCCTATTCCCAAGAAAGGTGATCCAACTGAATGTGGAAATTACAGAACAATACCATTAAAATCACACGCAAGCAAAATTTTGCTGAAGATCATTCAAAAACGGCTGCAGCAGTATAATGACAGGGAACTGCCAGAAATTCAGGCCGGCTCCAGAAGAGGATGTGGAACCAGGGATATCATTGCTGAGGTCAGAGGGATCCTGGCTGAAAGCAGAGAATACCCGAAAGATATTTACCTGTATTTTATTGACTATGCAAAGGCATTCGACTGTGTGGATTGTAACAAATTATGGATAGCATTGCGAAGAATGGGAATTCCAGAATTGTGCTCATGAGGAACCTTTACATAGATCAAGAGGCGGTTGTTCAGACAGAACAAGGGGATACTGATTGGTTTAAAGGCAGGAAAGGTGTGCGTCAGCGTTGTATTCTTTCACCATACCTATTCAATCTGTATGCTGAGCAAATAATCCAAGAAGCTTGACTGTGTGAAGAAGAACACGGCATCAGGATTGGAAGAAGACTCATTAACAACCTGCATTATGCACATGACACAACCTTGCTTGCTGAAAGTATAGATGACTTGAAGCACTTACTAATGAAGATCAAAAGTATGGATTACACCTCAACATAAAGAAAACAAAAATCCTCACAACTGGATCAATGAGCAACATCGTGATAAAGGGAGAAAAAATTGAAGTTGTGAAGGATTTCATTTTACTTGGATCCACAATCAACAGCCATGGAAACAGCAGTCAAGAAATCAAAAGACGCATTGCATTGAGTAAATCCGCTGCAAAGGACCTCTTTAAAGTCTTGAAGAGCAAAGTTTTCACCTTGAGGACTAAGGTGCGCCTGACCCAAGCCATGGTATTTTCAATTGCATCATATGCATATGAAAGCTGGACAATGAATAAGAAAGACCGAAGAAGAATTGACGCCTTTGAATTGTGGCGTTGGGGAAGAATATTGAATATACCATGGACTCCCGAAAGAACTAACAAATCTGTCTTAGAAGAAGTACAACCAGAACACTCCTTAGAAGCAAGGATGGCGAGACTGTGTCTGTCATACTTCGGACATGTTGTCAGGAGGGATCAGTCCCTGGAGAAGGGCATTATGCTTGGCAGAGTACAGGATCAGCGGGAAAGAGGAAGACCCTCAATGAGGTGGATTGACACAGTGGCTGCAACAATGAGCTCAAGCGTAACAACGATTGTAAGGATGGCGCAGGACCGGGAAGTGTTTCGTTTCGTTCTGTTGTGCCTAGGGTTGCCATGAGTCGGAACTGACTTGATGGCACCTAACAACGAGAACAAGAAAAGAAAGGAGGGGGTCAATAAATAAAGTCAGAGTGGCCCATTTGGTATTTTTAGCACTGCTCCTGTCCTGTTTCTCCTGCTGCCATCTGGGCTGCCAGTGAACCCTAGAGAAGGAACCCCATCTTCCTCCTCTGCTTCTCTAGACACCACTCCTAATCATAATATTTTTAAAGGCTCTGTAGAAAAATGAGAGTTTTTCTTTTGGTCTTGACTTTTAATTTTGTAGTAGAATTCTATGTAACAGCTTTACAGAAATATCTCTTTGGTTCATATAAAGATATTTGTGGTCACATAAATACTGTGGCACCCATTTGGGAATATCTGTGCTTTATTATGCATATCGATAACTGATAGAAAATACAAATTAACAACAGATTTTTTTCTAAGGCAGGACTGTGTTTGAGTCCTGTTGATGCAGATGGACTTTCAGATGATATAACATTTTAGCAATGGATACTATTTCTGCCTAACACAGGATAGTTTTGTGGAACATAATTTGGGTGAAAAAATAATGGGAAAATGATTAATCTTCCATTGTGATGGGGAGCTATTGTTTAAAAAAAAATCTGTAATAAAAATACTGCTCCCAGTGGTGGTATAGCCTACATGAAAAACAGAATGGAGACTCACCCCTGATTCCTCATTTTATATCGGGTGGTTCAGTGTTCCCCTAACCATCTGTCCCTCCACCCTCAATGTCCTATGTTAAGAAGAAGGATTTTTTCCCCCTTTTCTTTGGATAGACAGTAACACATCAGTTATCTAGAGGTCAGATGTCTCATAGCCTGAACCAACCAGAATATAATCAGGAACTTAGAAATAGGGGAAAATATTAAAAGGGCCAAGAAATCTGTTCCTTAAAGTAAATGTAGTTAGAGGAGAGTTCTTGCAGTTCTTTCTCTCCGTCTTATTTGTCACCTCTTTTTTTATTAAGAAAAAAAAGAGACAACTTGTGGTATTGAAATAGGCTAAATAAAATGTATGGACAAGTTGAAAGGCTAGTTGTGTTTACTTTTAAAAAGACAAACTGAGCAAATGGCGGAGGGGTACAGATTGAGGACTTCTAAAAGCCTATAAAAACCAAACCCAGTGCCATCGAGTCGATTCCGATTCATAGCGACCCTATAGGACAGAGTAGAACTGCCCCATAGAGTTTCCAAGGAGCGCCTGGCGGATTCGAACTGCCAACCCTTTGGTTAGCAGCCGTAGCACTTAACTACTACGCCACCAGGGTCTCCTAAAAGCCTATATGTACTCATCAATACGGAAGACCGAAGAAGAATTGATGCCTTTGAATTGTGCTGTTGGCGAAGAATATTGAATATATCATGGACAGCCAGAAGAACGAAGACATCTGTCTTGGGAGAAGTACAACCAAAGCGCTCCTTAGAAGCAAGGATGGTGAAGCTTCATCTCACATGCTTTGAACATGTTATCAGGAGCCACCAGTCCCTGGAGAAGGACATCATGCTTGGTAAAGTAACAGGTCAGCATAAAGAGGAAGACCCTCAACAAGATGGATTGACAGTGGCTGCAGCAGTGAGCTCAGTTATAGCAACGATTATGAGGGCGGCGCAGGACAAGGCAGTGTTTGGTTCTGTTGTTCATGGAATCGCTGTGACTTAGAACCAACTTGACAGCACCTAACAACAACAACAACAACGATGACATACGCACTCGTTATACACATTGGTAGCTGATCGCCAGATCATGAATGGGCATGGGAGAAATACCACGAGGTCAGCGTGGAGAGCTCCAAAGCAAAGCAGCCCGGAGGCATTTACTGCCGAGGCAGGTAGACTAGCATTCTCCAAATGTGTGTCGTATCTGAACAAAAATGCCTTTTAATCCTTGGACATGTTTTTTAATTCTCGACATTTTTGTGTTGAGAGAAAAAAATCACAGTAAAACTTGCAAAAGCTGGAAACTGTAAGGCAGAAATCTGTCAGAGAAGGAAAACTCAAATATTTTGCACTAAAAAGAGTAGTAGAAAAGTAATAAGATTTCTCCCTATCAAAGGCGGAAAACTTGTGAGACCGGGAAAAACCAGGTAGTCCCGACAAGTTCTGCCTGTCACGGATTTTACTGTATATGGCATACGTTGACTTTCCATCATTCTGGGTAAACAAGGTATTGTTATGTTCATTCAAGTCTTTTAAAGTTAGTAGGATTTTGTCATTTTGATTAGAAACAAGTGAGATTTTTAGTAGCCCTTGGGTGGGAATGTTTCCTTACCCTTTCAATCCAAACCCAGTGCTGTTGAGTCGATTCCGACTCGTAGCAACCCTATAGGACAGGGTAGAACTGCCCCATAGAGTTTCCCTAAGGAGCGCCTGGCGGATTCGAACTGCTGACCCCCCCATCAATAAAAAATAAAAAAAAAAAAAAAATTTTTTTTTTTTCTTTTTTTATCAATAAAATAGCACGTGTGAAATTGTTTTCCCGGTTACATTAACTCAAGCCAATTTAAAGTACATAATTGACCTTAAAGTAAAGTTGATTTTATCATGTGGTCCATTTATCTTCATTTTATATTACCATTTTCTAGATTTTAAGGTCATCTGTTGCTAGGTATGGTTATATTAGACTGTGGTCAAAATTTTGGATCTAGTTCTTTGTAGCCCTGACCATTTTTAGTCACAAATACAACTAGCACTGTCATCACTAGAGATTTGCTTTCTTTTTACGTGTGTGTGTGTGGGTGTGTGAGTGTGAGAGAGAGAAGAGGGAGATAAGAGATGGTGGTCAGGAGGAGAGTGGTTAGAGACAGAAACACAGATTGGGAGAGGCAATGAAATAGGGACAAGAAAGAAAAATAACCAATTATACCTATCACTGATAGTTCTTATTAGGAGCACCATTCATTTAGAATTAATTATATACTATGTTACAACATTTCTTATGGAATTACCTTGATTTGCTTAACCACATGTATTATTTAACTTGATGTATACCTGTCTTCTTTCCCGTTATACTCTATGTGAGTGTGTATCACATGTATATTTTCTTTGTGTCTTTAAACCTTTATAGCAGTTACTTTTTTTTTTTTTTTAACTGTTCCTCATCTTTATAAAGGGTTTGTACTCCTCTGTCTAATACGAGAGCTGCTAGCCACATGAGGCTATTTAAATTTAAATTGATTTAAAATGAAATACAATAAAAAATGTAGCTCTTATTTCAGCTGGTCAGTAGCCACTTGTGACTAGTGGTTACCACACTGGACAGCAAGATATAGAATATTTTCATCATCTCGGAAAGCCTTACTGGATAGTGCTGACCTGCAGGTCATCAAGTGAATAATGGATTCAGTTAAAATATAACATTTTTAAGAGAAAGTATTTATTTCAGGCATGCATGGATTTCTATATGCATAATACCCTTTATGTCAACCCAGTCTTGAAAACTATGATTTAAGAAATGGGATTGACTTTTAATTAGCATATCAGATTTTGCTATATAAATGCCTATTTCTAAATTACTGGAAAGTAATTTGTTCTCCATTCTGTAAGCATTTACCTTACAGTATTGGTTACACTATGGACTGTGGCAGATTCTTTATCATGTAATGGAAAGTTAAATATCAAGGTAAATGAGGTAGGATGGGGATGGGGAGAAGGTAGGTTGGGGGCGTCTTCAGGGAACGCCTCAGAGAAGGGGATTTTTCTGTAATTATTAATTATATAAAAAATACCAGTGGACTATGGGATATAAAATTATTCATTCTGGACAGCTTCGTAGAAAGGATCTCTCACCTCATTTCTAAATGCTTACTCTTTGTTTAATAATATGATGATCTTTATTATCTACTTAATGTTTTATAACCTTGTGATAAAGCTTTTCTTGATTCTTTTTCTACAAGCATGATTGTTGAGTTTAACTGCGTTAATATATTCCTGAATTTAGAAGCTCTTAGGCCTTATATCGTGAAGGCAGTGAATGTTTTGTCTGACAGACGGTAACTGTTACTCTCTCAGTTACGTCCTTGTGGATGTTGAGGTAGAGGCTCAGTGTCTCTCAGTTCACAGTTAAATCTAAACCTGAATCAAAACGTCACCTTCAATTTTAACAAACCTCCATGTAGTGAACCATTTGTTGCCTTTGTTTCAATGATGCCTCATCATAGGAGAACATGTCTTCACCTAGCCATACGAAGAAATCCATCTTAAGCTTGTAGGTAATTGTGCGTTCTGTTTTTATAGTTAGTTATATGTGTATAAGTGATATGCTTTGATGTTTCATTATGAAGGGAAAAAAAGCTTTAAATAAAAGTAAGTTTTAAAAAATTCCTGGTACAGGAAGCAAAAAAGCCAGTACAATTTCTAATTGCCTTTTAGAGACTACGAGTTCCCTCATTACCTGTGATTTAAGCTAAAAATGAGGTAATTATAGATAACATCAGTGTTTATCTGGTTGATCTTGGCACCTGCAGTCCTAATGTTGTAGCTTACCCATATCTGGTGCCACACTTTACACTCTGATGCTGACATATCTAATTTACACTCATATTTCCATTGATTTTTAAGTTAGATATTCCTCGTTCTATTTGTTTCTTCAATACTGTTACCTTTAAAATGATATAAGAGATGTATACTTTTTTATGTGAAATGTTTTAATTATGGTATAGTCCGTTCTTTGATGGAAGTATTTTTTAATATATTTTTACACAAGTTAGATTATAATCTACAGATTAAAATACTCATTTTTACCCTTCTCCCTTGTGCTTGATGAAATTAATGTGATCGTAACTAATAGCATAATTTTTCAAATATTAGCTTGCACTCTAGGATTATAAAATTGGATAAATCTTTTTGGATCAAGTTCAGCTTTCTCATCTTGTGCATCCTCACCGTAAAATAATTCCGCCCATCTAATTCTGATCTGCTTAAAAATCACCCATCTAACTCTGATCTCTTCGAAAATCACTTGCCTTCTGCTTTGGCCTTTAGTCAGATTGCAGCAACAAGATGATCATGGTTGGCTGGAAAATCCATTGCAGTCAAGTCAATTCTGACTCTTGGCAACCCCATCTGTTAGAGTAGAATTGCTCCATAGGGTTTTCTTGACTATCATCTTTATGGAAGCAGAGTGTAGCGGAAGAAAGTTTGGCTGGTAGACCCTGTAAAATGGTCACCCCTGAATGCTCCCCCTACCACATTACCCTATCAACACACCTTCCTGACAGCAAGAAGTATGTCCCCTCCCTCTCATTTTTCTCCCACCCTCTGTGACTTGCTGGGCTTCCAAGGCATGATAATCCCTTCTCTGTTCCACTCAGCAATTTCATTATCACTAGAAAGCAAAGTAGCTCCTTTTTAAACCAAGTATGGGAGATCCTAAATACTAGACTATATGTAGTCTCTGAACTCTTTGTTACTACCGTAGTTGTTTGGGTTTCTTAAGTTAATCCCATAGATACTTTTTTGGTATAGATAGGCCTGGAAATTGGTAGAAACCATCACATAAAATATCCACGTGAAGTTAACATTTTCTGTAGTGTATCAACATTTGGGACAATGGTCCAGAAATTTTCTAGTCCTGAATTAGCACATAATTCAATCATTTAAGCATCATTTAAATTATGAAAGTACTTAATTAAATTAGAAGTTACTAACTAGTTTCATACTGATTTTATGTGCATGTCTTGGGAATATACTATATTAAAATATATAGTTAAATATGTATATATCCTTATAATCAGCAGCTGTATTTATTCACTGCATATTTTAATTGACTTCCATGTCATAAAGCCTTTTAGAGAGAAATTATTGAATTGTCCGGATACTCCTAGACTCCCTGCAATGCTCATGGCCAACATTTTTAATCAGTCAGTGTTCTTTTCTGATGAACGCAGCTAGGCTTAGAATCCTTCTCAACACAGTGCTTCCAAGCAGTCCCTACTCATGCATTACCACTGGAATAAGAAATGAAACCTACCCTTCTCCATCTTTCATTGCTTCTTCTTGTTAGGTGCCATTGATTCGGTTCCAACTCATAGCAACACTGTGTACAACAGTACGAAACATCACCCGGTCCTGTGCCATCTTCACAATCGTTGTCGTGCTCGAGCCCATTGTTGTAGCCACTGTGTCAATTCATCTTGTTGAGGGTCTTCCTCTTTTTTGCTGACCCTCTACCAAGCATGATGTCCTTCTCCAGGGACTGGTCCCTTCTGATAACATGTCCAAATTATGTGAGATGTAGCCTTGCCATCCTCACTTCTAATGAGCATTCTGACAGCACTTCTTCCAAGACGGATTTGTTCGTTCTTTTGGCAGTCCATGATATATTTGATATTCTTCACCAACACCATAATTTCAAAGGCATCACTTCTTCTTTGGTCTTCCTTATTCATTGTCCAGCTTTCATATGAATACGAGGCAGTTGAAAACACCACTGTTTGGGTCAGGCACACCTGAGCCGTTAAAGTGACATCTCTGCTTTTTAATACTTTAAAAAGGTCTTTTGCAGCAGATTTGCCTCATACAAGGCATCATTTGATTTCCTGACTGCTGCTTCCACGGGCATTGATTGCGAATCCAAGTAAAATGAAATCCTTGACAACCTCAGTCTTTTTTCTGTTTATCATGCTGTTGTTTATTGGTCCAGTTGTAAGAATTTTTGTTTTCTTTATGTTGAGGTATAATCCCTATTGAAGGTTGTGGTCTTTGATCTTCATCAGTAAGTGCTTCAAGTCCTATTCACCTTCAGCAAGCAAGGTTGTGTCATCTGCGTAACGCAGGTTGTTAATGAGTCTTCCTCCAATCCTGATGCCTGCCCCGTTCTTCTTCATCTAGTCTAGCTGCCTGGATTATTTTCTCAGCATACAGATTGAATAAGCATGTTCAAAGGATACAGCCCTGATGTACACCTTTCTTGACTTTAACCACTTAGTATCCCCTTTTTCTGTTCGAACAACTGCCTCTTGGTCTGAGTGCAGGTTGTTCATAAGTACAGTTAAGTGGTCTGGAATTCCCATTCTTTGCAATGTTACCCATAATTTGTTATGATCCACCCAGTCAAATGCCTTTGTATACTCAATAAAATACAGGTAAACATCTTTCAGGTACTCTCTTCCTTAAGCCAGGATCCATCTGACATCAGCAGTGATATCCCTTGTTCCACGTCCTCTTCTGAATCCAGCTTGAATTTATGGCAGTTCCCTTTCGATGTACTGTTGCAACCGCTTTTAAGTGATCTTCAGCAAAATTTTGCTTGCATGTGATGTTAATGATATTGTTCGATAATTTCAGCATTCTGTTGGATCACCTTTCTTTGGGATGGGTACAAATATGGATCTCTTACAGTGGATTGGCCAGGTAACTGTCTTCCAAATTTCTTAGCATAGACGAGTGAGCACTTCCAGCACTGCATCCATTTGTTGGAGCATCTCAGTTGGTATTCCATCAATTCCTGGAGCCTTGTTTTTCGCCAGTGCCTTCAGTGCAGCTTGGACCTGTTCCTTCAGTACCGTCGGTTCTTGATCATATGCTACCTCCAGAAATGGTAGAATGTCGACCAGTTAGTTTTGGTATAGTGACTCTGTGTATTCTATCTTCTTTTGATACTTCCTTAAGGTTGACTCTACTTTGAGGAGACAGCTCTTCCCCAGTTGTAATTTGAGTGCCTTCCAACCTGAGGGACTCTTCTTCCAGCACTATATCAGACAATGTTCTGCTGCTATTCATAAGATTTTCACTGGCCAGTTTTTTTCGGAAGTAGACTAGCTAGGTCCTTGTTCCTAGTCTGTCTTAGTCTGTAAGCTCTGCTGAAACCTGTCTACCAAGGATAACCCTGCTGGTATTTTTAATAGCGGTGGCAAAGCTTCCAGTATCACAGCAACATGGAAGCCACCACTGTGTGACAAACTGACAGAGTCCTGGTGATTCTCCCTGCTTAGATCCTGGTTATGTTTTCAGGGACCCAGTGCCTGCAAGGCAGAGTAGTTGCCACTAGGTGGCAGGAATGCTTTGTCAAAGGAGTTCTGAAGGCCCAGGTTTCTGATCTCTTTGCTCCATTTAAGGCTTTTAAGTACCTAAATGTTCCTGATTGTTGACTTACCTCTTCTGTCCAACTTGTGAAAACTTTTCTGCCAGTCCTTGGACTTGATACTCAAAAGCTAAAAATCTAAGGAAGACTAGATAATCCTGCCTTGTCTATCTTGCCTTGATGCCAAGAGTCCAATTTCACTCACTGGTCTTTGGAATATCATGTTCCCTTTTTGTGTTTCTTGTCTCGGTGTTACTATACCAGAAAACCTGTTGAAGTCGAGTTAATTCCAACTCATAGCAACCCATGTTACTATAGGAAGATGCTTTTCATAGTTCTCATTCCTTTTTTCTCTAGACAAGTTATTTAATTTTCTGAGCCTCGGTTTCCTCATCCACAAAAAAGGGTTAAAAATATCCACCCTAGAATAATTGTGGTAGAGGCTAGAAGTGATATACCTAAATAATTATCTATTATGTTTAGGAAAAAAAAAAAAAAACTTTGCCATTGAATCGATTCTGACTCACGGCAACCCTACAGGATAGAGTAGGACTGCCGGTTTGGTTTCCAAGGAGCACCTGGTGGATTCGAACTGCAGACCTTTTGGTTAGCAGCCGTAGCACTTAACCACTATGCCACCAGGATTCCCTCTATTATAAGTGGAATTATTGAATCATTTTAATGACATTGTCATATTTTAATGAATTATTACAAGCACATTATGCATATATTTATGTAAAACAGTTTAGCAAAAATACGTTTTCCTCTATTTCGTTTCAATTTAACTGAAAAATTCCAGCAGCGACTCCTCAGTATGCCCTGTACTTTTTCCATTCATATTTGTGATCATATAAATTTTTTCATTTTGTCCAGCTCCCTAGAAGGCCTAAACTTTTTTAACATTGTTTGTCTTCTAGGGTCTAGTCATTATCTCTCTTGAGTTTTAATATTCTGGTGAAAAACTGTTTCTCCGTTCTCTGTGTTACTGGAGCACTTTACACTGATCATATTATTGCTGGTTTACACATCCATCCGTTACTTCCTTATTTCATGTTTTTTTTTAATATATCTTTTATGAGTGCTGAGCCCTGGTGGCACAGTGGTTAAGAGCTCAGGCTCCTAACCAAAAGGTTGGCAGTTCAAATCCACCAGCCGCACCTTGGAAACTATGGGGCAGTTCTACTCTGTTCTGTAGGGTCACTATGAGCTGGAATCAACTTGACGGCAACAGGTTTGGGTTTGGTTTTGGTTTAAGCACATAAAAAAAAAAAAAAAGAGAACAGTTGCTGTTGAGCCGATCCCAACTCATGGTGACCCCACGTGCTTCAGAGTAGAACTGCCCTCCATAGGAAGCAGATCGCCAGGCCTTTTTCTGAGGGCACCTCATGGCGAACTCGAACTGCCAGCCTTTCAGTTAGTGACCCAACGCTTAACCATTTCCACCACTCAGAGATTCTGCTAACCATATAGTAGGCACTTAATAAATGTTTATTATGTTTATTCTATATCACTTTTTATTGATGAAACACTGTTCCATAGAAGAGAAAGACAGTAGATTATCTTCTGGCCTTCATGTTAGAACTCATCAGTTTGAGATGTTATGCCTTAACGAGCTATAAGTACCCATGAATAAATTTAAATCATTGTGATTTTCAGAAATAATGTTTCCATTTCACATACCTCCATGTCTCCTTTTCTCTGTACCAACACTGTAATCAAGGCACTGGGACTTATTTAAGCTAACAGATAATCACCTTTCATTACATAAGTAGTGTGTAACTTGACCTTAAAAGGCTGCTGCTTAGACAAGGTGGCAGTGCCTCTAGCCTCTAGCCGTGCCTGTACTTTCACAGTGTCTTGGTACCTGTGAATGGGAGCTGATTCAGGAAGAGGCTGGAGGAGGCATCACCTTATGCTTCCCTCTCTTACCTGGAATGTATTGGTGTTTTCAGGCCCGTGGAACTGCATGGCCTCTCACAAGTTATGATTCTTTTGGGACTTAAAATACATTTCAAATCTGTGTGTTTTGTTCACAGACCACAAACTCTTTAAACTTATTCACAGTTTCTGAGATGTACTCCTCTAATGTACTTACCTACTTATTTTGAATATTACTAAATACTGGGAGATTGGATAGAAGCAAAACTTGAGCAATATGAAACATGAGTAACACGTGATACTGTTTCAAAGTGGAAAATATATTTAAAGTATTCTAGGTAGTACTAATGGATTAAAGTGGTAAAAAATAACAAGATTTCAAAGAATGTTTATTTGATCTTGGAGTGGTTAAGAAATGTTTGAACATGAAAACAATAGAAAGAGTGACAATGGATAATACTATTAGATTTAAACTATATACGAATTAAACTTTAATGTGTTGAAAGTCAAAACAGTTGTGTGTGTGTGTTTGTGCATGTATGGCAGATACAAGTGTGATGTCTTTAATGTATGAGGAATTCATCTCTTCGATCAATCACACTAATATATATTATAATTATTGTTAATATTAATTTTTAGAAGTATTATGATAATGCTGGGTACCCTTCTAAGGGCTTTTCACGTATTAACTCTTTTTAATCTTCAAAATAATTCTTTGAGATAGATGCTAATATTATTCCATTTCACAAATGAGGAAGCTCAGGCACTGGGAGGTTATAACAACTTGTCCATGTTTGCACAGTTAGTAAGTAGCAGTGCTAGGATTTGAACCCAGGATTGTGTCTGTGATGTCCATGTGCTTAACGACTATCCTGTACACCTTAAAATGGGCACAAGATGGGAGGTTTAAAAATGAAGAATTAAAAATGACCAAAAAGTATGAAAAACTTTCAGTTTTCATTAATAATGAAACTGCAAATTAAAATAAAAATGAAATACTGTTTTCTCTTACGAATACAGTGATAAGAATAAGAAATTTTCATGGAGTGATGGTGGGAATGTATTTCTTCCGGTGTGGGTTTGGAATGCGTGTCCCGTTGTATATACTTAGCCACAAGCCCCTACTGGCAGAAGGCTTGGCCTGATTAGGAATCAGTGCTACTTGGTAGAAGCTAGAAGTTCTCTTGCTGGTGACAGCAGAGAGATTATGCTGTGGCCTTTGGTCACTGTTCTGGAACTCCATGGAGAATACACAGCTTGCTTCATGGTCAGGCCTTTGAACTTCAGGAATATAGTTGGTTACATTGGTTGTCTTTTCACAGAATAAGTAAGACCTGGCTAATGACAGCTGCATGTATCTAGAAGGATGACTGAGTTTTAGAGGCTTTCTTAAGAGATTGCCAGGGTTTCAGCTTTGATAATAAATGTTAAATTATAAATGTGTTTTATTGTAGCATGTTGGAATTTGAGAGAAATTTCATTAAGTTGAAATTACTAACCTCAACTGTTGACAAATAATTCTTGATGTTTAGTTTGGTGCAAGATGCAGGAAATATAGGCCTAATTCCTTTATTCAAACTCAGTAAATGGTTTGGGACAATTAATTTCCAATTGTTTCCCAGTAGAGCAGATTTACTTGTATATTAATGAGGCACAGGTGTTAGGCCCCTGGTGTCTGTGTGCCTGGGAGGCATATTTCAGTTGTTTATCTAGTCAGCCATAGGTACTGTTGTAAGGTACTCGAGCTTGCCTTTAACAGTTTATACAGTGAGGCTTCTTAATTTTTTGATTTTTTTTAAAATTTGCCCGCACCTGTTAAAATTTTAAAACTGATCATGTAGAAAGAAGTTGCAGAGATTTCAATAGTAAATAGCACTAAAAGTTAAAGAAAGTAGTCTTCTATTATGCTTAACTTCCTATCCTGACATTTAAGAGAAATGGGTTTATTTAATCAGCTATTTCATGTAAGAAGTCAGTATAATCAACAGTACATTTTTTTGTTGTATATGTTTGGAGCAGGTATATCTTTGTCAATGGCTAAAGCAGTTATATGCTTATATTAATATTAATTTTTTTCACATTTATTCACTGAACTGCACTATCAACATGTTGGAGGAAATGGAATAGCCTCCATAGACATTACGGATTTCAGTACCCAGAAAACCCAGTGCCGTGGATTTCAGTAGCTGGCACAATTATAGCGATCTACATATTCATTAAATCTACAGAAGAACTGTGTCCAAAAAGACAGCCATGCGTTCAGAAACAGTATACAACTAAATATATATGTTTTAAAAGTTGCATTCCTTAGACTTCTTTAAAATTGATTTCCTGTAACACTCCTCTCCAAGCCGAAGAATTTTAACAAAAGGATCCCTTGCTTTGGTTTCCTGCATGTAGGAAAGAATGGGAAGAACTATTTGTAAACAACAATTACTTGGCAACAATAAGGCTTAAGGGGATTAATGGGCAGCTGAGAAGCAGCAGGTTCCGCAGTATTTGCTGGAAGGTAAGAAGAAAATATTTATTTACCGTTTGTGGGAAAATATTTATTTACCATTTGTGGTTGCAATATATCAACGTATTACCTGATACCCTACAAGATTACCTGTGCAGGGGATCACTGAATTTTCCAGGAGACTTCGCTCCCAATTTTTTGTCCATCCGCTTTATGTTTCCCAGGACATTTGCTAATAAGGTTGAATCACCTTAGTCCTGAATAACTGCTGATGGTAAAGGAGTCATCTGAAATGACTGCCTGAGCGTCTCATCTGGTGGCGCCGAATTCAGAGTGGCACCTTCCCATTCCCCAGAGGCTGTTACAGAAACCCCTGAAGCAGGGCAAGTGAGGCGGTTAACTTCCAGGTTCTTAACTATTCCAAGTGCCAGCATTTATTCATCCTACCTTTTTTCTTCATAAATAGCTGATGGAAAGGATTTTTCACTTTTTTTTTTTTTTTAACTAGAAACACAAAGGGCAGCAAGGAGGAGAAGTGGAAGGAAATTGAGTCAGTCTCCTTCAGAGAAAAAGGACCATTGGTTACCAAAACTAGTAATAATAATTGGCAGTTATCTTTTTAATTGCTTTGAATCATTCCTTTGTATTCTTTTATGGTTAATTTAGGTTTAGACTCGTTTCTAAACTGACTTCTATCGAAAGTTTTTAGGGTTATCTGCATAAAGTGAGCATATTGTGTGTGTACGAGTAAAGATAGTAAGAAACACATGATGTATTAGACACTTAGATTTAATTATTTAGGTTTAATAATTAAAATACATTTTTCTTCTGTTAGATGTGGCAGTAGAGGCAGGAGACCTGCTGCTGGGATGTTGGTATACAAATATTTGTGCCCTACCCCCATTCCTTGTTGTTTAACTTTTAGTGTCCTTCTTTTGCTAAAAATAAATCCAAACCCAGACTTATTTTAATGTTATATTAAACTAAATTAAATCAAAATTGTCTTTTTAAGAATGCTTGTTATTTTCATAAGCTGATTGCCAGTTGTAAATTACATTTCCTGCTGTAAAAAGAACAAGGTCGTTTCTTAGACTGTATCCTCAGACTGTTCTTTTCTGTCTTTTATCCATTACTTGACTTAATTTAAAGCGGAAACTTAAACCTAGAAATTACTAAGTGGACCTTGTGCTTATTAATGCCCCCCCAAGCCTCATTTTAGTGGTTAAGTGCTACAGCTGCTATCCAAGAGGTTGCAGTTCAGATCCGCCAGGCACTCCTTGGAAACTCTATGGGGCAGTTCTACTCTGTCCTATAGGGTCGCTATGAGTCGGAATCGACTCGACGTCAGTGGGTCTGGTTTGGTTTTTTTTTTAAGCCTCATTGGAGCCCTGGTGGTGCAGTGGTTAAGAGCTACAGTGAGCTATGGTTGCCAACCAAAACGTCGGCAGTTCAAATCTACCAGCCGCTCCTTGGAAACCGTATGGGGCAGTTCTACTCTGTCCTGTAGGGTTGCTATGAGTCAGAATTGTCTTGATGGCAATGGGTTTGGTTTTTTTTCAGTTTAACAGCCCTATTAAGATTTTTTTTTTTTTATTAAGATTAGAATGTACAATGGGAATTATACTTGAGCCTGAATGCATTTTTATTGTCCATTTTTAATGTAAATCTACTCTGGAGAGAGGATCGATTCCACTGTGTGGTGTGGTTTTGGGGATCTTCTTTTCTGGTCTTTGGTTATTTACTTTTTGAATTGTCGCATTATATATTTCTTAACTATCCCCAAATATAAATTATTGGAAATTGCAATGATGATGTGAATATGAAATACCATGAATATGAGTATCTTTCAGTTTTCAGTATTTCTGTTTGGCATAGCTTCACATTTATGATTTTTACAAAAGTTTCCCTTTTTTTCTGACAGCTTTTTCTTTGTGTTCTTCCTCAAGATAAAAGTCAGTGGATAAGTAGAATTAAAGAATTAAGAGCATGGTATAGCAACGTTAAAGAAATAGTAAGTTGTATTTTAATTACTATAATTATTTTTTCTGTGTAATTCAAAGTCCTGTAGCCTCTTAATCTTGTGTGTGTGTGTGTTTGTGTTTTTCCTCAACCAGCATATCACAAACCCGAGAAAGGTTGTTGGCCAGCAAGACTTGATGATCAATAATCCGCTTTCACAGGATGAAGGGGTAAAGTTCAACTTTATTTGGGTTTACCTCACCTTTTTTGCCTCTAAGAGTATACTCATGAGACTGGTTATCTAAGTCAGTGTGAAAGTTAAAATAAAGATATGTTTCTGAGCTTAAACTAGATTTTAATGAAAATTATTCCTATCTTGGGTTCTCTATCTGCAGTGTGAAATAATAACTCAGAGAAAGCTAAATTTAATAATTTAAATTATTAAGTTGAAATAATAAAAGTTAAGGAGAGGCGTGGGGTTATTTTAAACCGATTATTCTCCTTATTTTAGAGTCTTTGGAACAAATTCTTCCAAGATAAAGAACTCCGATCAATGATTGAACAAGATGTCAAAAGAACGTATGTAGAACTATTTACAAGTTGCTTTCAGTAATTCAAATTGGTGTTACTTCTTCGTAATTTTAGCAAAACACCAAATACATAGAGGCGCCTTAATTGAGTGCAGAATTCTACTTATGTTCATAACAAGTCAAAATTGGCTTAATTTTGATAATAAGTATTATTTTCTATTCTTAAAATACATATTTTTGTGTTCCCTTTTTCAAAATAAATTACTAAAACACTGATCCTCTTAAAATAACATTTTAATAGGTTTATCAATTTCTAATGATTATTAGAAGTCATCTGCCTTTATTTTCTGATTAAAGTTATATTGTGTAGTCATTATATTGGTATTGCTAGAAAAAATTATCTTTTCTTTCTACATTTGAATTCCTTTCTGGTCCAATTAATTTATAAATGATAACTGTTATTCTTACACTCCTATTTCTCTTGCTCTTGAAGCCATTTAGGTTTTCAGACAACCTCTTCTCTCAGTCTCCTCCGTGTTTACCATGTGATTAAGAGTAGTTTCTTGTTTAACACTTAGTTAATGTCCATAAATTTTACACATTAGACCTCATCTTTTTAGGCCATTGAATTGATTCCAAGTCATACAGACCCTATAGGACAGAGTAGAACTGCCACCGTAGGATTTCCAAGGAGTGGGTGGTGGATTTGAACTGCAATCCTTTTGGTTAGCAGCCAAGCTCTTAACCACTATGCCACCAGGGCTCCTATCATATAGTAGGAAGTACATGGAATTTGCGTCAGAAGATTCCAGGATGAATTCTAGTTAATATATGCCATGATCTTTGGCAGATTACTTTCAACATCTTTCCCCTTCAGTTTCTTCTTCCTGTAAATTGGGGATAACAGTAAGTACTTCACAGGATTATTATAGGGCCTAAATTAGATATGTTTGGACTTTGAACAGTAAATCATTATTTGAATGTTAGTAAATACGGTTTAATCACTGGGCTCTGGGAATGAGCCTGGTGCATGAGCGTCATAGGTGTCGGGTGGCTTCCTCCAAGTCCTTCTGTAGCTTTGCCTGTCTGCTCCATTCCTAGTTCATCTCCTTAGTATTGTTAGTAGTACTCTTACAATGCCAAGGTCTCTGGCTCTCTGACATTTATCACTTTCCAGTCCCTAACACTGAGTAATCAGATGACATGGACTCTTGTTAAGGCTATACTGCATATTTAAAAAGTGAAATTTTCTATTTTAAAATGAAAATAATTCAGAAGAATCATGGGTTCAGGGTACAATAAAACCATAGATAACTGGCAGTGGTAATGGGGTGGGGAGGGGAGAAAATGGAAGGTATGAGATCATTTTGGTTAGCTTGAATTATTCAGTTAACTTAGGAGCAACCCAGATTGCCAGGCCTCTTCTTCCACACAGCTGCTGGGTGGGTCTGAACTGCCAACCTTTTGGTTAGTTAACTGCCAATCTCAAACCCGTTACTCCACCCAGACTCCTTAAATACGAATTGATAGGACATTATATGTAATTTTCTCACATTCATTGGCTCTATTCCATTTTTACTGCTGTACTTCAGGTCCTTTTATTTGTTATCTAGTGACTCTTCTTTAATTGCTCTCTTTGGGTCTAGTATCTTTCTCTTCCAGTCCATCCATGTGTTACAGCCTCATCACTCTTCACAAATCACAGTCCTAATCACATTACTTGCTTAATCCCAAACCTTCTATGAGTCCCCATGCCCTGCAAAAGAATGGGCTTACCCAGCCTTCCGAGCACACACACAGATGCCTTTAGAGCAGAGCTTCTGGCATTATTTCCTGAACAGGTTTTGTGCTTCCCCTTTTCCATGCCTTGCTTTTACTCTCCTCTGCTGGAATGCTTCTTCCCTCCACTGCTCCCTGTTGAATTCCTGACAGCTCATCCCTCAAGGCCTAAGTTTATACTACCATGTCCGCGAAGTGTTTTCCATCCTTTGCATTTGGAAATAGTCTTTGCCTGCAGGTTGCCAGGCACTGGAGAGGCCAAGATAAATATGACATGGACCCTTAAGAAGCTCAAAGTCTAATAAAAAAACCAGAAATTAGTTCGCAACGCAGGATCACTGGTGCCGTAATAGAAACAGTTTCTGTAAGAGCTCTGGTGTTAGCGTAGGTCTCATCCCCCAGACCTGATAGTAAGCCCCTGGAGGGCATGGACTCAGCCTCATTTTTGCCTCACTGTGTGGTGCGGAGTTGATGCTTAAAAATGCTTATTGTCAGCCTTAGTACAGACGATCAGTGTTGTTCAATTTTAGTAACAACAATCTCCAGCATCTTTTTCATCTTTAGAGGCATAAGCACACTTAAAAAATATACTGTTATCAACCTTCTAGTCTGAGTTTAAATGAGATAATTTGATCTCATAAGCTTTGTTGTTGCCGTTGTTATTAAATTTATTTGATTTGGATATGTTGCTGTATTAAATATTACCTCCCGTTTCAACTAATTTTAATATTCTTTTATTCCACTAACCCTTTTTTGCCTCAATGGATTTTCCATTTGTTTCAATTAATTGCTCCTTATCTCAGCCTAATGAGGTTGTTACTATTGCCTTTTTATTACTGAAAAAAAATTTGATAATTTGGAGGTAAATAAGGAGCTTCTAATTTACAGCATTTCTAATACAGAACTCAAATTGTCCATTCCGAACCATTTTTGTCATGTGTCAAAGCCTTTAAAGTTAAATGAAATGCAGTATTATTTAAAATGATGAGAAATAATGAGTTCAGCTTAAAATATCATTTCCATATTAGATGCCAAAGAAGTCTGTTATTTGGTCTATCAAGGTCTAGTCTAAATATATATACAGTGTCTATAACATCATTTGCAGATTAACATATTTATAAGCTATTGCCAAACAGTCTCATTTCTTCTTCAAATGTTCTCTCTTACTCAAATAAAATTATTAAAATTCTTTAACTTAAACTTTTATCATTGTAACTTTGACTATATTTAAAAGTTTGTCTGATTGCTTATTGCTCATCATCATCGTCGATTTTTGGTCTCTTGTGTTTCTAGTCACTGTAGTTAACACTTCCGGCAGCTCATTTATCAGTTAGTGTCTTTCCTGCTTGAATATCCATGATACGGTTACATTTTTAAAGATGCAACTTCCTCATTGTAATGCTTCCTTTTACTTATACTTTACATACAGGCCAAGCCTCAGATGTAATCTCATGTAGTTATTTAATCAAACTTTTTGTCTTCAACTTTTTTTTTTTTGGCTTGTCACCTGGTATTTTGTGGATTCATTAATAATCTCTAAAATTAATGTTTTCCAGTTTGTTAGCTACCACACACTTGACTATTTAAATTTAATTAAAATTAAATAAAATTTAAAATTCAGTTCTTCATTAACAGTAGCCACATTTCAAGTGCTAATGGCAGCCTTTTTGGACAACTCGTATATAGAAGATTTTCATCACTACAGAAAGCTTTGTTGGATAGTGTTGTAGACAATTCATTGTTGGTATGTTTTTGAAGAGTATAAGATACGAATATGTACATTTTTTAATTCATATTGAACATTTATATATAAAAAATATATGGTCTGTGTTAAATATTTGCTTTTGTTTCCTTTCTCTGTTTTTGATAAACCTCCATGGATTTTTATAGTATATAAGTCTTGAGTTTTTAGTCAAATGTAGTTACCATGTTACATTGTAGTATGCGACTGGAAATTAGACTATTTTTGAACTATTTTTCTGTACTAAAGATATACAAAAGTAGCTTTACAGAATTGTTGTTTTTGTTTTGTTTTGTTTTGTTTTGTTTTTTTCACTTAAAGGCTATCTTGCCTGTAGTCCCTGCTTTGGGAGGGATACCACCAGTACTCTGGTCCCATGTTGATTTTCACACTTCAAAAAATTTAAGGTGTCCGAAATGTGCATATGTTTTACAAAGCTTCCTCTAAGCCCATTTTTTTGTTTAAATAAAAAAGAAATTCCTCAGGGAAAAAGATCTTACAGGCAATTTCATAGCAGAATTGATTTTGGTGTGTGTTAATGCAGACAATCTGCCCAGTGTTAAAATGTTAAAGGGAAAAAAAAAGAAAAAACACACACAAGCTGCCGTATTCGCGTGATCACACCAAAATAGCAGCTTGTATTTATATTTTCAGTCTCTTCGAGGTGGACTACAGGCACACACGAGTGAGTGGATCTCCTCGGTGTTGTGTTGTGATTTCGTTTAATGCAGACAAAGTACATGCTTGTACATGCACGACCAGCCCTCACATATGCACTTGTTCACAGCCGAGAAAGTGAAAACTACAACACAAGCCGCTCTCTAAGAGTGTCGGCAACCTGTGTGTGTTTCTTAAATATTAAAGAGGGAGAAAAACAGATTTTCAGGAATACAAGAAACAATTCTTCTGTCAAATGGCCTATAGTCCTTCCTCATTTGACAACATTTAGGGTAAAAACAAAATATTTAGTTACGGTTGCATATATGTGTGTGTGTGTATATCCTATACTGCTCCTGTTTTAAAGTGTATTTTTCCAATTTCCGCTCCATTTAAGCGTATAAATCCTTACCATACATTTTTTCCAATTTATGAAATTTTTTTTTAACTAAAAACAATTTTTCAGTATTGGAGTGAAAATATAGGTGCGTTTGGTGCAGAGCATCGGCTGTAGCGCTTCAGTTGGCTTCTCGACGCGCCTAATCTTTGGCATTAGGGAGCAGCAGCGTGTGGCCTGGCGGTTATATCACCTCCAGCTGATGAACAGGAAAGTTTTTGCTTTTGAGATCATTTTTATTTTAAATAAACTGGTTGTTTGTTTTGTTTGTTTTAGCACTATTTATAGCTGTGGGTTCTTGTAAGGACATGAGAAGGTTAAAAAGTAAAGTTGGGTGAGTGGTAGAGTAGTATCCTCTCTGGAAATATTCCCAGGAGGGACTGTTTCCTGTTCAGTAGTGTTAGGCAGTCTTTTAAGAACATTCAAGCCAATTTGCTATTGAACCTCCTTTGATACTTCAAGGGTAAATGCTTTGAATTACTTTTAAATTGCATCTTAATTGTTGAAAAATGCAAATTAAATCTATATTGCTGGTTATGGAAAAGTCTTGCACTTAAAATATGCATGTATTTCTATCTACTTATATATATTTTTTTCAGTTTTTGACCTTTATGGTATGAGAAGAAAGATTAAGATTGGGGAGGGGGGGACAGTTGAGTAGAAGACTTGTTATGTGACTCGGCATTGAAGAACTAGAAAGAAGCTTAGATGTAAGCATCTACTTAGATGGTGGCAGACACTGCCTACTGAAACTCCAGCCTCACAGGCCTGTTCCCTACCATGTGTCCTTTGGTATTTCTTTTAAATGTCTGTTTTCTCTACTAGATTTTCTTGATGGTTAGTTCTTAAGTTTTGTGTCTTTATATTGCCCAGTACCTGGCACCCATAATAGTCATCTGTGTCATGGGCAGTTATCTAGTCAAATTTTTTTCTTTTTGAAAAATGGAAAGCTGAAGCTCAAAAATAATATCACTCAAGAAATATAACTTGTTAATGGCTGAAGTAGAAATGGTACCTGGGACTCCATATATTATATTAACATATATTTTATGTTAATCTTCTTTGCCTACATTTAACGCTTCAGTTTAACAAAAACAGGCATTTATTGAGTACCTACTATGTGCAAAGCACTCTGTGAAGCAAACGGGGTGGAAACAGAAATAAGGCATGTGTCTGAAATCTTACTCAGAAAGAGATAGGGACTGAATAAGTAGATAATATTTTTGCTCTGTTGGTTCATATAGCTTAACGCAGGGCTTCTCAACCTCAGGAGGACTGATGTTTTGGGACAGTTAATTCTTTGTTTTGGGGGGTTGCGTAGGTAGCATGCTTAGCAGCATCCCTGACCTTTGCCTGTAGAGCTCTGTGAGACATGCTCTGTGAGTTTTTCCAGGGCTTTTTGTCTGACTGAAGGGTTACCTGGAGCATCATCTTAGATTTTTCAGCGACCTTAACAAGGGTTTTACAGTCACACCATTGGTTTCATCTTTGGACCTTACTTTCCTGACCATATCCTCCATTTAACCTTTGCCCAGAAGCAGTGTCTTAATGTTAGTGCTGTTTGCTGACTGGAGAGGCTGGGAATGAGAAAAGGTTTTATTTTCAAACCCAGCAAGTCCTGGCATCTTTATGTTTAACAAGTCTTTCTTTTGTTTTTCTCCGCTTTCATTCTACTATAAGTAGCAAGAATAAACCAGGTTGCACCTTCAACACTCTGCCTAGATATATTGTTAGCTAGATCACCTAGTTCACTAGGTACTTTTTGTATATTTCATTAGCAGAATGTTGCCAAACTTTCCACCTCTACATAGTAAGAGACCCCTTTCCTCCGTTTTCCGATATTTCTTTCCTCACTTTCATTTAACGGTTTACTGGCAGCCTCCTTATGAGCTGTCTGTCTTTTGCTAAGTGTCTTCTTTACTCTTTAGTCTTTCACTAATGGTCTCTTCAGTGTCCTCCAGCTTCTTTCCAGCCCCATAGACACTTCCACCGCAAGTTTAGGATTTTTTAACAGCACTCCAATTTCGGTTATCAAAACTTGTATTAGTTATCTATTGGTGCATAATAAGTCCATCTAAAACTTAGTGGCTTGGAACAATAGTAATTTATTATTTCATAGTTGCTGTGGATCAGAAATTTGGGGGCAGCGAATGACTAGATGATGCCCAGTTACCACCACCAACTGCTCTGGCAGGGATCACAATAGAGGGTCCTAGTCAGAGCGGGAAAAAAAGGTAGAGCAAAATTCAAATTCACACACACACACAAAGGCCAGCCTTGCTGGTCTGACAGAGACTGGAGAAACCCTGAGAGTATGGCCCCTGGACACCCTTTTAACTCAGTACTGAAGTCACTCTTGAGGTTCACCCTTCAGCCAAAGATTAAACAGGTCTATGGGGCCAACTATAACACATGTGAGGAAATGCTTCGTAATTCAATCACATATACGAGACTAATGGGCACGCCAGCCTAAAAGCAAAGAGAAAGCAGGAAGGAACAGATGAAACAGGAAACCCGGGGTGGAGAAGGGGAGAGTGTGGACCCATTGCGGGCTTGGCAACCAATGTCCCAAAACAATTTGTGTGTTAACTGGTTAATGAAAAACTAATTTGCTCTGTCAACTTTCACCTCAATCACAATAAAAAGAAGAAAAAGTAACTAGCAAAATTAAAAAAAAATAATTTAGGAGCAGCTTAGTTGGGAGGTTCTGACTTGGGTATCTCTCATGAGGTTGCAGTCAGGTATCAACTGCACCTACAGTTATCTGAAGGCTTGACTAGGGCTGGAGGTTCCACACTGGTTCATGTCCGCATGGATCTTTCCATGGTACTGCGTAAGTGTCCTCCCCCAGAACAGGAGATCCAAGAGAGAAAGGGAGCTAGGTAGAAGCTATACCATTTTTATGCCATAACCTCAGAAGGGAGGTATGTTAAATTATTTGCAGACATAGTTTTAAAACCACCACAGTCTACATGCAGCTTCCCAGGTTACCCTGATGATCTTTTCCATTCTTCCCATCTGGAAGGGGAGATAGGTGTAGGAGCCTAACTGGGTCATTTTGTGGTCACTTTTCTGCTCTCAGTCCATTGGCTATCACGCAGTCACATGACCACAGCTAGCTGAAAAGAAAGCTGGGGAATTAAATCCAGCTATGTGCCTGGAAAGAAAAGAAAACAGCATTCGTTGAACAGGAAGAATGGTGAAATCATCAACCAAGATAGGGAGCACAGGAAGAAAAGGAATTTAGTGGACCTGCTTTCATTCTGAGCAAATCATTCCTCTCTTGGCAGTTTTCCTTTAATAAAATAATAAGCCACAGTGAGGAGTTATAGTTATTTTGGTATTTAATAATATTCTAGGGAGTTTCCATTCGCTCGTTTTAAATTTTGGGCAAGTGCTTGTTTTGATTTTCTGGTTTTGAAGTATGGACATAGTATCAGTTATTGTTCCTTCAAGTCCACTATGCTTCTCTGTCCTACCGCGTGATCATAAACCCTCACCAAGGGCTGTCTGTTGTCCCTTGGGGCATCTTATTGAATACTTGCATCTTCAGTAATTCATCTGGGCCCAGTGCTTTGTCTGTTTTAATACTTCTAATTGCCTAATTATGTACTAAATGCAGTGACAAAGCCCTTTATCATTTCATATATATATATATATATATTTTTTTTTTCTTAACCCTTTTCTTGCCTGGGAAATATTCCTTTTGTCTCTTTGTTGTCTGAGAAACTCTTCATTACAGGCAGCCTAGGTGGTTTCCAGGCTTGCCTCTACTGTCTGTCTGTCTGTATTATGCCAGATCTTGCCCTGTTGAATGTCGTTCCAGCTGACTCCCATCAGGCACCTGAGTCCCTGGTTATTGGTGCTCTAAAGTCAGTGTTTAGTTCCCTTTCATCCATCGCTTCTGGATTCGTTTCCACACATTGCATTCCTGTGAGAAGATAAGCAAAAAGCGATCAGAATAGTCTGGTTGTCATAACTAGTTTTTTGACAGAATTAGTGGTTATCCTGTCATTTATAGATCTTGGTGTAATCAAGTGTCTGCAGCAAGTATGCATGAACCAAATGTAATAGAAATCAACAGGTTTTTTTTTTTTTTTTAATTGTGGTGAACTTTATCTCAGGATAACCAAATCATTGATGAAGGAAAGCTTTTCTGTATATAAAACGTTTAAAGGAAGAAGGAACGTAATACTATTAGCATTTTACCATCTTTAATGAATTTAAAAAAAGGAGCCCTGTTGGCTCAGTGGTTAAGCACTTGGCTGCTAACCAAAAGGTTAGCAGTTCGAACCCACCAGCCGCTCTGCAGGAGAAAGATGTGGCAATCTGCTTCCGTAAAGATTACAGCCTTGGAAACCCTATGGGGCAGTTCTACCCTGTCCTGTAGGGTCGCTATGAGTCAGAATCGACTTGACGGCAGTGGGTTTGGTTTTGATTTTAATGAACTAATAGATCAACGCAATGATCGTCAATGGTTGCTAGTATCACAGAAACAGAAGCTAACAAACATTATGTGCCTCCTGATGGAAGTACACAATACAAACTGTTTCAGTTACTGCTGCATTGCAAGCCACCTCAAAGCTTCAAACAAGAGAGTTGATTTTGGTGATGAATCTGCAACTTGTGTAGGTGATGCAGGACAGCTGTGTACCGTGTGGTGTCAGCTGGGGTAGCTTGCAGACCGGGGACTGGAGTCATCTAAAGGCTTGCTCAGTCACGTGTCTCACTGTTGATACTGGTTGTGGGCCAAAACCTCTGGGCCGTGGCGGGAACACCTACACATGGCCTTTCCATGTAGCTGCATGGCTTTCTCACAGCATGGTGGCTGGGTTCCAAGATATGTCCAGAGAGACAGCAAGTCAAAAGCTGTATTGCAACATCACTTGTACCACATGTTTTTATTCATGAGAAACTAGTCACTAAGCCCAGCCTATATTCAAAGGAAGGGGAATTAGGAGTGTCAAAGAATTTGTAGACATGTTCTAAAACCATCATACCACGAATGAAGAATCTTGTCAAAAAATTGACCTGAATCTAACAAAGTCTTTCAATCTACCTACGTATTATAGGAAATATAGGAGGAAAGGAACATGTTAAATAACACAGTGGAAGTACAATAAGTAAAATCCAGAATGTGGAAATTTTCTACAAACTAAAGAATCTGATTTCTTTAACAAATGCACTGTAAGAAAAGAGAGAAAGGGAAGGAGGACACATATATAGAGTAAAAGAGTTTTTTTTAAGAGATGTGAACAATTTGCATTGTATAGACACTCTTAGATCTTGATTTGAACAACCAAGACAAATTTAGACAATTCAGAAAAATTTGAACATTGACTGGATATTTGTTGAAATTAAGGGGTTATGGTTTTGTTAGTAGCCTCATACTGGTACTATGGTTTTTAATCCATCTTCATTAGGTAGTGCAAACAGGTAACATGCTGAGCTGCTAATCAAAAGGTTGGAGGTTTGAGTCCACCCAGAGACATCTCAAAAGAAAGGCCTGGCAATCTACTTCCAAAAAAATCAGCCAGTGGAAACCCTGTGGAACACAGTTCTACTCTGACACAAAAGGGGTCATCATGAGTCTGAGTTGACTTGATGGGAACTGGTTGGTTGTCTTTCAGAGATACATAATGTAATATTTATAAATGTAGTGATGTCTGGGATTTGCTTCAAAGTACTGCAACATGTGGGGCAAGTGGGTAGGGGGCTTTATATAAAACAAGAATTGATTGGTAATGAAGCTGAGTAATGGATAGATTGGGATTTAGTGTTATTTATAAATGTTTGAATTTCCCATAATGAAAGATTTTTAAAAATTATAATGAAATTTATATCCTCTACCATTTTTGTTTTATTTTAAGATGGAAAGTAAAACTCATTGACCAGACTTCTTTGATATTTCTTGGTATTGTTTTGCACTGCGTAAAATTTGTCAAAATCTAAGTTCCTTAAGATATTTTGAGAGAGAACTGCTATATTTTAAATATGGACCAGTAAAGCTAGAGCTGAAATACCACTTTTTTTTCCATCAAGTGATAATTCTAGACCATCTTAGAGTGGATTTCATTAAGGAATACTTTAATACTGTTCATTTCTATTTTCAGAGTTTTACCTTTACCTATTTCCCATTTCCATTTTCATTTTCTGGCCAAATGCAATTAACTTCTTTTGAACTTTTATTTTCTGGCAATAACCAAATTTATCTTCAGTCCCTGTATAGTGTGATTTTTTTTTCCCATTTACTTTCCTATGAGGTGTTTTGGCTTGAGTGAGTCACGCATGTCTACATTTTCATTCTAATTTTTTTATCTACCTCATCTTTCCTAAAGTTACTACCATTTCAGTCGTTCTTGCTGATGACTGTAGAGATAATACTGATTTTTCAAAACCTTAACAATTGAAGAATCTGGCTTGTCTCCGTATTCAGCGTTGACTGATGTTCAAATAACTTTACCTGTCGTGAATCGACACCAAACATCAACTGGCATGGGGTAAAAAAAAACTCTAGAAGCATACTGGATGGCAGGGAGGCTCTCCTGAAACTGAAGCATACCATTGAAAACTGATTGTTACTACTCCTAGAAATACTACTTACTAGACTTTTCCCCCTCTTACTCCTGATTCCTAGAGATACAGTGTCTTCTGGTTTGAAGCCTGATAATGTGACAACCAAGTATTTGTTATAAGAGATTTATTATCGTTCAGGTATATTTGTCAACCGTATAACCTAGGTTCTTCTATGTAACGCTAAGCTGATAGAATTTTACCTAAGCGGACTTCACTGCCCGCCACTGCCTCTCCATGTAGGAGACCCAGGGTTGGTTCCTGACCAAGCCACCTCGTGCACAGCCACCACCCGTCTATAAGCGGAGGCTTGTGTGTTGCTTTGATGCTGAACATGTTTCAGTGGAGCTCCCAGGCTAAGACAGACTAGGAAGAAAGGCCTGGCAATCTACTTCGAAAAATCAGCCAGTGAATGCCCCCGGGGATCACAGCGGTCTAATTTTTAGCTGATCATGGGGATGAGGCAGGAGTAGTCAGTGTTTCTCTCCCATATCCATGGGGTCACCATGAGTCGGGAGCTGACCTAAAGACACCTAACGACAAGAACAGCATTTCACTGACTCATTTATAACTGCTTAGAGAAGCAGCATGGAAAGTATTGCCGCTCTCCTAGCTACCCAGATGTATTGGGAGTGTTATTCATACTTTGTGCTTCAGTTTCCTTGTTGTTAATCACCTCATATCATCTTCAAACACACTTTCAACTCAAACAAATCTTCTCTGAACTTCACTTTTTTCAACTTTTGAAGTAGCGTAAATTGTTATTTCTTTTTTTAGAACTTCTCTATGTCTTTCTACCCTAGTTATTGATGCTGTGGATTCTTCATCAGAATTTAGAGGCCAAATTGTACTTTTCTAAAAAAAAGAGGGTATCATGAACCTTCACAAAGCGGCACTTCGGCGTTGTAGAGCGGAATCATAGTGGGTGTGCCATCGTACAGCTACACAAGCCAGCCTCATATGCATTTTCAGCTGATTGGGTATTTGCTAAAAGTGGATAATTTAAATTATCTACCTGCAACTTAATTCCTGTAGATCTCAGTTTTTAATCTTACAAGCGGTTAGCATGCATTAAATGCCACCATGAATTGGCATAGAATATAATTTACATTTTCAGAAGTTAGATATTAAACTCTTACTATATAGTTCACAGATATTTGTTGGCAAAGTGAATATAGCAGTTTTTAGTACTTCCTCCCATAATCTGTTCATATCACAACAGCTACAAAGAATTTGGTTGAGCCAGCATCCATAGAAAGTTCCTGAAGAGTAGTTAACACAAGGGACACACAAAATCATTAAGATAAGTGGTCCAAATGTTGGGGGGTGAAGCCTACTTAACAACAGGGCTAGATTTAAGTTATAGTATGAGGAAGAAGGAGAGAAAATTTCACCTCTCAAAAGTATTCTATTTCTACCTTGATGGCTGTTTTCCCAAGAAATTTCTCTATGGCAATTTATTTTATTAACTACTTGCCTGTCTTTCATCCTGATCACTTTACTTTGGAACATTTGACTTTCTAATGACTTTAGCAACTTTCTTTGGTCCAAATAGGTCATTTAAAAAGTTTTGTGTTTCTTTTCTTCACTGCATTTGACATCGTTCTGGAAATGCTTTTGCTTCTGTGATCTGTTATGCTTGCTCTGAGTCTACCTCCAGGCTAATTTTTCTCTTATTTTAGAGCTGTGGTCACTTGTGCCACCCCTACTTCAGCTCCCAGGCCTGGGTAGGGACTGTCTGAAGGTCATCACATTGAAGTTTACAGATATGTGAGGTAACCTTGCTCAGATCTTGGAATTGTTTACTACTGGCCCCTCAAAAGAGGAACCTACTTGCTGCTACAGAAAAGATCAAAGATTTATATCTGGAACAATACCACACCAAACACAATTTCAAGCAAAAGTAAAAAAAAAAACAGAGGAAGATAGGCCTTACGTTATTTTAAAAATCAGGACCAGAAAAGGGTTACTCCACCAGCCACTGGCATAGTTCACCCAGGAACCCATCTTGGGCTGGAGAGAGAGTTATAACTCTGACAGGGAGCCAGAGAAGGTTCAGAATGAAACAGAGAACAGACCAAGGTCTCCTCCAGACATAGGAGGCAGTAAATCTTCATACTAAGAAGTAAAGCAACCATTACTGTGCTTTAAAAGACTCAGTAAGGAGTTTGTTTCTGTTTTGATATTGCCCTGTGCTTGCATGCTCTAGGTAGGCTTCCTCTTCAGTCTCTCACCTCTTCTCCTCGTGTTTTGTAGTTCCAAAGCCACAGTTCTAATTCATATCCTCAAAACATAAAGTACCAATATCCAAAGTCTAATATCAATGTCTGATACTGAGCATCTACCACTTCCAGGCACGGTTGTTGCTGCTTTTACATCATCTCATCTTGATCAGTAGGTCAGGGTTATTACCCTTCCTTAGAGATGAGGTAGTTAAGTAATCATTTGCTCAAAGCTGTACAGCTAGAAATTAAAAAAAAAAAAAAAAAAAAATTAGGTAACTTGAATTTGAACACAGGCTTTTCTACTCACATTTGTGATCCCTCCCCAGCCCCCCACCCCCCGTTCACTCTGTTATAATGTCTTCTTATATCCTTCCTTTAAATCCTCCTCTTTCAGGCTTATTTCCCCTTAAACCAAAACCAAACCCATGGCCACTGAGTCAAATTCCAGCTCATAGTAGCCCTGTAGAATGGAGTAGAACTGCCCCATCAGGTTTCCAAGGCTGTGAATCTTTATGGAAGTAGACTGCCACATCTTTCTCCTGTGGAGTGGTTGGTGGGTTGGAACTGCCAACTTTTGGGTTAGCATCTAAGTGCTTAACCACTGTACCACCAGGGCTCCTTTATTCCTTCTTAGACTTATCAGATACTATTTTTTTTTCACCTCCCTGTCCAAAAACAGAGAGTCACTGTGTTGTTTTTCCTTACTTGTGAATGTAGCATTCAAAGCTCTTTCCAGACTTGCCCTGCCTTTTCTTGTCACATTCTTCTGCTTCCACCTGACAGCTGTACTTCATGGAATTCTCTTTTCCTTGTGATTACTAATTAGTATGCTACCTTGCACATTTGAAATACTCATTGCCCTCTGTGCCTTCATGTCTTCCCTTCTGATTTGGTTCCTTTTCCCAGTGATACTACTTGTTTCTCCTTTCCTTAAAATTTTTATTCAAATCTTCTCTTATTGAACCAAGTTGACTCTTCATTGCTGCATGACATTCCCTTCTGTAGCCATTGTGTGTGTTGCATTGCTGTGTGTTTGCTGTTTGGCTTGTTATAATTATATATGCCTGTACGGGCTATTATAAACAGTTATTTAAGTTCCTTTCAACCAGATACTTTGTGCTTTTTTTCTGTTTAACATTACCTCAAAGGAACTCGTAGAGTTTTTGATCCAGACAGCATTTAAGCAGTGATTACTGACTTTTGTTCTGTTTGAAGCCTACATTTTAATCAGCTGACAGTGTATTGTCATGTATAATAATTAAAACTAGATGTTCACATTAAGAAAAAAAGGAAGATGATAATAACTACTTGAAAAAGTGGATAGTTACAAAATTACATTATAGTCCTGAGGATCAAACGGGCTAAAACAAAAGAAACCATCCAAAAAAAACCTGGCTAATAATTAATTTTGCCAAAAAAATGTTGTGTTTTGAACTTTTGGTGGCTTTAAGTTTATGAAGGCATTTGAAATGTTTAGCTGTTGAAGGTGATCATTTACTTTTGTGATGTAATCATTTCCTTTCATTCCCCTTTTCCCCCTTAACGTGAGGGAAACACAGCCCAGCCAGCGGCGTCAGTTGGGTGCGATACAGACTTGTGCTAAAACTAAAGCAGCCCCTGGGCACCTCTCGGAGACGAGAGTTTGGGGATGGGATGTGAAACTGCTGGTCTTTTTCAATCCGGTGCTTTCTTTTTTCAGGTTTCCTGAGATGCAGTTTTTTCAACAAGAAAATGTGAGAAAGATTCTTACAGATGTTCTTTTCTGTTACGCCAGAGAAAACGAGCAGTTGCTTTATAAACAGGTAATGAAAATATCGTACAGGTGGCATCCATTGACTCGAAATTTCCTATACAGCTTGACAAATGATAGCGCAGTAATGTAGCCTTTACTGTATCCAGAGTTGTATCATCATGGTAAAGCAATCACAGACCTGCTTGTCTGCTGCGTGGTGAGAAGAGTAAGCTCGTTGACGCACATATGCGTCTTCCTCATTATAAGGCATTCCACCAAATTGTCTTCTGTAAGGCTGTTCAGTCTTTTCTTTCAGCTCTTGGAAGTTTGTTTATAAACAGCCTCTTTGAAGCCAATCTAGTAATAAAACTTTTTAGAGTTATAGGTATAAATATTGTTTCTAAGTACAGCATTTATAAGTACATGAAATGCCATGTAAAAAATAAAGTATCCCATTACTCTTCAAAGTTTGCCAGTAATGGAACTTCAGAAAGTCCTGGGAAGTTCACAGAATTTTTCAAAATGTATGTTTAGTTTCTTCGTGATCCTGTGATTTGACTGATCACATGGCTAAAGCAAAGCAGATTGTTGGATTATACATTTTCATTAAAATGTAAATGGTTTACTTAATAGGTAAGGAAAATAGACGTGGTTGGATATAAGTGGCACTTTAAACTGAATTCATAAATTGTCTGATTGATGGCCACCTAACTTCACTTTAATATTAAAAAAAGCCTGTATAGTGAGAGCAACATACTTAATTTGAAATAAAATAGATCTGAAGATAGTACACCAAGTCTGAGTACAGTTATCCTAAATAATATATTCGTTATAATTGTATTCGTAGAATACCCAAGGGGACTAATTTTATCTTAATTTTTATATTAATAATATGTTTTTATATTAATTACTTGCTGACAATAAACTTTTAGAATTAGAAATGGAAAAACGTATCTAGTTCATGATGGCAGCCAAAACTATAAAATGTCTAACGATCAATTTAACAAGAACGGTACAGGAGCTATATGAAGAAAACTATAAATTTTATTGAAGGATAGAAAGCAAGAAGCGAATAAGTAGAAAATGATAGCATGTTCTTGGGAGGGAAGACTAAATAAAAGTATTAATTCTTTTGAAGTTAATATATAAAACATACTACCATTCCAACAAGAATCCATTGCAAACAATTTAAAAAGAAATTTATTGTGTTTTAGATGAAAGTTTATACAGCAAATTAGGTTCCCGTTTAACAATTTTTATACAAATTGTTCCATGACATTGGTTACAATTTTCACTGTGTCAGCATTCTCATTTTAAGGGGTGGATAAGCCAGTAAGCAAGGTAACCATGAGCTTACTCGTGCTTACTTGCTAATCTGTAGTGAACAATTTCACATGGGTTTCACCACATCAAAGAATGACAGAGGGTGATATTAAAATTTCTATAAAGGTTTTGTGATCAAAGTGATATGATAGTAGCATGGAAATAAACAAATAGATCCATGGAACAGATTAAAAACAGATCCAAGCATATGTATATGAGATCTTAAAGTGATACCAAAAACCAAGAACCAGACCCACTGCCATTGAGTTGATTCCGACTCAGAGTCACCCCACAGGGTTTCTAAGGCTGTAAATCTCTACAGAAGCAGATTGCCACATCTTTCTCCTGTGTAGCCACTGGTGGTTCCCCACAGCCGACATTTCAGTTCACAGTCGACCACTTTAACCCCTGTGCCACGAGGGCCCAATGGATTCATTAATTTAGTAGCTTAGAATATTCATCAAGGATCCAAGTTTCTTCCTGTTTTTCTACTTTCCTCTCCTCATTGTGTTGGCCTTTGTCAAGTTTTATCTCCTCCTTATACCTTGCAGTAAAGGGTTTGATAATAATGAGTCAAATCAGAATAAAATGATCCCAAGTTTATACACTTGTGTTCCTATAGTGAAAGAAAAATCTAGATTAAGGAAATCTTATGATAATGGAAAGAAGTTTCATTGACAAGGAACAAAAATGTTAACTGCACAGCTCCACTGTTGGTGATGTATGTGAGCCATTGTATTTGTGTGGGCAACTAGGCAGAAATATGGAAGATCAGATTCTTGATAATTTAGACAAAGTCATTCAGTTATTCAATAAGAAAGTATTACTAACTTTCTCCTGTGTATCACTTAAAAAGACTTAATTATCCCCGTACATGTTTAAATCCTAAGGATTCTTTACAGAGAAATAATACCTGGCTGTAAAAGGACCGAATATTTAGCTGGATCAAATTTAAGAAAAAACCTTGAGTTCCATCACAAGCTGTTAAAGCTATTATTTTGTACTAGGTGACACCCCGTTTAACATCGACCATATTGTTAATAGTTATGGGATTTTATTGAATTAATGAGACTGTTATCATGTAGTAGAATGTCTTGCTGAGTTAATTGAAACTGCAGAGATTATATAAATGGTATTAATGAACTTTGACTGCCTGATGCCTCAGCTTTAATAAAGACTGCTTGGTGGGCTAAATGAACACAGGCAGATAAAAGAACAGGTTCAATTTTGTGAGCCTACAGGCTGTTGATGAAGAAAACTTCGTTACCTTTATTTTCAACTGGCATAAGTTTGGAGTGCAGTGACTACTAACTATCCAGCAGGGATAAAGGCTTTAAGCAGGCATAAATGCTGACAGTGTAGATGGACGCAAAATACATATTTTGAGAACCGAGAAGTACATTGACAATATACTTTTTAATTGTGCTTTGTCAGATTCACAACATATTGAATTTATGATCACTCATTCTGAATATTTTTCTTTGCCTTTAAAGAGAGCTATATACTTGTCACTTGTATTTATTGATCAGGTTTTACTAATTTAGAAATGAGAGCAGAACCGATAATCTCTTTCAAGTCTATTTGAAAAAAAAAAATCTCTAGGTAGAAGTCAAAACTGGACTTTGAAAGATTGCTTTAACTATCCATTCTGCAGTCTTCAGAGGACACTTAATTTCCATTATATACAGAGTACTTTTACTTATTGCTCTGAAAAATTGAAATAAGATTTTTATATTTGATTTTTACCACTGTGTTGGTATATTGAGTGGTACCAGTAAAACCAAAAAAAAAAAAAAACAACTAGTTGCCATCAGTCAGGTCGACTCCAACTCAGCAACCCTATAGGACAGAGAAGAGCTGCCCCATAGGGTTTCCAAGGAGCACCTGGTGAAATGGAACTGCAGACCCACCAGGGTTTCCAGTTGAGTGGTAGATAGTTCCATTCACTCAGTCAGTATGTTGTGAGCACATTCTATGTGCTGAGCCTGTAGTAGGAGCTGGGTTAAAAAGAGATGAGCTGCATTGTCCATGCCAAGCTTACACTTCGAGCTGTCTCATTTCCTCTCTGCCTCTCTCTCTCTCTCTCTCTCTCTTTTTTGCTCACTCGCTGTAACACACATATACACATACACACACATTACTGCAGTTCACAGTTGTTATTTATTTATTTATTTATTTATGTGTCTTCCTGCCTGGACCGCAAGCTCCGTAAAGATTAGGAACTTGCCTGTTACATTCACCTCTGTGTCTGTTGTGCCCAGCACATCATAGGCATTTAAGACGTAGTTTTTGGAATGAAGGAATGATGAACGATGCATGAGCAAGTGGAGAATTGGAGAGGGTAGTGTCTCAGAAACTAGAGGAAAGAGAACATTTAAAGAAGGTGGAGAAAATGCGTTTAGATGTGAGCCCTTTCTTATAAACCAGCCATAATTAGAAAATATGTTAAGGGAAAGACCCATTCAAAAGATCCCAGCACTAACAAGAAAATCTAGTAGTAAATCCAATAAGAACTATGCACCTGTACAGATTTTTAGATTAGAAAATTCAGTGTTCTTAAAAATATCAGTTCTCTTCAAGTATATCTATATATTTTAATGCAATACCAGTAGAAACTGGAAACCCTGGTGGCATAGTAGTTAGGTGCTATGGCTGCTAACCAAAAAGTCAGCAAATTCGAGTCCACTAGGCATTCCTTGGAAACTCTATGGAGCAGTTCTTCTCCGTCCTGTAGGGTTGATATGAGTCGAAATTGACTCGACGGCAATGGGTTTGGTTGGATTTGGTGGCGTAGTGGTTAAGAGTTACAGCTACTAGCCAAAAGGTCGGCAGTTCAAATCCACCAGGTGCTCCTTGGAAACTCTGTGGGGCTGTTCTGTTCTGTAGGGTCACTGTGAGTTGGAATTGACTCAGTAGCAGTGGGTTAACCAGTAGAAATTACAGTGTCTTGTTTAGCATTTCATGTAACTAAATGGTACTGAAGTTCACCTGCCTGAAAAATGAGTAAGAATAGGCAAAATAATCTTGCAAAAAAGAGTAGAAAATACTGAGTATTTGTACTACCAGAAATTAGAACATTTTAAAGCTCACATCATTAAAATAGTAGCATTCTGGTTAAGAGCATACAAACCAATGGTGTAGCCGTAAAAGCCCAGAAAAAGTACATGCTAAATATCCAAACTATGGTAAAAATGTTATTTTACATCTCTTGGGAGAAATAGATTATTCAGTAAATGGTGTTATTTAATAAGTTAGTTCTAACTTTTTTGGAGGAAAAAAGAAAAACATATTTATTCCTCATGGCAAAATTTAATACCAGATAGTTTTTTACTGGACTGGGAGGTGAAGATTTAACTGAAAAAAAAAAAAAAAAATTATACGCTTACCTAATCTCAGATGAGGAAGGTCTTTTTAGATATGAAAGCAAAAAAGAAACCATGAAGATGATTTATTGTTTTGACTCTTTTAAGGTATACAACTTGAGTGCGTTAGAGTCACAATTAAAAGGCAAATTACAAATTTGGGAAATTATTTGTAACAAAAATAAGAAAAGGTTAATATCCTTTATTGATGAAAGACTATCACAAACCATCAGGAAAAAGAAAACGCTTCATTAGGAGGAAACGGGCAACTCATTAAATAAAAATGATCAATAAAACTTTTTAGTTTAGTTTCGCTAGCATTTGAAGAAATTAAAACAATTTACCTGTGAAATTTGAGAGGATTTTTAAAAACCACTATGCATATTGGTGAGGATGTGGTGAGAAGGCAATTTTTATGCTCTAGTGAGAGAATGCTTTCTGGAAGCCAGCTCAGTTATATGTATCAGATAGTTTTACCCTTTTACTCAAAAATTCTACTTTTAGGGGAATTATCCTAAGGAAATAATCAGAAAGAGGCAAAAAGTTTACCACAAGGATATCTATTAGAGTTTTTAATTTATTTGTTTTACCCATAGTTCCTTTCTTCCCTTCCTCTCTCCTTCCCTCCCTCTTTCCTTTTTTTTTTTTTTTTTCTTTTTTTGGAGGGGAGGTGAGTTTTTTTGTAGTTTTCTACAATAAATAGCTATTACTTGGGTCATTAAAATTATGACACTTTCTGATTGAAATGACTTATTTATTATTGCAGGAGGTTAAACCCCTCATAAAGATTTGTAAAGCACACTTAGCAATGCTTCAGAAAGCTCTGATGCTCTACTTCCAAAAATTAGCCAATGAAAAACCTTAATCATCACAACAGTCCGTCCCGTCGTGCGTGGGGGGTAGCCATGAGTCAAGGGTTGACTCGATAACTTAACAGCAACGACAACACATGCTTAATTCCATTTTTTCTGGGCGTCTACGTTGTTCTTCTAAGGGATATTCTTCTCAAGGTTTGGCTAGTGAGGAGATGGTTACCTAGAAAAGATTGAGCAATGTGCAATAGTTTGTCCTAAATCACACTAAATTATCAATGTATCATAAATTATTTTGTAAAAATGTTATTAAGTTATTTCTCATTCAAGGTTAGTGAAAGCTTGTAAATGAATTCTGTTAGAGTTTACTTTTATATTTTTGTGATGACAACTGTATTCCTAAGATTAGTATGGGGCCATAAGAGAGGGCTGGGTAGCCCTTTCCTTCAATTTCCTGCTCCCAAGAAGCCTTCTCTAATTCTACCAGGAAAGATTTCCTCCTTCTCTGCTCCTGTATTTTATTTTTATTTCCTCTAAAAGTGATATTTTGTCTTGTCATTTTATAAAAGATCATCCTTAGTTATTAAGCAAAAGTAAAATGATAATTTACTCACTTTAAGAGGCAGAAATTAGTATAATCTATTTTTAAATTGTTCAGATATGTCTTTTAATGCTTAAGGAAAAAGAATCTTAACACGGTACGTCACTAATGTGGAATAATATTTCTGCACAGTGATGGGTAAATAATGGATTTTTACAATACTCTTTTAACGATAGATTAGTAACTAATATTATACCTTTTGTTTCTGTGCCTATTCATGTAATCCACAGGTGAACCCCAATATGAGGAAAAAGAAAATTATATTGCTGAAATCAGTAAATAAATTTATAATTAACCCACTTGAAGTAGACAGGGAAAAAAATTAATGGTAGTCTTCTGATTAAACATGTCGAAAATTGTATTTTTAAAAATTTATTTTCTGTCATACCTGCTTAAGATTGTTCCCTTTATTAGCCAGCGTTTCCAGCTAGCTGACTTCAGCTCTTCCTAAATCTACAGACATCCTAATTTCGAACCATTATATAATGAAAACATTGGGTGTAATTTCCTTCGGTCTGCAGTTCTTAGTTGCCCTTCTTACTGCAGATCTTTACACTGTAGCGCATGATTATAATTTGCATAAGTGAAATTCATATTTATGAGTACAGATCTTGAAGCAACTGACAGGTGCAAGGTTGTCTACCATGCCAATTTATTGTTTGTTGTGTTACTTAAAAGAGAACTGCTTTCCATGTTTTAAATAAGAATAAGTGCTGTGGTTGAATTGGAATCAAATTCTAAAAGCAGATAAAATCTTGTTTTATAGCTTTCCATTTTTATGCTTTTCTAAATAATATGGTAATGTTGCGGGTGACCATAAGTTGAAGAAATGTCTAACTGAGCTTGTAATATCCACTAATGGACTCTCAAAATGCGTGCCTCTCACTTCTCTTGCTCTTACGTTTCAGGGCATGCATGAGCTGTTAGCGCCCATTGTCTTTATCCTCCACTGTGACCACCAAGCCTTTCTACATGCTAGTGAATCCGCACAGCCCAGGCAAGTTTTTATACAAGCTCTGTCTCTTCATTCAGCCCTGCTGTAATCTGTTTTTACCCCAAAATCTTTTAAATTGAAGGTACTTCTAACTTCTTGTAAGTTGTAAACGTGGTTTTGTTTAACGTGGCTGATTAGAAGGGTCCGATGTACATTCGACTTAATAGTTTTAATCCTACTTCCCCTATGGAGCAAATATGGAATTGTAAATATTGCTAAGAATCATTTATCTGTACCAGGAGAAGACAAATAACTAATAGGTGAAGGAGAGGGAATTTTTGTCATACTGGCAAAGGTGCTGACGATTGATAATATTTATATATACTGTCCTCCAGTGGCCCGTTCTTTCACTACAAGCTGCGTGAGGATCTCTTCTGTGAGATACTTGTCACCAGGTTTGTCTCAGCTCAGTTCGTGAATAATGGAACGGTGCCACAAAGAACCCCATTCTCTAAATAAACAAAAATGGCTACTTGTGTTTTTAAGAAACATATTTATTATTAGTTCAGCACTTACTTTAGTAATTGCATTTGTCTTAGGCTAAGTGTTAGAATTCATGTACTAATTTAAGGTACACTGACTGACTTACGGGCCAGAGAGGCAACCAAGAAGCATTTTGGGAATGGCGAGTTCTAGGATTGTCAAACTTTGTCATGAGTAATCCACAGGCTAATATGTCTGTGTGAGTGTTGGGGACGGGGCGGGGGGCGGGGGGACTTTATTAACCAAACACAGCTGTCCGTTTTACTGAGCTTATATTAGAAAAAAAAAAATTTTTTTTTTCCTTTGTTAAATTTGCTTTTGTCTGCTATTACAGATTAGTATTTTCAAGTGTCCCTTGAGCTTTTATAACTTTACTGAGTTTATTGGATATTAACAATAGTAACCATATCTTAATTGCATTTGCTTCAGTTACTTCTAAAATAGGATAAGAATAAAGTTAGTATTAGAATCTTCTTCTTGAGCTAGTTTTGTCTTTAAAAAATGTGTATGCAGGTGTATGTACTTCAGATGAAAATATAAATGACTGAAAATAGCTTTTAAATGAGTTGGACATACTTCGTCAGCTATTTCAATTTGTAAAAAAGTAAAAGCAACACCATAAAATAGAGTTTTAAGAGGTGCTGCCACTGATTAGTTGCTGTTAAAATATAATAAAAATACAAGCTATTAAAAAAAATAAGTTAATACCTTGATATTGCATAGTTGACCAATAACAATTTTTTTGTTGTTTTGGAGTGCACAGGTGATGGATTGGAGTAATCATTTATTCTAGACGAAGCATATTTAAGAATATTGTAACATTCTGTATTTTTTATTTGGAATAATTAGAGTTATTTCATTGTGGAATAAACAAGGCAGCTAATTTGTTTTCGATCTTTAAAGAAAGAAAGGGTTTTATTTGTTAATAGAGTTACTCTTTTTATTACAGAAGGCTGATTTTTTTTATTCACACATTGTATGAAAGTTTGCTTATGAGTGTAGAATAAGGCACCCTCTGCATTCCTTTCAGTTAAAAAAGTACACATTTTGATTGCTTGTATTGCTTTTTTAAGTGAGGAAATGAAAACTCTCTTGAACCCTGAGTATCTGGAACATGATGCCTAGTAAGTATGAAGACTTTTGTTTTGTCTGTTTTATTCTTTTGCGCTTCCCTTACTTTGATAAAAGGTTAACATCAGCATTATATCATCTTCCTGATTTCTAGTGCGATGTTCTCACAACTTATGGAAACTGCTGAACCTTGGTTTTCCACTTTTGAGCATGATGGTCAAAAGGTAAGTCTTAAAGAGTACACATCCTTTAAAATATTTGAGGAAACAAATGATTTCAGTAAGTAATAACAAATAATCAGTGTAAAAGCCACTGTTATTACTACTACCGAAAAATGGAAATCTAAAAATGCTATGGAGTAAAATTGAACTGAACGTGTAAACCATTTCTCTAATAATATTTGAAGGTATATACAATGACAGTATGAAAGATTTTTTTTAAACAAATTAGAAACTTTCCTTTAAATGTATGTGTATATTATCCATGAAGTCTAATTCTTACTTATAAGGTTGTTATGAACTTCAATAGATAAGTGCACCTACCTGTTTGATTCATTGCTATGCTGGTGCGTTGATGGACATTGTTAATGAAGTGCGTAGAGAAATCTGTATCAAGTGGATTGTTTTCTCTTTGAAAAGTAAAGCATCACTGTTGAATTCACACATTTAGCATCAATACCGCTTACCATTATTTTCTCTTATCCATACTTTAGCTACACTATTGTCGAGATACAGCTTGTGTACCGTAAAATTCATCCAGTTAAAGTATACACTGCAGTGGATTTTAGTATATTCACAAGATGGTGCAGTCATCACCATCTAATTCCCAAACCTTTTCATCACCCCAGAAAAAAACAAACAAACCCACACTCCATTTTCCTCTCCCCACAGCCCCTGGCAACACTAATCTACTTTCTGTATCCGTATCTGTGGATTTGTTTCTTCTGGATAGTTCATATAGATAGAATCATACAATATGTGGTCTTTTGTGACTGGCTTCTTTTATTTAGCATAATGGTTTTCAAGATTCATTTATGTTGTAGGAGGTATCAGTACTTAATTCCTTTTTAGGACTAAATACATTCCATTGTATGGATATAACACGTTTTGTCTTTCCATTCATCAGTTGATAAGACATTTGGGCTGTTTCCACCTTTTGGCTGTTATGATTACTGCTGCTATGTACACTCATTTACAAGTTTTGTAGGAACATGTTTTTTCAGTTTTCTGGTATATTTCTAAGAAATCGAAGTGCTAGATTAACTATACTTCTTAACAAACATACATGCTAACTTAGAGGTCATTGCCTTTTCATTGTTATTACACAGTTTTTGAAAAATTGCAGATTCTTCTGGCTAGGCTTATTATTAGAAGTATTTGGTATATTATGTCCACCCAGTCTTAAATGTCCAGTATGGTTAATTTCCTTTATATTGGTATAATTAATTGCATTCTGGTTGGAAACCCATATATCACTGTCACTTCAATCCATCTGTTAAAGAATGAAATGGGTAACGAATGCTATTCATGCCTTTGACCTAGGTCAGGGATTGGCAAACTCTTGCTTGCAGGCCAAATCTGGCCTGCTGTCTGTTTCTGTACAGCTTTCACAGTGGTTTTTCCATTTTTTAATGGTGGGGGAAAGAACAAAAACAAAAGAAGAAAAATATGTTATGACGTGAAAATTATATGAAATTCAAATTTCCGTGTCCAGAAATAAAGTTTTATTGGAACACAGCCACGCCTAAAATATTTACTATCTGATTCTTTACAGAGGAAGTTTGCTGACCCCTAGCTTCAGTGATAAAGTTGTCCTTCAGCAATATATCAACATGTTACATATCCCACGTGTGAGGTTGTTGGATGTTAAACCTGCTGTATGCATAAGTGACAAACTACTCTGTGTTTTAAAACAATGTCTTTATGTTCTTGGCAGGTGATTTGATGAAGTCATAGACTTACATGTGAACATCAAAATTTTGAGCAGAGAGTGGCTGAACACATTTAAATGCAGCCAACATGATCATGCCATTCAGTAGCCATTTTATATTTTATGACTGGTTCACAGTATCTGAGAACCTGCGTGATTAAAATGTGAGGGTTACCATTTGTCAGGTTTGCCTGTTTGTTGGCGTTGATATTGCTGAGTCAAGATTATGAAAGTGGCTAAGAACACAAAGACATTCCGTTTATTAAGCAACACATAGATGTGACTTCAGAACATTGATGTTATTTGTATATATCGATGAATAACATATTCCTAAAAGTATATCTAATGAGTTACTTTTCATCCTCCCTTTTTATTCTGTTTCATAAGTCTGTCACCTTTTTTTAAAGTTCTAGAAATTTATATCTTCCCCATTCATTTCTTTTAGTTTCTTTGAGTGTCAACTATATCACTGCTTAGTTCAGCAGGCAGTCTTTTCGTAGTAAGACTTTCTTGAAAAAGGAAGCAGTGTGTTGGTTTCTATTCTGGCACAAGCTCATTATCTCATTGTGTCCCTATAACAAACAAGTTTGTGGCCTGGCACTGATCTGCAGACCACACTTTGAGTAGCACATTAAAGAAATAGTTAAAAAAAAAAATTTGTAGTTGTACTGATGGTCATAGCTGCCCCATTTGATCATATATGATAAATGGAAATAGCATTCTTTATTATAAGAAATCCTGGAGATAAGGGAATATTTTATATTAACTTTATCTCCTTTTGTGATTTTATTGTTAGATAAGCTAAGCTGGTTAACAGTGTTTAAGTGATCATGAGCATTTCTTAAGAGATTTTATTTTAAGTATTCTGAGCACAGGGGGAACCCTTTTCAAAGTACAGTTTATATAAGCCTGTAGTTTTTAGTAGACTGTCTTGGCTGCCAACCAGAAGGTCAGTGATTCAACTCCACCAACTGCTTCATGGGAGAAAGATGTGGCAGCCTGCTTCTATAAAGATTACAGCCTCAGAAACCCTGTAGGGCTGCTCTATCCTGTCCTGTAGGACTAACCCAGAAAACCCAGTGCTGTCAAGTCGATTCTGATTCATAGCGACCCTATAGGACAGAGTAGAACTGGCCCATAGAGTTTCCAAGGAGCACCTGGTAGGATCACTGTGAGTCAGAATTGACTCTACAGCAGTGGGTTTGGGTTTTTTGCTTTTTATATATGAATCCCTATCAAGTATTTGAAAAATTGGCACTGATAACTCACTGTATTCAAATTAGAAACTGATCTTGTGATTTCATTAACTTTTTTTTAACAGGTTCTTTTAGGATCAATGCTCTCCAAAGCCTGTAATAGTATTTCTATAGAAGTATGTTTATACAGGACCCTATATATATGATCGCGCTATAGATAGATAGAGTGATCTGTTTTCCACATGATTTGTTGAAACATTACCTGGGCACAGTGCTTCCATCCAACTCTGGCTAGTATTCAGCTACACAAGGTCCTCCATTGCAGAAAAACTACATGACTGAAATGCATAAAATGCTAAATGGATCATTTTTATGGGAATTTAGCTTTAGAGTAAACATTATCTTTCAGATATGAATGGTATCTTACAATTAACATAAATTATCCAAAACATATATTTCAAATTGATATCAAGAGGAAAAAGAATCTTAGTAGGGGTTAATTTTTTTAATTAAAAAAAAAAAACTTGTCTCCAATATATTATTTTTATAGTAAGTGTCAACAGTATTAGAGGCTTCATTTCTCCTATCTACACAAATTATTGCAAAATAATTGTACCATAAAAATTAGCATTGTCTTATATCCTTTGGACCCAAAAGACACTAGGGCACATACCATAAAAACTAGGAACAATAAAAACAAACAAAAAACCCCGTTGCTGTCGAGTCGATTCTGACTCATAGCGACCCTATAGGACAGAGTAGAACTGCCCCATAGAGTTTCTAAGGAGCACCTGGAGGATTTGAACTGCTGACCTGTTGGTTAGCAGCCGTAGCACTTAACCACTACACCACCAGGGTGTCCATAGGAACAATAAGAGAATGGATTTCCTTATGAGACTTGAAGTGATCCTAGAAGGACAGGAAGTTTTCCTTTACGGTAATACATGCTTCTCCTCTCTTCTGTACCTTCCACCAGCCTGATTAGCTGATGTTCTTATTTAAAAGTCTAGGTTTCTTTTTCTGTGTAGTCTTCCCCTTCTAGACTGAGGAAAGGAATTTTTCTTTTTGTGTCCCAGAATCTGTTCCATCAATGAAAAGATGGTGTTCCTTTTAGATATCTCACCAGTTTAGGAGGGGGGAGAAGTAGTAAAGGATACTGGAGTGTCTGAGAAGAAATAGGACTAAGGAAGGCTTTCTGGAGGACCTGACAGTTGAGTTGAATCTTTAAATATACTTGAGAGCTCTTCAGTGGAGAAACTGGGGAAAGTATGTTTCAAGTATGATAGTGACATCCCCAAGGCCTCTAGAAGCCCGCGAGAATAAAGACTGGCCAGATAATAAAAAGGTGTTATAGATCTGGCTAAGAAATTTAGAATTTTTTTTTTCCCTGAGAAGACAATGAAGAGCTACTAAAGAGGTTTAAACAGGGCAATTTAGCATAATCTACTTTGTGTTTTAAATAGATCACCTTGTGTTTTAGAAGATGGATTTAAAAGCAACTAAACAGATAGGAGGAAGGAAATTATCGGAGCCTCAAATTGAGCAGTGACAGTAGGGCTATAGAAGATCTGAGAAGTACCAAGGAGCTAACGTGGGTGGACTATGCATTCTTACTGGAGGAGGGGTTATGTGAGCATGATGAAAGAACATGTAGTTGGACAGATAATAAGCTTGGTTTTAGGCCTGCTGAATTTGAGACCCTTGTGGCAATCAAAGATTTTTGGTGAGCGTTTGAATTTATGGGAGGCAGTCAAGAGAGTACTAGGCTATGAACACAGATCAGGAAGTCTTTGGGAAATGGATATTGGTTGAAGCAGTGTGTATGACTGATATCACCCAGGGAAAGTATATAAATAGAGGATAAAACTAAGACCAGGCTCTATGAAAAACCAGCATCGAGAAACAAAGATGAATTTAAGATAGAGAAGTAGAGAGAAAATGGGTGGTAGTCAGAAAATATGAGAGTGTTGCCACAAAAGCTGACTGCAGAAAGGTAGAAATTGTGGACTGGAAGGTTAGAGGAAAGGTCAGGCATTGGGGAATTCATCAGACTTGAGGTGGCCATTGGAGTTTGCATGAAAGCAGTGCAAGTGGTTAGAGATACATTCCTCGTAATACAAGATTATGGGTGGCAGGAAAGGAAGTTGTGAGTTGGCCCAACTTAAATTTATTTTTAAATCATCTATACTTTTGATCTGGACAGTTTTAAAATCTTTTTACTCAGCGATTTAAATTGACCAGAAGGCACAGAGAGACCATTTTCTTTCTAGTGCTAGTTTCCTTTTTCTTTTTTGTATTATACTACTTTAGATGAAGGTTTATAGAAAAAACTAGCTTCTCATTAAACAATTAGTGCGCATACCGTTTTGTGGCATTGGTTACCAACCCTACGACATTCTTGACCTTGAGACCCCTATTACCAGCTTTCCTGTCCCCTCCTGTCTTCTAGTCCTTGCCCCTGGGCTGGTGTGCCCCTTTAGTCTTGTTTTGTTTTATGGGCCTAATGTTTGGCTGAAGGGTGAACCTCAGGAGTGACTTCATTACTAAGCTAAAAGGGTGTCCAGAGGCCATACTCTTGGGGTTTCTCCAGTCTCTGACAGGCCAGTAAGTCTGGTCTTTTTTTGTGAGTTAGAATTTTGTTCTACATTTTTCGCCAGCTCTGTCTGGGAACCTCTGTTGTAATCCCTGTCAGAGCAGTCAGTGGTGGTAGCTGCGCACCACCTAGTCCTATGAACTCAGTCTGGTGGAAGCCGTGGTAGATGTGATCTATTACTCCTTTGGACTAATCTTTCCCTTGTATCTTTAGTTTTCATCATTCTCTCTTGCTCCTGATGGGGTGAGACCGGTGGAGTATGTTAGATGGATGCTCACAAGTTTTTAAGACTCCAGACGCTACTCACCAAAGTAGAACATTTACTTACCAAAGTAAAGAACATTTCCTTTATAAACCGTGTTATGCCAGTTGAGCTAAATGTTCCCTGAGACTCTGGTCTTCATTGTTATGTAATACCCTATTATGTTTATGTACCATAGTTTGTTTATCCATTCATCTGTTGATGGGCATCTAGGTTGTTTCCATCTTTTTACGTTTGTGAACAGTGCTGCAATGAACATGGGTGTGCACAAGTCTATTAGTGTGACGACTCTTATTTCTTTCTATAGTATGTATTCCCAGGAGTGAGATCCAAGTATTTGCCTTCAGTTTCGCTGATCCTGTCTTCCATTGTTTCAAACCTGCTCCTCAGATCTTATATGACACTGTCCATTTCTGAAGTCTTGTTGCTTATCTTTTGGATTTCTAATTGCTGTTTTTATATGATTCCTAGTTGGAATTTATTTGACATTTCGTTCCTGTGTTATTTTCCTGAATTATTCCATTGTTTCGTCTGCCCTTGCCATGATTTTGTATGCCTTTTCCATGATCTTGTCTATTTTTTCCTCATTTTTGTTAATTTTTTCTTCAACTCCTGGATAGCTCTGAATATTAGAGATTTTAATTCCCTATCAGGTAGTTCCAGTGCCATTTCTTCTCCTGGAAAGTTATCTGGTGTTTTATTTTGGATACCTACTGAAACCATCCTATCCTGTTTTTTGTTTTATGTGTTTTGATATTGTCTTCTGTCTTTGGGACATTCAGTAGTTATTTTTGTTTATTGATTGTGGATTTGTTCTGTTCTGCTTTTTGTTTTATTTGCTTATGTCTGAGCAGGCAGGCTGTGCATTCTTTGTTGTTTGCTTGTCTGTGGGCATGATACTTCTTACCACCTTGTCCAATGGGCAGGACCAGTCTCTCAGCTACGGTGCAGCAGGGCAGGTCCAGCGGGTGCTGTGTTTCCAACTGGGAGCTCTGTGAAGCTGCTTTGCCATACTCTCTGTCCACTGATCTCCAACAGGCGTCCAAGATGGCGAATCCGTGCTGCGTTAGCTGGTAGGGAACCTCCATTCCGTATCTCTTCTTTGCTTTCTGTTCTCTGTCAGTTTCTTATTCCATTCAGTGCTTGGTTGAGTTCTTTATCTCATCATTTGACGCTTAGGGTTCCAGGATTGATGTTTTCTCTGTCTTACTTAGTTTTTCAAGTCTCTGCTGTGGTGGGATGATGTGGTGCTTCTGTCTATAGTGCCATGTTGGCTCTGCCCTCTATTTCCTGTTTTTGAGTGCTCACCCCTCAACTCAAACTAATACAGTTTTCATTTACTGTTGTCGTGTTTATGTTTTATACCCAAGAAACATGTTTCCATTAAGGCTTGCCGTTTATGTACTATGTCTGGTTAGACAAACTAGCCATGGACAAATGGTCTACAGTGGCCACCACTACCTCTAGCTAAAATTATCTTGTAAAACTTTGACATGAAGAGAAGCTGGTTAAGGGAATACAGGTAGAAAAACATTTTGGGAGGCATATCCTGACCATTGCCATCTGAGCACAGTTGTGTATATGATGATCAGCATGTGACTTCACATTTTAAGCATTTGTCGTGAGATGTTTGACATAGCCGTTTCTTGTTTAAACTTTCATTTATAAATTCAAGAATGATGTCCATGTTTTTTCTTAATTTCATATTGAAATAATATGTGCTTGATTTTTCCTGTCTTTATGTTTTTAGGGAAAAGAAGCTCTGATGACCCCCATCCCTTTCGCTAGGCCACAGGATTTAGGGCCAACAATTGCTATTGTTACTAAAGTCAACCAGATCCAGGATCATCTACTGAAGAAGCATGATATTGAGCTTTATATGCACTTGAACAGACTAGAAATTGCACCACAGATATATGGATTGTAAGTATTAAAGTTTAAATTTCAACTACATCTAATTATTATTTATGATGGTTTCTAGAAGTTAAGAACAAGAACTGTCCCAGCTCTATTTTGTGTCATATCTCTTTTGTGTCCTATGTACTAGGCTCTGTACTCATTACTTTGACATACAGCGTCTCATCTAATACTCCTACCGGTCTCATTAATTCGGAGTTATCCCTTCGGTTCAGATGAAGAAACTAAGGCTTAGACTAAGGAGAAACTAAGGCTTAGATTAAGTTTACACCCGTTAAAGTCACAATTCAGACCCAGTCAGGACTGGCTACATATTGCAGGGCCCAGTGCAAAATGAAAATTATGAGACCCTTGTTTAGAAATTAGTACAAATTTCAAGACAGCAGCACATCATTAAACCGAGCATGGAGCCCTTCTAAATGCCAAGCTCTGTGCAGATGTGCAGGTCATACATCCACGAAGCCAGCCCTGAACTCAGGTAGTCCTACAAGATGTCCATGTTCTTTCTATTTCATGATGCAGTCATCTTCTGCTCTGCCCTCAAAAGTGGATTTCTGTCAGTAAGATACATGCCCCTCCCCGGGGAACATATTATCTTAATCTTTTCAGCCACAGAACTTCTCTAACGTGTTATAGCAAAAGAATAAGAATCCAGTCATTCTTTAAATGTTCTAAGCTGGAGAACATAGAGGGTAGGGTCTCTGGCTAGAGCAACTCCTACAATGCACAGGAGCAGGGGATGAGGGGATGTGGGGAAGGAGGAAATCGATGGAAAAGTGAGGAAACAGCACTGACAATTTTTGTATGTCAGTGGCTTATAATTGTGTATAACCAAATTAGAAATATAGAGGTGTTAGTAAATATGAATTAGCTGTGTAGTGAGTGCTGTAGGCAACAAAAGTGCCCTTTATGTTGAAATCCTAAGGATTCTTAATCTAGTGCTGAGCAGTTCCTTGGTAGAAATTTTATGTAAATGCTGACTCTCAGTTGGTTAGAATTTGTAAAACTGACAAGTTATTATTGAGATGCACATAAATAGGTGCTTAATAAACATGAATTCATTATTTCAATTGTAAAACATTTCAAATAAGTCGAAAGTTTAGGACCACAGAGAGGCTGTTTATTTAGCTCAGAGAAGAGAATACCAGTGAGTGTTTTATTTATGTTTTCATGGGATACACAGCCTTTTACTAATAATAATTCTCAGCTGCTTTTCTTCTCTGAACAGTGATTGAATAAGTGTTTGCCTGTTCTAATGCTGATTGCTTTCATTTCTGTGACTTAAACTTGACCTCATCATTGAGAGTGGCTCCATAGTTCTACTGGAAAACGAGAACATGTGTGATGTGGGTAGTGGGCAGCACTGTAGGTTATTTAATGAATTGCTCTTCACACTTCTAAGTATAGATAATACATTTGTACATAATACATTTGTGATTATATACAGATAAAAATTTATTTTAAAATAGCTAATGCCAGATCAGGAGTTAAATTCTGTATTTCTCTCTGCTGTGTGCTCAAAGAACTGGTATATTCAAATACAAAAGCCCATTTTATACCCTCAAAAATTTTCACTAAGGTCTTGAATTGATGTTTTGGGGTGTGTGTCATTTCTTTGAAAAGCTCGATAATTTTTTACCTCTTTGCCTATGCTGGTACTTTGCATTGTAGTGATGACGGCATTGGCTTTGGTACAGTAAAGACGATGTGGTCCAGTTCCCTTTTCTAACATTACATTCCATCAGTTTTCTCTGCATCATAATAAGTCATAGTACTGCTTTGACATCTGACTAGCACCTCCCCAGTGAAATTCCATGAACTACTCTTAATTGTTCCAATTTTATTTATTAGTAATGACTGATAATACCAGGGCTAGTCATGGTCCTTGCTGCCTTATTAGTCACATTATTTTTGTATACAATCTCATCTGCATTGTCTCAAAAAAAAATTTTTTTTTTCTTTTAAACTTTGAACAAAAGGTCATCCATCCTTTCTATTTGGCCCTCATTTTATAGTACAGGGGTTTTAGACACCCATTTCACTTATTTATTTGGTTTTATTATGACTGTTTGTGGAGCACATGCAAGGTTCGTGTCTGACTTTTCCTCTGTTCCTGTATGCTAGCATAAGTTGTAATGCCATCAGTTCATTCCCTATTGATTACTGGTAGAAACTTTGCTGCCAAAGAATACTATGATATAAAATAGAAGTGCAGGCATTGAAATGAAACAGACCTGTTTAACCACTTTGAGCCTTGGTTTCTTCATCTGTGAAATGGAGATCAAAAATGATTATACCTGCTTTGTTAAGGGGCTTGTGAGAATTAAATCCTAATGTACAGAAAAGGTAGTGCTCAGTATGTAGTAAGCGTTCAGTATCTGTTTGGCAGTGCTTTTATTATTATCATCTGTCATTGCAATTGCTTGACTAGGATATTAATGGCTGTTTGGATATGGTGTGCCGTGAGATTCACTAAGCCTTCCACCTCTGGCTTTGGCTTTCTGTGTTTTCTTCCCCAAAGTATATGGGCTGCTACTTAAAAATGGGCTGCTGCTTACCTGGACACGTATAATAGCTGCTCTTTAGATCAGTGTTTCTAAAGAGGTAAGTACAGAAGTTAAGAGTAGACTTTTAGATGCTCTTGTAGCAATTTGGCACAATAATTTATGTTGTGGAGCCTAATGATGTAGGTGTATATCTCATGGACATGAATTTGAAACGTTTTGTTTTGTTTTATATTGTACAAGTGTTTTGAATCTAAATAATTGTTGGCGGTACTGTCTATTCCTGTTGGAAGAAAGTTGTTAGTTTTACAGTCAAAAATAATACTTGAAAATAGTTTGTGATTTGGGTAAATTTGTCATCAAATGGACAAATAGAAAATAATCAGTTGTCAGTTAATGGCAGCTTTTCCTCAGGGTGCTGATTGGACTCCATTTTGTGTCACATAAGGTGTGCTTTTGCATGACAACTGTTTTACAGAATTTTGATTTTCAAAGAAAAATATTTTCTTGTAAACTAAACTGTTCCAGTAGAATTAGAAAAACAACATGGTAAAAATATCAGTAATGAATGAGCCAATGGCAAAATACCAACAATTTCTATGGAATGGGGGGTAAATCATAAATATATGCTTACTTTTTTTTTTTTTTATGCTTACATGGGGGGAGAGAGTGTTAGCAAGACTGAATTATGCCACCTAGTGAGTCCCGGATTCTAATTTTAGTCAATCTTCAGCAGTCATGTGGTACATTAAAAGTTATTTAAACCAGTTTTCTAATACAGCTGTAATTATCATTAAGAAAAAGATTTAGCAATTATTCAGTTTTGTTTTTTTTTAAATCTTAGCAGGTGATCTTTGCTTTAGAGCAATTACTCAATTTTTGAAGCTAGTTTTTGTTCAAGTTTTTGTAAGAGAATATATGTGGATACCTTCTGAGGTAGCAGATATGTGTAGACATATTTCTCATATTTTCCTAATAAATTTCTTTAACAAAATCACAGTTAATGGTTAGTGTAAAATTTATTGCACTAACTTTGGCTGAAGTCATTCCAAATTAGCGTATGTTAATTTTCATTAAATTGATATTTATTTTGAAATATGAGAATGAGTACCCATAAATCCCAAGTGTTATGTAATAGCTTGCTTATTAACGCTCTCACTTTATATATTCAGATGCATTATCTCCCGGATAATTGTAGCTAGTTTTTCTGTTAGGAAATGTTAAATCAACTTATTATTTTAGGTTAAATAAAGATAATTTGCAATTAAATGTTCAATACTGCGTAAGTGATATTATAAAATAATATATCCTAAAATTTTCACCGTTTTTTTCATTATTTTTATGAAAGATTACTCCTGTTGCACATTGGATGAAGATTCTCTTCCTTTAATTTAAATAACTTACATCTTGAGTTGTCTTTTCTTTGCCATTTATTGATGAGTACTGTATTTTTTTTTTATTACTGTTAAAGTTCTGTGAGGGTCTATCAGTGCACAGTGACTAATTTCCAAAGTAAAACATTTGACTGCATTCAGACTTGTAAAGGTATTTCTTAGAGGTATGTTTGTGGTATCTTCATTTTCAGTATGAGGATAAGAATGCCCTGTGATTTCATCACTTTCGGTTGTGTTTGTGCAAAAGCATCAAAATATTAGTGTTAGGATTCCATCCCTTGAGTACGTACCTTGATGTGATTCCAAAAGACTCTTCGTCATAGTAGAGTCAGATATAAAGACTTAACGCATGAACTGCTTTCACTTTTTACTACAGTACTCTTTCGTAAAGAGACCAAATAATGAAGTTTAAAATGAACGATTTCTCTTAAGCCAGAGTAACTGTTTTGTATTATCGCCTTTAAATACATTGAATCTGTATATTTTAGGCCTCGGTTTATACTTTGATATAAATAGAATACATAATAAGCAGCTGTGGGATGTGCAGTTAATGTCACTTTTGAGGAAAGACCCTCATAACACATGTGGGCTTTGCCAGTCTTAAATTACGAGCTCTTTACAACACTCATGGGATAAATGCCATATCCCCCAGGGGCTTATTACACATCTTCTGTGTCCCTGATTTCCTGTTTTCTGGATTAGCAGTTGTTTTGCTGTGGTGGTTTATAGTAATTTAATTGGGGAGATTCTTGGTTATTAATGAATAATTTGCCAAATTTTGTGATAGAATTTTAAAATGTTTATGTCATAGTTTATTGGTTTTAACACATATCACAATGTAATTATGTAGGACTCCTAAATTTTTTTTTAAACCTATATTTGAAGTATAAACATATGGTTAGAAATGTAACTTTCATCAAAAGTCAGTATAATTATCTACCTTAAAGTTATATCTCCTAACAGTTTAAGTAAATAGCTTCCCATTGTACGCAGTTAATGATTGAGATATTCTTTTCTTTTCTATGAGCTTTATATTATACATTAAACATAAAGCATAGAATATGAGGGATTAGAAGGTAAAGCTCCATTGATAGTTTGTTTTTGTACTGTATTGAGTATTCCCCTAGAATTACTCCTTCTGAAAACATTGGGGATTTTCCCGTCTACGTGAAAAATTATCACAGATTAAGAGTTATGGAGAAGAACAATACACTGAATTATCAGAATAATGACTAATAATTGCTGATACTTATTGAATGCTTCTAATGGGTTAGACATTATACTAAAGCTTATTTTATCCTCTTAACACACTGAAATAGGAACTGGTATTATGCCTATTTTATAGAGAGAAAATAAAGGCTTATAAAGGTTTATTTAGGTCAGACAGCTACCAAGAGGCTGAGCCAGACTTTGAACTCTTCAGCCTACGTTCACACTGTGATTTGGCTAGTACTATCGATATATAGAGTCCTGGTGGCATAGTGGATAAGAACTCGGCTGCTAGCCAAAAGGTTGGCACTTAGAATCCATCAGCCACTCCTTGGAAATCCTATGGGGCAGTTCTACTTTATCCTGTAGGGTCACTATGAGTCAGAATCAACCCAACAGCAATGGTTTGGTTTTTTTCTTGGTTTATCAATGTATCGAAAACTAAGGTACCCAAAGGTACTGTGTGTCAATATTGGCCCGTGAGCCAAATTCTGGGTGGCAAGGTAGGTACAAGGTGCAGAATCAAAGAAGTCTAGTTAGTAGTGATCAGAAATCAGCCTGGTAAAGAAGACATGAAAAAATCAAGAGCACTGGAGAGCCTAAAGCACACAGTCCATGCCAAAAATCAGGACAAAAAGAGCTGAAGTTCTTCAAGCATAGGATGTACCAGCAGGAAAAGTATACCAAATCATAATAAGCCATGACCTAAGGCTTAAATCTTCTGGTTCAAGTCCAGTATTGGCCTTATTTGGGTTAGGCTGCTAGATATGAAGTGAGGAAGCCAGGAGTAATCTGCCACTTTAATCTTAAACTTTGAAAAACAAAATGAAAAAAGGGTTAGTTGATGGCATACTTTGAATAGACAAAGGGCAAGAAGGAAAAGTTGTATCCAGTCACACATGTATGAGCTTAGGAAGGGTACCATCCACATGCCTTTCTAGTAATAAAGATACTCTACCACTGAAAGATGAATAAAAATTAATAATTCAATCAAGGAGAAGGCAGGTCTAAAAGGACGTAGAAAGCAAGGTGACCAGTATGATATAATGAGGATTAACTGGGCACATGGTAAGCACTCACTAAATGTCCATTGTTGTTAATTTTTAAGTGCTTATACGAAATGTCTTTACTAAATGGTAATAATAACAACGCTTCCCAAAGAAAGCATAAAGAAAGATGCTTATAGTACTATATATGGAACTATTAAAAAAATTATGGTAGTATTATTTGTTATTTGTCATCTTTCTTTAGTAAGAATTGCTATTTTCTTTCATTATTATTGCTATTTAGTGAGTCTTAATAAGAACCGTTTTATATTGTGTGTGTATTTATTGTATTTACACACACGTAAAACAAGCCAAACCCATTGCCGTAGAGTTGATTCCGACTCATAGCTACCCTAAAGGACAGAGTACAACTGCCCCGTACGGTTTTCAAGGCTGTAATCTTTATGGAAGCAGACTGGCATATCTTTCTCCCTTGGAGCAGCTAGTGAGTTGGTACCACCAACTTTTCTGTTATCACCTAAGCACTTAACCACTGCACCACCAGGGATCCCATATATATGTGTGTGTGTATATAAATATATATATATACACACACACGTACATATATACGTATACACATATATACGTACGTATATATACGTAAGTATATACACACATGTATATGTATATATATACACACATATATATACATGCACATGTGTCTGTGTGTATTTATATACATATGCTGTTGTTAGGTGCCATCAAGTAGGTTCCAGCAGAACAAAACACTGCCTGGTCATGCACCGTCCTCACGATTGGTTTTTGTTTGAGCCCATCATTGCAGCCTTTGTGTCAGTCCATCTCATTGAGGGTCTTCCTCTTTTTTTGTTGACCCTCTGTTTTACCAAGCATAATGTCCTTCTCCAGGGACTGGTCCATGCTGATAACATGTCCAAAGTACGTGAGATGAAGTCTCTCCATCCGTTGCCTCTAAAGAGCGTTTTGTGTACTTCTTCCAGGGCAGTTTTGTTCATCTGGCAGTCCATGGTATATTCAATGTTTTTCACCAACACCAGAATTCAAAGGTGTCAGATCTTCTTTGGTCTTCCTTATTCTTATTCACTGTCCAGCTCTCACATGCATATGAGGCAATTGAAAATACCATGGCTTGGGTCAGTTGTATATTAGTCCTCAAAGTGACATCTTTGCTTTTTAACACTTTAAACAGGTCTTTTGCAGTATTAGGTAGATACAATAATATGTAGTTATGGTTTTATATATGTTTAAGCTCACCTTAAAAAACGTAAATATTCTCACGCAACTGGCTTTATATACAAAATCTAACTATACACTACTTAAAAGAGACAGCTAAAATGATATAGTTCAGTAAAAATACAAGAGTGGCAATATCAGTATCAAAAAATTATAATGCAAAACAAAAGCACTGAAGAAAAGAAAATATCCTTCTATATTTAATAAGCCATCCAATTCATAATAGACATATCACAACCTGAACTTTGGTGTATAATATCCATGACGGCAAGGAATTATCCCAGATGCCTATCTAAAAGAACCTGGCGTGTGGTAAGCATTCAGTAAACATTTTTGAGTGGATTAATGGATAGATGAATGGAAAGGCAAGAACACAAATTATATAAGGAGTTGATTATTCAAAATATGCTGTGGTGAATATTTGCTGCTAGAAGAACATCATGTCATAATTATAAAAAAAAAAAACTAAAACTCTAAATATTAGAAGGAAACATACATGAATATATAACCAATCTTCCATGACTGTGAATTTTTCAAGAAGAATATCAATGAAAGAAATTCTAGAGGGTAAAGTCGAAATTTGACTACTCCAGTATCTCAAACCAATAAAATTCAATGCAAAGACAAACTGGCTAAAGGGAAAAAAAGCAACATATATGAAGAAAATATTAAAGAATAAAAACAAATTTTTATTCTTTATAAAGAGCCCTTAAATTCAGTGAGAAACTACTAACCCAGAAAGTAGAAAAATAAAGTGAACCAACAACTCGTGGGAAAAAAATACCAAAGGCCAATATGTATAGTGAGCTTTCAACTATTCAGATAAAGAAATACAAATTAAATAACAAAACATTATTTTCACTTATATTGATAAATATTGGAGAAAATTTCAATGCTGATATTATCAGTTTGAGGACAACTAGAGAAATGAATCAAATGCATGGTAAACTTGGACTCTTTGACCCATAATTCCAGTATTAAGCATACGATATCTTAAGTGAATCTGTGGAGCAAAGGTCTGTGGATAAAGATGTTTATCACAGTGTCGTTTGTTATATAAAATGGGAGCTAACTACATTTCTAATACTAGATTTACATTTATTTATGGCTTTGTTGTTTACTCCATTTTCTTATCAAGCAACATATGGGCAGTCAGGATAGCTACAGTAATGGTTGGGTTAATGTGAGACATGTGAACAACATTATTTTGATATAAGTAATAATTGTTAAGACACCTGTACACAATGTGCTGTGAGAGCACAAAAGTGGATGTTATATCAGAAATGCATCTGACTGCAAGTAACAGAAACTCAAACAACAGTGGCCTGAAAACAAACTGCTGGCAGTAATTCAATGGTTTAACAATATCAAAACCTACATATCATGAGATTTTCTTGGCTTTCTTCATATTTGTGGGTAAAAAATCTCAACATGGGTATTATAGTTAGATATCAATTTTGTAGTTCAAGGCAGAAAGTACAAGAAAGGAACTGGTAACAGCCATACCTCTCCTTGAACAAGCAAAACAGTTTTTCTCAGCAGCCAGCAGTAGCAGACATAGGCTTAAATCTCATTAGTTGAATTTGAACATATGGCCACCACTAGCTGCAGCAAGGAGCCCTGATGGCTCAGTGGTTAAAAGAAAAGCTCAGCTGATAACCAGAAGGTCAGCAGTTTGAATCCACTAGATGCTCTTTGGAAACCCAGTGGGGCAGTTCTACTCTGCCCTATAGGGTAGCTGTGAGTCGGAATTGACTCGAAGATAATGGGATCAGGAGCTGCAGTGAAGGCTAGGAAAACGGAGTAGGATCCTTATGGTTAGCTTTGATTAACTGTGATCCCATCACTTGAAGCTGAGCAAATGTTGGGGCGAAGCTATGGGTATTGGATGGGCAACTAACACTTTTCTTAGAGCAACCCAAAGTTTTCAAAGAAGCTGTCTAGAAGAGATGATATCTAGGCTGTGTCTTGAAGTGTAAGAGCAGTACAATCAAAATAGGTGGAAGGACCTTCAGGCAGGGAGAACAGCATGACCAAAAACATGGATTTCTGAGATACCGTCACGGGCGTAGGAAACACTAAATAGTTTTTTATAACTAGAGTGAATTTTGTGAGAGGGGGGTATCATGAAATAAGGCAAAACCAAGACACGGAAACTCTTGTAAGCCATGCTAAGAACAGTATAGATTTATGCTGTCTGATATGCACCCAGTAGCCATTAAATTAAATGTGAACATTCCATTTCTCAGTCATACTAGCCCTATTTCAAGTGCTCAATAGCCAATCATATTTGAATAATGGCTACTGTGTTGAATAGCACAAATATAGAACACTTTCATCATTGCAGAAGTATTGATCTAGATCTTTATTCTAGGGTAAGGGAGGAAGGGTGCCATTGAAACAGAATGGTGTTATGCTCATATTTGTGGTTTAAGAAGACTACACTGCCTGTACCTTGGTAAAGAAATTGAAGGAGGAAATAAGGGGAACAGCGACTAGCTAAGTAGCTAGTTCTGTTTGCTAGGAGAGAGATGACGGTGGCCTAAAACAAGATAAAGCAGTGTGAGCAGAAAGAAGTGAAACTATTTGGAAGATGCTAAATTGCTGAGCAGGGGTGGGGCAGTAGTAGTTCAGTAGTGGAATTCTTGTCTTCCATGTGGGAAACCTGAGTTTGATCCCCAGGCAATGCACCTTATGTACAGCCACCGCTGGTCTGTTAGTGGAGGTTTGCATGTTATTATGATGCTGTACAAGTCTCAGCTGAGCTTCCTAAGTAAGATAGACTAGGAAAAAGGCCTGGAGATCTGCTTCTGAAAACCAGCCAGTGAAAACCGTGTGGATTACAGCAGTCCAATCTACAACTGATCCTGGGTGGCTACTGTGTTGAACAGCACAGTTTATGGGCTGCCTGCTGCGCAACAGGCGGTGTTTCATTCTGTTGTGCACGGAGTCGACCGTGAGTTGGGGCTGATTTGAGGCAGCTAATAACGAGAAGTTACCAGAATTGTCAGGATCTTTAATAAATCAGATATGGCGATGAGAGAGAGGGCAAAGTCGAAGATGATTTGGACAACAAGGGAAATGATGGTAAAAATCACAGAGAACGAATGATGAGTAAAGAAGGATATTTCAAGGGAAAGAAGAATTCTATTGCAAATGTGTTGTTTGGAGTTTCCATGGGACCATGTCGTATCTGGTATACCATTGAATATATGGTTCTGGAGCTTAGGAGAGAAGTTTTGGAAGTATGAGTGTGATAGTCCACATAACTGGAGGAAGGTCCTTGTCATTAGTCTTCCCTTGGTCTGGGAGCATCTCAGCACAGGAACCTCAGGTCCAAAGGACGTGCTCTGCTCCTAATGCTGCTTTCTTGGTGGTATGAGGTCCACATGTCTCTCTGCTCACTTCTCTCATATCTCAAAAGAGATTGGCTCAAGACACTATCTAGTAGACTTCATCGATATAACTGCCACTGATCCATTTTATTACATCATAGTGGTAGGATTTACAACACGTAGAGAAATCACATCAGAAGATAAAAGGCAATCAGTCATACAAGGGAATCATGACCTAGCCAAGTTGACAGATATTTTGGGGGGACACAATTCAATCGATGATACTAAGTAATAAACATTTCCTCCTATATTTTTTTCTAAATGTTTTATTGTTTTATATTTTACATTTGGAGCCATGGTGGCACAGCAGTTACGAGTTCAGCTGCTAACCAAAAGGTCAGCAGTTCAAATCCACCAGCTGCTCTTTGGAAACCCTGTGGGACAGTTCTACTCTGTTCTGTAGAGTCGCTATGAGTCGGAATCTACTCAATGGCAATGAGTTAGTGTTTGGTTTGCTTTTACATTTAGGTCTGTCATCCATTTTGAATTAATTTTTGTGTAAGGTGAGAGGTATAGATAAAAGTTTTTTGTTGCTTTGCTTTGTTTTTTGCATGTTGACATCCTGAGTGCCTGGGTGGAAGGTGTGTCCCTGTTCCCTGGAGTGTGTAGGTGGATGGGTTTTGCAGCTGGACTTTGGGCACCCAGTGCTGTTGGCTGTAAGAACTGGGAGGCACCACTTATTCTCAGACCCCTGTCTTGGGTGGCTTGTTGGAATTGGTGGAGCCACCAGTTCTCAGGCCCCTGACATGGGTAGTTGAGGACCCTGCTTAATGGGTAGGGCAGTGTCAGATGTCATGAATTTGCTGCTTCCCCTTAGCTGTTGCAGTTGAAAATAGGTTTCAGGTACGTACTCTGTTGTACTATGCTAATGAGGGCCTACGCTGTTGAAATGGCCCCACACAGTTCTAGACAAGGGTGAAAGGTATTCAAAGTCCATGGACCCCTTATGCCTGGGCCTAGGGAAAGGTGTTGTGCCTTCTCTGAGGTCCTGGTTTAGGGGAGCTGGAAAATTATTTTTTCCTGTTTGTTATTTGTGTGTTAATTTATTCCCTCTCCAAAGCTGGGGGAATGGCTCAGGATGCATAACGGGCCCCACTTCCAGCCCACGGGGGTGCAGCAATCACCGAAGCCAGGCTGGGACTGGAGCAGAGTGGGGAGGGAACGGTTACATGTGAGACAGGTACTTCCCAGAGGGGAAAGGGTTTTTTTGGTTCCTCACGGTACATTAGATGCTTGCACTTAACTTTCACCGATCCAGCACTACTTTCCCCTGGTTCTGTAGGCCCACACAGACTCTGCTGCTTAGTTTCTCCCGGTGTGGAAAACGCGTCCCAAACACTACTACTTGCCTCAGCCCATGTGCGCCCACCGATCCAGCTTTGTCTGTGATGTTCAGGGCTCCTAGATTGTCATATGTGATCAATTCACATGTTTTTTCAAGTCTTTGTTCTAAGAGGGCCCACAGGAAGTGTCTAACTACGCCACCACCTTGGCCCTGCCTCTGTAATTCACTTTTTCAAAATTAAATTAATTTTATTAAATTAACTTTTATGTTACCTCTTTTTTTTTATTGGTCTGTTTGGGTTCGTCAGTTTTATTGATTTTTTTTAAAGAGCAAGCTTTGGGTTTGATTGATCCCCCCCCCCCGCCGGCCCCCGTTCTCAATTTTATTGGTTTCAGGTCTTTTTCATTGATTTCCTTCTGCTCTGAGTTTATTTTGCTCTTTTTTGAATCGTTTTAGGTAGAAGTCTGGATTATTTTGAGACCTTCTTTTGTAATATAAGCATTTAATGCTGTAAGTTTCCCTCTTAGCTGCAACGCTAAAATTTTGATATGGTATATTTTCATTTTTCCAGTCGAAAATATTTATCAATTTTCCTTAAACTTCCTTTTTATGACATTAATTATTTAGAAATATGTTCCTTACTTTCAAAATATTTTTGGAATATCCAGATATGTTTTCGTTGTTTATTTCTAGTTTACTTCTGTTATGGTCTGAGAATATGCTTTGCATTTCTGTTTTTGTCGTTGTTGTTAAGCCGTATTTTTAGCCCCAGATCTGCTCTGTCTTGATGAATATTCCATGTCCACATGAGAAGAATGTGTATTCTCCTGATGTTGAGTAAAATGTTCTATGTCAGGTAGGTCAAGTTAGTCTATATATTTTGTTGCTTTTCTGTTTGTTCTATCAGTTACTGTGAGAGGAGTATCAAAATCTCCAAAAGTAATTATGAATTTCTTTATTTCAGAATTCAAAACCAGTTAAAACGACTAGACATCTCAAACTAAGAATTCACTATCCAGTACTCTTACCCAGTACAAATGGCACAATTTGTTTTCTTGTTTCGTGGTCCTTTTTGATGCACAGAGAAAATATTTCCAATAATATGTATAGTTTTATGGAGATTTGGTTGTAACTTTTAAGTATAATGGGCTTATGAGCTTTGAGACTTTAGTGATTTCCTGTATTATCATAACCTACATATTTGGAAATGCAGTGTTTAACTTAGACCAGGATGTTTCTTTTTGCTTCTACCTAAAATTCTGCCAGTAGTTTGAAAATTAGTGGCTTCTTCCATTATTGTTTTGGAGCCTAATGAATGTATTGGACTAATGAAAACAGCCCCCCCGCAAAGGTAGCATTTTCATTTAATATTTTTGAATAGTTTAAAATGCTTCCAAAATATATAGCACGTGACAAAAGTTATATTTTTATTATAAGCTTATTAGCTTTGCAATTAAAGCCTCATTTTTAAATTGTATTTATTAATTCATGTATTAAAAGTCAATACGTATGTTTTCTAAAATTTCCTGCAAATATGTGATTACATTCTGTTTTAGAATTTTTAGTTCTGAATAAGACTCAAGGGTGATTGATATACAAGATATGCTTAACCTGTTACTGTCAAGTCAATTTCCAACTCATAGCAACACAATAGGGCAGAGTAGAACTTTCCCATAGGGTTTCTAAGGCTGTAAATCTTTCAGGAAGCAGACTGCGACATCTTTCTCCCATGGAGTGGGTGGTAGGTTTAAACTACCAACATTTTGATTAGCAGCCAAGCACTTAGCCGCTGTGCCACCAGGGCTCATCAGAATATGCTGGGTACCTGAAAAATACTGATGCACTAGAAAATTCTAAGCCAAAATAGATTGTGGTACAACATACCTTCCACCTCAACACCATTCCAGGTATATTCAAAGATACTAAAAGGCATTCTAATCTTTCAATTGGGTGTCTTAAACAGTACATTTTGCCAAACCCAGTCATAAACTCAGTAACCAGAACTGGATTAATTTCAGATTATATCAGCATTCTCTAAAGAAAGCTGATGAAACTGGGATTTTATGATTGTTGTGATGTCTTTAACTGAACATACTGTATATATAGGAAAACCTTACACACATTAATATCGAACAAGGTTGTAAAAAGTAGAATTTCACCAGAAATATAGTCTTGAGTTGTTTTTAAGTAACAGTGGGACAATGCAATGCCTTCTTTAAGATGTCTGTTTAACAACAGAGTGATGATACAACTGACAATCCCACATTGTCTTTGAATCTGCTAGTTAGCAGAGCGTGTCTAGGTTGAGAAGGAAATAATTTTGACCCTCAGATAGAAACTGTAGATTCTTAAGCTGGAAGGAAAAAAGACTTACTGGGAAATAATAGTTAAATGTGGCTAAAAATCTTAACATTGAGTCAATCAGTAACTCATATTTAGTTTCTCTCCCTAATTCCTCATTCCTTGTGTCTTAATTTCATGAGTCTCTCTGACTGATTTTATACTCTCCAATTCTTTCCTTAACCAGGGAAACCAGAGACAAATTGAATATCTACAGAAAAATTTTTCCTTTACTAATTCCGGCTACAGATTAAACACTAGTGGGGCACATTGCTTTTTATTTTCTTCTTTTTGCTTTTTGTCCCTTTTGGTTCTTCATCATGTGTCTTGTTAACTGTCTCCTTAGAATGTTTATTCTTATTTTTGTAGTTTTAGATAAACTTCTAGCATAATTTAAGTGCAGAAACAGAAATATTATTTTTTATAATATGGTTTGGCTTGTATTTTTTTGTTTCTCAATTTTTTTTGCATTAAAATTTGCTTTATCTAATAAAATCATGCTTTTAATACTACTTCAGTTGTTATTTGTTAGGTATTTTGTATGATTTTATAGACGATTTTTTTATACTGGTGCATCACCTCCAAAAGGTTCTTATGACTAGTATGTCCTTTGGTATGTGGGCTTGAAAAAAAACTCCAGGTGTTTTGTTTCATTTTTTAACTTAATTACTTTTTTAGTAAAATTAAATGTGCTTATGGATTTTACATGAGAAAACATGTCATGTCTTTTGAAAGATCTTAATTTATAATATTTGGTCATTTTATGAGCTACAGGTCCTGACTAAGACACATTGGAAGCAATGACAAAATGCAGTCATTTTGTCTTCAAACAACCGGAAGAAAACAATGAGTTATAGGTGGAGCAATCACAACTGTTTTAAGTAGGTTCCTCTTTTATTAAAGAGAAACCTCTGATCTAATTAAGTAATAGGATGTTAACACTTAACATGGTGCTAGTGAGAACAGCGAACATCGTGGACACCATCAAAATTCAGGCCAGCAGTGATGCTGGAGAGAGCCAGAGGTCTAGTTCCTGCAGCGGACCACACCTCAAGTATAAAGATAAGTTTCTGCACCTGGGGTAGGAGGAACGAGGGGTGCAGAACTGCAAATATATTTTAATGGGTAGAGTTTTTATCTATTGGTGTTTGATATATCTTGTAGGTTTACTTCATTTGAATTACTAGTTTATAATTACAAGGTTTTTATTGGACGCAAATACTCAGAGAAAAGATGATGTTTATGTACATCCCATGTATGCCCTTTTTCAGTTGCAGAACTCTTCGTTCATTGTATCCCAGAACCTGATTTTGTCACTCACCCAGTGGTACGCAACAGAAAAGTTGAGTTAAAAGTCACATCAACAGCACTTCCTTTAATGGGCTTGTCATGTGGAGTTAGTTTCTATCTGCAAAGCACTTAAAATACTGCCGGGCGCCTAGTAAGCATTTTCTAAGTGTTCGATAAATTTAAAAATAATAATAAGCCACAGTGAGGATCGTAAAGGTCTGGTTAAGACTTTCATACCTCTAAATAATAATAAAAATAATAAATAATATCACTCCTGAAAACTAAAAATTAATGGGGAGGGGTTCTTTCCAGGATGAGCCCCCACACACCACCAGATGCCTTTTGCTCTGGTTTAGGCCCTCGGTAGTAAGTAGCTGTTTTTCTGTAGCTCATCGCCTCCAGGCAGGAGTGCCTCTGCATCTTGGTATTTATGACAACAGTGCCAAATCAGGATGAACTGTGGCTCTGACTGTGGTTTTCCTTTCTCTTATCTCTTGACTTTTCACTCCCACTCTGTACTTTTGTGTAAAAGGCAGTTTTAAAATGGTCATAGTTAGAGTGCCGTGAGAGTGATGGGTTGTCTAATTTATCCTCTACGATTGGTTTATTGCTAGCGCCAGAGAGCCTGTACCTCCTTTCCAACAGTGCTGGCAAGAGTTGTTCTGATAGGCTTTTTCCTGGCTCCAGACCACCACTGTGGCTTTCCACCTGTGCAGCCTTTTATTCTTTTCCACCCCTCCTTCCTGCATCCCCTTTCTTGCCTGCCCACCACTACACTCCTGCATTCTGCTGGACATAAAGACAGGAGAAAGAAAGGCAAGCAAGGCATAATGAAACAGGGATTTTTTTAAACGTTGGTAGCCATGTGCTTAATCCATTTTTCTAGATTGTGTATAGTCTCACCGTGTTTTTTATTAGGCAGCACTGATCACCATCCTTTTTTTAAAAAAAACTGTTTAATGACATCTGAAGAAAGAGGGTTTGACTTTTTTGTCCAAACCAATTGCTACAGCCATAGGATTTAACTTTTGTGTCCCAAGCCCTACATTCTACAGGAAGGTCCCAGGAAAATTGGAAACTAGTTCACCTGATTGAGGCTAGCACTTTAGAACCAAAGAGTGGGTTCCCACAGCTCCCGGACTTCTGTGAGCCAGCTTCTGACCTTCACATGATTGGCCTCTTTGCTACTGGTTGCTGCCAGTCTATTCCGGTTGGTCAAAAGTTCAGCTTTTCAACTGGATGTTCTAAGATTTACAGGTTTTCACATTAAGGAAATTTTAGTAAGCTGTTAAATCATTTTTTTCTTAATTTCCTTAGTTTATGTCTTTTACTTAAATTCATTAATTTTATGATCATTGTTTTTTCTTTCAGTTTAATGATTTTCAAAAAAGAGAACTGTGCTCCACCATTCATTCAACTTTCATGAAGCAAATACTTCTTAAGCACCTGTGAATATCAAACATTTGTGCTTTATGTAGTATCATTGGAGTACCTGGAGGAAAATTACAACAGGGAATAGCCTTGCTAGAAGGTTAGATAGAATTCTGTGTTAAAAATAGCAGAATAGGTGGTTTAAGATAAGGTGCCTTCAGCCCAGCGTTTTAGCAGAGGCTTGGCTGTTGTCAGCCATCAGAGATTTTGTAGATGAGTTGCCTTATGAATGTGAAATTGGACTAGATAGTAAAGTTGCTTCCATTTTTTTAATCTGCTTTATTTATTCATGTACCATACAATTCATCTATTTGAAGTATACAATTCAGTGGTTTTTGGTATATTGACAGATATGTGGAACCAAAACCACAGTCAATTTTAGTACATTTCCTCACCACAAGAAACACTATATCCTTTAGCTGTCACTCTCCTATCCCCCCACACTCCCCATCCCTGAGCAACCACTGATCTACTTTCTATTTCTATGGATTTTTCCATTCTGGACTTCCATATGAATGTAATCATGTGAATGTAGTGTTTTCCGACTGGCTTCTTTACCTTAGCGTAATGTTTTCAAGGTTCATCCACGTGGTATCAGCACTTCATTCATTTTTACGGCCAAATTATATTCCATTGTATGGATATACCTCATTTTGTTTACCCAACAGCACCCCCAGTCATCCATTAATGGATATTTGGGTTGTTTCCTCCTTTTGGCTATTATGAATAATGCTGCTGTAAAAAATTGTGGATAGATTTCTTTGTGCATATATGTTTTCATTTCTCTTCGGTGTGTACTTAGGAATGGAATTGCTGGGTCATATGGTAACTTTAATGTTTAATCATTTGGGGAACTGACAGGCTGTTTACCAAAGCAGCTAGACCATTTGTATGAGTTCCAATTCTCCACATCCTTGAAGTACTTGTTATCTGTCTTTTTTATTCTGACCTTCCTAGTGGATGTGAAATGGTTTGCATTTCCCTAATGACTAATGATACTGAGCATCTTTTCATGTTCCTGTTGACCATTTGTATATCTTCTTTGGAGAACTGTCTATCCAAGTTCTTTGCCTAAGTCCCTTATCAGATATATGATTTGGAAATATTTTCTCCCATTCTTTGGGTTGTCTTTTCAAAAGCACAGAAGTTTTTAATTTTGATGTAGTCTCATTTATCTGCTTTTGTTTGTGTCTCGTGATTTTGCTGTCATACCTAATAATCTTTTGCCAAATCCAGGATCATGGAAACATATCCTGTGCTTTCCTCTAAGAGTTTTATAGTTTTTGCTTACATTTAGATATTTGATCCATTTTGAGTTAGTTTTTGTATATGGTATGAAGTAGGGGTACAACTTCATTCTTTTGCCTGTAGCTGCTCAATTGTCCCTGCATATTTTTTTAAAAAGACTATTTTTTCATTGAGTGGTCTTAGCTCCCTTGTTGAAAATCAGTTGACCACAGATGTGTGGGTTTGTTTCTGGACTCTTAGTTTTGTTCCATTGATCTAGATGCCTTACGCTAGTACCACATTTTTTTGGATTATTATTATTATTGAAATGAGGAAATGTGAGTACTCCTACTTTATCGTTTTTCATGATTATTTTGGCTGTTCTGGGTCCCTTGAAATTCCATATGAATTTTAGAATCCTTTTAACCTATTTCTACAAAGAAGTCTTCTGGAATTCTAATTGGCATTATGTTGAATTGGTAACTCAGTTTGGAGAGTATTGCCATCTTAACAATCTCAAGTCATTGAATTCATGAACATGGAATATTTTTCTGTTTATTTTGATCTTTTTAAATTTCTTTCAGAAATGGTTGTAGTTTTCAGAGTGTAAGTTTTACACTTCTTTTGTTAAATTTATTACTAAATGTTTTATTTTTATGCTATTGTGAATAGAATTTTCTTAATTTTTGGATTGTTCATTACAGGTGTGTAGAAACATGGTTGATTTTTGTATATTAATCTTGTATTATGCACCTTTCTGAACTCATTTATTAGTTTTAATGATTTTTTAGTAGATTTCTTAAGATTTTCTTTATGCAAAATTGTGGTCTATGAATGGAGGTAGTTTTACATCATCTTTTCAAAATCAATGTGTTTTATTTCCTTTACTGCCTAATTGCCCTGGAAAGATATTTCAGTAAAATCACAAATAGAATTGGCAAGAGTGGAAATCCTTGTCTTATTCCTGGCCTTAGGATGAAAGCATCAAATTTTTCACCATTAAGTATGATATAAGCCTTGGGGTTTTCAGAGATGCCCTTTGTCAAGTTGAAGAAGTTCCCTTTTATTCCTGGTTTGTTGAGTGTTTTTTGGGGTCCCTGGATATCAAAAAGTTTACACACATGGCTGTTAACTGAAAGGTTGGAGGTCTGAATCCACTAGAGGTGCCTCAGAAGAAAGATCTGGCAATCTCCTTCTGAAAAATAAGCCACTGAAAACCCTATGGGGCATAGTTATACTCTGAAACACGTATGATCACCGTGAGTAGGAATCAACTCAACGGCAACAGTTTTTGAGTATTTTTATTATGAAAGGGCATTGAATTTTCTCAAATGCTTTTTCTGCATCTACCGAGATTATCCTGTGATTTTTGTTTTTTATTCTATTGTTTGATATATTACATTAATAGATTTTCAGATGTTGAACCAACCGTGTATCCCTGAGATAAATCTGACTTTGTCATGTTGTATAATTCTTCTTATAGACTGCGGACTCAGTTTGCTAGTATTTTGTTGAGGATTTTCACATCCGTATTCATAAGGAATATATTAGTCTATAGTTTATTTTACTTGTCATGTGTTTGGTTTTGCTATCAGGGTATTTACTGGCCTCACAGAGTGATTTCACAAATGTTTCTGGTTCTGTTTGTTGGAAGAGTTTGTGAAGAATTGTTACTAATTCTTCTTTGAATGCTTGGTAAAATTTGGCAGTGAATCTGTCTGGGCCTGGGCTTTTCTTTGTGGTCAGTTTTTGATTACTGATTTAATCTCTTCACTTTTTATAGGTCTATTCAGATTGTCTGTATCCTCTTGAGCCAGTTTTGGTAGTTTGTGTCTTCCTAGGAATTTGCCCATTTTGTCTGAGGTATATAATTTGTTGACATGCAATTGTTCATAGTATTCCTTTATTCCTTTTCATTTCTATAAGGTCAGTAGTAATGTCTCCTCTTTTATTTCTGATTGTAGTAAATTGAATCCCCCTTTTCTTGATGAAACTAGCTAAATGTATGTCAATTTTGTTGATCTCTTCAGAGTCAACTTTTGGTTTCATTGATTTTCTCTTTTCCTATTGTCTGTGTCATTAATTTCCACTCTAATCTTTATTTCCTTCCTTCTGCTTTCTTTTTAGTGTAGTTTGCTCTTCTTTTTCAAGCATATTAAGGTGAAAGTTTAGGATATTCATTTGAGATCTCACTTCTTAATATAGGCATTTACAGATACAAATTTCCCTCTATGCTTTAGCTGTGTCCCGTAAGTTTTGCTGTGTGTGTCTTGATTTTCACTCATCTCAAAGTACTTTATTTTCCAATTTCTCTTTGATTTATTGATCATTAGGATTATGTTGTTTAATTTCCACATATTTGTGCGTTCCTCAAACTCTTCCCAGTTACTGATTTCTAATTTTATTGTGGTTGGAAAACATACTGTATTATTTCTGTCCTTATAAATTTATTGAGATTTGCTTTATAGCCATAATATATGGTCTGTCCTAGCAATTGTTCCTTGTGCACCTGAGAAGAATGTTTATTTTTGTTGGGTAGACTGTTTTATAGACGTCTAATGGAGCCCTGATACGCAGTGGTTAAGAGCTAGGCTGCTAACCAAATGTTTGGCAGTTTGAGTCCATCAGATGCTCTTTGAAAACCCTATGGGGCAGTTTTACTCTGTCATATAGAGTCGCTATGATTTGGAATCAATTTGACGGCAGTGGGTTTTGGTTTTGGTGTTATATCTAGTTGTTCAAGATGTAATATTGTTCAGGTCTTCTGTTGCCTTGTTCTAACCATTATTGAAAAGACGGTATTGAAGTTTCCAACTATTATTGTTAAATTGTCTATTTTTTCCTTCATTTCTGCTGGTTTTTGCTTTTTGTATTTTGGTGCACTGTTATTGGATGGATGGATATATATATATGTGTATATATATATATAATTGTTATATCTGCCTGATAAATTGACCCTTTTATCATTATAGTAACATTTTGTGGTGCCAATGCTAAAACATATCTGTAACAAAACATTCGCCATTTCAGCCATTTTTATTTACACAATTCAGTGACATTGACTGCGTTTTTAAGCAATGATCATTTGTCGTTTCTCTGTTTTGTTTTGTTGTCTAACTGGCATACCAGAACTTTTATATTTGAAAATGACCATGGTCCTTCTAAAGCAAAGTCATTGTAACAAATTATACACTTAATTAGTCTGTTATTACCCAAAACACTTCTGGAATTCCCTTTTTGGAATTATCTTTATTTTTAGGGTAGCAACTACATAGGAAACCTCTTTCATGGCTGTATAATCAAATAATCAGAAAATGTTTTTGACCTCTAACAGTGTTGTCTAATCTGATTTCTCATGTTTTTAACCACATCTGGTGGCACAGTGGTTAAAGCATCTGGCTGTTAACCCAAAGGGCGGCAGCTCGAATCCACCAGCTGCTCCGCAGGAGAAAAATGGGCAGCCTGCTTCTGTAAAGATTTATAGTCTTGGAAGCTCTATAGGGCAGTTCTACTCTGTCCTATGGGGTCACTATGAGTCAGAGTTGACGCAGCGGCAGTGGGTTTGTTTTGGGGATTGGCTCTAATACAGTGTTGGCTACAAGTATGAATAAAACATGCCCTCAAAGCCCAGTACTCAGGTTCAAAAGAACCTACCATGATTTCTGAATGAATCATTGCATGTATAAATTTCGGTATCTTCTTTTTAAAAAAAAAATCATTTTTATTACTTTCTAGTCACATGTATTTTATTAAATTGGCTCTGGTGAAAAAACTGATGTTAAATATCATTCAGCAAAACCAAAACAACATACTTGTTTATCCTTGATGATGCATATCGTGTTCTTAAATATTACTTTAATGTAAAGCTCATGGATAACCTAAAGAGGAAATATAGTCTGGATTGGCTGTTCTTTCTTATCAGATATTAATTCACCCAGTGACATACTTCAGTAAGTTTTGTTCTCTACTTGAGCTATTTTAATTGATTGCAGCCTCCTGAGAGTCAGTGTTCATTCTTAAAAACAATTGGGAGCCTACAGGAGACTTGAGAGTGCCATAAATAAACAGTGCATTTGAAGGACTGATAAAACTGATAAAGTCGAGTTATGGGCTTCTGCAGTAACCATAAAAATAGCTGAGCCAATAAACTACCATACCTTCTTTTGAACATAAGCTGGAAGTTAGAGGGTCTGGGAGACAATTTGGTAGACTTCTATAAAAACCTGGGTTTATAAGAAAACAACTAAAGGGAAATGGTAAAGGGAGTGAAATGATCCTATCCCTTGGATTGCAAACCACAGTCCAGTTGGCTAGATTTGGATATTCAGCTATTGCCCAGCTGGTGAGCAGTTCAAAACTATTTTAGGTCATGTGATCCCCTTGTAGCCAATTGGGTGGTTTGGCAGACAACAGCATAGTAAATATCTATTCACACAAATTACATGCATACTGGATTTGTCCATGTGCATTCTCTGCTTATATGTATCTACGAGAGTATATCCACATAGATAGATGGATAAATTGTGTGTATATGTCCATACCTGGGTATTCGTAACACAGTAATTATGTACTTGGGTTCCTTAGTAGGAAACAGAATGATAGGAATAATCTAGTTAAACCAGTTTCTATGGGGATTTTTTTTACTCCTTTTTTCATATTTCCTCCAGTTGTAAAAATTACAGTGATTACACATCATAAAGCCTATCGGTAATAAAACGCATCAGCTGGCCAAGGTTTTCATCGCTCACTCAATAATCCATTAATACAGCAACGCTGCCCGGGCATCTTTATAACACCAACTCGGAGGTAATTTTAATCAGCTAGACCAGCTGGTATTTAACAGCAGCTGCTGGAGACGCCACAAATATACTCAATAGCTGACATCTTTATTTGCAGCTTTTCAAGGGGAGAAGAGATTCTCCTGCGGTTACTTGTATTAAGCATTTAAAAGAAAGTGTAAAGTATACAGGGGTTTATACCTAAATGAGAAGGGGCAAAAGGGGAATGACTAAACAAAGGTGATAAAGTCTATCAGAAAGGAGATATTTGTAAATAGAGAGACTGCTCAAATGAATATGAATACATTGGCTCTGGGTGGCCTTCAGACCTTTTCCCAGTTATATACACACTAATCCTGGATATCACTAGCAGTAAAAATGTCGTGTGCTGTGTAGTGTCCTGATAACCTTCTCTGCTGGATTTGTAGTATCCTTTTTTTTACACAGACTTTGATTCTCTCAGAGAGTGATCTGCTCACATGCCTGTGTTGTGTTTCAGCCATTGCATGCCATGTCTTTCTTTTGTTTTATGAATATCTTTTATTAATGTTCAATTTTGATTTTTAAATGAAAAGAATCATCATCAATATGTACCATCTAGTAATAAATGTGGAATGCAATTTCACATTGGTGTGTATGAGCATGTGGGGGGGGAACAAGCATAGGCAACATGAAGTTAACAGTCACAAACCCATTATAAATAAAAATTTAATTACACTTGGGGGAGCTTGGCTTACAAAGCTCAGAAATCCATAATGGAGCTTGCTGGTAATAAATGCCTGATCTGTTTGTTAAACTCTACCGTTCCCATCCCCTTTCTGGTCTTCTTTTGTAAAATACTTTGACATCTCCACTGATTAAAAATTGTCATAGCTGACTTTCTGATATGTAAAAATTTTTTTCATTTTCTCCTTTGGATGAGAAGCTTACTTTTTGGTTTAATAAGAAAAAGAACTTTCACTTAAAGCACAATAAAAATTATTAAAAAAAAAAAAAAGAAAAGAGAAGAATCAGAATAAAGTGGGGAAAGGAAAAGGTATAGTAAGAAAATTGAAAAGCCTTTCAAGACAGTTGCTTAGTCCCCATTTATAGATGATGCTTTTGTGTATAGGTAGCTGTGTATTAGGTATTTATGTGATTGAGACTTAGATAATTCAGTAGATAATTTGTCATTTTCTCTTAAGACTGATTTCAGAATTAAAGTCCATATAAAATAAACTGATGAAATTATGGGCTTGGTACATGTCTCGTGGAAACAGTCGTACTATTTCTGACCCTTATAGAGCGATCGAAACTTTTTAATTTCCTTATGCTGATAGTCTTTGCTGGGAAATGAAGCATTACAAACCCCTAAAAAAGTAAAATGTGTTGTGTTTAAGTGTACCCTGTGCTAAGTTTCAGAGGTGAACCAAATTTTGTAATACCAAGCCTTTTGCAGGTGGCTTCATTTATCAGTGCCACTGAGACCCTTTTCCATAGCCAAACAGTGATCTGTGTTGGACTATGATTGAGTACTTAAAATTAAAATCCAGCGACAGAATGGATTACTGAGATAGCAATTTGAATTAAAAAAATTACTTAGCAAGCATTTTTTTTTCTGTCATTTGTAGTGAAAACAGTCTGTTTAAGTTTGTTTAGTATGTTTGACAGCAGACAGTTTGATATATTGCTGGGCACAGCAGTAGGTTGGACTTGAGTGGTATTAGCTCTCGGTGTTTTGATTAATGGTAATTGTTTCGGTGAAAAGGCATGTTTTACGTACAACTCATAGTTCTGGAAAACAGAAGTCAACTTATAAGATCCATAATTACTGTTCGGAGTTAGCATATAAAAAGGGCAGGGAGAACTTGCCAGAGGAACACAGTAGGGTTTTTTGTTTTTTTCCTTTGTATTGTACTTAGAGACTGTTCTTTATGTCAGAAAATAAATCTTCCATTATTTATCTTTTGTTCAGTATTTGAAATTGATTTATGACACATTTCTGTAGTCCATAATTTAGTTTGAATCCTGCACCAAGGTGAAATTTCACCTGTCTTCTGCAGTTGACCGGTGAAGGAACCCAAAGCAACCTAAAGTAGTGTAGGGTTAAAAAACACCAACACGTTTTTCTATTTCTCTGGTCTTGCTTCTCTTGTTTTAAAATAAAGCAGTATAGAAAACAATTAGAAGACTTAACATTTCAGGGATTCCTACTGCCTTTTTAAATAAAGCATTTTACCTGTCATTACTGTATGCAAACACAGGGAAAAGTAAAAGGTAATCTTTATTTGGAGAAAATAAAACATGCATCTAAGGACGAAGTTTTTGTTGCTTTAGAAGCTGTGGGAGTAACGTCCCTGATAGCATCTTTCTTTCTCACAAGCAGGCCTGTGTACATCTGTGAAGTAGGTACACGTACACGTACCAGTCCACAGAATGCGTAATGCTCTGCCTTTAGGTTAGTACTAGGTCAAATTGATTTTAAATGACTGTCCTTATCTTGTAGCATAAACAAAGAAAAACCACTTTCACCTAAGGGTTTGGGAAGTGGGTAGAAGAAAATAGTCTTACTGTATTTAAACTTGTTTCAGGATGGTGAGAAATTTTGTGGTAGGAGTTAGTGCTGGGGGGTGTCTTTTTTTCTCTTTGAAAGAAAAGGACTAGGTTATGCAGCAAAATATCATCAGCATATTCTTAAAAGTGGCATGAATAGCAACAATGATTGCGAAACCAAGGTTGAAAATTCAATATTTGCACAACAGTCATCCCTCTGCTTATTTTTTTTTTAGGCATGCCAATTTTGACTAAATTGTTAATTATTCTAAAAATTTTTGCAAGAAACTTAGTATGTTATTTAAAAAGTGATGGTCTTCCCTGATTCCCTGATAATGGCAGGGTTTTATACTTATGCATAAATATTAGCACACATGTTCAGCTTTTATATAAGCTGGGTTCTGTATTACAGGAGATGGGAGGTGAGGGTGAAATCCTTGAAGCAGGAACTTGTGGTGTTAATGAATGTTTATATCTAAAAGTGAATGTTCCTGCTGCATAGTAGCCTGAATTGAAATGTTATTTGTCAACTTGTGTATTCCATGCAAATTAAAATTAATAAATGGTTGTCTAATGCACACCTAAGCCTTTGACAGAAAAATAAGCATATCATTTTTAAAGTTTTTTCCTTGTAGCTAGCAAGCATGTGTCATTGTGGCATCTTTTATTGGAAGGAACTTTATTTAAGTAACATAAACTTGTTGGATGGGCTTCAATTAAATGATGATTTGTTAATGCAAATGTGTAGCGAATGACTGGTAGCACATCTGTGTGTTCGTCCACAGGCCGTTAGTGTGCGGCTTTAGCGCGTGACTGTAAGACACGAGAAGTCATGATATGCAGGCAGTACATATTCAGTCAATTCTACCCTTACGTCTCTGGTGAAATAAAAAAAAAGTATGTAATGTAAACGATATTTACTCTGAATAACAAAAAAAAAGAAAGCTACGCTTCGACTTTCTGTGACTCAGCTGTTAGGTGATATGTGAGGTGACTGCTGTTTGGAATTGATGGTTATTGGTGGCCCAGTGGGGAAAGGCCATCATGTTAATCCTTTTTCATTTCTTCCATGCACTCCTCCAACCCAAACTCTATTTTTTGAGCTTGTTTATACTGGAAAATACTTAGTTTCTTTATAAATTCCATTTTATTTTTTTCCTTCAGAGAATTGTGTGTGGGATAGTGGTGAGAAACGGGCACTGATGACCACCAGTGTGAGCATGTCAGGCAGGCAGGGACGATTAATACAACAACAAAAAAAAATTGTACTATTAGCTTCAGCTCCGTAAGTGTCTAATGAGCCATTTGTCAGTCTTTTGGTGAAATAAACTACTCTATCTTAATTCTCCACTCTTGCAGCAAATAAATAAAAGTTATGAAACACCCGGGCACCAATAAAGTATAATTTATTTCATAGGGCATGACAGAACTCTTTACATATCTAAAATGAACATGTTATTTACAAATGACTTGTGATACTCATATAAACCACAGATCTGTGCTAACTGCTTTCATTATAGAGATATGCATTTTTTCCCTGATTGTTTAATCATTTAAACGTATCATTACTCCTAAAGGCACGTGAGTTAAAGTGACTCCTCCTGGTGTGATTAACTCGTGAGTCCAAAAAGAACCTCAGAAATGAGCTAGTCTGCAGCTGAAGACATTAAGAATTTACTGGAAAGGACAAAATAATAATTTTCATTTGGGAAACCTCTCAGCTCTCTACTGATTATCTTCCTGCCCTCATTTATTTTTAGGAACCCCAATCTCTCAAAATTTTTTATCATCACTGGACACCAGTCAAACTAAACAACTTTGCCAACTTTTGCTGGTATTTTGTACTAGATAAAAAGTTGTAATCACATACTGATTTTTTTAAATGCATTGAAAATGTGAAGTATTGTTCAGATGGGAGCCCAGATATTTTAAGAATAGTAATTAGTTGTTTAAATAGAAGAAGCAAACACAGAAACTGGTTTTCTGAATAGCAGTGGTTGTCAGGTGTGGTTCTAGAACCAGCAGCACAGGAACTTGTTAGAGATGCACATTTTTCAGTCCAACCACCAAGGAAACAGAAACTCTGAGAGGGGCTGAGGAATCTCTTTTCACCTTCCAAGTGACTGATCTACGTTAAAGTTTGCAGACCATAACTGATGGAGTAATTGAGGCAAAGATAGATTATGGGACATTTATGAACCCCTGATGTATATATGGAACCTACAAGAAAGCAGAGAGTTTCAAACAGTTTCCGTAAGATTGAATTCATCTGTTTTCTTCTCTTCCTGCTTGGTTCACTGCTACTTTCCCCCCCTCTTTTTCAGTTTTAATGTACCTTATCTCTCTATCCATTTGGCTATTACTGCTGAACCCAGTGTCTCAGTCCATAATTCATAGATGGTTAGTATTTTGTTTCACCTTCTTGTCATTTTAAACTTATTTCAAAGATATTAATAGAAAGTTCACTTAAAATGAAGAAAACAGGTTTCACTGCCAGCCTGGTGAATCTGTGAAGGAATAGGCAAGTGTCTGTGGTGGGAGTGGGTCATGTGCCCCTGTAAAAACAGCTTGGGAAGGTGTCTGACCTCTTCCAACCCCCAAAAGGGGAAGGAGAACCAAAGTGAGCAGCCCAAGACTAATTCCTGTGAGGTGGAGGTCAGACACACCTCCTCTCTCCACCATCTCTACCAGTTCTGACACCAACCGTCCCTCCCACAGCACTCTACTGGGTTTGATAATTCATTGCAATGGCCACACAGAACTCACAGACTATACTCACAATTTTAGGGCTTATTAGGGACGTAAGTTACAGTTCAGGCTCAACAACCCTCAGGATATGGTTCTTCCATCAGGATGGCCTCTTCCCAACCATGCTCGCAGCTACGTGGCCCTCAGTCTCTGCCCAAAGGCACGCAGTTTTCTCTCTCTGTGGTCCGGGAAGCCCACTGCACCATCTCCTCCTGCTGGTCTCTCGTTCCTTCGTAGTGGTGAGCTACTCCTCTGGAATTGACTCTCTTTTAAGGCAAAACTGACCAATTTCCTTGGTAGGCCGCATACCTGGGTGGAAGTTATGGGACCATGGCTAGATAGGCGACACACAAAAGTAATTAATTGCACTGCAACCCCAAAATAGCTAATGAGGGAGGGATCATAAGGACTTGGTGCCTTTCCCCTGTAATCCAAATGATTAGCTACTGATACCAGCAGCAGTAGATAAAGCTAAAGAATAAAATTGAGCCACAAGTGGAGGGTGGCAAGAGAAACCAGACAAATAAAGGCAACCAGGAAGAATTTGACTAAAGGTAAATTAGCTAAAGACGATAGGCAGTTCAGTTTAAAAGGCAGTCCATAGGCCCTTGTTACCTTAAAGTGAGGTCCATGGGCCAGCAGGATTGCATCACCTGGATACTTGGTGGAAATGTAGAATCTCAGGCCCCACAGGGGGCTGGCCAAAGAATTTACATCTTAACAAGATTCTCAGGAGATTTGCATACACATTGAAGATTGTGAGAATCACTTGCTTACGATATTGGCACACAGGGGATTTGGTCAAAGATTGCTAGCAAAGGCTTAGCTAAGCAATGTCACACTTCTCTCTGCAAAAGAATTCCGTGGGGACTGGGACAGTTCCAATGGAGTTTTCAGCAAATACGCACTGCAATTCCAGTTGTACGAGGAATTATTTTATTGGCTCAGCTTACCTGATTTTGGAATAAGCCCATTATGGAAATATGAAATTTGATTAATGATTTTTAAATTGAAATCTTACTTGTCACCTTTGGAGGAGAAGTTAGAGTGTGAGGTGATACTATAAGTGTGAAGCGGACTACAATTAACGTGTAATTTAGATTTGAATCTAAACTCAAAGAATTCTAAGCTTAAAAAGTGGTAGAAAGTGTTAGGTTTTTTTTTATTTTTTTTAAATCACATCCTTTATCTCAGGGAGCAAAAACAAAAGGGGTGGGGGCTCGTTTATTATTATGCTTTTTTTTTTTTTTTTCTCCCACAATGTGAGAAGAAAAGTTTAGGCTTCTCCTTTTAGGTAACTTGTCACTCCATGTTTTATTTAATTTAGACTGAAGAAAAATTCGGTTGTAGCAAATTCTCAGTTTTCCATATTAAAAGGAAACCAGTACAGTTTAAGAAGTGAATATTTAGTAAATGACTATTGGAGCCATAAGGACAACTGCAAAAGACCAGCTTGTTTAGAATTAAGAGATGCTAAACCCACCCTGGTGGCAAAGTGGTTAAGAGCTACAGCTGCTAACCAAAAGGTCAGCAGCTAGAATCCACCAGGTGCTCCTTAGAAACTCTACGGGGCAGTTCTCCTCTGCCTTATAGGCTCGCTATGAGCTGGAATTGACAGCACCTAGTAAACGAAATAAAATAAATAACTTATTTAGATATTAGGTACATGGTCATTGTATAACCAGTGTTTTCAGGTGGTGGTTCTCATGAGACCTCATAGCACCTCTCTTAGTTAGACAGAGCAAATAATATTCTATGACTCTCAGAGAAGCTGACTGTGTTCCCAAGTTCATGTAGCTAGTAAATGATTGAACTGTGTCTAAAACACACATTCTGGCTCTGAGCCAAATATCAACCTGTTTAAAAAGTGATCTGTGTAAAACAGAGAAACAGCACCCCAGGTTGTAAAACATACATGTAAAAATTCATAATTTAAAGAAAGATAAAATTGGTGATGAAAGTACATGCCGTATTTGACTGGCACAGGAATCAACAGACCATTATGTGGAATAGAAAGTCCATAGACAGGCTTAAGTATTATTCATACAAATGAGTATATGTTAATAATAATATTAAATAATAGTAATAAATAGTTATTGAATCTGTTCTATACACTTTATTTTCTTAACATGATAAAGGTGACTTCACATTTACAAAGAAGGATGAACTATTCAGTAAATACAGTTGAGACAATTTATTATTTATTAGGGAAAAATTAGGTAGATCTTTGCCTCCTCAAAGCAGAGTCGGTGTTAATGACGTAGATGGAGTCAAGCTTTTGGGACCTTCATTTGCTGATGTGGCATTACTCAAAAAGAGGAAACAGCTGCAAATATCCACTAATAATCAGATCATGGAATGTACGAAGTATCAATCTAGGAAAGTTGGACATCATAAAAAATGAAATGGAACACATGAACATCAATATTCTAGACATTAGTGAGCTGAAATGGACTTGTATTGGTCATTTTGAATCTGACAATCATATGGTCTACTATGCCCAGAATGACAACTTGAAGAGGAATGGCGTTGTATTAATTATCAAAAAGAATAAAGATCTATCCTGAAGTGCAGCGCGGTCAGAGATAGGATAATATCCATACACCTACAAAGGAGGACCAGTTAATACGACTAGTATTCAAATTTACACACCAACCACTAAGGCCAAAGATGATGAAGCTGAAGATTTTTACCAACTTCTGCAGTCCGAAATTGATCAAACGTGCAACCAAGGTGCACTGATAATTACTGGTGATTGGAATGCAAAAGTTGGAAACAAAGAGGGATACGTAGTTGGAAAATATGGCCGTGTTGATGGAAACGATAGTGGAGATCACATGATTGAGTTTTGTAAGACCAACTACTTCTTCATTGCACCAACATAAATAGCAACTGTGCATGTTGACCCCACCAGGTGGAATACACGGGAATCAAATTGACTACATCTGTGGAAAGAGATGATGGAAGAGCTCAAGACTATCATCAATCAGAACAAGGCCAGGGGCTGACCACAGATCAGACCATCAATTACTCATTTTCAAGTTCAAGTTGAAACTGAAGAAAATTAGAACAAATCTGCAAGAGCCAAGGTATGACCTTGAGTATATCCCACCTGAATTTAGAGACCATCTCAGCAATAGATTTGACATGTTGAACACTAATGACCAAAGACCAGACAAGTTGCAGAATGACATCGAGGACATCATACATGAATAAAGCAAGAGGTAATAAAAAAGACAGGAGAGAAAGAAAAGACCTAAATGAATGTTAGAAGAGACTCTGAAACTTGCTCTTGAATGTTGAGTAGCTAAAGCAAAAGGAAAAAATTATGAAGTAAATATATTAAACGATTCAGGAAGCATCAAAAGAAGATGGAAGGAATACACAGAGTCACTATACCAAAAAGAATTGGCCGACATTCAGCCGTTTCAGGAGGTAACATATGATCAGGAACCGATGGTACTGAAGGAAGAAGCCCAAGCTCCACTGAAGGCATTGGCAAAAAACAAGGCTCTGGGAATTGACAGGATACCAACTGAGGTGTTTCAACAGTCGGATGCAGCACTACAAGTCCTCACTCGTCTATGCCAAGAAATTTGGAAGACAGCTACCTGGCCAACCAACTGGACGAGATCCATGTTTATGCCTGTTCTCAAGAAAAGTGATCCAACTGAACGTGGAAATTATCGAACAATATCCCTTGCAGACAAAATTTTGCTGAAGATCATTCAAAAGCAGCTGTAGCAGTGTATTGATAGGGAACTGCCAGAAAGTCAAGCTGGATTTAGAAGACTACATGGAACCAGGTATATATTGTTGATGTCAGATGGATCCTGGCTGAAAGCAGAGAATAACGGAAAGATGTTTACTTGTGTTTTATTGACTATGCTAAGGAATTTGACTGTGTGGACCCATAACAAATTATGAATTACATTGCAGAGAATGGGAATTCCGGAACAATTAATTGTGCTCATGAGGAATCTCTACATGGATCAAGGGGGAGTCATTGGAACAGAACAAGGGGATGCTGCATGGTTTAAAGTCAGGAAAGGTGTGTGTCAGAGTTGTATCATTTCACCATATTTAATCTGTATGCTGAGCAAATAATCCAAGAAGCTGGATTATACGAAGAAGAACGGGGTGTCAGGATTGGAGGAAAATTCATTAACAACCTGCATTATACAGATGACACAACCTTGCTTGCTGAAAGTGAAGAGGACTTGAAGCACTTACTGATGAAGATCAAAGACCACAGCCTTCAGTATGGATTACACCTCAGCATAAAGAAAACAAAAATGCTCACAACTGGACCAATAAGCAATATCATGATTAACAGAGAAAAGATTGGGTTGGTAAGGATTTCATTTTACTTGGATCCACAGTCAACAGCCATGGAAGCAGCAGTCAAGAAGTCAAAAACCACATTGCATTGGGCAAATCTGCTGCAAAAGACCTCTTTAAAGTGTCAAAAAGCAAAGATGTCACTTTGAGGACTAAGGTGCTCCGGACCCAAGCCATCGTGTTTTCAGTCACCTCATATGCATGCAAAAGCTGGACAATGAATAAGGAAGACTGAAGAATTGACGCCTTTGAATTATGGTGTTGGCAAAGAATATTGAATATACCATGGACTGCCAAAAGAATGAAAAACCTGTCTTGGAAGTATGACCAGAAAGCTCCTTACAAGTCAGGATGGCAAGACCACGTCTCACATACTTTGCACGTGTTATCAGCAGGGATCAGTCCCTGAAGAAGGACATCATGCTTGGTAAAGTAGAGGTAAGCTAAAAAGAGGAAGTCTCAAGGAGATGGACTGACACAGTGGCTGCAACAGTGGGCACAAGCATAGCAAAACAATTGTGAGAATGTCACAGGACCGGGCAGTTTTATGTTCTGTTGTTCGTAGGGTTGATATGGGTCGGAATTGACTCAACGGCACCTAACAACAGGAACAACAACAGAGGTATATACCAGTGATAACTCTAGGAATATAGCTGAAAGAATTATCACGCAGTATAGAAGAATTTAAAAAAAAAATTTTTTTTTTTTTTTTTTTATAGAAGAAGTTAGTCCTGTTAAGTCAAAGGCATGTAATTCTAATTTGTGTAGTAATGGAGGTACCTCAGAAGGAAATGGCCAGTTGTGCTTCATGACGGTCAGGCGAGAATAGGTTGTTAATCAAGGTTTTGGAGAAGTTCCATACATCCATGTAAGGGGGAAGAACACTTCTGGTAAAAGCAGTGAAGAGAACGTGACTCTTTGTAGTCTGCAGTTAGGAAAGACTAAAAGGTGGACCGCGCCTGCATGTGGGAAGCGTCTGAAGATGAGATTCAGCAGGTAGTCAGAACTTCAGATGCCAGACTGAGGCATAGATGAACAGTATAGGACAGAATTGATCAGACTTACATTTTAGACAGATCCCTGTTGAGGCAGAATGAAGCATGGGCCTAAGTAAGGCAGCAGCAGAGTGACACATTAGAAAGCCTATGGAGAGTCAGGTGGGAAATGACAAGGTCTTTACCAGTGGAGTTGGAGTGGTGAAGAAAACTACCTTGTAAGGCAGAGAATGACTTTACAAGCCTGAGTGGAACTGTTAACTTCACTCCCAGATTCAGGAGGAGAGGGAGGTTGGGGTGGTGAGAGGTATAAAATGTTGGAATGTGTTGAGTTGCCTGTTTGAATCTGTTTCTGCTATGATAATGAATTGTGATTTCTTACTGCAATTTTCAGCTAAATATTTTTTATAGCTATTTGTGATAATCTGTTAATATTTTGTCAGATACTTCTGTTCATTTAACTGTAGAAGTTTAAAGGTTTTACTCATTTAAATATCTTTTATTGGAAGGCAGTGATTAAGAATATGAGTCAGCCTGCCTGAAATTGAATCCCAGCTTCACCACTTAGTCTGTGGGACCTTAGACAAGTAACCTGCATCTCTAACCTGTAGTTTCTTCAAGTGTAAAACGGGGATAATACCTCCAAAGAAGTGTTACCAATTAAAGCCCTATGTGGATAGCTCTCGGTATAGCAATGACAAAAGAAATGTTAGCCATCATTATTTATGACCACTTAAAACAGAATGTCTTACAAGAAAATACAGTTTTATAGTAGAAATCATGGGGAAGATAGTTACATAATTTTTGCATATTTTCACAGTAATTTACATAAAATACATTTTTGTCCGAAATAAAAATATTATAGCTTATTCACTGTGCAAAATTAAGAAACCTGTGTAAATATTAATATGGTGTTTTCATAGAGTTATAAGTTGCAGAGCCCAGTGCCTGCAATTCAGGAGGTTATGTCTCCAGAGGTGATCTAGTGGTGACTGATTAAATTAGCAAAGACCCAGCAGAGAAAAGTACTGGGTAACTGATAGAAGAAGAAAACACACTACTAGACACACAATTCACAACTCTACTTATTTACAAATATATGTGAGTTAGATAAAATTGCCTAGATCACTGGAAAGAAAGGTAGTTTCACCCTACCATTGACTCCAGACTGCGTTTTGGTGACTTACCCTTCTCTCTGATCCCCCTACTCTTTCAGCCAGCCTTAGAAGAGGGTGGGAACTCCAGGGGACCACACTTGTAAGCCTTCAGGATGTGTTGACAAGAGCTGCTTTCATTAGTTACGTGACAAACATGGTCTGTACTTTCTCCATGACACTCTAAATCAGGTACTGGCATAGTGGCCTGTGAAGTCTTACATTTCACTCAGAGGCGGTGGGTGTGCCCAGCCCCTCAGCACTACTGTTGCTACCTCCCTAAGTGTGGTGACAACTGGGACAAGTTGTGAGCCTGTCTTTGGGAGTTTCAAGCTCTTGACTGTCTGAAGGCCCCATTTGCCCAGAAGTGGTTGTTTATGCCCCAGGAACATAGACTTCTGATTGCTTCTCATTGTGAACGGGAAAGTTTGCAGGCAGGGACAGGGCAGCTACCAGGGCCGTTCATGTAGTCACCCATTCCCAAGGTGAAGGGCACCCAAGTGTGAGATGGAAACACAGGATTCTTCCTGCCCTCTTGTGTTTCCATTCCCACCTATTCCCCCACTCCCATCTGGGCCGCTCTGGGCTGCCATAAGGGTTTGTAAACACTCGGTGGCAACTGTTTACCATTGCACCAGCTTCTAAAAAGTCTGTCTGACAAGTTTGCTACTCTAGCAACTATTTTAAAGCTTTATCTTTTAAATATTAAAAAAAAGAATCAACAGTGCTCTGTTTCTTTCTCATGTTAGCATTCATTCCATTTCACGTGTAAAGTTGGTTTCCTTAATTGGTGTTTCTGGTCTTCTTTTGCAAGGCCCTTGATTATTTTCCTCTCTGGCATCAGTTTTAGGAACTGTAAAAATGATGTGGAGGCAGCGTCTGACCTCCTCTCTCTTCACGAGGAGGAAGGAGAACCAAGATCAATAGCCCAAGGCTGATTCCTGTGAGGCGGAGATCAGACACACCACCTCTCTCCACCATCTTTATCAGTTCTGACACCAACTGCCCCTCCCATGGCACTCTCTACTTCTTCGCTGGGTTTGATAATCCATTGCAGTGGCCACACACAACTCACAGCCGATACTTATGATTATGAGGTTATTATAAGGGAAGTAACAGTTACAGTTCAGGCTTAGGAACACTCAGGGTACAGTTCTTCCATCAGGACAGCCTCTTCCCAGCTGTGCTCGCAGGCACACCTCCCTAGCCCTAGACCTCTACCTAAAGGCACTCTGCTTTCTCTCTCCATGGGCCAGGAAGCCCACTGCACTGTGTGCTGCTGCCAAGTCTCTCCTGCTTCCGCTTCCCACCATCTTCAGGGTTACAGCTCGTTCTCTCTGTAGGTCTCCTGCTTCTAGAAGCTTGTCAGCGCCAGGATCCTGGGTCCAAATGCTGTGCTGGCTCCTGGCTGTACTTCCTTGGTAGTGATGGAATTCTCCTCTGTCTTCCCACCTCTGGGATCACTGATTTCAAGCCCAGCAGGATGGCAAAAGCAACCAGTCCCTTTGGTGGTCCACAGTTACCCTATCACACAATTCTGCCCAGCGGCTTGGGCAGGAGTTACAAGACCACGGCTGGAAGGGCCATATTAAGTGATTCCACCACAGAAACGAACATCTTTGCTTTTTTTTTTTTTTTTTTTTTTTTACTTAAGATGATCTACTTACACATTACTAAGAGAATTAACCTCCTCAATTCTCTTGTGTAAGTTTACTATGAATGTCATTTAAAATACTGTAGGTGATCAGTTTATTGGTATATTTATATGTTGGTATATCTTATGTGTACACGTTAGTATATTTATATGTGTATACATATATCCTTTAAATGCCATATTTGTAGATATTAATACATCAATATTTGAAGATCAGTTTTTCTGACTTACCATGGAAATATGTGGGGGGCAACACAGATGACCAAGTATTACTGGTCAGATTCTTTTCTGAAAGTGATTTGTTTTGACACACAAGTTACTAAGTGGTTTTTCAGAGAAAGCTTAGCTTGATGGGTCGTCACATAAGCTATTTGACATTTGTCCCCAGTCAGACCGGATGCCACATGAAAAATTTACTCAGGCAAGAGGCTCCTAGGAATAAACAGTTCTCTAGTGTTGCTCACAGGGGACTCGGCAAGGTGAGCGGAACTTCAACTTGTCACGGATGCACTGTTCTGACAAACATAAGTAGATGCTAATGGCTAAATCGTGACAGAATAAAGTCCCACAACCATATGGCTAATTGCCACAACAATATCTTCAGTGTTATTAATCAAGTTTTCATAGTGTGCCATGATAATTGGAATAATTAGAAACAGCATAGGCATTGCTTGTCTCCACCACCCGTTCTGCAGGCAGGGACCTCAGACAACCACAGGTGCACTTTCAGTACTGTGTTGTTTAGTGCCATCTTGTCCTCAAAAATACTTTGGTTAATTAATGAATTAACTGCTTGCCATTGGTGTATTTTGTGTGAGCTTCTGTAGGGGCACAAGTATCTAAACGAGACCACCAAACCCCCTGTGTGTCTTTTTAAATAGGCAGTATTTCCTTAAGGCAAGAGCAGAAACCTGCCTGTCTTGGATCTTAACGGTTTGAAAGATGAATTCATTGTACACTCATTTGAATGATGGACATTCAGTTTTTGGTCATATATCTCCCCTTTTAGCTAATTTAGTTAAGAAAATGAAAAATTAGAAGGCAACTGAATAAATTACACGATGTAAGTATTTGCATAATTTGTTTCAGGCAAATACTATATAGTAGTATTCCCAAAATGAATTGTTTTGAACATGTCTTTCAATTATGGATGAAGTAAATATTACCATCTTTAATATCACAATTGAAACTTACATTTTCATGTTGCTAATACCGGAATACACTCACTCCAGTCATTTATCAGCTAATGTCTGTTCCTTCATCTTAATACTGGAGCGAGAATTCACTTGGTCTGGCCCAGCGCTCCAGTTCAGACGGCTCCTCAGGCTGCTCTGCCGTGTGACGAGGTGACTGGACAGGAGGACAGAAGACTGGTGATGACTGCGTCTTGGCGGTACAGAGACTCTTAGGCAAATGGATGGAGGGAATGGCCGCTGTGGGTGCCTGTCGTTAAACAGCTTCTCTGATTATTTTTGAAGATATAGCTATAGTTTTGAGTTCTGTGCCGTCTTGACTCTTGTTTTCCTTGCCCTGCTCTGTACCGTCCCATGGCTTTCCCTGACGAGAAGCGAGCCATCCTGCAGTTTTCTGAAGTTGGAGATTCACAGGTGTATCCAGGTAAAGTGTCCCGGAGCACTGACGAAATAAAGATAACTCGTTAAAGTGCTTGGTGTTTCCACTTCGGAATTGCCTGAGGCAGAAGTCGTTGCTTTAGTGACCCCTGAACTCTACAAAATCTGAAGTCACTGTTACTCGCTTTCTTTTATTTAAATAAGCCACTTTTCTTCACTTCCTTCCACCCTCTGTGGATGGGTGAGAGGCAGAATAAAGGCTGCGTTAGGAACATTGGTAGTTGAGGATAAGAAATTAAGAAAATTTGATTCTTCAATCAGTTTAATTAATTCACAAGGATTTATTTATTTAGACCTTTTACTTCTTTCTCCTACTGTCTGTCTTTTTACTATTCATTAAATAGAGTCTGGACAGGGGGAAAAATGAGCTGTTCGTTCTGGTACTCATTAACGGTTATTATAGAAAGTCTGGTGTAGAGAAAAATTTTAAATCAGTGTCTAAAATGAGGCTTGGCTTATATGTACATTTTATTTATTCATATCTTTAAATAAAGTACAATTGTGTTCTTTCTTTAAACTTCAGATTCATCCTTTGTATCAAGCAGGAGCTTTTGGCTGCAAGTTAATAGAAAACCCTGCTGCAAACTGGTTCAAGCATTGAGGAGCTATCTTACTTCCTATAGCTGAAGTCTGGAGTTACTGCAGGAAAGGAACTCAGTTAAGGACCCAAGTTTTTTCCATATCTCCAACCTGTTAACCTCATCCCCAACTTCTTAAGACTTGTTTTCTTGCAGCTACAAAGTGACTAATGGTGTCATAGAAGCTACAGGTGTCCTTGTTCTAGGGCAGCTGGAGAGAATAAAACCTCTTACCAAGTACAAATAACAGAGTTTCTGTCAGTCCACTTGGCCCAGATTAGATCAAGTGCCTGCCCAGACTAAGAACAGTTTCCAGATGGATAGCATCCACTGGTTTGCCTTAGACTAATTAGGGTCTGCATTTATACCAGTAGTTTTTAAAGTGTGATCCCTAGACCAGCCGTTCAGTATTATCTAGGAACTTCTTAGAAATGCAAATTCCTAGGCTCCACCCCAGACTAACCAAACAAAACCCATTGCTGTCAGGCTGATTCCAACTCATAGGGACCCTATAGGACAGAGTATACCTGTCCCATAGGGTTCCCAAGGGGCGCTGGTGGATTGGAACTGCTGACCCCAGATGTACAGAATCTCAAACTCTGGAGGTGGGGCCCAGCCATTTGTGTTTTAAAAAGACCTCCAGGTAATTCTGATACTTGCTAAGTTTGAGATCCTCTGAGCAAGGAATCCCATCAACTTTCCTCTGACTAATATGTGGGGAGATATGCATAGCTGAACTAAATCTAGTTCACACGGGATGGAATTAGGCCAGAATACATTCTTGGTAGGCAGTCACCCGCTCTACACTTAGAAATAATTAAATATATTTTTCTCTTTTGCAAAGTTATTTATGTATATTGCATGTTTTTTTGTAGTAAAACCCAAACATACCAAATTCCTTTTCTCTTACGTTAAATATGGCAGACATTACCTACCTAATATTCATTCTCCCTTTCTTCTTTGCCAAAACAAACTCTAATGTGAAGTTTTGTTTTTGTTTTGATTTTAGAATATATTATACCTAGCTTCAGGCAGCAATATGACGCAATCTGGCCAATTAGATTTAATCTGCTGGGGATTTATGTCAAAGATTTGCTCTTCTGACATAGGCCATGTCCCTTTCCCTTTATCACTTTTCTCCTTCCTTGCTGTGCAGTGGCTAGAGCTACAGCAACCATTTTGTAACCATGAGTGAATGTCAAAGAAAATTGCAGAGGCCTCTGCCCTGACATCTTTGAACTTAAGGACCAAAGCCAACAATCATATACTTCAGTCTTATGATTATGTGAGACAAAATAAACATCTTTTAAAAATTAAGGCACTGTTTAAGTTTTTTGCTACTTGCAATCAAGTACAATCCTAATGGACTAATGGACTAAGTAATTAGTGTAATTGTTTTTCATAAATGGAGAAGCCTGCAGGTTTTCTATTTTTAAACTCTTTCTTCTGTTTTCTTGACCTTACTTCCTGCTCATCTAATAAATTATTACAAAGCATTTGGCCTAGTGGTTAAGCCCACATGTTTTAGGCTTGAATCTCCCTTCTCCATCTCCTTTGGCCAAGTTATTTAATTTCTCTGAGCCATAGTTTCCTCAGATGTAAAATAAGAATAATAATACTTAGTTCATTTGACTGTTAGAGGGATTAAATATGTTAATTGCATACCTTGTTAGCCGCTTGCTTGGTACATTGTAACTTTTCAGAAATAGTGGCTGTGTGCTGTTGAAGCTAGTGAAAATGAAAGTGACCTTTATCTATAAATATTATAACATCTAGCTGCATAGAGATACAGATACAGGAAACAGAAGTTGACTTGCACCTTATTTTGTTTCAATACTGATTTGGACATTTTATTAGAAGTTTATAAAACTCTTCTTAGCAGCTCACTGTGCCAAAATAAGACCTCCAATAATTCTGAGTATGCAGTGTGTTTCTTCTGCCTAGATGACACCTCACTCTGTCTTTGAGGAAAATCATCACTGAAGCTCTTTAACATAATACCTGAAACTCACTCTGTAGAATTTGGTATTCTGTAAAATTCAAACTGGATTCTATATAGACTTCTTAAAGCATAGGTCATTGTTTAGATTCTTAACTTTAGAGGATAGGAACCATGCCTGTTTGGGGTCTACAACATTTAAAACAGTTAAAGGTGCAAGTGGGCACTAGTAAAGCTGTTTACTGGTGTAGAAAGTAGAGCAATTATCTCCAGGGAATGGTTTTCTGTGGTTCCCAGTCTGGGAGCTGTAGCTCTTCTGAGTGGACTCATAGACAGACTCTTCTTGCTGTGGTTTAGAGCCACTCATTCCACTGCTCCCCTGACTACCAGAAAGACCTGGTGAGATAGTGGATGGATCAGGGCAAAACTTCTCAACGTTATGGAAGTAACAACTCAAAGATAATTATGGAAGTAACAACTCAAAGATATCATCTATGAAATGAAGATATTGCAATCTTAAATTATTAATATCCTGTTAACAGTCATCTGTACTCCAAGTAATAGGCATATATTCTTTTCATTATTTGACAGAATAAAACTTACTAAGAGCCCTATGTCAGATAGGATCATAACTTGCCAAGATAGGTTTACAACACCAAACTATTAAAATCATTAAGCAAATTAATATTTATCATTCTCAAAATCATTTTAGAGGAAATAATGGCCTTATCTACTTTGGATATATATACTCAGATTTTAAGAATTAGATCAGATTTATATCTCTGTCATCTTAGCTTGATTAAAAGGTTACATGTATAATTGATTTTATATAGGTGTTAGTATTATTTTAATATCAGACTCAGAAGAGCCTAAAGTGATCAAAGGAAAAAGTTAGAAAATTCTCCCTTATTCTGAATCCTTTGGCTACAAGTGTGTGGAATTATGAGAACAGTTTATTCAAGGATTTATATCAAATGCTGACTTACCAAGATCCTGATATCTAGATTTAGCTAGACCTTGAAGTGAAAGATTAGATCCCTGAACCTTTAGAATGAAAAAGGGGTATTTCCTCTTGTCAGTGAGGTTATGTTCAAGAAGAATAGGGTTTCTTTGGAAGGGCCTTGGGTGACACAAATGGTTTGCATTTGACTACTAACTTAAAGGTTGACGGCTCAAAACCACCCAGGGGTGCCATGGAAAAAAGACCTAGTGATCTGCTTCCATAAAGATTACAGCCAAGAAAACCCTATGGAGCAGTTCTACTCTGTAACACAGTGAGTCACCACGAGTTGGAATTAACTGGACAGCAATAGGCTTCAAAAGGCCACTTAAAGAATGGGAACAGGAGGCGGGGCGGAGTAGTCAGATACTTCCTGTGATCCCTCTTACAACAGACCTGAAAAAACAAGTGAACTGAATATATGTGACAAGCTAGGAACCCTGAACATCAAACGCAAAGTTGAGGAATTGGACTGAACGCAGGGGGAGGGAGAGATGGTTCAGATGCATCAAGGAGTTGCCGAACCTGAGCCTGCGGAACCCAGCACCTTGCAGGCTGAGATTGGCTGGCACCAGCAGTGAGGCAAATAGTGGCTTTTGGGATGCATTTTCCACATTGGGAGAGACCAAGTGGCGGAGAGTCCACTCACACCTCCAAAATCAGCAAAAAGCAGCACTCAATCAACAGAAGATAAGTACATGCATCTCACCTGCTGCATGGATTAAAAAACACCACTTTGGGAAAAACCTGTCACCCGTTTACCTGCCTCCTTCCCACTCTGCACTGGGTCCAAGCCAGCTTCAGAGATTGCTGCTTCCCCTGGACCGGAAGTAGGACCCGTCACACGCCCTGAGCTGTTCTCCCAGCCTTGGAGAGGGAACAAATTAACAAACAGGGAAAAAATAACCTGCTGGCTCCCCTAAGCCAGGAACTCAGGGCAGAAACAGTTCCTTTGTGTAGGCACAGATATAAGGGGTCCACGGACTTTGAATGCCTTTCACCCCTGCATAAACCTGTGTGGGCCCATTGCAACAGCATAGGCCCTCATTAGGACAGTCCAACAGGCTATATACCTGAAGCCTAACTTCAGCTGTTTCAGCTATATGATGGAGAAGCAGATTCGTAACATTTGACATGACTCTGCCTGTTAAGCAGAGTCCTCACCTACCCACATCAGGGGCGTGAGGACTGGTGGCTCCACTTATGCCACTTAGCCACCCACGACTGGGTTCCAAGAATAAGTGGTGCTTCCCAGTCCTTACAGCCAACAGCAATGGGTGCCCATAGTCCGGCTGCAAAACCGACCCACCTGCACACTGTCAGGAACAGGGACACACTTTCCTCACAGACACTCAGGGGCAGTTGTCAGTCCCCTGCCTTGCTCAGCACATTACTTCCTACTGCAGCCAGATACTTGTGCCTACTCCAATCACCCCTGCTCATCTAGGACTGTAGGTAAGAGCATGCACCACACACTTGGTGACCAACTACCTGGACACCTGAGACGAATCCATATAAAAAAAGTAAATGAACTCCTGGGTTCAAATACCTCGTAACAGCTCTAAACACTTGGTGACCAGATGTTAGAGCTTTGAAGGCGACAGTAGTCAAACTAGCTCACTCGAGCAGTCTGTTTGGGCATATCAAAACAAAACAAGCTAGGACACAGTAGGCAAACAAAGTAAATAAATACAATAACTTATTGATGACTCAGAGGCAACAGTCAATATCAAATCACATAAAGAAGCAGACTGCGGTGGCTTCAGCAAGCTCCTAAAACAAAGAATCACGAAATCTTCTGGATGAAGAGAATTTCCTGGAATTACCAGAGGTAGAATACAAAAATTAATATACAGAAGTCTTCAAGATATTGGGAGGGAGATCAGGCAAAAGGCAGAACAAGCCAAGGAGTACACAGACAAAGCAATAGAGAAACTTAAGAAGGTTAGAGCGTAATGACAAATTTAACAGGCTGTAAGAATCCATAGAGAGACAGCAAACAAATCCAGAAGATGAACAATAAAATTTCAGAATTAGACAACTCAATAGAAAGTCATAGGAGCAGAATTAAGGCAATGGAAGTCAGAATTAGTGAGATTGAAGATAAAGCACTTGACACCAACATAATTGAGGAAAAATCAGATAAAATAATTTTTAAGAAATGAAGAAACCCTAAGAATTATGTGGGACCCTATCAAGAGGAATAACCTATGAGTGATTGGAATACCAGGACAGGGGGAGTTAACAAAATACAGAGAGAATTGTTAAAGATTTTTTGGGAGAAAACTTCGCTGATATCGTGAGACATGAGACGATATCTATCCAAGATGCTCATCGATCCCCACACAAGGTAGATCCCAGGAGAAAGTTATTAAGACATATTATACTCAAACTTGTCAAAACCAAAGATAAAGGTAGCATTTCAGGAGTGGCTAAGGATAAATGAAAAGTCACCTACAAAGGAGAGTCAGTAAGACTTAGCTCTGACAACTCAGCAGAAACCATGCAGGCACAAAGGCAATGGGATGACATATTTAAAGCCTTAAAGGAAAAAAACTGTCAGCAGAGAATTATATATCCAGCAAAAATGTCTCTCAGATATGATGGTGAAATTAGGACATTTCCAGATAAACGGAAGCTTAGGGAATTTGCAAGAACCAAAACAAAATTATAAGAAATACTAAAGGGAGTTCTCCAGTTAGAAAGTCAACAATATCAGATAACAACCCAAGACTAGAACACAGGACAGAGCAACCAGATATCAACCCAGATAGGGAAATCACAAAAATAAATCAAAGCTGAAACACTCAAAACAGGGAAACAGACACATCGTTATGTAAAAGATGACAACGTTAAAAAAAAAAAAAGGGACTAAAAAATGTCATAGATCTTTCATATGGAGAGGAAGTCAAGGCAATATAAAGAAAGAAAAGACTAGTTTAAACTTAGAAAAATAGGGGTAAATATTAAGGTAACCACAAAGGAAACTAGCAATTCTACACAACAAAATAAACAAACATAAAGACTCAGCAAATACAAAATCAACAACAATGAAAAAGAAGAAAAGAAAATATATTGAAAAAAAGACTCAGCACAGAAAATTAAGTGGGAAAAAGAAACTTAACAAAATAAAAAGACGTCAAAATGACAGCACTAATACCTATCACTAATTGTGCTGAATGCACATGGACTAAATGCACCAATAAAGGAAGAGTGGCAGGATGGATTAAAAAAAGCACAATCTGTCTGTATACTGCCTGTAAGAGACACATGTTAGACTTAAAAAAAAAAAAAAAAATTTTTTTTTTTTTTTTAAGACTTAAAGATACTAACTAAAACTCAAAGGATGGAAAAATCATATCAAGCAAACAACAATCAAAAATAGCAGGAGTGGCAATACTAATTTCTGACAAAATAGACTTTAAAGTAAAATCTACCACAAAGGATAAGGAAGGACACTCTATAATGATTAAAGGTTCAATACACCAGGACATAACTACTATAAAGTTTTACGCGCCTAACGGCAGCACTCCAAAATATATAAAATAAACTCTAACGGTATTGAAGAGAGAGATGGACAGCTCCACAATAATAGTAGAGACTTCAACACACCACTTTTGGTGAAGGACAGAACATCTAGAAAGAAGCTCAGTAAAGACACAGAAGAGCTAAATGCCACAATCAACCAACTCAACCTCACAGACATATACAGAACACTCCACCCAGCAGAAGCCAAGTATACTTTCTTTTCCAATGCACATGAACATTCTCCAGAATAGACTACATATTAGGCCACAAAGCAAGCCTTATCAGAATCCAAAGCATGGAAATATCACAAAGCATCTTTTCTAGCCATAAAAGTAGAAATAAATAACAGAAAAAAGCAAACACAAAAAAAATCAAACACTTGGAAATTGAACACGTCAGGTTATAGAAGAAATTAAAGAGACAAGAAAGAAATTCACAGAATCAAATGAGAATAGAAACATCCTACCAGAACCTTTGGGATACAGCAAAAGCAGTGCTCAGAGGTCAATTTTATAGTAGTAAATGCACACATCCAAAGAGAAGAAAGGGCCAAAATCAAAGCATTAACCCTACTACTATTTAGAAAGAGAGCAGCACAAGAAGCTCTCAGGTACTGGAAGAAAGGAGATAATAAAACTTAGAGCAGAATTAAATAGAGAATATAAAAACAACTGGAAGAGTTAACAAGACCAAAAGCTGGTTCTTGGAAAAGATTAACAAAATCAATAAACCATTGGCCAAACTTAGAAAAGAAAAACGGGAGACAAAGCAAATAAGCCGAATAAGAAATGAAGTGGTGATATCACGACAGACCCAACTGAAATTAAAAGAATCATAGCAATACTATGAAAAAATTGTGCTCTAACAAATATGAAAACCTACAGGAAATGGGCACATTTCTAGAAACACACTACCTGCCCAAACTAATGCAAACAGAGGTAGAACACCTAAATAAACCTATAACAAAAGAAGAGATTGAAAAAGTAATTTAAAAACTGCCAACAAAGAAAAGGCCCTGGCCCTGGTAACTTCACTGGAGAATTCTACCAAACTTTCAGAGAAGAGTTAATGCCACTACTGCTGAAGATATTTCAGAGCATAGAAAAGGACAGAATTCTCCCAGACTCATTCTTTGAAGCCAGCATAACTCCAATACTAAACCCAGGTGAAAAAAAAAAAAAGGAAAATAACAGACCAGTATCCTTCATGGACTTAGATGCAGAAATCCTGAACAAAATTCTAACCAGTAGAATTCAACAACATACCAAAAAAAATGACTCATTATGACCAGGTAGGATACATGCCAGGTATGTAGGGATGGTTCAACATTAGAAAAATAGTCAGTGTAATCCATCACATAAATGAAACAAAAGAGAAGAACCACATGATATTATCAATTGATGCGGAAAAGGCATTTGACAAAGTCCAACACCCATTCATGATAAGAACTCTCAGCAAAACAGGAACAGAAGGGAAATTCTTCAACATAATAAACAGCATTCATACAAAGCCCATAGCCAACATTATCCTCAACGGAGAGAGTTTGAAAGCATTCCTCTTGAGAATGGTAACCAGACAAGGATGCCCTTTATCACCACTCTTACTCAACATTGTGCTGGAGGTCCTAGCCAGAGCAGTTAGGCTAGAAAAAGAAATAAAGGGCATCCAAATTGGTAAGGAAGAAGTAAAAGTATCTGTATTTGCAGATGATAGGATTTTATACACAGAAAACCCTGAAGAATCTGCAAGAAAACTACTGGAACTAATAAAAAGAGTTCAGCAAAATATCAGGATATGAGATAAACATACAAAAATAAGTTGGATTCCTCTACACCAAAAAAGAGAACGTCAAAGAGGAAATAACCAAATCAATACCATTTACAGTAGCCCCCAAGAAGATAAAATACTTAGGAATAAATGTAGCCAGAGATGTAAAAGACCTATACAGAGAAAACTACAAATACAAAGAAAACTATAAGACTGCTGCAAGAAAGTAAAAAAAAAAGTATGTAAGTAGAAAAACATACCTTGCTCGTGGATAGGAAGACTCAACATTGTGAAAATGTCTGTTCTACCCAAAGTGATTTATAGATACAATGCAATCCTGATCCAAATTCCAGTGACATTTAATGAGATGGAGAAATAAATCACCAAATTCATATGGAAAGGGAAGAGGCCCCAGATAAGTAAAACATTACTGAAGAAGAACAACAAATTGGGAGGCCTCACACAACCTGATTTTAGAACCTATTATACCACCATGGTAGTAAAACAGCTTGGTACCAGTATAACAACAGATACATAGACCAATGGAACAGAATTGAGAAAAACTTGGTACCAGTACAACAACAGATACGTAGACCAATGGAACAGAATTGAGAATCCAGACATAAATCCATCCACATATGAGCAGCTGATATTTGACAAAGGCCCAAAGTTTAAATGGGGAAAAGATAGTCTGTTTAACAAATGGTGCTGGCATAACTAGATATCCATTTGCAAAAAAATGAAACAAGACCCATACCTCACACCATGCACAAAAATGAACTCAAAATGCATTAAAGACCTAAAACGATAAAGACCATGGAGGAAAAAATAGGGACAATGCTAGGAGCCCTAATACATGGCATAAACAGTATACAAAACATTACTTAAAATGCAGAAGAGAAACTAGATAACTGGGAGCTCCTAAAAATCAAATACCTATGCCCATCCAAAGACTTCATCAAAAGAGTAAAAAGATTACCTATAGACTGGGAAAAAAAATTTAGCTATGACATTTCCAGTCAGCGTCTGATCTCTAAAATCTACATGATACTACAAAAACTCGACTGCAGATAGACAACACAGTTAAAAAATGGGCAAAGGATATGAACAGGCACTTCACCAATGAAGACGTTAAGATGGCTAACAGATACATGAGGAAATGCTCACGATCATAAGCCGTTAGAGAAATGCAAATCAAAACTACAATGAGATACCATCTCATCCCAATAAGGCTGGCATTAATCAAAAAATACACAATAAATGTTGGAGAGGTTATGGAGAGACTGGAACACTTACACACTGCTGGTGGGAATGTAAAGGGGTACAACCACTTTGGAAATCGATTTGGCGCTTCCTTAAGCTAGAAATAGAACTACCATAAGATCCCTCAGTCCCACTCCTTAGACTATATCCTAGAGATATAAGAGCCCTCAGACGAATAAATGTATGCACACCCCATGTTCATTGCAGCACAATAGCAAAAAGAAACAACCAAGGTGCCCATCAAGGGATAAATGGATAAACAAATTATGGCATATTCACACAGTGGAATACTAAGCAATGATTTAAAGAATAATGATGAATCCTTGAAACACCTCATAAGATGAATGAATCTGGAAGGCATTATGCTAAGTGAAATTAGTCAGTCGCAAAAGTACAAATGTTGTATGAGACCTCTATTATAAGAACTCAAGAGAAGGTTTAAACACAGAAGAAAACATTCTTTGATGATTACTAGAGTGGAGAGGCAGGGAGAGGTGTATTCACTAGATAGTAGAGAAGAATTATTTTAGGTGAAGGGAAGTACAACACACAGTACAGGGGAAGTCGGCATAACTGGACTAAACCAAAACTAAGAAGTTTCCTGAATACAACCAAACGCTTTGAGGGACAGAGTAGCAGGGCAGGGGGCTGGCGACCATCATTTTAGGGGACATCTATGTCAGCTGGCATAACAAAGTTTATTAAGAAAATGTTCTGTATCCCACTTTGGTGAATGGTGTCTGGGGTATTAAAAGCTAGCAAGTGGCTATCTAAGGTGCATCAATTGTTCCAAACCCACCTGGAGCAAAGGAGAATGAAGAACACCAAAGACACGAGGAAAATATGAGCCCAAGAGACAGACAGGGCCATGTAAACCAGGGACTCCATTATCCTGAGACTGGAAGAGCTAGATGGTGCCCAGCTACCACCAATAACTGCCCTGACAGGGAACAGAACAGAGAGTCTCTGACAGAGCGGGAGAAAAGTAGGGGCCAGAACTCAAATTCTAGTACAAAGACCAGACTTAATGGTCTGACGGAGACTGGAGGGAGCCCAGAGGACGTGGCCACCGGACTCTCTGTTAGCCCAAAACTAAAACCATTCCCAAAGCCAACTCTTAAGACAAAAATTAGACTGGACTCCCAGTAAAAGACTGGACTATCAGACATAAAATGATACTGGTGAGGAGTGTGTTTCTTAGCTGAAGCAGGCACATGAGACTAGGTGGCAGCTCCTGTCCGGAGTCAAGATGAGAGGGTAGAGTGGTCAGGAGCTGGTTGAATGGACACAGGAAATAACATTATGGCAAAAACAACTCGGGTCCCATAACAATGTGTGTGTAAGTTTTTATATGAGAAGCTGACTTGAATTGTAAGCTTTCAGGTAAAACACAATTAAAAAAAAAAAAGAATGGGAAGAGCTTTTAGTTTTATGATCAGGCAGTCCTATGTGTTAATCCTGACACCCACCATTTACATAGCTCTGCAACTTTGGGCCAGTTGCTTAATCACATTTGAGCTGCAACCACTTTGTCTATAAAATGGTATTTAATAACTACTTCTCAGAACTGATTTAAATGTTAAAGAGAAACACTGATACAAAGTATCAAGGACAACTGTCTTCAATAAATGTTGGTTCCCCTATGAATCACCAGTCTATATGTAAAATTCCAAGAACTCCTATCTCATCAATTTGAATTTCCAGAGTTTATTTAGATGATAAATAATGAAGATTACCCTCTAACTCCAGGTGGCTCATAAAGTCAGTATTCTTTATGGAACAAACTATCTGTCTCTACACTCTGGTTACTCCTGAGCTCCTCATCCCCAACTACCCAGTCTCCTGGTCACATCTGGAATCTTTTCATTTCAAGTAACACTCCATCTCAAACACCCCCACCTCAAACATTCCACTGTTTGATTTGTCTTGATACCTCATTATCTTATATCCAGTTTGTTTGACTTCTTATTCATTCCCCCTACCGCTTTTTTCATTGTCATTTATTTTACTAACAGCCTCACTTCAGCTTGTTCCCATGCTTTATCATTTTCGTCATCACTCCCTTGCACTTATCCTCAACTTCCTTGTCCCTTCATCCCTTTGTGTTTATTGCCTGAAAAAGCTCAAATCTTGCTCATGCTTGTAAGCGAGCAGCAGAAAGTGGCAGGAGGAAAACACAGCCAGGCTTACTGAACCCACTTTTCTTTAACCTTAAGTGGGCCCTCAGCACTGTCTAGCAGCCCTGCTGTATTTCCTGTCTTCTTAAACATCCAGCATTTTTCTCCAAACCTCCCTACCCCCTGATGCCCTTGCTATTTATTTCACTGTGATAGTAGAAACGAACTTCCTCGCATTCCCCTAAGCAGCATCTTCCAGTCTTGCATTTGGCCCGGACTCCCCTCGGAGACTGACCCCGTCCCTCCTTTTAGGCCGTGGGTCATAGTGTCTCCTACATAAAGAATTTGTTCCTACAGGTACATGTATTTGCTCCTGCATCATTAGTTTTCTCCTCTCTACTGAATTATTCTTATCAGCATACGAACATTCTGTAATCTCTCCCATCTGAAGGAGTAAGAAAGAAATGTAAAACGTCCTTCCTTGAACATACATCCCCCTCCAGCTGTTTCCTCTTTCTCACTGTTAATGCAAACCTCCTTAGTAGATTTCTCTATATTTGCAATTTCCGTTTCTTCAATTTCCACTCTCTCTTCAACCTACTGTTCTCAGGCTGTCATCCATTCTTCCCTCCCCCCGTTCCATCAATCCAAATTTATCCCCAAGTTGCTAAATATAATGATCAATTTTTATTCCCTTTTGTACACAGCCTCTCATCTTTGAAACTGTTGATTTTTGTCTTTTTCTTGAAACACTGTTTTTGTTGGACTTCTAGAATACCCCATTCTAACTTTTCCTCTGTTTCCACTGACTGTTTTTTCTGAATCTTCTTTATTAACTCATTTTGTTCTACCCAACTACTAAATGTTGGCGTGATCAGTCCTCAGACCCCTTCTATATCTCCTAGGTATTATTACATAGTCCTGTGCTTTAAATGTCATCTCTGAGTTCATGAATCCCTTCTCGCCTGAGACCTAAGACTCATACCCAACTGCCTAACCACCTATGGGGAGTCCACATGACACAAATTTAACATGTCCAAAGCTACATTCTTTATTTCCCTTTAAAATCTGTTCTGCTTCCCATCTTCTCCCATCTCTAAATAAAAAACAGCATTCACCCAGTTGCTTATCTAAAACCTGGGAATCACCTGGATGCCCTTATTTCCTTCTAATCCTACATCCATTGACAAATCACACTGGCTCTACTTTCAGAGTAGACCCAGAATCTCCCCAGTGTGTTACCACCTCCACCAGGCCAACTCACTATAGTCCAGGCCTTCTATCATCTTTTATCTAGACTGCTACAAATCCGGTCTCCTTGCTTTCATCCTAGCTTCTCTGTTGTCTCCTCTCCACATAGCAGCAAGAGTGGCCTATTTTTAAGATAAATCGTATTATGACAATTCCCTGCTCAAAAGTCCCCAAGAGCATCCCATGACACTTGGAAGAATATTCTAACCCTTCATGGCGGTCATTGTGTTTGGGGAATTACTCTAACACTCAGCAGCCTATGCATTAACATAAAAAAATGACAATGATCCTATTTCCAAACACAATCACATTCACATATACAGAGGTTAGGACTTCAGCATATCTTTTGGAGGGACACAGTTCAACCCATAAGAAACATTCAACCAGTTTTCCTGAGCTTCTCCCAAAATGCCTTTTTATTCATCTAACCTGAGATCAAGTATAGAGAAAATCAATACTGTGTTTTATCAACTGGCAGTTGGCAAGGTGAGGAGATTAATGGTGACAGAATCCAAAGTACTGGTTCCTATCTTTAGAATGTTTATTCCTGGATCCTAGAACATATTTAGGAAGTTAGGCCAAAAAGGATCTGGGCACTGTGAGACAAAGGAAAGATGCAGGCTGGAGGTAACGTGGGAAAAGCATTGGACTAAGGACTCAGGAGACCTGCTTTCTGGGGCCCCTTCAGTCAATTTAATTATCCCGTTTTATGTTATGGAGCCCTAGTAGCCCAGTGGTTAAGTGTTCACCTGCTAACGAAAAGGTCAGCAGTTTGAATCTACCAATTACTCCTTGGAAACCGTATGGGGCAGTTATGCTCTGTCCTGTAGGGTTGCTCTGAGTTGGAATTGACTCGTCAGCAATGGGTTTTTTATGTTATAAATCTAAGATCTTCTTTTGTGACCCATTTTGTAAAATGGAGTTTATAATCACTTATTTTGCAAGTGAACTTAGATTAGGTCAAGGGTTTTTTATTTTTTTGCCTATTTGTGCTTCCACATTCACTACATAGTTCTTGACTAAAAGTAAAACTTAACACCAAATTCTCATAAAATTAAGATAATTGAGAATCACCTATTTAGAAATGATCGATTTTAGGTCACCCAGTATCCCAAGTACAACATGTACATATATGGCTTATTTATTTGCCCCTGAGCATCAGATGGAGAACCACTCCATCATTTGTTGCCCAGAGTAGAGCTGTGTGAAGGGTGTTTGTTATATAAGCCCATTTATGTTGACGGATGGCTTAGTGAAGCTGTCAAACAGTGATTCTGAAGTGATCATCAAGTTGTTCCTATGGATGTTATAAAAGACGTAAACAAGGTGTCTCCCATAATTAATGTACTCATTCCAGTAGCAGAAGCCTATGTCATTTTCTGCCTCTGCAGGAAAGATGCCTTCTCCTGGCACAGGATGGTGTGGTTGGAGGAGTTTTTGTCCATTCCTGGCAAGAGGCAAACTTGTGGAGTCAGGGAAGCATCTCTTTGGCACCTGCCCATAACTCTTCTTCTTTTCTCTTTCTTCAACGTTCTCCACTAAACACTTTTTGTTAAAATTGCTAGTTCCTCATCCTGTAACGTGAACTTAATGATGTTATAAACTGTTCTTACCAAAACGTTTGTACTAAATAATTCATATAGATAGATAATTCCAGGAGTTCTGGGTTCATGTTTATAAAATCAAAGAATTCTGTGGATTGTATGTAGTGTTTTGAGATTTTTGAGTTGGGGAGACTTTTTCAGTATAGCTTTCTTACTCTGAGTCTCCAATACTAATTTATGAAGACTTCAAAAAAAAAAAAACATTTTTTTTTTTTTCTTTTCATCTCATTGTAGAAAATAACCCACATTGTAGAAAATAATTGAAGCTGGCAACTTAGCTTTGCAAAGTATTGAGGAGCAGTGTACCATCAGGAAGGAGGAGTACTGTATTGTAAGTCAGGAGATTTAGAGGTAGTCCCATTTCTACTCTTGTCTCATTGTTTGACCAGGCATGTCACTTAACCCCTCTCAGTTTCCTCATTTGCCCAATTGCCATGGCCCGCCGTACGATTGCAGTTGGATAATCTATGACATATTAGGTTACTAGAGAGACAACAGAACACATGATCATGGAGATGGAAAGAGAGCAATTCTTAGTTATAGATGTAAAAACAAGGACAGGTAGTCCCCAACTTACGATATATTTGAGTTATGACGAACCACACTTACGACTGGTTTTGTTTTTTTTTTTTTTTTTTCCGGTACTTTTTATTGTTAGTGATATGAACTACATGGGGTTTTTAACATGAACTACATGCAGTGTTGCAGCATGCAAAAGGACCATACAGACAACTCTCACTAATTTTCTGACTAGAAACACCATTCCCAACCTCAGGGGTAATGCAGATGATCCAGAGCCTTCCACAAGTGGAGCTACTACCACAACTGACAAAATACCAACATTGTTTGTTTTTTTATAGTCACGTGTCTTTTTTTGTATGTATTAAAATATACCTGTGAGTTTAATGTTTCCAATGCCCAAAGACAAAGATCAGATTTATAAAGATACTGATGATAAAAAGCAATAACAATGAAAACTTAAAAAAAAAATGAAGTGTTCCACTTAATGTTAGTATTGACTTACAATGGAGTTGATGGAAAAGAGCCCTGTCGTAAGTCAGGGGATTACACGCATCCCACCCAGACTGTGTCTAGTGTGACTGACAAAGACAGGACTTGAAGACCTTTAAAGTCACATCCAGCCCTAATATGCCATGGTTCTTGTCATAGATTGAATTGTGTCCCCCAAACATACATGTCAACTTGGTTAGGTCATGATTCTCAGTATTGTGTGGTTGTCCTCTATTTTATAATTTTCCTGTGTGTTATAAATCATAATCTCTGCCTGTGGTTAAAGAGGATTAGGGTGGGACGTAGCACCCTTGTTCAGGTCACCTCCCTGATCCAACGTAAAGGGAGTTTCCCTGGGATGTGGCCTGCACCACCTTTTATCTTATAAGAGATAAAAGGAAGTAGAAGCAAGCAGAGAGTTGGGGGACCTCATACCACCAAGAAAGAAGTACCGGGAGCAGAGCGTGTCCTTTAGACCCCAGATTCCTGTACAAAGAAGCTCTTAGTCCAGGGGAAGGTTGACGAGAAGGACCTTTCTCCAGAGCCAACAGAGAGAGAAAGTCTTCTCCTGGGGCTGACAACCTGAATTTGGACTTCCAGCCTGTTGGACTGTGAGAGAATGAATTTCTCTTTGTTAAAGCCACCCACTTGTGGTATTTCTGTTATAACAGCACTAGATGACTAAGACAGAATTTGGTACCAGGAGTGGAGTGCTGCTCTAACGCATACCTAAAATATGGAAGCAGTTTTGAAACTGTGAATAGATAGAGGAGCAGCAGCAGCAGAGAAGCAGCAGCAGCAGAGAAGCAGCAGCGGCAGAGAACCAGCAGCAGCAGAACCGAGAGACCAGCACGAGATGGCACTGGTGCTGACCCATGGAGCAAGAGAGCTGAGTGCCTGTGCACAGGAGGTTCCTGGTGGAGTAGGGTGCCTCCAGGCACTTATTTATGTAGCTACAGAGCTTTGGAATACCTGCCCCAGCAGGGCACATGTGGACGTGAGGCCCGAGGAGCCAAGAGGCCAAGAAACCAGGAAGCAGAAGCTGAAGCTGAAGAGACAAGGAACAGAAGAAGCTGAGCTGCTTCAGTCTCAAAAGGTATGGTCAGGACCTCAGGGGTTTCAAAGGGTGGAGCTATGGCCTCTGGTGTTTCTAAGGGTGGAGTCGCCACTCAGATGGACTAGGAGAATAGTGGGCCTAAAGCTGAGGGAGCAGAGTTGCCGTCCCAGTGGGCCTGAAAGGTGGAGTTGAAGCTCAAGGCTGAGGGGTCTCCACTCAGAATCTGGAGATACCTAGAGTCTGTAGGGCAGGTCTGTTGTGTGAATGGTCTCAGAGAACAGAGTATTATTTTCAAGCCTTGAGGGCTAATGTAATGTGTTCTGCTAACTTGTTTGGTGCCTGTTATCTCTTCTTGCCCTCCAGTTTCTCCCATTTGTAATGGAAATGTCTAGCTTGTGCCTGTTCTGCCATTGTACCTTTGGAAGCAGACAACTTGTATTCAAGATTTCACAGATGAAGAGGAATTTTTGGATTTTGGACTCAGAGTTAAGACTTTTTCTATGATATAATGGAATGAATATGTTTTGCATGTGGCAAGGATGTGATTTTTGGAGGGCCAAAGGGTGGAATGTCGTGGATTGAATTGTGTCCCCCAAACACACATGTCAACTTGGTTAGGTCATGATTCCCAGTATTGTGTGGTTGTCCACCATTTTGTGATTTTTCTGTGTGTTATAAATCAGAGTCTTTGCCTGTGGTTAAAGAGGATTAGGATGGGATGCAATACCCTTGTTCAGATCACATCCCTGATCCAATGTAAAGGGGATTTCCCTGGAATGTGGTCTGCACCACCTTTTATCTTACAAGAGATAAAAGGAAAAGGAAGCATACAGAGAGCTGAGGGACCTCATACCACCAAGAAAGAAGCACCGGAAGCAGAACGTGTCCTTTGGACCCCGGGTTCCTGCGCAGAGAAGCTCCTAGTCCAGGGGAAGATTGACAAGAAGGACTTTGCTATAGAGCCAACAGAGAGAGAAAGCTTTCCCCTGGAGCTGTCAACATGAATTTGGACTTCTAGCCTACTAGACTGTGAGAGAATAAATTTCTCTTTGTTAAAGCCATCCACTTGTGGTATTTCTGTTATAGCTCACTAGATGACTAAGACAGTTCTTAACTGGACTTTAAGGAAGACTCAATAGAGATGTATGGAGCATCTCTTAAATGCCAGACACTATTCTAGGCACTGGTTTTATACTAGTAAAAAAAAGAAAAATCTATGCCCTTTTGGAACTTGTGTTATAATTGGGGGAGGTAGACCTATAAACATGAAAATACGTTTGGTTCAGACATACAAGCATATATGTGAAAATATGTATTGTCAGGCAGTAATAGGTGCTGCGGGGAAAAATAGGCAGGGACTGAATCTAAGGAGTACTGGAGGACTTAACAATTGCCGTTCCTAATTGAGTGGTCAGAGAAGACTGAAGTAGGTATGGGAGCAAGCCAAGCTTATATATGGGGAAAAAGCCTCCAGGCAGATGGCTGCAAGTACAAAGGTCCTGACCATATCCAGTATACCTGAAGAATAGCAAAGTGAACAGGACCAACCAAACCCATTGCCGTTGAGTTGATTCCAACTCATAGCAACCCTGGAGTAGGAAATTAAGTCAAAGGATGCAACCAGATTGTGTAGGATCTTGAAAACCATTGAAAAGATACATGTTTTTACTCTGAGATGATAAGCCATTAGTGAAATTTGAGCAGAGGCATGACATTGCCTTACCCTTTGAAAAAACCCCTCTGGAATCAGTGATGAGAATAGACTGTTGGCAGAGAAGAGCAGAAGTAGGGAGACCAGAGAAGAGGATATTGAAATAATAATCATTTCCCTCTAGAAATAATTTTCTGCTAGCAAATAGACCGTATGGGGACAGAGATTTTTTTAGTCTGTTTTGATTACTGCCATAATCTCATCGTCTGTAACAGTGCTTGGCATTCCTTAGACCTTAGATATTTCTTAACTAAATGAAAGATTAATTTTTAAAAATATAAATAAATGATTGGTTGATCAAGGTAGAAGATGGTAGTGGTATCAGTAAAGTTGGTATCAAGATGAAAGACCAGAGTGGTATCAGCAAAGTGGGTGAAAAGTGATCAGATTATAAATATATTTTGAAAATAATTCTCACATGACTTCCTGATGGATTAAATGCGGGGTGTGAAAGAAAGAGAAATTAAGAAATATTTCTTAGGCCCCTAAGAACTAGAAGCGTGGGGTTACTACCTGCTGAGTTGGGAAAGGTGGTGGGAGGAGCAGTTTGGTGGTGGATGTTATTAGTTTGAGATGACTCTTGGACATCTAAATCTAGAGGTTCCGGTTTTAGGCAAGATGGAGCAAGCACACTCGTCTGTCTCTCCTACTGAATGCAGCTATAAAACCTGACCAAAATGCATGGAACAGCTATTTGAAGACTCTTGAAAGTAAATAATAGCAGGCAGGTTGGAGATGAGGTCCAGAATATGAACTACCACCAAACTGGCAGTGAATTTCCTCATTTCTCCCCACTCCAAAATCCTCCAGCTTGGATGCAGCAGAGCTCTGTTCCCTGATTATTTCAGATTTTTCTCTTTTTCAGCATTTTAAATATAAGGACAGATTTTTTCTCTAGGTTCTAACAGTAATCTGTTTGTGACAGCTGTTTATATTTCCATGAGGTCACTTAATCTCCCTCAGATTTCTTCCTTACGTGCTACATTCCTAGTGCTGTAGGAAGAGTACAGTCACAGAATTTTTTTTATTCCACCAGTATTTCCCATTCACTTGATTTTGATATTAATCTAGGAAATGTGAATTTTTTATAATTCTCTATCAGTCATTTTTGTTTGTTTAGCATTCAAGATCTTTGTTACTTTAATGTGCCTCTGTTATTTTTTCTAGGTCATGTACCTTTATACTACAGTCAATGTGTGTAAGTGTTCCTTCGCTTTAAAAATTTCCCTCATACACCCTTGTAGTTTTTCCATCCCTCAACACCCAGTCCCTGGCAACCACTGATCTCTTCAGTCTGTCTTGTCCAGAATGTCATAAATAGTCATGCAGTATGTAGCCTTTGAAGTCTTACTTCTCTCAGCACAGTACATTTTAAGTTTCATCCGTGTTGTTTTCTGTATCAGTAGCTCATTGCTTTTTATTACTAAATAGTATTACAATGTTGAGATGCACCACGATTTATCCCTTCACCAGTTGAAGGACATTTGGGTTGTTTCCAGTTTAGGGCAGTTATGAATAAACTGCTATAAATATTCATGTTCAGGTGTTTGTATGAATATGGCTTTTATTTTCCTTGTATAAACACCAATGAGAGAGACCCCTGGGTCATTTGGTAGGTCTGTTTTATTTTATAAGAAATTGCCAAGTGGTTTTCAAGCTGCTTTCCAAAATGGCTATAGGGTTTTACATCCCCCACCACAGTGCATGAGAGTTTCAGTTCCTCTCTATCCTTGCTAGCGCTTGGTTTTTTCCATTTTTTTAAGCCATTCTCATGGGTGTGTAGTAGTATAACATTGTAGTTATAATTTCATTTCCCTAATAATTAACTGTGTTGAGTATTTTTTTCATATATTTGCCATCCGTATCTCTTCTTCAATGAAATATCTGTTCCCATTATTTGTCCTTTTTTTACTAATTGAGTTGTTTATTATGATTTAGTTATAAGAATTCATTGTATATTCAAGAAATAAATCTCTTTTCACAAATTATTTTCTAAATATTTTCTTCCAATATGGTGCCTGTTTTCATTTTCAGAGGGAAATTTTTAATTTTGATAAAGTACGATGTATCAGTTTTGTCTTTCATGGTTAGTGCTTTCTGTGTGTTAAGGTATCTTTGCCTACACCAGTGTCACAAAATTTTCTTTTTTTTTTTCAACATGTTTTACAGGTTTTCCTTTAGGTCTGTTATCCCTTTGGGGTTAACTTTGTGTATGGTGTGAGGTATAGTCCAAGGCATATTTATTCTTTTGCAGTGCGTATCCAATTATTCTGACACCATTTGTGGAAAAGACCATGCTTTCACAATTAAATTTCCTTGACACCATTAGCAGAAATCGCTTGACCATATATGTGTTAGTCTGTTTCAGAACTTTATAGTCTGTTCCATTGATCTAAGTACCATTTATCAATATTATGTTGTTTTCATCTCTGTACCACCTTTATAGTAATTCTGGAAGTCATGTAGAATGGGTCTTCCATTTTGTCTGTTTCAAAATTATTTGGACTATTTTCAGTCCGTTCGTATTTTGATTCCACCAGAAATCTTACTGGGACTTTGATTGGGATTGTATTGACTCTATAAAATCAATTTTGAGAAAATTGATAGCCTAACAATATTGATTCTTCTAGTCTGTAGACATGGTATATCTTTCCATTTATCACTGAACCTATCAATCTATAAAATATTAAAGTTCTCCTTACTCTTGTACTAAAAGGAAATCAAAAGTGAAATTGCAGAAATTCTAGAAAATAATGGTAACTGAGATATATTGGTCAGAACCTATCAGTCTGGGCTAAAGCAAAGTCCTTAGAAATTCTTAGCCTTATACTTATATAAAAATATATTAATTAAACATTCATCTCAATAAATGAGGAAAATAGCAGCAGAAGAAATCTAAAGATAGCAAAGGGAAGGAATTAAAACTGAAGACAGTTACTCATTAATAAGAAAACAAATGACAGAACTAGTATATCTAAGAGCCATTTCTTTTGAGGAAAATAAATAATAAAATTGTTTGAATAGTTTAATATACCTAGAAAAATATACACTCATAGTTTGAAATAAATTAGAAAAATTATTTTTTAGAAAATATACATTCAAGTATAACTAGAATGTTCTAGAATAAAATATTTATTAGTCTCGCCCACAGCTTAAAAGTATTATAAAGGTACCATAATTAAAACAGTTTGGAACTGGCCCATAATCAGGTAGACCCATTGGTAAAATAAAATAGAGAATTGGACACAGACCGTCAGTACGTATGGGAGTTTAACATACGATGAAAGTAGAATTTTAATTCAGTGGGGAGACAATAGAATACAATAGATTATTAAGTAATACAGTCTTGAGAACTGCCTAGCCATTTGGAAAACAATGAAACTATGATTTTTGCACAGAAATATATTCCAGATGCATCAGTGATATAACCAAACTGGAATGAAATGATTATATTCTTACCATGGGAAAGTCCATCAGCCATAAAGAAGAAGATCTGTAAATTTAACAACTCTGCAATAATATTTATGCCTGGGAAAGAGACCTCCCTGTAGCCCGAGAGAGATGGGAAAAGTTAAAGCTCACTGACACCGCCCTGGCCCCTGGTAGCTTTCGGGTTCCAGACTGGGTCCTCCTATATGCGCTGGAAGTGATAGTCCTCAAACTTGAGCTTGGGGAAAGTTAAAGCTCACTGAAACCACCCTGGCCCTGGTAGCTTTCGGGTTCCAGACTGGGTCCTCCTATATGCGCTAGAAGTGATAGTCCTCAAACTTGAGCTTGCATCAGAATCACCAAGGAAAAACCCAGTTGCCATTGAGTTGGTTCCGACGCGTGGTGACCTGACGTATGTTGGAGCAGAACTGTGCTCCATAGGTTTTTAATGGCTGATTTATCAAAAATGGATGGCCAGGCCTTTCTTCTGAGGCTTCTCTGGGTGAACTTGAACCTCCAAACTTTTGGTTAGCAGCTGAGCGTGTTAACCGTTTGCACCACCCAGGAACTCCGAATCATCCAGAGGACTTGTTAAAACACAGATTGCTGGCTCCCACCCCCAAATTTCTGATTTAATAGGTATAGGGCGGGTGGAGTGCAAGAGTTTGCATTTTGAACAGATTTTCAGGTGATACTGATACGCTGATTCAGAGCCACACTTTATAAACCACTGCTTAACAGTGTCCCCAAATCTCCTGTTTCTTCCTGAGATCACTCATTACTATTCTTTGCAATTAAAGGGCTGTAAATCAAAGTAAAGTGTTGAGGTAGCATGAAGTATGCAGTTCACTTCTTCCTGTGCAGAGACCATCAGTGGAGTATCGTGTGTCATAACAAAGGGATTTTAATTCCCAAAGAAACCACCAGTTGCCGTCGAGTCGATGCTGATTCATGTCGACCGCATGTGTGTCAGCTGTGCTCCGTCAGGTTTTCAGTGGCTGATTTTTTGGCAGTGGATTGCCAGGCCTTTCTTCCAAGGCACCTCTAGGTGGACTCAAACCTCCAGCCTTTTGATTAACAGTTGTTAAGATTGTGTGTCAAATTGGCTGAACCATGATTCTCAGTGGTTTGGCAGTTATATAATGATATAATTTGGCTAGGCACTGGGATTATGTAATGATGTAGTTATCCTCCGTTATGTGATATAATGTAATCTCCACCATGATGTGATCAGTTGTAAGGGGAGCTTCCTCAAGGATGTGGCAAAGCTCATGGACTTTTGCTCACTCTGGATCCTGCATCTGGCTCATCATCATCTGCCCCCCGGTTCTTGGGTCTTGAGCCAGCAGCTTGCTCTGTTGCCTGCCTGTCTTGGAATTTGTTGGCCTCCACAGCCCATGAGCCAGCAGCCTGCCATCTGACCTGCCAATCTGGGGTTCATCAGTCCCTACAGGTACATGAGTCAGGAGAAGCCTCCAATGTGATGCCTGACCTATAGACTTGGGACTTGCCAGTCTCTACAGCCATGTGAGCCATTTCCTTAAAATAAATCTCACTTTTCCCCCCACCCTGTGTGTGTGTGTTATTTATTTATTTATTTACACACACACACACACACACACACACACGCTTCACTGGTTTTGCTTCTCTAGAGAACCCAGCCTAAGACAGCAGCCAAGCATGTTAATCATTTGCATCATCCAAAGATTCCCCCAAAATAAAAGGACTGGTTAAGTCATGATACATCCACTCCGTGGAATACTATGCAACCATAAAAAGAATAAGGTATTTCCGTATATACTGATTTGGAATGATCTCTATTTTAACAATCGTACTATTAAATTTAAAAATACGTGGTGCAGTATATCCCTGTTACATGTATTTAAGTGGTGGGTGCCTGCATAAAAATGTCTGTGTGTTACAAAAGAACGTTGGCTGCCCTAAGGAAGGTAGACAGGTGGGGTTCTGGGAGGAAAAGGAAATTACTTCTCATTGTATGCCCTATTAGGCTTAAAAATTCTTTTTCACCATTTGCAAAAATATGACTCTAAATGAACAAAAGACTCCACAATTTTTTCATTTTAATTTGCAAAGAATGACAGTTGAGGAAGTGAGAGAGATGGTGAGATAGGAAGCTGTGGCTAGAGCAGGCTCTGGGATCATAGATGTGGCGCATCTCAGCACCAAGACTCAGCCACAGTAACTGGTAGCTGATGCGGTAGCTGGTGTGGAAAGGAAATGAGTGTTGTTGATGAAAATAAATTTGAAGTGTTTTATGTGATGTTTCTTCTGCTTCATATTTGAGTTGGTTTACGAGCAGATTAATTTATGAGCATATTATATACCGTGATGCCCTCAGTAAGCTAAACTTCACTGAGTTTCTCTTCTCTCCGTTAGCCCGATATACAATTCCAGACCTCATAAGTCTTTCTAAAGTCGGCTGACCAAAAGTGGCAATTAATTTTTCTTTGTAAGTTCTTCGTTCTTTATAGTTTCCTTAATGAGTTTCCCTGAAAGGAAGCATTCTAAATCTTGTAGGGTCCTGTAGCTGTAATTACCACTGCATTGTAACTGGGATACACATGAAATAGTAGATCGTGATTTATCAAAGTGAAGTCCTTCAGAAAGCTCCGTGTCTCCTACTCAGAAGACTCCGTTACCATGTGGATGACGTAGCGATAGCACAGACTGCATTCTGAGTCCTGTGACTTAGCCATTAATGTGGAGAGGTGATTTTTTTGTGTAAAGCTGAATTAGATATCCTTCAGGAAGGGGAGAGGAGTATAAAACAGTGTAAAAGAACACTGGCTAGGAGTTAAAAGAATCTTAAGGTTGGAGTCGGCTTTCAGATGGGCTACGACTTCAGGCTGTGCTGCGTGCCTCTGTTGATGCCTCTGTATGATGTGTGCACCTGCCCTGCATGGAGGGAGGGACAGAGTAAAAAAATCGCCTTTGTAGCCTCTGGACTTGGCAGGACTTTTTCCCCAGGTGATTCTAATGCATGTAGTCCACAGGCCACTTGGAGAAATGATGTTTTTAGAGGATCGAGGTATATTTGAAGCTCATGTATTTGGTAGTTCTTTTAGAAAACAAAAAATATGTATAAAAATGCAATGTATTGCGTTATCGTCAGAAAGTCTGTGTTTATTTTAAAACATTGTGTTGCCGTTACAAGCCTAGCCCGTAAGAAGACATTTTCCTTGCTTAGTATGTATTTGTCTTTTTAAAATAATTACACACACACACGTAATTCATTGTAAAATTGTTTGGGCACTAAAAAACCTGTCAACTGGAGAGCTAGGGATAAAATGGGGCAGCCAGCCCCTCTTCAACTCTCCTTTATTTCTAGTTTGCTGCTTCTACCAGAGAAAGGTAATTCACTAGAACTGGGTTGAACTTCTAAATTGTAGCCAACCCAGATACCTGAAGTAAGGGATGTGGTAGCGTTGACTACCCTTTGCCCTCACTGGCACCTTCAGGGTTTCCATTCTTCCCTCCCTTTCTCTCCCTGCCCTTGTAAATCACCTGGGCCCCATGCAAATACATTCAGTTCTTGATTATCTGCATTAATGGATAGGAGCTAGGGCACATATAATCCCAAATGGTGGATAATCCAAAAACCATTAATACTTGGCTTTGAAATGTATTTAGTAATGTTTTAAATTGTTTTTACCTTCCTAATTATATTTTGCTAATGTTGCCATTAGTTTGCATTCCCTTAACATACACACTGGTTGATTGAGGGACTTGGTGGGGAGGATGCTCAGAAAAATGCAAAGTGACTGTGGGAAGCCAGGCTGATAGGGTTTTTTATTTAATTAAAATTTTACTTTGGATAATTTTCATGGCCATGATTGAGAGTTGTCAGCATAGCATCCAGTCTGGGGCCTAGCACAGTACCTGGTACATTTAAACTTAGGAAATATTTGTTAAATGAAGATCCCTGCTGTTATTCATAGCAGTCTTCCTTATGGTCAGAACAGGGCTGGCATGAACCAGAAGAGCAAGTCAGTGAAGAAGTCCATGCTCCCCACCAAACCTTCCTCCCTGAGTTTAGTGAAGATAACTATTGCCAAGTCCTGGACATTTTCCCAACACGGTGTTGACTTACAGGCTGTTCAACCAGCAGAGCCACCTATAGCAGGGACTTAATTCAGGGACCCTTCAAGAGGGAACATGTGTTATTCCTTAAAGTACAAGGAGATACATTGAAATAGGCAAAAGTAGGCATGTGTTTCTTTCAGTAGAATATATTTCCATGGCAATACAAGCATCGACAATAAAACACACAATAGTATAGAGCATGCCCCCTCAATTTAACATCCACTGCTCACCCAAACTCCTACAGTGTCTTGCGCGTGAACAGCCGAGGTGTGGGTGGGCATTTTTCAAGAGAGCGGGTTCATGGTCTTGATTAAGGTCTCAAATGGGTCCATGACTCCTCCCTGTAGATATAGAGTATTGGATTTGTTTCACTATTTTGTACTTTTTATAAAATTTTGGAACGAAGGACACAAAACAACACCCACTGCCACTGCCTCAAACTTTTCAACGTTCGGACTTCTGAACTACTGGAAAAAGTAATTTTCGTGAATTTCTGTAAATGTAGCTAGTTCCAGCCTGGGTGCAGTAATTGTCTGAGAAGACAGGCATCTGTGCTGAAAGACCGAGTACACAGATCAACACTGGTCAAACCACGTATGTCAGTAGAACTCTGCCCCACATCAGCAGCTAGGAACCCAGACCGCAACCTCTCCCCACATAGTCAGCCTGCAGCAGTCAGTACGTCGTCGTCAACAACTGTCAACAACCCAGTTATCTCCCCACTTCCAACTCAGGACCAACCAGAGAAAGTCAAACATGCTCCCTGAATCAGTCACTTAAGAGGCCCTGCTTCTAGTTAGCTCACCTCCTGCTTCCTCATGCTAGCTACTTAACAATCATAGCATACCCGAGTTCATCCCCTTTTTTTCATTGTAAAGGTTTCTCATTCCCCTGACTGCCTTTGATTCTCTGCCAAACACAAATGATGGTAGCTGACTCCCTTGCTTTAGCAAGCTACGAATAAACAGCCTCAGTTTCTTTTCATTTGGGTGGTCTTCATTTATTTCCCCTGTGTGTTGAGATTTGAGAGATTCCAAGAAAACTCCCTTATCCTGAAGTCTGTCTTCGAGCAGGAAATCATGGAACTGGAAGTAATACCACTGGAGAGACATCTTTTAGGGTTTAGCTCTTTGTCCAGGAATAGCATTTTAAATGCGTGTCTTATTTTAGCGACAGTCTGATCCATAAGAGTGAGTTGGTGGTGCAGAACCTTGGGGCAAGGATGGTTCACAGAAAACAAAGACGAGATGACCACCAAACAGATGACCATTCAGCCAGGCCCCCAGTATCACAGGACTTCTGCTTGGGGAGTTTGCGAATGCCCTTTTGGGTCATGGCAGCAATGGGATTCTCTGTCCTTTGTATGCATTTGCCGTTTCCCCCACGAGCTCCATCTCTTTGCACTTAGCTGATCAGCCATGTCCTGCCATTTTCTATCTCTCACCTCATTAGAGCCAATCAAGAGGCCCAAGCCCGGGGCTAAACACAAAAGGTCTCAAATTTAGAGTTCACACTCTTATCTCCAAGTGAGATTATATATACCATTTGTAGTAAATTTATGTGTAAAACACATAAATTCTAAATGTGAACATTTAAAATGTCACAACTTTGTAGCCTTGTTTTTGTATTTTTTCATTTTGTAATATACTTTGAGTTTAAAAAAATCAAAGTGGCCCAGTTTCTCACAGCTTTTGGGAGGCCTTGTCCCTCACTCCACACCTGCATCTTCCCCCCTTCCCCATTGGATCATGTTTTTATAGTAGTTTTTCCTGGGTGAAGGGGAGATGTTTCCGAGTTAATATAGAAGGCTAAGAGGGGTTTAGCTATACATGCTTTATGTCCCAGCAGTTGGATATGCGTGGCCAGTGACCAGGCAAGTTGAGTAAGCTGATTTAAGCGTCCATCGCCAGGAGTAAGCCAAGGAGATATGAAGAAAAAACAGATTTCTAACACAGTGGTTATGTGAATCGAATTGACTTGACGGCAGCGGATTTGGTTTGGTTTGGAATGTAGTGGTTCTCAGAGTTTGGTCTCTGGACCAGTAGCATCAGCATCTCCTGGGAACTAGTTCAAAATACAAATGGTCAGGCCCCACGTAGATCTTTTGAACCAGAAACTCTGAGGGGTGGGGACTGGAAACCTGTGTTTTAACAAGCCTTCCAGGCAAGCCTGATGCATGTGAAAGTTTGGGACCACTGCTATAGCTGGAAGAGCCATTCAATAATTTAAGCTTTTTCTCTCCTCCAGGGGTAACATTTTATATGCATGTATGATAGGTTTTTTTTTTTTTTATGATAGGTTTTAGAAACTGACAGGTGGAGCCAAAATATGGGCAGGAGACAGACATCTCTTACCTCACCAAGTGCTTCTCAAACTTTAAGGTACACAGAAATCACCTGCAGGTTTTGTTAATATGAAGATTCTGATTCAGCGGGTTCGTATTGGGGGTCTGAGACCTACCAAGCTTCCAGATGATGATGCTAGTCCTAGGATCACACCTTGAGTAGCAGAGTTCTAGTAGACTACAAGCTTTAGCTGTATTGTGGACTCAGAAGGACAGAGGACTGAGGAACATCAGAGTTATGGGTGATCAGAGAGCCAGAGTTCAGACAAGGAAGGAAGAAGGCCCAGGAGGGGTTAGGAGGTCTCGATCATATCCTACATAGATATGATCACTTACAGTTTAGAATATGTGTCTAGGAATCCCTACAAAGAAATGAGAGAAATCCAGGAAAAAGTCTGATGAGCCGCTAGGAAACCTGAGAGAGATCTAAGATGTAAGCTGCAGATCAAGAAAATTCCTAGTCAAGTAGAGCTGACCTACCTCGGGAGAAGGAATCATATTAATTTAATAAACATTTGGTAAGCCCCTAATCTATACCAGATACCAGTACAACCCCAAGGAGCTTGTGTTCTGCTGGAGAAGGAAGAGAAACCAAAACAAATTATCAATAACTAAACCTTAAGCTGAGATTTGTTTATCACTTGTGTTTATCTCTGGAAAATACAATCGGAGAGCAGCAACACTAATAGATGTGGAGCCACCAAACATCAGAACTGAGTGAGGCAGCATCCTAGCCTCTGAGCAGCCAGATAGGGTCAGGGCACCCTGTGGGATGGGGAAGGAGAAGGAGTGGACCAGTGAAACTAATTCCAGAGGGTGTAAGAGGTGAGAGAGGACAGAGGGGCGCATGTATCCCCGGTGCTTTTCAGGCACAAGCTCAACCTGACCTATGACCAACCCGTAATTTTGGCCTCTTCCTTTGGGTAGCAATAATTCTATTTCCTATGTTGACATTAGAGTTAAGACTGTTTATGGAAAAAGAATGATTGTGGTCCAAAGGAGTCTCTGTGTGATGTAAACAGTTAACTACTTGGCTACTAACCAAAAGGTTGGCCATTCAGATCTACCCAGAGGTACCTTGGAGGAAAGGCCTGGCAATTTCCAAAAGGTCACAGCCATTGAAAACCTTATGGAGCACAGTTTTGCTCTGACCCACACAGTGTCGCCATGAGTGTAATCAATTCGACTGCAACTGGTGGTCCAGGCCTCATCTCTGAATCCCGTAGATCCTGACATTCCTCGGATTAGCGTTAAACCTCATGTCGGTTCTCCCAGTAATGTATGTAAGTGTGTGAGGAGGTTTATGCACAGAAGTTGGAAAGTCTTACTCGATTAGGGTAAGATCTCATTGATATTTGAACTATGTAGTCTATAACAATTTCAGGAATTAGGTCACTCAAGTTTTGTTTTCTTTTTAATAAGTTTCAGAGTAGGTAGGTTAGGAGCAATTATTTTTAGCAATTCTCAATATGTTCTTTTAGAAATTTATTTGACTACAATTCCGTTTCCTAAAGGTAAAATGATGGAACAAAGCCTATTTACAGACTTTCTAAAAGTAAAATTTGTCTGTAGTATTAATAAAAACCAGTATTCCCAGAGCCTAAAATTAATTTTCCCAACATGACCACCAACTGCACATTCACTCCTCATGTTGGTATTCATCGGCAGTAGTGATTTCTCAGTGGTTTTCTCAAGAAGGTGCCCAGTAACTCATTTGTGTTGGAGCCAGAGTAAGTACTAAGAGAGTCCCTCTCAGCAACATTTACCTCTCTCGAGACAGGGCTAAGATTCCACCTGTACCCTGGTTGGAATGGACAACAGGATTCTCAAAGGGAGCACATTCTATTCATACCATTAAGTTTATGTTGGATTATTACCATCTTTCATCAGCTTTATTTGAATTTACTGGTGAATCACACATCCTGAAATTACTCAGTCCTTGAAATAACATACTTGTAATCCAAGTAACTCGCATACCTCTAAAAGGGGTGTGTGTGTGTATAAATGTTCAAGAATTACACAGCCTTAAAACACATGGTGGTCATCTCTATGTCCCGTATTATCACGAGTGTCTTAGATCTCTGGAAAAGCATAGGCAACATGAGGCTCTACTTTTCCATTCAGACTTTTTGCAAAGGGAGTATTGTAGTTGTTCTCACAAAACAGCTTCAAACACTTGCCAAAGAGAATAAATTACAGTAGGAATGGGTGATAATTATTAGGAACTTATTTTTGGAATAAGAAACCTTCCTTAATAAAAGGCTATGTACTGCCCTCTCAGAGGAACAGAGAATTTTCCCCAAAGTCAAAAATACAATCTTTACAGTTCAGGAACATGTCCTGTGGAGGTTAAATTGGGTTTAACGTGTGTTCCCAGAAAGTCACGTTCAAGCTGGGCTCAACCCATGGATCACAGGGACCAGTTAGAAAGCAAATTTGAATCTTTAAACACAGTAACTAATTTGATCTTTCTGTTTTTGAAGCGCTCGCCTGTCAGTTGTACTGTGGTGGCTTGCGTGTTGCTATGGTGCTGGAAGCTATGCAGCTGGTATTTCAAATACCAGCAGGGTCACCCATTGTGGGCAGGTTTCAGCAGAGCTTCCAGACTAAGACAGACTAGGAAGGAGGACCTGGTGATCTACTTCTAAAAAAAATTGACCAGTGAAAACCTTATGAATAGCAACATAACAACAATTGCGAGGATGGTACAGGACCAGGCAGTGTTTTGTTCTGTTTTATGTAGGGTCCCTTTGAACCAACTGGACAGCACAAAGATGAGAGTGCCTTGTGACCTTATTATAATAACTGCAATATTTTGGTTCTAAGGGTAAAGTAAGACTGTTTTCAAGGAGCCAATATAAAGGAAAACTCAAGATAAATGAATTTCAAAAGACTAACTACAAAGAACCCAATATAAGAAGACCCTAAACCCTATCAAGTAGGTACCTAACCAAAGAGATAATCACTTTTGGCTTGCTTTTATTTTCCTGTAATACTAATACATTATATAGATTCTGTGTTTATTCTTTACCAGGCATGGATTATTTTAAAATTGTTAGCTTTGAAAATTATAACAGAAAGCAAAAGACAAAATTAATATCATTGACCAAAAATCTAATATTGTTCTTTTGTGTTCCAGTACACTTACCCAGTGCTAGCATTTTTTTAATCACAGGTCACTTAGCACAGGGCTATAAATAAAAGAGATGCGCTTGTAATATTTGTTAAATTCAAGTGGATATAGCTTTTCTACATTACTTGTTCTTGTAAGCCTGCTATCCCCATATCTCACTAAAGAGCCATTAAAGAAAAAGAAATTGAACATCTAGTATTTACATTTCTTTCTCCGTATGTAGCCTACTTCAGCTATGTGTGTTAAGGCTATGTGTATTTAAGGCTCAGTCAAATTGGTCATTTTCATAAACCGATTGGTAAAAGTGGATTTCTCTTGGTGTTTCCATGTGTCATTCACCAAGCAATAACACCATCAGGAGTTACTGACCCCCTGGGAATAGCAGCTTAATTACACAGAAATTTAAAATTGAGACTAGTGGTATAAGTGCAGACATAGAAACTGCCCTGCCTTTGGGTGGTTTATTATTAAATTTAAACCCTCAGATGGTCTTTTTTGTGTAGATTTTAATTACTAAGTAGGTCTGGTAAAAATATGAATTATTATATTATCACAAGTGATTAAATGTATACGGTTATGAGCATTACAGTCTGCAGGTGTAGCATACATAAAGCAAGATTAATAGTATCGAGCAATTAAACTGAAGCCATCTTTAAGGGGAAAAAAAGTTTAATGCTACCCTTAAGTGTAACTTAAACTCTAGCTAAATATTTTTAACTGCAATAAAAACGTGTTAATTGTAGGAGTGACTTCTTTATAAGGCCTCGCTTCTTAGACTAAGTTTCCCTTTTTAAGAATACAGGAGCTTACTGAAATAATTTGTATTAAGAACTCATTGCATAAAAAACTGAATTTTCCTTAGCTTTTAAGCTCAATGAAGAAAATCCAAAATGGCACAAGAAATTTTGTGGGTGGCAAATATATGTATGAGCTAAGTCCAATTGGGATAAAAATGATTAAATTATTGTTAAGGGCATTGTTGGTCCCAAAGCATTCCATTAATCATACAAAAAAAAAAAAAAAAAACAATCATTCAGTACTCCTTAAATATTCTAAGAATTTGGCCTTAATTTTTCTGTAATTGCATATAAAGTAGAGGAAACTGTATCTTGTTTTAATATAATATGCTTGTATGTACAACTTATTAAGTCTTGTGTAAAAGAAACGTGATAGGCATCTAATAATAATTTTTATCTGTTTCTGTGTTTTTGTTGTTGTTTGTTTTATTTTCCTTTTCCATTTCCTGAATTCACAAGATGAATTTGTGTACTTCCAATTTAGCTCTACCTTTGCTTCTCAGTAGTGTGACAGATGGCTTTACAGTGTTCTTAACAAGACCTTGGTAAACACATAGAACATGTAACAAAGAACTTTCTGGGGATATTTTCTTTCTCTCTCTCTTTTTCTCTCACACACATGCACGTGCGCGCACACACACACGCACACAGTGTGTACTTGGCAAGGTAAAACTTCAAGAATGAAGCAGCACACCATGGATTACAGATTGAATAGAAAAGTACTGAAGACTTGCAGCCTGCCTAGTTTTTGAAGATGTTAAATTTGTCAACAATTTGACATAAAAAAAGGATATATTACATTTTATTCAGTGTAAATTTTTAGATGTCTGCTGTTCCCCCTCCTTCCAGCTGTCAGTAGAGATCGCTGCATGTATGTGTCTACAGCATCATTTTTGAAGCTAAACACAGCCCCAATCAATCAGCAGGAAGTTTGCAAGAGAAGGAGTAAAGTTTGAGCAATAGCCAGGCATTTTGTTGTAAAAATAGTAGGTATGTAAATTATTTCTTAAAAAATAGGCTATTTCGTATCTTTTTTTTTGCTCTTGAACCACTGCACTTGATAAAACTAGAGATGGGATCATCCAGGAAACTGAAAGGAATTTGAGCTGTAGCCTAAATCTGTGGTGTTAACCTTCAGTAGGTTTTATTCCCAAAAACCCAGTGCTGTCGAGAGATTTTTTCTTTCAGTTGTTTCAGTTGAGTAACTGTGAATAGCCATGTGCTAACTGTGTTAGTCATTTTAGTCAAGAATGCAGACATATGTATCAATTAAAAATCCTTTTAAACAAGTGCCCAAAATGGTTCAATCCATGTATTTTTTGCTTTGCCTGTTCCTCTGGCTCCCCTGACACTGTTGCAAGACCAGTTAATTCTTTGTAATTGAGAAGAGAACCCTGTTTAATTTAGAGATATTTCTGTACTTCTTAAAACAGTAAATACTAGCTTTTTTAATTTGAAGGAATTTGAAGTGTGTGCAAAAGTAACATTTTTTCCTAAGCCACTTAAATACAGGCATACCAGGTGAAAAAGTGTGTTTTGTTCTTAGTTACCCCTCATATTAGCCATAGAATAAGAATTGAACAGTAGATAAAAATTGTAAAGATACTGTAGTGATTTCAGAAGGATAAATGTTACCTAGACATTTTTTTTCCTGAAAAATTGAATAACCTTAAAATTTAATTGAAAGTGCGATCCAATTATTCTATGAATTAATTTGATAATATGAATAAAATAATTTAACTATTTGATCACATGGTTCCTAATAAACTGTGATAGCTATGTGTGAATATGCACTGTTTTGTCATAGCTTTGTTGATTCCTCCTTAATGTAATTCTTCCTAAGGAAAATATTTGAATTTTTTCTTTTGGCCTTACTTTAACCTCACAGATGGTTATATTCAGTTTCAAATTCTACAAAGAAATCAAGACTATCTCAACTAATTTTTAAAGAATTTCTTCTCTTTTGTACTATTTGGCGGTACTGGAAATGTGAAATTTTTATTCTCTGCTTATGTGCCAGAATTGCATAGAATTCTACCTGAAGCTCCTAGAGAAAGGCTTGTGCAAAGAAATTCTTACCATGTTAGGTAAAATTGGAAAAAATATATCAAGCAGAAGTATTTTAATTATAAGATTAGATATAAATAGGTTAATTCACATTTATTGAATTTATTGAAAGATTGAAAGTCTGAAGTGTCACTGTTTACAATATACAATTATGTGTATGTCTTGTTTAATATTCTCATTAGCTGCCTATGTCTGCTTTGTGACATAGATGTCCATTTTCCTGGCCAGAGAAGTAAGTATGTTTTGAAAAGCATCCCTAGAAAGATTACCTTCCTAATCAGGTATGTTCTATTCTAAAGCTAAAAATTAGGTATCACTGTAAGTTTCATTTGAAAAATAATGTCTATACTTGACAAAAATAAATATCTACTGGTTTTGTCCCCACCCTAACCCCCATTTAACTGAACAGTGAATCTTTCAAATAGGAGTGAAATGTGAGAATCCAGTTTTCTAAGTTTAGCTATAGTAATTTGTCATATAAACATTTGCAAAAGGCCAATTAACAAAAAAAAAAAAAGAGAGAGAGAGAGATAGGCATGCCTTTAGTAGGGATCATGAAATTTTAGTAATTCATATTTTTCACTTGTAACATCACTTATGAGGCAACCACCAGACCGCCACACGTTCACTTTCTCTTCATCCTTTTGGGATGTATGATTCATATTAAATATGAAAGATTTCTCTCCTTTTCTAGTATAGAACTTGTGTTTTATACGTATAGAAACAAGTTTAATGACTGTGTCCTAGTTATAGAATTACAGAGTTAATTTAAAAGCTTACAGCTCTGGATTTTACTGTTTTATATTTTTGATATGTAATATCTGCTCTCTGTGTTCATTTATCCAAATTGTAATTTTTTCACAGTTACATGAGCAACTGATGACTCTTCAGATTACTCTCAAAGACTGTTTTCTGGATTTTTGTTTTGTTTTCTCTCTAGACGGTGGGTGCGGCTGCTGTTTGGACGGGAATTTCCTCTGCAGGACCTTCTGGTGGTCTGGGATGCCTTGTTTGCAGATGGGCTCAGCCTGAGTTTAGTTGATTATATCTTCATAGCCATGTTACTCTACATCCGAGATGCTTGTGAGTGTTGATGACTTTGCCTACATTCGAATAAGTGGTCCTAATTTTTTTATCTTTTATATATACGTTGTCTTTTATTCTCTGATTTACATATACTTAAATTTTTATAGTAGGCAATGTATTGAAACTTCAGTGAACATGCTAAACATCTCTTTTTGTTAGTTAACCATGTATATATTCGAAAACGTGGGTGATTTTATCCTGAGAGAATTGGAATATTCTTCAGAACCATTTTTCTAAAGACTTTTACTCCTGTTTTAATCTCCTCATTACATAGCATTTGTGAAACACACATAAAAAGCCAGTATTGCAGATATGTTTAGAGCTCCATCTTCTGACAGGTAGAGAGTATTCCGAGACATTTATCGGGAGATTAGAACTGTTTTTAGAGTATCGACACCTTGCCAGTAAAAAATAAATACTACATTTAAAGGGAATTTAACTACTTACCAAATATATTTTAGCAAAACATATTTCTCAATACAGTACGCAATTACAGATGTGTTCCCATCTTCTCAGGCCTACCTTAGGGTGCTTACCATAGCCAGAAAGCCAGTTCCTAATCCTTCTGAGTACTCCGATAGTTCTCAAGCTTGAAGAAAATACCAGAGCATGTTTTAAATTTCAAAATATGTCAAATTGTTTTCCTTCTCAGAGAAATAGTCACAGTTCACAAAACAAGATTTGTAAGCCAAAATAAAATTAGGAAAGATTACACAAAGTGCTGTGATTGAATTAGGAAATGGGGAACAATAATGAGAGTAGGACTTTGTCAGAGGAATATCCACGATTTGGGGTCATTTATAATCTTAACTGTTAAATTGCTGCGTGGTTCTCTTATTTGTTCAATGAATACCAAGTTGTGCCAGATGTTCTTGCTATGCCTCTGGTAACACTGATATTCTTTAAAATTTTATATTATACTTTTTTAATTTCCGAAACATTACTTAGAATGAAAAAGTGATAGGAGCAACACATTTTATCCAAAAATTGTATTTTATTCTGTGCCTCGAAGGTCAAATAGTTTGAGTTTTTACAGACAAAGTGCAGAGTTCCTTCTTTCTGAGCCAGAGCTAATCATATAAGAACATGGAAATCAAAGAGGAAACATCTGGACAGAAGAGAAGGATATTTGGGTACCATTGACAGATACTGAATTTTGGAATACTCAATACTAATCTCCCATTTTGAAGTTGTGTGTTCTTAACTCTTTAGTTACTATTAGTTTAACGGTATACCAGCCACTTTTTATGCCTCTGGACCTCGTAGGTTCTATGTTATCCCAGTTCTAATGCACTTAGCATCAAGGTGGGTCCCTTGTGAAATGCTTGAAGCTCAAGCAGTCGGGAGTTGGAGCCCCACTGTGTAGTTGAGCATTCTATTGGGTGATGCTTCATGGATGTGTAAATTTTGTAAACCTTAGCCTTTTTTTTTTTTCCTCTTTATTTCTATGAGATGAGGCTTTTAAGCATAATTATGGCTTTCCTGTGTGATAGTTAAGGAGCCCCGATGGGTTTGTTTTGGCTTTTCTGTGTCATAATTTGGAAAACCAGAGGTTCCCCATGTAACCTAGTGGAAAGGCGCCTGCAATAAATTCTCTATTTAGTTCTTATTGGCATATTGTCACATCACAGATCAGTGGAGCCAGAGTGCCACTTGCCTTATCCGTGGTTTGTATTACCAGATCGTTTTTCTCAAAATCCATATTACCCAAACGAAAAAAAAAAAAAAAAAAAAAACCATATTACCAACCAAAAATTTAAACACACTCAGTAAAGCATACATTCAATACTGAAAACACATGCCATCAAAAAAAAATTTTTTTAATAAAAATTTGGTAAAGAAGGGTTATTAAAAATGTAACTGATAAAAAACAAAAGCAATGAGAAGCATCTTTTAGGAAAAAAAATGCTTTTTGGATAATATTGTCATAAAACTTGCCAAATACCAGCAACCGTTGAAATGTTTTCTGATTTTATATAATCTTAAACAGTTAAGAGTTTGCTTTTTTCTTAACTTTGGTACATCATGACTGTGTGTGTGTATATATATATATTTTAATTTGATTATCCTGTCTCCTACGCTAAGATCTATTTATTTTAATTAATTTTATAAAACATGCTAAATTTTTGACAGCTGAGGCCCTTACACATTTTTAATCCTTTTACTGATGGCTTTATAAAACGTATGGGCACATGTGGAAAAAATGCAGAGGTAATGAAGTCATTTATTCATTTCAACATTTAGTCCAATTTATTTTTATCTAGTTAGCTAAAACCATAACAGTGGATGAGATCACCTAAGAATAGAGTGAGTATTTATTAAGGATTTATTCTTTTTTCTCCTCTGTCTTCAAAAAACTTACCAACTGAATCAGGAATACTGACATAATTAATCCCAACCTGAAGTGTCCAGTGCTGTGGTTGAGATGTGGACAAGGTGCTATGAAAGGTTAAAGGATAGGTGTTGAGGCCCCACCCCCACTCTGCCCCAGGCCAGCTGTGAGTGATTACAGAAGATAGTATAGGTGTTGGCAAGCTAAGAAGGTGAATCAGCTTTCCAGGCAAAAGAAACAACATGGAAAAAAAGTCTGTTTCTCAAAATAGCTTGATGTGGGGTAGGGGGAAGTGCATCTGTATTTCTACAAGCTAGTGGAATAAAAGTTTTTTTTAGTGGAATAAAAGCAGGTGATGGTTTTATCCAAAACCTGATTTTATGGGGCAGATCCTGAGGCCCTTGGCAGTTATATAGCAGAACAGCCACAATCGGTGGGGTCCCTACCTAGTTCTTATTTTACCCTATTCATTACTATCAGCATACCTTATATTTAATTTTTAACAGATGGGTTTTTAAACTTTTTTGTGTATACCTTGAATACAGTTTCATTTTCTTTGAAAGTAATTAAGTCAAGCAAGTATAATATTCATCTACTTAATAGATTTCTTATAAACACCAAGTTCTTTATGAGGCATCAGAGATCATTGAACACAACGTCCGTATTTAGAGGTAACGGAAACCAGCCCAAGGCCACAGAATGGTGTCTCTTCTGTGCTTTTCCACCTCACATCACCTTTTCCATCCCTCAAGGCCTACCTTGATTTTAAGTAAAAATAAAATTTCACATTGGTAAATATAACAATGTGGACATTATCTATACAGATTTTAAAACTTAACCTTTGAAATGATGCTCAAATAACTATATTTTGCATGAAACTTTTGCTTTATTAAAGATATATAGTATCTATTTCTAAATAAAATTATTCCCAAACTTTTTAATGAAACCATAAGCATTTTTATTTTCTTGTGTGGTTATGAGAAGTACTGGTTGGATCCTTTACTGGATTATATGGGTTAATATTATATACAAACAGAAAAGTCTGGAGAGAGGAAGTGGTAATCAGGATGTGTTCCTCCTCTAATAGCTCATTAACAGCCGTAGTCTCATCACAGTGTTTTTAACTGACTCACTCTATAGTGTAATTCACTTACGGGGCTCTTTCCCTCACTTGGCTCCACCTACCTCAATCTTGCTCCTGTGTCTAGGCCCAGGGCAAGGTTGCCTCTTCCCAAACCTTCCCCAGTTATTCCAGCCCACATGTTCTCGCACTTTTGGGGTTGTGTAAGATGGTAATAAATACCACTCAGTGTGGTACTTAATTATATTTAATTAGTTCTTTGTATTATGCATTGTTAGTCCTATCTCCTTAAATAGATTATAAGCTCCCCAGTACTAGAACCACATGTTATAATTCTTTCAGAGCCCTCAAAGCATAAAGCTCTTCACATGCTCAGTTAATATTTGGGGTGGTCCCACGCAGAAGTGTACTCTAGGGACCTGGGTGCTAGTGGATCTCTGTGCAGTGATCTCTGGGAGGACAGGTGCCATTCTAACTGTTAGAATGGCAACGCAAATAAATGGTGATTTTTTTTTTTTAATATGCCTTTTGACATGGCTTTTTCAAAGAAAACATTGTCTACTTTGTAAATTAAGTATTTAAAATTTTTACATCCTTTTTGTGGATTTAAATTTTTATTTTGTTTTTGACTGGTATCAAAGAAAAACATTTTCTCTAATTTACAGTGTAACATACCTTTTATTTGTCTTGTAAATTATATTAATAGCTAAAACACTATAATCAAATCCATTTAACAGTAGAATTTTCTAACCACAAAGTATCTTTCAATGTGTATTGTCTTTTTTCAATTTACTTTCTCCCTGAACACTTTGTAAATGGAAAAGTTTCTTTTTTGGCATTTCTACTTATTATCTACCTTGTTTTTTTTTTTTTTTTTTTTCAGCCAGCATAAAGAAGTTATAGCACAGTAATTTTTCTTAGTTTTCTGTAGGGGTCTCTTCAGCTATTTCCTATGCTGGCTGCCATGCGGTGTGTCTTCTTTGTGGTTTAGTTGTTCCTTTTGATTTCATTTTAGGTCTTTTCTTAACTACCTGTCAGTCTGCCAGTGTTCCATCTGTCTTACCACAGAGTTTCTGTTTCTCAGTTTTCTTGTTAAGAGCATGTTCTACATTGTACTGATATCAAAATGCAGTTATTTGAACTGAAATGGAATTTATTTGTCTTTTCCGCAAAAGCTTTACCCAACCTCTGTGACTTGAAGACTTCTTTAAACCACATGGTAATGTGTCACAAAGTTGTTTTTTTTTTTTTTAATCCAAACAGAAATTATAGTCTTATTTTTGAAGGAATGTTTAAGTACTTCCTGATTGCCAGGTGTCTTCCCTCTTAGACATGAAATGTTGCCGGTATTTTTTATGACCCTTTCAGATTTGGATACTGATGTACCTTTTTAATTACAAATACTATATTGACTACTTTACGTTTTAGTCTCACTGTCTTTTAAAATTTCCCTAACAAAGGCTGATGTGCCATAATAGCACATTGTCTAATTCTACTTACAATCCTTGAGATCCCATTTTGGCCCACTGCAGTGGGGAGGAAGTGGTCTTATCTCCCCATACTTTGTCTTACCTCATCTCTCCATGTTCTTGTTCCTGGAAGCTTTTCCAGTTTCCAGTTTCATTTGCCCTAGAAGGCACCACAACATATGGATCCAGACACTCTAAGACATCTTTTATGGGGAAAAGCCAGCAAAATTACAGGCATCATTGGAATCTTACCCAGGAATACTCAAGATTCCATGTTCATCTCTTGCTACCAAATGAGAATCCAAGAAGTCCTGCAAGCTGATTAGGGCCATTCTCTGATATTAGAAAGAGGGAGATGATGATCTTTGACATCCTGACTACTTACCTAACATGTCTAAACCCAGTTACCTTTCCACCTACATCCTTCTACCCCTCCCGTTCACCATTCTTTAATCACAGTGACTGAATAGAAATGTGATTAAAGAAATGATTAAGGACGTCAGGTAAATATGGTGTATTGCACTCCGGTGTTTACTTCCAGTGCTCCTAAAAAAAAAAAAAAAAAAAACCATTAAAATAGCATAAACCCATAGAACACAAACCATAAGAGATTATAGTAATTTTTGGAAGCTGGAAAATAGATGTATAAGTAATAATTGACTTAACAAATCTAAGAAAGCTAAATTACCCAAACTTGGTAATGGGGAAAGCTAAGAAGTAACGTAGAAAGTTGCTAAAAGTATAGAAATTGGCAACAGTAGGTACCTCTAGAAGTCATTAGGTGGGAGGATAAGAGTAAGACTGAAAATAGAATTGGTTGAAAGTGTTTAAGAGACTCTTATACCCAGATTGCTAACTCCCAAATTCTAGGGCTAATCCTCTGTAGGGGTTAAAATGGAAGGTCTCTGGACTTGGGAGTCAAGAGAAATTTAAATGAATGTTAGGCCTCTGGCCTTCTTTGCTGTCTCCGTTCCCAGGACACTGAAGCCGACTGTTTCCCTCCAGGAAGAAGATTGGGAGGATCTTCAGTGGTGGTAGGGAGTGGGGTGGATATCTAAGAGAAAAGACCTAAAAATCCAGGCTCCGGGGTTGTCCAGGAAATGGCCTGTGTGAACTCCAGAGTTAACAAACCCATCCATCCATCCTTCCATCCATCCCTCTATACATCCATACAAAGCTAGCTTCCAATTAACTTCATAGTGTCCCACTCTTAAATGTGAGCAGATAACCAAAAGTCACCACACATTTGAGAAAGGCATCCACAATTAAAGCAGAGATCTAAACAAGAAGCAGGGTAAAAAGCAACTTGGAGAAAACTGAGACTTTATAAGAAAAAGAAAAACTGTGTGTGTGTGTGTGTGTGTATGTAAATATCCTCAGAGAACTAGAAAAATACATAATTCAAAGAAAAAAGTGCTCTTAGAAACAAATATAATGAGAAAAAGAAGAAAGAATGTAAACTTGAAAAAAAATGCCTCAGAAAGTAGAACAAAAACAAACTATACAAGAAAGAGAAAAAAGAAAAGAAAATATTAGAAGAGGAGGCCAGGAGAACCAACATCTAGATAATGAGATTTACCAAAAAAAACAAAGAACAAACAAGTAAAAACAGAAGGAAGAAAAGATGCAATTCAAGAAAAATGTCCAGTTGAACAAAGGGCATGAGTTTCTAGATTGAAAGGGCTCAGTATAGATTAAAATGGATGCACACCAAGATACACTGCCATGAATATAGAGCATTGGAAGATAAAAAGAAAGTAGAGGTCACATAAAGGATCAGGAATTACAGCGATCTGGGGCTTTTCAACTGGAAGCCAGAAAACTCTGGGTCAGCGCTCCCAGCATTCTAAGGGAAAAGTATTTCCAACCTAGAATTCTTTCTCCGGCTAAACTTTTAATTAAGAGTAACATTAAAAACTTTTAAACAGTGAAGATTTCAAAAAAAAAATTATTTTGTGGACAAAGCCTTTGGAGTGTGTTCCACCAAACTGAGGGAGTAAACCAAAAGGAAGCTATGTGCCCTAGGAAATGAGGGTCCAACACAAGCAAGAGATAAGAGCATTCCTAGGACCAGGGACCAGGCCAGGAGGCCTCACGAGAAATGTCCTCAAAAAAAAAAACAAAATTGATAAAATGCCTAAAATGTTTAAATATATTGACAAGAGATTTTACATAGCCAGGAGAATTGGGGTTAAATTAGTCTTAAATACGTGCATAACTAAACCCGTAGGGTTTCCAAGGAACAGCTAGTGAATTCAAACTGCTGACCTTTTGGTTAGCAGCTGAACTCTTAACCATTGCGCCACCAGGACTCCAACATTTGCTTGGTCGCATAAAATGAAAACTTTGAATATTGATCTCATCAAAATTAGAAGTTCGGGGGGTGGGGGGCAGAAAATACGCATGTGTGATGTGGAGGTCAGTGGAGGGCTGGGGTTTGGTGCTCTGAATGAGGGCTAAAGCTTCATCTTCTGGGATGAGCAGTCAGTAGATAATGTTTAAAATAAGAAGAGGGAACATTAAGCACGCTTTTTAGTAATACAGAAGATATTTTTAAAACTCAACTAAAAGAAAGCAGTGCCTCTGGGGAATAGAAAATGGGTAGGGGACAACAGGTGCTGTTTTCATAACAGAATATAGAATGATTTGACCCTTTAAACCATGTACATGTGTAACTGTCATAAAATAAAAACTAGATGAGAAACTTCAAAAATGAATAATTAAAAATTGCTATATTCTCTAAGTAGCCTTATTAGTATTATAAGTTTGTTAATACTTGCATTGATATTTTATTGTCTGCTTTGTGTTTCTCATAAGCACACACTCTCCCAAATTTAATCACATATGAAAATCTATCCATTTTTGTGTGCTTTCTGCCCACTTTACCCCCTTACCTCTCTCTTCCTTACGCTAGTTATTCATCTTCTCGTCTCTGTAGTATTGCCAGGATCTCTTACCTGGCCCCCTGCCTCCTATCCCTCCTTTTCTCTTTCCCACGGATCATCCTGTGCCAATGCCTGTGTTTCTGAAATACAAGTCCGATCACGTTACTTAGAATCCTTCAGTGAATGCTAACAACAGAGTGAAATCTACACTTCATCCCCACGTGTAAGTAAGACCTCCACTGGCCTTTCTTACCAGCCATGGGGCCACTCAGTGCCCTGCCTCTGTGTGTGATGACCTTGCTGACCTCAGAGGCTTCCATTCTAGGGGTTGTCATAATCCTGAGTATGTGCCACTCTATTCCCAGCCATAGGGCCACTCAGTGCCCTGCCTCTGTGTGCATCTGTACACTGTTGGCTGATGGCCTTGCTGACCTCAGAGGCTTCCATTCTAGGGGTTGTCATAATCCTGAGTATGTGCCACTCTATTATCAGCTCTGTCCTGTACTGCAATTAGTTTTATGCTTCTGTTCAACTGAAATTATAAAGAGAAAGCTGTTTAATGACCATAGGACCTAACTCAGTATTTGGGAAAAAATAGGTGTTTAATAAATGTTTATTGAATGATGGAATGTACAAAGTCTAACAAAAAGAGAGGGATATTAACACTTCTTAAGTAGCTTCTATACTTCAACCATTACTACTGACCATCTATATTTTTGTTATGCACAATGGAATAAAATTTACCTATATGTCTCTGTATTTAGATTTAACTAATTCCTGACCTATAGTTTTCCTTATTTGGATTAAAAACTAAGAGAGGCAAAGACTATGAATCAGGCTTACTGTTTCTTTTCTAAATCTTAATACCCACTCTTATGGATTGAATTGTGTCTCTCAAAAATATGTATTGAGGTCCCGGCCCCTGTAACTGTAGATGTGATCCTGTTTGGAAATAAAGTTTTTCTTCTGTTACATTGATGAAGTCATACCAGAGTAGGGTAGATCCTAAACCTAATCACTTCGAGTTATAAAAGGAGGAGACTAGATGCACACTTAGGGAACAATAGACTGCAGAGAATGCCAAGGTACTCCCAGGGCTATCCATAAGGAAGGACCCTCTCCTAGAGCCAGTTATAGAGATTAAAGGCAGTTCTGAAGAATGCTCAGAAAGAATTGAGAGCCGTGGGGAAAGCTTCTATTGCCATGAACAGACTGTTGCTAGCAATGTAGGCATTAAATGTGATTCTGGTGAGGCTTTAAAAGGAAATGATGAAGATATTATTGGACATTGGAAGAACGGTGATCCTTTTTATAAATGGGCAAAGAACTTGTCTGAATTATGTTTGAATGTTTTGTGGAAGGTTGAGGTTGTAAGTGATGAACTTGGATATTTAGCTGAGGTGTTTCTAAGTGAAATTTTGAAGATGCAGTATGGATTCTCTTTGTTGCTTATAGTAAAATGCAGAAGCAGAAAGACAAATTGAGAAACTAACTGTGCAAAATAAAACAGACTTAAAGATTTGGAAAATACTACTGTAAAAACTAAGAGAGCATGTCCTGGAATTGACCCAAGGATGTGGCTACATAATTTTTATTCAAGAGATTAGGGCTATGACTGATGGATCTGATCAACGGCCTCAGCAGAAACCCTGGCAATAAACTGAAAAGGATAGAGACAGGATGAAATGAAGGAAAGCTCTCTGCCTCCTGGAATTCTATAGGCAGGAAATAGGCTAATGGAGCTACTTGGTTGTGAACACCTATTGTCCTCCAAGAAAAGGAAAGGACAATCCCAGGTGCAGTTCAGAGACCAATGCTACTGTCAGAAGGAGCACCTGGGAGTGGGGGAGGGAGGGCAGGGTCACCACTTCCTTGGTTTCAAAAGGTGGTGCCACCGCCCCATAGATTTTGAAGTGTAGGGCTACCGCCTAGGTTTCAAAGAGAGGGGTCACCACTGCCTCAATTCCAGAGCGTGGGCTGCTGTTCTGGTGGGCCAGGAGGACAAGTCCCCCTAGACCTGAAAGGCAAGGGTCACCATTACCAGTGTGCCTGAAAGCAGGACTGACACCCTGTGCCGAGGGACCTCCATCCACAATCTGGAGAGCTTGGTCAGTGCCCAGAGTTCAGAGGTTGGGGCGATTGCCCAGACGTGCCTGGAAAACAGAGGATTATTTTCAAGCCTTAAAAGCTAATGACACCTGCTAGATTTTGGACATGCTTGGTCCCTATGACCCCTTCTTTCTCTTCAGTTCCTTCCAATTGAATGGGAATATTTACTTTATGTCGGGTTCACCATTATATTTTGGAAGCAAATAACTTGTATTCTGGGTATCTCAGGTCCATAGATGGGAAGGAATTTTGTCTCTGGATGGAACACACTCAGAGTTTCACTTATACTTGATTTAGGTATTTCAAAAGATGAGATTTTGGACATACAGTTAATGCTGGAATGAATGGGTTAAGACTTTTGGGGACGATAGAATGAATGTGTTCTGCACATGGGAAGGGCATGAATTTTGGGAACCAAAGTGTGGAATTTTGTAGATTGAATTGTGTTCCTCTGAAATATGTATTGAAGCCCTGGCCTCTGTAACTGTGGGTGTAATCTTGTTTGAAAATAGGATTTTTTCTTTTATTATGTTAATGAGGTCATAGCAGGGGAGAGTGGGTCCTAAACCTAATCAATTCTGAATTACAAGAAGAGCAGAATAAACACAAAGACACACACTGGAGAAAGACAGACTCCAAGGAATTGATGATTATATTTTCCTAAGGAGGGGGAGGGCCGGGAGGACTCACAAACTGTTTATAAAACATATAGCATGTTGCTGGACACATTATAGGTGCTTAATAAGATGGTAGCTATTATTTTTTTGAAATTGAAATAAATTTGCATTTAGTTTTATGTTCTGCAGTAGTTCTTCTCAGTTCATTTTACTACCTTGAGAAAGTGTATCTCAATATGCAGTTAAATAATTTGGAAAAAAAAAGTTACAATTATAGCTATCTTTGAGTTATCCATAGGTCATTGATCCACATTGTTTTAAACTTTCCCAAAACAGTTACATTCTCTGCTTCACTTTATTGATCCCTCTACTTTTTGTTTGTTTCTACAAGGAAAACTGTTTAAATCAATCCCCTCAAACCACTCAAGAACAGACAACAACAACTCAAAAGATTACCTAGGATCCTTAGAAGGCAGTGATTTATGAAGGCACTTTCTTGAAGGCAAGGTCTAAGAATCGCCATCATATCCCTAGTGCCTAGCACAGTTGCTGGGTATTTGGCATTTAGTAGATGCTCAGGAAATGTTTTTTGCATTTGGTGATTGGATGGATGGATTGGATTGGATTGGATTGGACTGGACTGGACTGGACTGGACTGGACTGGATTGGATTGGATTGGATTGGATTGGATTGGATTGGATTGGATTGGATTGGATTGGATTGGACTAGACTGGACTGGATTGGAGAAAAAGAGAAGAAATATTATCTCCTTCATTCATTCTAGAAGTAGAATACAAATACGTTATTTGGCTTCCTTTACGTGTTTTATAATTTTTAATAGCCTCAAATCTGTCAATAAGGTAGGGTTGCTGCTCTGGTTCCTCCAAATAAGCATCTGTCTATATCAGGCCATTCTAGAGAGTGGGCTGTGCTAATCTTTCCAGCTACTTAAAACTGTTACGCAAGAGTAATAGTAACTATCAACTTACTGTTTATAATAACTGTTAGCATCCATTATCTCATTTGATTTTCAAATCAGTGCCTTTCAAAACAAAGCCATGTATTAGAGCTCAGACCCTAAAGCTAGACTTGTGAGATTCAAATCCAGCTCCAACCCCAGACCACTGTGTGACTTGGGAAAGTGGCTTGGTATCTCCATGCGTCAGCCTTCCTCTCTGTAAAACAGGGACAATAAGTGTACCTTTATAATAAGATTGTCACAGAATTGAGTGAATAATGCAGGTAAAGTTGGCAGTGGGGGGGCCTGGCCATAGTAAGCCTTCGACATTCCTTGTCGTCTTGGTGGCAGCGGTAGTAGTAACAGCTGCTTGTGGCTGCACGTCTGCCCTTCTGCGCTCCGAGTTTCTTCAGGGCAATGATTGTATCGGGTTTATCCCCACATCTCCTGCTACCATAGCACCTGTCATGGATTAGGTACTCGGCAAATAATTATTGGATTGAATGACATAGATTTTTTTTTTTTTAATCAGGAAGTTATTTTGCAAATGACTAAACTTAAACTCAGAGGGGCACCCCACCGGTTTTGAACAGCTGCTCTGAATCAGTCACACAGATTATGTCATTTAATCTTCAGGCAACCTCCTGAAAGGTTCACGTGGGGGCCTCAGGATTCAAACCCACATCTTTGAGTCCTGCGCACAGAACACTTTCCACCAAACTTTTTCCTGTCCTACAAAGTATACACGAATTTTTCCTGGGTTAGTTACTGATACATAATCATTATAGCATTTGGGAAAATAAGTTAGGAGATGAATTGATTATCTAGGTTTTATTTACTTGTTAGATCTCAGAGAAAACTATGCATGAGCACATTTTGCTATTTTCAGCGTCGTGGCTGTTTTGAGTTCTAGAGAGAAAAGGACAACAGGTAACGGAAAGTGAATATGAAAAAATGAACAAATAAGTAGAGTCTCAACAGTTATAGAAAGGGTAGGATAAGTGAGTGCTTTACAAATGAAAGCAGATGTATGAAATTACAAGCTGTCAGATCAACACAGGAAATGAAGATGATAAAGTGGTTCCTTACATAGATTATAATTATTCATTTTTCCCAGTCCTGTCTCCTTTCCCTGTAATCCTCACAGGAAAGGGGGCGGGGTGGGGAGTTACAGCAAGAAATGGTGTTTTCAACAGAGGAAGAAAAAGAATCTAAGAACCAAGGGTGTTTCTGGTCAGAAACAGTTGTTTATTTTGTGATTTGTATTGTTTGCATCGAATCACAGTCATTTCCCTGTGGAAGATTTTTCAACTAACCTTTCTGATTAATGAAAAGTAATTGGTTATGACCACAGGAAGTTGTAACTGTACAGTTTCTTCACAGCCAGTGCTATGGAGACAGGCAGTGTGGCTCACAAAACAGGCATCGTTAATGGGAGTGTGACGGAGTGGCAGATGGATTACCAAGAAATAAAGTCATTTACATAGACCCGCCTCAAAAGATGCGTTTAATAATTGTGCTCATAATTAGGTTGGTTTGAAAAAAAATTTAAATGACAGTCTAAGGAACACAGTTAGACTTCTATATGAAGATTTTGACATTTCTCTTCCAAGAAGTGCCACAAAGATATTCTCACTAAATTTCTTATAACCCTTAGAAAAACAAAAATTGGAAAAAATTATGTTTTCTTTAATTTCCACTTGTATTTTATATATACTAAATATAACATGTAAGTTTTGAAGCATAATAATCAAGGTAAATATTACTTTATGAGACTTTTTAAACAGGTTCTTTCCCATTCATAATATTTTTGTTACTAATCTCTAAGCAGCAAATCTAGGGACATTTAAACCCAGCCATATAAATGGCAATAAATGTGCACGCTTCTGAGAGTTTATATTGCAAGCGCCCATTCGTGTCTATATCTGAGGCTCTTCCTCCCAGCAGCCCCTGAGGATAAGTGCTGTATATCAGACTGCAAGTAACAGTTCAGTGTGCAGCTTCAAAGGGCGTTAGGTTATCCAGTCAGTAGAATTATTGGTTTGCTTTCTTTGAATCTGAGTTGTTGGTTTTTGTACTCTTAGTAATGCAAAACATCTGAAACTGTATTGCTTCTGGGTGATTTTTTTCTCTCTCTTGTTTAGTGATTTCTAGTAACTACCAGACCTGTCTTGGCCTTCTGATGCATTACCCACCCATCGGGGATGTACACTCACTGATCCTGAAGGCTCTGTTCCTTCGAGACCCAAAGGTAAGCTTCCCAAGTAGGATAAACAAAATTTTAACTTTGGTGAAAAATGGGTTTCTTTGTATGACTGCAAGAATTCATAATACTGAGCTGATAGAATTTACCTCAAGTTTTTAGACCAAAATTTATGTGCTCCATTGACCAGCACCTCAGCAGGCAGATTAAGTGGACACTGCCAGGAACACTGGAGCACACATCTCTTGTCCCTAAGAAGGACTGTTCTGCTCCCCTGCCTTCTCACAGCTTGAGAAAATAGTGAGCTGTTGCCCACCTTACAGTCACACTTCATTGCCGTTGGTATGCTACTCGGGATGATCTGGCAAAGCTGACCCTTGGGGCCATCCAAAGACCAAGAAATCAGACCTATAAAGTGGGCCAGCTCTATAAGGATTTATGATACAATAAAATACCAAATTATATCATCTTATGAGTGTGCGTTCCTTATTCTGTGAGCTACGAGTAACCTAATAAGATAAAGGTTTAAACAGACTTTAATGTTGATTTCTCTATTAGAGCGGAACGCAATTCACCAAAATTTTCTTTACACTTCAGAGCAAAAGTGTGCTCTTTTACAACTAATGTTACATTTCTTGAAAATAAGAACATTTAAAGATCTAAAAAAATCTGTGAATCCTTCCTGCTTTTGAGCCAAACAAAAATATTGGATGAAGTGTGAGAGCGAAAGCTTCAAACACAAGTATGAGAATGCCAGGCGTTGGATGGTAATCCCAGCCTTTGGCTCTTTGGCAGACCTTCCAACAGTCAAGTTGGCAGTTGTCGAACTGTCTTTGAGTCAGTCTGTCTGTGGATTACGTTGCCAAAGCTCTGTCTGATCAACTTGGTCCTCCAAGTTCAATGTAAATTTTAAATCTAAAGGATTTCTGCCCTTTCCTCGGCTGTCACCTTCAACATTTGAGTATACCCTCTGTTTATTCTTTGATTGATATAATTTATTACCTTATGCCTATATTCATTTTCTTTAGAAATATGTGCTTATATGTAGTTTCTCTTACATAAAGCAGTTTTACTAAGAGTCAGAAATGTCTCTGATACATAAGGATTCTTTTGCGTTTTTTTTTTGCTTGATTTATTTTGGTTTTTTTTTTTTTAAGTAAGGTTTAAAAGTTTGACAATGGAAAACAAAAATCCTGTATTTGTATTTTTAGGTACAAATGTATATGTAAGTGTGTGTGTGCATATATGTGTATGTTTTACAAAAAATAACCAAAATTAAGAAATATCTGTATGAAAAGGATTAAGCATGAGGTTGTTTGTCAATGAGGTATATGAGTTTTGCTCTATAAAACTTGAGGCAAATTCTATCAGCTCAGCATTAGGCATTTCTGGAGGCATACAGAGTGGGAAAAAAATTACTTAAAGAGCAATTTAAAATTGCTTCTTGTGTGACTTGTTTGGTTTAATTAAACGGAGAAAGGAGTATGTTATCTAAACCTATCAATCTTGATAACTTTTCCCTAGCCAAATATGGTTGGTCTTCTCTTCCTATGAATCACTCATCTATTGCAGAATTCTGTATACTAAGCCCATCAGTGTTGTCACAGGAGTCTAAATGCTGTCTTATGTTAGTATGATTTTAGTAGAGTACTTTTTATAGAGTAGCGTACATAATATAAAAATATAATGAAGCAAATCCTATAGCATTAGAAAAATAGATGCTTTAAGCTTTAAGATAAAAAATAATTAAAGCACAAATGCCTAAAAAGGACTTCCCCACCAATTCAGTCAGTCTTACCAAGGAAAACATGGTCAAGATAATAAATGGTCCAAAACGTAGAGCCTTAAACCGGTATCTCTGAGACATAAGAAACTGAATGTGAGGGAGGCCATGTTTAGAAGGCTCCTTGAGAAACAAGTTCGTGGAATGATGATACCTATAGGAAAAGTAAAGAAAGCTGTGTAGTATTAAGGGGCTTTCAGATGACTAACCCAGCAACGTGATAAAAAAAAAAAATGATAGTTATAGTTAATTGTATATAATAGCTGACACACTGACAGACATCGTTTAGTAAATGTCAAGCGATAACTAACGTCGCTTGGCACACATGCTAATTGTATGTCCATGGCAGTGTGGTGTCCTGCATAGAGACTGAATTGAGAGTCAAGACTCTGGGTCAAGCCCGGGCTCTGCCACCTGTCCTCCTTGCAATTTGGAGAAACTCATGCTAGCCGAGTAGTGTTGTCCTTTTGTAACATTTGGAGGTTGAATTAAACTCTCTCTGATTTGTACCCAGCCAAAGCACCCTTTGTCCCTAAAGAGCTGACTTCTAATGAACTAACAAGATCTGATCTGTTGCTACAAAGGTACAAGTGAAAAAAACAAAAACAGCAAGTTTATCCCTACCATAGAAATCCACAAGAAAACGTCATTGTAGTTAATGTTACTTAAAAAGGAGGCTATTTGTGCCGAGGGGAAAAAAAGAGAGGGAAAGACGGTGCTAGTATCCCTACTCCTGTTTTCTGAAAATCCGGAGACAACAGAAGAGTATTTTAAATATTATCTGTTTAATAACAACAATGAAACACTTAAAATAATTTGAATCATCCCTGAATGTTTACCAATTGCTCAGAGTAAGTAAATACACAAGTCTCTACCAAGTGAACTAGTAGAAAGATAAGATTTGAGGCATGAAAGCACACTTTTCCATGTCCCAGCTTCCTATGACAGTAGTTCTGAGTGCTGCTGACAGATTCAACAAATTAAAAATAAGGTACTCTAAGCCCTCATAAGTTCATTGTCAGCCTTCAGAAAAGCACTTTGTCCTACTTCCATCCGTACACTCCAGTGGAGATTGCTTAGCTAAAAACACAGGCTCTGCAAGTACAGCTTGAGACACTGTTCTCTAATTGTTTTCTATCACTGGCAGTCTTAACTGTGGAAAGACTCCTCATTTGAACAGACTGAAATAACAGGCCTGTAAACTGTAATAATAGGATCACACTTCTTCACAGCTTTCTGAGCACTGTGACATAATTTGTTCCTCACCACAACTCATGAGGTAAGCAGAGTAGGTTATCTTTACATACTCTTTTTAAGATTATATGGTTTTTCTAGAGTCAAAAATTTGTAAGCTTCCAGCTAGTACTCTAGCTAGAGTAGCTCCACGATCCACGTTATCTACTCCTCCCCTCCTCTAAAATTTCCAGCATCCATTCTGCCTTCTTTGTGACGCCATTCCCAGGCTCAGATAGCACGTGCCCTCGCCTTTGAGTCCCCACTAGTGCCATACTGGTTGCCATCAATTCAGTGCTGACTCATGGCAACCCCGTGTGTGTCAGAGTAGAATTGTGCTTCATAGGGTTTTCAATGGCTGTGTCCTTTTAGAAGTGGATCACCAGGGCTGTCTTCCAAGGCACCTCTGGGTGAACTCAAACTTCAACCTTTTGGTTAGCAGCTGAGCAAAGACATTGTATTTCAGCTCTATGCATGTTTGTTTTGTCAATTATTCTTCCTTAGGACTGGATCCTGCTCTTTGGTGGTGGTGGTGTTCTTTTTAGCAGTTAGTTTTGTGTCCTGCATGCGGCTGGTATTAAGAAAATAGTGGTAGAATTGAATTCTGACTCAACACTAACCCTTTTTCCAGTGCACTACACTGACTCTAATCTAGGCAGAGCTTCTTCACCCAACAGGTTTCTAGATCCCATGTCCACATTCCACCAAGGCCTTACCAACAATCAAACCCGGTGCTGTCGAGTCGATTCCGACTCATAGCAACCCTATAGGACATAGTAGAACTGCCCCATAGAGTTTCCAAGGAGTGCCTGGCGGATTCGAACCGCAGATCTCTTGGTTAGCAACTGTAGCACTTAACCACTGTGCCACCAGGGTTTCCCCCGAGGCCTTAGGCACCTGCAAATTTATATGTGAGCTGCCATTTTTATCAAGATGATGAATTGACCTACAACTTAAAGGGCATCTGGTTCCTTAATTTGCTATGTGTCAGAGTTATTAAAAACCTCTTCTTACTTTCAGAAATTATGGGACAAAGGAAAAATAATAAAGACTATATAATTTACTTCACTTAACATGTCAGAATTTCAGAACCGGAAAGAACTTAGATACCATCTTAATTTAGCATCCTTCTTTTGTTGATGAACAAACTGAGGATCAAGGTGAAGTTCAACGACTTAAGATCAGTAACAGAGCTAGTGATTGAACCCAGGTGTTCAGACTACCCTCTACACAAGAGCTGTAGCTTCATCAGCTTAAAAATGATGGAATCATAGTTACTATTTGCATCTGCAATAAGTGAAACTGCCATGTACTTAAGTGTAACGCAAGAATTATTTGAAAGTTTTGAAAACATGACATATGAAGAGCCTGGATATCAAATATCTGTCTGTAACCTCTTACACTGTATCTGTAACTATAAATACGGTTTCTAGGTCGAGCCCTTCAGCCCATAGTCCTAATTCTCACTTTCTTGTCTTTCTCATATTAGTACCACCGAGCAGATTTCCAAAACAATCCACTGAGTGAAGTGGAGGGGTAGGCGGAGGACAGTCTGAAAAATATGAAGTGATAAAAAAAAAAAAAAAAAAAAAACATTGTTCTAACTAGTTGTTCAAATTTAAAAAAAAATTTTTTTAAACTCAATTAGAAACAAAAGTCATAGAAAATGTGAACATATTGTGTTCCTTAAATAACCAGATGTTCTCCCCTTCCTGAAGGCAGTAAGGGCTAGGAATAAAAGGTTTGAAACTATTGTTTTAAGTTAACTGTGAATTTTGCAGATCTGTTTTTACCCTTTAGCAAATAAAATTCTAATACGGAAACATAAGCAAAGTGATTTTCATTTTTTGGTGCTCTCCTGTTTGTGTTTTGTGTTGAAGTGTTAACCTTATCACAGAGACTGATTACAAATGAAACACAGTACATGGATTACCATTTTAGATCATGCTGTAGGAATTTGACAGCTACTCTTTGTTTTGAAGACTAAAATATTCCAAAAAATATTTCTGGTAAGTTTGCAAGCAGCCCTTTTAGCTGTGACTGTTATTGTTTATGGAAGAAAATTGCTAGAAATAAGACAATTAAATTTCATAGCCACTCTTGTACATATGAACACACTATAAAAAATATAATGTAAAATGTTTTGGTTGGCCAATTCCGATTGGGGTTTTGTTTGAGGTTACGTTAAATTTTGCCTTCTTAAGTTATAAAAAGTCTAAATACTAAGATTTCAGGTTTTATGCAGGTGATTAAATTTTTTTTTTTTAATGCAAAAAATAAAAAACCCACTGTGTATTGAAGTGCATGCAACTTTTTTGTTAATGTCAAATGACGTGAGTAAAATGTTATAGACAAGAATTGAAAAGTACCGAATGGGTTCAAGCATACCACTTGTCAGGTAACGGCATTAGAAAATTTTCCACTCTAGTGCTGCCATTGTAATCTTTCTTGTCTCAGCAGTAACGAACCTAAAAAAACCACCCATAGTGACTCTTTGAGGAGGATACACAGTATCCATTTATTTACAGTGTTTTTCATGATACTCCCGTCAGAGTTTCTGTTCAGATTCTCTAGTATGTTTCTAATCCGACTTTCGGTTGTGATTTCATGTTACAGAAAGATTGCTAGGGTAACTCCTGTCTTCTTTATCCCTTTTCTGAAAAGCTGGAAAATGTCTTTGAAAGCTGCCATGCTTGGAGAATCATTTGTTTTTGTGTTTTCTCTGTTCATGACATATGAAAAGCTGGTTTGTTTGTTTTTTCTGAGCTATGTGACTAATACATTATTCCTTTTTATCATTAGATTACAGCCAATTGGGTGTTTACTGTAGTTAGTTAATATTAAGGTATTTAGGGACTAATCAGGTAGGGTTTTCAGGTATATGTTCATATCCAGTCAGGAAAGCAGACTTTTTGACATAGATTAACAACTAAAAAAAAATTTTTTGGAATAGTATCTGTTAAATAAAGATCTGTAAATGCATAATATAAAACAGCTTTATTAAGTCTGTAGTTGAAATTTTGTTATTTATTGTGTTCGTATGTTTCAGAAAGTTAGAATCATGAGTTTCTCAAAACTTTACTAAGTTTCCTCGGGGCCTTTAAACAGTTTTGAATTAATTTTGTAGTATTTTTTGAATTCATTCAGCAAATCTTTACTGTGTACCTACTCTGTACCAGGCACTGTTTAGATCCTGTGATGTAGTGGTGAACAAAGAAAGACGTGGCTTTTACTATAATAAACAAATAAACAGGAAAGTGTCCACAGATTGTGATGCCCTATAAGGGATGAAAATAGGATATTATTAAAATAATAATGGGTAGGGGGATGAGGCAGGATGAAGACCTATTTTAGATAAATTGGTCAAAACCAGAGTTGGAATCAACTCGTGGCAGCAGGTCTGGTTTTTCTGGACCAAAAGGCTCTCTCTGAGGTGGTATCATTTCACTTGAGAACTAATGGAGGAGAAGGATCCAGCCAAGCAAAGAGCAGGGAGAAGAGACTTCGAGACAGGGGACAGCAAATGTGAAGGTTCCAAGGTAGAAGAGAGCTTTGGCTATGCATGGAGCTGAACAAAGACCAGTGTGGTTAGAGTCAGGAACTAGGGGAGCCTGCCTGAGGTGAGGCTGATGAGCCAGGGAAGGCTTGTTATTACTTTGTTCTTCCTTGTATATAATCTTACATGATACAAAAATATAAAATAAAATCTTTGTGTGTGTGTGTATCATTGCAAAACTGTATTTTCCATATCCTTTCCTGGAAAAGACCTTTTTTCTTGTGCACTTCTTAATGACATCATTTACTTTGGTCAGGCTGTGTGCACTTCACCCACATTCGGTGCTACTTTTCCCGTCACCAAAATAACAAACAAGTGTCTACTATTTTGCGAGTACCCCCCCCCAACTCCTGGTAATAACCAATGAGCATTAGTCTGTGTGTGTGTGTGTGCATTCCTGTCTTCTTCTAAAAGTGTGATCATACAATATTTGTCTTTTTGTGGTTGACTTATTTCACTCAGCATAATGTCCTCCAGATTTGTCTACATTATGTTTCGAGCACTCATTACCCTTTATGGCTACATGGTATTCCATTGTGTGTATGTGCCACGTTTTGTTGAACCATTCATCTGTGTTTGCCATTTAGGTTGTTTCCATCTTTTTGCTATTGTGAATAATGCTGCAGTGAATAAAGGTGTGCATATGTCTGTTTGTATCTCTTTTACTAGACTTTTAGGGTGTATACCTAAGAGTGGGATTGCTCGATCATGAGGTATTTCTGTTTCTAGCTTTTTGAGGAAGCACCGTAATGTTTTCCATTGTGGCTGTACCATTTTACAACCCCACCAGCAGTGGATAAGGGTTCCAGTCTCCCTACATCTTCACCAGCATTTCTGAAAATAAAATCATTTTTCAGATCACAGTTTGAAACTCCAAAAAAATAAGTGAATTCATGATAATTCTTTCTGATAATTAAGACATCCTCTTATTTTAATCTACTCTTGCTCTCAGCCAAGAAGCCTTGTTAAATGAATTGGTCACTTAGTAAACAGACACACTGATTCAGACCTCTTGGCTGTAGGTTATTGTTAGGTTTAAGAAGGCTGTGGCCAGGAATTCGGCTCTTTTAGCAGTACATAGGTTACTTTTATCTTTTAAAAAAAACAACCTTGACTACCTTCCGTATACCACCAGTCCCAGGTTTGCTTTCGTTTATGTCGGCACCGTGCTGCACTTGTAGTGACAAGAGACCCAGACCTGTGATTAACCTGTCTTTCTCAGCTACTAAAATGAGAGCTGTACTAGGTCAGGGACTAGATCCCCAACTCCACGAGCTTAGTGTCAGCTACGAGAGCGAAACTTAGAATCTGGGTTCCACATCTGTCACTACCTGCTGTGTTTACTGAATCTTCAGGATCTCCTGCTTCTGTTATAGTATGATACAATTTAATTCAACAGATACTCTTTTGACTACTTCTGTATACAGAGCACTGACGTTGAGCCACGTGATTAGGACACAGTTCCCAGTAGATGAAGTAAGTAACTGTTTATAGCAGTACCAGTACCAGTTGCAGCCGAGTTGATTCGGACTCCTGGAGACCCCATGTATGTCAGAGTAGAACTGTGCCCCATCGGGTTTTCAGTGGCTGATTTGAAGGAGATCGCTAGGCCTTTCTTCTGAGGTGCCTCTGGGTGGACTCGAATCGCCAGCCTTTCACTTAGCAGCTAAGTGTGTTAACTGTTAAACCACCTAGGGAGTTCAAATAATTGTGATAGGAGGTAAAAATGAGAACACTGAAGAAAGAACAGCTAATTCAGACTTGGTCCAAAACGCTTCTTAAAGGAAGAGGCATTCCAACTGGGCTTTGAAGAATTTTCTTGGAAATGTTATTCCAGCCTGAGAAAAGAGCAGGAGGAAAATTGAAGATTGCTGAAGCAAGTGTCCAGGCTAGGCCCAGCAGTCCCCTATCCAGCAGTCTCAGTGACCCCTTCAGAGACTTGAAGAATGACTGTGTCCCCCTCTCAGCCGCTCATCTATTAAACCCAGTGCCGTCGAGTCGATTACGACTCATAGCTCATCTATTAGCAGGCGCTGATTGTTCAAAGCCTAGCAACTGTGTGTAGAGTCTTTATTTGGTAATATTTTATTTGGCGTTAATTTGCATAGTGGTCCAACTTGGGTCTTATTAAAAAAAACGTAAATGTTTTGTGTGTAAATGGAAAGTCAGTGTGAAAACGATCTTGATCCACTGATTTTCACTCAGTTTATTGGCTGTAAAGAATTGATTGTCATAGCAATATTTGCTCAAAATAAGTGTAATTTTTTGAATCTTTGAAGAAACTCTTGGGAAGTTGAGTGGTTTTTTATTTAGGGCACCTGAAGAGGGCTAAGGAACTTCGTGGAAATGATCGTTCAGTATGTTTTAGAGGAGAAGGGTTCCTTTGCACAACTTTACTCATTAAAATGGTCATTTACTTTTCCTCAAATAATTAAAGGAGATGCTAGAATCCATGGGCTAATGTTGTTCTGATTAACAGTAAGCAAAAACAAAGTCTACAAACCAGTCTCCTGCACTCTATTCAGTATCATACAAGTGAGGGAAATCTGAGCTTTTAGGGAGCAGTATTTATTTTAAAGGACTAAAGTTTTTAAAAGCTATCAATCTTGTGCATGTGTGTCCAGAAAGTCACTTTGATGCCCCAAATGTGTAAAGCTATCAAAACAGGTTACGGTGAAATGGATATCATGGTTCCTTGAGGACAAGGAACTGAAATGGCCACCATGCTTCACCGCTGGCTGACTTTTTACCCCCAGGGAAATCATTTAACCTTTTGCTGCCTCAACTTCAAGTTCTTTGTCTTTTAAAGAGGGAGGGGTAGCTAGTAAAGCCTTAATGTTCCTATAATCTCTAAAAGTTATATCCAGCTCTAAATGCTGTAGCAGTCTAGCTAATCACTTATTTTCCATATCGTATGTAAAGTAGTGAAGGAGCCCTGGTGGTGCAATGGTTAAGCGCTTGGCTACTAACTGAAATATTGGTGGTTCAAACCCACCAGCCACTCTGCGGGAGAAAGACGTGGCAGTCTGCTTCTGCAAAGATTTACAGCCTTGGAAACCCTATGGAGCAGTTCTGCTCTGTTCTGTAGGGTTGTTATGAGTGAAAATTGACTGGATGGCAATGGGTTTGATTTTTTTTTTAATAAAGTAGCTTGTTTAAAAAGAAAAGGCTCTACTTTGAGTTGTTTGTCATTTTATAATTTTAGAAAATTGAAAATGACAAGTTACAAGTTACGACAAGAAAAAGATGATAAGCTTAAAACTGACAAAATAGCCATGTTAAAAAAAGGTTTAATTCTTAGTATAAGTGGTTATAGCCACATTGAATGTTTTATTTGCCCCTTAAGTATACTAGCTTAATAAATGTATTATTGTTAATTTAAAATGTTAAATAGATTGGTTTTATAGGAAGAAAAGTTAATATATTCAACTAGTAAAACTGTATAACCATAATTAACTTTGCTTTATTTAAATACTTCAGACAGGAAGTTACACCTGTTTAAAAAATTTATTACAAATAACTTCTAAGTATATTTTATCCAATTCAAATACTTTTATGACTTTTATAACTACCATGTTGGGAAATGTAAGTTAGTTTTCCATACTGGAAGATTTTCTCTAATGGTCTCAGGGAATATCTGGCCCAGTTGGCATAACATAGTTTATAAGGAAAATGTTCTACATTCTCCTTTGGTGAGTACTATTTGGGGTCTTAAAAGCTTGTGAGTGGCCATCTAAGATACCCCACTGGTCTCACCCTGAGACCAGTGTCACTGGATAGTGCCCAGCTGAGGACTGTGGGGACCATAGTCTCTGGGAACATCTAGCTCAATTGTCATAACATAGTTTATAAAGAAAATGTCAACATTCTACTTTGGTGAGCAGTGTCTGGGGTCTTAAAAGCTTGTGAGTGGCCACCTAAGATACTCCACTGGTCTTACCCCATCAGGAGCAAGGGAGAATGAAGAAAACCAAAGACACAAGGGAAAGATTAGTCCAAAGGACTGATGGACCACAACTACCACAGCCTCCACCAGACAGAGTCCAGCACAACTAGATGGTGCCCAGCTTCCACCACTGCCTGCTCTGTCTGACAGAGATCACAGTAGAGGGTCCCAGACAGAGCTGGAGAAAAATGTAGAACAAAATTCTAACTCACAAAAGAAGACCAGACTTACTGGCCTGACAGAGACTGAAGAAACCCCAAGAGTGTAGCTCCTGGATACCCTTTTAGCTCAGTAATGAAGTCACTCCTGAGGTTTACCCTTCATCCAAAGAGTAGACAGGCCCATAAAACAAGACTAAAGGGGCACACCAGCCCAGGGGCAAGAACTAGAAGGCAGGAGTGAACAGGAAAGCTGATATTAGAGAACCCAAGGTCTAGAAGGGGAGAGTGTTGACACATTGCAGGGTTGGTAACCAATGTCACAAAACAATGTGTATACTTATTGTTTAATGAGGAGCTAGTTTGTTTTGTAAACCATCTAAAGTACAATAAAAAATAATAAAAGAAGAACAAAAGATTTTCTCTTTACCTCAGTAGTGGCCAGACCACGCAGATGAGCCTGGAGCCACCACAGCTCCTCCCAGCAGAGGCCAGTGGGGCTCTGTGGACTGCGGGTTTACTCTACCATTTGATATGTGAGTATGGTCCTCATATCCTGCTAGTGACATTTTCCAAATGTCTTAATAGGATTTGGGATATTTCCTTACTTGGTTGTTTTTCCTGGTTTTGAAGAGAAACGAATGAATGAAAGGAAAGGAAAGATCTTTTTATTTCTCTACATTGTTTTTCTCCAATATGCTCTTTTTATTCATTCAGACAAATCTTACTGAACTCCTGCTGTGAACCCATAGCATCTGAAATCTCTCAGAAGTCTTGATTGGAATGTTTAAGGAAAGATGAGTATGATTTGTAGGAAGTGAAAGGAATGTTTGCTTGACTCACTTCTTCACCTCCTTTAAGTCTTCACTCATTGTAATTGTCCTGCAGCTCACCCCACCTTCATCTTCCTCTACCTCAGCACTCCTAATGCCCGTAACTTTTTCTTTTTTCAGTGGTATATATTACCTGCTATCATAGTAGATAATTTACTTATTCGTTATTGATATTTGTGTCTTCCTCTGACAATATATCAACTCTATGAAGGCAGGGATTTGTGTCTGTTTAAATTACTGGCATTTCCCAAATACCTATAATAGTGAGTGAGGGAATGTATGAGCAGTAACTAATTACCCCAATCAAACCTTCAAGTTCTCTGCCTGAGGAAAAATTATGTTATTCGTTGCAATGCTTGAATTATGGTGTTGGCAAAAAATATTGAATATACCATGGACTGCCAGAAGAACAAACAAATCCGTCTTTGAAGAAGTACAACCAGAATGTTCCTTAATAGCAAGGGTGGCTAGGCTTTGTCTCATGTACTGTGGACATGTTATCAGGAGGGACCGGTCCCTGGAGGACATCATGCTAGGTAAGGTAGAGGGTCGGCAAAAAAGAGGAAGACCCTCAACAAGATGGATTGACACAGTGGTTAAACAATGGGCTGAAACATAGCAAGGACTGCGAGGATGGCACATGACTGGGCAGTGTTTCACTCTGTACATAGGGCCACTATGAGTCAGAACATACTCAACGGCATCTAACAACAACAACAAAAGCATCGCAGTTCAGTTCAACAGTGTTTATTGCCTCTTCTGTGCCAGGTACTGAGAATATAGTGAATTAGAGAGACGCAGGAAACTAACTCAGTGGATCTTAAACTGTGGTGTGCAAAAGAAGAACCTGGGGAGCTTGTTAAAAATACAAATTCTCAGGCCAAGTTCAAGATAAACCAAAAAACCAAACCCACTGCCGTCGAGTCGATTCTGACTCATAGCGACCCTATAGGACAGAGTAGAACAGCCCAATAGAGTTTCCAAGGAGTGCCTGGCAGATTCAAACTGCCAACCTCTTGGTTAGCAGCCGTAGCACTTAACCAGTACGCCACCAGGGTTTCCAAGTCCAAGATACCTGAATGTAGATAGATCTGTGATCAAAAACCAAACCCGTTGTCATTGAGTCCATCCCGACTCATAGTGACCCTGTAGGATGGAGTAGAACTGCCCCATGGGGTTTCCAAGGCTGTAATCTTTATGAAAGTAGACTGCCAAATCTTTCTCCTGTGAGATTTGTGATTTAAAAAAAAGCCCACTGCCGTCCAGTGGATTCCAATTCACTGACCGTTTAAGACAGTAGAACTGCCCTATAGGATTTCTAAGAAGAGACTGGTGGATATGAACTGCCAAACTTTTGGTTAGCAGCTGGGCTCTTAACCACTGCACTACCAGAGATCTGTCATAGGACCCAGAAATCTGTAAGTATAAACTGGTAGGCCATAGAGAACACTCTAAGAAACAGACACTAGATTGGAAAAAAAAAAAAAAAAGTTATTACACAGGCCAGAGGCCAAAGACCTAAATACAGAAGCCTGGGCTCTGAACTATGGTCTCAAAGTGGAGTACGTGCATCACCAGTAACTATACAAGATGATCCAACAGAACCAAAATGAAAATTCAGTTTCTAGCAATTTTTTTCAAAAAAAAAAGAAAAACTAGGGTTTACTGTTTACAGATTAATGAAGCCCTGGGAGCATAGTGGTTAAGAGCTCGGCTGCTAACCAAAAGGTTGGCAGCTCAGATCCAGCAGCTGCTCTTGAAAACCCTCTGGGGCAATTCTACTCTGTCCTGTAGGTGCGCTGTGAGTCAGAACCGACTCATCAGCACCTAACAACAACAACATACAGATTAGCGCTAGTACTTTCGTATGGCCCATGTGTGAGCCAGTCACATATCACCTATGAGTCTAAGGGAAAAGGGGACTGCACCTACAGAAGAGTTGGCAGTGGTGCCCTCTTAGTTCTCCCCTTGCTTTCAGCACCTTGTGCCTTACTGCCATTTCCCAGGGCCCACTTAAGTGGATTTGTAGGTTATAGTGTCTTAAACGGTAAAATATTTACAATACCAAATAGATGCCAAGAGTTATGAAACACTATTGGCTCGATTTTTTTTACTAATTGTACTGATCCAAGCTGTGGTGTTTTCATTCACCTCATATGCACGCAAAAGCTGGACAATGAATAAGGAAGGCCAAAGAAGATTTGATGCCTTTGAATTACGGTGCTGGCAAAGAATATTGAATATACCGTGGTCTGCCAGAAGAAGGAACAAATTTGCCTTGAAAGAAGTACAACCAGAATGCTCCTTAGAAGCAAGACAATGAGACTTCATCTCACGTACTTTGGACATGTTATCAGGAGGGACCAGTCCCTGGAGAAGAACATCATGCTTAGGAGAGGGTCAGCGAAAAAGAGGAAGACCCCCAACAGCATGGATTGACGCAGTGGCAGCAGCGGTGGGCTCAAGCATAATGATTGTGAGAGTGGTGCAGACCCAGGCAGTGTTTCACTCTGTTGTGTACATAGGGTTGCTATGAGTTGGAACCAACTCAACGACAGTTAACAACAACTAATGTACACAAAAGTTGCCCTGTATTTTTTTTTTTTTAAATATGTTGTTGGGTGCTGTCGAGTCGATTTTCGACTCATAGCCACCTCATGTCACAGAACTGAACTGGCCCATAAGGTTTATAGGGTTTTCTAGGCTGTAATCCTTACAGGAGATCGCCAGGTTTTTCTCCTGTGGAGCCACTGGGTGGATTCAAACCTGCCAGCCTTTCAGTTAGCAGCCAAGTGCTTAACACTTATGTCGCCGGGGCTCCTTTGGAAAAATACACATACTGCAAATTTGCTTACTTAGTTGTGATGACAAAGAGCTGTTGGTAATATGCTACTGAGCAAATATTTTTTTTAAAAATTAATATTTCATTTGTCTCTGAGGTAACGATGGCATTTTAACAATGAGAAAAGTTAAGGGCTTTTTCAAAGAAATTCATGCTATGGAGAGAACGTTTCGAAATTGAATATTTGGAAATGTTTGAAATGTTTCATCCATTTGTGATGTTGTTGCCTGCCAAAGACATTTTAAGTATATTACTTGTTAAAAACTCGCAAGCACGCTAAAAAATCATCGAAACAGAATTTTCTAACTTGCTTAATATTCTAAGAGATATTAGCTTTGAATTGATTTTTTTTAAATATAGAAATTCATCGTCTTCCAAGTAGATTTGAAGAATAGTTGATTAACATCAAGAAAAATAGAAATTTTATTACCCAAATTTTAATGAAAAACTTGGCACAGCCAGTTGCAAAATAAATGTCACGGCTTAGTCAAGGCAGCCAGCGATGCCCTCCGTCCATTCAGACCTATGTGTCTTTGTGACATAGCTTTTTCTAGAGCGTTGGCCTCAAAAACCGACCTCCACAAGCATGTAAGTAAGAATGTCAAAACGTAGAGAGGCATAGTTAATCACAATACTACTAAAAATGTTGTTATTTTTTAGGAAGAGCAAAAAATATGATTAAACTACTATAAAATATATTTAATATAGTTTATCTCTATTATTTAAAAATTCTATTGTGCATTTACTTTCTAATGTACATAATAGATTAGTACGAGTGGTACATGTATATGACTTTTAAATAAATAAATATACACATATTAGAGATGGAAGTCTCACACATTATTACAAGGAAAGAAATAATCGAGAAGTTGATAGATCCCTGTACCAGCGGCTCCTGAAAACTAATCCAGGTGATTCTAATGTGGTGCCAGGATGACAATCTCGAGGTTCCCTCCCAGCGGACACAGAGAATTGGAGTTCCCCTGGATCCACCCATTGGCAGGGACAGTGTAGAAACACTCCTACCCTTCAGAACCCTTCAGAATGAGGGAATTCTCCTGAACCCCTTCAGTAAAACTGATGCTTAAATATCTTCTGGGCCATTAAGTTTCCCTGAGACATGTATCTATTCCATCCCAGTCCTCTGGCCACGTTCTTGTAACTTAGATTCATTGTGCATTTTTCTAGATGTTTCTGATGTTTAAAAAATAAGTCTCTTTGAAATATTCAGTTATAGAAATATTATGTGTTATGTAATTTCCTTTTAATTTTATTGTGGTAAAATATATATATATAACAAAATTGTTGCCATTTTACCCATGTTGTTGTTGTCGTTAGGTGCCGTCGAGTCGGTTCCGATTCATAGCGACCCTATGCACAACAGAACGAAACACTGCCCGGTCCTGCGCCATCCGTACAATCGTTGTTATGCTTGAGCTCGTTGTTGCAGCCACTGTGTCAATCCACCTCATTGAGGGTCTTCCTCTTTTCTGCTGATCCTGTACTCTGCCAATCATGATGTCCTTCTCCAGGGACTGATCCCTCCTGACAACATGTCCAAAGTATGTAAGACGCAGTCTCGCCATCCTTGCTTTAAGGAGCATTCTGGCCACACTTCTTCCAAGACAGATTTGTTCGTTCTTTTGGCAGTCCATGGTATAGTCAGTATTCTTCACCAACACCACAATTCAAGGGCGTCAACTGTTTTTCGGTCTTCCTTATTCATTGTCCAGCTTTCACATGCATATGATGTGATTGAAAATACCATGGCTTGGGTCAGGCTCACCTTAGTCTTCAGGGTGAGATCTTTGCTCTTCAACACTTTGAAGAGGTCCTTTGCAGTAGATTTACCCAGTGCAATGTGTCTTTTGATTTCTTGACGGCTGCTTCCATGGCTGTTGATTGTGGATCCAAGTAAAATGAAATGTTGACAACTTCAATCTTTTCTCCATTTATCATGATTTTGCTCATTGGTCCAGTTGTGAGGATTTTTGTTTTCCTTATGTTGAGATGTAATCCATACTGAAGGCTGTGGTCTTTGATCTTCATTAGTAAGTGCTTCAAGTCCTCTTCACTTTCAGCAAGCCAGGTTGTGTCATCTGCATAAGGCAGGTTGTTAATGAGCCTTCCTCCAATCCTGATCCCCCATTCTTCTTCATATAGTCCAGCTTCTCGGATTATTTGTTCAGCATACAGATTAAACAGGTATGGTGAAAGGATACAACCCTGACACACACCTTTCCTGACTTTAAACCAATCAGTATCCCCTTGTTCTGTCCGAACAATGGCCTCAATCTATGTAAAAGTTCCTCATGAGCACAGTTAAGTGTTCTGGAATTCCCATTCTTCACAATGTTATCCATAGTTTGTTATGATCCACACAGTCAAATGCCTTTACATAGCCAATAAAACACAGGTAAACATCCTTCTGGTATTCTCTGCTTTCAGCCAGGATCCCTCTGACATCAGCAGTGATATCCCTGGTTCCACGTCCTCTTCTGAAACCGGCCTGAATTTCTGGCAGTTCCCTGTCGATATACTGCTGCAGCCATTTTTGAATGATCTTCAGCAAAATTTTGCTTGTGTGTGATATTAATGATATTGTTCTGTAATTTCTACATTCGGTTGGGTCACCTTTCTTGGGAATAGGCATAAGTATGGATCTCTTCCAGTCAGTTGGCCAGGAAGCTGTCTTCTATATTTCTTGGCATAGATGAGTGAGCATCTCCAGTGCTGCATTTGTTTGTTGAAACATCTCAATTGATATTCCATCAATTCCTGGAGCCTTGTTTTTCGCCAGTGCCTTTAGAGCAGCTTGGACTTCTTCCTTCAGTACCATCGGCTCCTGATCATACGCCACCTCTTGAAATGGTTGAACATCGACTAATTCTTTTTGGTATAATGACTCTGTGTATTCCTTCCATCTTCCTGTGTTGTTTAATATTTTCCCCATGGAATCCTTCACTATTGCAACTCGAGGCTTGAATTTTTACCTGTATTTAAGTGTAAAATTCACTGGCATTAATAACATCCACCGTGTTGTGCAATCAACACCACCATGTATTTCTCAAGTTTTTCATCACCCCAAACAGAAACTCAATACTGTTAGGTCATAACTCCCCATTTTCCCTTCCCCCAGCAGCCCTGGTAACTAATAATCTACTTTCTGTCTCTGTGCGTTTGCCTATTCTAGATATTTCGTATAAGTGGAATCATACGATATTTGTCTTTTTGTGTTTATTTCACTAAGCATAATGTTTTCAAGGTTCATCCATGTTGTGGCATGTCTCAGAACTTCATTTCTTTCTGTTGTTATTGTTGTTAGGTGCCATAGAGCCGATTCCAACTAATAGCAGCCATATGTACGACAGAACAAAACACTGCCTTGGCCTGCGCCCTCCTCACAGTCCTTATGGTTGAGCCCATTGTTGTAGCCACTGTGTCAGTTAATCTTGTTGAGGGTCTTCCTCTTTTTCACTGACCCTCTACCAAGCCTGATGTCTTTCTCTAGGGACTGGTACCTCCGAATGTGTCCAAAGTATTTGAGGCAAAGCCTTACCATCCTTGCTTCTAAGGAGTATTCTGGCTGTACTTCTTTAAAAACAGATTTGTTCATTCTTCTGACAGTCCATGGTATATTCAGTATTCTTTGCCAACACCACAATTCAGAGTATCAGTTCTTCTTTGGTCTTCCTTATTCATTGTTGCATGCATATGTGGCAGTTGAAAACACCATGGCTTAGGTCAGGCATACCTTAGTCCTCAAAGTGACATCTTTGCTTTCTAACATGTTAAAGAGGTCTTCTGCAACCCATTTGCCCAATGCAATACATTGTTTGACTTCTTGGCAGTTTCTATGGGCATTGATTGTGGATCCAAGTAAAATGAAATCTTTAACAGCTTCAAGCTTTTTTTCCATTTATCACGATGTTGTTTATTGGTCCCATTGTGAGGATTTTTGTTTTCTTTCTGTTGAGATGCAATCCATACTGTAGTCTTTGATCTTCATCAGTAAGTGCTCAAGTCCTCTTCACTTTCAGTGTAGCACAGATTGTTAATAAGTCTTCCTCCAATCCTGATGCTATATTGTTCTTCATATAGTCCATTTGCATAGCATACAGATTGAATAAGTACGGTGAAAGTATACAACCCTGACATACATTTTTCCTGACTTTAAACCACAGAGTGTCCACTTGTTCTATTCGAATGACGGCCTCCTGATCTGTGTATAGGTTCCTCATGAACACAGTTAAGTGTTCTGGAATTCCCATTCTTCTCAATGTTATCTGTAATTTGTAATGATCCACACAGTCGAATGCCTTTGCAAAGTCAGTAAAACACAGGTAAACATCTTTCTGGTATTCTCTGCTTTCAGCCAAGACCCATCTGACATTAGCAATGATATCCCTTATTACACATCTTCTGAATCTGGCTTGAACTTCTGGCAGTTCCCTGCCAATGTCCTGCTGTGACCACTTTTGAATGGTCTTCAGCAAAATTTTACCTGTGTGTGATAGTAATGATATTGTTTAATAATTTCCACAATTTTTTTTTTTTAATTGGGTCGCCTTTCATTGGAATGGGCACAAATATGGATCTCTTCCAGTCACTTGGCCAGGTAGGTATCTTCCAAATTTCTTGACATAGGTGAGTGAGCACCTCCGTCACTGCATCTGTTTGTTTGAAACATCTCAGTTGGCATTCGGTCAATTTCTGTGTCCTTATTTTTCGCTATTCCCTTCAGTACAGCTTGGACTTCTTCCTTCAGTACCATTGGTTCTTGATCATATGCTACCTCTGAAAATGACTGAACATTGCCCAGCCCTTTTTGGTAAAATGACTCTGTGTATTCCTTCCATCATCTTTTGATGCTTGCTGTGTCATTCAATATTTTCCTCATAGGATCCTTCAGAATTGCAACTTAAGGCTTGAACTTTTTCTTCAGTTCTTTTAGCTTGAGAAATGCTGAGCGTGTTCTTCCTTTTGGTTTTTTAAGTCCAGGCCTTTACATATTTTATTGTAATATTTTACTTTGTCTTCTCGAGCTGCCCTTTGAAATCTGTTTAGCTCTATTACTTCATCATTTCTTCCTTTTGCTTTAACTAACCTGCATTCAAGAATAAGTTTCAGAGTCTCTTCTGACATCCATTTTGGTCTTTTCTTTCTTTTTAATGATCTGTTACTTTCTTCATATATGGTATCCCTGATGTCTTTCCACAACTCGTCTGGTCTTCAGTCATTAGTGTTCAATGCGTCAGATCTTTTCTCGAGATGACCTCTAAATTCCAGTGGGATATACTCAAGGTTGTATTTTGGCTCTCATGGACTTGTTCTAATTTTCTTCAGCTTCAGCTTGAACCTATATATGAGAAATTGATGGTCTGTTTCTCAGTCAGCCTCTGGCCTTTTTCTGACTGATATTGAGCTTTTCCATTGTCTCTTTTTCACAGATGTAGTTGACTTGATTTTATTTTATTTCCATTTTATTCCATCAGGTGAGGTCTGTATGTATAGTCGCTGTTTATGTTGTTGAAAAAAGGTGTTTGCAGTGAAGAAGTCATTCTTGCAGAATTCTATCAGTGATCTCTGGCATCATTTCTGTCACCAAGGCCATATTTTCCAACTAGAGATACTTTTTTCTTTCTAACTTTTGCCTTCCAGTCGCCAGTAATTATCAATACATCTTCATTGCATTTTTGATCAATTTCAGACTGCAGAAGTTGGTAAAAAGTCATCTTCTCATCTTTGGCCTTAGTGGTTTTTGCATAATAGTCATATTGGCTGGTCTTCCTTGTAGATGTATGGATATTATCCTATCACCGACAGCATTGTGCTTCAGGATGGATCTTGAAATGTTCTTTTTGATGATGAATCTGACACCATTCCTCGTCAGTTTTTCATTCCCATCGTAGTAGACCATATGATTGTCTGATTCAAAATGGCCAATACCAGTCTATTTTAGCTCACTAATGCCTCAGATATTAATCTTTTTGTGGTCCCTTTCATTTTTGATGACTTAAGTTTTCCTAGATTCATATTTTGTACATGCCACTTTGAGTCTTGCCACCTCAGCAAATGAAGGTCCCAAAAGCTTAACTCTATCCCTGTCATTAAGGTCGACTCTATTTTGAGTAGGCAGCTCTTCCCCAGTCACATTTTGAGTGCCTTCCAACCGGAGGGCCTCATCTTTCAGCACTATAGCAGACAATATTCAACTGCTATTCATAAGGTTTTCACTGGCCGATTTCTTCAGAAGTAGACCAACACGCCCCTCTTCTTGGTCTGTTTTGGTCTGGAAACTCCGCTGAAATCTGTCCACCATGGGTGACCCTGCTGGTGTTTGAAATACCGGTGGCATACCTTCCATCATTACAGCAACACACGAGCCACCACAGTATGACAATCTGACAGACAGGTGGGGTTTCTCTTTATGGCTGAATATGCCATTGAATGTGTATACCACATTTTGTTTTTCTATTTATCTATTGTTGCTGTTGTGAATAATGCTGCAGTGAATATTGAGGTACAGGTATCTGTTTGAGTCCTTTATTTACATACCTGGAATTGCTGGGTCATATGGTAATTCCATGTTTAACTTTTTTGAGGAACTGCCAAACCATTTTCTACAGTGCATATACCATTTTACATTCCCACCAGCAATTCATGAGTTCTAATTTCTCCACATCCTTATCAACATTTGTCATTTTCCATTTTTTTGGTATTAACCATCCTAGTGGATGTGAAGTGGTACCTCGTGGTAGTTTTGATTCCATTTCCCTAATGACTGATGGGAGCCCTGGTGGCACAGTGTTTGAGAGCTATGGTGAGCTACAGCTGTTAACCAAAAGGTTGGCAATTCTAATCCACCAGCTACTCCTTGGAAGCCCTTTAGGCAGTTCTGCTGCATTCTGTAGGGTCACTCTGAGTTGGAATCAACTTGATGGCAACTGGTTAATGAGTAATGACATTGAGCATCATTTCATGTGCTTGTTGGCCATTTGTATATCTTCTTTGGAGAAATGTCCATTAAGTCCTTTGCCTGCTTTTTAATTAGGTTGTTTTTCTGTTGAATCATAGGAGTTCTTTATACAGTCTGGGTATTAAACTTTTCAGACATGTGATTCCCAAATACTCTCTCCCATTCTGTAGGCTATCTCTTCACTTTGTTGATAAAGTTCTTCGATACCCAAAAGGCTTTATTTTTGATGAAGTCCAATTTATTTTTTCTTTTGTTGCTTGTATCAAAACACAAAATAGGTTCTTAATGTTTTACCCATATGTTTTCCTCTAAGAGTTTTGTGGTGTTAGTTCTTATATTTAGGTTATTGATCCATTTTGAGTTAATGTTCTTGTTTGGTGTGAAGTCTGGGTTCAACTTTATTCTTTTGCATGTGTCGATCCATTTGTCCCTACACCGTTTGTTGAAGACACTGTTCTCTCTCTATTGAATAGACTTGGCACCATTGTCAAAAATCAGTTAGCCATAGATGTATGGGTTGTTCTGTAAAAATTTTTAGAGCTGGTCAAGACTCCTGAGGTCATGTAATTATAATTCCTTCTTTCTCCTGAGACCTGATGAGGGCAAGGTGACTTACCCAAAGTCATCAGAATTCAGTGGCAGAGCCAAGACCAGTACTCCAGGCTCCTGCTCCCAGGCTGGAGCTATCTGTCTCCCTCGATTTCCTTGATCTTCCCTTCCTTTTAGACTCCTAGTTTAGAACTTTTCACTACTCTCACACTCACTAACTTCCTTCAGTTCCTGAGCGGCCACAACTAAGTTAATATAAACTCTCTGGTCTTGTGTGATGAACTTTTAAATTTACTACCCTTCCAAGGATGGTCGTTTACTTCTAATTTCTCATTTATTCATGGTTTGTGAATACCAAGTTTGAAAATTGGTTTATTTATTATTATTTTTTAGATAGATAGATGATTGATTGATTGATTGATTTGCCACTCCTGGCCTCCAACTTCCCAAAAAGTAATACCTGGTGAGATTGATGGAGGAAACAAATAAAAAATACTAATAATTACTATCATATAATGAAATTGACCTTTAAGTTTTTTCCTTAACCGTGTGGCCACAAGGGCTGCTACCCATGTGGGAGACAATAAGAAAAAAATAAATAGAAAATGACAGTGTACCAATCAAGAGAGCCAGTTCAGAGGATTAAAAGTGATAGTGTGAATTTGAAGAAGAGGAGAGGGGAAGGGAGAGAGAATGAGAGTATTGAGTAGTTGAAAGAAGAAAGTCATATTGGACAGCTTTTCTTGAGCTTAAAATGTGTGTGTCTACTACAATGACTATTCTGTTTCATTGTTAGTGTATTAGTTAAGATAGACCAACTACTGTAACAAAGGAACCCCTGTGTTTTCGTGGCTCAACACAGTGGTTAGTTTTCACCCATGTAACAATCCGTTATAGGACAGCGCTCCCAATGTCTCTGCCTCACACAGTTCTTCAGGCTTCTGGCAACCCCACAGTTTTCAACTCTGACCCTCCAGGGTCACATGCACACTGACATCCCCAAGAGGATGAGAAAATAGCATAGAGGATCGTACATCACTAGCGTAGAGGTGGAGCGCATACTTGCACTCATATTCCATTGGGTAGAACTCAGTCTCATGGTTACACGTAACCACATGAGACACTGGAAAATGTAGTTCAGCTTTGAGTCCAGGAAGAAGAGAAATGGTGAGCAGTGCATCAGCTCTCTTAAAAATGGAAATGCTTATTCCTTCACTTCCTCAGGCTCATTGAGGAGGCTGTCTCTAAGAGAAAAGATCCCCATTACAGTGGGAAGCTTGTGATTTGGAGAACTAAGGTCTGTCTGGGGTATGACCTTCAATCTCACATCCTGAGGAATCTGATTTTGTCAGTGCTTTCAAAAACACAAGCTGTCTCTCAGAAAGAGTCCCAATACAGAGTTCCCAGTAAAGCCATTTTAAGTCCCTTTCTTAATCTGCTGTAAGCCCTAGAACAGCCACAAGACTGGCATCCTCCTACCCCTGTGACCACCTCATTCATTTCCTGTTGGCAGACTTAGGTGGGAGATGACATCATTATCAGATCACTTACTGATTTACAGTGAGGGAAAAACCAAGTCTGTAGGGCCAGCATACTGTAGATGTATGTGGAAAACCCAATCAGAACCCCAAAGCTCCTTGGAGTGCCTGCTATCAGAGGTGTGGAGATGAAAAGGCATATGTAGTGAAACCAGGTTAGGAGAGCCTGACCTACCTACTTCACAGTAAAGGTGGTGTTACTATGGGCCTGGAAGGTGCACAGTCCACTGACCATTAACCTACGTTTGCTCCCCCACTGGCTCTGCCATTTTGTGCCTCTTTGACTCTACTTTTCTCTCCTTCCAAGGGAGACTCCTTGCTGACATCCTTCTTTAGATGTGTGTTAAAGATGTACTATCACTAACCTGTTTTATCACTAACCTAGAAACCATCTAGCCTCTTAAGGAAGGCTTTGCATACTTTTACTCAGATGCACTTTGCATTAATTTTACAGTTTGACTCTCCATAGTTACTGAGGGTACCTCAGAATTACTCCTAGGCATTGATAAAACTGATTTCTAAAAAGGCAGATTGGAAATACTGTTTGTTCCCTCCAGCCACACTCTTAGGGCTACTGACTGTAATGTCTTTTATTGTATGGTTGCTTCAGTAAATCAAGAGTTGAGTTTCAGATTTTCTATGCACAATGCCATTCTTAGCTTCTTGACAGCCATTTCAAGTTTATCCTCTGTAGTGTTTACTAAGAATGTGTTGAAGAGATATGAATTGGTAAAGTTGAGAGCCATAAGATGTTTCACAAAATTGTCAGCCCCAGGTCTGACCATCATCATATTAGAAGTAGGGGGTTGTTAGCGATTTGATTCTCTCCGGCCTTTTCTTGAGATTCCTGTTGTTATAGTACAAGTGCCTTTTTCATCACTCCTCTCTCTCTCCCTTCATAACAACAACAGTAAAAGAAGAGAGCATTTCAAATTTATTTCATTTAAAGTGGACATTGTGTGGTGCTTATGTTTTTTGAGCTGTCTTCAAGGAACAACACCAAGTGGGAAATTTGAAGGTAGAAAAAGGACAGGAATAGTTAGAGCTGTTTTTATAAATCCAGGAAACAAAGCTTTTACCCTCATCTTTTCAGCCAGCATCCGGAGAAACCCAGCCAAAATTTCTCATAAAGGTTCTAATGGACTAACTATTACATGTTCCTTTTATAAGAAGGTCTGCTGGTGAGAATGTCCACTATTAAGTTGACATCAGCTACTTAATATACTTAAACGTGTCACTGTTGAGTCGATTCCGACTCAGAGCGACCCTATAGGACAGAGTAGAAGTGCCCCATAGAGTTTCCAAGGAGCGTCTGGTGGATTTGAACTGCTAGCCTTTTGGTTAGCAGCTGTAGCACTTAACCACTATGCCACCAGGGTTTCCTTAATGTTTTTATTAACACCTTATTTAAGCTCTCTTATTTGAACCTCCTTGCCTTTGAATTCTAGAGGCTAACCAACTATGTAGGAACCAGCATTTGAAATAACATTGAACAAACACTGGAATTTCAGAATATATTCAGGAATTATTCATTCAAAAGAAATTATTCATTCTTCCTCATTAAACAAGGGAAGAGAGTTTTAATTATCACCAAGGTAACTAATAGTTTGCTGCAGTAAAGTACTTCATTGGAAAATTTAGTGTGTGTGTGTGTGTGTGTGTGTGTGTGTGTATTTTTTATTAAAATTATTTTCTACCAACCATCTCTTTTGCTTTGTGAAAACAATGAAATATAGGTAGTTTGACTATTCCTTTTTCTTTCCTTGCCTCTTTTCTCTTTCTTCCTTTCCTTCCATCTTTCTTTTATTCTTTTTTTTTTTTAAATACAGTTAACTATGAGCTTCTGAAAACAGAAAATACAGAAATGACTTCAAGAAATATTTAAAAAGGAGTATGAACAGGCTTGGGGAATAATTAGCTGTGGATGGTGAAACAAGTAGTTGCATTTCCCATGTTTCCAATACATTGACTGGGTTGTTCGGAAAATGTATAGACGAGCAAGTTTGCAGGGGACAGTTATGTATGAGAAGAGGTTGGATAATGATTTTATTCTGAAGAGATTGTAGGATATCCTGGTAGAGATGTCCGGAAGGCAACTAGGAACATGTGAGATACAGATTTAGGAGTCCTGGAATGTAGATATTAATTGTAGTTAAGAGACTGTAAGAAGCCTCCAGGTGGGAAGATGAGAAGAGAGCTGTGACGGGAATCATAGGTTGGAATACTGTCAAAGAGATGGCAGAGGCAAGTGGAAGGAGCATGGGGGAACCATGAGAAGATAGAGGTATAATTGCCTGAGGGTGAATAATTTCAAGAACATGGAAATAGTGACAAACGTTGTAGAGAGCTCAGCCAAGGTTGAAAACAAACAAAATACTCTGTTAAAAATTGACATGTTTAGTGTGCGCATTAAAGGGGAATTAAAAGTGCTCTTTTGGACCAGAAGAGCAACATGAAATAAATAAAAGACAAACCAAAAGATACTAGAGGAATGAGAGATAAAAGAAAAAAGGGAGAAATGGAGATAGTGTAGGATTAGGGTTGAAAATAAATCAGCAGTATTGGCCACCTCAATCCCTTCCTTGTCTGTAGCCCTGGGTGTTCTTTGGTTCTTTGACTTGTGGATAATCCTCCATGGCACCTCACTAACCCAGTTTGTGGGTGTGCCTAATATGCTCCTTTTTTAACTCAGAAGTGATTCATCTAGAAGCCACCCTACTCAGGTACGGTCTAATTAACATAACAAAGAACACTTTATTTCCAGCCAGGATTATATCCACAGGTTTAGGAGTTAGAGTTCCAGCACGTGTTTTGGGAGAACACAATTTAATCCATAAGAGATTGTATCTCTGGTACCCAGTACAGTACCTGACACATAGGAAATATTTGGATAGAAGGATGAACGGATGAAAAGAGAAGGATGTTTCTTTGCATATTATCTTCACCCCTTGCCCTTTATCCATTTCTGTGCTTTCTCCCCTCTGCTTGGGTGGCCCTTTCTGCCCTTCTCCTCATGGCAATTTTACAACCTTCCTTACCATCCAGCTTAGATAGCACTGCTTGGTTTTAAAATGACACGCAGCTTCTCACAATGTCCTAGTAAAACTCCTACAAAGATACAGAAAAACAAAAACTCACATCACAGTAACAAAAGTCAGACAACCTACTGCCTGCAAGAAGTTCAACTTGATTTTTGAAAGTGCGTATCTTGCCTGTGTTTTACTTTACAGAGCAGGTCACCACCCTACATCTACTCAGCCAGCTGCGTCTCTGTGAGATAACCAATCAATTAGGGGTGGTCAGGTAGTCATGGCCAAGTCATGTGTACTTTGCTAAGTAAAATTTCCCCTGTTAGGACAGGCTGCTTCTGTGACTACTCAATGGCCTTCTCTACGTTTTTGTTACGTGAATTGTGATTATGCCGCTCTGTGGGTGTTTCTTCAAAAGCCAGACTCTAGCAAGCTCTTTGGTTTATGTAGTTCTTAGACGATCACAATCACAGCCCATGTGCAGAGACTTCATGAGAAACAGAAAGGACACAAGCAGCAGTCCACACTTGAGTTCAGTGAACTCACACTGTATGTGAACAACAGACATGCACCTAACTAACAAGCTGTAAATGCAAGGCAGGATGAAATAAATGCAAGGTCAACTTAAAATTAGCATGCTGTGAGAATAAGGGAGGTGGAGTGATGTTTGAATTCACAGAAGGCTTCTCGTAGGAGGTGGTATTTGCAGTTTCGGTAAGCAGGGAAGAGCGAGAAGACCACTCTTCAGAGGGAACAGCTTACCTAAAGCCTGGAGATATGAGGACTGTCCATAGATAGTTGTGGCTGAAAGTTAAGGTACACAGGGAGGTGGTATGAGAAGTATTTTAGGGCCTAGATCATAGAGGTCTTTGAATGTCATGCTAAGAAATGTAATTTGGCAGTTAAGACCTGATTCAGACCTAAGGGGGGAAGTAAAAATATCAGGCCTAAATTTTAGGAAGGTGATTCTGGTGGCAATGTATGTATGAATCCAAAGGTCAGCCTTGAGGCATCTGAACTCCCAGATCTTCGAAGATCTTCATGGATAGAGTCAGGTTGATAGGTTGACTCAACAAAGTGAGTGTAACACTATTTGACAAACCATGGTAAAATAAGACATTCAGCCAGAGTTCTGAAACATTCTGCGTAACTGTTTAAACTGTGGTATGTGTAATGTAATAGGTACCAAAACTAAAAAAAGCTCCTGAGAAAGGTGTAAAATACCTTTTGAACTTCCATTTTAAGTAACATTAAGGAGTTTTATTTTTAATTTAATACAGAGAATTATAAGGAAAACAAATTGCCCATGCCCATAAACCCATTGTCAAGATAATGTCTGTTGATGGGGATGGGGTAATATGACACATGGTGAAAAAAATTACAGTAATATAGAAAGGTACAAAGTAAAAACCAAATGTCTCCATCTAGTTCCCCATCTCCTGAGTCAGTCCATTTCTCCTTCTGAGGTGGGTTTGTGTGTGGGCGTGTGGGTGTGGGTGTGGGTGCGTGTGTGTTCATATACCAACACATAGAGTATTTCTTTTTTTAACAACTTTATTGAGGTATATTTTACATGCTATAAAATTTGCACATTTAAAGATATAATTCAGTGGTTTTTCGTGTATTCAAAGAGTTGGGTGGCATCACCATAATGTAAATTTAGAACATATTTGTCACCCCAAAAATAGATTTGTACCCATCTGCAGTTACTCCCCATCCCCCTCCTTTTCCATTCTGTTCCCCCCGACCCCCACCCAGCCCTAGACAACTACTAATCTTTCTGTCTCTATAGAGTTGCCTGTTCCAGACATTTCATATAAATGGGATCATACAATATATGGTCTTTTGTGATTGACTTCCTTCACTTAGCGTAATGTTTTTGAGGTTCATCCATGTTGTAACATTTATCAATTCTTCATTCCTTTTTATTGCTGAATAATATGCCATGGTATGGGTATACCATATTTTATTTGTCCATTTACTAGTTGAGAAACATTTGGGTTGTTTCCGCTTTGGGGCTGTTATGAATAATGCCACTATGAACATTTCCTGTGCAAGTTTTTGTGCAGACATGTGCTTTCCTTGCTGGGTGATAGGGTAACTCTGCATTTAACATTTTGAGCATCTGCCAAGCTATTTTTCAAAATGAATTCACCATCTCACATTTCCACCAGCAAAGTATGAGATTTCAAATTTCTCCACATCCGCTCCAACACTTGTTGTGTTGTCTTTTATATTATAGCCACTCTAATGGTATTTCATTGTAGTTTTAACCCTGGTGGTGTAGTGGTTGAGAGCTATAGCTGCTAACCAAAAGGTTGGCAGTTCAAATCCACCAGGTGCTCCTTGGAAGTCCTGTGGGGCAATTCTCCTCTGTCCTATAGGGTCACTATGAGTCAGTATCGACTCGATGGCAATGGGTTTGATTTTTTTTTTTTGTTTTAATGACTAAGAATGTTAAACATCCTTTCATGTGCTTATTAGACATTCATTTATCTTCTTTGAAGAAATGTCCATTGAGGACCTTTGCCTATTTTTAATTGAGTTTTCTTTTTATTATTGAGTTGTGAGATTATATATTCTGGATACAAGTCCCTTATCAATATATGATTTGCAAATATTTTCTCTCAATTTCTTAATGTTGTCCTTTAAAGCACAAAAAAGTTTAAATTTTGATGAAGTCCCACTTAACAGCCTTCTCTTTTATTGTTTGTGCTTTTAGTGTCATATCTAAGAAATCATCACCTAACCCAAGATTACAAAGATTTATTCCCATATTTTCTATGAGTTTTATAGTCTTAGTTCTTACATATAGGTCTCTGATCCACTTTGAGTTAGTTTTTGTGTTTTCTGTGAGGTGAAGGTCCAAATTCATTCTTTCGCATGGAGATACTCATTTGTGTTTGCTGAAAAGATTATACTTTTCCCTCATTAAATTATCTTGACCTTTGTCAAAAATCAGCTAGCCATTAATGTGAGAGTTTATTTCTGGACTCTCAGTTCCACATTATCTTAATATAACTTTGTAGTATGTTTTGAAACTGGGAAATGTGAGTCCAGCTCTGTTTATCTTTTAAATGATTATTTTAGCTTCCTTTAATTTCCGTATGAATTTTAGGGTCAACTCTTCAAATTTCTGCTAATTATGTCTTTTAAAAAATATTTACATAAAGGTAATGTTCTACGTCCTAGTTTGATGAGTACTGTCTGGGGTCTTTAAAAGCTTATGAGCGGCCATCTAAGATACAACTATTGGTCTCTTCCCATCTGGAGCAAACAAGAATGAAGTAAACCAACGACTCAAAGAAAAAACCAGTCCATAGGTCCGATAGCCCACACGAAACACAGCCTCTTCTAGCCTGAGACCAGAACTAGATGGTGCCCAGCTACCACTACTGACTGTTCTGACTAGGGACACAATAGAAGGTCCCAGTTAGAATGGGAGAAAAATGTACGACAAATCGCAAATTCCTAAAAGAAGACCAGACTTACTGGACTGACAAAGACTAGACAAAGACTAGACAAAGACTAGAAGAACCCCCAAATACTGTTGTCCTAAGATACTCTTTTAACTTGGATCTGAAGCCACTTTCTGAGGTCTCCTTTCAGCCAAATATTAGATTGGCTTCTAACATAATATCACCCGTGATGGATGTGCTCCCTTAAATAATCAACTATATATGAGACCAAATGGTCAACATTTACCCAAAAGCAAAGATGAGACGGCAGGGATGGGCAGGGAAGCTAGATAAGTGGAAACGGAACAAACAGAATGGGAATAATCAGAATGCTGACAGTTTGGAAAAATTGTAACCAACATTACAGAACAATTAGTACAAAAATTGTTAAACGAGAACGTAATTTGCTGTGTAAACTTTCACCTGAAACACAATAAAATATTCAAAAGAAAAAAACAGTGGATTTGAGCGTATCAGCGAGGTGGTGAAGATGGTGCAGGACAGAGCAACGTTTCATTTTGTTGTACATGGGGTTGGCATGAGCCGGAGTTAGCTGGACAGCAGCTATCAACAACAGTCTCCATCAGAGGATATGCAAGAAACTGATAACAGTGGTTGCTGTAGGTGGACTGGAAGACAGAGGTAGAGAAAGGAGAATTCACTTCTCACTGTCTATCTTTCTATATGTTTTGAATTTTGTACCATATTCATGTATTAACTATTATTAAACAAAATTTTAAAAAATATTTATACAGAAAGGATTATACTTTTTTTGCAGTTCTCCATATTGTTTTTTCCCTACCTCTTAGTAAGTCACATCTCACAAAGGCATTTTAAATGCAGTGTCTGCCAGGAAACAAGAGTCCTGTACTTCAATGGAGAATGGCAACAGCCGGTAAAGGAATGACCTACAAAGATTCCCCTTCATCTGGATGGGATGATTACTTAAGACTGTCTCAGCCTTCTTTCTGAATCACTGTGAATTATGCAACTTTTTTTCTCCTTATTCCTTCAAAGTACCATTCAGAGGGTCTTAGGTCCCGACTAACTGATTTGATTCTTCAGAAAATGGCCTTTTGGAAGAGAGTTATTTTCCTGAAGCATTTCTGACTGCAAAATTCAGCTACCTCTAAGGAAAAAAAAGGGGAGTGGGCAGTCCCACTTACAGAATAAAAAAAAATAGCCCTCTACAAATGTGACTGCCATCAGCTGGCCCACAAGGACAGAGCCCTCTCAGACAGGAGTGGGCTCTCTGAGCATCTACAGCTTGCTCCTCTGTAATTGAGCACTCCCACATCATCTTCACCCCCCCGCCCCCCCCACAGCCTCACTTCCCTTCTGCTTTCATTCAGGTACATGCTAGATACTATCCAAGGCAGAACCTGCACATCTAAACACACTATCCCCAAATGTTACTCCTGTTCAGGGATGGCATTCAGCTGGTGTCACAGTCATACCAGTTGTTAAAATGTTGAAGAACTTCTGTATCAGTTCATAAAGAAAGCCAGCATCTGAGGGGTTATTGCCTGGCAAAGCGGGGTTCTCCAGGGATTTCCTCTAGGATCCCCATTCAGACTTGATTGATAGCTGCCAGTGCTATACCAATTGTTTTATATTTTGACTATCACTGTGCACATATTCATACAACAAAAGGGCTGATAAACTAGTACAGTAGAACCCCTAAGAATGAACCTTCCCAAGAGGAATACTGTTATCCAAAATCATCTTCCAGGGTTCTGAGAAAATGGTGCTTACCGACACAGGGCCCAACCAAACCAAACCTATTGCTATCCCGTCAATTCCAACTCATAGTGACCCTATAGGACATAGTAGAACTGCCCCATAGGGTTTCCAAGGCTATAATCTTTATGGAAGCAGACTTTCTCCCACAGAGCAGCTGGTGCGTTCAAACCACCAAACTTTTTGTTAACAGCTGAGCACTTTAACCACTGCCACCCAGGGCCCACATGCCCCAAATGGTCTGTAAGTGTAATTCTGGGGGTTTTAGAACTTGGATGGGAAAAATGATGACTTTATTTTCACTAAGTTCTAACTGAAATACAGTGTTTCCTTCAAATATGGATAAAGGCAACAAACTACAATAGTATGAGAAGCACCTGAGACATTATTACTAATAGCTATCACAAATATTTCGTATCATATTACAGTCAGTAAAGATAGCTTGAAATCCATTTACATTCATTACTACTTTGAAATTACAGTAGTGATTAGATCAGTCACTAGATCTTGTTATTTAATGCATTAATTTATAAACACATTATTACAAATTTATTCAATATTTAGATTACTGTATTTCAATATAACTGATTTTCTTTATAATCCTACTTATTTTGTGCATTTAAAAACATTGAGAGCGGGCCAAAGTCTTCACCAGAAAATGGCGTGGTCTGTGGCACAAAAAAGATTTAAGAATCCCTAGCATAGATATTCTATGCTGTGATTTCTTCGAGTGTGTGTGCCACAGACCACTGTACTTCCTGATGAAGACTTCAGTCCACATCTCAGAACCCCTAGCATAGACATTAAGGAGCCCTGGTGGCACAAACAGTTAAGCACTCAGCTACTAACCAAAAGGTTGGAGGTTCAAACTCACCAGTGGCTCTGTGGGAAAAAGACCCGGCAATCTGTTCTTATAAAAATTACAGTCAAGAAAACCCTGTGGGGCAGTCCACCATGAGTCGAACGTGACTTGATGACACCTAACAACAACAACAACAACATAGATATTGGTGAGCAGTTTGTAGTTGTCGTGCCAATCATTACCACTAAATGTTGGTTTTAAAGCCAGTATTTAACTGCACTATCCTCTATTTGGAAACCCTGGTAGCCTGGTGGTTTAGAGCTACGGCTGCTAACCAAAAGGTCAGCAGTTCAAATCTACTAGGCACTCCTTGGAAACCCTGTGGGGCAGTTCTACTCTGTCCTACAGGGTCACTGTGAGTCAGAATCAACTTCACGGCAATGGGTTTGGTTTGGTTTTGGGGGATCCTTTTTTTTTCTATTTAACTGGGAAACCCTGGTGGCATAGTGGTTAAGTGCTACGGCTGCTAACCAAAGGGTCAGCAGTTCAAATCTACCAGGTGCTCCTTGGAAACACTAGGGGGCAGTTCTGCTCTGTCCTGTAGGGTCTCTGTGAATCAGAATCAACTCAACGACACTGGGTTTAGTTTGGTTTTGGGTTTCTCTTTAACTGCACTATCTTCTGATTCCCCCAAGTGTCTGTCAGTTTGTCGTACCATGGGGTCTTGAGTGTTACTGTGATGCTGGAAGCTATGCCACTAGTATTCAAACACCAGCAGGGTCACTTATGACAGACAGGTTTCAGCTAAGCTTCCAGATTTTAAGACAGACTATGAAGAAGGACCCAGCGGTCTACTTCTCAAAAGAATTAGCAGTGAAAACCTTATGGGTAGCAATGGAACATTGTCTGATATAATGCCGGAAGATGACCCCCTCAGGTTGGAAGGCACTCAGAATATGAGTGGTGAAGAGCTGCATCCTCAAAGTAGAGTCAACCTTAATGACAAGGATAGAGTCAAGCTTTCGGGACCTTCATTTGCTGATGTGCTGTGATTCAAAATGAGAAGAAACAGCTGTAAACATCCATTAATAATTGGGACATGGAATGTATGAAGTATGAATCCAGGAAAATTGGAAACCATCAGAAATGAAATAGAACACATGAACATCGATATCCTAGGCATTAGTGAGCTGAAATGGATTGGAATTGGCCATTTTGAATTGGACAGTCATATGGCCTACTATGCTGGGAGTGACGTCTTGAAAAGGAATGGCGTTGCGTTCATCGTCAAAAAGAACATTTCAAGATCTGTCCTGAAGTGCAATGCTGTCAGTGAGTGCATAATGTCCACACGCCTACAAGGCAGACCAGTTAATATAACTATTATTCAAATTTACACACCAACCACTAAGGCTGAAGATGGAGAAATTGAAGATTTTTACCAATTTCTGCGGTCTGAAATTGATCGAGCATACAATCAGGATACATTGATAATTACTGGTGATTGGAATGCAAAAGTTGGAAACGAAGAAGGATCAGTAGTTGGAAAATATTGCCTTGGTGATGGAAACCATGCCTGAGATCCCATAATAGAATTTTGTAAGACCAACGACGTCTTCATTGCAAATACTTTTTCACAACATGTACGGAACTATACGTGTCGACCTCACCAGATGAAATACACAGGAATCAGATCGACTACATCTGTGGAAAAAGACAATGGAAGAGCTCAGTATCATCAGTCAGAACAAGGCCAGGGGCTGACTGCCGAACAGGCCGTCCATTGCTCATATGCAAGTTCAAGTTGAAACTGAAGAAAAATAGAACAAGTCCACGAGAGCCAAAGTATGAGCTTGAGTATATCCCACCTGAATTTAGAGACCATCTCAAGAATAGATTTGATGCATTGAACACTAATGACCGAAGACCAGACAAGTTGTGGAATGACATCTAGAACATCATGCATGATGAAAGTAAGAGATTGTTAAAGAGACAGGAAAGAAAAGACCAAAATGGTTGTCAGAAGGACTCTGAAACTTGCTCTTGAACATCAGGTAGCTAAAGCAAAAGGAAGAAATGTTGAAGTAGAAGAGCAGAACAGAAGATTTCAAAGGGCAGCTCAAGAAGAAAAAGTAAAGTATTATAATGAAATGTGCAAAGACCTGGAGATAGAAAACCGAAAGGCAAGAACACGCTCAGCATTTCTCAAGCCCAAAGAACAAGAAAAAATTCAAACCTTGAGTTGCAATGCTGAAGGATTCTATGGGAAAAATATTAAGTGACACAGGAAGCATCAAAAGAAGATGGAAGGAATACACAGAGTCATCATACCAAAAAGAATTGGTCAATGTTCAGCCATTTCAGGAAGTGGCATATGATCAGGAACTGATTGTACTGAAGGAAGAAGTCCAAGGTGCACTGAAGGCATTGACGAAAAACAGGGCTCCAGAAATTGACAGAATACCAATTAAGATGTTTCAACAAATGGATGCAATGCTGGAAGTGATCACTCGTCAGCGCCAAGAAGTTTGGAAGACAGCTATGTGACCAACCAACTGGAAAAGATCCATATTTATGCCTATTCCCAAGAAAGGCAATCCAGCCAAATTCAGAATTATTGAACAATATCATTAATATCACACACAAGTAAAATTTCCTGAAGATCATTCAAAAGCGACTGCAGAAAACTGCCAGAAATTCAAGCTGGATTCAGAAGAGGACGTGGAACGAGGGATATCATTGCTGATGTCAGATGGATCCTGGCTGAAAGGAGAGAATACCAGAAAGATGTCTTGGTTATCTACTGCTGCTATAGCAGAAATACAAGTGGATAGTTTTAACAAAGAGAAACTTATTTTCTCGCAATCTGGTAGACTGGAAGTCCAAATCTAGGGTGTCAGCCCCAGGGGAAGGCTTTCTGCCTTTATCGGTTCTGGAGGAAGGTCCATCTTGTCAATCTTCTCCTGGGCTAGGAGCTTCTGCTTACAGGAACCCTGGGTCCAAAGGACATGCTCTGCTCCTAGTGCTTCTTGGTGGTATGAGGTCCCCGTGTCTCTCTGCTCGCATCTCTCTTTTATATCTCAAAAGAAACTGGCTTAAGACACTATCTAATCTTATAAATCTCATCAATATAACTACCACTAATCCATCTCATTACATCATAGTGATAAGATTTACAACACACAGGGACATCACATCAGATGACAAAATGGTAAACAGCCACACAGTACTGGGAATCCTGACCCAGCCAAGTTGACAGACTTTTCTGGGGGACACAATGCAGGCCATGACAGATGTTTACCTATGTTTTATTGACTATGGAAAGGCATTGGACTGTGTGGATCATAACAGATTATGGATGAGATTGCAGAGAATGCGAATTCCCGAACACTTAATTGTGCTCATGAGGAACATGTGCATAGATCAAGAGGCAGTCCTTCAAACAGACCAAGGGGCTACTGCGTGGTTTAAAGTTAGGAAAGGTGTGTGTCAGGATTGTATCCTTTTATCATATGTATTCAATCTGTATGCTGAGCAAGTAATCTGAGAAGCTGGACTATATAAAGAAGAGCTGGGCATCTGTACTGTAGGAAGACTCATTAACAACCTGCATTATGCAGATAACACAGCCTTGCTTGCTGAAAGTGAAGAAGACTTGAAGCACTTACTGATGAAAGTCGGAGACCACAGCCTTCAGTATGGATTACACCTCAACATAAAGAAAACCAAAATCATCACAGCTGGACCAATATGCAACATCATGATAAACAGAAGATTGAAATTGTCAGGGATTTCATGTTACTTGGATCCACAACCAACACCTATGGAAGCACCAATCAATAAATCAAACAACTTACTACAGGGGGCAAATCTGCTGCAAAAGACCTCTTTAAAGTGTTAAAAATCAAAGATGTCACTTTAAGGACTCAGGTGCGCCAGACCCAAGCCATGGTGTTTTCAGTTGCCTCATATGCATTTGAAAGCTAGATGATGAATAAGGAAGGCTGAAGAGGAATTGACACCTTTTAATTGTGCCGTTGGTGAAGAATATTGAATATACCATGGGCTGCCAAAAGAACGAACAAATCTGTCGTGGAAGAAGTACAACCAGAATGTTCCTTAGAAGCAAGAGTGGTGAGACTACATCTCACATACTTTGGACATGTTATACGGAGGGATCAGTCCCTAGAGAAAAACATCATGCTTGGTAAAGTAGAAGAAAAAAAAAAACCTGTTAACATCGAGTCAATTCTGACTCATAGTGACCCCATAAGGAAGAGTAGAACTGCCCCATAAAGAGCACCTGGTGGATTCAAACTGCTAAGCTTTTGGCTTAGCAGCCGTAGTTCTTAAGCACTACGCCGTAAAGTAGAGGGTCATCAAAAAAGAGGAAGACCTTCAACGAGATGGATTGCCACAGTGGCTGTAACAGTGGGCTCAAACATAACAAGGATTGTGAGGATGGCGCAGGACCAGGCAGTGTTTTGTTCTGTTGTACATAGTTTTACTATGAGTCGGAATTGATTCAACAGCTCCTAATAACAACATGCTCTATTTGGGACTCGTTGGTGCAGTGGTTAAGCATTTGGCTACTAACTAAACAGTCAACAGTTCAAATCCACCAGCCGCTCCTTAGAAACTCTATAGGGCAGTTCTACTCTGTTCTGTAGGGTTGCTGTGAGCCAGAATCAACTCAAGGGCAATGGATTTGGTTTGCTTTTATCCTCTATTTAGAGAAATTCATTCACGTCTGAGATCAGTGTTCTTTTTTTAATGACACATGAAATGTAGGATAAAGTAGAAAGGCAAGAGTTAGTCTACATGGACTCTTCTCTGTGGTCTAACCTGACACACTTTCTTAAGTAGAGATTGGGCTAATTCGGAACAATATAGCTCTGATCTGTGCGTTGTTTATAGTTGCGTTCTGATTTCTCCCCTCACTTAGAAATTTCAAAGCTCAGTAGTGAAATAATCATTGTTGTACTAATAGTCATCGCAAAAAACTACAGTAAAAGTGAGTGACCGTAGTAAGAGTGGCTTTATATAGTAAAGAAAATTTTAATCCTAAAATGTTTTGTCATCGAAATTACCCCTCAGATTACATTGTAAGTATTGCTGTGCAAAGCCTCCTTTCACCAGGCCTCAGTGTACAGGAGTTTAGCTTTTGTTGCCTTGACAGTTACAAAGCAGGTAATGAAGGGAAGAAGATAAGGAAAAAAGTTCAGGGGCAAAATTTCCCAAACCAGAGTTATCAGTCCCATAAAGGACACATAGACTTATCCCTGGGGTTCCACAAATCTTAAACCTTTTTAAAATTGCTTCTATTTTGTTGATAGCTTTATTAAAATATTTAAACATTTCCAAAGATAGAAAATGGCAATGATAATTTTTATATCAAAGACTTCAGTTTCTTAAATCTATTTTCCAAATTGGGATCTTTTGTGAGATCTACGAGTATTTTTCCTTTAAACCATTGAAGGTTGAGAACTACTGTTAGGAACAGACCGATGAGTTTCCGGATTTCCTTAAACCATTGAAGTGAGACTTTTCTTTTTCCCATACTGTTGACGCTCAAGGAAAAAGATGAAGTGTTGATTAGTACTAAAAGAGCTAACTATCTAAAAAGAATTTTGAGGCCCAGTGTTAGTAACAAAGAAAATGTATAAACCTAAACGCCTACTTTCCAGGTGTATAAATAGCAGACGGGGGGGCGGGGGGGGGACAGGGGGTGTGTTAACCTGGCGTCTTCCTGCAAGCTAAATTCAAAAATGTAGATACATTACAAACCGGAAAAAATGTTATTTCTCTTTTGGTGTCTGTTTATTGTGTCAAGTCAGAGCCGAGCATAACGCACAGGTGGTTTAAAATGCTTCTCTGCCATCTGAGATCTCGGCTTGCCAGGGTATAGATGGGGATGTCACTTCAGGGAATTGGGCTTATTCAGTATGTAGAATGTGGCTGGCGTGGGTTCAGAGGTTTTGTCTGTGTCTTTACCCAATTAACGATGTTTTTGTTTCCTTTTTTTTTATCTTTTTCTTTAAGGCTTTTTAAGTGTTTTTTCTTTTTCCTTTTTAAGTCTTATTCTGTCGATTAAACAGATTTAAATTACCTGAATTTTTTTGTGAGTTTCTCTAAGATTCTTAATAACTAGTATTAATGTATATTAATATATTCCCCATCAAAATACCTAGGAATTTTTAGTATATAAGCTAGAGGTCATGGTAAACCTGATGCTGAAATAAGCAAACCAAATGACAAAGATTTGTTTTCTTTTTTTGTTGAAGACCTGTATTAACTTGAATGCATTGTATTCCACACATTTTGGATTTTGTAATATTGTAAAAAACTAAGTAGCTTTTTGTTTTTCTAAATCTGAAATTTTGCAAGTTTATTTTATACTAGTTATTTGAAATTGATGGTATAAAAATAGATTGTTTAAAAAAAAAGTAGTTTAGGTGTATGTATATATAAGTGGTTTAGTATGGCCCAATATACTCTTATCCATGGCCCAATATACTCTTATCCATAAATACATACAGTTAAACGAGTATTGTTCTCAATCACAAGTAATGTAAAAAGAAAATCAACTCTTGGGTAAATGACAAAGAAACCAAATAAGACAAAGTCTAGGTTTGGTAGCAATGTCCATACAAAGCCACTTATGACTGCTTTCGTAAATATGTGTATGTGTATGTATATCTTTTTACAGAGGAATTTTGTGAGCACTTAGGGCTATATGTAACATCGGCCTTTTTCATCTGCTGTGTTACTGTGTCTAATTTTCATGAAGAGGGCAGTATGTGGCAGCAAGAGACAGAAATGCTGAGACCTTTGTGGACCCTCTAGCAGTCAGTGAATATCAGATCACAAATTTCCCAGCTTTAATTACAGGCAAAAGAAAAGACAAAATTAGCATTTTAATATAGAAATATCTTAGGCTTTAGGAGAATTATGATAAATCTAATGTTGCCTAGTGAACCAAAGAGAGGATATTACAACAAACTGTCTCCTTAGGAATATTTGTTTAAATAAAGGCAACAATACTTCATCCTTATCTTTTTTTTTTTTTGGATAATTATCGCTATTTCAGGCTGTTCTTTGTTCCAGGTTTAAAATACCTTTAGTTTAAAAAAAAAAAAAGGTAATCGGCAGTGTTTGTTTTCTATAAAACTACAAAAAGGGAAAAATTCTGTTTGCCTGGCACTAACAAGATAATTATTTCAGGGAGCGTTTGTGCTCTGCAGCTCCAGTTCGCGCGTGCCACGGCACCTCTGCACTTGGGTGCGCTCAGGTTAGCTCGTTTCAGTTACAGTGCGTTAAACTAACTCCCCTTCCATGGCGAGGCTTGCCCACCTGTCTCCCCTAAAACACCTGCAACATATGTTTGCATAACCCTGTAATGCTTTGCGTTTGGGGTCCTGAGAAATTCCCCCAGAGCTTTTTGCTTATAAACAGCTGAGCAATTCGTTTTTCTAATGATGGTTGCTTTTCCCCCAGCATCGAGGCAATAACATATTCACTAAAACAAGAGTCTCATTTTTCATCAGAGAGAAACGTTCGACATATTTTTACACTGCTGTTTCTCCTCGTGAGCCTTATTTTTTTCCCCTTTTCTAATGTGACATGCTAAAAATTAAAGGTTGACAGCATGCTATGGAGGGGGATCTAAGTAATTTTTAAGTCGTCAGATTTTTTTTCATGTTAAACATATTGTAAATATAATCAGTTTTCTAGTAAAGAAGTACAACAAGAACTTCAACTGTTCCATTCAAAGTAAAAATTATAACCAATAAACTATAAAAATGATAATAGTTTGGACATGTTACAGGAAATCACAATTTTTTTAAATTTATGAATGTATGTGCTCCTATTCTGAGAAATAAGCCTTTCTCTCTACAAATGAGATCAAATAAGATATATTTTCCTGAATAGGTGGGTTTTGTTTTTTTTTTAATGTAACATTTGACCAAATCTATTCTAAATTTATATATGAGTATCAAAAATATGAAACCTCGCTTTTTCTGTTTGTTATCATGAATTGTCAGTTATTAAACAGTCCAGTCTGCTCTCAAAAGGCCTGTTGGTTGGTGCTCAGTATTATCAGAAGGCTATCTTAACTTCCGTTCCGTCGAATTCTTACCAAGTGCCAGGCTCTGTGCTGGGCCTTAACCTTCTTTGTCCTTACTACAGTTTTGCAGATGAGGAAACTAGAGCTAGGAGTACAACTAACTCATCACCCACTGTCACTAGTAGTAACAGGTGGAACAGGGTCTGAGTATAGGCCTCACTGACTCCTGAGGCCTTGCCTCACGCACCAGGCACCCTGTACATCCAAAGCAGATGAACGATGTTACGTGTTCCCTAGTGTTTTTGTTTTTAATATATAACTTAAATTCTACAAGAACTCCTCCTAGTATTTTCAATAATTAGGACAGTTGTCACTGAAATTGCTTTTCCTTTGCGCTTTTCTCTTCTGCATGTGTTCTATAAGTAGCCAACCCTGTGCAAGGCACTGTGCTGTTCAAAGCAGGATGAGCACGTAGGACTCTTCCTGCTGGGGTCTCCATATGACAAAAGTTTGAGATACCATCTTCAACTGAGGTACAGGAGTTAGGGGATCCAGAAGGTGCTCACTTGTAGTGACCTTCGTTGAATGAGTTTGATTTCAGCAGGTTCAGAACAAGGAAAGTTGCCGCCATGTGGCCATCTTGTAGTTAGTTGGACTTCATGTGAGTTAGCATTTAAATATTTTTGTACTATCATGAGTTGGAATATTGGGAAGCTCCCATGTGTGGAAGACAGGTGGAGAGCAAGAGTAGAAGGGTTGTATGTTGATCCAAAGATTTCCATTTCAGGGGAGGGCAGAGGGGAGTTGCTCACTATCAAAATTCACCCTTATTCAGGGACAGCGTTTGTTTTAACTGAAGTTGTTTCAAGTAGACGCTTACTGTCTTAGAATATAGACCTTAGAAGTGGAGAAAGTTAACTACAACTGAGAAATTAAAGTCCATCGGTTTTATCTGTTGCATTGATAACCATGATTTAAGCACTATTTGTAAATTGATTTTGTGATCAGGATAAAATAACAAATGCATTTGAAAGTCAGAAGTCCACCCTGGGTTTTGTTTTTTTGTTGTTGTTGTTTTATTTTTTTCCTATATAATCCCCTCTAGGACACTTGTTCCTACCAGTATCAGTTCTGCTTCTATCAGGCTCTAAGATGCCTCCCCTGAAAAACAGCCTGCCTATGTCATGGATGAAATTTTCAGCATCTATTTTATATTACCTTAAAACAAATTGCTGAAGCTTTAAGAAGAGCTCCAAAGCTTTGTTAATGCCAGAGTTAGGTGGTCCTTGGGATGTTAGCTAAAATCTTGCAGATGATTTATTTCAAGTCCTGGTTGGTCTAGGGAAGGCATGGTAAACCCAGGGTGGACTGAATTTGTGATTTCTGCACCTGTGCGTTCAGGCATACAGACTTTCTGGGTCACGGAACATAATCGGTAATCCTCTGTACACAGGCTGATACAGAGATCTGCTTACAGGCAGTCCTCGGGTTACGAACGAGATCCATTCCTCAGTGTGTCTTTGTCGGTAAGTCGGAACAGGTTCTTATTTAGCCTTATTTTTTTTTTTTTTAATGCAAGAAAAAGGAGCCCTGGTGGTGCAGCCGTTTAGCACTCGGCTGCTAACCTACAGGTCAGTGGTTAAAACCCACCAGCCGCTCCAAGGGAGAAAGATGTGGCAGTCTGTTTCCATAAAGATTTATAGCCTTGGAAATCCTATGAGCAGGTCTGCTCCTCTAGGGTCACTATGAGTCGGAACTGACTCCATGTAGTGAGTTTGGTTTTGGTTCAAGGACAGTCTTGAAGCCTTTTCAGTGATTTAAAAGCTGCAAGTGCAGCAAATGAAGGTGATTGTGATGAAGAATTTGTTACACGTAGGGGTTGGTTCAGTTATTTCAAAGTGAGGACAAATTTACATAACATTAAAAGACAAGTAGGTATTGTCCATGTAAGCGGGATGTTCACAGCCTGGGAATTGCCTGTATACCAATTTGCTGTCTTTTTTCCTAAGGAAAATTCACCAAAACAGGTATTTTTTTGAAAACGTGCATAGGTTGGGAGAAAGCTTATAATAGATGGAATTCTAACTCTGTGAAGATGAGTTTAAAATAATTATTAATTGTTTCAATCAGGTGAAAACATAATACTAAAGTTTAGACATTATATGTTGTGCACATTTGTGAAGTTACAGCTGTCGTGGGGTCTGGTCTTTCTCACCTGGAGCTTTAAAACCACTGCCGTCAAGTTGACTCCATGCATAGCAACCCTACAGGACAGAGTAGAGCGTCTCCCCATAGGGTTTCCAAGGCTGTAAATCTTTATGGAAGCAGACTGCCACATCTTTCTCCTGCAGAGCGGCTGGTAGGTTCAAACAGCCTAACTTGGTTGGCAGCCGAGCGCCTTAACCACTGTACCACCAGGACTCCTTGACCTTAAAAAAATAAAAATATATATATATATATATATATATTTTTTACCTATGTAGAATTCTAGTGGCACTTATATTTTAGAGGAATTCTAGATCTTTAGAGATTCAGAATCAGAGCTGTTATACTTCTATAAAATTTTATTTGAAAAATCATTAAAAATAAAAAAGTCTGTACTTTTAAAACTTCAGTTACATAGAGTTAGAATTCTGCTCATTTCCTCTCCTCCCCCTAAGGAAACCATCGTTAACATTTTGGCACATAGGTTTTTTTTTTTTTTTTTCCCCAGGTGTCGTTCTGCCTGTCCATTTACCTACTTGTACACATTTATGTATGTACTTTTAGCAGTGGTTTGAACCTTTATTTAGTTTTCATTTTTTGGTTTGTGTGAGAAGACATTGTTCCAGAGTTTCTTGACTTCTTAAAACCTTATTCAGAAGAAATAAAACTAACTCAACTAAAAGAGAAGAACTGTAGGTAAGTTGGAGAACTGTCAGCACTGAATCTTAATGGATAAAGGCGTTTTTGCCTATTTATATGTCAGACAGGTAGTTCTGCACTGTCCAGTGGAGTGGCCGCTAGCCACGTGTAGCTGCTGAGCACTTCAGGTGTGGCCAGTCCAAACTGAGATGTGCTGTGAGTGTGACATACACACTGGATTTGAAGACTTTGTACGAAAGAAACAAAAAAACACTCGTTGCCATCGAGTTGATTCCAACTCATAGTGGCCCTATAGGACAGAGTGGAACTGTCCCGTAAATTTTCCAAGGAGTGGCTGGTAGATTCAAACTGCCAATTTTTTTTAGCAGCCAAGCTCTTAACCAAAGGAAAGAATGTAGAATTTCTCAATTTTTCATATTGAATACATGCTAAAAATGGTAATATTTTGGCCATATTGAGTTAAATAAAATACATTACTACATTTAGTTTCACCCCTTTCTTTTTCCTTTTTTAATGTGGCTGTTAGAGATTTTAAAGTTATGTATGAGGCTTCCATTTGTGGCCCACGTTATATTTCTGTTAGACATTTCTAGTCTAGTAACACCTTTATCTCCTCAGAAAAGCATACTGAATAACTTTCAACCATAACCTCAGATTTTATTTTTTTACGTTTCAAATGCTGTTTTTCAACATTCATCTTTTGGTTCTTTTTTTTTTTCTTCCCAGTACAGTAGCACTTTAAACTGCCTCTCCCTTTGATACCAGTAAGTCTCATAGGAATTTAAATAGGCCTCAGTGAAAGCAATACTTGAGTCTCATTCATATGTTCAAGTTAGATCTTTATTTCTAATAATGGCTTTAAGCGCTGAGATAGATCACCACTTCCTGCCTTCAATTGCTTGTCGTGTCTTTATAAAGATGTTTCAAGAAATTGCTCCATGTGATCTCTTCTTGCATTGTTTTCTAGCAAAAAGTAATATAATCCTTTATTAGTTTGTTGGAAGTCAGAGAAGGAAAGCTTTTTATGTTAGCAAAAACAAAATGTATTTCCAGGTACCAAGAATAAAGAGCAAAATTAGGCATGAATGATAGTCATTCGAAAGTTAATTTTAAAAATAAATCATGAATACACTGGCAATCTGCCAGTGGTTTTAACCTCTATTTTATTTTCCCATTATACTTGGGTCCAGGTTGTCATCAGCTACAATGAGGAAACCTATGTAATTCCTAGAGAGGGAAAAGTTGCACTGCTCGACTTAATAGTATGGTAGTCATGGAAGCATCAGTTATCTTCATCAAGGCAATTCAGATTTCATTATTGTAGAATTGTGTTGAATACGAAACCAGTGGAGTAGTAGCTGGAGCTAAATCAAGGGATTGTCATTTTTGTCAGATGATCAGGGCTGGCTTGGAAGAGATATGAAAGGGTTGAGCTATGTAAATATTCCCTTTTGAGCAGAAAAAGAAAAGGTCCATCACGGCCATGAAATTGCAGCTTGTTAGCTTGATGAATTTTCAACTATTTAACCTTAGCCATTATAAACCTCCTCCTACACATGTGTGTCGGTGCTTCAGGATTATGTGTCCAAGAATTGATACCAAAGTGTGTTGGTGATTCTGCGTTAAGGTAAAATGCAGCCCTTTTTTTTCTATGCCTCGTTAGAACTCTCACAGGACGTGGCATGTCCTGGTTCAGAGACGTCATTATTAACTTGAATCACATGCTCAGGTAAACACTGGAATACATTTACTTATAAGTTTTTTTCTTTCACTTTTTTATGGGAAATACATGTAATGTAACATTTTAGAGATGACGGTATTCATTCAAGTTATATACTAATACATTTATATTTTTATTTTTATAAACTAGAAGTATGTTTAATTTTTATTTACCTATAAGGGACTTGATACATTTAAATAATAGAATGCAACACATTTAAATCGACACATCCCACCTAATGATTCAAGGAAATTTCTGCAGTATTGATAAGTAATATTAAATGCAGAGAAGGGCAGTGTTACTGCTGCTTTTATTAAAATGTACACTGGTCACTTTGCTTTTGTCTTGTGATGGTTATCCTGCTAATATTTCTAGTACCTGGCACGTTTTGGGCACTTATTAAACTCATAAATAAGAATACATGACATAGAAAGTGTTAACTATAAAAGAATTGCTGTATCCTGAAATAACTCATTAGCTTTAGGAGAAGAAAGGCTCGGTGTGCCATCTAGTGGACATATTTAGCATTCTGGTCATTAAAAACTGTCATTTTTACGCTTCCTCCAAAATGCAGCTTCCTGAAAATGCAGCTTCCTGGACACATTGTGTCTCTTAGTTCTTTAGCAAAGGTTGTACTTGTGTTACATCTCATACAGTTTTTTTAGTTTTGTAGTGGTTAACTTTATCTGATTATATTTTAGAAGGCCGTATTTGAAAGTAATCAAAGTCATCAAAAATAAATGACAACGGTAAATCAGTGTGAACTATGAAACAGGTAAAACTAAAATAATTTCAGTGTTTCATCAGGAGTAAGAACAGTTAAGGCAAAACTTAAACAAGAAAAGTGAACTCCAACCACACTCATTATTAAACTTCATTATTATGCATATTTTTCCTGAAGGAATCGAAGAACAATTATTTCTGTTCTTTTTTAGGTATGAATATGTGACTTAAACAATTTTATATAGTTCAATGTATTGGTTTTTTTTTTCTTTAGAGAAATCCAAGACCAGTAACTTACCAATTTCATCAAAATTTGGATTATTACAAAGCACGGGGAGCAGACCTCATGAATAAAAGCCGGTAAGTCTCCTTTTTCTGATGACGTAAGTCACAAAGATATTCTCAGAGGTCATCAGGAAATTTCACGCATTTGCTGAAATTAATTTTCCAGATTTTAGCATATCAGTTTCTTAGCACTCATAATGCACCTTTGTTAAATAATTATCATCCAAGTTTTTTTAAAGGCATAGGGAAATGATATACATTGATGTCAGTGGTAAAATGAAAAATCAAATAAATATAAGTGTACTTGCTACAGTTTGAAGTTAGACAACTTTTGTTTTTCTAACACTAATAAACCTGAATAAATTGTGCCTACTTGTATAATCTCTTTCTAGATTCTTGCTGTTGATTGAAAAGAAGCAGTTCTATAATATATTTTTAAATTATTTCAGTAACAAAATTAAAATTGGGTTTCCCAACTGTCTTTAGAACTACACAATAAGCTTATAAATGCATCTTGTGAGTGCATTTGTGATTATATACATAGAAATTTTAAGGGTCACTGTAGGAATAAAAAAACATTAAAATCCTGCTTTTTAAAGAAATTAACATTGGCATAAAGGGTTGATGAACAGTTGTGTTCTTTCATAATACTCTACTCAGATGTCTCAAGAGTTAACTTGTCAAACCAGAACCATCTTAAATTAGAATGTAATTTCAAAGTTTACTCTGAAAGACAAAAATGTTAGTAATGATAAATGCTGCCAAGTTGTCCAGATTTTCTCCCTTAAGCATTTCACTATGGTAAATGTATATTTCAGTAGGATTCCAACAGTCTAAATGCACACTAACGGAGCACCTATACGCAATGTGTTCTGCTCTTATTGGCGAGATAAAAAGAAGACATAACTTCTGCCATGTTGAAACTCAAAGTCTAAGGGGTGGGAAGAAGTTTACAAGACAGTGCCTGAATTTAAATTTGAATTTTGAACTGAAACTCTGGTGGTGTAATGGTTAAGTGCTACAGCTGTTGACCAAAGGGTCAGCAGTTCAAATCCACCAGGCGCTTGGAAGCAGCTCTATGGGGCAATTCTACTGTGTCCTATAGGGTCTCTGTGAGTCAGAATCGACTCAAAGGCAATGGGTTTTTGGGGTTTTTGTTTTTTTAGTTACAAAGTTAACCGTCCTTGACTGAAATCTCGTTTGTCCCATATTTTGATGTACTGTGTAATTTATGAGACTGGTTCAGTAGCCCATGAGACTTCTCTGAAGCTCTTTATATTTGTTAATTTCATCTGATTTTTGGTTCATAAATAAAAGGCCATTTCCTGTACTCTCTTCTTTTGTTTATTTCCACAAATATTTATTGAGTGACAGACTCTCATTGTTCTAGGCAATGGAGATACCCAGTGAACAAACCAGACAAAACTCCCCTGTCCTCAGGAGCCTTACAGCCTCATCACTTATGTTTCCATCATATCAAATGTTTAGCTTGGTATCCTTAAAAGAAAGAGGTGTTGTAGGATTTTTTTTATACGAGATCTTTCTAGCCAGAGCTCCTTCTGCTCCCGTCTTTTCCCCACATCACCATATTACTTTTCACACAACAGCCAGAGAGACCTCAATTTATAATAGATCATATCACACCCTCACCCTACACCCTCACCCACTCCCCGCCCCCGTTTTAAACCCCTCCAAGAAAAGGGCTTCCTATTTAATGTCTTTGTAGTGCGTTGTAGTGCAGCCTTCTTCCTGTGACCCTTCCCTCTCTCTCTGACTTTATGTCCTTCCACTCTCCCCTTTTCTCTGCTCCTGGGGAGCCCTAGAGTTAGAGTGACTCAGCAGCAACAGGTTTTTTCTTTGGTCTGGAGCCCTGGTGATGCAGTGGTTAAGCGTTAGCCTACTAAGGAAAGGTCAGCGGTTCAAACTCACCAGCTGCTCTGCGGGAGAAAGATATGGCAGTCTGCTTCCCTAAAGATTAAAAAAAAAAAAAGCCTTGGAAACCCTCTGGGACAATTCTTCCCTGTCATATAGGGTCACTATGAGTCAGAATCGACTCCAGGGCAACAGGAATGCTGCAGCCACGCTGGCTGGCTTCTGCTTAATCTTGCTTGGGGCCTTTGCACTCAACTCTTCCCTGTTCCTGGAATATTCCTCGCACCCCCATCTTCCTATGCCTTTTTATTATTTAGGGCTCAGCCCAATGCCATTTCGGAGAGCCCACTCTTGACCTCCCTGCTTGTCTCCTTTTCCTGTCACCCTATCCCATTGCCCAATCTTATCATCTCCGTAGCATCATCGCTAACTAATGCTACAGAATTCATTTACATATCCGTCAGCTTCCCCACTAAAATGGAAGCCTCCTGAGGACAGGCACTTTGTTTCATTCGCCTAGGACAATGCCTGGCATAGGGAAGGCATTCAACTAATTTGTATGTATATATGAATTATCTTTCTACATTTTTTTCAGCATCTGCTTTTTTTTTTTTTTAAAGGAAAAGGGCCATGCCTTTTCCTTTCTATCCATCATGTTGTTTTTTTTTTTTTTCTATTTAGTTTTCTGTCCCTGAATTTTTCTTCTCTAAAATGTTGGTTCTTTTTTACATGTATCCTTGTAAGCACTTGGAGATTCTTATACAAACCATCATCTTGATGACTGGAAGGAATATTTTTCATCAGCTTGTTGCAATACAAAAGCTTAAAACTGAGATGAAACCAAATGAAGTATAGCATGAGATGGAGAAAGTGTCACAGACCAGTGAATAAGGGAAGAGTTAATGAATGGTGGTGGGAAAAGTGGCGGATCATCTTAAAAGATGTCGACCTGTAACCTTACCATACTGCAAAATAAATTCCAAGTGAATCAGAGTACCTTCAAACAAAGCTGAGAATAAAACACAAATGCCTACCTGACCTCTAGTTACTTGAAGCCTTTTTAACCTTGAAAGTAATGGAAGAAATCACAAAGAAAAAAGACTGGTGGCTGTACTATGCAACAAATATTTTTAAGCAGATATGTCAAAAACAACATAAACTGAATCAAAATACAAACAAAATGGAAAAATATTTGCACTAGATATGACTGACAAAATATGATATCATTAGTGTATAGAGAACTTCTGCAGCTCAAAGAAACAGAAGATCCAGTCTCAGTGGCCGTTCCATCTCATGCCATGCTCTACAGAATCCCCCTTCTCTGCCTCTAAATGCCAGAGCACCCACTGGGCTTCTTTTCTTCTCTGTCTATACGCGTTCCATAGAGGATCTCATCCCAGGCCCATGGCTTTAAATGCCATCTCTGGCAAAAGGGTCCTAAATTTACATCTCTAGTTTGACCTCTTCCCATGAACTCCAGACTCATATCCCACTACTTACTCAATATCTCCTCTTGGATGTCTCGTATACATCTCAAATTTAATACATCCCAAACTGAACACTTGATACTCCCCTCCCACAAACCTGTTAACTCCCCCAGCATATCTCCATCACAGTAAATAGCACTGCCCAGTTGATCAAGCTAAAACCTTGGATTTGTTCTCGACTCCTCTTTTTCTCTCATATCACGCATTGAGTCCATCAGCAAATCTCTGTAAAGTGTATCCTGAAACAAATCTGTTTTCTCCTTCTGCACTGCTAATACCAAGTCACCATTGTGGCTCATCTCAACTACTATAGGCTTCTAACTAATCTCCCTTCTTCCTCTACTCCCTCTTATGGGCCCCTTTCCACATAGCAGCCAAATTAATTCCTTAACATAAGTCAGGTCATATCACTGCACTGCCCAGAACCCTCCAATTACTTCTCAAAGCACTTAGGATGAAATCCAGAGCCTTTTCAATGGCTCCAAGGTAGACCCTACATGATATGGCCTCCCAGTATCATCTCTCCAGCCTCATTTGCCATCACCACTCTACCCTGTTGTCTACTGTGCTCCAGCCACACTGACCTGCCTGCTGTTCCTTAAGCACCAAACATGATTCCACTTCAGGAGCTTTGCACTGGCTTTTCCCTCCACCTAGAATGTTCTTCTGCAAAAACGTATATGGCCAGCATCTCACTATTCAATCTCTATTGAAACATTATCTCCTCGGAGAAGCCCTCTTTGGTCATTCTGCCTAAAGCAATGGACCCATTTACTCTCTGTTCCTTCACTGTGCTTTGTTTTGTTTTGATACCTGAAATGGTATTTTTACCTTTTTTATTATTTTGTATTTATTTTCTGTGTTTGTTTCCATTGTTTATTTCTTGCACTAAAATGCCAGCTCCACATGTTTATCTGGTTAAAAGTTGTATCCCCAGCACTTAGAATGATGCCTAGAATATAGCAGGCACTCAATTAAAGAAGAAATGCAAATAACATTTAAAAGGCTGATCAACTCATATAAGTCAAAGAAATGGAGTTAAAACAATGATAAAGTACCATCGTCTCCTTTCCGATTAGCAAATTAAAACCAAATGAGAGCAGCCAGCATTAGCAAAGGTGCATGAGTACCATCAGTCATCAACTGAGGGAGTATAAGCTGAGACAAGCTTGATGGATGGATCTCCAAAGGAGCCCTGGTGGTGCAGTGGTTAAGTGTTTGGCCCGAACTCTCTTTGGAGCCCTTATAACCACTGTTTTTTTTCCCTGGAGATTTGTTTATTGTAAGGAGCCCTGGTGGTGCAATGGCTAACTGCTTGGCTTCTAACCAGAAGGTTGGTGGTTTGAACTCACCAGCCATTCTATGGGAGAAAGCTGTGGCAGTGTGCTTCCATAAGGATTATGGCCTTGGAAACTGTACAGGACAGTTCTACTATGTCCCATAGGTTCGCTGTGAGTCAGAATCAACTCAACGACAATGGGATTGGTTTTTTTGGTTTTGTTTATCATGCCCGTTGTAGCTATGAAACAATTGGTAAACTTCCTCTTCAGCTACTGAAGATCTAAGATGCTTTTACCAGGCTGTGCCTTCAGCCATAATTAGTATGAGTACTACTTTCTTAGCAGTTAGGAATTTATTAGTGTCGGTGCGTTGGGGCTGTCACTAGATCGCAGGAAGGAGAGAGGAATGATCCAGAAGGGATACAGCTACATACACACACAAACACACACACACACGTATACACACACACTCATGGGGAAACACCTAGAAGTGATCAAGAAGTAGAGGTTAAGCCCGGGGCTAACATCTGCTAAGCAGGGGGCTAATACCCATTATAGCTATGGCAATGGACTTCTATTTGTGTTGCATATCCAAATAAGGGATAAGGGGATGAGGATGCAAAGATGGCATGTGATTTCATGGATAAGAATATCTCCAGAAATCAAGCCTGATTTCTCTTCTCTGCTTTACCACGGATTGCTATAATTAAGTCTTTAAAAGCAAGTGCCTAGGTATTTTAGTGATAGATTTTCCATTACGTGCATGGGTAATATTCACTGTGCTCTGATTTCACTTGCTTGCAAATTTTTTTTTTTTTAAAAAATGGGAAATGACATTTTCTTATTCATTCAACTTTTGAGCTCAGAATGACAATTTAATGCTCAAATTTTGCTCCAATTTTGTCCTGAAATAACCAGAAATTACTGCTATAAAAAAATACATCTAAATTGTGACCAGTCTTCGGAAAGACCCATCTAATGTATTTAAGAATCTACGACTACTAAAATACCCAACTGAGTAGTCTCAGAACAGAATTTCACAGTTTTTAAAGATTGCAGTCTCTCTTTCTCTCTCTTTGTAGTTTAATTGTGCTGATAGACATATAAAACAAAGCTTTTGCCATTTAAACATTTTTAAGTATACAATTCAGTGACATTAATTGCATTTACCACTTAGACCACAATCTCTTTATATTAAGAGTAGAATCACATTCCTTCTTAATTTCAGAACATGCATGGATTTTCCGTTTTGGAAATGACAGAGAACAGTTTCTGAGACGCGTAATTCCTTCCCTCATCCAGAGGTGGTGAGGTGGGCGCTGCCTGGGCTGGCAGTCATGCCCCAGGTGCACGTGTCACTTTATCCACGGGTGCCTTTTCCAGGCTCCACAGTTGGAGGTCTTCTGACTTGCTTAAACAGTTTCATATCCCCAGAATTAGGTACCTGGTTTGGTTAAATTAGACCTTAATAGACGTGGGAGAAAGCAGGCTTAGTCCCCTGGTCTCTGGACTCAGCAGATCAGCAGTGACATTCTTTGTGCCAACCTTCCCAGCTTTCCTCTGCCCTTGTCAGAGTGTGGTTTAAATTATCCTAATTGATATCAACAATGAAAGATCTCATAATTGTAAAGCTGGCAGGTAGGACCTTTGCAGAAGGCCTCTTGTCAGCACTCCTGCCTGGAATCTAAAAGGAAGCCAGGCTCCTGGGAAACAAGATTCTAATAAAGAGGCTCCCTGGACTCTGGAGGTGTATCCCACATTCCTCAGCTGGGCTCCGTTTGACTGTGGAGGGACAGCACCCATTCTGACCCCAAGTCTGCCTGGAGGCTGATAATCCCCATTTTTCCTGGGGAGCAGATTAGGAGGGCTCCTGAGGGCCTGGCCTAACTGGAGTGTTCTGGGCAAGTACAGGTTCCGAGGAAGCACAAGGATCTTTCCAACAACTGTATTCTTACGCTAGAATAGGAGCTCTGTGAAGTCAGGGACCACATCCGTCTTCCTCATTGCTGTTTCCTGAGTCCCTGACACACAGAAGGAATTTGTGAAAGGAAGGAATGCTTTTTAGTTTCAATTGAAGAATAAGTCATATGCCAGGAGTTATGTCTTGCCCGCCTCTGACCTCCTCTGAATGTCAGGGTCTGCATCTTAGAATGTTCATATTCCCATTGCCTAGCACAGTACCTGGCACTGTTTATGGTATTCGGTAAATATTTAGTTTAGTGGCTGAATAAATAAAAAATGTTTTGAATACCTAAAATGTATTATAAAATTATCTTGAATAATTTCCATTTATATGGTCAACAAGTTTTTTAAATTAGGCTTTATTATATTTACTGACATAATGGCTGTATCTTTTCCAGAGATATTTTATTGCTAAAATGTGGCAAAGAAATCATGTACTAATAATATCCCCTACGCCATGAACCCAAGGAACCCATGGTTATCAGTACTAGTAACTAATCGGCTAATTGGAATTTCAGAGAACACTGATAGTTATATAAATGTAATCTTGGGATATTTTTGTGCTCAAAGAATTGAGTTAGTGCTATAAGCACAACAAAGTCAGCAGTTCAGATCAACCAGGTGCTCCTTGGAAACTCTATGGGGCAGTTCTACTCTGTCCTGAGGAGTGGCTATGAGTTGGAATCGACTCGACTGCAGTGGGTTATGGGCTTATCTGAAATGCCTTTTCTGTATCAGGAAGAGTTGTTAATTCCTAACCAATTTGTGCAAAATGGTAACACTATCTTGTATCTAGTCCAGAGTAAATAGATCTTCTTCATTTTTATCCTGTAAATTTAGGTATGATTTACATATAATACACAGATCTTAAATGCTCAGTTTGATGAGTTATGACAGTTGTATATAACTGTAACCACAATCCAAAACAAGATATAGAATATTTCCTTCACCCCAGCATTCTCTCGTGTATCTTTACCTTGGTTAAAAATTGACCATACATATGTGAGTCTGTTTCTGGGATTTAGTCCCATTTATCTGTAGGTCTGTCCTTTCTCTAAGGAGCCCTAGTGGAACAGTGGTTAAGTGCTGTACTGCTAACCAAAAGATTGGTGGTTGGAACACAGCAGCGGCTCCACAAAAGACCTGGCAATCTGCTCTCAAAAAGATTACAGCCTAGGAAACCCTGTGTGGCAGTTCTGCTCTCTCCTGTAGCGTCACTGTGAGTCGGAATCGACTCAAGGGCACACAGCAGCAACCCTTTCCCTGATACCACAGTGGCTTGATTACGTAGCTTCATAGCAAGCCTTGATTGTAGGTAGTCTAAGTCCTCTAACTTCTTTTTCATTGCTTTGGCTATTCTAGGTTCTTTGCATGTCCATACAAATTTTAAAATCAACTTCTCAATTTCTATAAAATTATTGGGATTTTTATTGGAATTGCATTAAATCTACAAATCAATTTGGAAAGAAATGACATCTTAACATTATTGGATTATCTGATCCACGAACGTGGACTATCTCTGCATTTACATAGGTTTTCTTCCCTGGGTGGTACAAATGATTAATATGTCTGCTAACCAGAAGACCAGAAGCCGGGCAAAAAACCAGCCATTGAAAACTTTATGGAGCACAGGTCTACTCTGACACACAGGGGCCAACATGAGTTGGAGTCTCCTCAACAGCAACTGTTTTGTTTTTGTTTTTTTCTTTAACTTCTCTCAGCTGTGTTTTATAGTTTTTGCTGTAGAGGTCTTGTAGATTATTTTACTTAAATGAAAATAAATTATTCTTTTATTTTCCTGTATTCAACCTGTTCCCTCCTTTGCTTGTATTTTTTAAAATATGACGGTTTCCTTTTGGGGCTCACACATTTCTTTATACTTTAGACTCCCATTTGTTTGCTTTAAAACCTTAACGGTTGATTCTTGATATATTTTTAGCTGCAGCTATTTGTGGTTTTTTTAATTGTGCAGTTAGTAATGATTCTCAAAGTGGGGAAAGATTAAGAGGGCAAAACGCCCAGGCTGGTGAGCATCTCAGAATGATATCCTCTCCCAATCTGATCTGTTGCCCTAGGCACGAGAACTCTCCCACCCCGAAAGACTTTTCAATTATGAACCACATCCCTCAGGTACACTGGGGCAGAAGATGAAATAATTGAAAACTACCACTCTAGAAATGGCAACCTCGATGTTTATTCTTAGAAATATGTCTTCAGAAGTTTATCTAATAATTTTATATACCATGATTAGTGCATAATTGTTTATTATTATGTTAATATGTTAGTTTGCTAAGGCTCACTTAAAATATCACAAACTGGGTGGCTTATTAGAACAGAAATTTGTTGTAGTTCTAGAATCTTGGGGTCTGAAATCAGGGTGTTGGTCATGTAGATTCCTTGTGAGGGCTCTGAGGAAATCTGTTTCATGCCTCTCTTTCTAGCTTCTGGTGATGGCCAGTGAGCCTCGGTGTTCCTAGACTTGTAGATGAACCTTCGCTTATCCATTATCTTTCTGTCTTTGTGTATCTTGTCCTTTTTTTTTTTTATAAGGACACCAGTCATATAGGATTAGGACCCACCCTTCTCTTGTATTACCTCATGTGTTCACCTAACTGATAACATCTTTAAAGACCCTGTTTCCAGGCCGGGACACATTCACAGGTATAGGCATTAGGACTTTAGTGTATCATTTGCAGGGTACACAGTGAACTCCAAGACAGTTAGTTTACCAATGTTATTAATTGTATATGACCCAATTAGGTAAGCCCCACAGTGTAGCTTATATCCAGCAACTTACCAGTGCAAACCTTTTTCGTTCCTAACAAGCTCTACTCCTTTTGTTTCCCATCACATTGACCAAAAAAAAAAAAAATTTACTTGACACACATAAAAGAATCATGGTCTTTATAGCTAAAAGGAAACATATGTTTACCTTGAAACTCAAACTCCTAAGGAATAAAGAAATAGTTTGCTAACTTTCATCATTTAGTTTTATTAAAGACCCATCAGGAATCTAGAGCTCTTTGAGATGTGGAATAAGTTCATTTTCAAAGATAACGGAAACCTCACAATATGGCAAGCAAATTAAAATTAGATATAGATGTCTTTTCATCGAAGCAAATTTGATACTCTCAACTTTTAAGTTACAGAATTAAGAAAGTCGGAAACCAATTCATTTTAAAGAATTTAAAATCTTCAACGTACAGAACCGTTAAGTAGAAGTATATCATGAATGTTAGCTTAGACATTAGAATTGTCTTGAAAGGTATTGTGTTTGAACTTTGGCAATCATTTTAAATTTTCACATAATAGATTGATGTCTGTAAGCATGAAAGAAATAAACATGAGCATGGAAGAAATAAACATGAGCCATGATCCACTCCAAGTAGATTAATAATGATAGACTAGGAAGATACAGAGATGCAAAGAGAATATTATTTCTAGCCAAAAACCAAAGTCATAAATTTTTTTTTTTGTTGTTAAGAGTATCAGTATACTTTTTCCAATTACTCTTTACTCTTATAGAAATAATTGTAGAATAGGTTATACGTCGTTAGGGTAGAAAAAAAGTATAGGTAGAATGAGGTAAGAATATGAGAAAAGAAAAGGAGACAATAATGGAAAGAAAAAGGATGATGAAAATAGAGGGGAAAAAAGGCCCAGAAAGATGAACAAAGAGGAGAGAGGAGGAACAAGTGTGAGAATAAAGAGGGTAAACAGGTAGGCCCTTAAATTTGAATATGGAATTTGGTCAACATTCCTCACAGGCCTAGGCTAATATCCCCAGTTGCCGTTGAATCAATTCCAACTCACTGTAACCCTATACAACAGAGTAGAACTGCCCCATAGGGTTTCCTAGGCTGTAATCTTTATGGGGGAAACCCTGGTGGCGGAGTGGTTAAGTGCTACGGCTGTTGATCAAGAGGTCAGCAGTTCGAATCCGCCAGGCGCTCCTGGAAACTATGGAACAGTTCTGCTCTATCCTATAGGGTCGCTATGAGTCGGAATCCACTCAATGGCAGTGGGTGTTTGGTGGGTTGAATCTTTACAGAAGCAGACTGCCACATCTTTCTCCCGAGGAGTGGCTGGTGGGTTCAAACCACCAACCTTTGGGTTAGCAGCCAAGCACTTAACCACTGTGCCACCAGTCCTGCCTCTCAACCATGCTTGAAAATGATTTTCCAATCTCCACTTACACAGTTTCAGGGATGGGACACTCATTATTTTAAACAGAGTCTGTTTTATCTCATTTTTTAAAGCTATACCAAAAAAGTGCTCTGTTCTCCTTCATGGCAGTCCTCCCAGTATCAGAGGACTTGTACCTCAGTTCCTTCAGCCATTCCTCTTCCAAGATAATTTTCAGACCTTCTCATTGCTAGTCCCCTATTTTATAGAGACAACATTCGGTCCTACCAGAAATTAATTCACCACCAATAACTGACCACCATAGTTTTACAGTTATCTCCCATAATACACGCACTCATCTAGTATCAGTGCAGCCCGAGAATCTCACTTTCTTCAGTAGCATCACTGTGGGCTCATATTGACCAAACTGATTTTTTTTTTTTTTTAGTATGAACTCATGTTAATCCATGCTTCATCTCATATACTCAATGAGCAAATGTTAAAAAAAAAAACTCTAAGTGCATAAGCATGTATTTCATTGTTATCTGTTTATCTCTCATGCCAGCCTGTTGAGATTATTTTAAATTTTTATCCTTTTGTCTGATATATTAGGTGTATCCATAGCCTTTGGTCTAAAATTCAATAAAGCACATGCTCTTTTCTTCTAGTCACAAAATTGTAGACTCTTCTATCTAAAACCCAAAACCAGACCTGTTGCCGTCTAGTCGATTCTGACTCATAGTAACAGTATAGGACAGAGTACGACTGCCCCGTAGGGTTTCCAGGGAGCAGCTGGTAGATTTGAACTGCCATCCTTTTGGTTAGCAGCTGAGCTCTTAACCACTGTACTACCAGGGCTCCCATCTATCTAAAAGAGACTCAAAATGATCATATAATTCAGCCCTCTTGTTTTAGGGATGAGAAAACTTAGGTCCAGACAGGATACATGACTCCCCCAAGATTTCACAGCTCATTGATGGAAGGTTAAAATCTAAAAAAAGAATGGTGACCAGGATTGTGAATCGAGCCTGAGCCACATATTGTTACCGGGAGCACTTGGGGTACAGTTGTTCAGTTATAATCAAGCCTGCATCATCCTCCAATTTATCCACAGATACTGACATACCTTGATGAAATCTAACAGATCTCAACACTATCAGTCAGGAAATAGAGTTGCCTTGACATGGCTTGTGTTTAATGAGCCGTACTGGCTACTTGTAATATGCTACATGCATTTCTAAGTAATTGGTAAAAAATATTTGTATAAGCTATTGTTGTTGCTAGTCTATAATTTTTTCAAGGGATTGGTGTCAATTTTAAGTTTGTGGTTTCTATAATCCAGAAGACTTAGTCGTGCTCATGTGGAACCTGTACATAGACCAAGAGGCAGTCATTCAAACAGAATGAGGGAATTTTGCGTGGTTTAAAATCAGGAAAGGTGTGTGTCAGGGTTGTATCCTTTCACCATACTTATTTAATCTCTATGCTGAGCAAATAATCCTAGAAGCTGGACTATTTGAAGAAGAATGTGGCATCAGGATAGGAGGAAGACTCATTAACAGCCTGCGATATGCGGATGACACAACCTCCCTTGCTGAAAGTGAAGAGGACTTGAAGCCCTTGTTGATGAAAGTCAAAGACCACAGCCTTCAGTAAAGATTACACCTCAGCATAAAGAAAACAAAAATCCTCACAACTGGACCAGTAAACAATATCATGATAAACAGAGAAAAGATTGAAGTTGTCAAGGATTTCATTTTACGTGGATCCGCAGTCAATGCACGTGGAAGCAGCAGCGAGGAAATCAAATGACGTATTGCATTGGGCAGAGCTGTTGCAAAAGACCTCTTTAAAGTGTTGAAAAGCAAAGATGTTACTTTAAGGACTAAGACACGCCTGACCCAAGCCATGATATTTTCAGTTGCCTCATATGCATGGGAAAGCTGGACAGCAACTACAGTTTCAAAGAAGAATCAACGTCTTTGAATTATGGTGTTGACAAAGAATATTGCATATACCAGGGACTGCCAGAAGAATGAACAAGTCAGTTTTGGAGGAAGTACAGCCAGAGTGCTCCTTGGAAGCAAGAATGGCAAGACTTTGTCTCACATACTTTGGACATGTTATAAGAGGGACCAGTCACTAGAGAAGGATATCATGCTTGGTAAGGTAGAGGGTCAGCGAAAAAGAGGAAGACCCTCAACAAAATGGGTTGACAAAGTGGCTGCAACAATGAGTTGAAACATAGCAATGATCGTGAGGGTGGTGTGGGACCAATAGTGTTTCGCTCTGTTACGCGTGGGGTCACTATGAGTCAGAACTGCCCCCGCGGCATCCAACAACAACGGCAGCATAATTCTTTTGAAAAAGTGAGAACATTTCTTTACTTCCATCCTTCTGATATTTTTACTCAGTAAAACCAAAGGAGTAATATATTTAAACACAAACCCAACCATCTGAAATTTTAAAAGGCACTTAAATAACAGTTGAGTCAAAGAGAAAATCAGAAATAAACAACAGACTATTTAGAAAATGGAGGTTGGAGGAGGGAGACTTGGATGTCATTGCTATAATCAGATGCAAATATATAGCTTTAAAAGCTTTTGTTGGGAAAAGGAAGGAATGAATAAGTGAATGAATGAATGACTCGAACTCAATCTTGGGGAAGACAGGGAAAGAAATAACAAAGAAAAATATAAATTAGAATGCAGAGAACAATAAATTGAGAACTGATACTTAGACAAAAATACAGACAAACCTCTTAACAAATTTTTATTTTAAAAAGTGAACTAGTTAAGATATTTATTATCAGGCCTAAAAATAAAAATACAAAAAAGAAGTAAATCAAGATGGTTCTTAAGATTTGGATACAGAAGAGGAGAGGGTGTAGAGAATTTTTAAAGAGGTGATATGGATATGGTTTTAAAGGCTTCAGAAATTAAATGAAAACAGGTCACCACACTGGCAATCAGGAAGGCATTGGAGACCCTAGAAGCTCTTTCAGGAGAGTGCAGATCAGAAAGCCAGACTTACAAGAGATCAAGTGGGTAGTAAAAGGCAGCAAGAGTCAACCACTTCCAGAGTTTCAGAAACTAAGCAAAGGGGCCCAACAATGACGCCAGGTCCACATTGGGTTCTGGTACAGGTGTTCTGTATCTTCAGGAAATGCTTATGTTACTATGATTTAACCTGCTAAATAAAGTTGTGCCAAAGTGAGTTCTTGACACAATTTCAAAATAATCCCTCCTAGATGGTGCTATTTTTAATAACAGTATGTAGTTTTTCTAGTGCCATATGTAGTAGGCAATAGTAATGAAAGACTGATTACACAGAATTGATTACTCATTAGATTTAATATTCAGTGTCTTGTTAACTCCAGATTCCACTTGCTGTTTATTTCAGAGTTATTTATTTACTCATTGCCTTCTGTCTTTAATCCAGTCCAATCCCCTCTGTCCGTAAGATCCTGGTGACTGTATTCATTTTCATTAATTGAGCACACAAGGCTTAATGGTACGTATCAGAGCCAATAATAAACTGTTGGAAATTATTTATTGTTTCCTTTGAAGAATGCTACCACTCATATTTCAGATCTAAATTAGCTAACCTTGCTCAGACCATTAGCTTAAAACTTGTCATGCCTGAGAAACGAAGAAGCGGTAGACAGCGTGCCTTCCTTGAAGTACATGGTTTACAGCCTGTATATCCCGAAAATGCATACAGTTCCCTCGAACGTTTGTTTTGGAAAAAAAAAAAGATTCTTCTGGAAGCTACTGGTAATGGATGAGGGAGAAAATCATTAAACACGCACACACACACAAAAATGTTCAAAAAAGGAAAGCAGTATTCATCCCCTTTTAAGAGCTATTCAGATGAAAAATGCCTCGGCATGTGCTTGATCTATATGTTTTTCATGGTTATTAGTAGTAATGAAGATGCATTAACTATACTCTCTTGATAATGCTCTAGCAGTTTCTTAGTACTTTTATCAACATACGAATTTTACGACTGGCAGTATGGGAATTTGACTAGTACATTTTTGTTTATAAAAAAGGGTAACATTATAACTTCTTCATATTTGTGAATTATGAATCTTGACTTGCAGACAAGAAAAACTCAAATGTAACAGAACCGCGATACCCTGATAGCTCGTCTTTCTGCTGCCACTCACAAGAAAGGGGAGTGCAGGCAGGCTGCTGAGTGGACGACAGCGCCAGAGGCGGATGCCTCCTCAATCCAGAATTGATGGGTTCCTTTCATGTCATTCATTCTTTCTTCTCAATGAACATGTTCTCGAGTGCTCACTCTCAGCTAACCACATAGTATCGGTAAAATGAGAATGCCGTACTTCATTAGGAAAGCAGCTGGAAACTGAAAATAAGTGGGGCGTAACCTCTGCATATCCTGAACTCTACTAAGAAACTTTATTTTCAGTAATTTTTGAAAGAGTATTAAATAGCTAATTCTTTAAAGATAAAACCTGATGCAAAAGTTGCTATTTGAAAAATGACTTTTTTCACATTTCACTGAGTTATAAATAGGTCTTCTTTTTTTTTTTTTCTTTATAAAGCTGAATTTCAGGTTTTAAACTCCAAAGAAATCTGTCTCCAATACCTAGCCCATAGTATTAGTACTATTAGAAGAACTTTACAGAAGGAAGAAGTATCATATTCTTTCATTTTTATTGTAGAACCATGGATCAGTTCTGTTTTCGAGCTGTATCTGATAATGCCAAGGATATAACAATCACATAGAAAGCAGGAGAATTACTATGTAAGTGCCACCAGGTAGATCTGGGAGGAGATGATAATAAAACTCGTATTAACTAAAATCTTTTAATTGAATCCCTCAAACTTGATTTTCAGTTTCTACTTTTATGAAGGAAACCCTGGTGGCGTAGTAGTTAAGTGCCACGGCTACTAACCAAAGGATCAGCAGTTCAAATCCTCTAGGCGCTCCTTGGAAACTCTGTGGGGCAGTTCTACTCTGTCCTATAGGGACGCTATGAGTCGGAATCGACTCGATGGCACTGGGTTTGGGTTTTTGTTTTGTTTTGTTTTTTTTGGTACTTTTATGAAAACAGAATGGGAAAATAAGCTTGTGTTAACGATTTGGGCAATAAGAATACCAACTTTGCTAATAGTGTGGGGTTGCGTTACCTCCTACAAGCACAGTAATTTATAATCATAACTAATCTTCAAGCTAATAGCCCTGAGAATACCACAAGATTATGAACCATTTGGAAAATAAAAGTTGGTTTAACCAGTGTTTTCTTGATGTCCTTCATTTGCCAGTATGGTGTCAGCTCAGGCGTGCCAGGATGGCACACTGTGGAAGCCAAGAGAAGAAGTGTAGGAGAGGGAGGGGAGGAGTTAAGGGAATTGGTTGCTGCTAATAGTAAAATAAGAATGGACTTTCTGATCTGCACGCAGAAGTCATTGGAGACTTTGAGGAGTAGTTCCAGAGCAAAGGCCATAACCAGATTTTGTGGGCCGAAGACTGAGGGAAAAGAAGTAGCAAGTTAAGACACCTCCTTCAAAAAAATTTGCTGGGAGCAGGGAAAGAAATGGCACAGTAACCCAAGAGGGATGAGGGTTCGAGGGAAAGGTTATACGCGCACATGTGCCAGCTCTAATGGGAGTGATACAGCCGAGAAAGGAGAAAATGATGGTGCAGGAGAGGACTGCAAGAACAATCAGAGGTGAGACTCAGAGCACAATGGAGAGATTGGCCATGGCTAGCAGCGGGGACTCTTCTTCCACTGTGACACGTGAAAAGACAGACTAGAGTAGGATAAGAGGCATTGGTGGTGCAGTGGTAGAATTCTCACCTTCCATGCAGAAGTCCTGGTTCAATTCCCAGCCAGTACTCTTCATGTAGCCATCACCCGTCTGTCAGTGGAGGGTTGCATGTTGCCATGATGCCGAGCAGATTTCAGCAGAGCTTCTAGGCTCAGACAGACTCCAAAGAAAGGCCTGAGGATCTTTTCCAGAAAATCAGCGAATGAGAATCCTGTGGACTGCGGCAGCCTCAGCCCCAACCCGATCATGGGGATGGCGCAGGAACGGTGTTGTCTTCCATGTGCGCTGCATCTCCCTGGGTTGGGGACCGACTCAAGGGCGGCAAAAGCAGCAACAACCATAGATGGAGCTGCCACTGAACAAATATTAATAAAGTGCCTACGATGTTCTAGGCACTGGCAATATAGCAGTTTGCAAAAGAGTCAGAAATTCTTGCCCTCGTGAAACGTATTTGAAAGGGGATTGGAGGAGGTAGAGAAATAATAACCCGATAAGTAAAATATATAGTATGTCAGGTGATGAAAAATGTTGTCAAGACAAAGGAAGGGGGAAGGAAGATAAGGGTATACTGGGGTAGGGCGGGGGTGAATTGTTTTAATGACCGGACACTTGACATAACTTCTATAAACTTACTTCATGACTCCCAGACACGTTTATTTTTCAAAATGAGATTACACTTGACTTAGTTCCAATGCGCCAGGGCTACAGGAAATCTGCTCAGAGCCTGCGTCGTAGATGCGCCCTTGCGTGAGCACCCCAGGGCATACCCCTCATAACCCTCGTCTCACATTTTAGTCATGCATTTATTTGCGATTATTTGATTAAGAATTCTCTCTTCTATTAAACTAGAAGCTGTATAAGGGGAACTGTGCCAGTTTTAGACGGTTGCATCCCAGAGCCTAGCACAGTGGTTGGCATGTAATGGGCTCTGTTTGTTAACTGAATGAATGAGAAGTAATACGACTGTTTTCCACAACCCACATTCTTAAGAATTTTATTATTTTGTTTTCACATCTCACTGTATGTAACAGATCAAGTAAGTGGCCTTTTTCCAAGCAGTAAGGTATGTCTTTATACCAGTCAAGTATGTGAAATAAAGGTGTCTTCTGATTTAAATAATGTCTCTCCATTTAACTTTTGTTTTATTTTCCAGGACCAATGCCAAAGGTGCTCCCTTGAATATAAATAAGGTCTCTAATAGCCTGATTAATTTTGGAAGGAAGTTGATTTCTCCTGCAGTGGCCCCAGGCAGTGCGGGTGGCCCCGTACCTGGGGGCAACAGCGGCAGCTCCTCCGTCGCTGGGATCCCCACCCGGACCTCAGCAGAGGCCCCGAAGCATCACTTACAGCAGCCGCCGCAGCAGCAGAGGCTGATGAAATCAGAAAGCATGCCAGTGCAATTGAACAAAGGTGAGGTAAACCCAAAGAAGACACTCACACTGTGTGCCTGGGACTGCCTCAGCTGCCTATCCAGCCTCCCAGAAGTAGAAATTAATGTAAAACTTAGTAAATAAAATGCTATATTTTTATTCTTTTTAATTTGGAGTATCAGATCCTGTGGTTTTCTTAATTAAGAACATTTTATGAAATAAGTTGTTAAGGTATTTCTTTTTTAACATTCATATCCTAGTATACAAACACTTTTATGTTTTGTGAGAACCCATACAGTGTAATGGCACAAGTTGTCAGGACTCAGAACTTGAGATCAGTTGACTGTGTACTAACTTCGTATAAAAATGCTTGTCTAGAATCTGCAGTGGAAGCTCCAGTCCCTCGAGCATTACTAGTCATAGCATTCATCGGTGCAGTGCAGAGGTGTGGAGGAACTGTGCTGTCAGCCTCACCATCTCTGACCCAGCTGTTTCACCTCTGAGGAGTATAAACTAGAATCTTCTGGAGAGAAAAAGCTAAACAAAATCTTGAGCAGCCAAAATAAGTGTGTGAGTCCGTGCACTAAACGTTCAAGCCATAGAACGTTAGAGAGGAGGAAAACTGAGCGAGCCTCCCGTCTGCACCTCTCACTGTATGAGGGAGAGCAAGTACCTGCCCAGGGCCACACAGCCTATTGCGGCACTCCTGCTGCTGAGACTCACTGCTGTGTCAGGGCCTTTCTAGTGCCTCATCTCCCTCACGTACTTGACTCATAAAAAAGCTCTTCAGGTTCTTACTTAGAACGTTTATACTCTAATTTTTCACTTGTCTTCAAAAGAGACAATGTATTAGCTCCCCCTATTCATAGCAGATTAAAAACAGCTATGTTTATGTTTAATGGTGGGACTCCAAAACCCAAACCTTTGCCATCAAGTCAGTTCTGACTCATAGCAACAGAAGCAAGAAATAGTAACATAATGGCAGAAAATCTACAAAAAGCAATTCTTAAGACCTCACAGAACATACAGCCTGGGACCATTTGGTGTTGGGGCAAACACCCTGACACCGGCCGCGTTCCTGTCTTAACGGGAGCCCTGTGTTAAGCAGTGTTCAGTAACTAGTGTTGACAATAACGCTAGTAATATTGAATCAGTAAGAAGGCTTTAAACGATGTTCCATATACTCTGTTTAAGAAGAGATTGCACCCAAAATTATGAAAATTTTAAAAGTACTGGCATCCTGAAGTTGTATGGATTTTATTTCCCACAGATGCAAAATAATGAATATCATTCAATAGTATGTGTATATGTGTATTTCTCCATTGGTTATACCATGTTTTCTATCTGTTCTATATTTTTTTTGCCTATATGAATATCAGACGACATAATTAGTATTTAAATTTTATTAGAATATTCAATTTACCTTACATAAGAATATCTTGTTTAAATTACGTTCTTTCCTGTTTAATGTAGAACTGTCACACATGATTTAAAGAAAAGGAAACTTCAAATCATTAACGTGTTGTAAATGTATTTTAATGCCAGGAGACATGCCCACTTCCAGAATGAAAATGAATGTTATTTTCTATATTTCTTAATTGTACTGTTTTATTGTTCTAAACAAATATGATTTCAATATTGCTTTGATAACAAGCCGTAGTCAGTAGTAATTCTAACTGATGGCAGGCAAATGAGTCAGAGAATCTCTTAATGCTGTAGCTTAAATTTTCTGAGGAACCAAGCCAAATGACTATAGAAATATAAAGTTGTGTCTCTAAGGAAATGTCAAGTATTAATATCACAGTAAGTGAGAAAGGAAGTGTATGAAGATGGAACAATTGATGCAAACCAAGTCCCCAGTTATAAGGAGACAACAGAGCACTTAAGCAAAGTGTATGGAACATGAGTTTCACTAGGGCGTTTTGTAACTCATCCCTGTGCTGCAAGAAACTGGCCTAGTTTGGCAACTCTTCTATCTTTTTATTTCTGGTTCATACTTCTCATGTCAGTCTTCCAAAAACGCTTGTCTGCCTTTATATTCAAAGATGAATATTCCTGCTAATATCTCTTCCTGCAGAGAGGTTTGAATAAAATAAAGTAAAAGGCAAAAAGAAGAGTTTATAGAAATAGAAGCTAGTGTAGCTGGATATTCTCCCTCCATTCACTGACCAGGGGACCCTCAGCAAAACCGCTGAAGCTCTCTGACCCTTTGTTTCCTCACCCTGAAACAAGGTTTGGACTGATCCCTGTGGACTCTCTCAGCTCTGAAAAATCTAAGGTTCTTCTGGTGAAAGATGTGTTTATTAACTCTACAATGAAAAATAATTCTCCAGCTTTAGTTCTTGATGCTGGTATCTCCCCTCTGCCGCCACGGTGACACCTCTGCCAGCGTGGCACCTGATCCCGGAGACAAGCCAGCGCAACGGTTACCCGTCAGGAGACTTGTGCTGGGATGTGGCCTCTAGGTACCCCAGAGCAGTCGTCTACTTAGTGCCTTTGAGGAAAGTTAATGTAGTAGCCTTTTTACTGTATTCTGCTCGAAAAACTTGGAAGTTGTTTTGAAAAACCATTGTTTATGAGGAGGAAAAGAGCGTATATGTGGTTTTCATAGTTCAGTTAACTCTCAATTATTTGTACGTATATTGGGGAACAGTTATATTGAAAATGCAGAATTGATGTATATGTTTCTTGAAATGCATTCTGTGGTTTGTGTATGTGTTGGGATGGGGGAGAGAAGGAGGAAGAGGCAGCGTAGATGTTCACCCCTGATCTTGGTGAGATTTAATGTTAAGATGGGCTTTCAGTCTCTGAGAGTACACTAATAGGTGATCGAGAAGCAACAGAATAAAATGGGTGTGAGGCGTAGAGTTGAAAATCTCCAGCAGATACACAGTATGTAGGCACACCGTTATCAGTGAATTGAGGGTTAACTATATTATGAAAAGTCAGGACCTAACTAGTTCTGTTAAAACCTGTTTATCACTTGTTTGGAGTATGTACCTATTTATAGATTTATGTCAGTTACAGAAGAATGTAAATGCCGACACTGTTAATTTATGAAAACAGTGTCAGCATAATTATAGAAAAAAAAATTTTTTTTTTTTTTTTTTACAACCCAGCAATTTCCAGATGACCTGGCCATGGTGTAAATCATAATTGTAACAAGTAAGTGGTCAGGGCACCAAGGGTATGTTATTTAATTCAAAAAAATTAATTAATTTTTTTTTTTTAACCATTGTATAAAAGCTAGAGGGAACCCAGTCTATTAACCATAGATTATCGTACATAGAAAATGTGGTGACTTTCAAGAGGGCTTTTTTTTTTTTTTTAGCTTGTTAATCTCAAAATAGCATAGGCCTTCAGATTTTTTTTCAGATGGTGATATATGCAGAGGATGGTTCTATTCACAGTAAGTGTGCTCAGTGTTGAACTTTGTCATCCAGGAAGGAAATCAAAGAACCAGAAAGTCTTCTTTCTAAATGTTAGCATACCCCAAGTTCACAGGATTTCTTATAGCGCTTCCTTTCCTGGGCTCTTAAAATGCTCTCTTTTTTTCCTGCTGCTACTTCCTTTGTTAGTTTTAATTGCCTTTTGAATCCGAATGCTTCTTATTTTAAGCATTTACTACAAGCCGAGTTTGTAAATGAAATCTTGCCTATCATAAGTATGTCAAGTTTAAAGGGTATGCAGTTCACAGGTTTATTTTTACTTGTTGACATTTATAAGTACATGTGGTAACTTATGAAATCTTTTCATTACTTAATTTGAAAATAGAACTTTTCACTTGATGTATAGGTTTATTTAGGTCTTTATCTTATCACTGAAGAAGTTGGTTTCAAGTTTTATTAATGACAAATTTTATCTGATAGAAGAGGATATCAGTTTCAAAAGCTTGCCTGTTCTTTAGTAAATGATATAACTTTTGGATAAAAAAAATGTTTTTCCAAAAGAACGATTCTTTTTCAGAAAGGAAATATAAAATTATACTGGTGTTTGTAGCATCATCGTACGTGCTTAGCACAATCTTTTGATCGCTCAAGTTTCCTATACTCTAAAAAACTAGTAGAAATGTTTTTTTCTTTTAATTTTTCTAAGCTTGTGTTGTATTTTCTGTTGTATTTTAGTAATTAGATTGATAAAAATATTAGAATATTAAATATGAAAGAAAAGTAAAGTTGATTATTTCTCCTTTATAAATCTAATTGTTTTTTCTTATGAAATCTAGGCGATATAGTTACAGGAAGCGGTGCTCAGGTTTCTGCTCCTGTCCAGACTCTAACTGACCTCGAAGGTACAGTTCCTGCCTGCAGCACGCTCATTGCCTTTTCCCAAACCCCGTATTTCCGCTTTGCCTACCTCCATTCATCCTGTTTATCAGTTCACTACCATTGTATAGCCACAGAGTGGCACTGTTGTTTAAAACAAAAGCCCCTCTCTGTCATGGCTTGGTGTTGCAGGCTTTCTATTAAGTAAGTGTGTGCACTAGCCTCTTTCCTTGCAAAACATGGTTCACACTGTATTTTGTGGTTGTTTTAACACTGAACTTTGTGTGGCAGCTCACACCAAGATGTTTTTCTTGTACAGGTGCTCTGTGACAGTATTTGAGAAATTAGTTCTGAGATTAGACACCCATGTACTATGATTAGCCCAAAGTGCTTGTTACATTTTACCTAAAAGAATTACGATCTGATTGTGAAATAAGTTTTTAAGTACAAGCTTAGTATTATGAATTATACTAACAGAATTAAAGTACATCATGACCAATCTCCATGTACAATAACTGGCAATGATTTAAAATATAAAGAGAGAACATGTTAATATCATTTTGTTCAAAATCTAGAAAAAATTGGGTATTTAAAAAATAGAAGCAATAGTAATCCATATTCACAGCTCTTACAAAATTGTAAAGCACGTAAGTACTTAAAGTGGTTACTTTGGTCTTTTATTATAAAATCTTTTAGATGATATGTATCATAGATGGGATTTCTGTGTAAGTGGAAGCCTATATTTAAATGATCTGTGAAGTCCCTTCTAACTTTAAAACCTGTTGCTGTCGAGTCAATTCCTACAGGATGGAGTAGAACTGCCCCATAGGGGTTCCAAGGAGTGGCTGATGGATTTGAACTGCCAACCTTTTGGTTAGCAGCTGAACTCTTATCCACTGCACCACCAGGGCTCCCTTCTAACTTTAAGAATCTTCAATTCTAATACAGACTAGAAAGATAGCAGTATGAACTAAAATTCATATCATGTTTTCCTTAATTTAAAACATCCACACAATATAGTCATGTTATCAAGACTAAAATACTGTTCTAATAATTATATGTCTTCATAGTATCCCTGCTTTTTTTAAATAAATTACCAGAGAAGAATGGATTGTGATGAGATAATTGATATATGGGCTTAATTAAAACAAAAAACACTGTGGCAGGAGAGGAGTGTGATCTTCCTTCTATCTGTATCTCTGTGTTCACAGTTTACACTTTCTGGCTGTATTCTGGTAACTGATCCAATGACCTATAACAACGTTTCCAGCTCAGGGGTTCCATGAAGAACTGTATATTCTTCTTGGTGTCTGTTAAAAGATCTCTTTATGATATGTCCAAAATAAAGGTGTGCAGTAGCGTGGATAATATAAAAGGATAGATAATCCCCAAATGATTTCTCTTTAGCTTTGTCAATTATTGCACTTAAATGAATATTGATGTTGTCATCTGATATGATGAGATTCACAGGACCTAAATTTGTTTGCTAAAATTAAACTGTGAACCCTTCCTCCAGCTTTTTTTTTTATCAAGGGTTCTATTATTCCAAAGTTAATTGCTACAGAGCAGACCCTTGCCTTCTCTGAAAGATGAGGAGCGTAGGCCCCAAATTACACCTGTGGAAAGAGAAATCTGAAGGCTGACTCGCTTATTCTGACTTCTTTGTTGTTTATTGCTTAATCCATTTCTTCCTGCAGACAAGAGCCATATGAGCAATGTTACTTTTTTAACAGAACCTTGCAGAGGAAGGTTATGTCATTTTGTTCAACTACCTGGTGCATTGTATAAAAAAAAAATATTGTGTGTTAAAGTAGAATCGTCTCATTCGTTTTTCAATACGTATTTATTGAGTCCCTGCTATGTGCCAAGCTCTGTTGTCATTGGTTCCACTACATCTTTACCAGGTTGCTTGGACACTAACCTGTGTTTTAGATGACCCAGTCAAGTCTACACAGTCTAGAGCCAGCTTTTCTTCTGGATATCCTGTTCAGAACTCCCCCTGCCTTCCAGACTCTGACAGAGATTGTTTAAGTCTTGAAGGGAAGGCTCCAGCTATTTTATGAGACATGAGTCTCAATAAATAACTTTCAACTTTTGATGATGGCTGTGGCAGCCATGATGAGACAGTGAGGTGACGCCTACCCTGATTAGGAGAAATCACTTTGTGTTTTCCTCAACACACTTTCTAAGGAGTGTCAGAAGCACAGGAAGTAGAAATAAACCAAAATAGTTAATGGTGAAAAAAAAAAAACCTTTCTAACAATCTGTGCTTAACTGGGTCAGTAATAATAGAAATCCGAGAACTCCATCAGAGGGGCCAAACCCATTTTAGTCCCCTATATAATATTTCAAGAGTATATATACTTTTAATTTCAGGAAAATAAAGCTATTATTTAGACTTTCCCACGTACCTTTTGTCAAAGTAATGGAAGTTTTCCTGCAACAAATGAAATACCAATACTTCCAAGGATTATTCGATTATATACAGCATCTTTTCCCATGAAATTTCGCATCTGTATCTTCACCTTTTAGCATACAATAATGCATGAGTTTTAATTAAAAAAAAAAAAAGACCTGAATATAAAATGAGATCCCACAATTTATTTAGGTCAGTAAATTATTTTTTTGAAAGTTCCATTTTATGTCTCTCGGTGTAGCTTGCAGTCACAAAAATGCCGTGGCATTTTATGAATACTTAGCCTAGTGAGTTTCTTTGGAATTGTTTTTGGGTAATGCATACCTACCCCCAGAGACCTTTTTCAAGAGATATTTAGGAATTATTAATAAATCAAAAGCTTTAAGATATGTGTATACATGCATATACATACACATTATTTCCAAAGAGAATTTAGAATTTCTTTGAAAGAAATAGAAGTATATAATAACAAGTATCACCATGTAATGAACCATTAGAAAAGAAATTTAGAATTTTTTAAGTTGTTGCCATAGGCATTTCTAAAATTTATATATGTGTGTAGTATTTACATTATGTATATGAACATATGTACACATAACAATGTATCATTGTATAACATTTATCAGGATTTTTTTCTCCTGCCACTTAGGTCACTGTATAGAGCCAAGGTGATCCCCTCTCTGTGGCCACAGCACTGGGGATCCCAGGGTTTTTTTGTTTTTTGTTTTTTGTTTTCTCCTACTCTGGGCTGCGCCTCCCCACCAAGGCCTTCCAGGCTTCCTAGCCTCTTGATCAGGATTTAAACCCAGATTCGACTCCAGTCTCCACCTCCCTGCTCTGGTCTCAGGTCTGTTGGGGTTCTGCCAACCCATTCAGGAACTGTTCTTACTTCCTGTTGAGTTCAATGAGAGAAAAGCCATGAAAGTATCATCCATGGGGCATACCCACTGCCATGGAGGCGATTCCAACTCATAGCAACCCCATACGGTTTCCAAGGCTGTAAATCTCTACAGAAGCGGAGTGCTACATCTCCTGAGGAGCCCCTGGTGGTTTTGAACTGTCAACCTTTCAGTTAGTAGTAGATCACTTTAACCACGGTACCACCTAGGCTCCTGCCATGGGTCAAAAAACAACAAAGAACCAACCGTGTTGCCATCGAGTTGATTCCAACTCACAGCGACCCTTTATGACAGTAGAGCTGACCCATATGGTTTTCAAGGAGCAGCTGGTAGATTTGAATAGGAGGAGCTTAATAAGAATGAGTTCCCCTTCCTACTTCTTGCTAGTCATTCTGTGGTCAGGGCTCCTCACTGAAGCCTTCCCTTCATGAAGTTCATTCAGTCAGTTGGGTTCTTAAGAAATAATCACCATTGACATGGAGTGCATAGTGCACAAAACAGCTGTTGAGTGTTTCAGAGAGGGAAAGAGAATGTAGGAAGAATATAATATACCTAGACATGCCACACCTAGTCCAAACAGTATCTTTTAGCAGTTTTGAAAAATGTACCCCTTCTCCTAGACAGACATAGCTCATACCACAAATTATCAAGCAAAGCATCGCCTGGATTCAGCCCCTCCACCAGGCTGTCTTACATGGGGTGTGCATGGTGGTCCTATGCTTTAAGCCAGTTACCTGAAGTCTGTGGGAGGCCACTGGGAAGTGCAGACTATGTAAGAATACTTCTAACAGGGGAGGACCAGCAAGTCTATAACTCAGTACTGCATATCAAACCACCTGTCCTAGATTTGGGAGTCACTGCTGTGTGGGCTGGGCTGTACTAGTAATGGCTTAAATCTACTGAGAACTTAGCACATGCCTGGCAAACTTTGCTAAGCTCTTTGCACACATTATGTTATGTAGAACACCTAGCAACTTTGTGAAGTAGATGTCATTATATCCTCAGGTGGGATATGAGGACTGGGTTTATAGAGGATCAGTGACTTGCTCAAGACCGTAAACTAGGTATCGACTGAGCTCAGACTCAAACATAGGTGTGTCTGGTCCACGGGGATTTGGCTTGAGGAATTGTACCTTGTAAAACACCTCTCCAGGCTACCACCACAGCCTTAGTTTAAGCCTTTATAATCTCTTGCCCAGGCGATGCAACAGCTGCCTCACTCAACCCAACCCCTTGTAATCCTCCTGCTGATTCCCTGTTTAAACTCCCGCAGTAACTCCAGTCATTTCCTGACAAGATCAAGGTCAGACTCCTTAGCCGGAGAACAAGGGGCTCTTCTCATTCTTGCCAGCCCTATTTTTACAGCCTTGTCGTCCCTCTTGCCCTAGCACCCTCCCCAGGGCTGGATGACGAAGAGGGGAACTATGGTGTCTATACTGAGAACGCTAGGAACTTTTAGAAAGAATTCAATATATGACCTTCCTGCTTCCCCCCAAAATAGAAATAGTCATCAAATGAAAAAGAAGTACCCTTTTGGACTTCCTTAATCTTATTTACACTTTGGTATTAGTGTTATTTTCAAATACTTCTAAGTGGCAGGGCACTCTAGAGGTTTTAATCAGGCCCTGAATCAGCTGGATGCTCCCAGTAGTCTAAGCGACTTTGTAAATACTGTGTCCTTTGCCAGAAATGACCTTCCCTGAGCCATGCCCCCAGCCATTCTTCACACCTCCTTGAATTGCCTGAGACAGGAATAGCCACTCCCTCTCCAGTGCTCCCAGTATACTTCTGTTCACTTTCCACCTTGGATTGTAGGTTCAGTCTGTTTAGGGCTTGTTCCCCAAAGCTTGGTTATGAATGGAAGACTGCATACATGCATTAATATCCACATGCCTGAGTAGGCTTGAGTCTAGGCCTCAGTATATTTTATAATTTTAAAGAATTGTCTTGGGTCAGGATTCCTGAGAAAGAGTGTGAGGCAGATTTGCTGTAGTGAGTTTGTTGGGGAGTGAGAGAAGCAGCACTGGGCAGAGGGAGGAATGAAACTACCCTGCAGCTGCTGCTGGGCCTTCTGGGGCTGGAATGGCCCTTCAGAGCCATCTGCCTTTGAGGCTTTTATTCCCACCACCATAAACCAATCTCGGAATTTGGCCTAAACTCCCTCCTCCAGGGGGCATGGTCTTGGGCAGGGCAGGACTCTTCAGCTGAGGGCAATTTCCAGAGAGGAATTCAAGAAAGCCATCAGTAACCAATGCCCCCAGCAGCTGGGGAATGAGTGCCTCCATGCTGAAGGGACCATCTGGGCACTGCTACGGCAGCGTATTTAAGAATATGCCTCTGAAAATAGGCTTTAAATATTACTGCAACATAAACTTTGAATGTGTTCTGAGCAGTCAGAACTTTAGTGTTACAGAGCTTCAGAACCACTGTGTAGCTTATGGGTTACTAGCTTCTTGACACTACCAATCCTTCAAGTCCAGAGTGGTGCGGGCAAGGCCCGGGTGATGGAATGCCTCTTCCTTTACCCCAGTGTGCCATACAAATGTTGTCGTGTTTATGTGGGCTAGACATGAAAAAGGCAGGAAAGTCTGATAGCCCTTCTTCTGTCTCAAGGCAAGACTACTTACAACCTCCCGTGGCAGGGGCAGGGGGTAGACAGGTGTTTTGTTACAGGTTTCTAAAGGAGATACTCCCTCATCCCTTTTGGAAACACATGCTGGTGCCTCCATTAGACAATGGTCTCAATATTCGAATTCCCAAAGGACACAAAGATGTTAGTAAGCTAATTTCTGTAATTGAGGAGAAATGTACTTTGTACAGGGTTGTTGGGGTTTTTTTTTTTTTTTCAATTTTTTTTTAATAAATATGAGATGTAGACGAAGTACTTTATAAATGCCGCTACAATTTGGAATGTGGTAGTTCAATGATGAGCGGAACCATAGCTGACTTTAATATTATCTCTGAAAAAATTGTTTGCTAACCAGAGTAACAGCGCAAAAGAAACCTGTGGGCGTTGCTACCCCTCTGGGGAACAGATTGCTTTCAAATTCTCTAAATTGTGTGTTCACAATAAGTAATTGATAAGCTAATTTATTAAAATAGGTCTTCTAAACATTTCTCCTAGGCACATCTCCTAGGTAGTTTATTTTGTTGACAATTACTTAAACGTAATAGCCTGCATGTTGTAAAGAAAGTTTGGAAATTTAAACCATTCAGTGGTTTATACCTGTGCCATCCAGTGTGTTATCTCCTGGCCACAGGTGGCTTATCAGCACTTGAACTGTGTGCCGTGAATATAAAATATGCGCTGGAATTTGAAGACTTGGTTATGAAAAAAGTAATATACAATATCTCAGTATTCTTTAATAGTAACTATATTAAAAAAAAACCCAGTGCCGTTGAGTCAGTAACTATATGCTGTAATGATAATATACGTTATGGGAATAATTTAAATATATTGGGTTAAATAAAATGTTATAATTAATATCTTTTTTACTTTAAGAATGTAGATACTAGAAAATTAAAAATTATATATGTGGCATATATTTCCATTGGGCAGCTCTGGCTTATACAGTTCTCTTAGGCTATTCCAAATTGAACATCAAAACCCCAAAAAACCAAACCAGTTGCCATCGGGTTGATTCTGACTCAATATCAGCAGACCTTTACTGTACCCCTATAACTTACCAGCCCCTGTGCTAGCTTTTCCCAAAAGGCAGCGCTGGTCATGGCCATAGTCCCTGTCATCAGTGACATTTGGCCTTTGTAGTGCAGCCAGGAGCGCTTCTAATCAGCTTTTATCTGTTGCTCAAAATATAAAAATATAAAAAAATAAATAAAATATAAAAAATATTAAAAAATTTATTTTTATATAAAAATATATTTACCTTAAAAATGATGTAGATGATCCTATTACCCAAATCTTCCCCCCCCACTCGCATTTTGAATTTATGGTTCCTTGGAGTTGCCCTCCATGATACAATAGTATAATAATATGTGTTGGCATAATCTCTAAGTTCAGACAATTATGGGTTTAACTTAAGATGTTGCTAGCTATGTGCATAACTGTATGCCCTTGGGCAAGTTAATTGACCTCTCTGGGCATCAGTTTTCTTACATGTAACCACATCACAATGTCGTTAAAATTGAATGAGATAGTATGTGTAAAGGTCCCAAATATGTACATGGACTAATGTTTTGCAAATATCACATTGCTGTAGGATATCCTAATTTTTTTACTTCTTCTTTGAGTAGATAAACTAGGGAAGTAGGTGTGTATATAGGGAAGGCAGGAGGGAAAAATGAGTTGTATTTAGCTATAATACAGATGAATCTAGAATTAGAGAAAAGATTTCTTGGATTTATTGTAATTTCAACATGGAAACAGTTGATCTATTCAAACTGGGATAATTCTTAAAATTTTTTTCTTTAATGTTACAGTTTTTTAATGTAAAAATTGCAATTAAAACTTCACAAGATTTGATAAATATAACTGCTCACAACTCTTTCTTCAGCAACACATTAATTTTGGAAGAAAATGAAAAAAATTTTAATAGCTCACAAAATTCTCACTTTTTCCAGGAGTGTAATAAAATTTAAGTGGTTCTACCTAGAATTGCAGATTAACTCAGAATTTGAACTATAATGTCAAAAATATTGAGAGTGTAGAAATCATGAGTATAATAATCAAAGGAATAATCAAGAAAATTTCCCAGAGCTGAAGAAAGATATTGGCCTGAAGACTAAAAAAAAATCCAGCAAGTCAGATGCAAGTAAAAAGACCCATCCCTAGAAACCCCATGGAAAACTTACGGAACTTCAAGGATGAGAGAAAATCCTAAAAGCTTCCAGAAAGAGAGAAAAAAAAAAAAGAGATTTTCAGATTGACATCAAACTTCTCATTGGTAAAACTAAGGACCAGGTGACATTTGAGTTTATTTTCAAAGTTCTGAGGGAAAATTGTTTTGAAGTGTTATCTTACTCTCAGCCAAACTAGCATGCAAAATGAGAAGATAAAATAGTCAACTGGGGACACACAAAATCTGAGGTCAGTCAACAGGACTACTTCTCCCCCCCCCCCCCCGCAAATATTTGTTTATTTTATACAGATAGCTGTTGCTCCACTTGTAAGTGTAAAATCACTCTTCTAGGTAACTCTTGAATCGACAAGGAAATCAAAAGCCAAAATTAAACTTTTTAGAAGCCAGTGATGATGAGAGCACTATGTATCAAAGCCCTGAAAGAGATAAAATGATATTCAGAGGAAATCCAAACAATAGACAGTAGGAAATACTGGAAAATAAATGGTCTAAACGTTCCATTTAAGAAGATAGAAAAAGAACATCAAAATAAACATCAAGTACAATAAAGGAATGAATGAGGATTTTAAAAAAGATTAACAATACTTAATGGAGTAGGTCAATGAAACTAAAAGATGATTCTTTAAAAAGAATGAAATAAGCCAATATTCAGCAAGTCTGATCAAGAACAATTGAGAAAAAAAAAAAACTCTTAATACATGCAAAATAAATTACAGTGTTACTAAACATGTGAACTTAAACCATACAAATATATTATCTTATAGTTCTGTAAGTCAGGAGTCTGACACAAGTCTTACTACGCTAAAACCAAGATGTCAGCAGGGCTGTGTTCCTTTCTAGAGATGCTAGGGGACAATCTGTTCCTTGCAAGTTCGGGTTGTTGGCAGAATTCAGTTCCTATGGCTATAGGACCAACATCCCCATCTCCTCACTGGCTGTCAGCTGAGGACTGTCCCCTGCTTCTAAAGGATGTCCACATTCCTCGGTTCCCCCTTCCTCCATCATCAAGTTAGCAACACCAGGTCACATCCCTCCCATGCTTCAGATTTCTTGTTTTTCTGTTTCGCATCTCTGACTCACTCTTCTGCCTCTTTCTTCTGCTTTTAAGGACTCGTGTGATTAGGCTAGCCCACCTGAATATTCTCCCCATTCCAAGGTCCTTCACTTTAATCACATCTGCAAAGACTCTTTTGCCACCGAAGGTAATATGTTCAGAGGTTCCAGAGATAAGGGCGTGGGCCATTATTCCGCCTCCCACGTACATTTCTTTTTAGGGAAGGTATGAATTGCCAAAACTGACCCAGCCCCCCAAAAAAGGTAGAAAACCTTAACAGAGGAGTGAACATAGAAACGACTCAACGGCAATTTTTTTTTTTTTTTTAACGTGCAATATAATAGTTCCTGGTTTCTGTTAGTAAGGATGATTCCATTAGTGAGGAAAAATCCAGTCATGTATTTAACTGTGTGTGTGTGGACACACGCGCATCTGTGTGCGTGCAATGCTTGGACTAATTGCAGTAAGAATCACTTATAAAAGCTAAAGCAGCGCTTCATATTTGTTTTAAAATTGGCAGCTAGTCTAATACGTATAAATGCATGCATTTCAATACATCGCAGCTTCATTGTGTGTTGATATCATAAATGTCATAATTGATCATTTATTAAAAAGGTAGTAAATTCAGTAATTTAGTGGAAGAGCCTGGTCTTTCATTATTGCTACTTAATTTTTCTTACAGGACAAAGTTCGAAAAACGTCAGTTCCTCTCCAAGCATTGAGAGTTTGCCTGGAGGAAGAGAATTCACTGGCTCCCCACCTTCGTCTGCTACTAAAAAAGATTCGTTTTTTAGCAACATCTCCCGTTCCCGCTCACACAGCAAAACTATGGGCAGAAAAGAATCTGTAAGTATTTAAGTTCAATTTTCTTTTTATCCTTAATTTTCCTCTGGAGTGCTGCATTTGTTAAGGCTCCTTTAAGTGTTAGGTTTTATAAAGCTCTTAAAACTTTTATGGACTAAGATGAATCATTTCATCAAAAGTATCTTAATTTTATTATTATAATTTAGTAATGCTTTAAGGCTATGGTCTGTATTAACACTGGGAAAAAAAAGTTACATGAATTTAAAAGAAGCTGAATCTTTCCCAATCCCCAGTCCTTTTTTCTTTATAAGTGCTTTTCCATCAAAGCCCCTTTTCTTTTTTCCTAAAATTTAACAAATAGCATTAGACCAAATAAGAGATGATGACCCTTGAAACAAACCAAGGTTTTTTTTTTTTTTAAGTATTTGTGGAAATTTTAAAATAATTATTTTACTATTTGTTCTTAAAAGGTATACAAATTACATTTAAATTATGGTGTTTTGGTAGTTGCTCTCTAAGATCCTTTGTATAAATTTCTCAAGGGGACATATCTAAAGCATATCAACCACCTTAAAAATCTGGTTGTATCTGAAATGTTTATAAGCCAGCTTCCCAAGAAATAAAATACTTAACCACATTTTATCACTAGTTGGACACCTGATTTTCTAATATAAAGAGCTCATTTTCCTGTTTGAAGAGAATGAAAATTGTAAAGCTAACACGGAAATCTAACTATTGCTGAAAATGTCCTAAGTGCAAAACAAAAACAAAATAATATCTATAAAACCTTTGAGGGATAATTATTTAAGTTGCATAAAACAAATAATAACATGATATCTACCTGTGACTTTGTATGACCTTGGACAAGCCACTCAGCTTCCTGGTACTCCAGTTACTTCATCTGCGAATTAATCATCTTACTTTGCTCTCTGAAGGTAGAAGAGTTGACCGTATGCTGTCTTGGGGTCCCTTTCAATGAATAGAACTATAATTCTATAATTTGTTAAAGAACAGCATGGGACTTTCCAGTTAAAGATGATAGCTTGAATGCAAGCATTTACCTCTGCTCCCTTCGAAAACTCCACTCCAAGAAGAGTTGTTTTGTTGTTGTTAGGTGCCGTCCACTCAATTCCAATTCCTAGTTAACCTGTGTTATAGAGTAGAACTGCCCCATGGGGTTTCCCAGGCCATAACCTTGTCAGGAGCCAATCAGCAGGCCTTTTCTTCCGTGGAGCGGCCGATGGGTTCAAACTCCTGATCTTTCAGTTAGCAGCTGAGCTCTTAACCATTGCACTACCAGGGCTCCTTCTAAGAACAGTAAGGATAGTTAAAGGCAAGCCCTCAGAGAATTAGAAAACAGGAGAAGAGACAATAGCAATAAATTATGTTACTTAGAAAGCAGAGGGCAAGTGGTAACTTAAGTGACCTGAGAAAGCTGAACCCTGAGTCAGCCGTAGGTAAAAGCCAAGAAGCAACTTGGTTTACATTGCAAAAGCTTCTGAAAGCTCAGGAACTGGAAATGGGGATAAAGATCAAAAGTCTCTTCAGGAAACAATTAGATTGCTGGCAGAAGACTAGAAGTTTACTTCTCTACAAAGAGTAAAACAGAATGCTCCGGATGGAGAAAGATCAGGCACAGTCAAGTATGGGACAACCCTACTGGAAGAGGGATGAAGAATAAATTTAAATACTGAATTTGAGACCCCCAGATGTATGGCCATTTGTTTCCCATAGCACCAGGCAAGAGACTGCAAGAAGGTTTTAATAAAACACAAAGACTCTGACCTTGGGGGTCCCCTGAGGAAATAACCAGTTCACCTTGCAGTGGACCCAACCATCAACAAGCACCATTTCAAGTGCAGAACTTTCTCTTACTTTTTAGTTTCCCACAATATGAGCAGGATAGCTAGGGATCACCAGATACTTGAGGGAAACATCTGATATGAAAACAAATAGAAAAGAGCAACTGGGAGAAAACAAAGCATTGCAGGAGAAGACAGCTTTAGAAAAATTATCACTAATAGTTTTGTGGATATAAGAGTAACTTTTTTTTTTTGTACTTTAAATGAAGGTTTTTGGAGCAAATTAGTTTCTTATTAAACAGTTTTGTGACATTGGTTGCCAATCCTACAACATCTAAACACTCTCCCCTTCTCAACCTTGGGTTCCCCACTACCAGCTTTCCTGTCACCTCCTGCCTTCTCATCCTTGCCCCTGAGCTGGTGTGCCCATTTAGTCTCATTTAGCTTTATGGGCATGTCTAATCTCTGGCTAAAGGGTGAACCTCAGGAGTAACTTCAGTACTGAGTTAAAAGGGTGTCTGGGGGCCATGGTCTCGGGGTTTCTTCAGTCTCTGTCAGACCAGCAAGTCTGGTCTTTTTTTGTGAGTTAGAATTTTGTTTTACATTTCTCTTCAGCTCTGTCTAGGACCTTCTATTATGATCCTTATCAGAGCAGTGGGTAGTGGTAGCCTGGAATCATCTAGTTGTGCTGGACTCAATTTGGTGGAGGCTGTGGTAGTTATGGTCCATTAGTCCTTTTTCCTCCATGATAAAAGAACAGGAATATGTGTGTATAATCCGGAGAACAAAAAATAAGAATTATTAGAAATTAAACTATGATCTTTGAAATGTAAAACTCAGTAGAAGAGTTGGAAGGTGAATGTCTTAGTTATCTAATGCTGCTATAACAGAAATCTTCCCCTGGTCTAGGAGCTTCTCAGCATAGGGACCCTGAATGCAAAGTACATACTCCTCTCCTGGCACTTCATTCTTGGTGGTTTGAAGTCCCTCTCTTTCTGTTCAGTTCTCTCTTTTATATCTCAAAAGAGATTGACTGAAGATACAACCTAATCTTATAGATTGAGTGCTGCCTCATTAACATAACTTCTTCTATTCCTGCCTCATTAACATCATAGAGGTTAGGATTTACAACACATAGGATAATCACATTAGCTCACAAAATGGAGGACAGCCACACAGTACTGGGGATCATGGCCTAGCCAAGTTGACACACATTTTGGGGGGACGTAATTCAATCCATAACAGTGAACTTGTAGAAATCTCCCAGAAAAGAGAATATAAGACAGAAATAGAAGGTAAGAGAGAAAAATGAAAAGTAGAGGATTGGTTCAGGAGGTTCAAAATCTAAAAATTAGGAGCTGCAGAGAGAGCAGATAGACAAAATGAGTGGAAGGAAATCACAAAAAAATACAATTCAAGAAATTTTTAGACTAATGAAAGACCTGAGTCTTCAAATTGAAAAAGCCCATGTAATGCCCTAAGCAGGTAACAGCAAACCCACACTCATTATCTAGAAAGTGTAAAACAGAATATTCCCAGACTGAGAAAGCTCAGGCACCATCAAGTATGGGACTACTCAACTTTTTGGAACGACTGCTTTTTTACATCACTAAAAAAGTTTAGAACTCTGGAGACAAAGCAGTATCCTACAAACTTGCAGAGTTCGGAAGAAAAAAGATTTTCAAGTATCAGGGATTAGAATAACTACAGACTTCTCAATAGCAACAGTGGGAGCAAGAAGGCAGTGGAGCAATACTTTTTAAAGTTCTGAGAGAAAACTACTTCCAACCTAAATTCAACATCCAACCAAATTACTAATTGGGGGTGGGGGGGTAAGATAAAGCCACTTTTAGACATTATGAAGATTCAAAAAAATTATTCCCCTGCTCCCTTTTTCAGAATCCACTAAAGAACATGCTCCATAAAAAATGAGGATGTTAGAGACTGACTTGATTTGTAAACTTTCACTTAAAGCATGATAAAAATTATTAAAAAAAAAAAAAAAATGAGGGTGTTAACTAAGGAGGAGGAAGACATGAGAACCAGGAAATAGAGGATCCAGAGCAAGACAAAAGTTCCCCACACAATAATAATGAAGGGAAATCCCAAAACTATCTATAGTGTAGCTATTTTACAGACTCAGAGAACAGCAACTAGCCCAGATTGGAGCAAATTGGAGGTTACAGAAAGATTTTTCCAAAAAGATGAAATGGGAAGAATGTCTAATATGTTTGAACAAATTGAGAAATATATACAACTGGAATGAGTTTGAATTAGTGATGTTATTAAAAAAAACTAAGTCAATAAAAAAACAGGACAATTGGTGATTCCAAAGAATAGCAAAATATATGCAGGAAACAAAAGGTTATAATAAAATTCATGACTAAGCATTGGCTGGAAACCCTAGTGATGTAGTCGTTAAGAGCTACAGCTGCTAACCAGAAAGGTCAGCAGAATTTACATAGACACCATAGTGTAAGCCTATTGACTATTAATGAATCAAAATTGTGATATAATTCAACTGGGAATATGGGGCATAGAGCTGTGTTTTCTTCAGGAGGGGGAGGGGCAGGTGGTGGTAGTCAACAGAACTACATCTTAGGTCTTCCATAGTGGGAAATGAATGGATAATACTCTCTGGAGGAATCAAGAAGGAGCAATATAAACCAGAGATACAGAGGTACAAAACAAATAAAAAATGTCTAAGAAATCAAAAGTGTTTGCTTCTGGAGGGCAGGAAGTAGAGGGCAGTGCTGTGGGAACTCTTTTTCATAACAAGCCTTGTAGGACCATTTGATCTTCAAAGCACTGCATATATAACTAGGTTAAAAATAACAACTAAAAATTACAACAAAAATAGAACGTCCTCGTATAATAAATTAGAAAAGGAGATGCCTACTATAGAAAGAACATGTCTATGAAGATAAGAATCAATGAGGGAATAACAAACAAGAAAGGCATATGGGGAATGTTTCATTTGCATTATATCACATTTTGGTGGCATATGGATTAGTCTACAACACCAATTAATTACTTTTCTCACAGTGGTACGGTAATTTAAAACTGAGAAGTTGAGCGAAAATAGAAGTAGAGTAAGTCTAACTCCATACATAGACCTGCAGTGAACTAAGACACAGAATGCAGAGTTATTATTCTAAATTTGTTATATTCCCTAACTGTAGGAGGGAATTAAGCAGAATTTTTCAAGAGAAACCTCATGGTTTGCCAAATAACAGTTTTATCTTAATGTGTTGCAGTCAGTGCTCTTTGCTAAGTAGTTCTCCATTCTGGGCACTCAGTAGAATTGTACCTCCTGGTCTCCTGTGATCTCTCAGGGCCATGTGGCTAGTTCTATTCAGTGAGCTGTGAGTGGAAGTGATATGTATATTGCCACTGCAAGTCCTTTCACAGCCCTCTCTTTCCCTCTGGGACAATGAACAGAGCCCACCTGCCAACCCGTGATAACATTAAGTATGAGTGAAAAATTAACCCTTTTTGATTTAAGTATCTGAGATTGTTGGTTATCACAGTGTAACAACACACAGGCCCGTGGCTGGGAATCATCCTCCTCTGAGAGCCACACACCATCACCACCAATGTGAACCTCTCACTGGGCACCTACAGTGCAGCACCTTCACAGGACCGCAGCTATTAGCGGTACTTCTCCATGGATGCTGCCTGTATCTCATCCGATCATTTTGTCAATAGTGCAAGTTCTTTTAATTATTTAAAGCCATTTTAATTATTAAAGTAGCTACCCATTGCCATCAAGTGAATGCCAACTCACAGTGATCCTACAGGACAAAGTAGAACTGCCCCATAGGGTTTCGAAGGCCATAAATCTTACTGAAACGGACAGCCACATCTTTCTCCCTCAGAGCAGTTGCTGGGTTTGAACCACCAGCTGTTTGCTTAGCAGCCAAGCACTTAACCACTTTGCCACCAGGGCTTTTATTAAAACAGAGAGCAAATTTACAGATAGTAAATAAATGATGATGTTGTTAGGTGCCATTGAGTCAGTTCTGATTCATAGCGACCCTTTGTACAACAGAGCAAAGCGCTGCCTAGTCTTGCGCCACCCTCACAATCATTGCTATGTTTGAGCCTGCTGTTGCAGCCACTGTGTCAGTCCATCTCGTTGAGGGTCTTCCTATTTTTTATTGACCCTCTACCAGCATGATGTTCTTCTCCAGGGACTGGTCCCTTCTGATAACATGTCCAAAGTACGTGAGACAATCTTGCCATCCTCGCTTTTAAGAAGCGTCCTGGCTGTACTTCTTCCAGCGTGCATTTGTTCATTCTTCTGGCCAACAGCATATTCACAATATTCTTCGACAGCACCGTAAATCAAACGCATCAATTCTTCTTCAGTGTTCCTTATTCATTGTCCAGCTTTCGCGTGCATATGAGATGATTGAAAATACCATGGCTTGGGTCAGGTGTACCTTAGTCCTCAAGGTGACATCTTTCCTTTTTAACACTTTAAAGAGGTCTTTTGTTGCAGACTTGCCCAGTGCAGTACATTGTTTGATTTCTTGACTTTTGCTTCCATGGGCGTTGATTGTGGATCCAAGTAGAATGAAATCCTTGACACTTTCAGAAAGTTGATAGCAAAAGTAGATAGCAACAACAATTTCATGGTGAGAAATTGAAGTTCAGTCTCACATCACTGGGCAGGCACATCTTAGGTGTCAGCAAGTACACTGCAGTTTAGGTGTCGAGTTCTCTCACACTCCGTCTCTCTCTCTCCCTTCCACTCTGTCTCTCTCTCTCCCTCCCTCCCTCCCTTCCTCCACATTACCAGTAGTGCTGTTGTTTTGATGACTGGTATTTATTCATGAGAACATTTCCGCTGCCTTGTTTCCCAAAAGAGCCTTAAGCCAAAACCAAAGTTGTTGCCATCAATTTAATTCCAACTTATGAGGTTTTAATTAAGCTCTGATTTTTTTTTGTCTTGAAGAGAAAATTAGAAGAATTTTGATACTTTTCATTCTCACCCTTTATTTTGCATGATAGTATAAATTACATCTAGTACTTAGTTTTCTTAAAATCTATTTTAGTTGGTTTTTTTTTTCATCTTACTGTTAAACAATTTTTTACTTGTTTTAGCACTGTTAGTCATATTCTACAATTGTTACCAGATAATTTTCCAAGAATATCTTTGCTAAGATTGAGAGTAAGATTGAAGGATAGAGAAAATACTGACTTTAAGAAAATTTCTGAAATTGATTTATCTATGTGACTGGGGTCTAATATTTAAGCTTATCAGACAATCAGAAGTATATTTTTAAGGTCCTGATGAACTACAAGACATTTGCTATGCTTTGTGATAACTACATACCAATTTCCAGAGATCTAAAATTATCTATAGTTTAGAATTCTCTGTAATCCACAGGAAAATAAAAATTGTCTGAGCTAGAAATCCCTGTATAAAACAGGGCGTGTAATGAGTTCCTTTCTGAGGGCTCATAGCACTACTAGGGGTGTTAATTCTGAGTCTTCGTGACCCCTGCCTTCACTAATCATGTGTTTTGGTAGCTTGAACAACATCAGAAATTAAAGTTGTCAAGGATTTCATTCTACTTGGATCCATAATCAATGCCCATGGAAGAAGCAGTTAAGAAATCCGACAATATATTGCATTGGGAAAAAATCTGCTGCAAAAGACCTCTTTAAAGTGTTAAAAAGCAAAGATGTCACCTTGAAGACTGAGGTATGCCTGACCCCAGCCGTAGTATTTCAGTTGCCTCATATGCATGCTAAAGCTGGACCATGAAAAAGGAAGACCGAAGAAGAATTGACACATTTCAATTACGATGTTGGCAAAGAATATTAAATTTTGAACACCAGAAGAAGTGACAAATTAGTTTTGGAGAAGTACAACCAGAATGCTCTTTAGAAGCGAGGGTGGTGAGACTTCGTTTTACTTACTTTGAACATGCCATCAGGAAAAACCAATCACTAGAAAATCATGCTTGGTAAAGTAGAGGGTCAGTGAAAACAAGGGAAACTGCCCATGAGATGGATTGACACAACAGCTGCAACAGTGGGCTCCAACAAACCCACAATTTGTGAGGAAGCTCAGGACCGGGCTGTGTTTTCTTCCGTTATGCATAAGGTCACCAGGAGTTGGAGCCAACTCATTGGCAACTAACAACAGCATCAATAAACTTGAACATATGCCATACTAATAGAATTTATTTTGGTAATATTCATTGATCTACTCTTTATCGTAACACAGTAACAAAAAGTAAGCATCAGATAAATGAAAACCTATTTGAAATCAAACTCTTAATTAGGAAGTATTGGCAACGCAGACATTGCCTAATCTACCCCAAAGCCATGTCTCAGAAATTGAAATGTAAGGCTCTGAATCTGTAAAAGAAATACGGAAGTCCCAAGGAGTGTGCATCCAGTGAAACGGGGAGAGAGGGAAACACATCAAAAGTTGAGTAATAACTGAACTAAATAAAAAATATAACTCATCAACACGAGAGGCATCATGTGGGTAAACGTTATATGAGCAGTAAAGACCATCAGCAATATGGGCTTAGAGGACAGAACACCGTGGGCTGTTTTGGTCTAGACAAGCTTCATGTGAGAGATCAGCCTTGAACCAAAAACATTTTTTTTTTCCATTAAAAGCAACCATTTTTTTTTTCCTTATGAAAATTCAACATCTTCCTAGGACAAGTATTGGTGGTGTACATCTTCTGTAAGAGTTCTCTTCTCCCCTACATCCCCAGGCAGAAAGTAAAATAGTTGGGATTGTATCAAGTTGCTTTTGGTAAAAGATTATTTCAAAGGGAAAAGATTACTTTAAAATGACTTAAAGAATGAAGAAATGTGTTGTTTATTATTGCAAATAACAAGAATCTTGAGATAGGCAGGTCTAGGGTTGGATACTTCTGTTGTTCAGTGACATCACCATGTTTCCACTCTGCTGTCCTGGGTGTCGATTTTGTTATCCACTCCCTCCCCTCATTTCCTCAAGAGGGCTACAACAGAGCCAGGTGTAGCGCCACACTCTGCCCCCCCCCCGCCCCGCCCCAACACACACCATCTTCTAGAGAGGTCTTTCTGGGTGTTCCCCAGTAGGCTTCCGTCGCATCTCACTGATGGGGATTAAATCCTTGCCTGCTTCTAAACCAATCTCTGGTAAGGGGAAAAGCCCATGACTTTGTGATCAGGTGGTGGGAGAACAGGAGTAGGCAGCCAACATTGTCTGCTGTAGAGATTCTCTTTTCCCTCTTGTCCCCAACAATGAGTGAGGTCATATTTCCACGCTTGCCTGAGGTCTGAGAAATGCACAACAGGCCTAAGCAGTTTTTCTTCTTATATTCTGCAGTCAAAGTTTCTGTTTCCTGAGAATTCTCTAATCTCAGTTAGCTGAAGAAAGCAGTTTAATACACAAATTAAATTAACCCTAAATTATAAATTTCCAAAGTAGTTTTATCTTATCCTTTGCTGAAGCATTTACCTTTGAAAAGAGCCAGTTCTGTTCTAATCGATGATGTTTTAGTGATGAGTTTTCAAGCATCTTGAGTTGGATTAGTGGTTGAAAGAGAGCAGCCTTCCCAGTAGGCCAGAATTTTCCTGATTGATTTTTTTCTTAACTCAGTGATGTATACCTACTAGGAACACACATTATGTGGCAAGTATTGATTATAATGGATTTCTTTATGAGCATCTAAATGGAATTGAAAGCTGACCTCTAGAATGCATCTAATTATAGGACTTTTCAGTTCACAAATATGTATTTTTAATCTCTCATTGCTTAATCAATAATGTTGGTAATAACTGAATTAAAATACATTCCCATTTAAGAGACATTCCCATGTAGTATAGTCTGTTTAAATGAATAGATATAAAATGAATTTAGATATCAGCAGTTTTTCTAGCTTCTTTTAAATCTCCTGATAGGGATTTTGATCTAAGGCCAAGTTGAACTCAGATGATTGAAACATGACATTTAGTGTCATTCAGTGTTGTATTAAAATGTCTTAAGCTGGGGTCTGTAGAGGAGTAAAACCAGTGAATCAAATATGTAAAAATAATAGAGACTTATTTCAAGGAAATGGCTCACGAAGTTGTGGAGGCTGGCCAAATCCCAAATGTGCAGGTCAGGCATCAGACTGGAAGCTTCTCCTGATTCACATGGTTGCAGGGGCTGACAAATCCAAAATCTGCAGGCCAGGCAGCAAGCTGCTGGCTCACATCCAAAGAACTGGAGGTCAGACGCAGGATTGAGAGAGCTTTGCCAGAACATCTACATATACTAGGTACAGGCTACACCCCCAAGGAAACTACTCTTACTTCAGATGACAAAATGGAGAATAATTACATAATGCGGAGAACCATGGCCTAGCCAAGTTGACACAACAGTAACCACCACAACCTTGGAGATAAAGTTTTCATAATCTGTCTGCCGGACAGGGCTTTGAACTGATTCTGCCCATTTCACTCATGGCCGAGGAAACAAAACAGAACAGACCCAGATTTTTAAAATATGGGTGAACTAGAACGATAACCAGAATGGAAAAAATTATGAGTCGAAGCCCTGCTAGAGACCTAGTCTTTCTCACAGAAAACAAGGGCAGCATACGCATTACATAAGAATCAAATCTCTTTACCTGTTGGATTTTGGTTAGAGTCGGTGTCTTGGTTATCTAGTGCTGCTATAACAGAAATAGCACAAGTGGATGGCTTTAACAAAGAAAAATTTATTCTCTCACAGTCTAGGAGGCTAGAAGTCCAAATTTAGGGTGCCAGCTCCAGGGGAAGGCATTTTCTCTCTATCGATTCTGGAGGAAGGTCCTTGTCATCAATCTTCCCCTGATCTAGAAGCTTCTCTGCATAGGGTCCCTGAGTTCAAAGGACACACTTTGCCTCTGGCACTACTTACTTGGTGGTATGAGGTCCCCCATGTCTCTCTGCTCACTTCTTTTTTTTTTATATCTCAAAAGAGATTGACTTAAGACACAACCTAAACTTGTAGATTAAGTCCTGTGTCATTAACATAACTGCCCCTAGTCCCACCTCATTAACGTCATAGGGGTAGGATTTACAACACATAGGGAAATCACATCAGATGACAAGATGATGGACAGTCACACAACACTGAATCACAGCTGGCCAAGTTGAGACATATTTTGGGGGGACACAATTCAAGCCAAGGCAGAAACAGTGGTGTCCCACTCAAAGATGGCAGCCAACCAAGCTGCTTTGAATGTGTGTCAGTCTCCACAGTCCTGTCACTAGTCCGATCTCACACATCAACACAACAAAAAATTCACCACACCTCTTCCGAGTCTTCCATTTAAGGGCTTCATCCCATAATTTTTCTCATTCTGTTTATTGTTTGGTATCCCACAAATTGTAACCGTTCAGGCCCCTTGTGGTTTTGCTTCGTCAGCGGTGATCAGATCAGCTTGAACTGGTTCAAAGCCCCGCTGCCAGCACATCAGCTCAGAGGCAGAGAATGTGGCCCCATGTCTTTGTAGAGGTTTTCCTTCCACCCAACTGCATCTCATGGCCTCATGTAATTCCAGTAACTCATTGCAAATAAAGGTGAATATCAAATGGGAACATCATAAAAAGCTCACTGTTTTCAAAAACTCATGGCAGATACTTTAACTTTTGTAAAAAGGTTTTACAACCAACTTTTTTACATCTTTATGCATCAGTAACAAAACAAAACACTGAGGAGCCTGTGAGTGCAGAACCACAGGAAATGGAGTGTTCAATTTGACTACACTGCCCTTCTTAATAGACTGAAGATAATACGCTTTGGGGGCAAATGAGGCAGTGATCCCCCCATGCTGGGCCTTCTTCCTCCATCATTTGTCTTCTTCTCCGTCAACTCCATAAAATACAAAGATGCCAGATTGTACCCGTGCTGAATACTGCCCAGGAGGCACACACAATGGTTTGGGAATGGCTCATGTGAAGAAATTAGAAATATTTAGAATCCCTGGCCAGAAATTCCTGTGGATTTGAATCGTGCTAAATTAAATGTGTATGGCATTTGCTTCCTCCCAATGACCGTTCTTGAAACTGGACGTTTATCTAGTCATTCAGTGCTGCTTTGTCTTGGGGACAGTTAGTTGTGCCCTAAAGCATGCACGTACATGGCAGGGAAGGAAATGAGGGCATTTCATTGTCCTTTGCAGATGGAGGTCAGCCAAGGCCAGAGGCCAGGTTCTGGAGTCTGTAAAGGGGTCCTCTTTGCCCTTCAGTGACATCACCATCCTCGCCTACACAGCATTTTCCTGCTTTTAAATCTTTTGACCCTAGAACCTTATTATTTGTTCTTTGAAATGCTTGTGTTAACTCTCCCAGGGAATTATATTTTGAATATACTGCACTTTAATTCCAGAAAGAACGACTAAACCTCCCGTAGAGGAATTCCAGGCCTACTGAGGAAAGGAGGATTGTGTATTAGGGAGGCATCCCTCACTTGGCTCCCGAAACCTCAAAGCTAAGGAACAACTGTTTAGTTATTCCTTTTAGGTAGAGCTGCTGTGCCCAGAGGGTCAGTCAGGGGCATAGGCCCTTTATCACAGCTTCCTCTCTTTGAACTCTGTCATTTACCCTCCCAGCTTTCTGCCCCAAGATGCCCACATGTCAGGCATTTATACATCTGGAGGTATTGCACCAAAACCTCACACCTGAAGCATAAGAAGAAGGGGCAGAGGCACAGAGTTCCAGGATATTTGATGAAGCAATTTGTGCTTCGCTAACAGCGCACTGTGGAGGGGCAGCTGGGGGCTAAAATCCAGTCTGTGCTCTGTTCGCTAAGCTGCGCACCCTGATGTGGAGCTCTGTTTGCCTGGGGAATGAGCAGTTTTTCTCTGCACAAAGGTAACGTCCATTCCCCAATTCCTGCACCCACAGGGGGTGATTTCCTAATTCAGTTAATTAGGTGTTTTAGGTTAGTGAGTCCCCAAGAGGTAACTGCAGCTGTTGGGAAGATTCAGTCCGGGATCTTTCTATTTTGTGGCAGTGATGATAAAGAAAACCTGGATGGTACCAGGAAAACATGTTAGTATTGACTTGAAGAACTAATAAGATGAGAAAACAAAAACAAAAGTCACTTGGCCATAAGAACAAGACCAAGCATAGTTATTTTGCACAGAGAGTTCACCATTCATGCTTTATTAATCCTCTCAATAAGCATATCTTTCGTTACAAATTATCTGATTGACTTTGGTGTGGATGGTATTTGATTAGACAAGTGAACTTGGCTCACACATGGTTCACTTTGGTGGTTGTTCCCTTGTGAAGGGAGCCCTGGTGGTGCAGTGGTTAAGAGGTATGGCTGCTAACCAAAAAGGTCACCAGTTCAAATCTACCAGCTGCTCCTTAGAAACCCTGTGGGGCAGTTCTACCCTGTCCTATGAGTTAGAATCGACATGACAACACTGGACTTGTTTGTTTGTTTTTGTTTTTTTGAAGTGCACCTGGTCACAAGCAACTTTTGAAAAATACGTGAAAAAGCAATGACTAAAACCTTTCTCAACCCTGACAGTACAGTGTTGGCTGAAGGATTTAAAAAGCTTTGAATATATGGATCACCAGAAGATAATATCAAATTCCCAAACTTCCTTTATATTTAAATGATGACATCACCCTTCCACCTCTCCTTGTACTTTGGATTCTTATTACCCAGCTTGAGAAAAAGTCAGAAAGGCAAGCTTTGGTAAATATCATGATAATCAGCCTTTCAAATATTTTGTTAAACCTGATCCATCACTTCCTTTACCACCAAGTAATAAGTGGAGCATGGTGACTGCTAACCTCTGTTCGGGGTGTTACATAAGTGATAGGAGGACCTGGGCCAGCCGTAGCCCTCTCCAACTTGATTTCAAAACATAATCTCCAGAACCTACCCTGACTGTATAATAAGCACAACATAAACTTAGACTCTCATTCCTCTTTTAAACAGTCACAGATGATTTATTGTCTGAAACCAAAGGGGATATCTATTGTTTGACATCTGTTGATTGATGGAATACAAGTTGAGATGTTTCAACAAATGGATGCAGCACTGGAAGTGCTCACTCGTCTATTCCAAGAAATTTGGAAGACAGCTTCCTGGTCAAGTGACTGGAAGAAATCCACATTTGTGCCCATTCCAAAGAAGGGTGATACAACAGAATGCAGAAATTATCACACAATGTCATTACTATCACACGCAAGTAAAATTTTGCTGAAGATCATTCAGAAGCAGTTGTAGCGGTACATAGACAGAGAACTGCCAGAAGTTGAAGCTGTTTTCAGAAGAGGACCTGAAATGAGTGATACCGTTGCTGATATCAGATGGATCTTGGCTGAAAGCAGAGAATACCAGAAAGATGTTTACGTGTGTTTTATTGACCGTGCAGAGGTATTCAACCGTGTGGATCGTAACAAATTACGGATAACATTGCAAAGAATAGGAATTCCAGAATACTTAATCGTGCTCATGCAGAACCTATACATAGACCAAGAGGCAGTTATTTGAACAGAACAAGGGGATACAGATAAAAGGTGTGCGTCAGGGTTGTATCCTTTCACCATACTTGTTCAATCTGTATGCTGAGCAAATAATCAGAGTAGCCAGACTGTCTTAGATATCTAGTGCTGCTATAGCAGAAATACTGTAAGTGGGTGGCTTTAACAAACAGAAATTTATTCTCTCACAGTCTAGGAGGCTAGACATCCAAATTCAGGGTGCCAGCTCCAGGGGTAGCTTTCTCTTTCTGTCAGTTTTGGGAGAAAGTCCTTGTCATCAATCTTCCCCTGGCCTAGGAGCTTCTCAGGGTAGGGACCCCAGGTCCAAAGGATGAGCTCCCCTCCTGGTTCTTCATTTCTTATTGCTAGGAGGTCCCTCTACTCTCTGCTCCTTTCTCTCTTTGTATCTCAAAAGAGACTGGCTCAAGATACAACCTCACCCTGTAGATTGAGTCCTGCCTTATTAACATAACTGCCTCATTAACATCATAAAAAAATAAGATAATCACATCAGATCACAAAATGGTGGACACCCACTCAATATGGGGAATCATGGCCTAGCCAAGTTGACATACATTTTTAGGGGACACAGTTCAATCCATAACATGGACTATAAGAAGAAGAACATTGAAGGAAGACTCATTAACAACCTGCGATATACTGATGATAAAACCTTGCTTGCTGAAAGCAAAGAGGACTTGAAGCACTTACTGATGAAGATTACAGACTACAGCCTTCAGTATGGATTATATATACTGTAACATAAAGAAAACAAAAATCCACACCACTGCCCAATTAAAAAATGGGCATAGGGTATGAACAGGCATTTCACCAAGGTGGACATTCAAGCAGCTAACAGATATATGAGGAAATGCTCATGATCATTAGCCATTAGAGAAATGCAAATCAAAACTACAATGACATTCCATCTAACTCCAACAAGGCTGTCATTAATCCAAAAAACACAAAATAATAAATGTTGGAGAGGTTGTGGAGAGACTGGAACACTTGTACACTGCTGGTGGGAATGTAAAATGGTATAACCACTTTGGAAATTGAGTTGGCACGTCCTTAAAAAACTAGAAATAGAACTACCATACAATCCAGCAGTCCCATTCCTTGAAATATATCCTAGAGAAATAAGAGCCTTTACACAAACAGATGTATGCACACCCATGTTCATTGCAGTACTGTTTACAGTAGCAAAAAGATGGAAGCAACCACGGTGCCCATCAACAGATGAATGGATAAATTATGGTATATTCACACAATGGAATATTACACATCGATAAAGAACAATGATGAATCCATGAAACATTTCATAACATGGAGGAATCTGGAAGGTGTTATGCTGAGTGAAATTAGTCAGCTGCAAAAGGACAATTACCAGAACTCAAGAAATAGTTTAAACGGAGAAGGGAATATTCTTTGATGGTTATGGGGGGGGAGGGAGGGAGGGAGAGAGGTTTTCACTAATTAGATAGTAGATAAGAACTATTTTAGGTGAAGGGAAAGACAATACACAATACAGGAGAGGTCAGCACAACTGGACTAAACCAGAAGCAAAGAAGTTTCCTGAATAAACTGAATGCTTTGAAGGGCAGCATAGCAGGGGCAGGGGTTTGGGGACCATAATTTCAGGGGACATCTAAGTCAATTGGCATAATAAAATCTATTAAGAAAACATTCTACATCCCACTTTGGAGAGTGGCATCTGGGGTCTTAAATGCTAGCAAGCAGCCATCTAAGATGCATCAATTGACTTCATCCCACCTGGAGCAAAGGAGAATGAAGAACACCAAAGACTCAAGATTATTATGAGCCCAGGAGGCAGAAAGGGCTACATAAAGCAGAGACTACATTAGCCTGAGATGAGAAGCACTAGATGGTGCCCAGCTACAACCAATGACTGCCCTGACAGGGAACACAACAGAGAACCCCTGAGGGAGCAGGAGAGCAGTGGGATGCAGATGCCAAATTCTCGTAAAAAGACCAGACTTAATGATCTGACTGAGACTAGAAGGTCCCCGGAGGTCGTGGTCCCTAGACCTTCTGTTAGCCCAAGACAGGAACCATTCCTCAAGCTAACTCTTCAGGGAGGAATTGGACGACTGTGGGATAGACAATGATACTGGTGAGGAGTGAGCTTCTTGGATCAAGTAGACACATGAGACTATGTTGGCATCTCCTGTCTGAAGGGGAGATGAGAGGGTGGAGGGGGTTAGCGGCTGGCCGAATGGACAAGAAAAGAGAGAGTGGAGGGAGGGAGTGTTCTGTCTCATTAAGGGGAGAGCAACTAGGAGTGTATAAAAAAAAAAAAAATTTTTTTTTTCGGAGTATATAGCAAGGCGTATATAATCGAGTCAAGGGCACTGGGTTTGGGTTATATAAATTTTTATTTGAGAGACTGACTTGATTTGTAAACTTTCATTTAAAACACAATAAAAATTAAAAAAAAAAAAATCCTCACTAGTGGACCAGTAAGCAGCATCTTGATAAAACAACAACAAAAGCCCTTGTCATGGAGTCAGTTCCAACTAATAACGACCCTAAAGGACAGAATAGAACTGCCCCTTAGGGTTTCAAGGAGCAGCTAGTAGATTCGAACTGCCAACCTTTTGGTTAGAAGCCAAGCTCTTAACCACTGCGCTGCCAGGACTCCAACATCATGATAAATGAAGAAAATACTGAAGTTGTCGAGGATTCCATTTTACTTGGATCTTTAATCCATACCCATGGAAGCAATCAAGAAATCAAACAACGTATACATTGGGCAAATCTGATGTAAAAGATCACTTTAAGGACTAAGGTGCATGTCATGGATTGAATTGTGTCCACCTAAAATATGTGTCAACTTGGTTAGGCCGTGATTCCCAGTATTGTGTGGTTGTCCTCCATTTTGTGATTTTCCTATGTGTTATAAATCATAATCTCTGCCTGTGGTTAAAGGGGATTAGGGTGGGATGCAATACCCTTGCTCAGGTCACATCTCTGAGCCAATGTAAAGGGCAATTTCCCTGGGGTGTGGCCTGCACCACCTTTTATCTTACAAGAGATAAAAGGAAAGAGAGGCAAGCAGGGAGTTGGGAACCTCATACCACCAAGAAAGCAGTGTCTGGACCTGGAGTTCCTGTGTGGAGAAGCTCCTAGTCCAGGGGAAGATTGACAACAAGGACCTTCCTCCAGAGCTGACAGAGAAACGCTTTCCCTGGAGTTGATCCCCTAAATTTGGGCTTCTGTCCTACTGGACTGTGAGAAAATAAATTTCTCTTTGTTAAAGCCATCCAATTGTGATAATTCTGTTATAGCAGCACTACATGACTAAGACAGTGTGCCTGACCCAAGCCAAGGTATTTTCACGTGCCTCATGTGCATTCGAAAGCTGGACAGTGAATAAGGAAGGCTGAAGAATTGATACCTTTGAATTATGGTATTGGTGAAGAATAATGAATATACCGTGAACTTCCAGAAGAGCAAATCTGTGTTGGAAAAAGTACAGCCAGAATGCCCCTTAGAACCGAGGATGGCAAGTCTTGGTCTCATGTACTCTGGACATGTTTTCATGAGGGACCAGTTCCTGGAGAAAGACATCATGCTTGGTAAAGTAGAGGGTCAGTGAAAAAGAGGAAGACCCTCAACAATGTGAATTGATACGGTGACTGCAAAAATGGGTTTAAACATAGCAACGATTGTAAGGATGGTGCAGGAGTAGGCTGTGTTTTGTTCTGTTGTACATGTGATTGCTGTGAGTCAGAACTGACTCAAAGGCACCTAAGGACAACAACAAAGCATGCCTGGGAGATAGCCCCGGCTGCTAATGCTGCTAATGTTCTCTGTGGGGGAGGTCCATTCTTTCTAAACTTACATTCTTCTTCTTATGTGGCTGAAGCATAGGCCCAGCAGAAGCTCCTACCCTTTAGCAGTAGATGGAAGCACAATTTTGGAACCTGAAGTCTGGACACTACCTGACCCTGAGGGCCTCAAAACTCTGTCTCTGTCTTCACCTGCACAACAAGTGCAAATGCTCACTCACGGGCAAGAACAGTATACCCATTATTCTTTCAAATGCTGGGAACTCTTTAGAATTCAGTGTTTCTAAATCTTAGCACACCCACCATTCCTCTCCCCCTCCTGCCCAGACCCTGGACTGAGAGTTACTGTGCAAATATCTGTGAAAAATTTTATGTTTTTATAACATTTTATTGGGCATATTTTCAAAGGTACTCAAAAGTTGAAAGAATATTCTAATAAACCTCGTTTACCTATCTCCCAGCTTCAATAATCATCAGTATTTTGCCAGTCTTGTTTATCTTTACACGCACACACACACACACACACAACTGCCATGCTGTTATTAGAATTAACAGTAACTCCTTAACATCTTCTAATATCCCATCCATTTAAAATGTCCCCAGTCATGGTCTTAAAAGCTAGCAAGTAGCCATCTGAGATGCATCAATTGGTCTCAGCCTACCTGGAGGAAAGGAGGATGAAGAACACCGAAGACACAAGGAAAATATGAGCCCAAGAGAAAGAAAGGGCCACATAAACCAGAGACTCTATCAACGTGAGACCGAAAGAACTAGATGGCGCCCGGTTACCACCAGTGACTGCCCTGACAGGGAACACAACAGAGAAGCCCTGATGGAGCAGGAGAAAAGTGGGATGCAGACCTTAAATTCTGGTGAAAAGACCAGACTTAATGGTCTCACTGAGACTGGAGGGACCCCAGAGGTCATGGCCCCCACAGTTTCTGTTAGCCCAAAACAAAAACCATTCTTGAAGCAAGCTCTTCAAAGATTAGACTGGACTATAAGACATAAAATGATACTGGTGAGGAGTGTGCTTCTTGGCACAAGTAGACACATGAGACTGTGGGAAGCTGCTGTCTGGAGGCAAGATGAGAAGGCAGGGAGGGACGGGAGCTGGTTGAATGGACACAGGAAATGTAGGGTGGGGAGAAAGAGTGTGCTGTCACGTTGTAGGGAGACCAGCTAGGGCTACGTAACAATGTATGTATAAGTTTTTGGCATAAGAAACTGACTTGAATTGTAAACTTTTACTTAAAGCAAAATTGGGGAAAAAAATGTCCCCAGTCATTTTAAAAGTATTGTTTACTTGAGTTGTTCAGATCAGGATCTAAGTAAAGTTGATACATTGCATTTTTTGTTGTTGTTGTTGTTATGTTTCAAAAATCCTTTATCAGGAAAGCTTTTGAGCTCAGAAAAATAGTGTACCATAGAATTAGGCTTTGTATGTATATTTATTTAGATGTGGTAGTTGGTGGTTACTGTGACAGGAGAGGGTTGTAGCTATTTTAAGACCTTAAAATGATGTTTCTGTCTATGACAAGTATTTACTGTTTCTAAAACCACAGGCAAAGAGCGTAGTTGCTAAGTATTTTAATTGCAGATTTGTCATTCATCGAATTCTCATTCTGGGGGAAAAAAAAAAAAAACTAGTCAACTCCCTAACTGAAAGGAAAGAATCAAAACCCAAATTTACAAGTCACAGAAAATAAGGTATCTGTGTCGCTATAGAGTCGCTATGAGTCAGAATCGACTCGACGGCAGTGGTTTTTGGGTTTGGGTGTTAACTGTGCTCATCAGTACCTACTGCTATCTCAGTAACAGAGTGTAAGTTGTAATGGTTTATGGTTGAGTCTATTTTTTTTTTATACGGTTTCTGCATAGAAAGTTTTAGTTTTATAGCCATTTTAAATGGTACACCATAATCTCCTTAAGCTGTAAATATATTCACTGTTAACGTTTCTTGTCGTGTTTGCAATTCCTGGTCTCATTTGATCAAAACTTCCTGATATTTTAGTTATAATCATATGCTATGTATTATATCTTTTCCAATGATGTCATCACATATGCATCATTGGCTTTGAAAAGAAATATCTTCAAATTGTTAAGGAAGAGTAAGTCTTTACCTGTGTGATTAATATCTTCAACTTCGACTCCCTTTTCCCACTGTTAAATATTATACATTTTTAAGAAATATTTTTGAAGAAAATTCTTTCATTTAAAAAGCCCTCTTCCCAAACAGATGAAAGATTTTCATGCAGTCCAAAGCAACTTGATGACGTGCTCATCAGAGAAGCTAGTAATGTGGTAGTTAGAGAAAATGAGATGGAAAACGGGGGGAAAAAAGCTATTTTCGGGAGATTAATTTTATGTTTACAGAAAGGTTGCAAAGACAGTAAACCTAGTTTTCCCATACCCCTCACTTAGGTGCCTCATTGTTAATACCTTACATTATCGTGGTCCACGTGTCAAAACTAAGAAACTAACATTGCCTAAACACCAGACTTTTTTTTGGATTTCACCAATTTTTCCATTAATGTACTCTTTCTGCTTCAGGGTCCAGTCCAGAGTACCATATTTCATTTAGGTGACATGTGTCCCTAGTCCCCTCTGGTCCTTGACAGGTTTTCAGTCTTTCCTTGTTTGTCATGGCCTTGACAGTCTTGAGGAGCGCTGGACAGGTATTCTGTGTAATGTCCCTCAATCTGTGTTTGTCAGTTGTTTTTCTTATGATGGGATTATGGATTTTCCAAACGACTACAGTGCTGATCAAGTGTCTTTCTCATCACATGTCATGGAATACGTGATATCCATTTGACGTCACTGGTGATGTTAACCGTCATCACTTGGCTAAGGTAGTGTTTACCAGGTACTTCCAATGTAAAGTGACTTTTTCCCTTTCCCTACTCTGTTCTTTGGAAGAGTGGCAGTAAGTTTGGCCCACCCTCGAGAAGCGGGGAGGTGGTTGGGAGTTAAGCTCCACTTCTGTAGAGTATTTACACATATTATTTGGAATTCTTCTCTAAGAAAGATTTGTGTTTTCTCTCGCATTTAATTATCTACATCAGTATGAAGTCATATATATTGACTTTATTCATTGGGTTATAATCTAATACTATGTTTTTTATTTTGTTGCTGAAATTGTATCAGCAGTTCTTTCAGGTTGGATCCTGTGTCCCTTTGACATAGCCCCATCTTTTTGTTTTTTGAGTACTTCCTTACTTTCTAGTACTATAAGATGCTCCAGGCTTAGTTTGTATTTCCTTTGCTCCTGTCCTGGAATCAACCATAACTCTAAGGAGCCCTTGCTCCTTTTATTACAGGATGGTATTCAGAAATCAAGATTTGGATGCCAAACTTGCTGGTAGCTACTTGGAATGTCATTGCTCTAGGCCATGTTAGCAGACTAAATTAGGTAGTATATGTATGTATGCTAACGAGTGTACAGTATATGTATGTATGCTAACGAGTGTACACATACATGCCTATAATTGTTTCTGTGTTTGTCTATATATATAAGATGCCAAACATGAATTCATAGTGATGCCTCTGACTCTAATCTAATACCATAGGATTCATTCTAGCCTTCCTTTCTTGTTTATCTGTAACCTCCCACTCTGAAGCGGAGAAACTTTGTTCCCACCATCTACCATTCACTCCATTATTTGTTCAACTCCAGTATACATGGAAAGCAGTTTCACAATTGTTAAGCTGTACTCATGAGAACAAATTTACCAACTTTAGTACAGTCTTTATGTACAGTTCCTTTGTCTATAGCCTTATAACTTCAAGTGAAAATATTTTCCAAATTTACGTAGGACAGTAAATAGAAACTTTTTAACAGCAGTTACTCAAACCATAGTTTTTATAGTAAACCAATAATGCCACTGGCTTTATCTTAGAAAGTCATGGACTACATTTGACAAGAGAGGAAAAATAAAGAAATATATTTCAACTCAAAAAGCAGTTGAGGAAAGAAGAAAACCTTTTTTCCTCCCACAGTTTATCCATTGGAGTCCCTGGGTGGTGGAAATGAGTTAACATGCTCAGCTGTTAACCAAAAGGTTGGTTGTTTGAGTCTACCAGGGGCATGTCAGAAGAAACGGCTGGTGATCTACTTTCATTGAAAACCTTATGGAGCACAGTTCTACTCTGACACACATGGGGTCACCATGAGCTGAAATCGAATCTGTGGCAACTGGTTTGTTTGGCTTAAGCACAGACCTGACTAGACTCTGATCCCTGACTTTCTTGGTCATATTTACCAATTCTTCCTTCACCTTTGATGTTCCCAATGTTCAGCTTTAAGGTTTCTCATCTATCCTTATTTTCTCTTTGATGAACTCTTAAAGATGGCCAGACCTCATTAAATAAACCCAGTCCAACCATACCTTGCCTGTGCAACAGAAAGGGCCTTTTAGAACAGCGTCTAGTCCACATGATCCCTCTGAGCTCTTGATTATTGTCACCTTTTTATTCTCAGAGGTCATACCAAAGGAAGGACAGAATTGTAAACAAGATCATGAAAGTTTGGAACATTTAGCTGAATCCTTATATATGTCCTCTCATATATCTCAGGAGTTCCATTGATAAGTGTAAAGAGCTTGCAAATTATATCATTAACCTGCCACCCACACACACACAGAATACCACACAGTCCAAACATTGAAGGAGACCTCATATTCCGACTACAGTCTAATGCCTCAGTCAATTTAGAATAAGCTGTGAGGAATGCTGCCAAGTTGTTCAACTTCAGGATGTTGTCAGGCTAAATTCTAGGCAATTCGGGGAATTCGAAGCACGTTTGTATACTCCACATGCAGCTCTTAGTCATTCATCATGATGTAAAAATGTATTCCATAAAATTCAAGAACAATGTTATTTAAAATGACATTGAAGAAAATAAAGATGAAATCAGCATGGTACCGCTATGTGATAATGCTAACATTTATGACAGCCTGGACAATAGTCAAACTTAAATATCATCGAGCTGAACGGTGATAAAACTACTAATACCTACTTATTGCCCAGATGTGAGTTTTTTTTTCCTCAATGTTCATAATCAGAGTCATCCCACATTCAGTCCTCTGTTACAATCAAACTCCTCTTTTGACACTCTTGCTGAATCCCTCAAAATTAGTTTTGAAGATTAATGTAATTACTATCACTAAATTGTACACCTGAAAAATGTTGAATTGGCAAATGTGTTTTATATATATATATATATATATTTACAGCAATAAAAAATAAATTAGATTTGAAGGTTGGACAGGCACACAATCTTTTCCTCAAATAAATGAGCAGCCCAAATTTTTTTTGGCCAGGAATTGAGATTTAAATTTACAAGATGGACTAATTAATTTTAAAGACAGTTTAAATGCTTTAGCTTGCATTTCACTCCAAGGAAATTGTCATTAGTTAGGATGCTTTAAGCTACATGTAAAAGAAATCCTGACTCAGACTTATTCAAATAATAAGGGCAGTTATTAGCTCAAATAAGAAGTCCAAAAACCTCTCAATTCTAGCTGCACATTAGAATCACCTTGGAAACTTAAAAAAAAAAAAAAAGTACTGGTAAAATAAGAACGAGATTGGAATCTCTGAGGTGAGCCAGGGCATTGGTAAGTATTTCAAGCTTTCTAGGTTATCAAAATATGTGATCAAGGTTTAAAACCACTGACTTAGAAGCTAATCAGTGTCTTTAAGGACCCCAGTTCTTTCCATTTCTCTGCTCAGGTGTGCATTATCCAATAGGCCAGGTAAGCATGGTGCTTCCCTTGCTTACCAGATCATCTGTAGTGAACTATTTCAGATTTTTTCACCACATTAGAGATTCGACACCTGTCTCTCTCCCAACCCCACAGCACCTTCTAGAGAATCAAAACCTCTCTTCAAATTTACTGTCCCTGAAAGGGGCAGGTGACCCAGAAAGCAAGGTAAACACAGGCTTAACTTGTGCTAATTCACTAATCTCAAGTGGCCCTGCTGGCCATCCTCAGAATAAGCCCTTCCTCCTGGAAGCTACCTCTGTTCTAGAGAAAGAAAGACCATGTCTGCCTGGGGCACTCACAGGGAACTAAGGTCGCTGGCAGATGTTTGAGGGAGGGGCGAATGTATATATTTTGTGTATCCTTCCGTCGCTGGGTTCAGCTAGGTGCAATTTTCTGCATTCACCTAGTGCCACTTGTGGGCAGAATTGCGCATAAGCAAATGTGAAATTTATGTCATGCTCAAATTGTTTCCCTAGGAAGCCAGTCTCCTTGGAACAAATTCACATTTTCAAAACAGGCATTATAATACTAGAACTGACGTTACACTGAATTTGACAGGCAGCTTCTGAATTTGGTGGATGGGGGAAATGAGGGCATAGAAATACTATAATTTTTTTGTAATTTTTCATTCTCATTTTAGTAACTGTCCTGTGTTAGAGATTTTAGAATAAATTCACTTTATTAATGGTCACATGCATCCAAAGTATTTCGTGACACCAGCTTGTTCCCTGTGAGGGTCTGACTCCATGTCAGAATTCCACAGAGGCTCCTTCTCCCAAGGATAAGTCCCAGGATTTTGAGCATGGCCCCCGAGGCCCTCCAGGATCTCACCCTGTGCGGCCTCATCAGCAGCCCTCCCTCCAGCTCCTCCTCAGCCCTTCAGGAATGCACACCTGTGTCAGTTCCCACAAACCAGCTGTGCTGTCGCCTGGCTCTGTGCTCTTGCTCTGTGCAGTGTCTTCTAACCAAAATGACTCATGTGTCCACAAAACTCTTAGAGTTCTTTCCAAGTCTTAGCCCAAGCACATGTGTCCTAAGGAGCCTTCCCTGCCACCCTCTGAAAGCTTTAAGTACTTGCAGCAGGTAGCTGGGTCTAGTTAAGCTTGCAGATTCCAGACCTAGAAGCAGCATCTTGGAATGGGGGCAGGGAGGTGTGTCCTACATATCTGCAAATGCTTCCTCTGCTTTAAAAGTTGGAGAACCACTCGTGTTCAGTTATGACCTTCCAGGCACTTGTCTCTATCACCCGTGCCAGATATTGTGTCTGGCACTCAGTAAATGTTTAGGAATGAATGAGTGATTTGGGGAGTTTCTGTGCTCTGGAAGAATTCAGATGTATTAGGCTTTACTCTGGCTCCTCTAGGGCCTGAAGTCACCTCATTTCTCAGTGGCATTCACCAGCCACATATAAAAGCTAATAGGTACTGCTGAAATATAGTAAACAGAATTACTATTAGTTTAAAGGATGAATTAATAAAAGTACAGTAGGCATGTGTAAAAACAATGTGGTAACAGTGTTTGACCTCCTGTCTTTTCACAAGGGGGAAGGAGAATCAGGATCCACAGCCCAAGGCTGGTTCCTGTGAAGCCGAGCTCAGACATGCCTCCTCCCTCCACCATCTTTACTAATTCTGACACCAACCATCCCTCCCGTGGCACTCTCCACTTCTCTGCCGGATTCCATAATTCACTGCGGTGGCCACACAAAAGTCACATACCATACTCATGATTATGGAGTTTATTAGGGAAGTAACAGTTAAAGTTCAGGCTCGGGAACGCTCTGGATACAGTTCTTCCAGCAGGACAGCCTCTGCCCGGCCGTGCTTGCAGGCACATCTCTCTCTGGCCCTAGGCCTCTGCCCAAAGGCACTGAGCTTTCTCTCTCTGGGCCAGGAAGCCCACCTCGCTGTCTCTGCTGCCAGGTCTCTCCTGCCACCACTTTTTTTTTTTTTTTTTTTTTTACCACCTTTAAGGTTATAGCATACTCTCTGTCTTGTTCTCCTGCTTCCAGGAGCTTCTCAGTGCAGTGATCCAGGGTCCAAAGGACATGCTGGCTCCCGGCTGTTCTTCCTTGGTGGTGGTGGGATCGTCTCTTTTCTGCCTCTGGGGTGGCTCATTTCAAGCCCAGCAGGATGGCAAAACTGACCAGTCCCTTTGGTGTGCCACAGCTACCCTGTCAGACAGTCACGCCCAGTCACTTGGTCTAAAAAGGCCACACAAAAGTGATCCATCTCTCTGCAGTACATAGAACAAACCCGATAATTTAGAGACTTATTTATTTCTTTTTGTTGTTGTAGTTCTTTCTAGAAATCTCAGAATTCATAGTGTTTGTGCTAGAAGAAAGATCAAAGCCATTCCAACTCTTGGTTTCCCTTACCAATCGTAACTTAAATGTCTTGAACCATGCTCTATCCTCGGCTTGGATTTGCTGCCAGGTGCAGTTTTTTGTTTGTCTCTAATGGGGCATTATGGAGGTCGGTCAGCCCAGAAAATGGTGGTACAAGGGTGCACATTTCATTCTCACACAGGTCAGTTAGCTTTGCCATAAGAAAACAGCCTTGGCCAAAGCCCTTCTATCTAGGCCAGCCATTGTGCAGACGCCTACATTTGGTGCCAGGAGCAGCAGGGGATTTCGAGAAGATAGCTTTGCCCAGCCAGCAATGCGATGAGAAATTCAGCAGGAGGCCCCAGTGCTGGGTGTGTGGTTTCATCAGTTCATCTGATCACGTGTAAGTGGAGAGGGGAAAACCCTTGTGCTGATTGGCTTGGTGGAGGAGAGAGCTATTCTGGTTTACAGAAGATTGGTCAGGTTGCCTAATTGTAAAAATAGAGCATGGAGATGATAGCCTAGAAGTCCAAAAGATGGGAATATTCTCCACAAATGCCATTTGATTAGACTCCTATAGATAAGCCTTTCCAGAAGAGACCTTTTTTCCCAGTTAAAATGTTCAAAAGACAGAAGATTGCATTCATAACTCTGTGTAACACTTATACGTTTCGAATTTTAATAGGCTAGGAAGTTCCGTTATGTTGTACATAGGGTCATTAAGAGTTGGAACTAACTCAACAGCACGTAACAACAGGAATTTACTAGGACATACCATATGCATATAGTTATTTAAACAGCAACTGTAGGACTTTCACAAATAATAACATATGTAACTAGGCAAGTGAGGTTTGATTCTTCTTCTGGTTACACCATTGTGAATTTAGTCCTAGTTAAGATTTTATTTTTAATTCCCAGTATGTTTATTTCAGGATTGTAATGTTACTGGGTTCACTTTAGCAGGTATAGCACATGATCCTATTTACTGGTACCATTCTTGTCTAATTTATTCTATTTATTGTTTTTCTGTTGTTCTAAAACTGCATAAAGCAACTTCTAAAAGGCAAAGTTAGATTAAAATAGCACAAAATGTTGAAATGGCAATAGGATAAAAGCATGTCTCTAACGGCTAAAAGTATTAAGTACTACTTATTATGATTATTATAAAAATATCTTCAGAATGCCAGGGATGAATTGAAACACTATGGATTATGGATGTGTTTACTGGCATGTTTTCTTTACTGGCATTCATCTTTTCTTCTGTGATACTTATACACAGCCTCTGTTTATCAAAAGTTACAGAAGTGAACATGTATAATCCAACAAAATTAATTTGTATTTGGCTTCAAAATAAGTACTTGTGTTTATATTAGAATAAGCTGATGCCTGCTAGCCTAAGAATTAGCTCAAAATAGGGTAATGAAGCTGTTCTGTACAGAGCTGATTCAGGGAGGTTGGAAGGCTATCTTGCAAGCCCATCAACCTGCTTCTCTCCTTCGAGCATCTTACTCCATGTTGAGAAGAAGTCTTTTGGACTACTACCAAGTATGTATCTAACTGTGCAGCCATCTGTTAAAACTGCCTTAGAGCAGGGAGGTAGTAAGTGTTTCACAATCTTCCCAGAGCTAGTAGAAGCTGTGTTCATAAGTAAAAAGAAGACAGGAGATGAGTAGGCTAAATCCTTGCCACTCAAAACAAAGTGTGGTCCACAGGCCAGCTGCATAGCCATCACCTGGAGCTTGTTAGAAATGCAGACTCTCAGGCTCCACCTCAGACTTAATAAAGGCTGCATTTTAACACGATTCCCAGGTGATGTTTGTGCATATCCCAGGTTGAAAAGAATTGGTCCAAGTAATACTAACTGAATACAAAATCAGAAACAAGCTTTTTCCACAGGTAACACAAGCTGCAAATATATCGCAGAGTGAACATGTTCATACGGACGATGGCTAAGTGCTGAAGGTTACAGTGTTTTTCACGTACTGAACGCTGTTCTAAGCATTTCATGTGTGTTAAAACCAAATGCCATCGAGTCAATTCCAACTCATAGCAACCCTATAAGACAGGGTAGAACTGCCCCATGGAGTTCCCAAGGAGTAGCTGGTGGATTTGAACTGCCGACCTTTTGGTTAGCAGCCAAGTTCTAAATCACTGCACCAGCAGAGCTCCCGACATGCCCTAGCTCCTTTAATCCTCACAGGTCATCTCTATGAGGTCGGAGCTATGTTACCCCTCATTTTACAGCTGTGGAAATTGTATAGAGAGGCTGTGGTTAACTCCATCTACAAAAAAAAAAAGTTACTAGTCATGACTAGGCAAGAGGAACTTTCTGCCTTATCAGGAAGAGCCAAAAGAATAAAATGGAATCAGAAAGATCTTTTTTTATTCCCTCAATAAAAATTATGAGAGGCAGTTGAATAAGCAAAAGGATATTTCTTCCTGTTAATTTTGTGAACCTTACATGTTCTATTTTTAAAATAGCATTTATAGTCCGTTTTTTTTTTTTATCCCCTATATCCCCTCCCACGGCAAGCACGTGATCTGGGGTAATTATTTTCACCTGCCAACAAGACTGCAAAAGAGATTTTTAACTTTTTTCACATGTAAACCAGTGGCGGCGAACATGGATTTGATAGGTTTTGGTGAACTTTAGGGATGTGCTATGAGTTAAGTTGAAGTTTGGTGGAGAAAATTTTTACGTGGAAAAAATAAGTTTCTTCTTATACTTTGTGGCCCTGCCCTAGAGTTCCTGGGCCGCTGCAGGGGAGGTGCTGGGATGTTCTCTCCGTTAGCACTGGCTGAAGCAGCATGGTCAGAGAGCAGCTGGGCTGGCCGAAGCCAGCTCGTACTCCTCCGGACCACTCCAGTGTTAAGGAAAGTGATATTTAAATTTGTGAAATATGTTGTTGTTAGTTGCCATCAAGTTGGCTCTGACTCATGGCGGGCGATCTTGTATGCAAGAGAAGGAAACGTTGCCTGGTCCTGCGCCATCTTCATGACCGTTAGTATGTCCGAGTCCATTGTTGTAGTGCCTTTCAACATAGGGGCCCATCTCCCAGCACTGTATCAGACAATACTGGGTCATGATTTATAGGGTTTTCACTGGCTAATTTTTAGAAGTAGATCGCCAGGCATTTCCTCCTAGTCTGTCTTAGTCTGCAAGCTCCTCTGAAACCTTTCCAGCATCGTAGCAACAAGCAGGCCACCACACGTTTATCCACCACAGTAGGATAAACAGACAGACGTAAAATATATGGGGACAGTATTCTTCAATGTAGTGGTTTTCATTCAAGTTGGAGAAAACTAAAGCAGTAGGAAATCATACAAGATACTGTTGAATTTAGGTTTTATTTTCATGATAAATATAAGCCACAACAATAAGCAAGCAAATGCCTTTGTTCTGCACTAGAATAGGCAAGAAGGCACATCTCCATTAAGGTAGGACATGGGCATGGAAAGAAGTCTCAATGATTATTATGAAAACCCCCATCCCATCAGGACAGCTTAGGTGTCCACTGGTGGTCAGCATCCCAGTAATGGGACATAGTGCTGTCTTGTTGGCTGAGAAATAATGAAGGCTGCTAGCATGAATTCCACTACTGGCTAGCTGCCTAGCCATATTAAAGTTTCTTTATTTGTAAAAATAAGGGGTAGAAATAAATATCTGTAAAGTCAATTCAGGCTCTGGAATGCTGTGATTTGGTAGCATAGAATTTGACACCTTGAGCTTTCAATTTCTGTTTGAAACTTTTAAAGGCTATGTCCATTCATATTTAATATATGTTTGTGTCCTTTATAAATATGGTATTTATTTTATTTTCTGGGAAAGTTTGTAGGCATTTTTATTTATTCTTTATCTCCACATCCTTTCATGTTATTGTTAGGTCCCATCAAGTTGGTTCCGATTCATATGTACAACAGAACAAAACACTGACCTGGTCCTGTGCCATCTTCATGATCATTGTTACACTTGAGCCCATTGTTGCAAACATTGTGTCAGTCCATCTTGTTGAGGGTCTTCCTCTTTTTCACTGACCCTCTACTTTGCCAAGCATGATATCCTTCTCTGGGGACTGATCCCTCCTGCTACCCCAAAAAAAAACAAACCCATTGCCGTCGAGTCGATTCTGACTCATAGCGACCCTATGGGACAGAGTAGAACTGCCCGATAGAGTTCCAAGGAGCGCCTGATGGATTCGAACTGCTGACTTCTTGGTTAGCAGCCATAGCACTTGACCACTGCGCCACCAGGGTTTCCCCTCCTGATGGCATGTCCAAAGTACGTGAGACCAAGGCTCACCATCCTCGCTTCTAAGGAGCATTCTGGCTGTACTTCTTCCAGGACAGATTTGTTTACTCTTTTGGCAGCCCATGGTATATTCAGTTTTCTTTGCTAACAGGTAATTCAAAGGTCAATTCTTCTTCAGCCTTCCTTATTCATTTGCATGTGTCTAGCTTTCACATGCATATGAGGCGATTGAAAACACATGGCTTGGGTCAGGTGCACCTTAGTCCTTAAAGTGACATCTTTGTTTTTTAACACTTTACAGAGGTCTTTGCAGCATATTTGTCCAATGCAGTGTGTCATCTGAATTCTTGAGTGCTGCTTCCATGGGTGTTTATGGTGGATCCACGTAAAATGAAGCCCTTGACAACTTCAGTCTTTTCTCCGTTTATCATGATGTTACATTCTTTCTTGGCAGCCTATAAAAAACAACATTGAAATTCACAGTCCAGGAAAGCACTTAAGATTTGCACATTGGAGAAAATATTGTCATTCTTTACTTTTTCACAAGTTATTTCATTAAGTTGTTCTTACTGTTTAGTGTTGTTTAACCCATTGCCCTCTAGTTGATTCCGACTTACAGTGACCCTCTAGGACAGAGTAGAATTGCCCCATAGAGTTGCCAAGGCTGTAGTCTTAGGGAAGCAGACTGGCATCATCATTTTCCCGCAGAGCAGCTGATGAGTTTGAACACTCCATCTTTCGGTTAGCAGCCAAATGCGTAGTGTTGTTTAGAGTAGTTTAATTTCCAATCAATTTTGGTCATTTAAAAATATTAACACCTCTTATTACTCAACTTTTATCTTTTTTCTCTTATTTCCTTATTTATTATGGTATTTGAGTAATAATTTGATTTTCTAATTACAAAAATACGGTACAATATCATTGTAGAAATGTCAGGAAAAGAAAGGAAAAAAAATCACCTATAATCCCACCATTTGGAGAAAACCAATATAAATTCTTGGGTGGATATCTTTCCATAATTTTTTTTTGTGCATTCTTTTTTCAAAAATAGAATCATTCTTTACCTGCTATTACTTTGTGACTTATTTTTCCGATTAATAGGATATGTTGTTAAATATTCTTCTATAAGAGCATTTTTAAAGGTTATGTAGTATTCTGTTTATAAATGTACCACAAGTTACCTAAGTTACCTATCATAGGACATTTTGTGTGTGTGTGTGTGTGTGTGTGTATTTTGCAATGAGTGTGTGACAAACATCCTGGAGTTGTTTTTGCACATATCTATAAATATTTCCTTGGAAAAAAATCCTAGGCTTATATTAATTATCAAGAGAAAACAAGATGGCTATTGAGTGTTTACCGTGTGCCAAGCACTGTACAAAGTACTTCATCTGAAAAATACATAATTTCAATCCTGCAACAATCATGTGAGGTAGAAATTATTATTATCCTCATTTTATAGACAATAAACTGAGGTTTAGAGAGCTTTATTTTCTGGTCAAAGTCACAGTGATGGTTAAGTGCCAGGCCTAGTATGTACTGATTCTAAGGCTTTTGACTCATAACGCTTTTGACTCATATATTCCAGATTGCTCTCCAGCATGGCTGACTGCCTTACGTGCCCATACGACTTATTTTTAGAATCCTAAAAAGTCTTCTTTGTGTTCCTCTTCCGTTTTTTTCTGGTGGTGTCTTCCTCTGCTGGGACCATATGCTCAGATTTGGATTTCATCCACACCATGTGTGTGTGTTTTGCCCTTGTGTACACCACAGCTTCCACAGAACATCCATGGCCTTCCCACTTTTTCTCCCTCCAGACTTTCCGCTTCCTTCACTTCCCACTTCTCATTCCCCCATCTGCTTGGAAAAGACTGGGCATCTTTCCTATCTTCTGGTTGCTATATTTAGCCTGTTCCTCCTGCCTGCAGTCAGTGTCGGTTCCCTTGTCTGCTTCTCTTGTGATCTGAGGAGACCTACTTGGAAGCTAAGCAGAACTCCACCTGCTGCTCTTCCCTTCCCCCTTCCCCCCAAAACAGGACCCCGGACAAAGACACTGCTGAGGCCTGTGTAATCATCTGTGAGCTTGCTCTGTGCCAGACGGCGGGGGCCACAGCAGTCTGCAAGCCAAACCCTGACCCTGAAAACGTAATTATCTGCAGCAAAAATGTAATAAGGCTGATTGTTTAAAAACTAATCTCCCCTCCCCAGGGCTGGAATAGTGCATGTTTCTTTGCTTGTTTTTTAACACACAACAGGCCCTGAGAGGTCATGGCCAAACAAACTCTCCTCCCTTTCCCTATTACCTGCGTGGCCCCAGAAAACCCTGTCTTGGGTCCCAACCCTAAACCCCATTATCTCCCTTGGGCACTTTAACTTCGGAGCTTTAGGTATCACCACTATGCAAAAAACTCTTTAAAAATTATATTTTCAGCTTTGTTCTCTCCCTTTCTCTCTTTCTCCTTCCCGTTCTGTCCTCCCCCCTTTGGTCACATTTTTCTAACACGCTGTAAACATCCTAACCCGAAGGTTCCACCGGCATCTCAAAATCAGTATCTCCAAGCCCATGTGTGCCACCCTCTGTCTGAAGCTGTTTGCACCCCATCCTCCCTCCAGCATGCAGGCCTGAGACCTCAGAACCAGCCTTGATGGCTTTCCCTCCCTCTGCCTCACAGCCAGTTGATTACTAAATTCCTTCTCCTTTCTCTCCAAAGACACCAGCCTGGTGAAGCACTTAATGCCCTCTTCTCAGGGGCAGTCTCAATCTTGCCAGCTGTCTGTCCAGCCTCCAGATCCTCCAATCGTTGCCATAGTGATCTTTATAAAAATGGGATCACCAATTTGTCGTAGCACCCCTTAGTCTTGCAGCCACGCCGTCCGTGATACGGCTGCACCCTTCCTGCCAAACCTCAGCTCCTGCTGTTCCCAGGCTTTCACCTGGTACAGTGACTGGTCCTCACCCATGCCTTACACTGTCCTGCCTCCACACCTTTGCTTACCAGATCCCTGCCTCCTAAAACAGCCTTAGCCACTGTTTCTTTTGAATCGAGCCCCTCTTCTTCAAGACCCCTCAAAAATGGTGTGCCCTCCAGAAAACCTGTTTTCGTTTCCACCTCCACCAATTGGAAGTCCTCTGCCCTCCCCAGAGTTTTGCAGGCTCCTGTTCCATGTCTTTTCTCAAGAACTTACTCTTGTCTTGGCTTTTTTTTTTTTTAAGAAAAACAACTTAAATTTTAATGAGATAAACGTTTGGATTTTACTTTATAGGAACACAGGTATTTCATTTTAAAAAGCCATAATTTGCTTCATGCCTAAAATAAGAAGAATCCTGTACACTTATTTGATAGATTAACAGCAAGATTTAAAAAATAGTTTACATTCAGTGGCAGCTCTTTGTACGTAAAATACTGGCATATTTCAGATGTTAACAGCATATGTTTTCTTTTTAGAAGATTTGTCTTCAAATAGTGAGATAAAACCACTAATGCTTCTAATCTGTAAGCAACGTCAAGAAAGCTATGTCTTGGCTTTGTATACAGGTCTTATCTTCCTCTAAACTTCTAGAGGTCAAAGTCCATGTTCATTTCTTACTGTATTGCCCACAAGGCCTAACACAATGCCAACAAATATATTTGTTAAATAAACAAATGAGTAAGTGAATAAATAATACACAATAAAACTTGTCCAATTATTAACCAAGAAACAGCAGGAAAATGTGGAAGCATTTTATAAAATCAAGACCAAAAAACAGTTTAAACAACTGAGATATATGATATTTGAGTAGAAGTATAATGATGTATCAGCAATAGTGGGGGGAATGGCAGTGTTTAAAAGACAAAAAAAAAACATTTCTTCAGATTATACAGTCAAAACAAAAATCATTCAGCAAATAACAGAACAAAACACAGCCTGAACGTTTTCAAAGGAAGACAATTTAGTAAGCAATTTGGGGTTAGGACTCAATACTGTAATTGGTGAATCTCTGTCAAAGGGAACCGAGATAAGGGTTATCAGTCAGAAAGACAACAGAAATTGAGCAGAAGAAAGAATGTGTACTCACGGTGAAAATGGAAGTAGCAGGCTTAGTGACCTGCATACACCTCCAGAGAATGTGACTTATGGAGAAGTAGATCATGCTTTGTGTAGATGACGAAAGAATCTACCTCATAGATTTGTTGTGAGGATTAAATGAGTTAATATATGCAAAACTCTGTCTGGCATGTCATGATCACTATATGAGGATTAGATGCCAGCTCTTTTCCTCTCCTAATGGAACTCTCCTCATCCTCTGGTCCTTCCTGACAGGGCTGCCAAGTACGGTTGGTCAGGTTGCATGTTGTGGCCTGCATGTGGCTTTAGTTCATAATAGCCTCTCAGTTTCTTGTCTTGCACCTCAGTTTGCTATCTAGAATACATGACAGTGACGGGCTCCTAAGCCCTAATAATCTTTCTGTGCTAAGCTACATACATACAGGTTTTAAAACCAGAGACCAGTGTTTTCCAACAGTGAATCATAAACTTCTGTACTTAAAACACATTTAATTGTTTTAACCTGATTATTTTTAAAATTTTTTTAAAAGAAGAATCACCTTTATTGAGTGTCTACTGTGTGCCAGACACTGCTCTGCATGTGGTTTCCTTTTGTTCTCCCACCTCCTGCTAGTGCAGGTGAGAGGACCAAGACATAAAGGGCTTGTTCAAGTTAGTACAGCCAGCAACTGACAGAAAGAGGATTTGAACCGAGGTGTGTCTACCACACCACACTCTCCTGCTACTCCACAGTCTCTCCTGCAGAGGAAGGCAGACATACATGCAGAAGTTAACGTAATAAGTATTTCTCTTCAATGTCTTATTTATAGGTGAAAATTAAACTAACTGGTTGCTTTCGTAAAATCTCATGGCAATTAGCCAACCATTTGTTTTTGATTACAGAGGACCAGTTTAATGAAAACAAATGACTAAAGCTGTTCATTGGGAGGAGTGTGGAACAGGAGAAGCTAGAAATGTAGTCGGCTCCCATAATTTTAGAAGCTGGATTCTTGGCTCTTTTTTTATACCTGTAATTGTATAATACAGTGAACAGTAAATGACAAGCCACCTTTTGCCTCCAAGTGATTCCATTTCTATATATAAAGTCTGAGTGACAGTTGAAGGGTTTGGGAAAGCTTTAAGATTAAACAAACTCTAGAAGAGTAAAATGCCAGATTTCAAACTTCCAGATGAAAGAGGTTCTTGACCCCTTCACCTTGCTTCAACCAGAGTGGTCCTCTTTTATCTCTTATGAATCGGGCTTTTGTGTAAGCTTTCCTTTGGAAAAAGTGTTTGTATGAACGGAAGGCCGTTTTCTACACTGCAGATTCCACTTGTATCAAGATTGACTCGGGTTTTCTGTGGCACAGCGTACAAAACGCCGTTGATTTGCTCCCACCAGAGCCCTACGGAACGTAGCAAACTTGGACAACGGTGTTTTTCTCTCTCTACCTAGCAAGTGCCTAGGGCTGCCGTGCTCTCCAGGCCTCCCCATACCTGTGTGCAGGTTGTACACTGCATAATTTAGACAGGAGCAGTCTCATCTGTCTTTCTTACAGTAACGTTCCTCCTGATCACAGTGAAGTGTCTTAAGAGGCACCTTTTTTAAAAAAAAAAAAATTTTTATTGTGCTTTAAGTGAAAGTTTACAAATCAAGTCAGTCTCTCACGTATAAACTTACATACACCTTACTACATACTCCCACTTACTCTCCTCCTAATGAGTCAGCCGCTCCCTCCTTCCAGTCTCTCCTTTCATGACCATTTTGCCAGTTTCTAACCCTCTCTACCCTCCCATCTCCCCTCTAGACAGGAGATGCCAACATAGTCTCAAGTGTCCACCTGATACAAGTAGCTCACTCCTCATCAGCATTTCTCTCCAACCCCATTGTCCAGTCCAATCCATGTCTGATGAGTTGTCTTCGGGAATGGTTCCTGTCCTGGGCCAATAGAAGGTTTGGGGACCATGACCGCTGAGATTCTTCTAGTCTCAGTCAGACCATTAAGTCTGGTCTTTTTATGAGAATTTGGGGTCTGCATCCCACTATTCTCCTGTTCCCTCAGGGGTTCTCTGTTGTGCTACCTGTCAGGGCAGTCATCGATTGTGGCCGGGTACCATCTAGTTCTTCTGGTCTCAGGATGATGTAAGTCTCTAGTTCACATGGCCCTTTCTGTCTCTTGGGCTCATAATTACCTTGTGACCTTGGTGTTCTTCATTCTCCTTTGATCCAGGTGGGTTGAGACTCATTGATGCATCTTAGATGGCCACTTGTTAGCATTTAAGACCCCAGACGCCACACTTCAAAGTGGGATGCAGAATGTTTTCTTAATAGAATTTATTTTGCCAGTTGACTTAGATGTCCCCTGAAGCCATAGTCCCCAAAGCCCCAAAGAGGCACCTTTTGAGTGATGTGCTTACCTCCAGCTGTCCAAGGCCCTCACCACCAACAGGCCAGGCCTGTCTCTTTTGAAATGAATCCTTTTTATTACTGTTATTATTGATATAAAAATATAGATAACATAACATTTGCCAATTCAGCATTTTTCACGTGTACAATAACTGGGTGGGTGGGTACAATAACTGCAGGAGATTAAAGCTCCCAAACGTTTTTGCATTTTAAGAGAAGTGGTTGCTAATCCAAATAAAACTAATGTGTAGAGTGATGTGTTTGAGCCAGGAGGCATTTTGTTCCTGGTGTGCTTTGTCCACTCCAGGCTGTCAGTACCCCAGTTGGTAGCCACATGCAAGTAGAAACACAAGCCATAGCTGGACCTCTTCCTTCTAAAAGACTGCCAAGTCCTGGCCTCGGTACAGTTTTAAACTCATCAAGTTGGGTTTTGTGTCTGTAACAGTGAAACAGCGACTTGTTCAGTGAAGGGGATAGGAGAAGGAGACCAGGATAAAAATACCCAGAGCAATTTTATTTATTTCATTAAAAGGCTTTTCTACCTTACATTCCGGTAATTTCTATAACTTTCTTTCTCCAACTTCTAGATTGTAAGCTCCTTTGGAGCAAAGTCTGTAGCATTAACTTTCTCCGGTGAGTCCTGAACTTAGGTCCAGACTGGATAGAGAATTACCTAAGGTCATGTAACTCGTTAATGTCAGAACCAGGAGTAGAACTCAAGCTTTCTCATGTCATATACAAATTTAGTGTTCTTTCTGTTCTACCACTATTTTATTTATCTATTGCTACGTAGCAAATCACACCGAAATTTAGTATCTTAAAACAACACTTATTTCTCACAGTTTTCTGGGTCAAAAATTTGAGCAGGGCTCGGCTGAGCTGTTCTTTGCCCCATGTGGTCTTTACTATGGTCACTGGCTTGGCTAGCATCAGCTGGGTTGGGCCGGAAGATTCAGGAAGGCTTCATTCACATGTCTAGCACCTCTCCTGTCGTCTCTTTATATATGATCTCTCCTCTCTTTCAGTATTCTAGCCAGAACTTTATAGCATGACAACTATCTTCCTCTGTTGAAAGCAGAAGTTGACATGCCTCTTAAATTGGCCCCAGACTGGCATGGCTTAACTTCTGCTACATTCTCTGAATCAAGGCAAGTCACAAGGCCATCCCAGATTCAGGGAGAGGGGAAATAGATTCCACCTCATGGTGAGTTGAGTAACATGCACAGTCAGGGAGGGAAGAGATTGATGGTGGCCATCTTTGGAGACCAAGCACAGCCATAGTTATCCAATATGTAGCCTTCTTCTTCTAATTCCTACAGTGTCCTAATAGAATAGGAAGACTCAAACAGTGCAGAAACAAAGGTGAGAAAGGAGAAGAAAAATGCCCTGAACACCCCATCCTTTTCCACCTTGCTGCCACCTGAAGGGTGAGAAAGGTGGTACCATCTATACACAAAAAAAAATAATAATAATTTTTTTTTTTTTCCAACTGGGCTTTTCATGGTAGCATCTAGTCCTTATTTGCATATCAGAAGAGAGGCTGCTGTACTTTACAAAGTAAAGTATGCTACAGCATACAAAAAGAATGTGGTTAACACATGTATCGTTCTACAGTGGGGTTTTCACAATTTTTTTTTTTTTTTAGAGCTGCTGTTTGTTTTCTGTGTCAAGCACTTAAATGCACACTTGTAAGGGTTGGATCTCCAGGCAACACTTTAAAAACAATACTTTTCAGTGCTGCATATGTGTGTTGTTAAAATGGGATACACCTACAAGTAACCTTTTCAGCTATTATATTTTCATCTGTAAGCCAGAGTATACTCATTCTCTAAGAAAAAGAATACTTCCCTAGATTCTTCTTCTGTTCTTTTCAACCAATGGTTCTTAAGTGAAAGAACAAGCATTTAAGACTGGAAAATCAGTTCTCTGGCCAACCCCAGCCGTGGCAATATCCTTTCTCTGTATCCAAGCTAACGTGATTTAAAACATCCTAAATTACGGAGATTATTCTCTTCCTCAGAAAAAGACTCCTGTAATTGTCTCAATTTCCTTAGGGATTTTTTGTATGTGGTATTTTTTTTCCTATAAAAAAGACTATCCTTCTGTTACATTTAGATTATCTTTTGCCATTTAGATATTTACTCAACCTGGGCTACTTTGTCTTAGAAACAAATAAATAAAATACTCAAGTGTCATATCAAGAGAGAAAATATAAGAACAGCTATTTTTTTTATTGATCAGCTCCTGATGCAAAAGTTTTCCAAGTGCTTTGGGAGATCTCACATTTTAAGAGATTGTTATCATTGTCTCGAAAATGTTGAGATTTGTCTTATACAAATGGAAATCTTTGGTTTCCCAAATGTGTGAGAGGTAAAATGTAGTGTTTTTGTACCAGCTGCCTAGGAAGTATAGTGTGCTGAAATCCCATTTACTCTTCCAATTTGTGTTGCTCAGTATTTATTGAAGTATTTTATGTACCTTTTAATACAAGGTTATATCTGTAGGCACTTGCACATCATACAAAACTCTCATTCAATTAAGAAAAGCTCAGAGTTTTTGAAACCTCCCTTTGACCCTTTCTCTGTTTTGTTGGTGGTGGCAATAAGTTCATTTTTATTTGCTGTTTTATCTAAGACTGAAAAGAGATTGTACATCTTTAAAATGGTTCAGATCATTTAAGGGGCTTTAGGGAATTTATTTGAATGTATTTTTAAAATTTCTCTATCTTTATCCCTTCATTTTAGGAAGAAGAATTAGAAGCCCAAATTTCCTTCCTTCAAGGACAGTTGAATGACCTGGATGCCATGTGCAAATACTGTGCAAAGGTGATGAACACTCATCTTGGTGAGTGAACTGTTTGGGCCCTGCTCTCGTTGTAGCAATGATAACCACTAGCACTGCTGCAGGGTAGGCCCTGTGTTACCTGGATTACCTCACTGAGTCCTCTTCACAGTCCTAGGGCAGAAGGGCTATTTACCACATTTCTATCCCCATTGTACAGATGAGGAAACTGAAGCCCAAAGAGATTAAGAAAATTTCCCAAGACTATGTTACCAGTAAGTGGAGTGGAAATTCAAACTCAAGCAATCTGACTGTAGATCTTAACTCTTTGTGTATGTGTGTTTGCGTGTGTGTGTGTGTGTGTGTACTTTAGGTGAAAGTTTACAGAGGAAATTCGATTCTCATTCAACACTTCGTACACAGATTGTTTTGTGACATTGGTTGTAATCCCCGTGATGTGTCAACACTCTCCCCTTCTCCACCCTGGGTTCCCCGTTTCCATTCCTCCTCTTTTCCTGTCCCTTCCTGCCTTCTCACCTTTGCTTTTGGGCACATGTTGCCCATTTGTCTCATTTATATGATAGAACTAAGAAGCATGTTCCTCACATGTGTTATTGTTTGTTTTGTACACCTGTGTAATCTTTGGCTGAAGGGTGAACTTCAGGAGTGATTTCAGTTCTGAGTCACAGGGGTGTCCAGGAGCCATAGTCTTGGGGTTTTCTCTAGTCTCTGTCAGACCAGTTCAAGTCTGGCCTTTTTTGTTTGTGAATTTGAATTTTGTTCTACAGTTTTCTCCAGCTCTGTCTTGGACCCCGTTGTGATCCCTGTCAGAGTGGTCGGTGGTGGTAGCCAGGTAGTCCCTAAGCCCTTTGGACTAACATTTCCCTTATATCTTTGGTTTTCTTCATCCTCCTTTGCTCAGGACAGGACAGGAACAGTAGATGTATCTTAGGTGGCCACTCTCAAGCTTTTAAGACCCCAGACGCTACTCACCAAAGTCGAATGTAGAATATTTTTTTTTATGAACTGTGTTATGCCAATTGACCCAGATGTCCCCAGCCCTCAGCCCAGCAGCTTGGTCCCTCAGGGTGTTTGGATGTGTCTGTGAATCTTCTGTGACTTTGCCTTGGTCACATTGTGTGGACTTCCCCTGTAATGTGTACTGTTTTTCCCTTCAACAAAGTTAACACTTACCTACTATCTAGTCAGTGAGTTCCCCTTCCCAGTCTTCCCTCCCTCATAACCATCACAGATTGTTTCTTCCTGTGCGTAAACCTTTTCTTGAGTTAGTGTAATAGTGGTCGCATACCATATTTGTCCATTTATGATTGACTTAGTTCACGCAGCGTAATTTCCTCCAGATTCATCCACGTTGTGAGGTGCTTCTCAGAGTCATCATTCATCTTTGTCGTTGTGTGTATGTACCATAATTTGTTTATCCAATCATCTGTTGATGGACACTTAGGTTGTTTCTTTTTGCTATTGTGAATAATGCTACAGTGAACATGGGTGTGCATATGTCTATTCATGTGATGGCTCTTATTTCTCTAGGATATATTCCTGGGAGTGGGATTGCTGCGTCATATGGTATTTCTATTTCTAGCTTTTTAAGGAAGCGCCATATCGTTTTCCATAGTGGTTGTACCCTTTTGCATTCCCACTAGCAGTGCATAAGAGTTCAAATCTTCCCGCAGCCTCTCCAACATTTGTTATTTTGTGTTTTTTTATTAATTAGTGCCAGTATTGTTGAGGTGAGATGGTATCTCGTTATAGTTTTGATAGGGTTGCTATGAGTCTTAATCTACTCGTTGGCAGCAGTTTTTTTTTTTTTTGTAATGGCTAATGATCACCTGCATTTCCTCATGTGTCAGTTAGCTACCCAGATGTCTTCTTTGCTGAAGTGTCTGTTCATATTTCATACCTTTTGCCCATTTTTTAATTGGGTTATTTGTCTTTTTATTGTTACCCTGTTGCAGTATCTTATAGATTTTAAAGATTAGACCCTTGTCAGATACATTATAGCCAAAAAAACTTTTTCCCAGTCTGTAGGTTCTCTTTTTATTCTTTTGGTGAAGTCTTTTGATGAGCGTGTTTAATTTTTAGGAGATGCCAGTTATCTAGTTTATCTTCTGGCATTTGTGTGTTGTTATTTCATATCCTATTTATGCCATGTATTAGGGCACTAGTGTTGTGCCAATTTTTCTTCCATGATCTTTGTAGTTTTTGGTTTTATAATTAGGTCTTTGATCCATTCTGAGTTAGTTTTTGTGTATGGTGTGAGGTATGAATCCTGTTTCATTTTTTTACAGATGGATATTCAGTTTTGCCAGCACCATTTGTTAAAAACACTGTCTTTTCCCCATTTAAGGAGTTTGGGCCTTTGTCAAAGACCAGCTTACAATAGGTGGATGGATTTTCGTCCAGGTTCTCAATTCTGTTCCATTGGTCTATGTGTCTGTCGTCGTATCAGTGTCAGGCTGTTTTGACTACCCTGGCTGTATAGTAGCTTCTGAGATCAGGCAGTGTGAGGCATCCTACTTTGCATTTCTTCAATAATGCTTTACTTATCTGGGGCCTATTTCCTTTCTATATAGTATTAATGATTAGTTTTTCCATCTGGTTAAAGGATGCTGTCAATATTTGGATCAAGATTGCATTCTATCTGTAAATCCCTTTGGGTAGAATTGACATTTTTACTATGTTGAGTCTTCTTATTCATGAGCATGGTATGTTTTTCTATTTATGTAGGTCTGTTTTGGTTTCTTGCAGTAGTGTGTTTTGTAGTGTTCCTTATATAGGTCTTTTACATCCCTGATTACATTTATTACTAATTATTTGATTTTATTAGGTGTTGTTATAAATGGTATTGTTTTCCTGATTTCCTTTTTGTAATTCTCTTTGTTGGTGTATAGGGATTCAACTGATTTTTGTATGTCGATCTTGTATTCTGCTACTCTACTGAATCTTTACATTATTTCCAGTAGTTTTCTTATGGCACCTTTAGAGTTTCCTATGTATAATATCATATTGTCTGCAAATAAGGATAGTTTTACTTCTTCCTTATCAATTTGGATGCCCTTTATTTCTTTTTCTTGCCTTATTGCTCCAGCTAGGACTTTTAGCACAAGGTTAAGTAGGAGTGGTGATAAGGGGCCTCCTTGTCTTGTTCCTGTTCTTAGGAGGAATGCTTTCAGCCTCTTTCCCTTTAGAATGATGTTGGCTCTTGGTTTCATAAAGATGTCTTTTATTATGTTGAGGAATTTCTCATCTATTCCTATTGTATTGAGAGTTTTTTAAATCAGGAATGGGTGTTGGCCTTTATCAAATGCCTTCTCAGCATCGATTCAGTTGATCATATGATTCTTTTCTTTTGTTGTGTTTATGTGGTAGATTAAGTTGATTGATTTTCTAATGTTGAACCATCCTTGCATACCTGGTACGAATCTCCCTTGGTCATGGTGTATTATTTTTTTGATATGATGCTGAATTCTGTTGGCTGGAATTTTGTTGAGGATTTTTGCATCTGTATTCATGAGGGATATTGGTCTGTAATTTTCTTTTTTTGCGGTGTCTTTGCCTGGCTTTGGTATCAGGGTTATGTTGGCTTCATAGAATGAATTTGTTGAGAGTATCCTTTCCTATTCTGTGGTTTGAAATAATTTGAATACTACTGATGTGAGTTCTTCTGCAAATGTTTGGTAGAATTCTTCAGTGAAGCCATCCAAGCCAGGGCTTTTTTTTTTATTGCGGGGTTTTTGTTTTGTTTTCTTTTTACCTTTTTCAATCTCTTTTCTTGGTATGAACCTGTTCAGATTTTCTACCTCAGTTTGTGTTAGTTTAGCTGGGTAATATGTGTTTAGAAATTTTCCATTTCCTCTAGACTGTCAAATTTATTGGAGTACAGTTTTTCATAGTACTCTGTTATGATTCTTTTTAATTCATTTGGATCTGTCGTTATGTCCCCCATCCATTTCTTATTTGGGTGATTTGAGTTTTCTCTTGTTTTTCTTTATTGTCAATTTGGCCAGTGGTTTGTCGATTTTGTTGATATTTTCAAAAGATCGACTTTTGGTCTTGATTTCTTTCTATTGTTTTTCTCTTCTCTATTTTATTTACTTTTGCTCTGATCTTTATTATTTCTTCTTCTGGTAACTGGGCTCTTTTTTTTTCTATTTGTTCCAGTTGTAGTACTAACATTTTGATTTTGACCCTTCTTTTTTGATATGTTGGAAACCCTGGTGGCATAGTGGTTAAGTGCCACGGCTGCTAACCAAAGGGTCAGCAGTTCAAATCCACCAGGCGCTCCTTGGAAACTCTGTGGGGCAGTTCTACTCTGTCCTATAGGGTTGCTATGAGTCGGAATCGACTCGACGGCACTGGGTTTGGTTTTTTTTTTTTTTTTTGGTCTTTTGATATGTGTGTATATCGCTATAAATTGACCTCTGAGCACTGCCTTTGCTGTGTCCCAGTGCCTTTGGTATGATGAGTTTTCATTCTCCTTTGATTCTAGGAATTTTTTTTATTCTCTCTTTGATTTCTTCTGTTACCCATGGTTTTAAAGCAAAGTGTTATTCAGTTTCCATGTTTTTTTTCCCCCTTGCTCTTCCTGTTACTAATTTCTACTTTTATGGCATCATGATCAAAGAAAATGCTTTGTATTTCAGTGTTTTGGATTTTATTGTGACCTAAAATGTGGTCTATTCTGGAGAATGTTCCATGTGCATTGGAAAAGAATGTGTGTTTTGCTGCTGTTGGTGTAGTGTTCTGTATATGTCTGTGACGTCAAGTTGGTTGATCGTGGCCTTTAGATCTTCTTTATCTTTGTTGAGTTTCTTTATGGATGTTCTGTCCTTTACCAAGAATTGGGTGTTGAAGTCTCCTGCTATAATTGTGGCACTGTCTATTTTTCTTTTCAGTGTTGTTTGAATTTGTTTTATGTATTTTGAAGTCATGTCTTTGGGTGTATAGGTATTTATTAAGGTTATGTCTTCTTGATGGCTTGTCCTTTTGGTCATTATATAATGTCCTTCTTTGTCAGTCTTTTATGGTGGATTTTGCCTTAAAGTCTATTTTATCTTAGATTGGTATTGCCACTTCTGCTCTTTTTTGGTTGTTTACTTGATATATTTTTTTTTTCATCCTTCAATTTTATATTTATGTGTTTGTCTCTGAGGTATGTCTCTTGGAGACAACATATTGATGAGTTGTGTTTTTTATCCATTCTGTCACTCTCTGCCTCTTTACAAGTGTATTTAAGCCTTTTGCATTCAGTTTGATTTTCGATAGCTGTGAGTTCATTGTCATTTTGTGTGCTTTTTTTTGTGGTGCTGACATTTCTTTATTCCTCTTTCTTTCCTGTGCTGAGTTCCTTTTGTTTGTGGAATTTCTTTGCATTTCTTTCATTATTGTAGATTTTGTGTTTATTAAGTCTTTATATTTTTCTTCTTTATCTTGATAAGTAGATTTGTTAACTATCTTTGTGATTATTTTGAAATTTCCACTTATCTTCCTAAGTTTAAACCAGTCATTTATTACTTCATATCACCTTGATTTCCTCTCCATTTGAAAGTTCTATACCTACACCATTTGTTCCCCCTTTTATTATTTTGACGTTGTCCTCATTTACAGATTGACATCTCTGATTTCCTGTTTTAAATCTTTTAGTATTTTTTTTTTATTATTATTGAGAGTTCTTTACCTAGGTTGGTATCTGGCTGGTACTGTCTTTGTCATAGCCTAGGTTGTTGTCTGATGTTGTTGATTCTCTAACCAAAGGACTCTCTTCAATATTTCCTATAAGTTTGGTTTGTACAAGTGCCTTTAATTTCTGTTTATCTGGAAATGTCCTAATTTAGTCATCGTATTTGAGAGAGCATTTTGTAGGATGTATTTATTATTCTTAGTTGGCAGTTTTTCTCTTTCAAGGTTTTATATATGTCATTCCATTGCCTTCTTGCCTATGTAGTTTCTGCTGAGTAATCAAAGCTTAGTCTTATTGTTTCCCCTTTGTAAGTGACTTTTCATTTTTCTTAAGCTCCTCTCAGGGTTCTTTGCCTTTGGTTTTGGCTAGCATGAATATGATATGTCTTGGTGACTTTCTTTTGAGGTCCGTCCTATATGGGGCTTGTTGAGCTTCTTGGATGGTCAACTTTTCGTCTTTCATGATACTAGGGAACTTTTCTGCCAGCAAATCTTCAACAATCCTCTTAGTGTTTTCCATTTTCTCTAGAATTGCAATCATGCACAAATTTTTGGTCTTGACTGCATCCCACGTAATTCTTAAGTTTTCTTCGTTCTTTGATTTTTCCTCAAAATGGCGTCCATGGATTTGTCTTCAATCTCGCTGATTCTATCTTCCATTGTTTCAAGTTTGCTTCTAAAACTATGTATTGTCCATTTCTGAAATTTTGTTGTTTATCTTTTGTGTTTCTAGTTGCTGTTTTTGTATGATTTCTAATAGTTTAACATTTTATTCTTGTACTATTTTCCTGAATTCTTCTATTGCTTTTTCTGTTTTCCTTGATTCTAGCTATGTTTTGTTTTGTTTTTTTGGTCTTGTCCGTGTTTTGCATGATTTTTGTCTATTTTTTTCCTTGGTTTTGTTTGTGTTTTCTTTGATCTCTTTCCTAACCTCTTGACACCCTAAATATTGGTCTTTTGAATTCCATATCAGGTAGTTCCACTGCCATTTCTTCTACCGGAAAGTCATCTGATTCTTTATTTTGGTCACTTGTTGGAGTAATCTTGTCCTGCTTTTTATATGTTTTGATATTATCTGCTGTCTCTGAGACATTTAGATATTATTTTCTTTATTGATTGCATGTTTGTTTTGTCCTTCTTTTTTGTTTTTTTGCTTTCTTTGGTTTGGTTTGGTATGTCTGGGCAGGTGAGTCAGATATCCTTTGTTGCGTGCTTGTGTTGGGCATGATAGCTCTCACCACCTGGTCCAGGTGGACTGGGCACTTTCTTGAGCTATAGCAAGCAAATGGGACCTTACTTCTCTCTGGGTGTGCCTGCGCCATTCCTCTGTATGCTTTTGGGAGTTCCATGAAGGTGCCTTTCTGTACTCTTCATGGAGGGCTTTTGGCTTTATCTCAAAATGGCTGTGCTGTGCCGTGACAGTTGGCAGGGAACCTCCACTCCATACCTCTACTTGTTCACTGTTTTTGATGAGTTTCTTCTCAGTGGGCTCTAACCTAATAGTTTATCCCTTCATTTAAAGTTCAGGGTTCCAGGATTGATGTCTGTATCTTTTCTACATGTTTTTCGGGTCCTTGTTGCAGAGGGATGGCTTGGTGCATCTGAATAATCTACCGTCTTGGCTTTGTGCCCCCGCCCCCGCAGATCTCAGCTTTTAACTGCTGCACTGCCTTTTCTGAATGCATATCCACCTCAGACTGAAATATGAGATGTTGAGCTCTCGAGATCAATAATCAGTTCTACTGCTGTTCTAACCTGTCTGTAATCACCAATGTGATTATTATTTTGACAGTGCTATTTTCAATTTTTGAATACACATTTTTAAACCATCTTCCCAAAATTCGGATCAGGACCAAATGACCTTTCTCACTTCTGACTGTGTTTATATTCTCATAAATGTCCTATTCTGATAGTCAGTTCACATATGAGTCATACATACGTCACATTATAAAGTCTTCAGGCATTACTCAACATTTGTGAAAGATAGGCATTTTGTGTTAGAAATGGTCTCTGTCACATCATGTATGTATTGTTTCAGTAGCCCCCTGCTGCCTGCAAAAGCTTTTGTAATGCCTGTTATACTGTTTTTCAGCCTCCAATGGACATCCTTTTTCTCCCCACTCTCTAGTGTTTAGCATCTGTAGTTTGGGAATAAATTAGGAAATTAAGACAAGTATGTTAATGGAATGGCCAGTGTGGGTGTGAAAAATGACAGTATTAGATATTGCAAGAAATCAGGATGCATCCCACCTATGAGGAGAAGCCGAAGAAAATCCACTGAGGCCCTTTCCCACTCCTAGGCCCCGGAGAGCAGCCCACCTCTGAGACCTTCACTGGAGGTAGACTCTACCTTAAGACAGTGGCAGATTATTTAATAGACAAGGTTAACAGTTTCACTACAGATTAGTGAGTGTAAGTAAGCCCATGCTTACCTTGTTCACTGGGCCATCTGCCTCTGTCAGGGATTATAAATCTGAAAAGAGGCTTTGATACTGTAGAAGGGTGTCGTGGGGTTGGGGGAGAGACAGATGCCAGCCATACATAGAAGCAGAATCTTTGATGTGGTGCAAAATGTGAAATTGTTCGCTACAAATGATCTGATAAGCAGGGTAAGCACCTTGCTTACCTTTCCTGTTGGATAATCCACCCCACCTTTAGACACCATGTGTCTCTAAGTCTGTTAGGTCATGAGTCCATTGCAGATGGTCAAAATGGCTGTCATTTTGGGTGTAGCCTAAGCCAGACCATCCTGTAGCAAGTAATAAATGTTTTCTAAAGGATTTGAAGAGATATTGATGTAACTGGCTGACTGCCTGCCTGCATTATTAGACAGCTGACCCTGTTCTACCCTCTGCATCATTTCCACTCTCCCACCACTCCTTCAGGTAAAGGGCTCATAAGGAGGAAGCAGTAAGAGAGAAACCCTGGTAGCTGACCAGCAGGGTAGTCTCTCTCAGCATAGCAAGAAATTTACCCCGTCACATCTAATTCTACCACCTTTTAAAACTCTATTATATGCTGCTTTATGATCATTTTTTAAAATTCATATAGAACTAAGTTTAGATGAATCATACACTATCAAATATCATCACACTCTAAAATGCAGTAAAAATAATTAACAAGATTATTATGTGTGTGTATACACACACACGCACATATAAAATTAACCCGTTGCCATCAAGTCAATTCTGACTCATAGCAACCCTATAGGACAGAGTAGAACTGCCCCATAGGGTTTTCAAGAAGTGGCTGGTGGTTTCGAACTGCCAACCTTTTGGTTAACAGCCTGAACTCTTAACCAATGTGCCATCAGGGTTCCATATATATAATTAGTATATGTTATATAGTAAATTTTGGAGCCCTGGTGGCTCAGTGTTTATGAGCTTGGCTGCTAACCTAGAGATCAGCAGTTCGAATCCACCAGCCTCTCCTTAAAACCCTGTGGGGCACTTCTGCCCTGTCTTAGGGGGTTGCTATGAGTGGGAATCAACAGCAAGGGGTTTTGGTTTTATATAGTAAATTTTAGTTTTTTTTTTTTTTTTTTATTAAATCTTTTTTCTTGTTTTGCTTTTCTGACTACTTGGGTGACCTTTGCATTACTTGATTTTGATTTTGAACATAATAAGAGAGCAAGGAAGTGACAGGGGGAAAAATTTACTGGAACTCTAAGTAGAAAATCCTGTTAGGAAATTTCCAAGTTATTTGGTACACATAGCAGCTTTGAAAGCAGCTTTACTTAAGCCTCTGAATTTTCAAACAGCTTTTGCTCTGATTTGGGTCTTTCAGTCAGCGCTAAAAGAGCATTTTCTCATTGCATGGGAAGGGGAAACACTTTGATTAAAATGGAAAGAAAGGCCCACACCAGCTGTGAGTTTTCAAGTAACCGCAAAACTAGATGTGTTTTTGGTACGTACGTTTCACTTTCAGTCAGAATCCCTTCACGTAGCTGTCGACTTTGTTTCCCCGTATAGATAGCATGACTGCACTTTAAGTGAGGTTGAGGGATACAGCAAAGAACTTCTGGCCCCAGGGCCACAGTGCATTTTGTCATCTGCAAGTTATAACAGTGGGTTAGGAAACGATGCCCCTGTGTTGTAGGCAGTTTTGACTCTAAGCAAAGATTTGAAAAAAGGACAAAGAAAGATTAATTAAGTTGAAGCTTTCGATTTACTTTTTGACTTATGCTTCCTTAAGAAATGGTTTTAATAACCCAGTAGTTTTTCATATAATGTTTCTATTTTTCTAATTATTAGGGTAGTACAAAATTGAAACAGCTGGAATATCCATTAGTAAGGAATCCATTGCAGTATAGTAGTGGAGTCTTTATAAAGATTAAAATAGTTTTTAAGTTTATTAACACAGGGAGATATTCATGATATGCATTATTAATTGGAAAAAGCAAGTGGCAAAACAGTACATATTTGACGTGTAAATGAATATTAACAGTGGTTGTCCAGATGAAAGGAAGATTACAGAGGGACTTTCAAAGGGACCTGAGCTTCTGTGCTCGCAAAATCAAAACCTGAAAATCTGTGACTGGTTTAAGTGCATATAGCTAGCACCGTGGGGTCGGTCTGTAAATTCCAGCACTAGTTGCTGTGAGAGTGGTTGCAGTGGTGTCTGAGAAAGAGGGACGGCCTTATGAGGGTCAGACAGACCTGGGGTTGAACCTAGGCTCTGTCGCTTCCTAGCTCTGCTTGCTTATGAACGTGTCCTCATAATAAAATGAAGATAAAAATACCTACCTTGCCAGTTTGTTGCCAACATAATGTATTTTAAAAGCCTAGCACAGGACCTGGCTCAGAGCGGGTATTCAACAGATATCATCTCCTCTTTCACCTTAACATCCCCCCACCCTCCCACATCCCCCAGCACCCTCCACCCTCGCACCCTCTTCTATGTTGGAAAGCACCCGAGAGACTGAGGCAGTTGAGTAGTGCATACAGTCGAGTAGTGACTTAACAGTTGAAGAACTGGGATCAGTACCACATTTCTCACCACCCAACAGAACATCAAATTATGCAAAAAAATGCCACAGCTTTTGGATGCTAGTCCTGAGATTATGTGCGTGAGCTCTGGCTATATCAGAACTGTATGATGTATCTGCTAAGCCTCCAGTATGACTGGACCACAGGCTCCTGAAAACCAAAAAAACCCGTTGCCGTTGAGTCGATTCTGACTCATAGCAACTCTATAGGCCAGAATGGAACTGCCCCATACGGTTTCCAAGGAGTGCTTGGTGGATTCAAACTGCCGACCTTTTGGTTAGCAGCTGTAGCTTAACCACTGTGCCACCGGGGCTTCCAGGCTACTGAGGCACCTGTGAAAACCAGGACTTAGAACTGGTTTTTTCCGGGTGGAAACCCTGCTGAGAATTTGCGTTTCTAACAAGTTCCCGGGAAGTTATTCATAAGAATCACCTAGGATCTTGTTAAAATGTAGCTTCTGATTCAGTATATCTGAGGTGGAAATGGAAATTCTTAGCAAGGAACTTGTTAGAAATGCAAATTCTCAGCAGGGGTTCAAACTAGAAAGAACTGGTTCGAAGTCCTGGTGAAAATGGTCTGGAGACTTGTTCTAGGAGTTATTTCTCTGTATCCTTTACTAATGTTAATTATTTTCAGTAAGTTCCATTTGTTTCAAGAGAATTCCAAATCACTCTATATTCACTTTAAACATGCAGTAAGATCTGAAAACACCAATCATGTTTCAAGGCTGCCTTTATAAGTGACAGCAGAACCAATATAGAGAAAAGCGTCTCAGCTAAAAATGATATAAAGGAATTTGTTCAAATGGCCCTTCAATTGTAGAGGTAATAAAATAAAATTTCCTCATGGTTCTGGAACCTAAAACTTGAAAGAATATGAATTTTGTCACAACTCTACCAAAATTCTGGTTTTATTACCTCCACATAATTGAACTGCTTGAATTCAGTGATTTAGAGGCAGGAGTTGAAAGTACATATTTCATTAAATCTAAACTTCTCCTGTCAACCTGACAAGACGTTTTTTTACATGTTCGTTTTTCCGTTGCTATAGTTACTCCCCTGCCTGTCATCCTGACAGTTGAGTTGAAAGCCTTTGACGGTATTAGCCTCCATGGCTGAGCTCAGGTTATTTTTAGATTTGCCACAGTTCACATACAGTTGCACGTGGGTGAGCAGCCTGCATTTGCCTGTTCTGTGAGCAGCTGGACTGAGCTGCCAGCTGTTTACAGGGAGTATGAACTGCTCACCCTGCTAGGAGCTAATGCCCACACCCACCTGCTTCAAATGGAGGCGTTTCCATTAATGTGGTTGGTATTTAGACACTTTGGTTTCCAGCACCTTGACCTTGCATTGGTGGTTCATACAAACAATGGGAGGGTTAAGTGCAATGAATTAAGGGAAATTACATTTGCCATGCCCTTGTTGAGAGTATTGTAGTTCACAGGATCTTACAATGTTAAATATGTAAAAGTCCTAAAAGCCATCTTAGCCTGTTCCCTATTTCACAGATGAGGCCGAGGCCCAGAGAGGTTGAGTGGCACACAGCTAGTTCGTGACAAGAGCCCAGACCTTAATCTAGCCCTTGGCTTCCTTTGTCTTTGATGCTTCTACGAGGGCACACTTGAATCAGTAGTTGGATTTCAGGTCTTCTGCTATTTTACTATACACATCATTTCTGATTTTGTACTTGTCATAATATTTATGCAAGAATAAGCTAAGAGAGGAGGCCAGTTTTGAAAATTGGTTTATCTGCCTCTGCAATAACTTTATAAATCCAATTTCCTGATAAAATGACTTTCAACAGATGTCTTTAGAAATGTTCAGTAAGGTAATTGACTGATGACATTTGAAAAAGAGAGAAAGAAAGTGTGATCACCAGACAGCTTTCTCCCTGTCAACTACATTGTTTTAAAAGCTTCTAGGAATTCTTTTAAGAATTTTAAATACTGTGTTTAATTGTGGGTAGCAGAGTCCTCTGCAGAAGAAAAAGATATACTTCACCTAGGAACCTTGTTCAAAATTCAGATATTGGTTCTGTAGGTCCCATGTGGGGCCTGAAAGGAGCCCTGGTGGGCGTAGTGGTTAAGCACTACAGCTGCTACCCAAATGGTCAGTTGTTCAAATCCACCAGCCACTCCTTTGAAATCCTATGGAGTAGGTTACTCTGTCCTATAGGGTCACTGTGAGTCGGAATCAACACTACGTCAATGGCTTTGTTTTTTGGGGGGTTTGGGCCTGAAATGTGGGGTATTTCTACCAAACTCACAGGTGAGCTGATGCTCCTGGTCCCTGAGAGACTTCTGGCATCCAGGAGTGGGAGACTCTAACATTACAACATTTGTGCATAATTCAATTAACGTACTCATAACTTTCATTTTCTTAATTTTTATAATTTATTTTTGTTGTTGAGAATATACACAGCAAAACATACATCAGTTCAACAATTACAATTTACAGTTACATGTACAATTACATGTACAATCCAGTGACATCGATTGAATTCTTTGAGTTGTACAACCATTTTCACCCTCCTTTTCTGAGCTGTTCCTCCCTCATTAACATAAATTCACTGACCCCTAAGGCTCCTGTCAGATCTTTTGAACTGCTGTTGTCAACTTGGTGCCATATAGATAGATCTTAAAAGAGCATAATGCTCAAGACAGACGTTTTTTGCTAGTTAAGCTAAACTGTTGTTTGGTTTTAAGAAGACTTTAGGGAATATTTTTGGTTTAAGACTATCTCAGGGCAGTGGTTTTAGAGGATCATCCAGCCTCTATGGCTCCAGAAAACCTGGATTCTATGAGAATTTGAAGTTCTGTTCTGCATTTTCCCCTTTTGATCAGAATTCTCCTATGGAATCTTTGATCGAAATGTTCGGTAATGGTAGCCGGGCACCATCCTGTTCTTGTAGACTCATGGCAGATGAGGCAGTTTTTCATAGAGGCAATTAGCCACACATTTCCTCCTCCTATTCCTGACTCTCCTTCTTCCTCTTTTGCCCCAGGTGAATAAAAAAAAAAAAAAAAGCCTTGGCATAACCTTCATTTTAAATGAGTTGCTGAGGTAGAAAGTAGCCAGAACCCGATACTTCAGGCATGTGTGTATCAAAACTCTGTGGGGAGAGAGCCCTCAACCTCCTCTGGCATCTAGTTGTAGCCTGCAGTCCTTTGAAATTCAGAATTTCTTCCTTCAGCCTGTCTGAACTTGCTCTATTCTAGTTGAGGCCTTTCCCCCTGGTTTTGATATCAAAAGACTTGGTCAGCATGTTCCTTGTAACAACTCTAAACCTATTTAGAAAAACTTAGCAACTCCACAATGGCTTATTCCTTCTCAGCCTTGGCTATTGCAATTCTGATCACATGGCCTCAGTACAGATTGTCCATCTTTAATCCTTTCTGGCTCTCTCTCATTTACCTATGTACTTTCCCAAATTGGGTGTCTCCCTCTCTCTCTCTCTTTAATTTAATACCAAGATCCTTCATCATTAAATGTATCCTGAGTTCAAAGTGTTTTAACATTTGAATTTTTTTTTTTTTTTTTTTTACTTCTGGGAGTGAATACGGGAAGCTTTTTTGAAGAGTGACCCCACTGGCATTTTAGCAGTCCCAGCTGTATGTAGCACTTCCACTAGAACTGACTTGATAACTAGGGGTAAGGTCCCCAACAACCCTTTGAGATAGGTATTATTACCCCACTTTACCAGTCAGGAAACCCCGGTGGCGTAGTGGTTAAGAGTTCAGCTGCTAACCAAAAGGTCAGTGGTTCAAATCCACCAGGCACTCCTTGGAAACCCTATGGTATGGGGCAGGCAGTTCTACCCTGTCCTGCAGGATCACTATGAGTCAGAATCAACTTGACGGCAGTGGGTTTTTTGGTTTTATCAATAGGTTTAGTGACACACAGGATCCAACTTTTTTAAATGATATTTTTATCCTTCTAATTCAGTCAGTCAGGGAGCGACTACTCTGGTAGGTGGTAATCTTGTTGGATTTAATATTTAAATAAAAGTTTGGTAAGCTCTAACTAATGGGGTCATGTCTGGGAGCTTTGCTACGGGACTGTTGCTCCCGAGAATCCCCTATAGAAGGTCATCATATACCTAACTCACCAACCTTGCTAGATTGAAAGGGACAGGTTTCTTTCACGGTGTGTCGTTTTTGGTAGAGCATTTAATATAATGGCAAGATGAAGCCATTATATTTGCATATATGATAAAACCACTTGCCATGGAGTTGGTTCCAACCCACGGTGACCTCGTGCGTGTCAGGGCGGAACTGTGCGCTGCAGGGTTTTCAGTAGCTGATTTTTCCAAAGCAGATCACCAGGCCTTTCTTCTGAGGCACCTCTGGGTGGACTCGAATCTCTGGCCTTTCAGTTAGTAGCCGAACTCATGAACCGTTTGCACCACTCAGATCCTCTGCACATATGATAGTAACTACCATTGTTTAAGGACTTCTGTGTCAGATTCAGCACCAGGCACTACACAAAACAGTATCTCTAATCTTCCTACCAACTCCACAGTTGAAAAGGGTTTTCCCTCGTATATAGTAGAGGAAATTGTGACTCAGGAATATTTGTGTGCTCAGCTGGAGGTTACACACCTAGGAAATAGCAAAACCAGACAGAATTCAGACCCAGCTCTGTCTGACCCCACAGCCTATTCGCATTTCTCCATACATACTGGGCTGCCTCTCCGTGTCCTCCACTCCTAGCCCTCTCCACCTAGTGATACAATAGGCAAAAGACCTGTCCACCCGAACTCTGTGGAAACTGGCTCGCTCCCAGTTGGTCGAAAGCTCAAGGCCCCCCAAGCGTCTCATGCCGAAGACAAGTGCATGTGAAGAGAGAAAAGTGAAGCCCAAGATAAGAAGGCTAATGTTCAATGCCTGGACCTCTTTAGACCCCAGCCACAGAGTGACACTTAGCTTTCACGAGATCGTCATGTCAGCAAAACCTTTGTGGCCTGAAATTCACAAAGCATATATGCATGTTAAACACAGTTCAAAAGTTCTTATGTGTCTAAATGATGTAATTGTAGGACAATCTTAGTCAAACTTCTCTCCTTCCTCATAGTTCCCAAAAGAAAAATGATGATAAAACTCCAAGATATATCTTATTAGTAAGGCCCTAGCTCTGTTTCTGCTTTTCTTTTTTGAAGAACAGATTCTGGTAAAGGCATCTTACCATCCTTTTGAGTTTAAGTTTTAAAAAAAAATTTATGTTAAGTCTCTTTTTCTGGTTGACTCTAAGTGACAGCCATGAATGACATGATAGATTTTACTGCGATGAGTCACGCTTCCATGACACTCTCTGGCTGGCAAGGTAGCAAAAAAGAAAATTCATTGCCATCATTCATTCCAACTCATAGCGACCCTGTAGGACAGAGTAGAACTGCCCCATAGGGTTTCCAAGGCTATAATCTTTATGAAAATAGACCGCTGCATCTTTCTCCCACACAGCTCCTGGTTTGTTCAAACCATTGACCTTTCGGTTAACAGCTGAGTGGTTAACCACTGCACCACCAGGGAGGCAAATACCAGGGGAATAATATGCCCAGTGGTAGAGATCAGTGAATATATTCAGAACTCTGTGCCAAGCATACTCAGTTCACTTAAGAGGACTATTTATTGGCCTGAAGACTAATCTTCAGTGTAATATACATTTTTGCCTAGTTTTACCCTTAGATTTTCCTAAGTAATGTTCCTTCTCCCAGTGCTGAATTTAGGCTCTTCAGCCATTTTGTCAGCTGGGTGCAAAATAGGATCCTTGGTTATATATTCCGTGTGATCTGTTCTTTGCTTTTTAAGAAAACACTTAAAGCGTGATGTACCTGACCCAGTGCGTGGCACTTGATAGACCGTCAGTGCATGTGACTTCCCTTCGCCTGCCCCTTCCACTTCTCAGGCTAGAATCTGAGTAATTATATTAAAACCAAAACCAAGCCCATTCTAGAATCTGAGTAATTATATTAAAACCAAAACCAAGCCCATTGCCATCAAGTTGATTCCAGCTCATAGTGACCCTATAGGAACAGAGTAGAACTGCCCCCGTAGGGTTTCCAAGGAGTAGCTGGTGGATTCAAACTGCTGACCTTTTGGTTAACAGCCAAATGCTTAGTGACTATGCCACCAGGGCTCCAGGTAATTATATTAAAATCTGTTGTCATCGAGTAGATTCTGACTCATAGCAACCCTGCATTACCCACTAAAACCCCTTGCTGTCGAGTCGATTCTGACTCATAGCGACTCTATAGGACAGAGCAGAACTGCCCCGTAGAGTCTCCAAGGAGTGCCTGACGGATTCGAACTGCCAGCCTCTTGGTTAGCAGCCATAGCACTTAACCACTATGCCACCGGGGACCCTGTATTAAAAAAAAATATATAGTACCCCTTAATTCTTCATCTGGGAAATATCTCACCTACATCTGTTCTTTAAGAGATAAAAATCAGCCCTAATGCTGGCAGGAAAGCCTTTGCCTCACATAGGTCCCTAAGCCAAGATTGATTAAGTATCTGCTCTCTGACGTAGAAATAGCTTCTGGGAGAAGTAGATGGTGATGGGGCGAGGGGCGGAGGTGGTAATCTAAAACTCCAGAGACGATCCTAAGCTAAGTATGTGTGGAGGAGGTGAGTAAAACTTTAGAGAGACAGAGAAAATGAATATACCTCATCAGAAATACCTAGGGTGACACATAGCTTCACATGAAGCAAACCAAGGTCTTAGAAACATTGACCAAGAGAGGTGGGGTTCCAAAGTGTTGGAACCAGAGGACCTGGAGTCCCGGATTTGTCACTAGAGCTGACCCTCCTTTAGTCTCTGAGCCTCACCGATGACTTACAGTTCCAAGAGCAAGAGAGGCAGCATAAGAACGCCTGACAACTGGTTGCTGTCAGAGGGGAGGCTGTTAATAGGAAGCTGTTGCTTGGACACGGTGGACTTTGAAGAAAAGCAGGGCCCACAGTCTTATGGAGAGGATGGGAGGGCCTTTTAGAAGGGGAACGGCATCTTCAAGGACACATACCTACACAGCACCTAACAGGGGATGGGTGATGGATTGATAGCCTACACTCTTCTCCCAAACCCACCTTCCCCCTGGCTTTGGACAACTATGGCACACAATCTGTGAGCAAAAATCCCCTTGCCATTGTCCAGCCAAAGCCAATAGTGACAAATGACAGGTCTGCCCCCTCCTTGACTAATAGCCACGTCTTCAGCCACTGTGGCTCTGGACCCACCTCCCCTAGCCCCACATGTAACCTCTCTATTTTGTAACAACACCCCATGTGTTTCCTCTTTAGAGTCTGGGACTGTCCCTTATATGGGATTGCCAGAAGTCAGAGTTACTAAATTTCTGTCAGAGATGAGAGAGCCCCAGAAAATAGAATCCACTTATGTAAGTATCTAAGGTACCAGAGAAGGAAGTAAACATACTAAGCAATAACAGTAGTGAGGCAGTAAGCTAGAAGTAGACTGCTTTGATTACCTCATCTACATTCACATACTTTCTGGACATGTTATCAGGAGGGACCAGTCCCTGGTGAAGGACTTCATGCTTAGTTAAATAAGGGGTCACTGACAAAGAGATGGATTGATACAGTGGCCACAGCAGTGGGCTCAAGCATGACAACGATTGTGAGGATGGCGCAGGACTGGGCAGTGTCTCATTCTCTTGTATGTAGGGTCGCTATGAGTCGGAACCAACTTGATGGCACTTAACAACGATCTCACTTTTTCAATGGAATTCAAACTGTGTGATGCCAGCGCCAGTGCTCTGAAAAGGTCTATGGTAGAAGTGATCACACAGTCTGTTCTGGGGTGTTCACTAGGTCGCTTTCCCTGCTGCATAAAGAGCACTGGAATCTCAAGGCAGTCGAGTCAGAGCCGAGACCCCATCCTGTGCCTCTCTGTATCTCTGCTCCTTCATCAGTGCCATGTGCATAATTGCAGAAGGGCTCAGGAATCCAAAAGATCTAAACCTAATCCCAGCTCTACCGCTTTCCAGCTCTGAGACCTCAGATCTGGGCCTGGCTCCCTTTTTCTGTAACGGGAGGATAGCAGTCCTCCTCTCGAAGGCTTGTTGGGGTAGTCAGATGAGGTTAGGTGCCCACGTAGAAATGAAAGCTGCCAGGCCCTGAGCTTCTACAGTGGATCAGGTGCCAGGCTCAGCACTTACCTGTGTTATCTCATTTATTCTTCCCAGGAGCCCTGTGAGAAAGGTACTGGGATGTCCCACAGGCACAAAAAGCAGAAATAACTTGCCCAATTCCACCTTCACTATCGATACATGTTCTGCTTTTGTCCCCTTTCCCTACCCCTTCATACTGAATATAGGCTTATGTACCCTTCCACATCAGCCACCTAATACATTTAGATGAAAACACTTTGATTCTAGCGTTAAAGAAAATAAAGTTTTTAAGAAAGGAGTTTGTGTGCCATTTTCATTACCCTTACAGTTAGAGATCTGTCTTTGTGGCATTGACATTTCGTTAAAAATAGTGGAATCATCATGGGGTTGTGATGTCGAGGCGATATGTGTGTGTGTGTGTGTGTGTGTGTGTGTGTGTGTGAGATTTCCACAGAAGTGGTTAGTTATTAGTTACGTGAGATTTTTTTCTTAGTTTCGGGGTTCCAGTGTTTATCACATCTCACGCTTCAGCATAAGGCGGTTAGGAGGAGCACTGTCTCACTTCTGCACAGAAACAAAGCGTAATGGGCATGTCCCACCAGCACGAGGCGGGGTGAATTTACATATTTCACATTACTGCCTCTAGGATTTTAAGGCATGAAGAGACATCATTATGTTTTTCAATTTTTGTATAAAGGTGCAACTTACCTAAAGCAGTAGATTTATTATGTAACTGTTTTGTGTTACTAGGATGTTTATAAGTGTTCTTTTGAAGAAGGATATCATGGAACTGGTTAGAGAAAGGATTTGCATGGTCAGTGCAGTTAGTAAAATAAAAAATCTTATATTCAAAACATTTAATAGCCTCTGAGGGTTCTTTTTGTTTGGATTTCTATACCTTGGATTTCTTAAAGTGAGGCTAGTTTAGTTGACTGAAGCAGGGGGGATTTATCCTTGAGATTAACTGAACATTTTATGTATATGTGGGTTTTGCCAGGGGGAAGGCCCTGGTTTTCATCAGATCCTAGAACGTGATCCCTGACCCCCTCCAAAAACAAGGCTGAAAAGTGGCTGGGTGAGGGTGCACTGCTGCTGATAACCCAGACTCTGGCTCTCCCTCCCCAGAGGTGTCCCCTCTGTCCTGTGCCCTGGCTGCCACACTGCCTAAAACTTGACAGAGTGTTCTGTATGCAGGGCAAGACTGGTGGGGCTGCCTTGGTCCCCTTTCAGCAGAGTAACTGGATGGTTTTCACCCTGCATAATTTAATAGGAAATTTGACTGCTAATAACAGAAGCCCAGAAAACAGTGGAATGAACAAACCAGGATTGTTTTTCTTTTTTTTTCTCTCTCTCTCAAATAAAAGAAGCGCAGAGGTAGATAGTCTGGTCAGGGACAGCGGCTATATGCTGTGCTCAGTATCCCAAGCTCCTCTTGGCTTCTGCCCCACAGTCCTCAGGCTGTGGCCCCTATCTGCACACCCATAGGGTGACTCATGGAACGCCTGCCAGCCTTTCAGGCAGGCAAAGGAGAAGGGCAAAGGTCCACAAGGCACATCCTCAGTCAGCCCCCTTTGGGAGCGTTCCCAGAAACTCCACCAGGGCCTCTCGTACACCTCACTGGACAGAGCTGTGTCACGTGACCAGCCTCAGCTGCAGGGGGAGCTGTGCGCTGTGCTGCCCTGAATGAAATCAGGGATGTGCTAGTGAGAAAGCAGTGGAGGGTGGACCTGAGGTAGCCCACCAGCAGTTCTGCCGCCCCATTAGACCTAAGAAATAGTGAGGAAGTAGGACCCAAGTTTTTCGGCTGCTCATGGTCTATCAGGAGAGAGCCCTGGGGGCAAAGTGGCCCTTAGAACATTATTCCCATTTAGCCTGTAATAAAAGGCAAGAGAGGAGGTTTCTGCTCCATCTTCCCAGCACACCCGTCTTTTGCCATCACCCTGCAAGTGTCACCACCACCGCTCTCAAGTATATGCATATGTTAAAAAGAAAAGGTATCACCTTGATGACTAAGGTGCACCTGACCTGAGCCATGATGTTTTCAGTCACCTCATATGCTATGCATGTGAAAGCTGGACAGTGCAAAAGGAAGACCGAAGAAGAATTGACACATTCGAATTGTGTTGTCGGTGAGGAATACTGACTATCCCAGGGACTGCCAGAAAAATAAGCAAAACCATCTTGAAGGAGGAGCAGCCAGAATGCTTCGTAGAAGCAAGAATGGCAAGACTTCATCTCACTTACCTTGGACATGTCATCAGGAGGGATAATTGCCGGAGAAAGACATCATGCTTGGTAAAGAGTTAACAGAAAAGAGAGAGTCCCTCAATGAGATGGATTAATACAGTGGCTGCAACAGTAGTCTCAACGCAGCAACAATTGTGAGGATGGCACAGGACGGAGCAGTGTTTCATTCTGCTACACATGAGATCACTGTGAGTTGGAGCAGGCCCTAGCACCTAACTACCAGATACGGTACTCAAGAGGGGAGGTCCAGAACTTTTTAGGCATGGGATTTTCAGGCCACATGGCCAGTATTATAAGATCTTGTATAGTCACTGATACTTCTTTAGTGGAATAATACATTTATATACCCCAACTCAGATGTGAGGAAATCTTGATCTAAAGTTCCATTCCCACCAGTGGCAGTCCAGGGGCTTAAACTTGCCAGTTGAAGATGACTCGGTCTCATCCAGGTTAGCCATCTCATCTGAGCAAGTTCCCACAGTTCGAGTGCCTCCAGTCTGTCTCTTCTCCCTGCCAAGGTGGTGTCGGGGTTCTGGGATGGGCTCACATGTCCCCTTGGTGTTTGAAGAAGGGTCTCTGAGTGCCTTCCAGACCCTTTTTTCAGGCTCCCTGCTTTGTGAGGCGTGGCCTCCAGGGGCCTCCCGGTGTTAGTTCCTTGGTCCTCAGAACCCCCCACGCCACCCAGGCTTCTTCTAGGTGTCCCAGCACTCCTGCATCCATTGGCTGAGGGTCCTCAGGGGCCCTGGGAGCTGTCCCTGCAGCCTCTGCTCGCCCAGTAAAAGCTGGGAAATCTCCCCACCTTGCAGCGCAGTGGGGGCAGAGCCCACGAGGCTACCAGGCCACCCAGCCTTCTGGATGCTGCTGTGTGTCAAGCTGCCCCAGCCAGCCCTCAGGCCCTCACATGCTCTGCCTTAAAAACCAAAGCTGTTGTAAAACCAAAGCCCAACTTTTTGAGTTCCCTAGAAGACCTACAGAACTGGTTCTTCTCCATTTTCTGCAGTTGGTTGTTGTTAATGCCTTGTTGAGTGCATTTTGTGTCTTTTTACTGAGAGAGAACAAATTGTTACAGGCTTTTAGGGAAACCAAAAACATTCCCTCTGTAATTATATCTATTATTCCATTCCCATTTCAACTCACTTTCTTGTTGTGAAGCAGGCCTTTTCTATGAGCCAAAAACTACAGTTGAGTTTTCTGAATCAATAAAAGCTGCTGTTTTTCTACTGCAGTATGTAAGAGAACTTGTCAGCATGTATGTAGATTTATTTTTATTGAAGATTCTAATAAATTGTCAGGCAGGAAGTTTGTTGAAACTATCGGTCTTTGCCTTTCCCTTTATTAGAATCACTTTTTGGAAATACTTAAAATAGCAGTGTTTTGAAATGCAAGTCCCAAGAGTGTTTTTCTGCGTTTGCTCATTTATTCTTTTAGTCAGTCGGTAAGTACTCATTATGTACCTGTGCTGTGGCAGGCTTTATTCTGAGGGCTGGGAAGATAGCCCTGAACAAGACCATGTTGGAGCTTATGTCCTACTAGGGGGATCACATGCGTAAGCGCATGTCAGACAGGATGTCAGACCGCGACAAGTACTTACAATACTGAAAATAGGTGGTGTGGTAGAGACAAGAGAGGAACTTGGAGCTACCTTAGTCTGGGCGGGCAGGAAGGCTGCTCTGAGGAGGCGACATAGGAGCAGGAAGTTGAACAATAAGGAGCCAGACCCACGTAGATGTGGAGATGGAGAGCCTCCTGCCTCCTGGCCAAAGGAACGGCAAGTGTGCTGCCTCTACCACTGCAGGTGTCTAGCGGGCCAGGAGGAATCTGTTAGCTCGGGTCGCTGTGGATGGCCATGCATGGAATTGTGCACCCCGGGTAAAGACTGGGACAACTTAAGGGAGAGATGCTGGGGGCTTCGGCTAGGGTGACAGCAGAGGAGGTGTTAAGAAATCGATGAGTTTAAAGTATGTTTTGTTAGTAGAGTTGACAGCACTCGCTGATGAATTACTTATGGGAGTGAGGGAAAAGGAGGAATCAGACATTGGAAATGACCATATTAGACCTTTGCATGAAAGAATATCCGTCTGATCCCGTATCAGTGTGATGGCCCCATCAGTACTCCGCAGTACAGCGGAAGTTGCACGGACTTAGCTCTACAGAACATGGAGACGTTTATGGAATCTACAGCGTTGTCTGCAGAACACTTCAGGGGCGTCACCTGAGCGCCTGGTGCTGTGGGGAGGAAGAGATGAACACACCATTGTCCAAAACATTTAAAGATATTTTTCATGACAGAAGTCACAGAAGACTCACATATTTGTTTACGTGTGTAGAAGGAAAATGTATCAGAATGTTGAAAGTGATTATCTCTGATAGAATTTTAGGAAAAAAAAAAATACATATATATCTTTATATCTTCTTATATCTTTCAGTTTTTCTGCAATGAGCATTATTCAATTTATAATAATATTATTTTTAAAAATAAAGCTAATATAAATACATTTCAGAAAATTTTGAAAAGAGAAGAAAAATTCATTTGTGATCCATATCACCTAAACTCCAACCACTGTATTTTTTAATACTTCCTAACAAACTTAGTCAATGTACATTTTAATGGTGATATAATCATATTAGACATTCTTCCAATCTTATTTCTAGATTTTTCTTTAAAGACATTTTGTGTCAAAAGGAACAAGAAATTTAAATAACTTTAGAATCTTGCAAGTTCCAAAAGGTTTTCTTTCCTTGTCTTTATTTTTTGCATTTTTCCCCGTGTTTTGAGAGCCATGAGTGTATCTGTCGGCAGAGGAAAAGGAAGCCTTAGAAAAGTTGAAGGTATAGCAGGCACTGGTGTCAATGAGAGCCCAGGCCCTGGAGGGAGGGAGAGGGCAGGGGGTGGTCCCTAAGTGCAGACGGAGCAGTGAGGAGCAGCACAAGGAGAAGTCGGGGCCAGGGTCCACACTTCCTGTTGTGAAACTCGGTCATCATCACGAGGCCAAGCTTTCTCAGCCAGTCCTCGGTTATGCGTGAGAGGGCAGGAGTGAAGCAGTGAGATGCCAGTTCTCCGTCTTCTAGTGTTTGCGAGAACTGGCAGGCTTCCCTGGATTTAGTGCCTTGGAGGCCCAGCACCCCAAGGGGTCTTGATCAGATTTGTGGCTCATCATTCCTCGTCTTTGGATCTTCTTTTGGCATTCTGTCTGTCATTCACATAGACAAACAAAGCCAGCCTCTCTCTCACGGTGGTTACTTGGGAAAATGGCCCAAAGAGAAGTCCCTTTCCAGAAACCGTCTCTGCTCAGAGATGGCTCTCTCATGGTGTCCCTGCCCTCAATCTTGGGGTGCTGCCTGTGCTGGAAATCTTCCCTCTGGCCCTCCCAGAGCCAGTCTCCCCCTTTGCTGCTCTTCTTCATGCAAGGGGATGATGGCCTCTGGGGACTGCATCAGTAGCTCCCTTTGCCCCGGCTTCCAATGAGTTCATGAGAGGCCAGGATTGGAGGAATAGAGGGAGGGTCAGTTCCCTGGCTCCCTCCCTGCTGGGTAGCCATGGATTGGCTGTATCCCTCCTCCAAAAGCCAGTGCTTCTGCAGGCCACTCTTTCCCTCTGTCTTCCTCTCTCTCGGTACTGAAACCACTTCCTCCCCGGCCTTTCCTGGCCTTTGGCAGCCCTGCCATACTGCACCATGTCTTGTGATTTCCCTTGACCCTGCAGAAGAGGACTTGGTGCAGTTCGGTCCTCATGCTCAACTTGCCCCAGATGACTCAGTGTAGTGACCATGTGTTTCCCAGTGGCCCTGACTGGCACTCCCTCCACACTTACTGGTAGAGAATCTGTCTTTCTCTACATGTGGCTTACTCTCAGTGGCAAGAATGGGGAGTTGTACAGTTACATTGTAATCAGGTCAGAAACTAGAGACACAAAGAAGTGCAGTTTTAAAAATACTTCATAAAGTATTTAGGGATGAAGTCTACTGATATTTTCAACTTTGTGTGAAATGCATCAAAAAATGAGATGGACAGATGTGTGATGAACAGGGAGAGACAGGTTAATGTGCTAAGTGGGAGCAATGTGGGAACTCCCTGTGAAATTCTTGCCACTTTTCTGTATGTTTGAAAATGTTCATGATAAAATTGTTGGAAAAACACACATTAATTCACTTAGAGCCTCTTTAGTCAGTATTGCATTTGCCTTTGAAATAATATCTGATGTCTACTGAGTGCTCACCACGCCCACTCCCTGTCTGCAGCTTTTCACAGACATTCATGCATTTAACCTTCAGAGCACCCTGTCAGAGGCTGCAGCCGGTTTACAGTGGTGAAGGTCGTGTACTGTGCAGTGGTGTCTCATCTCACCAGTATGTGCTGTTCACATTATAGACATTGTAGGTTTAAGTGTTCCTTAGGATAGTATTCTGGCAGATGTCAGTGAAGTATCAAATTCCCCAACCAAAAAAAAAACCAGCATGTCACATCAATTTTCCAACAAATGGAAATAAAGTATTTTGAGAAAGGCGTGCCTTTCTAATTAGCTGTCTGAGCCAGTGGCAGCACAGGAGTGGGGGCAGCCTGACAGGAAGAGTCGCACCTCAGAATAAAACCAGTCGCCGTCAAGTTGGTTTTGACTCACAGCGACCCCCTATGTGTCCAAGTAGAGCTGTGCTCCATAAGGTTTTCAGTGGCTGATTTTTCAGAAGTCAATTGCCAGGCCTTTCTTCCAAGGCACCTCTGGGTGGACTGGAACCACCACTATTTTTTTAGCAGCACATTAACCGACTGCAGCACCCAAGGACTCCCTCAGAACAACAACAACAAAAAAAAAAATTGCCGCTCCCAAACACGAGTGGGCATTGCAGCCATCGGAAGGGCTTGGTCACATACGGATTCCCAGGCCCTGCCTCCCAAAGATTCCGATGCCCTGGGCTGGGGACCAGGAGTCTGATGAGACAGAACTCTGGAAAACATTGAGGTGGAGGTGCTGAGAAGGGCACTGAATGGTGAAGAGCAAGACGTGAAGCCAAACAGGTCCCACAGCTGCCACCAGAAATGTCACAGCTCCTTCTTAAATGTCACAGCTCCTTCTCTCCAGGCCGTGGCTCTTTCCACGGCTAGTGAAAGAGGGACATGGCTCGTAGGAGGCCTTTTCTCCCAGACTCGAAGGGGACGTGCAGGTCAGGGCCTCCTCTAAGTGACAGAAATCCCATTTCTGTGCTCAGCTTCCAGGTATTTCCTCTCTTGTTCCCCACATGAGGTATTCGGGCCCCATCCGGGGTGGGTGCCCACTGCCTGCTGTGCAGGGTCTGCCGCTCAGAGCCCTCCTCCCACCCAGTCCGTGAGCCATGAGGAAGTGCCACGGGGGCAGGACCTCTCTACTTGTACATGGCCGTGCCTGTCACAGAGTCAACGACACTCATGAAACATTTGCGGAGTGCGTGAAGTCTGACCAGGAATATGCCACGTACGACATTATAAATGGGGCCTTTTTGTGGCCACAGAAATAAGAAATCAGAAGATGTTGGTGGAGGGTGAACCTATTTATTATGATTTTCAAGTTGGGGAGTGTATCAGTATCGTTTTTGAAATGTGTTTTAATTGCCCCTTGCAACACATTCTCTGATGTATTCCCGGGAAGTGGGCCTTCAGTCCTCCTCCTCTCCCCCTGAGTGCTCCTTCTAAGAGCCCCTGCCTCATAAGCCCAGTCCCCGAAAGGACTACGTGCACCTCTCAGGTGGTGGGGGGGGAGAAGGTGGGACCACTGCATGTTTGGCACCTGGGTGAGCTACTCAGTGTGATGCTGAGCCTGGTGGTTGGCAGCTGGCCTGGCGGATCCCTCAGCTCAGGGCTGCCAGAAAGACTTCTCCTGTGAGCACACGTAGAAACTGCTCCTGTGACGACCGTGGTTCTTAGGTGTCATCATCAAATAATGGTGTGTACTGCCACGAGTTTATCCTTTTATTTTCACTATTACATTGAAATGCCAGCAAATCTTACCATTATAATTCCCTGAAGACAGCTTCTTAATTAATTCCATCGCCTAGGAGGAATTGATTTTTAGAGAGAGGTAAGCGAACACCACTGAACTCTGAGGCAGGGTAGGACACCCGGGCTGAAAAAGCCTCTTCCAGAGATTGGATGGATGATCCAGACTGTCAACTACATCGTATGTCCCAAAAGGAGCACTGGCTTCCCTGTGGGGGTGAAGACACATGTCATTAGAATAACGCAGTTGTGTGATGTTGGAGAGAATGCTGTGCGTACCAGGCTCGGTACTGCCCTCTCTGTGCAACTTTTTTTTTTTTTTTCTTTCAAATATAGTCAGATGTTTGTTTTCTCAGCAAAGCTTTGAGTATTTCTCATGAGACACTATGCAGCTCCACAAGTTCACGGCACAGGAGCTGGGTCCACGCCAGTCTGGGTTCAGTTTCCCCATCTAGACTTTAGCAGAGCATCCTTGTCTGAAGTTTGCTGTGGCAGCAGGTAAGTTATACCCAGAATATTAGTGATAGACTCTCATTCTTCTCTTTTCAGTAAATATTCAAGATTTGATAGTACAAGAAAATTTGGAAAAAGAAGATCAAATTCTGGTTTCCCTGGCAGGATTAAAGCAGGTATGTGCATTGATACCACTGGTTCTTCGGGTCCCACGGGTCACTGATTTGGTGCCTGCTGGGGAAGGACACTCCAGGGCATGGCATACCATTGCCATCTGCCTATTATTCCCTCCCAGACAGAGCACCTCCTAAATCTCTCTTCTCCTGCCCCCTGCGCCTCCCTGCCATTGGACCTGACCAGATTGCAGCCCAGACTGGCTTCCTCACCCCTCTTGCTCCTCTCTCTTACCAAACCCATTCTGCCGTTCCTCACCCCCAGCTGCTGTGGCATGGTCCAGCATCGTGTGCAGTTGTTCAGTCCATAAATGCAGGCATGTTCTGGAGCACAAGTCATAACCACTACCTACAGCAGGCCTGAGACCCTCAAGGCCCCATTTACTCACCTCGAAGAGCTAAATGGAACATAAATGTCAGTGAAAAACAGTATGCTGACCCCAGATGTCTGCCTGTGTTAGCAACAGCTCCAGCTAGGGTGGAGTCATTTCACTGGGGCTGGGCTTACAAGTAAATGGTGCTTCCTGCCTTAAGGTAGCTGCATGGATGTGGCACTAATGTCTGACCTTGTGAGGACCTGGCCGTTAACACTCTGAAATTGTCCTTGTCATTGATAAGTCGGTGGCTTTGATAGAGTTGGATTTCTTTTTGTTACTTCTTTCTTATGGTAATGTGGTAATTTCCATACTATTGAAAAAATGGTCTATGTCAACCCGAGATTAAATGTATTAGAGATTTAGCTATCATTTAAAAACAAACTCATTCATCTTTTTCATTTATTTTCTTCCTCTTTGAAAATAGATCAAAGACATTCTAAAAGGTTCCCTGCGTTTCAACCAGAGCCAGCTGGAGGCTGGGGAGAATGAGCAGATCACCATCACGGATGACCACTACTGCTCCAGTGGCCGGGGCCAGGGCCAGGGCGGCCTGACAGCCGGGGCAGCCAAGCAGGTACAGGAGCTGTTGTAATGGCATTGTCACATGAACTCAGTAGGGGATGTTCACAGAAATGCCACTGAGTTGTGACTACTCAAAAACTACCAAAGTTATTTCAAGGTACCATGTGTGAAGTTCACTTGTGAAATACAAGGGGCCTAAGCAAGGGCTGCTCTTCCACATCTATGGATTCAACCAACCATGGATCAGAAATATTCGGCATGGGGAGGAAGTTCCAAAAAGCAAAACTTGAATTTGACGTGTGCCTAGCAGGCTGAATCCACGTGAATAAAATGTGTCGGCATACCCTGCTGTGGCCTCCCACCATTTCTCAGATCCTCAGTCTCCCTCCAGCACTCGTTGTTGGAGCGTTGTTCACCTCACATTTTGTCGTAATTCCCTAAACAGTACAACATAACAGCTACTTACATAGCACTTACATTGTGTTAGGTATTGTAAGTAATCGAGAGATGATTTAGTGTATACAGGAGGATGTGCGTAGGTTATATGCAAATACTGTGGCATTTTATATAAGGGACTAGAGCTTCTGTGGATTTTGGTATCCGTGGGGGGTCCTGAAACCAATCCCCCCGGATTCAAAGGGACAACTGTCCAACTATGCAGGTTGTATACTTGTGCCCTAGGGGGCACCATTCACAGTGATGATGCTAAGACTAGCTTCTCCTAGAACTGCACACCTGTATGCAGCAGCTTTGGCCCGAGCCTCCTGGCAGCCACACCTGTTCTGCAGGTTGGAAAGCCGGGTTTCTGCCTTAGTGATTGGTCACTTGCATCCAGCTGACGTCCCTCATTCCGTTTATCACAGGAACTATTACCAGTGCCTTCATAATGCTGTCGAGTGTATTTCACTTGGCTAGAACCTTTTTCCCAGAATATTCCTGGGGAAAGACTTCTAATTAATGACCATCATCTAAGACTGAGGTCAGCAAACTTTTCTGTAAAGGGCCGGATAGTAAACGTTTTCCGTTGTTGTGGACCACATACAGTCTCTGTCACATATTCTTGTTCGTTTGTTTGTTACAATATTTAAAAAATGTAAAAGCCATTCCAGACTTGAGGGTCGTACAAAAAGAGGCTGTGGACCTTGGTTTGCTGCTCCCTGCCCTCAGGTGTTGGCATTGTGTGTAATTTACTCTAATATAAATTCACAGAATTTTCCAGCTGGAAAGGATCTAAGCAGTTCCTTGTGGACTTAGTGCTGTCCACTCCTTTTACCTACTGGTAACAAAGCTATGGCCAGAGAGGTGCATGGGCTTGCCAGGCAGAGGGCGCCCAGCTGGCCAGGCATTAGGTTTCCAGAACCCCTTGCCTCAATTCAGTAAGTAACTTTCCAGGTCCGTCATGCTGCCTCTCTGTTTTTGTCTGATAGGACTGGAAGATTGTTCCCATTTAGTTCCTAATAATACTAAAAATAAAACCAGCGTACAAAGTTTCATCTTGAAAAACGAACACGAGCAAAATCTCATCCAAGTCATTTTCTCAAAAACTAACAGCCAGATGCTTGTAAATTATTTATTTTTTATGATTTTAAAACAGCAAAGCAACGTGTTGAATTGGGTTTTTTTTCCCACTTCAAGGACAGGCTTCAAGACAACTCTGGTTTATTTCATCCAGCTTTAAAAGGAAGCTTTCATGAAGTGCTTCAAGTCTGCACTTTTGGCCACATGAATGCAACCTGACATTGCAAGTTCAGATGGATTGATTCTTCCAAACTCTCCATCTCTTCACAGATGTTATTTTTCAGTAATCATTTATTTATTCAAATATTGTTGAGCCCAGGCCTAGCTACTAACGTGAGTCTCCATTTTTAATTAGCAGTTTTATTTAAACAGTGTGGTTTTTAGTTGAATATATAAAGACACTACAGAAAAAAACACCTATCCAAAACACCAATTAGTATGCTAAATTTCAAGCTTCTTGATTATTCTTTACAATTGCCATTCCTGGTGTTCGTATTTGTAGAACCTACCAGTTACCACGACTACCTCAGGGGACCTCACGTGCAGACTCAGTGAGTTGGCTGTGAGATGTGTACAGGGTGAAAGACACTAGGCCTCACGCTGCAGAGCTCTGACTCCTGTGTGGGACCTGAGAGACCCTCCTTCTCTGCACATGCTTCTCAAACAGCCAGCCCTTCCTGGGCCCTCACCATTGCCTTCTCTGCTTCTAGCTTCTTCCTCAGCACTAAGGGGGAAAGAGAAAATGGAAGGGCTTCTTCTGTCTCTACCCAATCCCTGCCATGGCCTCTTCCCTATGGTCGTTAGCAATAAAAAAAAAAAAAAAAACTCCTGAAGAAGGTCTTTTTCTGTGAGGAAGGGTGAAACAGGCAGGCAATATGCTCCTCTGTCCTTCAGGGGACGAAAGGTGAGAGAATTCCTGGATGCAAGCCAGCAAATCACACAGACAAGCTAAGTGTCTGAAGCTTTTTGCTGCCAAGGCCAGAGATCTGAACAAGTCTGCTAAGGGATCAGGGGTCTACCAGATAGGAAGCCTTGGCCCTTCTTTTTCCTGCAGGGACCGGTGTCCCAAGCCTTGGAGCAGCCATCAGGGCTTGGAACTAGCTGCATTTTCTTTCTCACTGCTCACGGGCAGGCTAGAGCCAGGAACACGCATCCCAAGTGTGCTGAGTGAAAGTTTTGAAGGCATTTTCACTCCTTCCTTCCAATTATTCTCAAGGTCTGCTGCACCAGGTGCTATGGGTATCCAGGACTGTGGATATAAAGCTCCCAGTTACGGGGTGTGTGTCGGGGGGAGGGGGGGTGTTAGGCCTGGGGTGAGGGCAGTGTTAGACAGGCTTTTGTGACTTTTTCTAGAGATGTAATCACCACGTATTGGGTCTTCAAAGGCCCCTTTGTGCCACGGCCCATTCCTAACTTAGGAATGGATAGTCTTTGCTTTGTTGGTTAATTATCCAAGGATGTCTAAAGGGCAGTACAGAGGGACCAGGCTCACCTGCTGAGGGGCAGACGGCTCATGATCTTCTGCCAACATCCTCTCCCATCAGAAGCTTCTTCAAAGTCTTGATGATGCCTTCACTGTAAGCTAAAGGAGACTAGGTTAGCGTGGTAGCTGTATTAGAGACACCACTCCAAGGATAGCATCCAGTCTGTGAGCTTTTTATTGTCAACCCAAGATGAAGCCTATTAAGTAGCACTGCAGTCCAGGAACGCTGTGTTGGTGTGAGAGGTGTGTAAGGTGAAACATGCCAGGCCCTCGGAAAGTTACCCTTTCAGCAATGGTAAAATCACTCTGGGTCTGGAGTTCACACCAGGGCTTCGCATGCACACACGTCCTGCACGGTATCCTGACCTCACCCCCGGAGGGAGGCACTGTCGTCATCCCGGATTTACAGGTGGGAGAATTAAAGCTCGAGGAGGATGGGCAGTTTGCACGTAGGGTCCCCTGTGAGGTCCCCAGGAGTTCCGCCGTGAGCCCGGGCACTCCCCTGCAGCACAAACACTGCCTCTTTGGGCAGCTTATCTTCCCTGCACTCAAGGAAGCATTGCTTCTCGGAGGAGGCGGCGCCAGGACCTCAGGGCAGCAGGGCCAGATGCCGCATCTGTCTGCAGCAGAGCGCAGGGCAAGGTAGCCCCGCCTTCCATGGGGCGCCCCCAGTCATGTGCCCTCCCCTCTGACTTTGCCAGCTTCCTCTCACCCACCTGTCCTCCTGACTGTATTTCACAGGCCTCCTCAGAAATGCCAGGGCACACAGACGGAGGGAGTTCAGACGACTTCATCCTGGTCTCCAAGGACGATGACGGTGGCAGTGCCAGAGGAGCCCTCTCGGGCCAGGCCCAGCCTCTTCGTACCCTCGGAATCACATCCAGGAAAAGTGAGGCCTTGGCCCGCTCCCCCCTTGTGTTCTCTGACCCCCTGACAGGCCCAGCCTCGGCCTCCTCCAGCAACCCCAGCTCCAGCCCTGACGACGACAGCAGCAACCACAGCAAGGATTCGGGCTTCACCATCGTGAGTCCCCTGGACATCTGACTGTGGTGCCTGGTCCTGGTGCCCAGTCCTGCCTCGCGGGGACCCAGCCACCCACTCGGGCCCTGAGGCTGGCTGAGGCTCCCCCGGTGGAAATCTCTTTGAAACCATCACTTCTTTCCCAGCATGCATTTGGCATGGGTGCATCCCATTGGAACCCTTAAAGAAATCCAAATGAAGCAAATGTGGCCACAACACACAGACATGTTCACCCAAATTCAGACAGCATCTCTGGGCCCTTCCCCACCCCTCAGCCCACTCAGCACTGAGTTAGAGCAAGGTTAGTACCCAGCTCACACTCACTGTCAGAAAAGACCAAATCACAACTAGAGTCACTTTTCATCTGTCCTCTCTTCCCCAGCTACGGAGTGGCGGGCTCATCGGTTATATTTACAAGAAGGGGAAGAGTTGGTTTCACTTCCTCCCTGTCAGCATCAGGCGTGGGAAAACTGGCTGATATCAAGAAAGCTTCCTCTGTGGAAATGCATGTCTCAGTCTACTTCATTCCTACCTTGGAAAACCATGCAGCAGAGCCAAATGCAATAGAACAAACTAGAACTAGTGGATTCCAGGACTGGAAAATCCTGTTCCTGACTCGTCAAAGTTATAATGATCTTTAGAAACAGGGTCTAAATTTAGGAATCATATTTCGGTATAAGGTCATGTTAGATTTTTTTGATTTGTTGAAGAATACATTTCTAAACCTCAGACCATCCCTGTCCCTCCTTAAACAATTGGATTTTACCTTTTAGGATGTTTCACAGCCAGAAAACAAGGTGACTTTTAAGCCAGTCTTTTCTGCACTGATTTCAGAAGTTGCTAGAATGTTACTGTTCCTTCAGGTGAAAAAACGTGCACCTGACTTTTTGGGATGCACATCTTTCAAACAGTCAGTTTTCTGATAACGGTTTCTAGTTTCAGGAGTAGAACCGCAGAGTAAAGGGGAAAAGCTGAGCTCATTGTCACACAGATTGAGAAGCCCTGTGGGTCTTAAGGGAGCAGTAACAGGGAATTAGACATGGAGCCTGTTGTTTGGGGAGCAGGGCTTCCTGGAGAATATTTCAGATGCTGGGAGGATGTAGGATTTCTGCACAGCCCCTCCCCCTGCCGGGAGCCGAGTGTGGGGGCTGCAGCACAGTGCTCAGCCGGGACAGCGTCCCAGGGCAGAGCAGGAACGGGCCTGCGTGCCCAGGCCTTCCTGGTCCTTGCTTGGCAGCATAGGAAATCAGGATGGGCACAGAGCATCGGATGGGCCGTTTCTCTCCTTTGCCTGAGCAGGAATTCTAACAGGAAAGGGTGGGCAATGCTGTTAGACACAGCACCCCATTTCACCAGTGTCAGGAAAGAGTAGCCTCACTCGGGGCGACTGGCTCCTTGGGCCTCTCCTCAGAGGATGGCGAGGCCCCAGCAGTGGAAACCTTCGTGGTGACAAGTGACAAACTTAGCATGAAGGAGTAGACGCCATTGACATCCCTCCCACTGCTACCCTGCATTTCCCTGGAGCCAGATGTGATAATGACAGGATCTCCCACTCGCTCTCCAAGAAAACTGACAACTGGCGAGTCAGCCACTGCAGAGAGGTTCTAATTAGTTCTGAAACTAGCAGGGAGATCTCCTGACACATCCAGCATAAGGTGGATGATAGCTCTGTTTTTGCCGAGGTAGTAGGGTTGTTGGTCCTCCACAGTTGCTCAGCAGATGAGCTGACATAAGCCTTCTGGCTCCTGACTCGAGTGGTCTCCTTAGCACTTCTGCGGGGGAGGAATCTTGGAGCAAGTTGCTGCCAAGTACGCATCCCCAGGACGGCACTCTGTAGGCCCCCAGGGTTCCCGTACAGCAAGTGGCCTTGCAGCTAAGCAGCGGCTGCATCGGTGACTTTCACACAAAGGCTGTGCTCATGAAGGTGGTGGTGTTTCTAGTTTTGAGTTGAGAATTGTGGCGCTGTCCCACAGGCTCTAGGATGGGGACTGAGAAGGCTCTCAGAGCTGCCTGTCCCCCGGCAGCTTGGCCACCATCACCTGCTCACCTGCAGCTTTTCTTTTGCCTTGAGAACGAGTGTCATAAAAGCCAAGTGTCACTGGCCACCCAAGAGTCCACTGGGCATCCACCTGCCACCAGCAAGCTGAGCTGGTTCCGTCAGTTAGCTGGGCGTTCAGTGGTCACTGGGCATTTCTTCCTGCCTTGCCCACACCTGGAGCGGGGCTTCTCCGCTGTGTGTCTGCCTTGGTGCCACATGAGAGCCAGTGGCTCACTCAGAGGGGCTGCTTCTTGCCCCACAATCCTCTCGTCCTCCAAGAAAAACGCACGAGGGGCGTGAGGCATGTCAGTGCCAACCCCAGTTTCCAGAGGTTCATAGCATTAGAGAATTAGATTAATGTCTTACTTTTTTAAGTGACTTTTTTTTTTATTATTCATAGTTTAGCATTGTTTGCGTTTTTACTAGTTACAGTGCCATTAAAGAATACTTGTTCCTTTTTATTATTTTATCAGGTACTTTTGTTTAATTGCACATTTTTTTAAATCCTGACTATATGAAACCTTTTGTTTTTCTCTAACAAATGTGGTAATCAGTGGAACCCTCCCATGGTTTGATTATTCACAGTGACATACCTTTTATACGAGTAAAGCTTAGGGTCATTCTCGTTATCCTCTTTCTTTTCATACATGTCCCTATGTGTTTCAGGCATTCCTCTTTGATCAGATTAGAAATTTGAGTTAGAATTTCTCTCCATACGTTGCATACAGGAGTTACAGGCTAGAGAAAGAAAACAGTCGTACTTACTTTGCCTTACCTTGTGTGTATGCCAAGGGTTCATTTAACACTTTAACATCTAATTATACTGGATTTATCTCCCCAAAATGACCTCCTTCTAATGTTCAATGCTAACTGCAATATGGTAAAGAATAATATCACTGAAGAATAAACGTGACTCTAAAAATAAACCAGGGCCTCCCTGTGATTTGCCTTACCTGCGTTCACTGAATTGAATCTTGTACATCACACCGTTGGGGCTGCACTAAGGAAGCTGCCGAGGTGAGGTTTGATCGCCGGCCATCAGCAAGAACACCCCTGCTTTGTCAGAGAGATGCTGTCTCCAGGGATAACCTGCCAGAGCTGACCTCCATTGATTATTTTTGTTTTATTTTAAGAAACTACCCCCAGAGGTCATACAGAACAAGAGTGTAGGGAGGACCATCTCCCCGCATAATTGCTGGCTGTCCTGTGGAGCCCACAGGCCGTCTATCCCAACTGCCCCCATGTGTCCAGAGCAGGGGACTGTGGAGGCTGAGGAAAGGCTTCATGGAAGCAAGAGGCGAGTGTCCAGAATACAGAGGGTGGTAGGTGGCATGCTGGGCTTCCTCCTCGCAGGCCAAAGCCGCTCTCAGTGCTACCTTCACAAGCTCTGTTTTTATAGTGTTAAAATTAAATACACAGTTCATGTAAACAGCTTGAGACCACTTTGATGTAAAAGTTACCGTACAGTTTTAATGGCACAATTCATCCAATTTAATACTCAGTTGTGCTGTTATATCTTATTGCCTTTTTCTCATCCAGCTTTATGCTTTAAACCCTTCGGTGACCCAGTTATTTTCTGCTTAGAATTTTTTGTTGATTGATACCATGTTTTCATTAATGGATGCATGCTGTATCATTGAGTGTGTCTGAAATTTTGGTAGGTCCTATGGATTTTTTTTTTTCTTGCCTCCTCCCACAAGCCTACCCTGAGTGTTTAGTGGTACATATGATGTACCGCTAATTATACCCCAGAGTCCCCCGCTGGTGTCTGTGGATACATATGTGTAACAAAGAAAAATTTTCTAAATTTCTGTTTTTTCTACCCAAAATTCATACACCTCATACAGTACCCTATAAAAACAGTAGTTTGTGGTACATGCTCATTTCTTCATTTTCAAACAGTCGTAAAAGCCCCTGTCTTGCGGCAGCACACACTCTCAGTGGTACAACAGCTTCCCAATAAACCCCGAGGCTGAAAAAGTTCATGGTCACTTTATCTACCACTAAGCATGAAAGGAATAACTCATATTGACTTACATAATACGTCCTTTTGGCAAAGTGACCCCACTCAAAATGGTTATAATAAAAGACTAATGTGACACCAAGACTGTGGCTTGACTTGTTCCAGCCCAGGGCGGGGATGGGGGCCCCGGTACTGACCAAGCCCCTTTAACATGGGGTGGGGGTGAGGGAGTAGGGGAGGTAGTCGTGCCTCTCTGGCCATCTGATCACACCCTAAGTCTTAAATGACAATGAAAGTAGAAAGGGGGGAAGTCTCCCAAGTTTAGACAGAGCCGTGAGGCCGGCAACACCTTAGACAGGATTTGTGTTAGGCGGTCTCTCCACCAAGGAATTTTATTAGCCACAGTTTCTGCCATTAAAAGGTTGGGGGGTTGGTGCACTTCTCAGATCTCATGACATGAGGGCGACCCTGACTGCAGACCAGTGACAGGCTCACGGGCACTGGCATCCCCCACTGACCACTGGGAGCAGAGACCCTGTGTAGCAGGCATGGGTGGTGCCTCACCCGTATCCCTCAGTGTGGCTGAAGCTTCCTCCTGTCCTGGCTGCACCTGGACCTGCTGGCTGCTCTGCTATGCTGGTGCTGGGAATTACATCTTCTGGGGCAGCTCTCTACTCTTTGGTATCCCTGAGGCGAGGGCTCTCTGAGGGGTTAAGTCCCAGTTGCTCTCATTCCCTAGACTCACTTCCCACCCACCATTGGTGTTTCCTCTTCCCAAATAAATGACTTGCTCTTGAATCTTCTCTAAGGTCTGCTTCTGGGGAACTCAGACTAAGACATGTGGGCCCCTTTTTGAGGCTCATCCCCAGCTGGGGGTGGATGAGCAGGACAGGAAGAGGTGCAGCTGTCACAGTTGGGCCAGAGAGGTACCTTTTCCCCTGCTTCGGGACAGCAGAGGAACAATTAGCGAGTCCTGTCAAAGGGCCGGGGTAGCCATGCTGTGTGATTTCTTGCCCCCCACACCCCCCAGGTTGCCCCCTGCACCTACAAGTGAGCATTAGCCACGGCTAATGATGCCCTTTCAGAAGCTCTGTTGGCGGCTCTGTTTTTGTTTTGCTGCCTTCCCCACAGCCAGCATTCTTAGCCTTTCAAGGATGTATACGTGTCACCAGAAACTTCTGCGCCCCGCGAGGCACATCTGTTTGTGAGAAGGAATGGTTCTCACAGAAAGGCGAAGGGCCCTGGAAACGGATGACACGCAGGCCCAGAAAATTCGTTCAAGGTCCACCCACTTGTTCCTTCAGCAAACACAACTGAACCCCCGACTCTGTGTACCGCAGTCCATGAATGTTGGAGCCACAAAAAAAAATGCCTCTCAGATTGCTAGGCAAGAGCAGAAGCGACACAATTCTATATTAGGAATACCAAAAAAAAAAAAAAGATTTAGGTGCTAAGGGAGCCCAGAGGGGGTACCCCATCCAGCCTGAGAGGGCTCCCAGAGACTGCAGAGGCAGCAGGTGAGCTGGGCTGAGAGGAGCCTGCGTCCTTCCCTCTGTGGTGAGCCATGGGGCACTCCCACTTCCTGCTCAGTAAGTGCTAGAAACAGTCAAGCAACCATGCAAGATGTATTTTCCCACAGACACGTGCTGAAATGGGGGACTGGTCCCCCAGTAAGGACTCAACGCTGTCCTGTAAATCAGTTACAGCTAGCCAAGTACACACAGCCCACAGGTCCTCAGCTGCGGGGACACCAGAGGGCTCCTGGGCATGATCCTGGCTGTGGTTCAGGAAGCCGAGTGGCAGCAGGAACCTCTAATGTCTCTCAGACTCAGAGAAATTAAGGGATATTTAACAAGGTAGAACAAGGGACGTGGAACACTGGCATAAACCTCAGGCTGCAGTGGGTGCCACCTCCTCAGGGGTCCTCTCGGGAAGGACAGCAACAAAGATTCTGCAGTAGAGTTCACTGCCCTTCCAACAACTTCCTTGGCCCTCAACTTGAATGTCCTCTTCTCCTGCCTCCTCAGCTTCTGCCTCTGGCCCTCATCTACCCAGCTGTCCAAGCCAGGTGCGTGCCTGGCCTCCTTGGCCTCCATCCCTCCCATGGTTTGGCCAGGCCCCTTCCCTGCCCCACACTGCAGAGGAGGCCTTGACCCCACTTGCTGGGCCTGGCTAATGCCTTGTCCCTGGTACTGAATCAGCCCACCCTCACCTAGAAGCAGTTCCAGCCAAGGCTCACCTGAGCCCTCAGTGAAGGTTGGCTCCTGTACCACCCGTCCACCCCATCCCACCTTGTCTCCCTGCCCATACCACCACCACAAGGCTGTGATCTGGCCACACTGGCCTTCCTCCAGCTACACCCTTTTCTAGCCTGAAGTTTCACATAAGCTGTGCCCTCCATTAAAACACCTCTCCCTGCACTCCAACTTATACCTGGTGAGCACCAGCTTCAGTGGCCAGGAGGCTCCTGGGTGAGAAACCAGCTTCACTGGCCAGGCGGCTCCCGGGTGAGACACCAGCTTCACTGGCCAGGCGGCTCCTTGGTGAGACACCAGCTTCACTGGCCAGGCGGCTCCTTGGTGAGGCTCTACCAGACTCCACCTACCCACAGAACTGCTTTTTAGAGGTCCCAGTGCTGCATTTCACTTTGCCCATGTCCCAGTCACTATGTCTATGGAGCAAATTACCCAAAACTTTGAGACATAGAGCAACCGCTTATTATGGTTACTGATTGTGAGGATCAGTCCAGACAGGGTATAGGGGATGCTGTGTCACTGGTGCCTTTGATTTCTGGGGCCTCACATGAAGACTCAAAGGCTGGGGCTGGGATCATCTGAAGGCTTGCTCACTGAGAGGTCCGCTGGTTGGTGCTGAGCCCTTATCTTGGGCTGCCTATGGGTCCCTGCAGGTGGCCTCTTCATGTAACTTGGATTTCCTTGCAGCTTGGTGACTGAGTTCCAAGAGCAAGTGTCTAGAAAGAGAAAGAAATTGAGAGACAGAGAACGTCAGGTGGAAGCCATTTCACCATTTACCACCCAGCCTCAGAAGTCACACACCATCACCTTGGCCAGATTCTATTCAACAAGACTGTCACAAAATCCAAAAACCAAACCCACTGCTCTGTCAAGTCAATCCAAACTCATACCAACCCTGTAGGACAGAATAGAACTACCCCAGAGGTTTTCCAAGGCTGTAATCTTTACAGAAGCAGACCGCCACATCTTTCTCCCATGAAGCAACTGGTGGTTTTGAACTGCTGACCTTTTGGATAGCAACTAAGTGTATTAACCACTGCACCACCAGGACTCCTATAAGGCTGTCACAAGGAGGGGAAATAGACTCCACTTCTTGATGGGGGGGACCATCATTCTCAAAGAGCATGTGAGATTGGAAATAGCGCTTGATCACTTTTGTAGAATACAACCTGCCATCCCCATTGGCTAGGGGCTTCTTCAGGCGAGCCAGAACGAGGCCTCAGCCATCCTGAGGTAGACTGGAGAGCTTACCGGCTCTATCCAAACCCTGTAATGTTTATAGCTGCTCATTCCCCTCCTTTAGGAAGCCTTCTGTGATGATTTGAAAGCATGGCCCCAAAATTGTTTGACACCTCTCCCACCAAGAGCCCCTTCAAGTCTTGGCTGTCTGACTTCTCAGCCAAGAACATATGGTGGACATGAAGCAATGCTGGTTTCTGGGCCCAGACCTTAAGAAAACTGCAGCTATTACTTCCTGTCTCTTGGTATACTCACCCTTGGAACCCAGCCACCATGATGCAAGGAAACCCAAGCAGCTCCATGGAGAGGCCCACGTGGAGAGGAACCGTTGACGCGGTGTGGAGCAAAAATGAGGTGTACTGCCAAACCTTTCCTCAACTGCAGAATCAGGAGTAAATTGTTTTTTTTAGCCACTCAGTTTTGGGGATGAGGCCGCGGTGGTTTAAAGGGAGAATCCTCACTTTCCTGCAGGAGACCCAGGTTCAATTCCCAACTCAGGCACCCCGTGTGCAGCTACCACCTGTCTGTCAGTGGAGGCTTGCATGTTGCTATGATGCTAAACAAGTTTCAGTGGAGCTTCCAGACTAAGATGTACTTCTTGGCAGTCTACTTCTGGAAATATCAGCCAATGGAACCCCTACGGATAACAATGGTCTCATCCACAATGGATCATGGGGAAGGAGCAGGACCAGGCAACACTTCATTATGTTGTGCATGGGTTCGCCATGAGTTGGGGACCAACTCAATCTTAGCTAACAACAACAAAAAATTTCTGGGGTGAGCGGCTATGCAGCACCTAATGCCCTGACTAGCACGACACACCTCTCCTATACTCCTCCATCCCAGGAGTACGCGGCTTTCCCAGCCGTTGCCAGATCTACCTACCTCCTGCTGAATATATTCACGTTCAGGTCTACAATCTGCATTTTCCTTCTTGGGAAGAGGGCCTGGGCCTTAGCTAATCATTCACCCATATTTACTGAACACCTACTATGTGCCAGGCACAGTACAAGAGCCTGGAAACATGCAATGAACAAGCTAGATAAGATCCCTGTCCTCAGGGAGCTTGCAGTTCAGTTGAGGGAAGCAGAGCCCAGTAAATGAATGAACAGGATGATCTCGAGGGGCATGGAGTGACAGACACTCTTCAGAAGCTCAGTTCCCTGTCCTCTGCCTGGGGCATACAGCTAGACCACAATTCCCAGTCTCCCTTGCAGTGACTGAGCTGGGACTGATGGGATATGAGTGATAGCCCAGGAGCAGCGCATGGAGGAGGAGGAGATTTGTAGATGACCCTGAATGCCAGTGGTGGGGAGACTGGAAAGCACCTTCTCCCCCCAGATTTTGAGGCCCAGCCTCTCCAGGCTTTTCCTAAGCCTGCATGTCATTCTTTGTTTTCATTCCCCCAAACATCATCCCTAGGGAAAGAGCCAGAGCCATCTCTGATCACACCCCAAGGTTGCTGACAGATTGGGCAAGTTGGAGACCACTGGCACTGGAACCAACCCATATACATTCAGGGGAGATTTCAGTGCCCTGGGCCCTGCCTGTCAACACCCAAGATGCTGGGGCCCTGGTCCACTCTCAGCTCATTGACAGGGGACCCAGTCCCATCGTGGTGCAAACGGTTAAGTGCTGGGCTACTAACTAAAAGGTTGTCAGTTCAAACCCACCCAGAGGCATCTTGGAAAAAGGCCTGGGGACTAGAGTGCAGTTCTACTCTGTAACACATGGGGTTGTCATGTGTCAGGATCAGCTCGAAAGCAACTGGGTTGTTTGTTTTTTGGTTTCTAACCAAGCCATGTCAGCTCTGTGTGCCTCCATTTCCTCATCTGTAAAAGGTGGGGACGTCAAGCACGGCCGCCTTGCAGGGGTGCTGCTGGAACCAAGTCTGTTAAGTGGCAGGCACTGTGTACTGTCATCATCTGCATTAACTCAAACTCACAGTAACCTGTGGGGGCAGGTGACGGCAGACATACGGCTGGAGAAGGCACAAGCCTTTGGGTAATTTGGTCAGGACCATCTCCCGAAGCAGCTGAATGGCAGGATTTCGGGTGGCCTCAAGCTCCTGGGGGGTAGCAGGCTCAGGGGGATAGCAGGCACTTCCCACCTGTGGGACAGAGGCAATGGGCTCTGTGTGTTTCCATCCACAGTAACAGCACCAGCCCCAAGGCCCAAAGTCACTGCATGGCAAAATACGGGGGACTAGGAAAAAATATATATATGTATTTACGTGTGTGCTCGCGTGTGTGACCCTGGGTGGCACAGTTTGCGCCTGACTACTTATCTAATCCACCAGCTGCTCTTTGGAAGCCCTACGGGGCAATTCTACTGGGTCCTATAGGGTTGCTGTGAGTTGGAATCGACTCCACAGCAATGGGTTTGGTTTGGTTTTTTGGCTTACTTATCTGAAGGTTGATGGTTCAAACCCACTCAGCAGCACTTTGAAAGAAAAGCCTGGCCATGTGTTTCTGCAAAAATTACAGCCAAGAAAACCCTAGGGAGGTAGTTCCACTCTGTCATACGTGGTGTCGCCATGAGTTGGAATCAGCTCCACAGCAATGGGTTTGTGTGTGTGTGTATACACACATACGCATACATATATATACACACAAATGCACACACACAGATACAGTTACAGACACGCCCATGTGTGGAGGTGCTCTTCGTGGTTAGTGTTGGTAGGAGCATGGGAGGTTCCGGGTCCGGGGCGTGTTCCTAAGTGCATGGGAGGCTCCAAGTGCGTGAAGGCGGTGGCCAGGCTGCTGCTGGGTTTCTCAGAACCCTGCACCTCGATTCAGAGAAGGCAGCTTTATGCTGCAGAGACGCTAACCACAGAGCCTGCAGGTGAGAGCTAGTTCAACAGGGCCAGGAGTTCACCCTTCCTGTCCGGACGGTGGGCGGAGGCTCTGGGGATGGAGGCCCCTTAGCAGAGGGCAGATGCTAGATCCACCCCCAGAGGTGGGTGGAAAAGTGGACAAGCAGTGCGCTGGGAGCCTGCAGACATCGGTCAGCTGGGCTCAGTTCTGTGGTGAACAAAGCAGACTGGTCCTCGGTGGTATTTACCGTCTGCGGTAGAAACCTTGGGTTGGCCCTCACCCTCTCTGACACTCAGTAGCTCTATGTGAAACATGAGGAGCTTGGACAACCTCAGAATTTTTCACTCCTTTGACCATGACTTACAGTAAAAAATATGTTACTGCTATAACAAACAACCACCCCCCCCCCCGGCCCCCTGCAAAAAAAAAAAAAACTTTGCTTTCTCAAGTGGATTCCGGCTCATAGCGACCCTACCACAAACAGGTCCTAAAATGTCAGTGATTAACACAGGAAATTTCATTCTCACGCAAATTATTGTCCAGTATGAGGCTTCCTGGGTTATGGGTAGCTCTCCTCTACGTGGTGATTCAGGACTCAGCTACATTGAGGCCCCACCATCCTCTAAGACTAACCCGGTGTTCAAGCCCCTGAAGTAAAACATCATTTCCAATTGCATGCCATTGGTGGGAGCATGTTCGTCACACAGGGGCCCATCTAGAGGCAAGGGCTGGGAACATTATCCTGGCAGGGCGGCCCCTCCCCAGAGGTGCACTTGTACCACTGGAGGGGAGCTAGGTGTAGGCCCATCAGCTGCCTCTACCACACCCTGGACTCTCTCTCTCGCTCTCTCTCTCTCTTTCACACACACACACACCTAAAACAGAAGGTTTGTGAGACACACTTCCCCACACTCAGTACAATGCTTTCTGACTCTGCTACCTTCTACCATATTTTATTTTCTTTATTTTATAAGTGCTATCGAGTAAGTTCAGAATCATAACCCCATGTGACAGAGCAGAACTGCCCGATAGGCTTTCCCAGGCTGTAATCTTTACGCGACCACATTCACCAGGTCTCTCTCCTACAGAGCCACTGGTGAGTTCGAACTGCCAACCTTTCAGTTAGCAGCCAGAGCTTAACCATTGCATCACCAGGGCTCCTTAGGTGCTGGGCACGATCCGGTAAATGTTATGACCCACAAATGGGTTAATGTCTACAGTTTAAATAATGTTACCCAGCTCTTCAGAGTGTACAAAATTCAGTGGACACATGTCTTGAAAGACTTTTCAGCCAAGAAGAGAGTTGCTTAAAGCCACAAAGGAAAATGCAATGCAGAAAGAGTAGCTTTTGACCCAGAATAGATTAGGTTGCCACCTAATCTGTCCAAAGGAGTGAGGCCTGATCATATGCCCAGGGACAGAAGGTGGCCCTGGGGGACCCAGGAGGGTGGGTACTGAGCCAAATCAGAGACAAGGTTTGGAGGAGGGGATACAGGCTCCAGGCCACCTTCTGAGAGGGATTTGGCAAATGCTTTTCCCAGAATACAACCCACCTTTGGGCAAAATTCCAGCTAGCAGTGGTGATTCACCAAAGCTCTGGAGAAGGAGCTGACATTTTAGCTACTATGAACGACCTGTTTGCCCTTCTCTCTCACCTCATACCTCCAGGGAAGGTCTGGTCTACCCCATCCTCATTGGTGAGGTCCCCTGGGCTCTGACAGGTCTGCAAACACCTTGTGAACCTGGGGCTTTTTCCTCAGAAACACCTGGGTAATAGCCCCATAACTTCCTGTGACATATGACTCAAAACTGAGGACACTGGTCCCTTTCTGTAAAGAGACATATCAGATGAGTGACCCAGGTCTTCCTGTACAGATCTGATTTCAAAGTTTCCAACTCATTTTGGCCCATGCACTGCAATTTGTGCACTTCTCTCCTGTTACAAACCCAGAGCCAGGCACCTCTGTATGGAAAAGGTGTGGGATGGCCCCCTTGCAGCCTTCAGGACAGTGCCTGCTTGGCCTGCAGCAGTGTGTGCTAACGAGAGTGAGCGGCTGGGCCGCAAATGGGTCTGGATTGAAGGGAGCCTGTGCCACACACACACATTGTGTGCCTTTGAGCAACTAGCACATCCTCTCTGAGCCTCCATTTTCTCACCTGTAAATGGGGTACATTGCCTGCCTTGCAGGACCTGTGTGAAAATGAGTTGAAGTAGGGCTTGACTCACATTGTGTGGCCAGTAGACACAGGCCTGTCAACCCCCACCACCACTGCCATAACACTTTCCAGGTCCAATTTTCTGTTTTGAATTTTTTTTTTTTTTTTTTGATACCACATGTTTTCATTAATGGGGCATGCTGAGTCATGAAGTGTGTTTACATTTTGGATTAGAATTAGGGGTTTTGAGAAATATTACCTCGTACTACATGGTTACCACAGAACTTTTAAGGTTCTCGAACCTGTACTTAGCAGTTACCCATCTTTACATCAGGCTTTGGTTACTGATGTTTTTCATGGTGCCTTCCGTTAAGTTAATGAGGAACCTCTGGTTTTCCGAATAGGACACACACAAACAAAACAAAACAAAACCCACCAGGGCTTCCTAATTATCACACAGGAAACCATAAATATGTTTACAAGGCTTATCTAGGGGCATACAAAAGGAAAAGAGAGAAAATCTTTACCCAATCACACATCCTGGTTGCACTCCCTTACAAGCCTCACACCCCAGCTTCGACTAATGTTTCTTTTGCCTTTCACTGTAATGTGAGTCCCCAGTGGAGGGCAGCAAATACTTTCAGCAGTAAAAGTATACTACCAAAGAACCTGAGAGCTGGAAAAAGTGGGTAGCACACCATATATAGCACAGACTATGAAAGAGACAATGCAGGCTCATACCACCACTTTTGTTTTATATGTGTAGACTTTGCTGCCCTCCTATATGGATATGACAGAGCCAAATGAGCTCTGGACCAGTAACTCACATTTGTTGGACTCTGGTGAGTCCCGAGGGGCCACACACCCAGTCCAGATGAGTGATTGCCCTTGGGGAACTTGCTGGCACCATTTATACCCCTCGAGAAGTCCAAGTGGAACATTTTGTGAGTCTGGGAGAGCAGATTAGGGACATGATTCTGACCTAGGCCTAAAAGAAATGGGTGGCAGGAATGGCTTCTCCAATGAGGTGAACTTGGGGTTGACCAGACAGTTTGCAGGGAAAGGTGTTCCAGACAGAAGGATCAGCATGTACCAAGGCCCCAAGGAGAAGGGAGGAGTGGAAGTGTGGCCAGTGAGTCCATACAGTGGGCAAGGGGACCTCAGAGGACACCCCTCACTGTGGTCTGAAGACTCAAGGGCCTCTCTGGGACTGTCCCACCACTCTGGGGTTGTGTATGTCAGGGATGGAGGCCTCTAGAATACCTAAGCTTCAAAGTTGAACTTAAGTTGATTTAAAGAAAATGTATTGTTGTTGTTAGTTGCCATTGGGTTGATTCCAACTCAGGGTGACCACATGTGTACAGAGTAGAACTATGAACTATGCTCCATGGGGTTTTCAAGGCTGTGACCTTTCAGAAGCAGATCACCAGGCCTGTCTTCCAAGGTGCCTCTGGCTGGATTCCAGCTGCCAACGTTTCAGCTAATAGTTGAGTGCTCAACTGTTTGTGCCACCCATAGACTCCTTTTAAAGAAAATAAAGCTGCCAGTATTTCTTGCACCTCTAATGGTCCAGGCTGTCCCGGGGCACAAGTCCCTCTCAGTGAAAATGTGGCCCTTAGTGGCCTGCAGGGGTACAGCCAAGAGAACCTGCCCTGAGCAGCTTTTTCCCACCTCAGCACCTCTGGTGGCAGGGCCACTCTGCTCCACCGCCTTCCTCCAGGTCTTGGTCAGCCAGTCACGGCCATCGCTAAAGACCATTTTGCCCTCTCACCACCTGGCCTAGTGCAGGGCCAGAGAAGAAAGGAGCATTGGAGGAAGGAGAATGGTGGATGGCCCAGGAGGGTCCTCCAGGTAGAACCCCTACTGAGAATGCCCCTCTGCCCCCACCACGTTCACAGGGGAAATAACAGGAGCCCAGGAGTGGCCTTATCACAGGCCTGAACCCCCTCCGGGAGTACTCCAGCTCTGTGGGTTCAGCAAATAACTTCCCTTGAAGGAGAGCCATTAAACAGAGCTGGAAGAACACAGGCTTGTCTCTTACCTGAAAGCCCCAAAGTTTCTTCACCATTTCCCCTTGTTTCCCCTTAGCAAGGCTGTGAATGCTACTTATGGGGTCTCCTGAGCACCAGTCCCTGTGCCAGGTCCTTCCTGACCTTGAATCCACCCCAATGACCCTTCCCTGTGGGTGTGATTCTCACCATTCTACAGCTGAGAAATCTTTAGGGGTTAACTTTTTGCCCAAGGTCCCACAGCTAGAAGTGCTTGAACTGGGTTCAAACACAGTTTGACCATGTGATGTGGAGCCCAAGTTTCCCACCAGGCAATATCGGGCGGAGGTGGGGACCCCTGGGGAGGTCACAGAGGAGGGAAGTTTTAAGGTGGCCACTAAGGGTTGATGGGAAGGGGGGGGTTGGTGCTGCTGGGGAGGGGAACGGCATAAGCAAAGACAGAAAGGGGAGATCAGAATCAAGAAGGAAAGGAAGGGATAGAAGGGAGACATTCTTTCTGACATCAGATCCGAGTTCCTGCCCTGGCCCTGCTTCTAGCTGGGTGACCTTCCCTCTCTGGGTCTTAGTCTCCTCACTGATGAAATGAGGGTGAGGACTGGACCAAACCATCTGCAGGGTTGTCCAGTGTGTGAGCTGCTGGGCTCAGGTCATGGGTACTGTTCACTGTTCCCCCAGAGCCTAGGGTCTACAGGCACTGAGCAAAAAGGCTGCGGAAGGAAGGAAAGAAAGAAGAGAGGGAGGGAGAGAGGAAGGAATTTATTCTGGTAACAACAGGACATTTCTGACAGAATAAGAAAGAAATTGGGGAGAAAAAGAAGTGTTTTAATTTAACATGCATTGGTGCTTGCCAGGTACTGAGCTAGGGATACACTTACACTGTGACCCTAGGTGGGACAGGCAGGATGAGATAGAGGCAACAGTGACCATCCACAGCTCTAAGAAGCAGAAGGCAACATCACTGAGAGAGCCTGAGCGATGCCCTGAAATCTGCCCATAGAAAGACAAATGTGTGTCCAAGATGTGGGCCCCATGGACCACCTGCCTCTCTGGGGAACCAACACATGTGGTCCTGGAGAGAACCTGGAAGGGCAGAGGGAGGCGAGGGCAGGCCCAGGGACTGTGCAGCAGAGGAGGCCCAGGCGGCAGGGCTAGTTTGTCCAGACTCAAGGTCACAGGGCTCACAGAGCCTATGAAATCCCCTCTGGCCTTGCCACCGAGGTGGGCAGAGGGCATCTCCATCCAGACCGAGCCCAGGCCTGGGCCTGTGCTCTGCAAGATGGGTATGCAACCATGGCCACTAGGTGCCAACACCCCTTGCAGCCTGGGGCTGAGGACACCTCCTTGGGAAATGATTCCGCTAAGGCCAGAGCACCGACCTGGGTGAGTCTGCACATCCAGCTACTCCCTTAATCATACTCCCCCCAGCAGTTCACTGCCTCTCGCCTCCTCTGTCCGGCATGCCACCACCAAACTCCCCATGAAGAGGATGTGAAAATGGCTGGCTCCCCTGAAGAAATGGAGCCCTGGTGGTGCAGTGGTTAAGTATTCGACTGCTAACCAAAGGTCGGCAGTTCAAATCCACCAGCTGCTCCTTGGAACCCTATGAGGCAGTTCTACTCTGACCTATAGGGTCACCATGAGTCAGAATCAACTCTATGGCAACGGGCTGATTGGTTGGTTACTGAAGAAGGAGCTCTGAGACTGACCTGTCACCCTCCAGGCCTGGCAAAAAGGAAATAACCCGAATCCAATGATATGGTTCTTGAGCCACAACTACCATCACAGGGGACATCAAGGGTTGAGGGTACAGACTGAGGGCGAGGTAAGGAAACCTGTCTTTCACCACTATGTAGAGGAGGAGGGCTCTATAAGACCCTAGAGAGCTTCTGATGAGGCCTGCGCAGAATGGTACACAGTAGACAGGCTGTAGTTTGCCCTGGGCCAAGTCCAGCCCACCACCTCATTTTGTGAATAAAGTTACAGGAACTCAGCCACAGCCATCAGAGAAGCTAGGTGACATGTCTCTAGCCCATTCGGTTGTTTAGGTGTCAGTCACACGCCATCTACAATGGGAATCAACTCCATGGTTTCCGTTTTTATTTGATGTTTTTGTATTGATACACAAAATGATTTTGATGGACCTCTAGAGCATTATGCTGAGTGAAAAAAAGCCAATCCCAGAAGGTTATACACTGTATATTGTTGTTAGCGGCCTTTGAGTTGATTCTGACCTATAGCATTGCAATCCGCTAGGACAGAGTAGAGCTGCCCTGTGGGTTTCCTAAGCTGTAGTCTTTATGGAAGCAGATCGCCAGATTTTTCTCCCTTGCTGTGGTTATTATTGTTGTTAGGCACCACTGAGTCGATTCCGACTCATGGCGACCCTCTACAACAGAACAAAACACTGCCTGGTCCTGTGCCACTCTCGCAGTCTTTGCTATGTTTAAGCACATTGTTGCAGCCACTGTGTCAATCCCTCTCATTGAGGGTCTTCCTCTACCAAGCATGATGTCCTTCTCCAGGGACTGGTTCCTCCTGATAACATGTCCAAAGTATGTGAGATGAAGTCTCCCCGTCCTTGCTTCTAAGGAGCATTCTGGCTGTACTGGCAAAAAAAAAAAAAAAAAAGCAGTCCATGGTATATTCAAGATTCTTTGCCAACACAATCCTTGACAACTTCAACTTTTTCTCTGTTTATCGTGACATTGCTTATTGGTCCGGTTGGAAGGATTTTTGTTTTTTTTATGTTGAGGTGTAATCCATACTGAAGGCTGTGGTCTTTGATCTTCATCAATAAGTGCTTCAAGTCCTCTTCACTTTCAGCAAGCAAAGTGTGTCATCTGCATAACACAGGTTGTTAAAGATTTTCCTCCAATCCTGATGCCACGTTCTTCTTCTTACAGTCCAGCTTCTCAGATTATTTGCTCTGCATACAGACTGAATAGGAATGGCTAAAGGGTACAGCCCTGGCTTACACCTTTCTTGACTTTAAACCATGCAGTGTCCCCTTGTTCTGTTCTAAAGACTGCCTCTTGGTCTAAGTACAGGATCTTCATAAGCACAATGAAGTGTTCTGGAATTCCCCTTCTTCACAGTGTTATCCATAATTTGTTATGATCCACACAGTCAAATGCCTTTGTATAGTCAGTAAGACACAGGTAAACATCTTTCTGGTATTCTCTGCTTTCAGCCAGGATCCATCTGACATCACCAGTGATATCCCTCATTCCACATCCTCCTCTGAATCCGGCTTGAATTTCTGTCATTTCCCTGTTGCTGACCTGCTGCAGCCACTTTTGAACGATCTTCAGAAAAATTTTACTTGTGTGTGATATTAATGATATTGTTTGATAATTTCCACATTTGGTTGGATCATCTTTCTTGGGAATAGGCATAAATATGGATCTCTCCCAGTCTGTTGGCCAGGTAGCTCTCTTCGAAATTTCTTGGCATAAACAGGTGAGCACTTCTAGCGCTGCATCTGTTTGTTGAAACATCTCAATTGCTATTCTGTCAATTCCTGGAGTCTTGTTTTTTGCCAATGCCTTCAGTGTAGCTTGGACTTCTCCCTTCGCTACCTAATCGTATATAATCATATGCTACCCCCAAAATGGTTGAAAGTTGACCAGTTCGTTTTGGTATAGTTACTCCATGTATTCCTTTCATCTTCTTTGGATGCTTCCTGAGTCATTTGATATTTTCCCCTTAGAATCCTTCAATATTGCAACTTGAGGCTTGAATTTTTTCTTCAGTTTTTTCAGCTTGAGAAATGCCAAGCATGTTCTTCCCTTTTGGTATTCTGTCTCCAGGCCTTTACACATGTCATTATACTTTGTGTTCTGGAGCCACCTTTTGAAATCTTCTGTTCAACTCTTTTACTTCATCATTTTTTCCTTTTGCTCTAGCTACTCGAAGTTTAAGAGCAACTTCCAGAGTCACTTCTGACATCCATTTTGGGCTTTTCTTCCTTTCCTTTCTTTTTTTTTTTTTATAACTTTTATTAAGCTTCAAGTGAACGTTTACAAATCCAATCAGTCTGTCACATATAAGTTTACATACATCTCACTCCCTACTCCCACTTGCTCTCCCCCTCTTGAGTCAGCCCTTTCAGTCTCTCCTTTCTTGACAATTTTGCCGGCTTCCCTCTCTCTCTATCCTCCCATCCCCCCTCCAGACAAGAGTTGCCAACACAATCTCAAGTGTCCACCTGATATAATTAGCTCACTCTTCATCAGCATCTCTCTCCCACCCACTGACCAGTCCCTTTCATGTCTGATGAGTTGTCTTCGGGGATGGTTCCTGTCCTGTGCCAACAGAAGGTCTGGGGACCATGGCCGCCGGGATTCCTCTAGTCTCAGTCAGACCATTAAGTTTGGTCTTTTTATGAGAATTTGGGGTCTGTATCCCACTGATCTCCTGCTCCCTCAGGGGTCCTCTGCTGTGCTCCCTGTCAGGGCAGTCATCGATTGTGGCCAGGCACCAACTAGTTCTTCTGGTCTCAGGATGATGTAGGTCTCTGGTTCATGTGGCCCTTTCTGTCTCTTGGGCTCTTAGTTGTCATGTGGTCTTGGTGTTCTTCATTCTCCTTTGATCCAGGTGGGTTGAGACCAACTGAGGCATCTTAGATGGCCGCTTGTTAGCATTTAAGACCCCAGACGCCACATTTCAAAGTGGGATGCAGAATGATTTCATAATAGAATTATTTTGCCAATTGACTTAGAAGTCCCCACAAACAATGTTCCCCAGACCCCCGCACTTGCTCCGCTGACCTTTGAAACATTCATTTTATCCTGGAAACTTCTTTGCTTTTGGTCCAGTCCAATTGAGCTGACCTTCCATGTATTGAGTGTTGTCTTTCCCTTCACCTAAAGCAGTTCTTATCTACTGATTAATCAATAAAAAACCCTCTCCCACCCTCCCTCCCTCCCCACCTCGTAACCACAAAAGTATGTGTTCTTCTCAGGTTTACTATTTCTCAAGATCTTATAATAGTGGTCTTATACAATATTTGTCCTTTTGCCTCTGACTCATTTCGCTCAGCATAATGCCTTCCAGGTTCCTCCATGTTATGAAATGTTTCACAGATTTGTCACTGTTCTTTATCGATGTGTAGTATTCCATTGTGTAAATATACCACAATTTATTTACCCATTCATCCGTTGATGGACACCTTGGTTGCTTCCAACTTTTTGCTATTGTATACAGAGCTGCAATAAACATGGGTGTGCATATATCTGTTTGTATGAAGGCTCTTGTATCTCTAGGGTATATTCCCAGGAGTGGGATTTCTGAGTTGTATGGTAGTTCTATTTCTAACTGTTTAAGATAACGCCAGATAGATTTCCAAAGTGGTTGTACCATTTTACATTCCCACCAGCAGTGTATGAGAGTTCCAATCTCTCCGCAGCCTCTCCAACATTTATTATTTTGTGTTTTTTGGATTAATGCCAGCCTTGCTGGTGTGAGATGGAATCTCATCGTAGTTTTAATTTGCATTTCTCTAATGGCTAATGATCGAGAGCATTTTCTCATGTATCTGTTGGCTGCCTAAATATCTTCTTTAGTGAAATGTGTGTTCATATCCTTTGCCCACTTCTTGATTGGGTTGTTTGTCTTTTTGTGGTTGAGTTTTGACAGAATCATGTAGATTTTAGAGATCAGGCACTGGTCTGAGATGTCATAGCTGAATATTCTTTCCCAGTCTGTAGGTGGTCTTTTTACTCTTTTGGACAAGTCTTTAGATGAGCATAGGTGTTTGATTTTTAGGAGCTCCCAGTTATCGGGTTTCTCTTCATCATTTTTGGTAATGTTTTGTATTCTGTTTATGCCTTGTATTAGGGCTTCTAGGGTTCTCCCAATTTTTTCTTCCATGATCTTTATCGTTTTAGTCTTTATGTTTAGGTCTTTGATCCACTTGGAGTTAGTTTTTGTGCATGGTGTGAGGTATGGGTCCTGTTTCATTTTTTTGCAAATGGATATCCAGTTATGCCAGCACCATTTGTTAAAAAGGCTATCTTTTCCCCAATTAATTGACACTGGTCCTTTGTCAAATATCAGTTGCTCATACGTGGATGGGTCTATGTCTGGGTTCTCAATTCTGTTCCATTGGTCTATGTGCCTGTTGTTGTACCAGTACCAGGGTGTTTTGACTACTGTGGCTGTGTAATAGGTTCTGAAGTCAGGTAAAGTGAGGCCTCCCACTTTCTTCTTCTTTTTCAGTAGTGCTCTGCTTATCTGGGGCTTCTTTCCCTTCCGTATGAAATTGGTGATTTGTTTCTCTATCCCCTTAAAGTATGACATTGGAATTTGGATTGGAAGTGCGTTAAATGTATAGATGGCTTTTGGTAGAATAGACATTTTTACTATGTTAAGTCTTCCTATCCATGAGCAAGGTATGTTTTTCCACTTAAGTATGTCCTTTTGAATTTCTTGTAGTAGAGCTTTGTAGTTTTCTTTGTATAGGTCTTTTACATCCTTGGTAAGATTTATTCCTAAGTATCTTATCTTCTTGGGGGCTACTGTGAATGGTATTGATTTGGTGATTTCCTCTTCGGTGTTCTTTTTGTTGATGTAGAGGAATCCAAGTGATTTTTGTATGTTTATTTTATAACCTGAGACTCTGCCAAACTCTTCTATTAGTTTCAGTAGTTTTCTGGAGGATTCCTTAGGGTTTTCTGTGTATATAATCATGTCATCTGCAAATAGTGATAACTTTACTTCTTCCTTGCCAATCCGGATACCTTTTATTTCTTTGTCTAGCCTAATTGCCCTGGCTAGGACTTCCAGCACGATGTTGAATAAGAGTGGTGATAAAGGGCATCCTTGTCTGGTTCCCGTTCTCAAGGGAAATGCTTTCAGGTTCTCTCCATTTAGAGTGATATTGGCTGTTGGCTTTGCATAGATGCCCTTTATTATGTTGAGGAATTTTCCTTCAATTCCTATTTTGGTAAGAGTTTTTATCATAAATGGGTGTTGGACTTTGTCAAATGCCTTTTCTGCATCAATTGATAAGATCATGTGGTTTTTGTCTTTTGTTTTATTTATGTGATGGATTACATTAATGGTTTTTCTGATATTAAACCAGCCTTGCATACCTGGTATAAATCCCACTTGATCAGGGTGAATTATTTTTTGATGTGTTGTTGGATTCTATTGGCTAGAATTTTGTTGAGGATTTTTGCATCAATGTTCATGAGGGATATAGGTCTATAATTTTCTTTTTTTGTAATGTCTTTACCTGGTTTTGGTATCAGGGAGATGGTGGCTTCATAGAATCAGTTGGGTAGTATTCCGTCATTTTCTATGCTTTGGAATACCTTCAGAAGTAGTGGTGTTAACTCTTCTCTGAAAGTTTGGTAGAACTCTGCAGTGAAGCCGTCCGGGCCAGGGCTTTTTTTTGTTGGGAGTTTCTTGATTACCGTTTCAATCTCTTTTTTTGTTATGGGTCTATTTAGTTGTTCTACTTCTGAATGTGTTAGTTTAGGTAGGTAGTGTTTTTCCAAGAATTCATCCATTTCTTCTAGGTTTACAAATTTGTTAGAGTACAATTTTTCATAGTAATCTGAAATGATTCTTTTAATTTCATTTGGTTCTGTTGTGATGTGGTCCTTCTCGTTTCTTATTCGGGTTATTTGTTTCCTTTCCTGTATTTCTTTAGTCAGTCTAGCCAATGGTTTATCAATTTTGTTAATTTTTTCAAAGAACCAGCTTTTGGCTTTGTTAATTCTTTCAATTGTTTTTCTGTTCTCTAATTCATTTAGTTCAGCTCTAATTTTTATTATTTGTTTTCTTCTGGTGCCTGATGGATTCTTTTGTTGCTCACTTTCTATTTGTTCAAGTTGTAGGGACAGTTCTCTGATTTTGGCTCTTTCTTCTTTTTGTATGTGTGCATTTATTGATATAAATTGGCCTCTGAGCACTGCTTTTGCTGTGTTCCAGAGGTTTTGATAGGAAGTATTTTCATTCTCGTTGCTTTCTATGAATTTCCTTATTCCCTCCTTGATGTCTTCTATAACCCAGTCTTTTTTCAGGAGGGTATTGTTCATTTTCCAAGTATTTGATTTCTTTTCCCTAGTTTTTCTGTTATTGATCTCTAGTTTTATTGCCTTGTGGTCTGAGAAGACGCTTTGTAATATTTCGATGTTTTGGACTCTGCAAAGGTTTGTTTTATGACCTAATATGTGGTCTATTCTAGAGAATGTTCCATGTGCGCTAGAAAAAAAAGTATATTTTGCAGCAGTTGGGTGGAGAGTTCTGTATAAGTCAATGAGGTCAAGTTGGTTGATTGTTGTAATTAGATCTTCCGTGTCTCTGTTGAGCTTCTTACTGGATGTCCTGTCCTTCTCCGAAAGTGGTGTGTTGAAGTCTCCTACTATAATTGTGGAGGTATCTATCTCGCTTTTCAATTCTGTTAAAATTTGATTTATGTATCTTGCAGCCCTGTCATTGGGTGCATAAATATTTAATATGGTTATGTCTTCCTGATCAATTGTCCCTTTTATCATTATATAGTGTCCTTCTTTATCCTTTGTGGCGGATTTAAGTCTAAAGTCTATTTTGTCAGAAATTAATATTGCTACTCCTGCTCTTTTTTGGTTATTGTTTGCTTGATATACTTTTTTCCATCCTTTGAGTTTTAGTTTGTTTGTGTCTCCAAGTCTAAGGTGTGTCTCTTGTAGGCAGCATATAGATGGATCGTGTTTCTTTATCCAGTCTGTGACTCTCTCTTTATTGGTGCATTTAGTCCATTGACATTCAGCGTAATTATAGATAAATAAGTTTTTAGTGCTGTCATTTTGATGCCTTTTTATGTGTGTTGTTGACAATTTCATTTTTCCACATACTTTTTTGTGCTGAGGCGTTTTTCTTAGTAAATTGTGAGATCCTCATTTTCATAGTGTTTGACTTTATGCTAGTTGAGTCGTTACGTTTTTCTTGGTTTTTATCTTGAGTTATAGAGTTGTTATACCTTTTTGTGGTTACCTTATTATTTACCCCTATTTTTCTAAGTAAAAACCTAACTTGTATTGTTCTATATTGCCTTGTATCACTCTCCATATGGCAGTTCAATGCCTCCTGTACTTAGTCCCTCTTTTTGATTATTGTGATCTTTTACCTATTGAGTTCCATGATTCCCTGTTACGTGTATTTTTTTTTAATTAATCTTAATTTGTTTTTGTGATTTCCCTATTTGAGTTGATATCAGGACGTTCTGTTTTGTGACCTTGTGTTGTGTTGATATCTGATATTATTGGTTCTCTGACCAAACAATATCCTTCAGTATTTCTTGTAACTTTGGTTTGGTTTTTGCAAATTCTCTAAACTTGTGTTTGTCTGTAAATATCTTAATTTCGCCTTCATATTTCAGAGAGAGTTTTGCTGGATATATGATCCTTGGCTGGCAGTTTTTCTCCTTCAGTGTTCTGTATATGTCGTCCCATTCCCTTCTTGCCTGCATGGTTTCTGCTGAGTAGTCTGAACTTATTCTTATTGATTCTCCCTTGAAGGAAACCTTTCTTTTCTCCCTGGCTGCTTTTAAAATTTTCTGTTTATCTTTGGTTTTGGTGAGTTTGATGATAATATGTCTTGGTGTTTTTCTTTTTGGATCAATCTTAAATGGGGTTTGATGAGCATCTTGGATAGATATCCTTTCGTCTTTCATGATGTCAGGGAAGTTTTCTGTCAGGAGTTCTTCAACTATTCTCTCTGTGTTTTCTGTTATCCCTCCCTGTTCTGGGACTCCAATCACCCGCAGGTTATCCTTCTTGATAGAGTCCCACATAATTCTTAGGGTTTCTTCATTTTTTTTAATTCTTTTATCTGATTTTTTTTCGGCTATGTTGGTATTGATTCCCTGGTCCTCCAGATGTCCCAGTCTGCATTCTAATTGCTCGAGTCTGCTCCTCTGCAGTTGTCTAATTGTTGTCTATTGTGTTGTCTAATTCTGTAATTTTATTGTTAATCTTTTGGATTTCTACATGTTGTCTCTCTATGGATTCTTGCAACTTATTAATTTTTCCACTATGTTCTTGAATAATCTTTTTGAGTTCTTCAACAGTTTTATCAGTGTGTTCCTTGGCTTTTTCTGCAGTTATCCTAATTTCATTTGTGATATCTTTAAGCATTCTGTAAATTAGTTTTTTATATTCTGTATCTGATAATTCCAGGATTGTATCTTCATTTGGGAAAGATTTTGATTCTTTTGTTTGGGGGGTTGGAGAAGCTGTCATGGTCTGCTTCTTTAAGTGGTTTGATATGGATTGTTGGCTCCGAGCCATCACTGGGAAACTAGTTTTTCCAGAAAATCCGCTGACTGGTGCGCTGACTCCAGGCTCTGGAAACAATCGCTGCTTCCCCGTATTAGTTCGTTCTCCGTCTCTAAATCTGTGTTTGTTGTTCAGGGTTCATAGATTGTTATGTATGTGATCCATTCACTTGTTTTTCCGTGTCTTTGTTGTAAGAGGGATCCGAGGTAGCGTCTGCCTAGTCCGCCATCTTGGCTCCGCCCCTTCTACCTTTTCCTTTCCTTTCTTTTTAATGATCTCTTGCTTTTTTCATGTACAATGCCCTTGATGTCATTCCACAACTCATCTGGTCTTCAGTCGCTAGTGTTCAATGTGTCAAATCTTTTCTAGAGACGGTCTCTAAATTCAGGTGGGATGTACTCAAGGTCATACTTTGGCTCTCATGGGCTTGTTCTAATTTTCTTCAGCTCCAACTTGAACTTGCATATGAGCAACTGATGATCTGATCTGCAGTCGGCCCCTGGCCTTATCCTGACTAATGATATTGAGATTTTCCATCATCTCTTTCCACAGATGGAGTCTCTTTGATTCCCATGTATTTCATCTGGTGAGGTTCATGCGTATAAAAAACCAAAAATGAAACCCAGTGCCATTGAGTCGATTCCAACTCACAGCAACCCTATAGGTCAGAGTAGAACTGCCCCATAGAGTTTCCAAGGAGCACCTGGCAGATTTGAACTGCCGACCCTTTGGTTAGCAGCCATAACACTTAACCACTACGCCACCAGGGTTTCCATTCATGTGTATAGTCACCATTTATGTTGTTGAAGAAGGGTATTTGCAATGAAGAAGCCATTGGTCTTGCAAAATTCTATCATGCGATCTCTGGCATCATTTCAATCACGAAGGCCACATTTTCGAACTACTGATCCTTCTTTGTTTCCAACTTTTGCATTCCAAATAATTTATCAATGCATCCTGAGTGCAAGTTTGATCAATTTCAGATTGCAGAAGTTGGTAAAAATCTTCAATTTATTCATCTTTGGCCTTAGTGGTTGGAGCAGTTGGTGGGTTTGAACTGCCAACCTTCAGATTAGCAGTGGAGCACTTAACCATTGAGCCACCAAGGCTCCTTACATGATCTATGATTTCATTTATATAATGTTCTCAAAATGATGACATTTTAGCAATAAGCAACAGATCAGTAGTTGCAAGGGTAAGGAGTGGGTGGAGGAGTATGTAACTAGAAAGGAGAGCATGAGAGAGTTTCTTTGTGGTGACAGGACAATCTGTATCCTGATTGTGGTGGTGGTCACATGAATCTTCGCAAGTAATAAAATATCATAGAACTACACACATACAGTGAGTGCACGGAAAACTGATGAAATCTGAATAAAGTCTGCAGTGAGTAGTATTGTACCAATGTCAATTTCCTGGCCTTGATAATTATCCTATGGTTAAGGAAGATTTATCGTGGGAGGAAGTGGGGTGGAGAGGACCTGGGAACTCTCTGTACAGTATTTTCCCAACTTCTATGTGAGACTAAAATTACTTCAAAATAAAGTTCTTCTTTTTTTTTTTTTTCTTAAAGTCTATGTAAGGAAGCCAATAGAAACCATTTCTGGATTATCTACTGTTCTCAATTATCTCTAGCATTCTTCCTTTTCAATAATGAGTTTTCTGTTTTGTGTATAATGTTACAATATAATTTAATATGCTCTTGTGGCCTATGAAATCATTTTTCCAAGTTCTCCTTTCTGTTTTTATTGTCATTATTATTACCGTCTCTCCTGATTTTCCTGGATTCTTTCACTTACACAAACCAATGACCCAGACCTACAACATCAATGAGACCAGAGAAGGCTGCAGTAAAGAGAAGGGTGGGCAGGAACGGTGACATTAGACTGTCAATGCACTAAGGACACACCTGGATTTCTTTTAACCACTGTTTACCCAGTGCCTAGAACAGTGTCTGAGAGCCTCAATAAATATTTGTCGAATGCACGTATGTGGATGGAAAGGTCCGTTTCCATATTACCGGCATACATTAAGCCATAGGATACATGTGTCCTTTTCTTCAATACTTCCAACAATGTCTGAGTATTTGGAGACAGAATACAGGTTTATGATAGAATAAAGAGAGAGAAAACAATATTTTATGTTACATAATGCAGAAAGTTTCCTCCAGCTTCTTCCCCAACTGGAGGCAACCCCTTCTGAGGTATCACTGTAGATTGGCTCTTGTCTTTTCTTGAAATTTATACAAATGGACCAGGTACTCTCCACCCAGCCCCTAAAAGACTGTATGCTATTTTTGCAACAGGTCTTTATAAATCTTGTGTCTTTGCCACATGAGTGTGCTGATGCTTACCAACCCCAGTGTCACCAGCCAGAAGGTGCACCTGGTTGCATGACACTGATAGCCCACTCAGGGCTGGGTATACCTGGGAATCAGGAGGGAACTCTGGCTCTCCATCTGGGACCCTGGGCAAGTCTCTTAGCCTGACTGGCCCTCAATTTTCTTATCTATTAAACGGGAGAATTAAACTCTGTGATGAGGAAGGTCTAAGGGTAGGGCCTGTTGTAGTTGGCCCCAGTGACTGGCATAGTAACTAGTATTATCTCAGAGCATTATAGTTACTAATCAACACTGAGTGGTTAACCAGATGCCAAGCGCCTGGCGTGAATTGACTCACTTGACCCTCCCAGGGATAGGTACTGTTCCTCCTTCACATGCTTGCTGAGTGCCCACCATGTGCCAGGCATGTCTGAGCTGACAGTGTTGATACTGTTACTACTACTGTGCAAAGGCTCTTTTTATCCCCATTTTATAGGTAAGGAAACCAAGCCACAGGGAGGTTAAGGAACTTGCTCCATGTCACACAGCCAAGATCAGCGGAGCTCGGATTTGCACCCAGGCTGTGGAGCTCATAGTGTACATGTCACAAACACTGGTTGAATTTAATCAAATTCAGTTCACTCGATTTTAAATTATCTTCCAGTTTCTTTTTGACCTACTGTTTTCCACTCAATAAAACATAGCTGGGGAGGGCAAGACAGTTGAGATGTGGTCCTTGCCTTCAGGACACTCCTGGGACAACCGTGGGGTTCATATGGTCCTCTAACACATGAGGAATTCCAGAAAGAACAGATTTTTTTTTAGTCTGGAGCGGTTACAACCTCATGAGTACGTGGTCGCTGTCGAACAGCTCTCCAGAACCCACGGCTCTGGAACCAGTAAAAACTTTGCTGCAGCGTCGATTCCAACTCATGGTGTCCGCACGTGTGTAAGAGCAGAACCACTCCATAGGGTTTTCTTGGCTGTTGTCTTCCTGGAAGCAGATCATCAGGCCTTTCTTCCACTGGGATGATTTGAACAATCAACCTTTAGGTTAGTAACCGAGAGCAAAAATGCCCCCCATGGACCTGTTTATCGATAGTTTGTTCGTTTTTATTGATGAGGAGCAGTCTGTTGTGAGTGCACCACAATTTATTTAATCATTTACATACTGAGGGGCACTTGGGTTGTTTCTAGGTTTTTTTTTTTTTTTTTGCCATGACAAATGAAGTAGCTATAAACATTTGTATACGGGTTCTTACATGGTCTTCATGGAACCTGTGTTTAATGCCCACCTGCTCCCAACCAACAGACTTTTCTTATATTACTCTAACACCATATGCACTCTTCACTTATTTGGATGTAATGTATGTAGCAACACAAATGTGTATAACACAACTCAGAGCCAGGAAGAAAGCAAGAAAGACCTTGCTTTCTTGAGGAGCAACAATCAATCAAAAAAAAAAAAAAACTTAACCTGTTGCTGTTCGGTCGATTCCGACTCATAGCAACCCTACAGGACAGAGTAGAACTGCCCTGTACGGTTTCTAATGAGTGGCTAGTGGATTCGAACTGCCAACCTTTTGGTTAGCAGCTGAGCTCTTAACCACTGTGCTGCCAAGGCTTCAATAGAAGTCATAAATGTTGAAAATCCCCTGCAGAAGGCCCATCAGCCACCCCCCTGTTATTTATGCATGCATCCACTCCCAGCAGTCATGGTGAACTTCAGGTCACAAGTTAAATCAGCATGAACATGTCACCTGAAGATGCAGCAGATAGACGCCAGCATCCAAAGACTCCAGCTGAAATGACCTATGCTTCAACCAAAGACCATTAAGAATGCCAACACATAGACTCAAGGGCCCTGCAACTAATGATGTGAAATGGGGTGAAATTTCTCCCACATCCTGAGGCACAAGTAACAAAGAGGAGAGGAAAATCCCTTGAAAGACTGAGATGTTACTCAAAAAGGAATAGTTTACCAAATAGAGACCCACCAACTAGAAGAAACAGAAAAAAAAAAAAAAAACCTAAAAGAGACTATTTTAAACTAGAAGACACTAATTTATCTCTAATGGACAAGCTTGATTTTGCTATGGCTGTTGTTGTTTCTGCTGTTTTCTGCTTATACGAAGTGAAGGAGAGTCCAGGAAAATATTACAGAAAATAAAAAACTGAGGTTTTTTTTGTTAAAGGAAGAAGAGATCCTTGAGCTTCTCTGACTAAATTTCAACCCCACCACAGTCTCAAGGAATTTCTAGGGTATTGGCTCAGGTCTGTACACAGAGAGTTAAGATAAAATCACCCTTTTATTGGGTAAGTGGGGAAGCTCAGGCTTCAATAGGGATTGAGACCTCAAAGTAAAGCTAAGTAAGGAAGTGGAACGCAAAGTTGAGAACTAAAAAGAAAGTCTGAAAAAAAAAGTGTTGATCAAAGGACCTGGATAGACAGGTCAGACAATGACGATTATCAAATTAATTTATAGAATAATTAGGTTACATTTTCAACTAAATTTTAAGGTTGTTCAATTTTTCAGGAAAAAAAATATAAATTTCTAGGTAACATTTAACCTTTTGAAATTGCTACAGTATCCTTTGTAATTTTTATCTGCTCTTCTTGCTCTACTCCTAATAGGAGGGGTGACTAAGAATAAAACATTTTTTCATCTGATATGCCCATACTTATGTGGTTTAGGGAAAGACATTACTTTTGCACACACTTCGAATTCCTTCAAACTAAAAATGCTACTATTCACTGTTCTAAAAAGTCCAGACATAAATAGGTTGGTCTTCTTAATTACAGTATCTATACACACCTAAAGTTTCTGCCATCTTGTCTCCTTGTCCAGGGTCATTTAGAAGGCATAGAGATGGCTTTGACAGCTGCTGCAGTTACAGCTGACAAACTGACAGTGGGGGATGAGATTTCAAAATAATCCCATAAAGAAGAGAAATGTGAGACTATTCAGTGTAGGGGGAAAGAATACAATTCACTTCACTAGCTCAGGAGGGCTTCTGTGTATCATTGCAGCAGTTACCTTTGTTCCCGGTGGGTACCAGAGTCTTCTAGAAAAGGTTGACTTATGCTCAGTGTGGTCTTCAAGAAGGGACCAACAGATGGTGTGCATTTAAGAGTGATTGTCACCTCAAACTATTGACAATCACACAAAACAAAATACTTAGAGCACTCAGCTTTATCACATTGACTTGAATAAGATGATATTCTCTGATGCCAGATAAATAAGGAATCATTTTATTAATTTTAGTGAACTCATCCCAAACCTGAAGACAGGCCAGGGGGCCTACATATGCTTATTCACAGGATGAAAAGACATAAAATTCCACTTTCCCCAAAGAGCGTGGCTCTGAAGTTGTACCATCATGGATGTGATTCTCAGTGGTGTGGCTGCTCAAGCCATTTAATCTCATTGAGCCTCAGTTTCTCCATCAGTAACACAGGAGTAGCAGTACCTGCCTGCTGGGGTCATGATGAGAAGGCAACAGGGGGAAGACCTGTGGCACACACACTGTCTCAGTGAACGTCCAGGTGAGAAACAACTTTCACGTGAGAAATAACTTTCTTATTGAGGCAGCTTCAACTCTCCTCAGTGTGCCTGTGCATGGGCTCAGCTGGCAAGGTGAGAGTCTCTGCAATCTCTGTTCCTGCCCCAGTGCCTCCCCCTACCCATCCCTACTCCTCTCTGACTCCTGGATGCTTGAAGGCCCTCCCCATCTTTGGCCAACCTTGGAAGCTGTAAATTTTATTTGATTGCTGCACACTCTAAGGGCAAGCTGGCTGGCAAGGACTTTGACTCAGGGCCTCTGGAGACACCCTCAGCCCACCCCAAGGTTCCTCTTCACACCTCTCTCTCTACCTCCACCAGCAAGTGAGCAGCCATCCCTGCTCTCTGGAGGTAGCAGAGATTGGATTTGAGGGCTTCTGGGGGCCGCATCACATAAAGGCTATAGTCTCTTCCAGTGAAATTGTCTCCCATCAATTGTCAATTTTAAACCTCTCAATGGCAAGTAGAAGCCATCCCTTCCACCCCAGACACAACCGCTCAGTTGGAGTCGTTGGGGCAAATGCATCCTTCTGAGAGAGCCCGGCTCTGTGCCCCAGGCTGCCCAAGCAGGAAAGCGTGGCCCTTGCTGCCCACCTTATTGCTGGCCCTAAATGGTCATTGTCCTGGGCCAGCCATAAGGTGGGCACATTCTCATGGTGACTCCAGACATCCATCTGTGCAGACACATCCCAAGCCCTGCCCGCATGATATCTGCTAACATCCCATTGGCCACGGCCATTCATGTGTCTGAGCATCATGGGGCAGGGAAGTAACCAGCCAGGAGTGTGAGGAACTACAAAGGTAAGGGGCAGAGGGTGCAAACACAGGATCCTAGCACTAGGGAAGGAGTGAAGGGCTGGAACAACCCTCCAGGTGGCCACAGGTGGTAAGTGGTTGAGCTGGGATTTGCACCTTAATTTCTCTTTGAAGACAAAGCCGACACGGCTTCCCTGCACATTGTTTAACCTGTGGAGGCTAACAGCCTATGAGACTCAAGAAAGTCTTTTATTTACACTCACCAATAATTGGCCTTCAATCCTTTTTCCAAAAGAGAAAGGCCTATTTACAGCTAGGAGTGTAAGTGCCTTACTTATATTATTCATTTAATCCTCACAACAACAACACTGTGATGTAGGTAGTGTTATCATCCCATTTCAGAGAAGAGAAAATGAAGGCACAAAGAGGTTCAATAACTAGCCACAGGTCTCACCACAAGTAAGTGGCAGAGATAGGATTTGAACCCAGGTGGCTGCCTCCACAACCTGGATCTTAACAATGATACCTGATAGATTATGTTGCTCACCACTGCTGATCTGTCAGAGACCCTGACACAGGCAACTCTGGAGACTCAGGTGGTGCTCAGACAGCAGGGAAAACCCTCTTCACCTTGACCCGAGGTGTAACTTCTATCACAAAATTCTATAGGCTCAAAGGTTTCCCACTCCAAGATTCCACTCAGCTGCTCACAAACATCTGGCTGCTTTCGCAGACATCACCTCACCTAGTCCTCATGACAGCCAAGATACCCATCTTAAAGACAAGTAACCTCGGAGCTAGGATTGGAATCCCCGGTCCCACCACAGCCTGGGTGGCTGAGGAGGGAGAGAGGCCTAGAAGCCTGCAACCCCAGGGCTGGGGGCAGGGGGAGGGGGTGAAGCAGGAGCACGGAGTATTGAGATATCCCTGAGAGGGAGGTGGGAGTACTGACTCTCCACAGAGAAACCTCCATTGGGCTGAGTTTCCTCAGAGGGGTGTCTGGCCTGGGGGCTGACATTCTACAGCTAAACTCGAACCTTGGCCGCTTTTCCCAATCCACAGAAAAACAAATAAACACTTTTCATCTCACAGAGAGGATGTCCTCTTTTGGAGGTCTTTCTCTCATGGCTTGTTCTTATACAAATGGCACTGACCTCTCCTCACTGGCTTATCCAAGATGGCACCTTCCCAACTTGGCCCCAGACCACACAGTTGGCTTCCCCAAATCCACTGCCATGGAGTCGATTCCAACTCCTAGTGACCCAACAGGACAGAGTACAACCGCCCCATAGGGTTTCCTAGGCTGTAAATCTTTATGGAAGTAGACTGCTACATCATTCTTTTGTGGAGCAGCTGATCGGTTCGAACCACCAACTTTTTGGTTAGCAGCTGAGCACTAACTACTGCGCCACCAGGGCTCTCCCCAGTTGGCTACTTGAATTCAAAAAAAATTTTTTTTGTTACCCTTGAGTCGATTCTGACTCACGGCGACCTCATGTGTTACAGAGTAGAACTGTGCTGCTACTGAGGGTTTTCTTGGCTGTAATCTTTAGGGAAGCAGATTGACAGGCTTTTCTTCCATGGCACTATTGGGTAGGTCTGAACCTCCAAACTTCCAGTTAGCAGTCAAGCACAAACTGTGCGCTACCCAGGGACTTTACTTGAATCAGACATCGGGGGTCTGTGCTGTGTCCAAAGAGTAGTGGATCCGAGGCGGTCCTGCTGCCATCCGAAACCCTCTGAGGCCAAAACTTCTAAGGAGAAGGTAGAAACTAGCAACAGGGCTTGATGTGTTCTGTGAGATCCACTCAGTATTCCGAGATTTAGGTATTGGCTGCAAACGTTAAGAACAGGGAGATTTCACACGATGATTGGAATTTGTGGCTTCTCGTAGAATCTGGGATACTCTGTCCATAGGGCCCACACCCAGACCCAGACTAGAGTGAGGCAAGTGAAGCACCCAAGGCACAAACTTCAGGAGGCCTCCCTCTTGGCGATGTGCCCACGCCCTCAGCGCAGCCATCAGTGCACAGCAGAGGCTATCTATGTGCGTAAGGCCCAGTTTTTTAAGTTTGATGGGTACCTCGGTTTACCCTAAGGGGACCTTCAAGAGGCCAGGTCACATCCTACTCTCTCTGGGAAAGTTACTGCTGCCCCTCCCCCCTTTTTCTTAATTGGTTTTGTTTGTTTTTATTTTAATCGAGTTAAAATTTATGTACAAATAAAGGTTCAGTTCAGTGAGTTTCGACAGATGTTTACCCTGTAACCACCTCCCCTATCAAGATGCAGAGTATTTCCATTTCTCCAGAAGGTTCTCTTGTCCCCCTCCCAGTCAGTCTCTTGCCCACACCCAGAGGCTTTCTAGTCCCATGAATTGTTGAGCCCATTCTAGAATGTCTTATGAATGGAATCATACAGGGCTGTCTGTGAGATATGGCCATGTCTTTGCATGCATCCATAGACCCTTCCTTTTTATTGTGTGTTGGTCCGTTGTTTGCACCCAATCTGGTTTATCCTTTCTCCTGTTGGTGGAAAATAGAGTTGTTTCTGGGCTATGGTGAACAAGCCCCACAAGAGATTTACTACAATTTCTAAATCCCCACCATCAGGGGTGGGAGGTGAGAACAGAGATTAGGCCCAGCCTTCCTGACCCTGGACTAGAAAGACCTCATCCCCTCCCCCAGGTTTGTTTTGGTTTTTTTGGAATTTTTTTTTCATCTAGCTCAGTTTTATTTGCCCACCTTTTCTGTGCAGCCTCAGAGTGAGAGACTGGCAGGAAGGGGCAGGAAGAGGAGACCCAGACAGAGACTGGAATTTAGCAAGGTGAAGCTGGTGTGTCACTGGTGTTGAGTAGCATCTCATTAGACCAGGCCTCCCTGTGGAGACTGGTTTTCGTGATTGGAGTCTACTTTCTAGCTGGATGTCTTGCCTCCGGCCCTGCTCACCCAGCCCAGAGCTTCCAGGCTAATCTTCCTACATGAAACAGTATTTTGTTAGGTCACCCACTGCCTTTCTTGGGTCCCCTTTACCCACAAGCCAAAGTTCCCAGGCCACAGAATGGCTGCTCCCTCTGACCTCACTACCGTGGTGGACACACTTGTTTCACCCAAGGGCTTGGTACTTATACTTCATCTGGCTTTCCTCAGTTTTTATCCAAGCCCCCTTCTCCGTGAGTTGCTCCACCTGGATGAAGTCTCTTCCAACGGACAGCCAGCTCCCATGTCCTGCTATGATGTGCCTATGGTCACTGGCCCCGCCTCCTCTGCTGCCATTGCTTAGGTGAGCACAAAGGGCAGTGCTGGACAGCAGCGGAGCGCTGGGCCAGGTGTCCTTGGTGTGCTCAGCTATGGCAGGAGTGGTCTCAACCTGGCGTGTCTGAGGTAATTGTGATCAGGCAGTGGTGCTATGCAGTGGTTGAAAATTGAGTCTGGTGGAGTCAGACCTCAGTCCTCACCTCCCTCAGGCTCTAGGGCACTGGGGCTGCTCCCAGTGAGCACACTCCAAATTAAAACCCGTTGCTGTCGAGTTGATTTTGACTCATAGCAACCCTATAGGACAGAGTAAAACTGCCCCCATAGGGTTTCCAAGGAGCAGCTGGTGGATTCGAACTGCTGACCTTTCGGTCAGCAGCCGAATGCTTAACCACTGCACCACCAGGGCCAAGACATGAACGCCACTGTTCCTCAAATGTAAGTGGTCCCCACATATAAGGTTTTCCCAATAAGAAGACCTCCCAGCTCATCTTGTGGCCACCTAGCCATTCGGAGATGGAAATAAGCTAGTCCAGTGCCCATGTGTAATATTTTGTGTATCAGTTGGTTGCACATAGATCCTAGACATCTCTCAACACTAGAATATCTTGTGCTACTTCCCTTTCCTGTTAGGTTTGGTCCCCCCTGAGGTTAGAGTGGCTTTTCATGTGGGGAGCAGGGGTGGAGGCTAAACACGTCTGGAGGTCCCCAGAGTGGTACAGGGGGCTGGTGAGGCTCAGGGGCTGGAGCAGAATGCACCCCCAGATTCCTCCCCCAGGAAGTAAATGGACCTTTCTTTTCCCTTCAGATAAGCTGGTCCTGGCTGGTTTCCCTGTGGTTTCCAATCACTGCCAACCCTGACTCATTCATGTCCCCATGCTAAGGTCTCTGGACTGGGCCAGGGAGAGCCCAAGGGACAGAGACACACAGACACACACTGAAGATGGAGCAAGCCAGGCCAAGCAACAGAAAGAGACAGAAGACAGAGAGAGACAGGCAGAGAGAGGACAAAGAGATGGAGACAGAAGAGACACACACAGAGACCCAGAGTGACATCAAGATACTGAGACATTTGAAGCAGAGACACAGAGACACTTAGAGACATTCAAAGAGACACAGACATGCACAGAGATAGACCCAAAGACACAGAGACACATAGAGAGATACAGAGACATACACAGAGATAGACACAGAGACAGAGACGGAGGAAAAAAGGAAGGAAGGAAAGAAAGAAAGAAGGAAATGAAGAAAAGTTAGAGAGAAGAAGGGCAACTTAAAATCTGCAGAGGAAAAAACCAATCCAGGCAGTCCTCCTTGGCGCTGAACAGGGTGCTAATTGCCAGGCTCATCCGGTCTTTCATGTCTGGCAGCTCTTTGAACGCTCGGAAGATCAAACACACGCAGCTCTTCAGTCTCTAACCTTTTCACCCAACCCCAGATCGGACCCTGGCACGCTTTCTCAGAAGGGTCTTTGAGAAACTAAATAAAAGCTTTAGAATTGAGGCCAGAATGCTACCCCCCAGCCCCAGCCCTGGGCCCGAGGGCCTCCTCATATGCTCCGCAGCAAGATGAGGCTACATGCAGAGCCGACCTAATGCTGCCCACACGCCACATGGTGGTCTCCAGAGGAAACAAGGCTGCAGCCCCAGAAATTGGCCCCTGGTGGGGTCTGGGCCAGAACAGAAGCCAAACCCCTGAGCAGTGGCCATGCCCTGCCCTCGAGCAGCACTCAGGACAGCCACCTGGGCTTCCCTGCCCCCATGCAGCACTCAGGACAGCCACCTGGACTTTAGAGCTCAGCGGTGCCCAAGGGCGACCCAGGACCCCCAGGCTGAACAGTATGGGCAGAGCAAGGAGGGATGGGGGGATGGAGGAGGCTCACGGTCCCAATCGGGATGAAGGAGGAATGGGCCAGGTGTGCTGTGTGTCTGTGTGTCAGCTGTCTGAACACAGCTGCCTAAGGAAGCTGGGAAAAGGGACACTCCTAAATATGATGGATGTAAATAAACCTGGAGCCACAGAAGATTCAGACCAGGAAGACGGCACGGCGGGGAGCTATTTCAGGGTTAGAATAAGTGCTAGCCCTTGATGAAAGAGAAACTCTACCACCAACACCCAACACTTCCTCAAGCCTGGGATTTAGTGTTTTCCTCCATGTCACAGAGATGGGCCAAAGCCGGCTGCCCTGGCCGCTGGTGGTGTCAGCTTTGGTGGATGGTGCCCAAGTTCCAGCCACGGCAAAGCCATGTGGTCCATAGGGCTGTAGCCACATGCATATTTTCAACTCCCTTGGCCATAAAACCAAAACCAAACCCAGTGCCATCGAGTCCATTCTGACTCATAGCTACCCTATAGGACAGAGTAGAACTGCCCCATAGAGTTTCCAAGGAGAGCCTGGTAGATTCGAACTGCTGACCCTTTGGTTAGCGGCTGTAACACTTAACCGCTACGCCACCAGGGTTTCCACCTTACCCATAGCAGACATTTTTGTTGACCAACCACACAAAGAGATGCACCAAAAGCCCCAGAGAAGATAGCACAGCTGTTGTGCTCTCTTCCCAAAAATAAATGTTCGAAACTTAAAAAAAAGAGAGAGAAATACGCTTAACAATGCCATCAAATCTCTCAGCTCTGCTTTCCTCTGAGTGGGCTTCACTGAAAACGAGTCTCTGCCCAGGTGGTCACAAAATGGCCAAGCTACTCCTCCAGATCAGCAAGTCAGCACACAGTGACTACCAGCCAAGGATCTGGGGCTCACTCATTGACCCACCTCAGGCTGTGTGTCTGCCCTTGAGCCCATCAGTGCAGCCAGGGGCATGGAATATGCTGAACGATCAGGTGTGGCTCAAAGCTCCTGAAGTCTTCTATACGCAGAAGACTGCTCACTGAAAACACCATGGCACCCTGCCTGAGGGCTTCTTTCCTGCAGGAATGCACAGGGCAAGCTGCTATTAAAAAACAAAACATTGCCGTGCAGTTGATTCCAACTCAGCAACAAGCTGCTATGCTGGGGAATTAATGTCAACAGAAGCAGCCCTCAAGCAATGAAGGACAGGACTTAATAAAAAAAACAAAAAACCTGTTGCCATCGAGTGGATTCTGACTCCTAATGACCCTACATGACAGAGTAGAACTGCCTCATAGGGTTTCCAAGGAGGGGCTGGTGGATTCGAACGGCCAGCCTTTTGGTTAGCAGCCGTAGCCCGTAACCACTGCATCACCAGGGCTCCAAAGGACAGGATATTGATAGATAAATACCCCAGCTTCCTTTGATTGAGATATCCCTGAGGTGTGTGTTTGACGCGATCTCCCCGAGTTCCCCAGTGGAGGTAAGCTCTCACTTCCCCACTTCCCTACACTGCTTCTAAATTAACTACTTTCAGTTGAATCCTTGTCTCAGAGTCTGTTCCAAACATGACAGGTCCCCGAAGGAAGGACCTGTTAGAGAAGGAGAGAATGACCCTGGGCAGGCAAAACCCGGCTGTCCACCATGGGTTCTCCCTCTTCTCTCTGCCAGATATGCCCATGGCTCAGCTCAGGGGTGGAGAAGCAGCTGAGTTGCCGGTGTCCCTTGAGAGGAATAGCACCAGCCCAGCCTCTGTAATTCCACCCCACCCCCCACCCCACTGCCTTCACCAGCCCCGCCCCTGGGCACAATGCTGCCAAAAGAATTCTTGCTTTAAAAGACAAAATGATGTCTCCCAGGAAGACACTTAATTGTGCTAAAATGTCAGTCACGCACACGACAACAATGGATTTAAGCAGGAAATAATAATAAAAAAGAGATTATGAGCAGAGTGCCTGTGTGGAAGACCTGGCCCAGATGACTGGTCGGCCGTTCTGCAAAACGTTCCCTTGAAGTTTATCTGCCACTGCGTGTGTCACTCAGTCCCAAATAACCTTTAATAAGAACCTGTTAAAAAAGGGAAAGCTAATTAAGGGATCAGTGGCTCTTGAGAAACAGATTCCCCCTTTGTAACTGTTAGGGATTAGGAAACCCTGGTGGTGTAGTGGTTAAATGCTACAGCTGCTAACCATGAAGCTGGCAGTTTGAATCTGCCTGGCGCTCCTTGGAAACTATGGGGCAGTTCTACTCTGTCCTATAGGGTTGCAATGAGTTGGAACTGACTTGACAGCAATGGGTTTGGTTTTGGATTTTTTGTTTAGGAATTAAGGGGATTTCACTGGAGAAGGGATTCCTGCTGACATGTTCTGAACACCAACGGCAGGAGACAGGTCTGCTCTGGAGCTGCCAGTACTGAGCCTCCCACCAACTGCGTCAGGGTGTCCATCCTGACACTGCCAACCCCTGCCCACCTCCTGGAGCCTGTGACCTTCTGACTCTGACCTCGTGCACTGGACTGGTCCCTTGGGTGTGCTGATTAACCTCTCTGCCCACACTTGAAGGCCTTACTTGGACTTGTCCCCTGCCAGCTCTTCCCCTGTAGCTAAGCATGACCCAGGCACAGTGTTGTCCCTGGAGCCCCGTGCAGCTCTTTACATGCCCCAAGCCACTGAGGGGAAGAAGCCAGGTGGCTAGGAGGGAAGAGAGTCTCTGGGAAGACGTTGACTGCCCACCCAGTAACCATGTGCTCCCCATATCCCGCAGCCTACTTGCAGTGAGGTAAAGCCATGAGACTGCTGTAGCCAACGCAGTGTGAGCAGAAGTGATATTTGCTACTTCTGATTTAAAGTATTTTAAGGTTGGTATTTTTTTTTATGCAACCCACTCCTTCTCTTGCTCTGCTCTGGTGACCCAGAAGCCACATGCCGAGGAGGCATCATGAGATTGAAGCTGCTGGGTTTTTGATAGAAGACCTGGCAGACAACTGCCCAGTCCTCAGACCCACACTAGAGTTTGTGTAAGCTAGAAAGAAGTCTGCTCAGATTTCTGGTTTACTTTGTCACTGTGACATAGCCTAACATAACCTGACTAATATAGAAAACAACAGCACACAAGCAGCAGCTGAAAGGGCCCATGGATGATAGAAAGAGTTCAGGGGAGGAGGCCAGGGGCTTATCTAAGCTTCAGCCAGCCAAGGGGGTGTGTGGAGGGCAAAGATAACTACCATCTCCACTTTACATTTGGGGAAACTGAAGTTCAAAGGAGATAAGCCGTTTTCTCAAGATTGTATAGTGAGCGAGTGGTAGCTGCAGAGCTTGAATCCAGGTTTCTATTCCAAATCCTGGCTTCTCTCTGCTTTGTGGTGATGGCTGAAGGGAAGGCCTCACCAGGGGGGTGTGATTTGAGGGTGTTACTTTAAGAGAGGACATGACAGTCTCTATGAGTTGTTAAGGGAGTAAAGAGAAGGAGGTGAGGAAGCATCCCTTCAAGGCTTGACCTGCTGACCTTTCCAGCCTCACTCTCCCAGCCTCCCGATGGATTTGTACTGTCCCACGCTGCCCACACATGATGCCTGGAGTGGAGTGGAGTTCCCTGCTGGGCTGGGGGATGTGAGTAAGGACGTGGCCACCTTGGTGATATTTAATACTAGCAACAGAAGCTTATTACGGACTTAATGTGAGGACTTTGAAGCCCTGGTGGAAGAGTGGTTAAGTGTTTGGTGCTAACCAAAAGGTCAACAGTTCGAATCCACCAGCCACCCCTTGGAAACCCTATGGGGCAGTTCTACTGTGTCCTACAGAGTCACTATGAGTCAGAATTGACTCAACGGCAATGGGTTTGGTTTCGTGGGCTTGGTGAGGACTTCATGTGGACTACCTCATTAGATTTTCACAACTCTGTGATCCCCATTTTACAGATGGAAAAGCTGTGACTCGGAAAAGTGAAGTCATTTGTCCAAGATCAAACAGCTATTCAGTGGTAGAGCCAGGACTTAAACAACCAGGTTTTCTAGCTCCAGAGACATTTATCACTGTGACTCTGCTTCCAGATATTGGGGGAGACTTCTGATATTGGGGGAGACTTCTGAGGTGGAGATAGGGATATAGAGATATATAGAAACACACACATAGAGCATGGACCTGGGCATGGCCACCTGAAAGGACTCCGTGGCAGCGATGCCCACCAAGCCTTTCTGGGTCTGGCAGGGTTCTATTGACAGACAAGTGGTAAGAGCTGACTCTGGAGAAATGCAGGCCTGCTATCATTTCGAGGTGTGCAGTGACACTGGCTCTCGCTCCATCCATTTCAGGAACTCTCTGCCTTGGCTGAGCAGTGGGTTTTTTTGCTGGGCCCCTTGCTGCAGGACCCTCCCTCACTGCCTGGCCCAGAAAGTGGCTCCAGACCCAGCACGTCACCTCTGGGAAGAGGAGGGAATCTCATCCTTCCCCACAACAGCCCACACAGCAGCTGCTGTTTCCGCAAATTAGCAGGTGCTCTGTGTCCCCGTGAAAACTAGGCCACTGTGTCCTTCAGACCATAATGAGAGGCACTGGGGAGAGAATCGTCAGTCACATAACGGGAGAAATGAAGCTTGACGGGCCAGAAAATTGAGAATGAGGACAGTGGCAGAGCCAGCCGCCATCCAGAGGGTCTCTCTCCACAGGCAGGGGACTGGCTCCTGAGTCTAGGACACAGCCACTCTCACAGGCAAATGGTGTGAAGGGGTCCTGTGTCTGTCCTTACATGCCACCCCACTCTAAGGGCTTGGGCAACAATGTTCTAAAACCTACTTCTCTGCCTGCCCCAGAGCTGACATCAGTTGGGGTCAAGCCGTGAGTGTTGTAATCTTTCCAGAAGCAGATTGCCAGCTCTTTGTCCTGAGGGGAAACCCTGGTGGCGTAGTGGTTAAGAGCTATGGCTGTTAACCAAGACGTTGGTGGTTCGATTCCACCAGGCGCTCCTTCAAAACCCCATGGGGCAGTTCTACTCTGTCCTGTAGAGTCACTATGAGTTGGAATCAACTTGACTGCAATGGGTTTGATTCCCCACCCCCTCCGCAAGGAGCCAGTAGGTGGGTTCAAACCACCAACATTTCGGTTAGCAGCCTAGCACTTAACTCTTGTGCCACCAGGTCTCCTTCTCTATCTTCCTAATTGTAAGAAAATAAATTTCTGTTCATTAAAGCCATGCACTTCTGGAATTTCTGTTATGGCAGAACTAGGAAACTAAGACAAGGGTTGTTGTTGTTGTTGTTGTTAGGTGCCATCAAGTCGGTTGTGACTCATAGCGACCCTATGCACAACAGAACAAAACACTGCCCGGTCCTGCGCCATTCTTACAATCATTGTTATGCTTAAGCCCATTGTTGCAGCCACTTTGTCAATCCACCTCCTCGAGGGCCTTCCTCTTTTCTGCTGACCCTGTACTCTGCCAAGCATGATGTCCTTCTCCAGGGACTGATCCCTGCTGACAACATGTCCGAAGTATGTAAGACGCAGTCTTGCCATCCTTGCCTCTAAGGAGCATTCTGACCGCACTTCCTCCAAGACATATTTGTTTGTTCTTTTGGCAGTCCGTGGTATATTCAATATTCTTTGCCAACACCACAATTCAAAGGCATCAGGTCTGCTTCGGTCTTCCTATTCATTGTCCAGCTTTCACATGCATATGATGTGATTGAAAATATCATGGCTTGGGTCAGGTGTGCCTTAATCTTCAAGGTGATAACTTTGCTTTTCAACACCTTAAAGAGGTCCTTTGCAGCAGATTTGCCCAATGCAATGTGTCTTTTGATTTCGAGACTGCTGCTTCCATGGGTATTGATTGTGGATCCAAATAAAACGAAATCTTTGACAACTTCAATCTTTTCTCAATTTATCTTGTTGTGGTTTATTGGTCCAGTTGTGAGGATTTTTGTTTTCTTTATGTTGAGGTGCAATCCATACTGAAGGCTGTGTTCTTTGGTCTCCATTAGTAAGTGCTCCAAGTCCTCTTCACCTTCAGCAAGCAAGGTTGTGTCACCTGCATGATGCAGGGTGTTAATGAATCTTCTCCCAATCCTGATGACCTGTTTTTCTTCATACAGTCCAGCCTCTCAGATTATCTGCTCAGCATACAGATTGAACAGGCATGGTGAAAAGATACAACCCTGACATACACCTTTTCTGACTTCAAACCTTGCAGTATCCCCTTGTTCTGTCTGAACAACTGCCTCTTGATCTATGCACAGGTTCCTCATGGGCACAATTAAGTGTTCTGGAATTCCCATTCTTAGCAGTGTTATCCATAATTTGTTATGATCCATACAGTCAAGTGCCTTTGCATAGCCAATAAAACACTGGTAAACATCCTTCTGGTGTTCTCTGCTTTAAGCCAGGATCCACCTGACATCGGCAATGATATCCCTGATCCCACGTCCTCTTCTGAATCTGGCCTGAATTTCTGGCAGTTCCCTGTCAATGTACTGCCACAGCCACTTTTGAATGATCTTCAGCAAAATTTTGCTTGCATGTGATATTAATGATATCACTATGGGGAAAACATTAAATGATGCAGGAAACATCAAAAGAAGATGGAAGGAATACAGAGTCATTATACCAAAAAGAATTAGTTGCCGTTCAACCATTTCAAGAGGTAGCATATGACCAAGAACCGATGGCACTGAAGGAAGAAGTCCAGGCTGTACTGAAGGCATTGGGGAAAAAAAGGCTCCAGAAATTGACAGAATATCAATTGAGATGTTTCAACAAACGGGTGCAGCACTGAAAGTGTTCAGTTGTCTATGCCAAGAAATTTGGAAGACAGATACCTGGCCAACAGACTGGAAGAGATCCATATTTATGCCTATTCCCAAGAAAGGTGATCCAACCGAATGCGGAAACTATCGAACAATATCATTGATTTCTTAGTACTTTAAAGAGTTCTTTTGCAGCAAATTTGCCCGTTTGATTTCTTGACTGCTGTTTCCGTGGGCATTGATTGTGGATCCAAGTAAAATGAAATCCTTGACAACTTGAATCCTTTCTCCATTTATCATGATGTTCCTTATTGGTACAGTTCTGAGGATTTTTGTTTTCTTTATGTTGAAGTGCAATCCATACCAAAGGTTGTAGTCTTTGATGTTCATCAGCAAGTTGTTCAAGTTCTTTTCAATTTCAGCAAGCAAGGTTGTGTCATCTGTATACCACAGGTTGTTAATGAGCCTTCCACCAATCCTGATCCCACGCTTTTCTTCATATAGTCCAACTTCTGAGATTATTTGCTCAGCGTACAGGTTGAATAAGTACAGTGAAAGGATACAACGTTGACAACATGCCTTTCCTGACTTTAAACCATGCAGTATCTTGCCTCTGTTCCAAGGACTGCCTCTTGGTCTATGTACAGATTCTGCCTAAGAACAATTAATTGTTCTGAAATTTCCATTATTTACAATGTTATCTATAATTTGTTATGATCTATACAGTCGAATGCCTTTGCGTAGTCAATAAAACACAGGTAAACATCTTTTTGATATTCTCTGCTTTCAGCCAAGGTCCATCTAACACCAGCAATGATATCCCTAGTTCCATGTCTTCTTCTGAAGCCAGCTTGAATTTCTAACATTTCCTGTCAATGTGCTGCTGCAACCTGCCTTTGAATGATCTTCAGCTAAATTTTACTTGTTTGTGATATTAATGATATTGTTCAATAATCTCCACTTTCGGTTGGATTACCTTTCTTTGGAATGGGCACAAATACGAATCTTTTCCAGTCAGTTAGCCAGGTAGCTAACTTTCGAATTTCTTGGCATAGTTGAGTCAGCACTTCCAGAGCTGTATCTGTTGAAACATCTCAATTGGTATTCCATCAATTCCTGGAGCTTTGTTTTTCGCCAATTCCTTCAGTGCAGCTTGGAGTTCTTGCTTCCATATTGTCAATTTTTGACCATATGCTATCTCCTGAAATGGCTGAACGTTGACCAATTCCTTCTGGTACAATGACTCTGTGTATTCATTCCATCTTCTTTTGAGGCTTCATGTGTTGCTCAATATTTTGCCCATAGAAGCCTTCAAAATTCCAAGTGGAGGCTTGAATTTTTTCTTCAGTTCTTTCAACTTGAGAAATGCTGGGGATGCGCTTTCCTTTTTGGTTTTCAAACCCCAGATCTTTGCACATGCCATTATAATGCTTTACTCTGTCTTCTCAAGCCATCCTTCAAAGTCTTCTGTTCAGCTTTTTCACATCATCATTTCTTCCATTCGCTTTAGCTACTCTACATTCAAGAACAAGTTTCAGAGTCTCTTCTGACATCTATTTTGGTCTTTATTGTCTTTTTAATAACCTTTTGCTTTCTTCTGATGTCCTTGATGTTAACTCACAACTCATCTGGTCTTTGGTCATTAGTGTTCAATGCCTCAAGTCTATTCTTGAGATGGTCTCCAAATTCAGGTGGGATATATTTAAGGTCATATTGTGGTTCTCATGGACTTGTTTTGATTTTCTTCTGCTTCAACTTAAACTTGCATATGAGCAATAGATGGCCTGTTTCACAGTCAGCCCCTGACCTTGTTCTGACTGATGATATTGAACTTTTCCATAGTCTTTTTCCACAGATGTAGTTGATTTTATTCAGGGAAAGGGAAAAGCATAAAAATCCTGAAAGCATTAGGATGACTGCTATTCGAAGAAGTCTGTTGAGGGGGCTGGCAGCCAAGGGAGGGTTTTCAGCATTGGAAAGACTGGGTGGAGCTTGTGTTTAGTAGCTCAGGGTGTCAGCTGGAAGGGGAAGGTGGGGAAGGGTCCATTAGCAGCTGCTCAGCTGGAGGGCTTGGGTGCCCAGACTCCTACCTGCAGGAATGATGTTTCTTCAAAGGATTTTTATAAAAGTCCCATGTCCAGGATCATTTTCTGACGTGGCAACCAGAGAGCTCATTGCCTCACCTACTCATATGAGCCATGTCTTATTTAATCAAAAGTAAGCCAGACCAAACAATGAACTACCATTTTAAACTGTAACTAGCCTCCACTTTCTCCAATAAACCAGCCTCAATGGCCACTAAGAAAATATCAGAAGAAGAAGAAGAAGAAAACCAAACCTGTTGCTGTCAAGTCGATTCTGACCCATGACAACCTTACGGAGTAGGACTACTCCATAGGGTTTTCTTGGCCGTAATCTTTACAGAAGTAGATCTCCTTTCCTTTCTTCCGAGGGGCCTTTGGGTGGACTTGAACCACCAACCTTTCAGTTAGCAGCATTTGCACCGCCCAGGGACTTCAGTCTCTTTAGGCCCTGGTAGTCTCCTGTTGTGATCATTCTCCATTGTTATCAAAATCCTTGTGTCTGAAATTAAGAAATCCCCTTCTTTCCTTGCTCCTGTCCCTGCCCTACCTCAAGCCTCCTTCATGCCCGTCAGGCGGGTATTCACCTTCTCTGCCCACAGCTCTCTCGTCAGAAGTCGTTCTGGAGCCTGCTTCCCAGTCCAGGTAATGTCCCCAGTTCTGTGAACTTGGCTGTGTTTGTCTGTCTTTGGGGCTTCCATTCAGAGTTCATTCCAGGAGTAAGCTGTTTGCAGAGTGCCTCTTGGTTTTCACTTCCCAGGTTTTGAAAGTGTTATGGAGACAGCAACCCGTTTATAAAGAAAAGTGGTTGTACCATTTTGCATTCCCACCAGCAGTGCATAAGAGTTTCAATTTCCCCAAAACCTCTCCAACATTTGTTATTTTGTGTTTTTTGCAGATATTGTCGGGGTGAGATGGTATCTCATAGTAGTTTTGATTTGCATTTCTCTAACAGCTAGTGATCATAAACATTTCCTCATGTGTCTGTTAGCTGCCTGAATGTCTTCTTTGGTGAAGTGTCTGTTCACATCCTTTGACCATTTTTTAACTGGATTATTTGTCTCTTTGTTTTAGAGGTGTTGGATTTTCCTGGAGATTTTAGAGATTAGACCTTAGTTGGATTTGTCAGAGCCAAATTTTTTTTTTCTGGTCTGTAGGCTCTCTTTTTACTCTTTTGGTGAAGTCTTTTGATGACCATGTGTTTAATTTTTCAAAGATCCCAGTTATCTAGCTTATCTTCTGGTATTTGTGTATAGTTAATTTATGCTGTGTATTAGGGCTTCTAGCCTTGACACTATTTTTTATTCTATGATCTTTACAGTTTTTGATTTTATATTTAGGTCTTTGATTCATTTTGAGTTACTTTTTGTGTATGGTGTGAAGTATGGGTCCTGTTTCATTTTTTTAGACAGACATCCAGTTTTGCCAGCATTATTTGTTAAAAAAGGCTGTCTTTTTCCCATTAAAGGTAAAAGCCTAGATTGTCTTGCAGAGTCTGTTGGTGGAATTACGGACATCAAAGTAAATTCTGGTGAGGACGCAGAAGGAAATGAAGAGCTGTTACCCTGGAGGCAGTGCAGACATCGAGAAGCAGCAGCACAAAAAACGGCAGCAGCAGAACCAGGAAACCAGCACAAAAAGGCACTGGAGCTGACCCATAGAGCAAGAGAGCTGATTGCCTTTGGCAGGAGGCTTCCTGGCAGAGTGGGCTGCCTCTGGGCACTTATCACTGGAGCCAGGCTTGCTGACTCATGGAGCAAGGGAGCTGAAAGGCTTCCAGCTGAAGTTTACTGGCAAGTGAGGTCCCTCCAGGCAGTTATTGGTGGAGCTAAAGAGCTTTGAAACACCCTCCTGAGCAGGACAGATGCGGTGAGGCCTGAGGGTCTGAGAGGCCAAGAAACCAGGAAGCAGAAGCTGAAGAGACAAGGAACACAGGAAGCAGAGCTCCCTCAGTCTCTGGAGTAGGGCCATGACCTTTGGGGTCTCAAATGGTGGAGCCATGGCCTCTGGGGCTTCAAAGAGTGGGGCCACAGCCTGTTAGGTTTCAAAGAGTCAGATCTTCACCAACTCATTTCTGGAGTGCGGAGCTGCCGTTCACAAGTGTCAGCTGGTTGGGGCCGGATCTGCTGCCCAAAGCTGAGGGTGTAGGGCTGCCATGCCCAAGGGGCAGAAGAATGGGGCCTACTGGGGCCAAGGAGGTAGGGCTACCACTCAGATGGACTAGGAGAATGGGGACCTCATACCACCAACAAATAAGAGCCAGGAGAATAGCACATCCTTTGGTCCCAGGGTCCCTGTGTTGAGAAGCTCCTCCACTGGGGAAGATTGATGACAAGGACCTTCCCCTAGAGACAACAGAGAGAGGGAGCCTTACGCTGGAGTTGGCACTCAAATTTGTTGGGGTATAGTTTTTCATAGTACTCTGACATGAATTTTTTACTTCAGTTGGGTGTGTTGTAATGTCCTTCATTTCGTTTCTCATTTGGGTTATCTGTATCCTCTCCTGTTTTTCTTTTGTCTATTTGGCCAATGGTTTGTCGATCCTTTCAAAGAACCAACTTTTGGTTTTATTAATTTTTTCTATTGTTTTTCTACTTTCTATTTCATTTATTTCTGCTCTGATCTTTATTATTTCCTTTCTTCTGGTGGCTGTGGGCTACTTTTGCTATTTTCTTTCTATTTGTTCAGTTGAATAGCTAATGCTTTGATTTTGTCCCTTTCTTCTTTTTTGATGTGTACATCTATTGCTATAAATTGACCTCTAAGCACTGCCTTTGCTGTGTCTCAGAGGTTTTGGTATGATGTGCTTTCATTCTCATTTCATTCTAGGAATTTTTTTTATTCCATCTTTGATTTCTTCTCTTACCCAGTTGTTTTTAAACAAGATATTATTCAGTTTCCACTTATTTGTTCTTTTTTTTTTTTTTTTCCCCTTGCTCTTCCTTTTATTCATTTCTGCTTTTATGGCATTTTGATCAGAGAAGATGCTTTGTATTATCTCAGTGTTTTGGATTTTGTTGCATGTTGCTTTGTGGCCTCAGTTGTGGTCTATTCTGGAGAACGTTCCATGTGCATTGGAAAAGAGTGTGTACTTTTCTGCTGTTGGGTGGAATGTGTATGGAATGTATATGTACATGAAGTCAGGTTGGTTGATTGTGGCCTTTAGATCTTCTGTATCTTTGTTGAGTTTCTTTCTAGAAGTTCTGTCCTTTACGGAGAGTGGTGTGTTAAAATCTCCTACTATGATTGTGGAACTGTCAATTTCTCTTTTCGATGCTGTTAGAATTTGTTTTATGTATTTTGGAACCCTGTCACTGGGTGCATAGGTATTTATTATGGTTATCCCCTCATGGTGGATTGTCCCTTTAATCATTATATAATGTCCTTCTTTGTCTTTTATGGTGGATTTTGTTTTAAAACCGGTTTTATCTGAGATTAGTATTACCACTTCTGCTCTTTTTCGGTTGCTGTTTGATTGATATTTTTTTTTCCATTCTTTGATTTTTAATAAATTTACATCTTTGTTTCTAAGGTGTGTTTCTTGTAGACAGCATATTGATGGGTCTTTTTCTTTTTTTTTTTTTAATCCATCCTGTCACTGTCTCTTCATGGGTGCATTTTAGTCATTTACTTTCAGTGTGATTATTAGGTGTGAGTTTATCATTGTCATTTTTTCAGTTCCTTTTAGTTGTTGTTGTGCTGACATTTTCTTTGTTCCCCTTACTGTTTTTGTGCTGAATTCCTTTTGTTTGTAGATTTTTTCCCATTTCTTTAGTTTTTTTAGATTTTGTGTTTACTGAGACTTTATATTTTTCTTCTTTGTTTTGATGTGTAGGTTTGTTAACTTTCTTTGTGGTTACCTTGAAATCCACCCCTAAGTTTGAGACGGTCTTTTATTACTTGGTATCATCTTGACTTTCTCTCCATTTGAAAGTTCTATACCTACATCATTTATTTATTTATATGTTTAGATATTGTCTGCTGTCTCTGGGACATTCAGGAATTATTGACTGTAGATTTGTTTGTTTCATCTTGCTTTTTTGTTTTACTTGGTTATGTCTGTGCAGGCAGCCTGAGATGTTTTGTTGCTTGCTTGCCTGTGGGCATGATACGTCTCACCCCTAGCTCAGGTGGGCAGGTCTGGTCACTCAGCCATGGTGTAGCAGGGAGGGTCTAGCATGGGCAGAGGGGCAGGGATGGGTGGTTTGCAGCACAAACTGGGTCTGACAAGGCAGGGCCAGGGGGCTGTGCAGGGTGGGGTCCAGGGGATTGCATTGGTGCTACTTGGGGGCATGGTGCTCTTCGCACAGTGCAGATAGGCAGGGGGGAAGAGAGAGGATGTGATGTGTGCAGCTAAGGGGTGAGTGAAAGAAGAGAGAGAAACAAAAGCAAAAAAAGGAAAAAGACAAAAAAGAAGGAGAGAAGGAAAAAAATTAATAAAATGGTGGCATAGTAGGAGTTGGAGGGTGGGGGCAGGACAGGCCCTGTGAGGCCGTGTGCTGGTGCCTCTCTAGCCATGCAGTGTGGCTCAGCCTTTTGAGAAGGGGCGTGGGTGGCGCATGGGGCTAGGTGGGTGGGAGTAAGGAAATAGCGGAAAGGGAGAGAAGAAACCAACCGACAATCAAAAATAAATAAATAAATAATGAAAGAAAAAACTGTGGTGGAGGAGTGGGCTGTTGTGGGCAGGACTGAATTGGGGTGGCAGTAAGCTGATGTCTCCTTCACTGGACAGCATGGCACTGCTGGGCAGGAAGGAGTGGAGGCAGCACATGGCCTAGGTGGAAGGGAGAAGGGGAAAGATAAGAAAAAATAAAAAAATGTGGTGCTGAGGGAGCTGGCCTGAGGGGGTAGCACAGACCTGGGAAAGCCATGAGCCAGAGGCCCTCCAGCTGAGAGGTACAGCACAACCCGCCAAGAAGTGGGGGTGCAGCGCATGGGGCTAGATCCATGGGAGAAAGGAAAGGAAAGAAAGGAGAGAAGAGACAATGACAATAAAAAGAAAAAACAAAAACACAAAAATAAATAAATAAATAAATAAAATAGCCTTGAGGGAACCAGTTGCTGATGGTGGCGCAGACCCACGGAGGCCATGCTCAGTGGCTCTCCAGCTGAGCTGCGCAGCACAGCCTCTCCAGAAAGGGTGGGCACAGTGCACAGGGCTGGGTGAGCAGAAGAATGGAAAGGAAGGAAAGGAGAGAGAGAGAAGATCCAGAGAAAAAGAAAAAAGCAAACAAACCAGAACAATCACAGTTCCACAAGAAGGACAGGGGATGGCACATGGGACTAGCTGGGTGGGAGAAAGGAAAGAAAGGGAGAACAAGAGAAACGACAGCAAATAAAAGCCAAAAACAAACAAACAAAATCATAACAAAAAAATGGTACTAAAGGGGCTGGCCAGTGGGGGTGGGGTGGATTCGGGCAGCAGCAAGCTGGTGTCTCTTTGGCCAAGACACCGACAGTGGCCCATTGGAAAGTGGCGGAGGCCACATACAGGGAAGAAGGGTGAGGGATGGGAAAGTGTGTATCCCTGATTACTGGGTGTCCTGTCTCCCGTTAGGAGCTCTGTGAAGTTACTTCCTGTACTCCCTGTCTGCATTGCTTAGTGGCTGTAGTCCAAGGTGGTGAATCCTTGCTGTGTTTGCTGGTAGGGGACCTCCAGTCCATAGCTCTGTTCATTCTCTGTAATCAGAGAAATACAAACAAACCAGAGGAGCTGGGCCTATCTCTACCATTTGTGTGCTCTGGGGTCAGAGTCCTCGTGGTGCAGTGGCTAAGAAAGCTTAGCCGCTAACCAAAAGGTCAGCAGTTTGAATCCACCAGCTACTCCTTGGAAACCCTATGGGACAGTTCTGCTCTGTCCTATAGGGCCACTATGAGTCAGAAACAACTCAACGGCAACAGGTTTGGGCTTTTCATTTTGTGATCAGAGTAAGAATTAAAGGCCCCTGTACCATTTACTTAAATATGAAATAGTATCAATCAAGCTAGCAATACTCTCAAAAAATGTTTTATCCTTTTACCTTTACAAGCGGCAGCATTGAAAATGTGAATAAAGCTCTGATTTTTATGACTGAAAGTCATTAAAATATCAAAGACAACTGAATTTAAATAGAATTTAACTAATTTAATCATTTGCATATCTGTGCTGTTTATGGACCAGTGATATTCAGATGAACAGTAAATTAAAGATAATAATTCATAAATTATTACGTATTTATTCCATAAAAGTTATTTTTTTACTTTCATTTCACCAAAATCACAAATTATGTTGTTATAATCAAGATTTTCATATAATTTTTATTCAATTGATAGGAATAATCTGAAGGATTAAAAACATATTCAAGGTATACACAATTTTTTTAAATTGTTAATTTTTTATTTTTCTTCTTTTTATTTTAATTGTACTTTAGTTTACAGAACAAACTAGTTTCTTATCACTTAGTACATACATTGTTCCATGACATTGGTTATCAGCCCTACAACATGTCAACACTCTCCCTTCTTAACCCTGGGTTCCCTATTACCAGTTTCCCTGTTCCCTCCTACCTTCTAGTCCCTGACCCAGGGCTGGTGTGCCCCTTTAGTCTTTTGTTCCATGGGCTTGTTCAATCTTTGGCTGAAGGGTCAACCTCATTACTGAGTTGAAAGGGTGCCCCAGGGTCATACTCTCAGGGTTTCTCCAGTCTCTGTCAGGCCAGCAAGGCTGGTCTTTCTTTTTGAGTTAGAATTTTATTCTACATTTTTCTCCAGCTCTGTCCAGGACCCTGTATTGTGATCCCTGTCAGAACAGTCAGTGGTGGTAGCTGGGCGCCATCTTGTTGTACTGGACTCAGTCCGGTGGAGGCTATGGTAGATGTGGTCCATTAGTCCTTTAAGCTAATCTTTCCCCTGTATCTTTAGTTTTCTTTATTCTTCCTTACTCCCAAGGGGGTGAGACCAGTGGATTATTCTAGATGGTTGCCCACAGGCTTTAAAGACCCCAGACGCTACTCACCAAAGTAGAATGTAGAACACATTCTTTATAAATTATGTTATGCCAGTTGAGCTAGATGTTCCCTGAGATCATGGTCCCCACAGCCCTCAGCCCAGTAATTCAGTCCCTCAGGCAGTTTAGATGTGTCTGTGGAGCTACCGTGACCTTGCCTTGTACAAGTTGTGCTGGCTTTCCCAGTATTGTGTACTGTTTTACCCTTCACCAAAGTTTCCACTTATCTATGGTCTGTTAAGGGTTTTTTCCATTCCCACCCCTCCTCTCCCTTATAACCATCAAAGATTGTTTCTTTTTGTACGTAAACCTTTTCATGATTATTTATAGGACTGGTCTCATACAATATTTGTCCTTCTGTAACTGCCTTATTTCACTCAGCATAATGCCCTCCAGATTCATCTGTGTTATGAGATGCTTCACAGATCCATTGTTGTTCTCTATTGTTGCGTAATACACCATTGTGTGTATGCAAGGTATAGGCAATTTTATTAAATTTTCATCAAAAATTTAAGTTAAAGTAAATTTAAATCAAATTAAAATTAAATCAAAATTATTTTAGATAGGTTTTTAAAAAGATTTTCTTCTAGAATTTCAAAATTACCTATTAAGATTAAAAATCTAGATAAAAATTGCCAGTGATGAATATCAAAATTCTAATTTAAAATTAATAAATTTTATTTAATTTTTTGAAAAATTAAATATTTGTATAAATTAAAACTATTCACAATACTAGCATTCAATGTTCTCCTAGTTACTCATTAAAGAGTCGGTATGTCACATCATGTTTGTTATGTCTAGACCAGTGGTTCTCAATCAGGGACAACGTCCCCCCAGAGGACACTTAGCAATGTCTAGAGACATTTTTAATCGTCGAAACTGGAAGTGGTGGTGCTACTGCATATAGTGAGTTGTTGTTGTGTTTCATCAAGTTGATTCTGACTCTTAGCAACCCCATATGACAGAGTAAACTGCCCTATAGGGTTTCCTTGGCTGTAATCTTTAGGAAAGCAAATCACCAGGTCTTTCTCCGTTGGAGTGGCTGGGTGGTTTCGAACTGCCAAACTTCCAGCTAGCAGCAGAGCACTTAACTGTTGCATCACCAGGATAGAGGCCAGGAATACACAGCACAGCCCCCTACAACAAGGAATTATTGAACCAAAATGTCAGTAGTGCTGAGGTTGAGAAGTCCTGGTCTAGGCTTAAGACGGTTATGATGAATTGGTCAATGTTGCAAAGTATTTCTCATCTGCAATGTGCAGTGGTTGTGAACACTGCACTAATTCATGAATATCTCTAGAACCATAAATCAAAACATGAAGAAAAACAAGACAATGGATGCTGAGCATTGAAGGGAAATAAAATTCAGTTATGCAAGAATCTATTGTATCCAAGCCTTTGGAAAGGATGGATTTGACAAGTTAATTAATTTGTGTTTTCTCTTGCTAAATGCTTCCTATGCTCAAATCCTGTCCCCCTCCCAAAGCAGCATTAGTTTCTGTTGTTGACTGCAGCACAGCCCACCTTCACAGCATTTGGACATGTTTGCATTTTGCTGAGAACAGAGGGCAAGAAATGAACTGATTGACTGATCCAACAGTGGGCTGCACATGCATAAGTGGGGTCATCCTAGGTCAAATACCCTTCAGCCAATCTGCAGGCTAGTAAACTAAATAAATGCTTGCTACTTTAAGCCACTGAGTTTTGGGGTGGTTTGTTACGCAGCAATAGCTAGCTGATACATCTCCTCTCCCTTAGCTTGAGACTGAATCTCACTTCCTTGGGGAGAAAAGAGATGAGACCCTAGGCCAGAAGCAGCTCTCTCCAAATAAATTTCTTCATAAGTCCTCTCTCCATTTTCACTTTCCCAACCATTTTAGATCTTTTCAGTGAGTTGTCGAGAAGTTTAACTCGTTCTGCATCATCTAATTTCAACTTTCTCACTCTGAAATTTCAGTTATTATGTGACAGTGCTTCTGTCAAAACTTTCGACTTAGCATGCTGTTTAACTGTACCTTTTGTTTAATGCAGGTAACATTTAACTTACGGATGCCCAAGCCTGGTATTTTCTTCCTCATTGCTGTCACTGTAATTTGTGAATCTAGTATCTAGAGTGGCACTTGGACACAGGACAAAGCTACTCAACTCTTAATGGCAAGAACCAACCTAAGAAACAAGTTCTGTCCTTTTCAAAGTATTTTCATATCTAATATCTCAGGGGAGTCCCTGGGTGGTGTAAACAGTTAAGTGCTTGACTACTAACCGAAAGGTTGGTAGATCGAATCCACCCATAGGCACCTGGGAAGAAAGGCCTTGTGATCCACTTTTGAAAAATCGGCCACTGAAAATCCTATGGAACATAGTTCTCCCCTGACACAGAGGGGGTCGCCATGGGTCAGGATCGACTTGATGGCAACTGGTTTGGTTTTGGTTTAATATTTCAAGTATGGGTAAAATATTCTATGAAGTAGGCAGGACAGTTGTCATCACTGTCAGTTAACAGATCAGAAAAGTGAGGAATGACGAGATTGACTTGCCCAAGGTCAAAGCGTACGGTCAGAGTCAGGGCCCCGACTCCTGGCAATGTGTTTCAACTCCTTTTTCATGTCACCCCTGTGCCCATTCTAGCCTATGGATCAAAGGCTTTGTGGTCATGTGACCTCTTAATACAGTGAGGACAATCAAAGATCTAGACAGGTGTTTGGACTGGGGCCTTCCTTAGGAATCCAGGCTAGCCCTGGAGTTAAAAGTTCTCAAACGCAAGGACCAGTCATTCTCTTCAATAAACTGTAAACAAGCTGAATATAAAAGGAAAATCATAGTCGCATGGGATTATACGGCCTATTTGTCTGAGTTTTAGTTATTGCTATGAGAATTTACGGTATGTTTGTCTTCATGAAAAGCATTTATCTTCGGGCAACTGAAGCAATAAGAAAGACGTAGCATTTAATTTTATCCACAACATTTCCTTTAATCCAATCTGATACCACACACACAAAAAAAATCAGAATTTACTGGCTCAGGATAATTCCTAATCCTCAGATGGCAGCTGCCAGAAAAGCTAATTAATTCAGATTGACTGCTGAGCTTCGTTTTTATTTGGACGTTTTTTTAAAAAAAATGAATGAGGGTAGCAGATCAATAGCATACCTGCAGCCCGGACTCAAATTCTAGGAAGATGTTGTCTGCCAGCTGGGCCCTATGCCCTTCTGAGTGTGCCCACAGAAGGAAGCTTCTGGGAGGACCAGTCACCATTCGAGTCGATTCTGACTCATGTTGACCCCATGTGTGTCAGAGAAGAACATTAGGGCTTTCTTCTGAGGCTCCGCTGAGTGGACTCAAGCCACCAGCCTTTCTGTTAGCGGCCACACACGTTAACCATTTGCACCAAGAGCCAAGGCTGTCTGGGCTGAGCTGCAGAGCATGGCAACAGGCAAAGCCTCGGCACTGGATTTGGACACGTATGATCTTGCTCGGTCCCTTACTAACTGTGACTATGGGCAAACTGAGTCACCACTCTTAGCCAGTGGCATCACTAGGGTTAGTGTCACCCATTGCGGTAACTCATGGTGTCACTCCTCCACCCCTGCTAATTACCACAATAGTGTAGCCAAACCACCAGAAAATTCGACAAAATCAGCAACTCCAGCAGCAACAAAAACAACAGTTGTGCTTCGGTGCATGCAGATAAAACCACGTGGTTAAAAACCTCGTTGCAATTGGGTAATCATGACAGCTCTGACCGGAGTAACTGGAAGGTTCAAAAAGTGAATTAACGTAGAGTTTTAGCCTTGTAGGTATATATATTTTGCTGTTATAACTAACTACGGAGATATTTTTATAAAAACAGTACATTTCTGCTGAAACACTGCCCCAAAATTTTATAGAGAGTCATTCTGGTGTCACCCCCTCTGACAGTGTCACCTGATACAGCCAGCACCCCCCACAACCCTCTGATGGCTCCACTGCTCTGAGCTTCAGTTTCCTTATCTGTAAAATGGGAACAATAGTACCTATGGTACAGGCTGTTAAAGGGAATTAAATGCCTGTCACATAGAAGGTGATCATTCTACGGCAAGAGCGTTACCTCCCAGTCTGGCTGCATTACACCAGGCCTTCATTGTAGTGTTGTCTTTTAGAAAAGCTTCATCCCTTTATTCACTTGTTCAGCTAATATTTACTGAGCACCTATGATGCGGATCCTGGCTTGGGGTGCTGGGGACACACCAGTGAATGAGATGGACTGAGTCCTGGTCATCGTGGTGCTTGTATTCTCACTGGGGAGACAGTCAGTGCACAGTAAACAAATAGGCATAAAGGTAATTTTAGAATGTGGCAAGTCCTTTGGAAGAAGTAAAGCAGGTTGATGAGCTGGAGAGTGACTGCAAAGGGAGCCAGGAGAGCGAGGCGCTAGATGGTGTGGTCAGGGCAGGCCTCAGGGCATTGGGGTTGAGCCCGGGATGATGACAAGCAGCCAGCCAAGTGAGGTGATGGGATGGGGGAGCACATTCCTGGCAGAGAACAGTGTGTGCAAAGGCCCTGAGGTGGGAGTGAGTGTGGAGTGTGACTGGATGTAGTGAGGGTGTGGGCTAGAACCAAAGAGGAGACTGGAGGGGAGGGCAGAGGCCAAGTCGTGTGGGGCCTTCTAACTCAGGGGTCAGCAGACTTTTCCTATAAAGGGCCAGATAGTAAATATTTCAGGCTTTGTGGGTCCTATGGTCTCTCATCTACTCAAAGGTGCCACTGTCATGTGAAAGCCTTAGACAATATGTAAAAGACGAGGCCTGGTTGTATTTCAATTAAACTTTTTTACAAAAACAGACAGCAAGCAGGATTTGACCCACAGGCTGTAGTTCGCCAACCCTTGTTCTAAGCCACGGCAAAGGGTCTGAAATTTATTCTAGGCACAGCGGTCTGCCGTTAGAAGGCTTCAGTGGGGGTATGATATAATCTGACCCAAGCTTATGACTTTGACCTGGGGCATCACATCAATAACAGGTTGAATTATAGCAAGGCCTCCAGGTGCTTTGAACAGAATCCCCAGAAGCCTCCAAAGGCTACTCGAGGCCAGCCAGTGAAAGGAATTAAAAGGAGACGGGGAGGGAGGAGGAAGATGAAGAAAGAGAAGAAGGGGAAGAGGACAGAGGAAGAATGGGCTTCCGGGGCTGGCTGCTTTCTCTAAACATCTGTGAGAGCCATCTATGGTGAAAGTTGTAGTATTTCATTTATTATCATTGCTCTAAGGTGTCTCACTGTTTGAATATATCACAGTTAATTTGTGCATTCTCCTGTTGGCTACATAACTAAGAACCTAGAAATACACTCAGAGGGTTAAGTCTGGTGTCGGGACACCAGGTCAGCCCCAAAGCCGGGCCCCAGGTCAGGAGCACCTGGTGGTTCTGAATTCCTTCCGCCGGGTGCTGGGTGGCTCTGGGGTCTCTGGACCCTCTGTGGGCTCTATGGGTCCTAAAAGACAAGGCGGAGTAGCCTGCACAGTGTGGTTTCCCCACCAACCTTGGTCCAACCCTTCACTCTTCTAAACTGAGCTGATTTATTTCAGATAAATGAGCATCAACAGCCTGTGCCCAGAAAGCATACTGGTGGGAGGTGGTGATGGGGAGGTACTTTCAATGTTTGGGTCATTTGCCCCCTTCGGGCTGAAGGTGAGCATGTACATGTTGGGATGACCATACTCGTTGCTGTTGTTGTTGGGTGGTGTTGCTATAGTGACCCCATATGAGAGAGCAGAACAGCTTCATAGGGTTTTCTTGGTTGCAATCTATAGGGAAGCAGATCGCCAGGTCTTTCTCTTGCAGAGTTGCCAACATTTTGCTTAACAATTGAGCACTTAATTGTTTTGCCATCAGGACTCCTACTTGTTGCTAGAATGTGAAATATTTCCATAACAGTAGGTAAATAACCACTGCCCTCAACTACCCCTGTGCTTCCTCATACCACCCAGACCCTCCCTGGGGCCACCCTGATATTTACTGGCCCCCAGGCCACCTGCCAACCAGCTACAGCTCCTGTGCCCAGCCTCAGCCCCTGTGGTAGGAGAAGGGCATACCTGGCATGGGTGCTTACACCCTGGCAGACAAACAGGTGATGCCACTGGCCCTCCAAGGCCCTCCGTCACTCTACACGGGAACTGCCCCATCCACAGTGCTTTGCCCCAGTCGTGAAACATTGGAAACAGTGCATCTGTCTCCTCTGGACCTATTTTCTGCCTCAGACAGCTGCTTAATGGCTAATTTTGATCCTTGATGAATGATCTAGTGAACAAGAATAATACTAACTATAATAAAGGTACTAATTGTTGTTCGCTGCCATCAAGTTGGTCCCCAACTCATGGGGACCCCAGGCACAACAGAATGAAACACTGTCTGCTCCTGTACCACCTCATGATGGGGTATGGATCAGACCGTTGTGATCCATTGGCTTATTTTCACCAGGTCTTTCTTCCTAGTTTTAGTCTAGAAGCTTCACTGAAACCTGTTCAGCATCGGAGCAACACTCAAGCCTCTACTGACAGACAGACGGTGGCCTCACATGAGGTGCATTGGCCGGGATTTGAGCCCAGATCTCCTGCGTGGAAAAGTGGGAATTCTGCCTCTCAACCACCACAGCCTCCTTAAGACAACAGTAGCTAACATTTACTCAGCTCTCACCGTGCTCCAGGCAAAATTCTAAGCATGTTACACGTACGAGCGCCTGCAATTTTCATAACGTCTCTCTCAGGTGGCACTGCAGGCCTAGAGCAGTCAATTAAACTGCCCAGGGTCACATAGCCAGTCCATGGCTGAGCAGGATTCACTCCCAGGCAGTTTGACTTCCAAGTCTAGAAGAGAAATAAATACATGCCGTGTGTCCTTGTGTGTTTGTTTCCCTACCATTCGTGGGAAATAAAAACTTGATGTGTGAGGGAGAGAGGGAGTATAACCTGAGCAATGGTGGAACAAAACACTTTTGCTTAAGTGCTTAAAATTATTTACATTTTTCTTTTATTTGTTCATTCATTCAATAAGCCCTGATTAAAATTTTTTTTTTAAGTGTCTGACTTTGCCAGGCCCAGGAGCTACCTTTGTTCTCTCTGTGTGTGTGGGAGTCAGACAAAAACACAGTTACCATGCAGGTTGCCTTACCGCTGTCTGGCTCTGGGTTGATTTCTGGGTACAGGAACAAGGTCTTCCGCCTCCTCCCTCTCTTGCCTCCCACGAGCTGGGACCTTGCCAGGGGCACGTCCACATTGGGGCTAGGCGAGGACAGAGCCTTACCTGGGACATAGAGACCTCTCCTCTTGCTGGGAAGTTGGGCCCTGGTGTGGGTAGCCACTGGTGAGAGTTTTGAAATATGGCCACAAATTCTTTGACATTCCTCCCATTAAGAATTGTGTGGGGCAGGTCTATGTGGCTTCCCTTGAATCTGACTGGGACTATAACTACTTCAATCAAGGGGTTATGGCAGAAATAATGCTATGTGATTTCTGATGCTAGGTCATAAAGGGTGTGTGGCTTCCTCCTTGTTCTCTGGGAACACTCCCTCTAGGAGGCTTGAGCAGCCATTTTAGAAGACTTCTGACCTCCCCAAGACCATAAGGCCGTGCAGTCAGCAGTCCCACTGAGCCCAATCTTCTTGCATCCTAGCCCAGGAGCAAGGCGTGTGTGTGAAGAAGCCATCTCCAAAGTGGATCCTTGTGATAGTTGAGGTCGTGCGTAAACTTGGATGGACCATGATTCTCAGTGGTTTGGCAGTTGTGATGTAATTTTGCAGTCGTATGATGATGTGATCACTTCCGTGATAAGATCTGATATGATGTGATCACCTCTATGATGGAATCTGCTGTGAATAGCCAATCAGTTGAAAGGGAGTTTCCTTGGGGGTGTGGTATGCACTGAATATAAAGTGGACTTTCTGGCAAGGCTTGGGGGTTTTTGCTCACTCTAGATCCTGCAGCTGGCTCCTGTTTGTCTGACCTCCAGTTTTTGGGACTTGAGCTAGCAGCTTACCTGTGCTGTCTTGCCTACCAATCTTGGGATTTGTAGATCTTCACAGCCTGTGAGCAAGAGCCCTGCTGTCTGACCTGCCTATCTTGGGTTCATGAGCCCCTGCAGCTATGTGAATCAGGAGAAGCCTCTATTCTGGCCCATGGACTTGGGACACACCACCCTCTACAATCATGTGAGCTATTTCCTTGGTATAAGTCTCTCTATGTATACATTTATACACTTTACTGGCTTTGTTTCTCTAGAAAGCTCAGCCCCAGATACGACGCCCCAGTCATTCAAGTCCCCAACCATTACAGGCCCCAGAGATCACAGACAGCAACCCTGTTGTGCTCTTTCCAACTTCTTGACTCACAGAATCGGTGAACAGGATAAAATGTTTTATCAGCATAGTTTTGTGTAAGTTTGTTATGTAGCAATAGATAACCGGAATACTGCCCAAGGAAGTTCACACTAGGGGTAGCTGAGCTGGACCCATGGTAAAGTTCTGGAAGCCAGAGAGGGGCTGTGCTTATCTGAGGGCAGTGATCTGGAGGGGGGCATCTTTGGACACCTCAGGACTTATGAAGCCCCTCAGCCCCAGCAGGTCTCTCTTCCTCCAGGTCCACCACTTTATCATCTCTTCTTCTCTCAGCCCAGGGGCTTCCACTCTCCAAATTCTTGTTTGTGCTGTTTCCATCAAAAACAGGATTTTGGCATCTGGCTCCCCTCGGCCACCCCTTCTGCATATTCAGGCAATGAACACAGCTGCTCCAAGTTTGAAGGGTGGGGAGGGAAATGAGAAGGGAAAAGTGAACCACTGAAAGGAATAAAAATCCCAGATTGGGATCTCAAATATATTATTCTGCCTAACACAAGGTGCCCATGGTGACATGGTGTTAGGCAAAGATAATGTCCCTACCCCTGGGCCAGGGTTTAGGGAGCAAAAAGGATGGGAAGGATATGTTCTCCAAGGAGGGAATGCTGGAGGGGAGAATAAAAGACAGGTAGAAGGTGGACTGAGGGGTAGGAGGCAGAGGCAGGGAGAGAGACATGCCAGGAGAAGGTGAAGCAGTATCTCAGCCAGTGCTGCAGGAGGGAAGAGTGATGGAGGGAGAGTGGTGGAGGCCAGGCAGGGTGCTCACTTTATTGTATTTATCCCTCTTTATTGTAATTCTTGGTTTGTTTCCTTCAGACGCCTATTAGAAATTGCATTTCTCTTTCTATGTCTGTTTGCTTGTTGCCTGTCCTCCATACTAGAGTAAGATTTTGCTCTCCTTCCCCAGCATCTACTACAGGACCTGGCACATACTGGTGCTCAAAAGTCAGTATAGAATGAATACTGACTGTATAATCCCTTTGTTTATGGAGTGATTAGAATAACAAAGAGACATACACTTATGAGGCACAATTTATTTATAGAACCTTTCTTCCTGGCACATTTCTTCCACAAGATGCATTACATCTGAGTCAAAGAAATAACAAAAAGAGCAAGGGCTCCAGAAAGCGTTCAGGTGAACACCACAAAAAAGCTCTTGGCCCGAGACCCTGGGGGGAAGCAGCTTGTTGGGTGAATGTACTGATCTGATTTTAAAAAGGTCTGTTGTGTGATTACAGTGCTCAGCTCTGCAAAATTACCTAACCCCTGTAGTGGCAAAGAACCTCTCCTAGCTGAGCCCTGGCAGCCACACACTCAGCCTTATCTCTAGGCTGCAAAACCCATTTCTTAATGTTTTTCACTTGTGGAATATATTGACTTCAATGTATCTTCCATGCTTGGGTGTGTTTCTCTGTGAACCCATATTTTTAAAAAGCCCCTTTCCCTTGTGTGGGAAAGTGAAAACAAAAAGGTAGCACAGCAAAACAAGAGTAGCTTGGTAACAAGAAAACCACAACTCACAAGTATCCCAATAGTGAGTGACAACCATAATGCTGCAACAGTTCTGGAAACAGAAGTCGCTGATTGTAGATGATGCCAAAGATATGGTACACTGTAGGTTCTGAGAAATTCTGTGTGAGCAGCCATTACAGTTGTGTATGTGTATGTATGAAATCTGAACTAGAATGCCTTTAGGAGGGGCATTTATCCTCCACTTGGCCACAGGCCTCACCACTTCTTCCTGTACTTCTCTCCATTTCACACATTTATGCCACCAGCCTGGCTCCTGGGAGCATTTGAGTTTACAACTCTTGCTCTAAAAGAGGCCAGACCCATTCCCTCTGCCCCGCCCCCTGCTCATTATTTACCCCGTCATCACCCTTCCTTTTGAACATTTCTGATTAATATTTAGTCTCACTGACTCATGAACCTTGTGGCCCACTATCATTTTCCCTGGTAGGTACCCTGCTAAACCTGGGTGAATCAGGCCTGGTCCACAATGCTTTCGAACTGTTTGCTCTCCCTGTGTTCATTAATCTAAATTTATCCTTGTGGATATCGAATCTGTTGATACATGTCTGCTTTTCTTAAGTTGTCCTTAAAAAATCCAAATTCATCTTTCCAAGTTGCTAATGACAACACTGAGTTTGGTTTCTTTGGTGGGACTAATAAATATTTGCCTCTCGTATCAGCCATTACAATAACGTCACATGCAGGAAACTCTGGTTAACCATGCCTGTGGAGGTAACAGAGGCATTTATCTTGTAATATGATCACCTATAAAACCATACACACACATTTTAGGACTACTGCCCATAGCTACTTCAGGCTAAAATTGATTTCCTCTCAGTTTAGCCTCCAGCTGCAGGCAAGAGATACCAAGGTAAACTTATATGTTTAATTGTGAGTTGTCATTGAATGAAATGGCTGTACTACAGGCCCCCAGACCAATGTACATCTACTCCAGGCTGAGTCTGAACTACAGACTCCTGAACTAGACCCTTTGGGAGTTGTGTGGTCTGAAGCAGGAATGACAAACGAGAACCTCTTGCTGTGAGTCTTCTCCCACGCCCAAGGGAATGTCTCAAAAAGGACCTTGACCAATTGGTAATATTGTCTGGGCATGTGTTTTCAGCGAGGGGTAACTGCTGTTCACCGTTTCAAATAATAAGGTGATCTGTCAGAAGAGTTCAGACTACACTAAATTTAAAATAATTCGAGATATCAGCTTCACTACCTTCTCCTTCCGGTGTACCCCATAGTGAAGTATGCTAACGGATACACTCCATGCTTGAAGTCAGTTCACCCTTCAGGGGAAAGACCCAGAGGACAACACACTTGAATAAAACCCCTTCCAGTCACTTGTATTTAACAAGTAGTCCTACATTCATAAAAATGAATACAACACAATGGACCTTCTGACAATTGATGAACATTCGCACAATAGAGAAGGACCAATATAAATAACAAACAACTGACCATGGAAGAAGTAAAATAAGGAAAAGAAAAGAACTAAAAATTATCTAAATAGGATGCTAATTACACTCACAAAACAATAAGGCATTGCCATAAAGAAGCAATCATCGGGAAACAAGAAAGAGGTCTTGGAAATAAAAAAATTAGAACTAAATTCAAATGAATTAATATAAAGGCTAGACCAAAAAAAAAAAAGTCAAGAAAATCTTCTAAGACATGGAACGAAAGCAAAAAAAAGATGAATAAAGTGAAAGAAAAACTAAGAGATACTAAGGATTACTTGAAGAGGTTGTTTCCAGAACTCAGTTCTGGAAACAACAGAAAGAATGTAGAGGTAATAAATAAATGGTAAAAAAAAATTTCACAGAGTTGAAGATACACAGATTTTATAATGAAGGATCCATAAATTTACTGATCAGGGTATTAAACATGCTAAAGGTGAGAAAGATGTGGCAATTTGCTTCTGTAAAGATTACAGCTTTGGAAACCTTATGGAACAGCTCTACCCTGTCCTATAGGATCACTATGAGTTGGAATCGACTCAATGGCAATGGGTTTGGGGTTGGTTTACATGCTGAAGACTCTCAAATCTATAACCCTGACTGCTTGCCTGACCACCAGTCTAGAATATCTGGCATACATTAGGTTCCAACAGTCTATTTGGCATCTCAACTTAGATATGTCCAAACAGCACTTTTGATTTTCCCTTTCATGTGCTTTTCTCCAAGTCTTCTGCCTTTCAGTTAATGGCCCGCCATCCAACTAGTTACTCAGATGAAAACTCAGGAGTCATCCTTGATTTCACTCTCTCTCCTAACCTCATCCAATTAAGACTCCAGATCGGATCACATATCCCCATCTCTCTTGCTGTACTCTATTCCAAACCACTATCATCTCTTGCCTGACTAATGGTAACAGCTTCCTAATTGATCTTCCTGTTTCTACTCTTGCCCCTTTATTATCTTATTTTCCACACAGCAGCCAGAGTGATCTTTGAAACTCTCCAGCTAGCCTGGCTTATTTCTGTTCCCAAAACATCTAAGTCAGTGCCCATTTTGTTGTAATTTATTGTAATTCATTTTCCCACATCTATGCATGGCACCTTCTCATTATCCAGGGCTCTGCTCAAATGTCACCTTCTCAGAGAGACCTTCCCTGACCACCTCATCTAAAGCACCTCCCCATCTTGCCACAGTTTATCTTTATCCCATTCTCTTATTATTTTCTTTTTAGTACTTATCGATACCTCAAATTATCTTATCTCCTTATTTGTTTATATTTTATTATTTTCCACAACAGAATAAGAGCAGGGAATGTCTTTTTTTTTGTTTACTGCTAATATTAAAAAAAAAAAATTTTTTTTTCAAGACTCTAGGGTTCTTAGTATCAACAGACAATAACAAAAAACAAAGAAACCCTTTGCAATCTAGTAAATTTCAACTCATAGCGACTCTATAGGGCAGAGTAGAACTGCCCCATAGGGTTCCCAAGGAGTGGCTGGTGAATTTGAACTGCTGACATTTTGGTTAGTAACCAAGCTCTTAACCACTGTGCCATCAGAGCTCCCAGTAGTCTATACCTAAAATGAGTAGGTGTCAATAATAAATATTTGTTGAATAAATGAATAAACTTAGATACATCATCACAACATTTCAGAACACCAGAAATAAAGAATAGATCCCAAAATTTCCCAAAAGAATGAAACAATTACCTACAAAGGAATAAGAATCAGAATAATATTAGTCTTCTAATCAGGAACATTAACACTAGAAGAAAATGTAGTGATACTTCAAAGATTTGAGAGAAAAGTGTTTAGAATTCAATACCCAGCCAAAGTGTCAATCAAATATGAGAAAAAAAAACAAGATTTGTTTTTAACATGGAAGGACTCAGAAAATTTGCCTTCCATAAACATACTCCAAATAAAATTGCTCAAAGATGTATACATTAAAAAAATAAAAGAACACAGACTCCAAGGAAGAGTGATATACAGTTGAACTAAGTCAGTAGTATTGTAAAAAAATATGTCCCAGTATTAAACCTGTGCAGCAGGCCTAGCAGGTAATCAGTCCCATTTTCAAACAAGAAATCTGAGAGTTCAGAGAAAATAAAAAATCCTCCAAAAGGAAAATAATCTATAACAAATTATATGATTAAGAAACTGGAAAGATTTTACTAATAAGATAAAAGCATGATATAATAATAGTAAAAATAATATACTATGTTTCTTCCTCCCCACTCCTGCTCTGAATTGTTTTATCCTAGTGTTTAAGCTATATTATCCTTTTCATAAAATATAAAATCAACTTTATTGAGGTATAATTTACATGCAATAAAATGTACTGATTTCAAGTATACAATCCAATGAATTCTGACAAATGTCTGGACCAATGTAGCAACAACCAATCAAAATATAGAACATTTCTGCATTTCCCTTGAGAACGGGAACCAGACAAGGATGACCTTTATCACCGCTCTTATTCAACATTGTGCTAGAAGTCCTAGCCAGAGCAATTAGGCTAGACAAAGAAATAAAGGGCATCTGGATTGGCAAGGAGAAAGTAAAATTATCTCTATTTGCAGATGACATGATCTTATACACAGAAAACCCTAAGAAATCCTCCAGAAAACTACTGAAACTAATAGAAGAGTTTGGCAGAGTCTCAGGTTATAAGATAAACATACAAAAATCACTTGGATTCCTCTACATCAACAAAAAGAACATCGAAGAGGAAATCACCAAATCAATACCATTCACAGTAGCCCCCAAGAAGATAAAATACTTAGGAATAAATCTTACCAAGGATGTAAAAGACCTATACAAAGAAAACTACAAAGCTCTACTACAAGAAATTAAAAAGGACATACTTAAGTGGAAAAACATACCTTGCTCATGGATAGGAAGACTTAACATAGTAAAAATGTCTATTCTACCAAAAGCCATCTATACATACAATGCACTTCCGATCCAAATTCCAATGTCATTTTTTAAAGTGATAGAGAAACAAATCACCAACTTCATATGGAAGGGAAAGAAGCCCCGGATAAGTAAAGCATTGCTGAAAAAGAAGAACGAAGGGGGAGGCCTCACTCTACCTGATTTTAGAACATATTATACAGCCACAGTAGTCAAAACAGCCTGGTACTGGTACAACAACAGGCACATAGACCAGTGGAACAGAATTGAGAACCCAGATATAAATCCATCCACATATGAGCAGCTGATATTTGACAAAGGCCCAGTGTCAGTTAATTGGGGAAAAGATAGTCTTTTTAACAAATGGTGCTGGCATAACTGGATATCCATTTGCAAAAAAAAATGAAACAGGACCCATACCTCACACCATGCACAAAAACTAACTCCAAGTGGATCAAAGACCTAAACATAAAGACTAAAACGATAAAGATCATGGAAGAAACAATAGGGACAACCTTAGGAGCCCTAATACAAGGCATAAACAGAATACAAAACATTACTAAAAATGACGAACAGAAACCAGATAACTGGGAGCTCCTAAAAATGAAACACCTATGCTCATCTAAAGACTTCACCAAAAGAGTAAAAAGACCACTTACAGAGTGGGAAAGAATTTTCAGCTATGACATCTCCGATCAGCGCCTGATCTCTAAAATCTATATGATTCTGTCAAAACTCAACCACAAAAAGACAAACAACCCAATCAAGGAGTGGGCAAAGGATATGAACACACACTTCACTAAAGAAGATATCCAGGCAGCTAACAGATACATGAGAAAATGCTCTTGATCATTAGCCATTAGAGAAATGCAAATTAAAACCACAATGAGATTCCATCTCACTCCAACAAGGCTGGCATTAATCCAAAAAACACAAAATAATCAATGTCGGAGAGGCTGCGGAGAGATTGGAACTCTTATACACTGCTGGTGGGAATGTAAAATGGTACAACCACTTTGGAAATCTATCTGGCGTTATCTTAAACAGTTAGAAATAGAACTACCATACAACCCAAAAATCCCACTCCTCGGAATATACCCTAGAGAAATAAGAGCCTTCACACAAACAGATATATGCACACCCATGTTTATTGCAGCTCTGTTTACAATAGCAAAAAGCTGGAAGCAACCAAGGTGTGCATTGACAGATGAATGGTTAAATAAATTGTGGTGTATTCACACAATGGAATACTACACATCAATAAAGAACAGTGACGAATCTGTGAAACGTTTCATAACATGGAGGAACCTGGAAGGCATTATGCTGAGCGAAATTAGTCAGAGGCAAAAGGACAAATATTGTATAAGACCACTATTATAAGATCTTGAGAAACAGTATAAACTGAGAAGAACACATACTTTTGTGGTTACGAGGGGGGGAGGGAGGGAGGGTGGGAGAGGGTTTTTTTTTTTTTACTGATTAATTAGTAGATAAGAACTGCTTTAGGTGAAGGGAAGGACAACACTCAATACATGGAAGGTCAGCTCAATTGGACTGGACCAAAAGCAAAGAAGTTTCTGGGATAAAATGAATGCTTCAAAGGTCAGTGGAGCAAGGGCGGGGGTTTGGGGACCATGGTTTAAGGGGACTTCTAAGTCAATTGGCAAAATAATTCTATTATGAAAACATTCTGCATCCCACTTTGCAATGTGGCGTCTGGGGTCTTCAATGCTAACAAGCAGCCATCTAAGATGCTTCAATTGGTCTCAACCCACCTGGAGCAAAGGAGAATGAAGAACACCAAGGTCACACGACAACTAAGAGCCCAAGAGACAGAAGGGGCCACATGAACCAGAGACCTACATCATCCTGAGACCAGAAGAACTAGTTGGTGCCTGGCCACAATCGATGACTGCCCTGACAGGGAGCACAACAGAGAACCCCTGAGGGAGCAGGAAATCAGTGGGATGCAGACCCCAAATTCTCATAAAAAGACCATACTTAATGGTCTGACTGTGACTAGAGGAATCCCAGCGGTCATGGTCCTCAAACCTTCTGTTGACACGGGACAGGAACCATCCCCGAAGACAACTCATCAGACATGAAAGGGACTGGACAGTGGGTAGGAGAGAGATGCTGATGAAGAGTGAGCTAATTGTATCAGGTGGACACTTGAGACTGTGTTGGCATCTCCTGTCTGGAGGGGGGATGGGAGGATAGAGAGAGTTGGAAGCTGGCAAAATTGTCACGAAAGGAGAGACTGGAAGGACTGACTCATTAGGGGGAGAGCAAGTGGGAGTACGGAGTAAGATGTGTATAAACTTATATGTGACAGTCTGACTTGATTTGTAAACGTTCACTTGAAGCTCAATAAAAGTTAAGAAAAAAAAAAAAAATAGAACATTTCTATCACTCCAGAAAGTTCCCTTTGAAGTCCACTCCCGCTACCACCTTACCCCCTGCAGCCAACCACTGATATTCTTTATGCTACTGTATCTTAGTTTTTCTTGTTTTAGATCTTTATATGAATAGAATCATATAGTACGTATCCTTCAGTGAGGTTTTATAGACTAAATCATGTTTGTTGCAAGTACCAGTAGTTTGTTCTTTTTACAGTTTTTTAATATTATAAATATTAAAACTGCTACAAACATTCTTGTGCAAGTCTTTTTATTGTACTTTAGATGAAGGTTTACAGAGCAAACTTCCCATTAAACAATTAATATATATATTGTTTTATGACATTGATTGCCAACCCCACGACATGTCAACACTTTCCCCTTCCTGACCTTAAGTTCCCCATTACCAGCTTTCCTGTCCCCTCCTGCCTTCTCGTCCTAGGCCCTGGGCTGGTGTGCCCATTGAGTCTCGCTTTGTTTTATGGGCCTGTCTAATGTTTGGCTGAAAGGTGAACCTCAGGAGTGACTTCATTACTGAACCAAAAGGGTGTCCCGGGGCCGCAGTCTCAGGGTTTCTCCAGTCTCTATCAGGCTACTTAAGTCTGGTCTTTTTTTGTGAGTTAGAATATTGTTCAACATTTTTCTCCAGCTCTGTCTGGGACCCTCTATTGTGATCTGCGTCAGAGCAGTCAGTGGTGGTAGCCAGACAGCATCTAGTTGTGCTGGGCTCAGTCTGGTGGAGGTTGTAGTACTTGTGGTCCATTAGTCCTTTGGACTAATCTTTCCCTTGTGTCTTTGGTTTGTAAGTCTAGTAAGTGCTCTTCCCTTCCCACCCCTCCCCTCCCTCATAGCCATCAAAGATCATTTCTATTTGCATGTAAATATTTTCATGAGCTTTTATAGTAGTGGGCTCATACAATAGTTGTCCTTTTGTGATTGACTTATTTCACTCAGTATAATGCCCTCCAGATTCATCCATCTTGTGAGGTGCTTCACAGATTCATCATTGTTCTTTATTGTTGCACAGTATTCCATTGTGTGTACCATAGTTTATCCATTCATGTATTGATGGGCACCTAGGTTGTTTCCATCTTTTTGCTATTGTGAACAATGCTGCAGTGAACATGGGTGTGCATATATTTATTCATGTGACAGCTTTTATTTCTCTAGGGTATATTCCTAGGAGTGGAATTGCTGGATCATATGGTATTTCTGTTTCTAGTTTTTTTAAGGAAGCACAATATTGTTTTCTAAAATGGTTTCATCATTTTGCATTCCCACCACAGGGCAAAAGAGTTCCAATCTCCCCGCAGTCCCTCCAACACTTATTTTCTGTTTTTTATTTTTTTTATAGTATCTCACTGCAGTTTTGATTTCCATTTTTCTAACGGCTAGTGAGCCTGAGCATTTCTTTATATGTTTGTTAGCTGCTTGAATGTCATCTTTGGTGAAGTGTCTGTTCATATCCTTTGCTCATTTTTTAATTGGATTATTTGCCTTAGATTTTCCTGTAGATTTTAGAGATTAGACTGAGGTCGGATTTATAATAGTCAATTTTTTTTTCCCAGTCTGTAGGTTCTGTTTTTGTTCTTTTGAAGTCTTTTGATGAGCATAAGTGTTTAATTTTTAGAAGATCCCAGTTATCTGACTTACCTTCCATAACAATCTTCTTTGTTGTTATGGCTCTGTTCAGATTTTCAACTTCAGTTTGTGTTAGTTTGGGTAGGTAGTGTGTTTCTAGAAATTTGTCCATTTTCTGTAGGTTTTCAAATTTGTTGGAGTATAGTTTTTCATAGTACTCTGTTTTGATCCTTTTAATTTCAGCTGTGTTTGCTGTAATGTCCCCCATTTCATTTCTTCTTTGGGTTATTTTTGTTCTCTCCTGTATTTTTCTTTTGTGAGTTTGGCCAGTGGTTTGTCAATTTTGTTGATCCTTTCAAAGAACCAACTTTTGGTTTTGTTTACTCTTTTTATTGTTTTTCTATTCTCTATTTCATTTATTTCTGCTCTGATCTTTATTATTTTCCTTTCTTCTTGTGGATGTGGGTTTCTTTTGCTGTTCTCTTTCTATGTGTTTGAGTTGTGTAGCTAATGTTTTGACTTTGTCCCTTTCTTCTTTTTTAATGTGTGCCTCTATTGCTATAAATTGACTTCTGAGCACTGCATTTGCTGTGTCCCAAAGGTTTTGATACGATGTATTTTCATTCTAGGATTTTTTTATTCCATCTTTGATTCTTCTATTACCCGGTGGTTTTTAAGCAGGGTGGTATTCCATTTCCATGTATTTGATTTTTTTTCCCCTTGCTCTTCCTGTTATTCAATTCTGCTTTTATGGGATTATGATCAGAGAAGATACTTTGTATCATCTTGATGTTTTGGGTTTTGTTGGGGGTTGCTTTGTGTCCTGAGATGTGGTCTATCCTGGAGAACATTCCGTGTGTGTTGGAGAAGAGTGCGTACTTTGCTGCTGTTGGGTGGAGAGTTCTATATATGTCTATGAGGTCAAGTTAGTTGATTCTAGCATTTAGATCTTCTGTACCTGTGTTGAGTTTCTTTCTAGATGTTCTGTCCTTTATCAAAGGTGGTGTGTTGAAGTCTCCTACTATTATTGTGGAACTGTCGATTTCTCTTTTCAGTGCTGTTAGAGTTTGTTTTATATATTTTGGAGCTGTATCATTGGGTGTGTAGGTATTTATTATGGTTATGTCCTCATGGTGGATTATCACTTTAATCATTTTATAAAGTCCTTCTTTGTCTTTTATGGTGGATTTTGTTTTAAAGTTTATTTCATCTGAGATTAGTATTGTCAATCCTGCTCTTTTTTTGGTAGTTTGCTTGCTATATATTTTTTCCAACATTTAATTTTTAATAAATTTACATCTTTGTTTCTAAGGTGTGTCTCTTGTAGACAGCATATTGATGGATCCTGTTTTTTTTTTTTTTAATCCATCTGTCACTCTCTCTTTATGGGTACTTTTAAGCCATTTATGTTCAGTGTGATTATTGATAGGTGTGAGTTTGTTGCTGCCATTTTGTAGTGCTTTTTTTTGTGTGTGTGTGGTGCTGGCGTTTTCTTTGTTCCTTTTCCTCTTTTGTGCTGAATTCCTTTTGTTTTTTGTTTGTTTGTTTGTTTTGTTTTTGTAGATTTTGTGTTTACTGAAACTTTATATTTTTCTTCCTTATTTTGATGAGTAGGCTTGTTAACATTCTTTGTGGTTACCTTGATATTTACCCCATCTTCCTAAGTTTAAACAAGTCTTTTATTATTTGCTATTGCCTTGCCTTCCTCTCCATTAGAAAGTTCTATACCTACACTGTTTATTTCTTCTTTTATTGTTTGATGTTCTTGTCATTTACAGATTAACCTCTGTTTGTCTGTTGTAAATCTTTTAGCTTTGTTTTATCCTTGTGAGTTTATTAACTAGGTTAGTATCTGGTTGATGTGGTCTTGCATTGTAGATTCAGGCTGTTGTCTGATGTTGTTGGTTCTGTAACTGAAGGATTTCCTTTCATAGTTCTTGTAAGTTTGGTTTAGTTTTTACATGTTCCCTTACTTTCTGTTTATCTGGAAATGTCCTAACTTTACCATCATAACTGAGTGAGAGTTTTGCAGATATATTATCCTTGGTTGGCAATTTTTTTTCTTCCAAGTTTTTATATATGTCATTCCATTGCCTTTGTGCCTGCATGGTTTCTGCTGAGTAATTAGAGCTTCATCTTATTTTCTCTTCTCTGTTTTTGCCTTTTCATTTTTTGTGAGCTGCTCTCGGTGTTCTTTCTTTGTCTTTGGTTTTGGCAGGAGTGATTATAATATGTCTTGGTGATTTCCTTTTGGAGTCCATCCTATATGGGGTTCTTTGAGCTTCTTGGATGGTCATCTTTTCCTTTTTCATGATATTAGGGAAGTTTTCTGTCAGCAATTCTTCAATAAGCCTTTCTGTGTCTTCTGTTTTCTCCCCGTTCTGGAACTCTGATCACATGCAAACTTTTGCTTTAGATTATATCCCGCATCCTTCTCAGGGTTTCTTTATTTTTTTCTGATTTTTCCTCAAGCAAAGTGATATCCAAGTATTTGTCTTCAATTTCCCTGATCCTGTCTTCCATCATTTCAAACTTGCTCATCAAAACTTCTATGACACTGTCCATTTCTGAAATCTAGTTGTTTCTCTTATGGATTTATAATTTTTGTTTCTGTATGATTTCTATTTGTGTGTTTATTTTGACTGTTTTTTCTGTATTGTTTTCCTGAATTCTTCCATTTTTTGTTTGTCTTTTTCATGATTTTGTGTGTCTTCCATGATTTTGTGTATTTTTCCCTCATTTTTGTCTGCTTTTTCCATCATCTCTTGGATAGCCCTAAATATTAGAGTTTTGAATTCCCTACTAGGTAGTCCCAGTGCCTTTTCTTCTACCATTAGGTCATCTGGTGCTTTATTTTGGATGCCTACTGGAACATCCTGTCCTGTTTTTTTTTTTTTTTTAATGTTTTGATGTTTTCTGCTGTTTGGGGGACATTCAGTAATATTGTCTTTGTTTATCAGCTGTATACTTGTTTTGTCCTGCTGTGGCGGGACAGTGTGGTGCTTCTGTCTATAGTGACATCTTGGCTCCACCCACTCTAGCAAGTCTTATGGTGGATATAAGTTTTCATTTCTCTTAAAAAAAACAAACACCTATGATTGGAATTACTAGGCCATAAATTAAGTATATGTTTAACTACACAACTACATAAAAAAGTCAAAATGTCTTCCAAAGTGGTTGTAACATTTTACACTCTAACAATAATGCATGAAAATTACAGTTGTCCCATCTTCTTACCAAACTTGGTACTGTCAATTGTTTTAATTTTAGCCATTTTATTGGTTGTAGAATGGTAACTCGCTGTGGTTTAATTTGCATTTTTCTAGTAACTGATGTTGAGCATTTTTCCATGTGTTTGTGGTTATTGTTGTATCTTCTCTTGTCAGCTGCCTTTTATTATTTTTATTACATTGTTTTCTAACTATGGAGTTCTAAGAGTTCTTAATTTATCTTGGAAACAAGTCTTTTGTCCAATATTATGGTGCAAATATTTTCTCCTAGTCTGTGGCTTGACTCTTCTCTTGTGTCTCTTGAAGAGAAAAAGATGTTAATTTTAAAGTCAAATTTATCGATTTTTAACAAGATTTTTAAAAATTTATTGTGCTTTAAGTGAAAATTTGCAAATCAAGTCAGTCTCTCATACAAAAACTTATATACCCCTTGCTTATGTACTCCTAGCTGCTCACCCCCTAATAAGAAAGCACACTCCTCTCCACCCTGTATTCCCCGTGACCATTCAACCAGCTCCCGTGCCCCTCTGCCATCTCATCTCACTTCCAGACAGCTGTCCACATAGTCTCATGTGTCTACTTTCCTCACCAGTATCATTTTCTGTCTTACAGTCCAATCCCTGTTTGAAGAGTTGGCTTCAGGAATGGTTCCAGTCTTCAGCTAACAGAGGGTCTGGGGACCATGATCTCTGGGATCCCTCCAGTCTCATTCAGACCATTAAGTCTGGTCTTTTTACGAGAATTTGAGGTCTTCATCCCACTGTTCTCCCGCTCCATCAGGGATTTTCTGTTGTGTTCCCTGTCAGGGCAGCCATTGGTGGTAGCCAGGCACCATCTAGTTCTTCTGGTCTCAGGCAGATGTAGTCTCTGGTTTATGTATCCCTTTCTGTCTCTTGGGCTCATATTTACCTTGTGTCTTTGGTGTTCTTCATTCTTCTTTGCCCCAGGTGGGTTGAGACCAACTGATGCATCTTAGACAGCCGTTTGCTAGTTGTCTTAGTCATCTCGTGCTGCCGTAACAAAACTACCGAAAGTGGATGGCTTTAACAGAGAGAAATTTATTTTCTCACAGTAAAGTAGGCTAAAAGTCCAAATTCAAGGCATCAGCTCCAGAACAAGGCTTTCTGTCTCTGTGGGCTCTGGAAGAAGGTCCTTGTCTTCAATCTTCCCATGGTCAAGGAGCTTCTCAGGCACAGGGACCCCGTGTCCAAAGAACACACTCTGCTCCTGGTACTGCTTTCTTGGTGGTATGAGGTCCCAAACCAAGGGAAGACTGATGACAAGGACTTCCCTCCAGAGCACACAGAGAGAGAAAGCCTTCCCCTGGAGCTGGCATCCTGAATTCAGACTTCTAGCCTACTGGACTGTGAGAGAATAAACTTCTTTTTCTTAAAGCCATCCACTTGCAGTATTTCTGTTATAGCAGCACTAGATGACTAAGACAGTACTGTTCTCTCTAAACCATGCATTCTCAGTGGGGGTAATATCACCCTCAAGGTGGCAAAAATTAGTTCTTGGAGAAAAAAGTTTACTTTATATATAAGGAATATATATATACACACACATACATACCCATATGTGTTTATATGTAAACCTACAAATAGCACATAGATATACATTATATCTGCAGTATTAAAATTTCTTGGGGGTGGGAAGGATGAGGAGGAAAAAATGTCTGAAAACATTCGTTAGGGAGTTGATAATTAAAAATATGCTGAGACAGCCTGAGCCCAGAAGAACTAGATGGTGCCTGGCTACTACCATCAACAACTCTGACACGGATCACAATAGAGGGTCCTGAAGAGAGCGGGAGACAAATGTAGAACAAAATTCAAATTCACACAAAAAAAGACCAGACTTACTGGTCTGACAAAGCCTGGAGGAACCTGAGACCATGGCCCCCAGACACCCTGATAACTCAGAACTGAAGCTACTCCCAAAGTCTACCTTTCAGCCAAAGATTAGACAGGCCTATATAACAAAAACACATGTGAGGAACGTGCTTCTTAGTTCAATCAAGTATATGACACCAAATGGGCAACACCTGCCCAAAAGCAATGATGAGAAGGCAGGTAGGGACAGGAAAACTGGACCAATGGACATGGGAAACCCAGGGTGGAAAGGGGGAGAGTGCTGACACACGGTGGGGATTTTAACCAATGTCACAAAACAATTTGTGTAAAAATTTTTGAATGAGAAAGTAATTTGTGTTGTAAATTTTCACCTAAAACACAATCAAATTTTTAAAAAAAGAGAGAGAATTGATTAGATATGGAAGGAAGCCACCTGAGGATCTCCAAGTAACTGAGGAACGCTGGGGATACAGAAGCTGAAAAAGACAAAGAACTTCCCCCAAAGCAGAGAGAGAGCCTTCCCTTACAGCCGGTGCCCTGAATTCAGACTTCCAGTCTTCTGAACTATGAGAAAATTAATTCCTGTTCTTTAAAGCCAAAAAAAAAGGTTGAGAGATGCTGCTGTAATTGTTTTGTATGATTCTTTCCCTATTTGGGGCAGTTTCCTTGCCTATGTGTTGATCTCAGTAGTCTGCTGAAGGGTGGAGGGTGATGCCCCTCAGATGTCCAGAGTTCTTTCTCTGTGCAGCTTTCTCCTTTCTAGTACTCTGTCCTGCAGGCTCTACCCACCTTGGTCTCTGGGGTCTCTCAGCTCTATCTCCTCAATGCAGGGAGCCTGATAGGCTCTGCCTAGGTTCACCTTCCTTGCATCACGGCCTGGAAGCTCTCTCAAGATAGTAAGTTGGGCTATCATAGGGCTCAGCTAGTTTGTTTCCCATTTCTCAAGGGTCACTGTTCTCTATGCCTGATGTCTAGTGTCTTGAAAATCATTGTTTCATGTATTTTGTGTGGTTTTTGATTATTTTATGCAGTAGGAAAAACTGCTCCATATCTTGGCCAGAAACGGAAGTTGGGTATATATTCTCCTTTGAATGACACAAGTTTGGTGGCATAGGATTACAAATGTCCCTTTCTATGCAGGTTTGTTGTTGTTAGGTGCCGTCGAGGCAGTTCTGACTCATAGTGACCCTATGTACTACAGAACGAAACGCCACCTGGTCCTGCTCCATGCTCACAATAGTTGTTATGCTTTAGCCCATTGTTTCAGCCGCTGTGTCAATCCATCTCGTTGAGGGTCTTCCTCTTTTTCACTGACCCTGTACTTTACCAAGCATGATGTTCTTTTCCAGGGACTGATCATTCCTGACAACATGTCCAAAGTATGTAAGACATAGCCTCACTATCCTTGCTTCTAAGGAGTGTTCTGGTTGTACTTCTCCCAAGACAGATTTGTTCGTTCTTTTGGCCGTCCATGGTTTATTCAATATTCTTCTCTAACACCACAATGCAAAGGCATCAGTTCTTCTTTGGTCTTCCTTATTCATCGTCCAGCTTTCACATGCATATAATGCGTTTGAAAATACCATGGCTCAGGTCAGGTGCACCTTAGTCTTCAAGGTGACACCTTTACTTTTCAGCACTTTAAAGAGGTCTTTTGCAGCAGATTCACCCAATGCAATGTGTCTTTTGATTTCTTGACTGCTGCTTCCATCGCTGTTGATTGTGGATCTAAGTAAAATGAAATCCTTGACAACTTCAATCTTTTCCCTGTTTATCATGATGCTGCTTATTGGTCCAGTTCTGAGGATTTTTGTTTTCTTTATGTTGAGGTGTAATCCATACTGAAGGTTGTGGTCTTTGATCTTCATCAGTAAGTACTTCAAGTTCTCTTCACTTTCGGTAAGCAAGGTTGTGTCATCTGCATAATGCAGGCTGTTAATGAGTCTTCCTCCAATCGTGATGCCCCGTTCTTCTTCATATAGTCCAGCTTCTCAAATTATTTGCACAGCATACAGATTGAATAGGTATGGTGAAAGAATATAACCTTGACACACACCTTTCCTGACTTTAAACCATGTAGTATCCCCTTGTTCTGTTTGAATAACTGCCTCTTGATCTATGTACAGGTTTCCCATGAGCACAATTACCTGTTCTGTAATTCCCTTTCTTCACAATGTTATCCATACTTTGTTATGATCCACACAGTTGAATAACTTTGCATAGTCAATAAAGCACAGGTAAACATCCTTCTGGTATTTTCTGCTTTCAGCCAGGATCCATCTAACAGCAGCGATGATAGCTCTGGTTCCACATCCTCTTCGGAATCTGGCATGAATTTCTGGCAGCTCCCTGTCAATATAAAAGCTGCAGCCGCTTTTGAATGATCTTCGGCAAAACTTTACTTGTGTGTGATATAAATGATATTGTTCGATAATTTCTTCATTCAGTTGGATCACCTTTCTTGGGAATAGGCATAAATATGGGTCTCTTCCAGTCCATTGACCAGGCAGCTGTCTTCCAAATTTCTTGGCATAGACAAGTGAGCACTTCCAGTGCTGCATCCTTTTGTTGAAACATCTCAATTGATATTCCATCAATTCCTGGAGACTTGTTTTTTGCCAATGTCTTCAGTGCAGTTTGGACTCCTTCCTCCACTACTTTTGGTTCTTGATCTTTTGCTACCTCTTCAAATCATTGAATGTTGACCAATTCTTTTTGGTATACTGACTCCGTGTATTCCTTCCATCTTCTTTTGATGCTTTCTACATTGTTTTACATTTTCCCCATAGAATCCTTCACTATTGCATCTGGAGGCTTCAATTTTTTCTTCATTTCTTTCAGCTCGAGCAATGTACAGCATGTTCTTCCCTTTTGGTTTTCTATCTCCAGCTCTTTCCAGGTCATTATAATACTTTGTCTTTTCAAGCCACCCTTTGAAATTTTCTGTTCAGTTCTTTTACTTCATTTCTTCCCTTTGCTTTAGCTACTCAATGTTCAAGAGGAAGTTTCAGAGTCTCTTCGGACATCCATGTTGCTCTTTTCTTTCTTTCCTGTCTCTTTAATGACCCCTTGCTTTCTTTATGTATGATGTCATTCCACAACTCATCTGGTCTTTGGTCATTAGTGTTTAATGCATAAACTCTATTCTTGAGAAAAAAAAAAGAGGGATTCTAAATTCAGGTGGAATATGCTCAAGGTCATTCTTTGGCTCTTGTTGACTTGTTCTAATTTTCTTCAGTTTCAACTTGAACTTGCATATGAGCAATTGATGGTCTGATCTGCAGCCAGCCCCTGGCCTTGTTCTGACTGATACTGAATTTTTCCACTGTCTCTTTCCACAGATGTAGTCAATTTGATTCCGTGTATTCCATCTGGTGAGGTCTACATGTATAGTCGCCATTTACGTTGGTGAAAAAAAGTATTTGGCAACAAAGAAGTTGTTGGTCTTGCAAAATTCTATCATTTGATCTTCAGCATCGTTTCTACCACCAAGGCCATATTTTCCAACTACCAATCCTTCTTCTTTGTTCCCAACTTTTTCGTTCCAATCACCAGTAATTATCAATGCATCTTGATTGCATGTTTTATCCATTTCAGGCAGCAGAAGCTGGTAAAAACCTTCATTTTCTTCATCTGTGGCCTTAGTGGTTGGTGTGTAAATTTGAATAATAGTCATATTAGACAAATTATGGTCTTCCTTGTAGGTATATGGGTATATGGATATGAAGCTATCACTGACAGTGTTGTACTTCAGGATAGATCTTGAAATGTTCTTTTTGATGATGAGTGCAATGCCATTCCTCTTCAAGCTGTCATTCCCGACATAATGGCCAATATCAGTCCATTTCAGCTTACAAATGCCTAGGATATCTATGTTTATGTGTTCCATTTCATTTTTGAGGATTTCCAATTTTCCTAGATTCATACTTCGTACATTCTATATTCTCATTTTTTAAATAGTTTTTATTGTGCTTTAAGCGAAAGTTTACAAATCAAGTCAATCTGTCACATATAAGCTTATATACACCTTACTCTATACTCCCACTTACTTTCCCCCTAATGAGTCAGCCTGCTCCCTCCTTCCAGTCTCTCCTTTCATGACCGTTTTGCCAGTTTCTAACCCTCTCTACCCTCCCATCTCCCCTCCAGACAGGAGATGCCAACACAGTCTCAAGTGTCCGCCTGATACAAGTAGCTCACTCTTCATCAGCATCTCTCTCCAACCCATTGTCCAGTCCCTTCCATATCTGATGAGTTGTCTTCGGGAATGGTTCCTGTCCTGGGCCAACAGAAGGTTTGGGGACCATGACTGCCGGGATTCTTCTAGTCTCAGTAAGACCATTAAGTCTGGTCTTTTTATGAGAATTTGGGGTCTGCATCCCACTGATCTCCTGCTCCCTCAGGGGTTCTCTGTTGTGTTCCCTGTCAGGGCAGTCATCGGTTGTGGCCGGGCACCATCTAGTTCTTCTGGTCTCGGGATGATGTAAGTCTCTAGTTCATCTGGCCCTTTCTGTCTCTTGGGCTCATAGTTATCGTGTGACGTTGGTGATCTTCATTCTCCTTTGATCCAGGTGGGTTGAGACAAATTGATGCATCTTAGATAGCCACTTGTTAGCATTGAAGACCCCAGATGCCACACTTCAAAGTGGGATGCAGAATGTTTTCAAAATAGAATTATTTTGCCAATTGACTTAGAAGTCCTCTTAAGCCATAGTCCCCAAACCCCCGCCCTTGCTCCGCTGACCTTTGAAGCATTCAGTTTATCCTGGAAACTTGTTTGCTTTTGGTCCAGTCCAGTTGAGCTGACCTTCCATGTATTGAGTGTTGTCCTTCCCTTCACCTAAAGTAGTTCTTATCTACTAACTAATCAGTAAATAACACTCTCCCACCCTCCCTCCCTCCCCACTTCGTAACCACAAAAGTATGTGTTCTTCTCAGTTTATACTATTTCTCAAGAGCTTATAATAGTGGTCTTATACAATATTTGTCGTTTTGCCTCTGACTAATTTCACTCAGCATAATGCTTTCCAGGTTCCTCCATGTTATGAAATGTCTCACAGATTCCTCACTGTTCTTTATCAATGCATAGTATTCCATTGTATACCACAATTTATTTAACCATTCATCCGTTGATGGACACCTTGATTGCTTCCATCTTTTTGCTATTGTAAACAGAGCTGCAATAAACATGGGTGTACATATATTTGTTTGTGTAAAGGCTCTTATTTCTCTAGGGTATATTCCGAGGAGTGGGATTTCTGGGTTGTATGGTAGTTCTATTTCTAACCTTTGAAGAAAACACCAGATAGATTTCCAAAGTTGTTGTATCATTTTACATTCCCACCAGCAGTGTTTAAGAGTTCCAGTCTCTCCGCAGCCTCTCCAACATTTATTATTTTGTGTTTTTTGGATGAATGCCAGCCTTGTTGGAGTGAGATAGAATCTCATCGTAGTTTTAATTTGCATTTCTCTAATGGCTAATGATAGAGAGCATTTTCTCATGTATCTCTTAGCTGCGTGAATATCCTCTTTAGTGAAGTGCGTGTTCATATCCTTTGCCCACTTTTTGAGTGGGTTGTTTGTCTTTTTGCGGTTGAGTTTTAACAGAATCATATAGATTTTAGAGATCAGGCGCTGGTCGGAGATGTCATAGCTGAAAATTCTTTCCCAATCTGTAAGTGGTCTTTTTACTCTTTTGGTGAAGTCTTTAGGTGAGCATAGGTGTTTGATTTTTAGGAGCTCCCAGTTATCTGGTTTCTCTTCGTCATTTTTGGTAATGTTTTGTATTCTCTTTATGCCTTGTGTTAGGGGTCCTAACGTACCTATTTTTTCTTCCATGATCTTTATCGTTTTAGTCTTTATGTTTAGGTCTTTGATCCACTTGGAGTTAGTTTTTGTGCATGGTGTGAGGTATGGGTCCTGTTTCATTTTTTTTTGCAACTGGATATCCAGTTATGCCAGCACCATTTGTTAAAAAGACTATCTTTTCCCCAATTAACTGACACTGGGCCTTTGTCAAATATCAGCTGCTCATATGTGGATGGATTTATATCTGGGTTCTCAATTCTGTTCCACTGGTCTATGTGCCTGTTGTTGTACCAGTACCAGGCTGTTTTGACTACTGTGGCTGTATAATATGTTCTAAAATCAGGTAGAGTGAGGCCTCCCCCTTCGTTCTTCTTTTTCAGCAATGCTTTACTTATCCGGGGCTTCTTTCCCTTCCATATGAAGTTGGTGATTTGTTTCTCTATCACATTAAAAAATGTCATTGGAATTTGGATAGGAAGTGCATTGTATGTATAGATGGCTTTTGGTAGAATAGACATTTTTACTATGTTAAGTCTTTCTACCCATAAGCAAGGTATGTTTTTCTACTTTTCCTTTTTAGTTTCTTGCACTAGTACTTTGTAGTTTTCTTTGTATAGGTCTTTTACATCCTTGGTAAGATTTATTCCTAAGTATTTTATCTTCTTGGGGGCTACTGTGAATGGGACTGATTTGGTGATTTCCTCTTCGATGTTCTTTTTGTTGATGTAGAGGAATCCAAGTGATTTTTGTATGTTTATCTTATAACCTGAGACTCTGCCAAACTCTTCTATTAGTTTCAGTAGTTTTCTGGAGGATTCCTTAGGGTTTTCTGTGTATAAGATCATGTCATCTACAAATAGAGATAATTTTACTTCTTCCTTGCGAATCTGGATGCCCTTTATTTCTTTGTATAGCCTAATTGCTCTGGCTAGGACCTCTAGCACAATGTTGAATAAGAGCGGTGATAAAGGGCATCCTTGTCTGGTTCCCGTTCTTAAGGGAAATGCTTTCAGGCTCTCTCCATTTAGAGTGATGTTGGCTGTTGGCTTTGTATAGATGTCTTTTATTATGTTGAGGAATTTTCCTTCAATTCCTATTTTGCTGAGAGTTTTTATCATGAATGGGTGTTGGACTTTGTCAAATGCCTTTTCTGCATCAGTTGATAAGATCATGTGGTTTTTGTCTTTTGTTTTATTTATATGATGGATTACATTAATGGTTTTTTCTAATATAAACCAGCCTTGCATACCTGGTATAAATCCCACTTGGCCATGGTGGATTTATTTTTTTGATATGTTGTTGAATTCTATTGGCTAGAATTTTGTTGAGGATTTTTGCATCTATGTTCATGAGGGATATAGGTCTGTAATTTTCTTTTTTTGTGGTGTCTTTACCTGGTTTTGGTATCAGGGATATGGTGGCTTCATAGAATGAGTTAGGGAGTATTCCATCATTTTCTATGCTTTGAAATACCTTTAGTAGTAGTGGTGTTAACTCTTCTCTGAAAGTTTGGTAGAACTCTGCAGTGAAGCCGTCCGGGACAGGGCTTTTTTTGTTGGGAGTTTTTTTATTACCTTTTCAATCTCTTTTTTTTGTTATGGGTCTATTTAGTTGTTCTACTTCTGATTGTGTTAGTTTAGGTAGGTAGTGTTTTTCTAGGAATTCATCCATTTCTTCTAGGTTTTCAAATTTGTTAGAGTACAATTTTTTGTAATGATCTGATATGATTCTTTTAATTTCAGTTGAGTCTGTTGTGATGTGGCCCATCTCGTTTCTTATTCAGGTTACTTGTTTCCTTTCCTGTATTTCTTTAGCCAGTCTGGCCAATGGTTTATCAATTTTGTTAATTTTTTCAAAGAACCAGCTTTTGGCTTTGTTAATTCTTTCAATTGTTTTTCTAATTCATTTAGTTCAGCTCTAATTTTTATTATTTGTTTTCTTCTGGTGCCTGATGGATTCTTTTGTTGCTCGCTTTATTTGTTCAAGTTGTAGGGACAATTTTCTGATTTTGGCTCTTCCTTCTTTATGTATGTGTGCATTTATTGATATAAATTGACCTCTGAGCACTGCTTTTGCTGTGTCCCAGAGGTTTTGATAGGAAGTGTTTTCATTCTTGTTGCATTCTATGAATTTCTTTATTCCCTCCTTAATGTCTTCTATAACCCAGTCTTTTTTGAGCAGGATATTGTTCAGTTTCCAAGTATTTGATTTCTTTTCCCTGATTTTTCTGTTATTGATTTCCACTTTTATGGCCTTGTGGTCTGAGAAGATGGTTTGTAATATTTCGATGTTTTGGATTCTGCAAAGGTTTGTTTTATGACCTAATATGTGGTCTATTCTAGAGAATGTTCCATGTATGCTAGAAAAAAAAGTATACTTTGCAGCTGTTGCGTGGAGTGTTCTGTATAAGACTATGAGGTCAAGTTGGTTGATTGTAGAAATTAGGTCCTTCGTGTCTCTATTGAGATTCTTATTGGAAGTCCTGTCCTTCTCTGAAAGTGATGTGTTGAAGTCTCCTACTATAATTGTGGTGGTGTCTATCTCACTTTTCAGTTCTGTTAAAGTTTGTTTTATGTATCTTGCAGCCCTGTCATTGGGTGCATAAATATTTAATATGGTTATATCTTCCTGGTGAATTGTGTCTTTAATCATTATATAGTGTCCTTCTTTATCCTTTGTGGTGGATTTAACTTTAAAGTCTATTTTGTCAGAAATTAATATTGCTACTCCTGCTCTTTTTTGCTTGTTGTTTGCTTGATATATTTTTTTCCATCCTTTGAGTTTTTGTTTGTGTCTCTAAGGTGTGTCTCTTGTAGACAGCATATAGATGGATCGTGTTTCTTTATCCAGTCTGAGACTCTCTGTGTCTTTATTGGTGCATTTAGTCCATTTACATTCAGTGTAATTATAGATAAGTATGCGTTTAGTGCTGTCATTTTGATGCCTTTTTGTGTGTGTTGTTGACAATTTCATTTTTCCACTTACTTTTTTGTGCTGAGATGTTTTTCTTTGTAAATTGTGTATTCTTCATTTTCATAGTAGTTGAATTTATGTTTGCTGAGTCGTTATGTTTTTCTTGGTTTTTATTCTGAGTTATGGAATTGTTATACCTCTTTGTGGTTACCTTAGTATTTACCCCTATTTTTCTAAGTAAAAACCTAACTTATATTGTCCTATATCGCCTTGTTTTTCTCTCCATATGGCAGTTCTATGCCTCTTGTATTTAGTCCCTCTTTTTGATTATTGTGATCTTTTACATATTGACTTTAATGTTCCGTGTTTTGAGCATTTTTTTCTTTTTAAAAATTAATTTGTTTTTGTGATTTCCCTATTTGAGTTGATATCAGGATGTTCTGTTCTGTGACCTTGTGCTGTGTTCGTATCTGATATTATTGATTTTCTGACCAATTTCCTTTAGTATTTCTTGTAGCTTTGGTTTGGTTTTTGCAAATTCTCTAAGCTTGTGTTTATCTGTAAATGTTTTAATTTCACCTTCATATTTGAGATAGAGTTTTGCTGGATATATGATCCCTGGCTGGCAGTTTTTCTCCTTCAGTGTTCTATATATGTCATCCCATTGCCTTCTTGACTGCATGGTTTCTGCTGAGTAGTCTGAACTTATTGATTCTCCTTTGTGGGAGACCTTTCTTTTATCCCTGGCTGCTTTTAAAATTTTCTGTTTATCTTCCGTTTTGGCAAGTTTGATGATAATATGTCTTGGTGATTTTCTTTTTGGATCAATCTTATATGGGGTTCGATGAGCATCTTGGATAGATATCCTTTCGTCTTTCATGATGTCAGGAAAGTTTTCTGTGAACAGTTCTTCAACTATTCTCTCTGTATCTTCTGTTATCCCTCCCTGTTCTGGAACTCCAATTACACGCAAGTTATTCTTCTTGATAGAGTCCCACAATATTCTTAGGGTTTCTTATTTTTTTTAATTCTTTTATCTGATTTTTTTCAGCTATATTGGTGTCAATTCCCTTATCCTCCAGGTCCCCTACTCTGCATTCTAATTGCTCGATTCTGCTCCTCTGACTTCCCATTGAGTTGTCTAATTCTGTAATTTTACTGTTAATCTTTTGGATTTCTGAATGCTGTCTCTCTATGGATTCTTGCAGCTTATTAATTTTTCCACTATTTTCTTGAATAATCTTTTTGACTTCTTCAACTGCTTTATCAGTGTGTTCCTTGGCTTTTTCTGTAGATTGCCTTATTTATGAGGTCATCCCTGATGTCTTGAAGCATTCTGTAAATTAGTTTTTTATATTCTGCATCTGGCAATTCCAGGATTGTATCTTCATTTGGAAAAGATTTTGATTCTTTAATTTGGGGAGTTGTAGAAGCAATCATGGTCTGCTTCTTTATGTGGTTTGATATCGACTGCTGTCTCCGAGCCATCTGTAAGATATTGTAGTGATTAATTTTATATTTGCTCACTGAGTCTTATCTTGTTTTGTTTTCTTTCAATATATGTAGATGGGCTACTAGATTGCGCTGTCTTGATTATTGTAGCCCTTGAATCACTAATGTTCTATTACCAGCTGGTTTGGGCTGTTACCAGATATAGAAGCCTAAGAGTCCATTCACTATTCTTGAGTAGAATCTGATTTTGGGTCATCAGGTGTGTGGTGCAGACTGTCACCTATCCACCTAGAAGAGTAGTGGTGCTAGTTGTGTGCACCAGATTCTAGTAGCAGCAGGGGGTCACACTCCGGGGGGGCAGGATGTTGACAGGCTTCCCCCAAGTGCCAGTGAGGTAGGTCTGTCTCTATTCCTAAAGCACTTTGGTGGGTGGGCTCTGCAACTGTATCTTAGGCACCCAATGCATGTACGTCTACAGATAGGTAGGTGTCACCATCCTCAGACCCCTAAGGCAGGAGATAGGTGGTCTGGGGGGAGCTTCAGCCCTCAGTTCCCTGTTGTGGGTCAGTGAGGGCTCTGTTTAATAGGCAGAGATATCAGACCTGGGAAAGTTGTCTTTCCAGTAATCTGCTAAAACAATTATAGTCAGATCCCTATCAGAATTGCCTTTGCATTATAATAGCCACCTTGTTCCCTGTAGGGATGAAAGCCCAAGACTGTGGATCTCATATGCTTGGCTGGAGCTGATTCTGTATTTTCAGTCCAATTTCGGGAAGTCAGGGAAGGATTTTTGGTCCGTGGGTTTTTTGTAGCTGCTTCTCTCAGGCCAAAAAAAACACCCCACAAACAACAAAAAAACTGCAGAGCACTTCAGTCTCTGGCTCAGGAAATTCCAATGTTAATGAAGCCGCCTGGGAAGGGGATGGGAGGGATCAGATAGATAGGAGAGAGTAGCACCCTGGAACATAGACAAAGTTACTTATCTTGCTCGGTGATGACTGTTTTATCTGAGATTCCCGAGGCGCGTGTAGCCTGTGTGTGTTGGCTGGGTCGAGATTGCCCCCGAGGGTCAGGCCCGCATCCTTTGCTTGTGCTGTCTCAGATGCCGTGCTCAGTTCCTCCGCTCCCAGTCCAAAGCCCAGCGCCAAGGTTCCCTGGCTGGGATGCCACACTCCAGGCTCCAAAACCAGTCACTGCCTCCCAGTGACTTCTCCTCCTGTCAGCCGCGTCGCTGCGCTGCCTGCGTGCACTGGCTGGGCTTCCCCCAAGGTCACTTCTGGGGGCTAGGGTTGCATCCCGTGTTTGCGCCATCTCAGGATGCTGTGCTCAGCTCCCCTGCACCCAGTCCAAAGCCCGGCGCCAAGGTTTTCTGACTGGGACGCTGGCTCCAGGCTCCGAAAACAGTTGTTGCTTCCCCATGGTTGCTCGTTCTCAGTCTCTGTCACTCAGGTCAACTCTTTAGATCTGTGTTTGATGGTCAGGGTTCATAGATTGTCATGTATGTGATCGATTCACTTGTTTTTCCGAGTCTTTGTTGCAAGAGGGATCCAAGGTAGCTTCTACCTAGTCAGCCATCTTGGCCCCGCCCCCATATTCTCATTATTAATGGATGTTTGCAGCTGTTTCTTCTCATTTTGAGTCGTGCCACATCAGCACATGAAGGTCCCCAAAGCTTGACTCCAACCTTGTCATTAAGGTCGACTCTACTTTGAGGAGGCAGCTCTTCCCCAGTAGTCTTTTGAGTGTTTTCCAACCTGGGGGGTTCATTTTCCGGCACTATATCAATGTTCCATTGCTATTCATAAGGTTTCACTGGCTAATTCTTCTCAAAAGTAGACTGCTGGGTCCTTCTTCCTAGTCTTAGTCTGCAAGCTCAGCTGAAACCTGTCTGCCATAGGTAACCCTGCTTATATCTGAATACCAGTGGCATAGCTTCCAACATCACAGCAACATGCAAGCCCCCACAGTATGACAAACTGATAGATATGTGGGAGTTGCAGGTTTAGACACTCATAAGAACTCCTTTCTATGTAACTGTAATATTGTAAAGGGTGGTTATTATTTTTTATTTTTAGAGTTATCTTAGACAAAACATAGAAGGTTTATAGTTATAGAATATTAATGCTATCCGTATACCTTGCCAATATACAAGTAGTGGTGTGGTGGGTTAGGAGTTGTGAGTGCAGAAGTAATGGAGGGAGATGCTGAAATACATTAATTTTCTGGTCTAACGTGGTGGTAGATCAAAGTATTAGAGTAAAAAATTGATGTATCAAGAAAGAGTTTTAAATATATTATTATAAACTATAGAAGGTGAATGTGGTGGAGTATTTTGGATGAGGATAGTGATAATTGTGGCACAATATGAAAAATGTAATCAACGTCATTGACTTGTAAAGTGGAAGACGTTGTGTTGGCAGATGTTTTGGTGTGCATGTTTTCATCACAATAAAGAGAAAGAAAAAGGAAAAAGAAAGAAAAAAAAACACAGCTGTAAAGGCAAGCCAGCAGAACTAAAAATAAATATTTCTAGCAGGGATTGGGAATTGAGGAAGGACAGAGAGAGGGGCAGTGACATGAACAAAGGCTTTTATATTTGTTAGTTGGGAGTCAGCAGGTCTTTTTAAAGTTGACAAAGCAGGAAGCAGAGGCATAAGCATATTCTCTAATAACTTCACCATCCTGTATGGTAGCCATTAGCCGCATGTCGCTATTGAATTGTTAGAATTTGGCTGGTATGACTGAAGCACTATTTATTTAATTTTAATTAATTAAAATTTATAGCCACATGTGGCTGGGATGATCGTATTGGACAGCACAGATACAGAACATTTTCATCATCACCGAAAGTTCTGTTACACAGCACTCTGATCTAAAGTTTGGAAGACAATTATCAGAAGAATAAAACCCAGAAATTATTAAGGATGGTCAGTTCTTGGCACTGAGGCTGAGGGGAGATGGTGGGAGGCTTTTACTCTTCATATTATGCCTCCTTTATGCGTTGAATATTTACTATATCATATTTTGTTATATGCCTAGAACTTTCACCTCAACATTGGCTACAACAGTCCATTTCCAAAGGATTTTTATAACAGTTTTTTGGTTTAGGGTTTTGAGTGAGACTTATTCTTACAAATTCTAATAGTCATATTTAAACATAAGTTGTTAAGAGCTCCAACTTTCCCTATTTTCTACCTACCATCTGTGGCTTTGATAAAATAAAAAAAAATTATTCTAGTTCACAAAATTGAATTGTTTATCATCTTCCAGACTATAGCTTTACTTCTTAAAGGCTTGATCCTTTGATTTCTCTGATCCCTAAAGAGAGTTGTTAAATTTCCTTGACAGTTATTAAAGTTAGAACTTCTCAGAGAGGAGGTGGAGGGGCATTTGTTGGGGCAGCAGGTGGCATTTGAATGTCTCCACGTAACAAGGAGTTGGCAATGCCATTTCATAGAAGGAGTGCTCCATGTAAGGAGTTGGCAATGCTACTTCATACAAGGAGTGCTTCATGTAAGGAGGAGCTGGCAGTGCCATTTCATAGTGAGTGCTCCATGTAAGGAGTTGGCAATGCCACTTCATACAGGAAGTGCTCTGTGTAAAGAGGAGTTGGCAATGCCATTTCATACAGGGAGTGCTCCACGTAAGGAGGAGTTGGCAATGCCATTTCATACAGGGAGTGGGAGACAATGTGTGGGGCACATGCACATTTCAATTTACATTTTTCAGCATTTGGCTTTTTGGTAACAAAGAGTATCTGTTACTTTTCTAGTTAAGTAAAACCAATAAAAAGTAAAACCAATAAAAGGTGGGTTAAATACAATAAAATTGCTGTTTGACTCTAACCTTTTAGGAAAAAAAGACCAAAGTCTCTGATAAGGCCTGTAAGGTCCCTTACCAACACATTTCACACTTTTTCCCCTTTAATCTCTGCCTTACAATCTGACATTCTTTTAAATTCTTCCTATCCCTGGCTTTTGCACATGCTGGCTTCTCTATGAGTTGGAATCGACTCAGTGGCAATGGGTTTTTTTTTTTTTGGCTTCTCTATCTGAATTGTCTGACTTCGACCCAAATCTTTTTCTGAAGGTGTGGGAGTGATATGGCATTTTGACTAGTTACCTCCCCTACATCCTTCAGGCCTCAGCTTAAACACTGCTTCCTCAGAGAACCCTCTGTGGCAGCCTGTATGTTCCAAAGATGGTCTTAACTATATCTCCCATCCGGTGTCCTCTTTCTGCAGTGTGACCTTGCCACGCCCTCACCAAGAGGAGATGTTGATTTCTGCATCCCCTTGAACTGGGCAGGCCTTTGTGACTTGCTTGAAGAATAGGATGCAGCAGACGTGGCATTCTGGCACTCTCAAGAGGAAGCCTCAAGAAGACTTGCAGCTTCCAACTGGGTATCTTGGAACACTCACCCTTGGGATGATCTTTCTTGGAACCTAGCGACTTACTCTGAGAAGTCCAAACCATATTGAGAGGTGATGTGCAGGTGGCCCAGCCAACAGCCCAAGCTGAGCAACCTGCCAACAGCCATGCCAATGAGCTATCTTGAAGGTCCAACCCATTCAGATGACCACAGCCCCAGCTGACATATGACTGCAACCGCATGACAGGCCCCAAGCAAGACTTGTCCAATTGACCCCAGTCAACCCACAGAGCCATGAGATAATATTGTCTTAAGACACTAGGTTTGAAGGGTTTTGTAACAGAGCACTAGACACCCAGCACATCTTCCCAAGACAGGCGAAGGACCCATTAACACTCCCAAAGCATCACGTTTCCATAATAACTAATGGTAATAATACAGCCTGTCCACTCTGAGCCAGGCACTGGTCTAAGTTCTTTAAAAATTTTATTCAGTCTTCACAAGAGCCCTGTGAGGGAAAGAGGCATTTTTAATCCTTTTTAAGCTACAGAGGCAAAGTAGGTTAAGAACACCTCCCTTCAATACTCAGCCAGGATGTGAATCCAGTAGCCTCTTGGTACTGCCTACTCAGAGCACTTCCTGTGGTTTTTAATAGTACCTGTATCTTTGTAATTATTTGGTTAAATGTCTCTCTCTTTCCAACTAAACTGTGAGCCCCATGGGAGCTGGGAACGTGTCTGGTTTTGCTCACGGTGAATCCCGTGTCCAGAATGTGTTCAGTAAGACAGGTAGACCATGGTGGCTTCTAGGGAGCTCATGTTCAGCAAGAAAGGGATAAAATGCCAATTGTTTCATTGTTCTGTATAATACCCATCTTGTAGTTCAGAGGCGAAGTATGTATGTGGAACTCAGGAGAGTACAGCATAATGCTTGGGAGTGTAATCTGTGAAGCAGACAGATCTGGGTTTAGATGTTAACATGAACACTCTGAGACCTTGAGTAAGTTAGTTAACCTGTCTATAGTCATCATTTATTCATGTCTAATATCAGATAAATACCTTCCAGTTGTTGAAAGGATGAAATGATATGCAGTGACTTAAGCACAGTCCTTTGCACACAGCCTCAACAAAGAGGTCCAGTGCCAAACATAATAGGAAATTCTTTCGAATAACTGAAAATGTTAAGGAGCCCTGGTGGCGCAAGTGTTAAGTGCTGGGCTGCAATCCGAAATGTTGGCGGCTCAAACCCACCCAGCAGCTCTGCAGGACAAAGACCTGGCAATCTGCTTCCATAACGATTACAGCCAAGAACACCCTTTGGGGCAATTCTACTTGTCACATTAGGTTGTTATGAGTTGAGAAACAACTCGATGGCACCTAACAAGAAAAATGGAAAATGTTGTCTGCTCCTATCAAACATTAATCAAGACATGAGCAACCACTGAAAATGCTAGAAAGATATACCCAGCTTGAGCATTCTCACTCAGTGGGTGGGTAAAGCAGAGCTATGCTGTGAGTGTACTAACATTTGCCTTTCTAATGTATTGACTAAACACTTAATTAAAGATCTAACAAATTCAAAGCACCTTACCATACACGATGAAGCTACAGGATGAAGCTTTCATATGGAAACATTTGCAAGCTGGATGACGTCTCCCCATTGAGCGCATGCATGTCCCAACTCCGTGCACGTGAAGAAGAGCAACCTTCAGCAGATTTAGGTAACACCTAACCGAAGAAGACCTCTATCCCCATGCCCTGGCCTCTGGGGCACACCTGCCCGGAGATGAAGGAGGTAAGCATTTTGGGTTTACAGACCTTCTTTCCCACTATCCAGAAGCCACAGCTGCTAAAAGCAGATAACAGGCCAATGCAGAAAACACACCAAAGCCCATGGACATCTTAAGTAGAGGATGGATTTAACAAGAATGTGCAAAGAGGAAGGAGAATGTACTTGGCGTGTTCACAGATGCCTCAAGATTTACTCTGTGGACATGCCGTCAACACGAGTGCTGGAAATCTGAACCCGGCTTGACTCACAGGTTGTCAGTGTGGCCTTTTATTTCCATTGAGCTGAGAGGGTGTTTGCCAGTCTCTGTGCATTTTCGTCCAACTCTTCCTGATTCTGTGTCCTCAGCGCCTTACCAGTTGTTTTCATCTTGCTTCTGATCACACTTTCCCCCGAACTGTGAGTGATGTGCAGAAGTACACATCAGCCCATGTAAGAGGGCGTCATTTGCATCTAGGACAGGTACCTTAAATGGGCGCCCCCACGTAAGGAATGCAGATGACATAAGGAAACTATGTTATCCCAGCTGTCACAATGTATGAAACCCAGGTGTGGGCTTTCCGTTTTTGTTTGATTAGTGGGGGTTATAATAAGGCCTTCACAGGTTCAATCCCAGAGCAGGCCAGCTGGTTTTCTGCAAGGTAAAACTGCTTATAAAGGTCATAAATTGTAACCTTGGCCCTAGCCAGCTTGATAGATTTCAATGGGAGAAAGAGAAGAGAATAGCTCAATGAGCCCATGAATACATAGATCGATGAGCCCATGAATGCATGCTCCACTGACTGGGGTCATCATGTTAAATGAAGGTTGGCACAATACTGGGACAGGACCTGGGCAGACTCAGGAGAAGCCCTGCAACTTTGGGAACAACCCCCAAAGCAGTGTGTCTGCTTTTTTCCATCACTCAGCTTATTCCTTTGAAGAGATGTGTCAAAAGAAGGTTGCCTTTGTAGTGCGGCACAGCAGAGCTCCCAATACCACCCCTAACTGACTCCATGACACCGGGCAGTGCATTTTTTTTTGTCTGCAACTTGTGCATCTGGAAAAGAACGTGTCAGACCAAGTGCTCTCATAGGCCCCTTCACGTCTAAAATTTGTGGATTCTAAGCCTGAATAAACTACTGCAAATTAAACGATGAGTTATGTGTCAGAATCAGCATTTATACGGTGCTTGCCGTTACTGTAAGTGTACCAATTTTTTTCCCCAATTTCATTATACTTTAAAAGTCATTTTCTATGATTTCTGGAGTTTCGCCTTGAATTGAATATCACTATTTACTTACCAGCTATGTTCAAGGATTGCTAACAATAATCTAAATGACACATAACTTTATTTCTCATTCTATAAATCTACTTTTAATTCTTTGCTATTTTCTACTTTTTTTTTTTCTTGTAGAGTTAATCTCAAAGTTAGTCTACGCTACTGGCTGGCTGTTAGCTGGGGTGTGCGCAGACCCCTGTTATCATTCATGTGACAGGTTTCATTTTCTAACTGGAATTACATCCATAAGAAGGGGCAGTGAAGATGGGTACCTTAGAATAAGCAAACTGTTAGAATGCAAATGACAAGAACGGAGCAAAGGAATTATTTTTTAAAAGGTTATTGAGGAGCAATTGGAAGAAATGAACTGACTACATCTGCCTGACCATCTCCCGAACTGTAAGAAAATAACTGTTAAGATAGCAAGCTGAAGCCTGCACACCCTTATCTGGCTCACGCACTTGAATCACTGAAAAGAAAATGGACAAATAGAAAAGTGGCTGCTGAAGACTTCGAGAACGTTTAATCTTCTGAAATTTGAAATCTACTTTGGTTTGGGAGCAGTGGTAATTAGGCTGCAGGGTCCAGTATCGCTTCAAATCTAGCACCAAGTTTCAGTGACTTGAAAAATAAAAGCTTGGATTAAAAACTCAGCTGGCTGTAGGAAAGCTGCACCTGCTCAGCCCCTCTACCTGCCTTCGACTTACGTGGGTGCCATCTGATGGCATGCTTCACTAGGGTGCTAACGCAGAAGGATCAAGGGGACGCTGTGGGTGTCTCGGTTTGCTTTACAGCCAGTCAGCTACCATTACCTAAACTGTCAAAAGGTTATAAAAGGAAAATAAAGTCAAGCCAGACAAGTACCTTAGTTTTGACAAAGCTGCTCAACAAGTGACTGGCTCCTCGTGACACAATGATTAAGCACTCACCTACTAACCGAAAGGTTCGCGGTTCGAACTCATCCAGAGGTTCCAGGGGGAGAGACCCAGCGATCTGTTCCTGTAACAGCCTAGAAAATCCTCTGGGGCAATTCTACCCTGATACATGGGGTTGCTGTAAGTTGGAATCGACTCAACGGCACCTAACGACGAGAGTAGACAGTATTTTGAGCTAGAAGTTTTTAAAGTTTCATTAAAAAGCATGTACTGCTATTGGAGAAATATCATAAAACATCTTTTTAATGTGAACACTACTTCACACAATGAAAAACTATTTACAATGTGTTGCTTCCAGATTGGTTGCTTTTACATGGTATGGATTCCCATTTGCTGACGTAGCACGTGTCTTCAGCCAGGGAGCTTCAGTCCGATTGCACGTTTTCCTTGTACGTGATGGCTCTCCAAGGTGCCCTGGGAATTTAGGGAACCTGCCCGATTACATTGTCCTTAGCAATTGTGGCTCAGCAAGCACACCACCAAAATCATCTACAACCCAGAGACCCTGGCAATCACACATAAGTAAAATGTACACGTTAGTTTTTTTTTTTCCTCCAATAAATACTAACTTGACGATCCAATCCATTTTCATCTTAAGAAAGTTTTCAGTTAGGAAAATGTCTGTTTCTCAATGGAGCTAGAGAGGATACTCTTCTTCACACCGGAACTGAGTTATGATGTCTTTGTATACAAATATAGCATGTTTTGGCCAGGAATATAATTTCTTGTCAAGGAGTTTATTTGCCTTCACACGCAGGATTGCTACATACATTCACAGTTTTAACAGACTGTAATTAGCTATTCCAGTTGTGCTTGAAAATTCCAAATATTATTTTCATTAGTGAGTGCAAAGCAAACGTCCCATGTGACTACAATTGGTCCTAGAGTTATGAACTCCATAACGATTGATAGAAAGTTCCCTCATTCTCCAGTTTCGTCCTGTGCTTTTTCAGGTATGACTTCCAGGCTCCGGCGTGGCTTCTGGGTGTCGGCGTTTTCGGTGCCTGGTTTATTCAGTCCACAGGAAACAGCAGCATAATGGATTTGTTTCAGGTTCTCCAAAGTCTCGTTCTTAGCGTATTTCAAAAGATCTGCTTGTCCCTGTAACAAAACACGCAATTAAGTGGTATTAGATATGATAGGACTTACTACTGTAGCTTGACAATATAGCTCTTTCACTGAAAGAGAAATATTTTGATTCAGCAAGAAAGTGTATTTATTTCTTATTGGCTCTGCAACTGAATAGGTCAATTTTACTAGAAAACAAGTTTGGTTTTCCAGTTTTCAACACCAGACTTAAAGAAGCCTGCTGTCTTTCTAGCCCTTTCCATCATAGATCTGTAGAGGGTTCTCTGTGTGTACATCTTTCGTTAACTGTTTGGCCAGTCTTTGTTTTTTCCTTTTAAGATTTTTTTTTTTTCTAACTTTCCATTCTGAAATAACTTTAGATCTGCAGAAGGTTACCAATGTAGTACAGAGAGGGCCTGTGTACCTCTTCCCAGCTCCCCCAAGAGCTACGTCTTACATCATTACACACAAAGGTGTAGAGTACAATATCAAAACCCGGAAACGGACACTGACATAAGGTGTGTGTAGTTCTCTGTCACTTTATCACATGTAGATTCATGAAGCCACCACTGTAATCATGACACATATAAAGATCTCCCTCTGCTATGACTTTACAGTCATACCCACGCCCCCTCCCCTCCACACCCTTAACTCTTGGCAACCACTACTCTCCTCTCTCTCTAAAGATTGTTTTTAAAGCCCACACAGCCTTCAGTAACAGTAGTAGGCACACAGTAGGTCCTCAGTGAGTACTTGCTGAGTGAAAGGATGAAGGAATGAAGTTTATACTCTGGATAAACCTTCTCAGCCAAACTGTAATATCTTTTGTGAGGGCTGAACATTGACTTGACATATATGCAGCCTAACACACGTATAGGTCCGAAAATGTGGGGTGCATTGAGGCACAGTCAGTGAGATTCTGGAATTTGAGCTGACGACGGGCCAGTGCTTTGTTGTGAGGGCTGAGGGCCATCCTGTGCATCACAGGGTATTTAGCAGCATGCCTGGCTTCTATTCACTAGATACCAGTAGCACCTCCTCAGATGTGACAACCAAAAATGTCTGCAGACATTGCCAATACCCACTGGGGAGCAACACTGCCCCTGGTTGAGAGCCACTGGGCTGACATCCCTGCCAGTGATTTCAAGGCCACTGAGAGAAGAGGTGCTGTGATGCCCCTTTGGTGGATACCCCAACATTCTCACTTGACTTTGTTCTATTTTTCCTTTCCGAATTAACCATCTTTCCACTAATATTTCTTTCTACTTAGGCTATTACCTTTCCCTCTTTCTTGTTGTCCTTGGTCACTGGCTTTTTTTTCCTTTCCTCAGGCCTTCCATTGGTTCTACTATTTTCTTTAATATTCCTCTAGGGTTTGACTCTTTGTCATATTTTTATCCTTGGTACTGTCCCTTCTTCCTTCCATTCTGTTTTTTTTCCTTTTCTTTCTGAACTGCCTCCCAAATGCATGTCCCTTTAAAGTACACCCACCCCTCACTTATTGACATGGTTAGGTTCCAAAGACCAGGTTGTTAAGTGTAAATTGGCACTATGTGAAAATGGAGAATAACCACATCAGATCACAAAATGGAGGATGACTACATCATTACGATAACTGCCGAATTACATCATTATATAACTGCCAAATTACATCATTATATAACTGTCAAACCACTGAGAATCATGGCCCAGCCAAGCTGACACATAACCATCACAGCCAGTGTTTCTCTCACCTCACGCCTCGGTGTCCATTACTGCCAGACTTACTTTGTTAGTGCACAAAATAGACAGATGTTTTACTATTGTCATATATGCAAAATGTCAGAGAGATAGTGGATACATGAGGAGTGGGTGAACTCCCATACAAAAGAGCTTGGAGCCAGCTGCAAAAGGTACCAGCTAAGGACTTACCTTGGCAGGCAAATGGATTATAATCAAATTCAGGCTCTGGTGAGACCAAACTGCAATGCAATTTTAAGCCACCATGAGGCCTGACTCCACAGAATAGTTTGCTATTTACCACTTACCATTTATAATTTGTCTGCTTTACAGAGACCCTTAATTAGTAGCTATGAATAGATGTTCCATTGCTTAGTTTAACTGAAGGAGCTTCAGTTTTGTTCATTCTTACTGATTGCTGAACTCATATATTGAAATTTCACTAGTTCTGATGTCTTTGTGTATAAATAATAGCGTATTATGCCAGGAATATAATTTCTTGCTGAAGCGTTTATTTGCCTTCATATGCGAGATTGCCAAATAAATTCACAGTTTTAATAGGCTGTAATTAGCTACTCCATTCTTTTAAATACCAAATATTATCATTATTAGTGAAAATTAGTGGATCTTTGTTTGAAATGCCCACCTGCCATTTCCTCTTGCACTTAACATGCCCCAAACTGTGCTCCTGATACCCTGCTACAGCCGCCAGCCTGCTCCTCTGTTAGGGCAACTCTGTTCTTATGGAATCTCACAGCAAAGACCTTGGTGTTATCAGCGTTCCTCCTCTTCTCCTACACCCTTTATCCCCAGGTTCTCAACACTTTTCACCACCCCATCTGTCACCACTGTGGTCTAAGCCACCACATCATTTCTCTGGGTTTACGGCAACACCCTGACTGGTCTTTCTGCTTCCCCCTTCTCAACACATCAGCCAGAGAGATCTAACTAAAACCCAAGTCAGAACATGCTTCCCTACCCCCATTAGGACCCCTCAGTGGCTCCCCATGTAGCTCAGAGTGAAAGTCAAAGTCCTTTCTCACAGCCCTATAGGGCCTGTGCCTCTGCCTCCAGCTATCCTCATCTTCTCCAGCTCCTCCTTGTCCACTCAGCCCCAATTACACTGGGGTCCTAATGTTCCTCCAACACACAGGTCCTCCCTGGCCTTAGGCCTGTGCACTCCTGGCTCCCTCTGCGGGGGAGGCGCTTACCACAGAAACACACATGGCTCGCTCCCTCATCTCCTTCAGCTTTACCCTGAGGCACGCTTCTCAGTTATGCCCTCCCTGACAGCTCTATCCACAACAGAAACTCCTGCTCCTGCCCACCGATCTCCTTTCCCCTTCCCTGACTTGCCTTTTCCATCCCCTCTACAGGTAGTCCCTGACTTATGACGGGGTTCCATTCCAAAGATTCCATCATAAGTCAGTTCTGACGCAGGTTGAATACCTCGTGTTTTTATTTATTTATTTTTTTTTAACTTCATGTTTTTTTAGTTTTAGTTATTATTGCCTCTTATTATCAGTATCTTTATAAATCATGACATGAACATCTGTGAGTCAACATCTGAGAATAACATCACCAAATCCCGTGACACAACACTGCATGTAGTACACAACATTAACAATAAGATGCACACACAAAAAAATAAAGAAGTTGTAAGTGCGGTTCGTCATAACTTGAAAACGTGATGAGTCGAGGACTACCTGTATTAACACCTGACACACTCCACTGCTCTGTGTACTGTCTGTCTCTCCTGCTCAATGCGAGCTCCATGAAGGCAGCCATTTCTATCTCTTGGTCCCTGCTGATCCTTGTGCTTAGAGCAGTGCCAGGCACACAGTGAGGGCGCAACAGATCTCTGGGAATGAATGCAATTATGTACCTAAAATGTGAAAGTCTCCCTTTTAACTGTCACATCTGCCCGAAACAATTTGTCTCTTTCTCTGCATTTATATATTTTATATTATATTATTTTATTTTTTACATAAATGGGATCAAGGCTTCTAATACTGTTCTTCAGTTTCCTTTTTTCTCACCAAAAGCCATGTCTTGACAATCTTGCCATGTCAGCAGATACAGCTTGACCACAGGGTGACAGGCTATTTAAAAAGAGGAATCACAGATGATGTGGGATAGTCACTGTGGCAACAACAGATGTCTTTATCTGACTGAATCTTAGGTCTCCCAAGCCCAGACAAGTCATGACAGCATTTTGAAGGCCTTCGGCCATTATCCAGAGCGGGCACAAAGCAGCCTCACTGGCGATTAACCTGGGTTTGGGGAGCTGCTGAACTCTGTCCACATCACCTTTATTTTGACCTATGTATTTATCTAAAGCTACACACCTGGCAGGTCTTTTTGAGTCGCATCATCTAGAGTGGGTAAAGAACAATTCTGAAAGAGGTGGTAGTGTTGTAGCTGTGTTCACATCTCACTGCTTCGAAAGACACAGCAAAGGCTACTTAAGAAACTGCCACCCATCCACACCGGGTGCTGGGTTTTGAAGACTCCTTATCCAATGCTTTCAGGCGAGAAACTCAAAGCCTGCTCGGTTTCACATATTCCACTCTGAATTTCACAACAACTCTATTTGGTTTTCATCTTGAAAGATGTGTAACAATCTTTGGTCAAAATATTTAAGGCTCTTACTTTGACTCAAAAAATGATCTTTAAAAGGCATAGCTAAGGGCGGTGGCTGCATTTCTGCGGCCCTCGCTGTGAGCCTCGGTGACTGCACTCTTTGTGGTTGTGCACGTGACTTACCTGGGACTGGATCAGCCAGGAAAGGAGGACAGCAGATGCCAACGCCACCCAGCACCCCAACTTTGCTCAACACTTGGCTAATCACCTAAACTTTTTTTTTATAATCACAGAACATGTCAGAGATTTTAACATATTAAAACTATGTCAAGGCACAACTGTTTGGGCTGCATAGTTTTCGTAACCAAAATTAACAATCACAAATCCACCGCTTTTATTTAGACACAGAGCTAAAAACAATAGGGGTTCTATACTCCAGTTAACTTTTTAAAAACCCTTTTGTCAAACTATCAATTAGAGAAAAACAAAGTTGACTTAATTCTGAGGTGGGTGATCCAGTGTGGCCACTAGCCACTCCCTGGAGCCCAGCACACACTTTCCTGCCAAGTAACACTCAGTGGGAGGGAGGAGAAAGACGAAGACACTCACACCATTCTGGTAGTCTGAAGGAGGCACAGAAATAGTCATACTTTTTTTTGTTTTAATGTAAACAGTTTGACCTCACCATGTCTGGGGCCCACACTGATATCTGGGCTGTTCCGGGGCTGAAGGTCCCAACCAGAGAAGGTTCACCTGGACAGGTGTGGACTAGGCAGCCTCCTTCTGGGCTTCCTTGTCCACTTGGGAACACAGAGAGGAAGAGAGCAGATACCATCTGTCTCCCATAGGGATAAGACTGACTCCGGGATAAAGCAAAGGGGGCAGATACTTGAAGGGCATGACGGCCCAAAATGAAGAAGACAGACGGTTACCCTAAGTGACTCTGACACCAACCCACATGCTGGACCCTTGCTTGGTAGTTTGATTTGCACATGTCTTTCGTCTCCAGTGAAACCATCGTGCCTTCTCTTTCCTGTCACCCTACAGATCTCCAAGGGGCACCCTCAGCGTCACTCTGAGGTGATGATGGCATGCCAGTACAGGCTTCCTCTGCTGTCCCTCACCTGAGCATCTTCTGCAACTAAAATCAGGGAATTTAACCTGCAAAACCCTAACGCGATCTCATGGCCATGAAATAAACGCCAGGTTGGCAGGAAGTCAGAGGTTCTTCACTGGTTATTTATCTTGCATAGCACAGAATGAGGCTGCAAATATGGTGCCTTTTAATAAATACTCTGTGGTCACTGTTTTGGGCGATGGGAGACTCATATAGAAACTGAATATATTCCAATCTGGTATTTCATAAGAGGAGTCTCTGGGTGGTGCAGTTAATGCACTTGGCTGCTAACTGAAGGTTGGCACTTTGAGTCTACCCTGAGGCTCCTGGGAAGAAACGCCCGGTAATCTACTTCCAAAATATCAGCCACTGAAAACCCTATGGGGCATAGCTCTACTCTGACACACATGGTACTGCCATGAGTCAGAATCGATTTGACGGCAACTGCTTATTTTATAAATATTCAGGATTACAGGCCAAAGGCACAAGCCTCTTTTCAGAGTGCTATGGAAACTATTTAATATTGTATTTCTTAAAGCCACAATTGAGCACAAAAGGGGTGCAGATGTAATCACAGTCATAAGTTTGAAACCACAGGCTATGATATGTCAAAAGTTATGTATGCAGGAATGTCTACCAGCAAAGCCTTTTGGAAACAAGAGTTACCATTTACTGAGTGACTACTATGTGCCAGGCACTGTATTAAGCCCTTGACAAAGATTATCTCATGAGAGTCTCTTAACTGCCAGAAAGGTGCAATTACTATCCCATTTTATAAATGAGGAAACTGAGTTTAGAGAGATTAAGGGCCTTGTATAAGATAGAGTCTAAGCAGAAAACGTTTTGTTTTCTTTTTGGATAAACTAAACCATGGGGCACAAACTAAAGAGTTGAACTCTACATGTTACATATTATACCTTAAAGCAAGCAGAGTGAAACAGCCCACCTTTTAAAATACCCAGCATATCAACAACTGTGCAGACAATTCACTCTTCCTCTGCTTAAACCCAGGAAGAGTTATACCGATCTCCAATTCACATTTGTTGAAGGAGGAATGAGTAAAAAGCTGAATGAATGGGCTGCAGGAATCTTGGCTACTGATTCTAAATCTTCCACTCATCACGCATTGACAGCTCCCCTCTCAAGAGGGCTTCTGAGGCCGGCTGAGAACGTAGCACATTAATCAGTTAAGGGAAGGCTGTGACCTTGGCCAGCCCTTCCTACTGAATTTCAATAAACTTTACCCTTGAAAAAAGATTCCTGATCATCAGAGTCACCTAAACCTAGAGCAACAGGGAATGTTTATTAAATATTAAATTTGTTTGAAATAGTCCATTATTTTTTCTGTACTTTTGCTTCCCCTTCTGTACCCTACATGTCCGACAGGAGTGGAACGTGTTGCCAGTAAACTTGCCTCACAACAGCAGGAAGCCTGTCTTCCCTCACCCAAGGGTTTGACTTCCACCCTTTAAGGGTTAAGGAGTATTGACAGAGGTGATGTAGGGGCTCTGTGTGAGAGTAAATGAATAGTGATGTAAGCATGCTTCTTAGTCCTTGATTTGTTCTTAATCTAAAGAGATGTTTCGATTGCACAATGCAGTGTCTTGATTATGCAAGCATGGAAAGACAGTGAGTTGATCTGAGGGCTATCATTGCCCCTTGATTTTCTCCTCACCTTTTTGCGCATATTTTGGCTACTTCATCACATTAACAGTGATTCTTCAATTTACCAATGATTGTGCTCAAAAGTTTGTACAGTGGTTGATCATTTTCGATTTTAAATGTAAGGTTAAAGTTAATTTACACCAGAATGAATGCCTTTCTCCTCAGATGAGATGTTTTATTTAATTCAACAAAAATGGAGGATGGGGTGCACTCAGGCAGAACTGTGGTGGAGGTGGTGTCTGAGTTGGGCTTTGACAGAGAGCAGGAAAGGATTTCAGCAGGTCAAAGGCTGGGGAGGATGCTGCCTTCCATACCAAAGTGACCACGACTCCAACAAATGATGCCTTAGAGCCTAACCATCATTTCTAAGTTCTAAGCTTTCTAAGTTCCAATTCTGAATACATCTCCTCTGCTACAGACCTGGCCATGGGAAGGGCGAAATGCATCCTGGTGGTGAGCAGGTGGGAGAGGGACCTCACCTGGCTCAGAGCTGGTCACTCTGATGGCAGAGATGGGGGGAGGGGTTCAGGAGAAAGGCAGTGTGAGTCTCAGCACAGCTATTTGAGCCCCTAGGCAATGAGCAAACCATAGAAAGCAGTGGGGGCAAGCAAGTTTCTGGCTGAGGAACAAGGGCCAGAGGTGAGGAAAGTGAGGTACAACTGCACAGAGGGGGAAGTGAAGGGTCGGGGGACACTGAGATGAGCAGGGCCAGACTCCTGAGTGTGAAAGGCCCCAAAACACTAGTAAAAACAGAGCACACACATAGGCGCTTCCTTCTCACTATTTCTTTTAAGCACACCTTTTGTATAATCGAACATTAGCTGAATAATCAACAAATTCCACATTAGGGAGAGCCAAATGTTTGAGGTGCTGTGTTTTAAATGGATCAGAAAGAACAGCCTGTCTGATGATAATCGCTATTGCAGTTTGATTTTCTGGACCATTCTGGAGAGTTTTCACATACTAAATACAGAAATGGAATTCAGTCAATTACAGTTTTTCAGGGAAACAGACAACATAATGCACCACCTATAATAAATAAAATAACTAAAAGATATTAGCATCGATAATGAAAAGCAGTCATATGTAGACGGTCACGGTAATTTACAGAAAGGAAAGAGATGTTAGTCTTCAAAGTAAATACTGTATCTCAGATAAAAACGAAGGAAATCAAGATTAATGTCTTACCAGGCACAAAATCTATCTGATTTATTTATTTTTTTTTGGCAGGAGTCTTAACGTTTCTAAAAAGAACAAATCTCTGTTTTCCCGGGTTTAGTTTCTAGTATTCTTTCTGAGGTAGAGTGGTCTAAGGCCGGGGGGAGCTAGTTTGACAGTAATTCATCTGGAAAATATCTTGGGTTGTTACAGCTTACTGTAAGTCCAAGATACAATACAGATGCTGTAAAAGCCAACATGATTTTGACCCGTTATTAACAGTAAGATAACGTTCAGACTGTGGGCAAAATCAGACCTACTAGTCTCACTATGGGCTGACTGGACCACCCTGCCTCTGAAGTATGGTGGTAATTCTGGCTACCGCATTTTATGAAGGGCACGGACAAACCAGAGCCGTCAGAAGACCATGGGAAGAGATGGAGTGGGGCCTAGAAACCATCCCATCCAAGAATCTGTGGAAGGTTGAGCACGTCTGACCCAAATCAGTGAGATGACCATTCTCAAACATATGAAGGCATGCTGAAGAAGAGAATAGGATCATTTCATGCTGCGTTGAGGGCATTATTATAATTAGTAAGTAGAAGAAGTTATAAGATGACAAATTCTATATACCATAAGACAGAACATAACTGAAGTTGCATGACAATGAGCAGGCTGGCAAGGGAAGTCGATAACTTCTTAACTTCGGAGGTATTCTAGTGCAAGTGGTAGGCGGTTGGATTTGATGGATTTATGGTCTTGTGAGACCAAGTCTTACAACGCCTCCCACGCCATTCTAAGGGAAACTCCTTTATTCACAGTTTTTGTCACTGTGGTCGATTATTTGCAAGGATGACCACCAGTAATTCCTCCTAACCCAGTATAGGTATGTTACTCCTTCAATTAAGAGATAGGGTCCATTTCCTCTTCCCTTGAATCTCGGCTGGATGTGAGACTTGCCTTAATCAATAAAACATAGAGGAAGTGATGCTCTATGAATTTGAGGCTTTTACAGATCTGGGTTCTGATTTTACTCTCTTAGAATTCAGCAGCCATATAAAGAGGCTTGGGTGGGACTACTAAATAATTATGGACTATGTAGAGAGAAAAGAAGAAGGAGACAGAGAGAGAGTGGCCTAGCTAGGCCCCAGCCATTCCAATCACCCCAGATGAGGTATCAGCCATGTGAATGAAACCATCTTGGATGTTACAGCCCCAGCTGAGTTCCCAAATGAATAAAGCTTCATGAATAATAGCAGCTAACACCATATGGAACAGAAAGACTGTCCAGTTGAGCTCAGCCAACCCACAGGATGAGGAGAATAATAAATCATTGTTGTCTTAAGTCACCTATTCTGGAGTGGTTTGTTATACAGCAACAGATAACTGAACCAGTCATTTAAGAAGACCATATTTTATACCATGTGACAATACATTTCTGGCCACAGTGGACTGAATCCAAGGGTACTTTACACGAGACAAGGCTTAAAACTTTAGGACCTCTGGTCTGGAGCTAAAATGACAGGCTCAGCCAGTAAGATTTCCTCTCTTTGGAAAGTGAACTAGGAAACATGGGGGGGGGGGGAGCTTATAAGGTGCAGTAAGGGCCAGACCAAGCCAAGGCCAAGTTATAAAGCAGCAGAAACTGAGTGAGCAGAGAGAGCTGATTGGCAGAGGGAGAAGAGCGAGCAGATGCACAAAGACAAGCAGAGAGACAATAGGCCTGCGGAGAGAAGTAGCTACCTCTGGAGTGGCCTGGGTTCTGACAACTTTCCATGAGGCTGGACTGCAGTTTCTGGTCTCAGAGTCCCCAGAGTCCCTGTCCCTCTCCTGCCCCTCCTGCCCCTGCTCTGAGAACAAGCCTGAGTGAGTGTTTGCTCCTTGTAACCAAAGCAGAGTGATTAAGACAGGACTCTTCTGTGTGAGATTCTATCATTTTAGGAATGGTAATGAATGAAAAGAGTAAAAATTATCACTATTTTAACAAGTAGGAAATAAAGGTAAGAGAAGTTCCTGATTAAGCTGGTCGACTGAAAATGCATTAGAGAATATCCTTCCTACATTCCTGATGAAATGAGCAAGAACAGTAAAGATCTGTAAAAATAATACAAGATAAAACAAAAAACCACCAGCAACAACCAAAGGGGCATAACATAATTTGTGTAACGAACTTCTAAAATATGCAGTAGTCATACTGACAAGTCATAAAAATCTTGAAAATTCTTCCTAACACCCAAAAACTGGAGAGATGCAAACTGAGCATCTTTCTCTTTTTACTTTTGTTAAATGAAACAGCAGAAGAGAGATCATTAGACAGGAGATGGGAAGGAAGAAATGACACAGAAAAAGAATAGAGCAGACATACAACTAGAAAATGGAACAAAATATGTCAAACAATAATTTTCAGACAGTAATCCCTGAGAGAAGAGACACAAAAAGGGTGTCCAGTTCACAGCCTGAAAGTATCCAAGCTGCAGTGCAAGAAGGGGAACCCAAACAGAGTCCTTGAAAGTCTCACTGAATTGAGAAGACGGAGTCTGGAGGTCAGAGTAGCTAGAATTTTAGGGGCAGAGTAGTGGAGAGGAGGGAGCTAGAAGAGAGATATTGAGAGATTATTAAATAACTCAGAGATATGTTGCAATGTTCCCTCAAATTCTGCCCGAGTAGTGATCTGTGTTTACATGTAAGGAAATTACCAAGGCCAGGGAATGAACCACCAGAAAGAAGCAGGTAAAACAATCCTCAGAGCTCACACAGGGCCACCCAAAGTAGAAAAAACTAATACACAGGCACCAGGTAAAGTTCTCCAAAGGCAAGGCCAAGTTATAAAGGAGCAGAAATTATGAGTGAGCAGACTAGAGGAAGCTAACTGGAATAGGGAGGAGAAAGGAGCAAATACACATAGATAAGCAGAGAGACCACAAGCCCACTGGAGACCAATGGAGAAAAGTAGCTCTCTCCAGAGTTGTCTCAGTAGTGGGGTCAAATTAGCCCTAGACTAAAGACTGTTCTGGACTTTCCCTAACAAAGCTTTAAAAGTAAGTCTTGAAAGACTCAAACTAACTCTGAGTAACTTAACTATGAATCAAGACAAAGCCAGAACCAAGCCAACAATATTTAAAAGAATACAACAAAAAAATCCTGCAGTAAACAGTGTAAGACTCGCAATGTCTGGCACGCAATATAAAATGAGCAGGTATGCAAAGCCGCAGGAAAATTGGACCCGTAACTAGGAGAAAAATCCATCAATCGAAATAGAACCAGAAATGGTAACATTAGTAGACAAGGTATTAAATCAACTATTGTAAGCATATTCTATATGTAAAAAGGTAGAAGATACAAGCATGAAAAGAAATGGAGATATTAAAAAAAATACTCAAATTAACCCTCTAGAAATTAACAATATATGAAATAAAAAATACTCTGGGTAGGATTAACGGAAGATTAGATACTGCAGAAGACATACCAACATTGCTTTAGATACACTTACAGACAAAACAATTATTTAAAAAAAAAAATTAAAGACAAATGAAAAAGTATGATTTATAGGACAATATAAAGTAGCCTGATACATGTATAACTGGAGTTCCAACAGGAGAGAAAAGATGAGACATAAAAAATGAACACTGAAATGACACTGAAGAAACAGTGGCTGAAAATTTTCCAAATTTGATGAAAACTATAAACCCACATATCTGAGAACCTCAACAAGCCACAAGCAGAAGATACATAAAGAAAACCACACTAAGGCCTTTATAATAAATTTTAAAGAGCTAATAAAATTAAAAAAAAAAAAAAAGATGCTCAACAGCATTAGTCATTAAAATGAAAACCACAATGAAATACCTCTATACATTCACTAGAATGGCTAAACTGACAATATTAAGTGTTGATGAGGATGCAGAACAACTGGAACTCTCATATGCTGCTGGGGGAATGCAAAATGATACAGCCATTTTTTTTATAAAGCAGCTGGCAGTTCCTTTAAAGTCAGACATACACTTACCATGTGACCCAACGATTCCACTCTTATTTTCCCAAGAGAATCATACCAACAAGACATACGCTAACACAAAGACATGCATGTAAACATTCACTGTAGTTTTATTCATAATAGCTAAAAATTGGAAACAACCCAATGTCTATCAACTGGTGGATTATAAACAAACTATGGTACATCCACAAAACATAATACTATTCAGCAATAAAAAGGAATGAATTATGAAGAAGATATAAACTTGGATGAAACTCAAAAGCATTATGGTAAATGAAAGAAGCTAGACACGAAAGACTGCATACTATATGATTCTATTTATATGACTTCATTTATACTCCATTATAAGATACCAGGAAAACAGGAGTCCAAAGGACTAACGGACCACATGAACCACAGCCTCCACCAGCCTGAGCCCAGAAGAACAAGATGGTGCCTGGTTACCGCTACCAATGGCTCTGACAGGGATCACAACAGAGGGTCCTGGACAGAGCAGGAGAAAAATGTAGATCAGAATTCAAATTCACAAAAAGAAGACCAGACTTACTGGTCTGACAGAGACTAGAGACTACAGTCCCCGGACATACTGCTAACTCAGCAAGGAAGCTACTCCCGAAGTCTACCTTTCAGCCAAAGATTAGATAGGCCTATAAAACAAACAACAACACACATGAGGAACATGCTTCTTAGCTCAGTCAAGTATATGAGACAAAATGGGTGACACCTGCCCAAAAGAAAAGACGAGAAGGCAGGAAAAGACAGGAAACCTGGACCAATGGACATGGCGAACCTGGGGTAGAAGAGGGGAGAGTGCTGATACATTGTGAGGATTGCAATCAATGTCACAAAACAATTTGTGTATACATTTCTGAATGAGAAACTAATTTGTGCTGTAAACTTTCACCTGAAGCACACACACAAAAAAAAAATTGGTGCGTTTTCTTTTAGGTAAACTATACCTCAACAAGGAAACCCTGGTAGCATAGTGGTTAAGAGCTATGGCTGCTAACCAAAAGGTCAGCAGTTTGAATCCACCTGGTGCTCCTTGGAAACCATATGGGGCAGTTCTACTCTGTCCTATAGGTCGCTATGAGTCAGAATCGACTTGACGGCAACGGGTTTGGTTTTTTTGGTTTATACCTCAACAAAGCCGATGAAAGAAGGAAAGAAAAGAAAAGGTAATATTTAATGGCTATTTAATGGGAGTAAGGTCTTAAGGACTGGCTTCTGAAGTAGAGAAGCAATCTAAAGCCTGTTGGCAATGGATTACTTCTTCTCCCTAATTATACAGCAGAAACCCTAGGACAAGACATTTAATAAACTTTGAGAAGGAAAGCTGGGTCCCAATAACCTAACAGCCTGTCAACCACCCCAGGTGAACTTTTAACTCTTCTCTGTCATTCCACTGGCCGAAGAAAAGCGTGGGTGACTTCTTGGACTGGTAGTTGCATTTAATCAATTTAAGTATTGAATTTATACCAAACAACATGGGAATTATAGTCTCAGGACCAATTGTGAACATCTTAAACCTATATAATATTCCACCTGCACAATGGAAAAATAATATGCCTAACTTCCCATACAGATAGATTGTTATGGTTATATTTATATATTGTTATATATTGTCATTTTTATCTTTCATAGGTGATCAACCAACAATGCTTATAATTGACACGTGTAGCTTTTAAAAAATCAACAAAATGACTCATATTAATGTTTTTCATAATCTCTTTTCTTAACCTGAGGGAACTTTAAGGAAATAAATATCTCTTATGGTAAAAACTGTTCAAAAATTCATTTAGCTTCTTTATGGTTTACTTTTCTTCTATTAAATTAAGTGTAAAATTTAGTCATTAAAAAAATTAAAAATAGTTAATTATAAGAAGATTCTTTCTACTGACATATCATTTATTTCATAATATCAGAGACACTAGTGCTTGTAAGACGTACCAGTATTGTATGCACCATTCAGAAAATAACAAAAGAAAACAAAACACTGCCAACTACGACACAATGCAAAAACATCATGGATTATAAGATGTACTACAATTTCAAAGATGTCAAAAATACGAAAAAAATCTAAGACTCATCAAATCGACTCAGAAGCAACTGGTTTGGTTTTTTGGTTTATTATTATGGTAATACTATTACCAAAACAAACAAACAAACAAAAAACACCACTGCCTAGGGCAGTTCTACCCTGTCCTATTAGGGTCGCTATGAGTCAAATGAGTATTATTATCAGTATTATTTAAAAAAAAAAAAACCAAACCCATTGCTGTTGAGTCGATTTCAACTCATAACGGCCCTAGAGAATAGAGTAGAGCTGTCCCATAGGGTTTCCAATGAGTGGCTGGTAGATTCGAACTGCTCATCTTTTGGTTAGCAGCTGAATGTTTAACCACTGCACCACCAGGGCGCCAGTATTGTCGTCAGGGCACAATAATACATACATACAGGGCAGCATCTGTATGGCCCACTACTTCTCAGGGGAGTGGACTAGGAGTCAGGAAACCTTCTTTATGGTTTTGTCTCTTTTCTACCATGGGACTAATCCCAAGAAGGCCATTCAACTCTTAAGAGTCTCAGTTTTCTCACCAATAAAAGATATCTGCCCTGTGATCTCGCACTAGCTTTTTGGGAAAAATTTCAGTCCTGAAATATAGTCTGAAAGTACCCCCTTAAAAAAACCAAAAAACCAAACCCACTGCTGTCGAGTTGATTTCGACTCACAGCGACCCTATAGGACAGAGTAGAACTGCCCCGTAGAATTTCCAAGCAGCGCCTGACGGATTCGAACTGCCAACCTGTTGGTTAGCAGCTGTACCACTTTACCACTATGCCACCAGGGTTTCCAGTAGCCCCATAAAAAAAAAATGATATGTCTAAAATTAACAGTTTTCACAGTTTTTAAGAACTAAGACTGACAGAACATTCTCACATTTTAAAATTAAAATGTACCCATAAAAATTTTAATTTGTACAGCTATTCAGGAAAAAAAAAATCCTTGACTTCATTGCTAAAACTGGTCACACTGAATAGAAGTCAGATTATCATTAAAAAAAAAAATCTATGACTTAGAATCAATGATACGTTATCTCCACCCAACACTGAGATATACGCATAGAGAAGGGTGCCTGGAATAAGGTCAACTAAGTTTAATAGTGGTCATTTCTCAGAGGTAGAACCTGAGGTATTTTAAAACTATTATCTTTGCTATACTGGAAAAAGTTCTTTATAATGAGAACGCATCTACAAAAACAAATGAACAATCTTTATTCAAGGAAAAAAATGATTAGCAGTCACAATGATAACAGTGGATAATTCTGAGTGTGGTGATCCTGGATGGTTTTATTTCTTGTTTATTCATTTCTGTATTTTATTACAAAAAATTCTCAAAGTTAAAAAACTAAACAAAGCAAGTAAAGCTTCATAAAAACCAGGAGGGACGTCTTGGTTTCCTCTCAGGATGACCAGGAGTCCTTGGCCGGCTGGGAAAAACCCACGTCCTGGATAGTTGGTCACCCAGCCTCTTGTATTCTTCAAATAGGGCAATGATACTCAAATTTTTAGTAACAGCTCAGAATCTCCCAAGGAGCTTGTTAAATGAGCAGGTCCTGGGTTCTACCTCTGGAGATTCTGATCCGATAGTTTTGGGGGGGCCCACTGACTCATTTTTAAGCGCTCCAGGCAATTTCTACATACTGGCCTCAGTTTCAGCACTCTTCTCAGCATGTCCTCTCTCAACATTTGGGATCATTTAAGACCCTCTGTATGCCCACCATGAGGGCACCCACTGTTTACTGCATTCCACATATAGCTCTGGAGTGCTGCCACCTCTCCGAGCTCACTGCAAAGAAAGAGTGGTGAGAGTAACTCAAGGGGTTTCATTCCCTCTTTCCAGGAACATGCTGGAAGCTAAACTCTGACACAAACTTATGTTCAAGACTCCCACAGGGAACTAATTCTTCTAAAGGAAGGTTAAACCTGCAAAATACAGGAATAAGACAAACTTCTTCCACTATAAAGAAATGACATATCTCTCTCCAATTCTTCCTCATTGCTCATTTAGGGTCTACAACACCAAATACCACGTGTAGCAAATATTACCCTGAAAATTTTAAAAAGATCTATTACGCCCTCCTATGCATTTGTTTCCATGTGAATATAAGTCCAAAACGTTAATTCTCTTTGCCTGAACATAATTCAAAAGAAAGTAGGTTTCTTTAGTGCAGCTATTTGGCTCAAGCATTTATTGCTAACATTTGTTACATGACTTCATGTCAGCTGTTTCTCATTAATATATGTACCAGGTTCCCATTTGCTGCAGCTCTTAGCCCAGTGCTTCTCAAACTTTTATGTGCATATGAATCACCTGGGGATCTTGTAAAACTATAGACTCTGACTCAGCAGTTCTGGGGTGGGGCCTGGGATCCCGCACTTCTAGCAGGCTCCCAGGTGATGCTGATGCTGCTGGTTCCAAGCTTAACTGACAGGTGAAATTTTGGTGCGTAAGTCTCTATCTGCCTATAAGGAAAAAAAAAAAAAAGAGAAGCATTTGTGCCTATCAGAGGGCTTGAAGTGCTGTAATATTTTTTCCTGAGGTTTGCAGGAAATTTGTAGTGTACCCCGCCTCTGGTCTGGAGTGAGTCAGCGAGTTAGTTGTAAAGCCAAAATTCCTTTTCATTGTAAAATCTTCTGTCTGCTGTTGACTGAATTGCAAATCATCACAGCTAACTTCTAAGCAGAAGATTTGGAGACAAAAAAGTACATGTGTAGGAAGGGAAGTGTTCGAAGAAGTCAAGAAAATGGTTTTAATTATAAAAATGAGTAGGGGTTTAGCATGAGAAAATGCAAATGAGCCAGCTTTGGAACGAGGGCGTTTTTGTAAACCAAATCAGAACACTGTTGTCAGCTGCTTGGATGGATCTTTTAGCTTGAGGGGGAACAAGGAAATTAAAAATAGGCAGCTGTTGATAACGTCTTTACAGTCTTGAATTCCACTTAACAGAGTTTGGAAGGTGGGTATCAGAGAGTAATGTTACATTTAGTTGTCTAAGATGCAGAGTGAAATAACTTCTGTTATCATTATTCAAGTTTCCAAGACTGAGAAGAAGAAAAGTAAAAACCACTGAGACAAAACTTGAAAAAGTCTCAAGGTACATACATAGCATTATTTTAAAAATGTTACATATAGGTAAAAGAAAAAAGAAAAAAAAAAAAAACTAGAAAAGATGAACAGCAAAATACCAGCAGTAACTGACTGTCTCTGGATGCTGGGATTATGTTTATCTTTGCTTATGGCTTTTTTGAAAACTTCTTTAATAAAGGTGTTTTATAATACAAGTTCACTGAAAACTGGTTATGCCAATATGTATATGTACAGATATAGACGGCGTTTCTCATGACTAAAATTTCTTTCAAATGACAATTCCTTTACATATCTCTTTTGACTATGCCTCACCAACTCTTTATTGTTTTCTGGGACCACATTAATATTACAGTATTTTTATACAAATAACATGCACGTTATATATTTTTTTCTGCCAGCCGTGTGAGGTATTTTTGTAAGCGTGCTATGCTAACTAGAAAAAAAAAATTCTTGAAGATACCTTGAGGGGCAGGGGCAAGGGGAGGCCACAATTGGCCAAAAAAAAAAAAAAGTGTATAACACTGTGTTATTTGCGTAAAAAAGAACGGTAACCACCACTTGTCTGTTTGTTGTACTGTGGTAGCTTATGTGTTGCTGTGATGCTGGAAGCTAGTTCAAATAACAGCAGTGTCACCTATGATGGACAGGTTTAGTGGAGCTTCTAGACTAAGACAGACTAGGAAGAAGGACCTGGTGATTTACTTCTGGGAAAAAAAAAAAGAAGACAGTGAAAATAGCCGAACACTGTCTAATATACTGGTGGAAAATGACCCTCTCAGGTTGGAAGGCACTCAAGATAAGATTGGGAGGTGCCCAGCTATCGCTGATGACTGCCCTGACAGGGAACACAATAGACAGTCCTGGACAGTGCAGGAGGATAATGTAGAACAGAGCTCAAATTCATTTAAAAAGACCAGATTTAATGGTCTGATAGAGACGGGATGAATCCCCAAAACTATGGCCCCCAGACATACTGTTAACGGAGAGGCAAAACCATTCCCAAAGCCCACTGTTAAGACAGACATTAGACAGGAATATAAAACAAAAAAATAATACATATGAGGAATGTACGTCTTAGGTCATCAGATAAATGAAACCAAATGGACAGCTCCTGTCCAAAAGCAGGATGAGAAGGCAGGAAGGGACAGGAACTGGTCAAATGGACACAGAGAACCTGGTGTGGAAAGGGGAGGGTACTGTCACAATGTGGGGATTGCAACTGATGTCACAAAACAATACGAGTATAAATTTTTGCATGAGAAATTAACTTGAGCTGTAAACCTTCACCTAGAGCACAATTAAAAAAAAAAAAAAAAGACTCAGGAAGAGCTGCCTCCTCAAAGTAGAGTCCACATTAGTAACATGGGTGGAATAAGGCTTTTGGGACCTACATTCACTGATATGGTATGACTCAGAATGAGAAGAAACAGCTATAAACATATATTAGTAATTGAAATGTGGAATGTATGAAGTAGGAATCAAGGAAAGTTGAAAGTTGTCAAAAATGAAATGGAATGCTTGAAGAACAATATCCTAAGCATTAGTGAGCTGAAATGGACTGGTATTGGCCATTTTGAATCAGACAATTACATGGTCTACTATGATGGGAATGACAAGATGAAGAGGAATAGTGTTGCATTCGTCATCAAAAAGAACATTTCAAGATCTATCTGGAAGTACAATGCCATTGGTGATAGGATAATATCCATAAGCCTATAAGGAAGACAAGTTAATATGACTACTATTCAAATTTACGCACTAACCACTAAGGTCAAAGATGAAGAAATTGAAGATTTTTACCAACTTCTGCAGTCTGAAACTGACAAAACATGCAATCACGATGCATTGATAATTACTGGCAATTGGAATACAAAAGTCGGAAACAGAGAAGAAAGATCAGTAGTTGGAAAATATGGCCTTGGCGATAGAAATGACGCTGGAGATAGAGTGACAGAATTCTGCAAGACCAGCAACCTATTCATAGAGAATATATTTTTTTCAACAACATAAATGACAACTATTCACATGGACCTCGCCAGATGGAATGTATCTGCAGAAAGAGACAATGGAGAAGCTCAATATCATTGGGCAGAACAAGGCCAAGGCGTAACTGCAGAACAGATCACCAGCTGGTCATACTCAAGTTTAAGTTGAAGTTGAAGAAAATTAAACAAGTCCACAAGAGCCAAAGTATGAACCTTGACTATATTCTGCCTGAATTTAGAGACCATCTCGAGAACAGTTTTGACACATCTAACACTAATTATCAAAGACCGTAGGATTTGTAGAATAACATCAAGAACATTATACGTAAAGAAAGCAAAAGGTCATTAAAAAGACAAGAAAGAAAGGAGCAACATGGATGTCAGAGGAGACTCTAAAACTTACTTTTGAATGTACAATAGAGAAAGTGAATTGAAGAAATGATGAAGTAAAAGAGCTGAACAGAAAATTTCAAATGGGAGCTGGAGAAGATAAAATATTATAATGAAATGTGCAAAGACCTGGAGTCAGAAAACTAAAAAGGAAGAACATGCTCAGCATTTCTCAAGCTGAAAGAACCGAAGAAAAAATTTAAGCCTTAAGTTGCAATGTTGAAGGATTCTGTGGGCAAAAAATTATATGATGCAGAAAGTATCAAAAAAAGATGGAAGGAATACACAGAATCATTGTACCAAAAAGAATTGGTCAACGTTCCACCATTTCAGGAGGTAGTATATGATCAAGAAACAACGGTACTGAAGGAAGTCATCCAAGCTGCGCTGAAAGCACTGGTGAAAAACAAGTCTTCAGGAATCGATGAAATAGCAATTGAGATGTTTCAACAGACAGATGCAACGCTGGAAGCACTCACTCATCTATGCCAAGAAATCTGGAAGACAGCTACCTGGCCACTCGACTGGAAGAAGTTCATATTCATGCCCATTTCGAAAAAAGAATTCAATGAAATGCAGAAATTATCAAACGGTATCATTAATATCACATGCAAGCACAATTCTGCTGAAGATAATTAAAAAACAGCTGGAGCCACACACTGACAGGGAACTGCCAGAAATCCAAACCAGATTTATAAGAGGAAGTGGAACGAGGGATATCATTGCTAATGTCAGATGGATCTTGGCTGAAAGTAGAGAATAACAAAAACCTGTTTGCCTGTGTTTTATTGACTATGCAAAGGCATTCAACTGTACGGATCATAACAAATTATGGATAACATTGCAAAGAATGGGAATTCTAGAGCACTTCATTGTGCTCATGTGTAACCTATACATAGACCAAAAGGCAGTTGTTTGAACAGAACAAGGGGATACTGTGTAGTTTAAAATCAGAAAAGGTGTGCATGAGAGTTTATCATTTCACCATACTTAGTCTGTATGCTGAGTAAATAATTCGAGAAGCTGGACTATATGAAGAAGAACAGGGCAGCTGAATTGGTGGAAGACTCATTAACAACCTGCAATATACAGATGACACAACCTTGCTTGCTGAAAGCAAGGAGGACTTGAAGCCCTTACTGATGAAGATCAAAGTCTACAACCTTCAATATAGGTTATACCTCAACATAAAGAAAACAAAAATCCTCACAATTGGACCAATAAACAACATCATGGTAACTGGAGAAAACATTAAAGTTGTCAAGGATTTCATTTTACTTAGATCCACAATCACTGCCCATGGAAGCAGCAGTCAAGAAATCATATGGTGTAAATCTGTATCAAAAGACCTATATAAAATCTTAAAAAGCAAAGATATCATTTTCATGACTAAGGTGTGCCTGGCCTGAGCCGTGGTCTTTTTAATCACCTCAAATGCATGCCAAAGCTGGATTTGTTGATGCAAAGACCGAAGAAGAAATGGCACCTTTGACTTGTGGTGCTGGCAAAGAATATTGAGTACACCATTGATTGTCAGAAGAATGAACAAATCCGTCTTGGAGGAAGTACAGCCAGAAATTCTCCTTAGAAGCAAGGATGGGAAGACTTGGTCTCACATACTTTGAACACATTATCCAGAGGTCCAGTCCCTGGAGGACATCATGCTTGGTAAAGTAGAGGGTCAAGAAAAAGAGGAAGGCCCTCAATGCGATTGGGATTGACACAGTGGCCGCAACAACAGGCTCAAACATACTACTACTGTGAGGATAACACAGGATGGAGCAATGTTTCATTCTGTTATACACAGGGTTGCTGAGTTGGAAACGACTCGATAACAGCTAAAATTAATTAATTAACACATTAATATTAAGGCCATGATTATGCTTTAAAGTGTTAAACCAAATTCAGGTATCTAAAAAAAATTCCCAATCATTCCTTTGTCATCAATTTTTTCTAACTCACACATAGCAACTGGCATTTGTGAACTTTAAAATGCTTTGAAAATAACATGGTGAGGTCCATACTCTTTCTCCCAGAATCTGAACACATCAACCATAAAAGGTTCCATGCTCTACTTCCTATTTACATTGACCAGCCACCGTACCTTTGGAGGGCAGAGCTCTTCACTTCATTTCTGTGACCGTGTTACAGCCTGAAGCGGCTGATAATGTACAATGCAGGAGATGTTATACTGAGAGGACGAAACATGCATGAGAAATACTGCAAAATCACTAGCATCAAAAAGAACTCTGCTAGATACCTTTAAGATGGTAATATTCCAGGTAAAGCTCTCCACTGCTTTTTGTAGTTTTCGCTCCTTCAGACCTTCTTTTGTGCCTATGCTGTGCAAGTGTTCATGGAATTCCATGGCTGAAAGAAATTGTAAAAAAAGAAGAAAGTATATTATTTCCCCATTCAACCTGTGGCAATGAATGGGCAACATAGATTATTTTTCTAGGTATAGCTAAAACGATTCCCATGTCCACTGGCATTTCATAAATGTGCCTATTTAAGAACACAATGACATTAACCTGACTATATACTAGGCACAAGATGTGGTCACTTGTGCAAACAAAAACCTAAGTTGCTATTTCTTGTAAATGCCTAACCTTCCTAGGAACCGGTCAATCAATTGACTCTCCCAGAAACAGAAACCTACATCAACCAATCAGGACATGCCTGCTCAATTTAATCTAGTTCAAAAATTTCTGTTAATCTCAAATAAGGAAAGAAAATGCCTATCAGTCAATCTGAATTTGCCCAGTATAGCTTCATTCTTGTGTGTCTGTGCTTACAAAAACGCTTCTGCTTTGTACCTAGCTTCGGAACACCTGTCTGACTTCTAGATCAGATGTTCCCCAATTCATAAACTGAAAAATAAAGCTTGTGAGTTTGTGCACAAATTTAATATTACGGAAATTTAATTTTTAACACGGGCCAGGGGAGAAACACTGAAAATTCACAGTATCAATAAGATGGAAGGCATTATAGAGATGAGCAACTGTTCCTTATGGTTTGGAAGGTGAATGGGCCTAGTACGATCATTATTTAAGAGATGAGCAATCCGAAACTCAGCCAGGTTGAGAGATCAAAGGCTGTGCAGGTAGCAGGAGGAAGAGCTGGGACTAGAACCCGAGTGCTTCTCCCTAAAGTCAGAAGGCAGGTTTCAGCTCTATGGAGGATATAACGTTGGCAACCAGGGGTGAAAAGAATGAAAAATATCGTGCTTCCTATCATGCTAAGAGGGGCCCTGGTGGCGCAGTAGTTAAGAGCTCAGCTGCTAACCAAAAGGTTGGCTGTTTGAATCCACCAGCAGCTCCTAGGAAACCATATGGGGCAATTTTACTCTGTCCTATAGGGTTGCTATAAGTCAGAATCAACTCAATGTGCAAAGTTTTTTTTTTTTTTTTTTTAATCATGCTAAGAGTCAATCTGAGGTCAGATACCAGGCATATTGTAGAGGGGAGGGGATGGGGAGAAAGGCCAGGATCCCTAACTCTGCATTTATATTACGACTCTTTACCAGAATTTACACAGGAAAAGTCTCTTTAAATTGGTCTCTTTAAGAGGCTGCTGACTGCAGCAATGCCTCTGTCTTGGCACCAAACAGCTTTGATGCTCTCCTGCTGGAATTCTCCTCAGAGTCAGGCACACAAAATCACATTCGCAACTTGCTTTTTTACAATTTTTTTTTATTGTGGTAAAATACATATAACCAAACCTTTGCCATTTCAGCTATTTTTACACGTACAATTCAGTGACATTAATTACATTCGGCATGTTGTGCCACCATCACCACTATTCATTTTCAAATGTACTTCACTCCCCCCCCAAAGAACCTCAGGACTCCTTAAGTAATAATTCCCTATTTCTCTTTTACCTCAGCCCCTGATAATCACTAATAAACTTTTGTCTCCATGCATATACCTATTCAAAGTACTTGACACAAGTGGGGTCATAGAGTATTTGTCTGACTTATTCAGCACAATGTTTTCAAAGTTCTTCCACGTCATAGCACGCATCAGAACTTCCTTTCTCTCTAGGGCTGAATAATACTCCATTTATGGATATACCACAATTTGTTTATCCATTCATCTGTTGATGGGCATTTGGGTTGTTTCAGAGCCCTGGTGGCACAGTGGTTAAGATCTTGGGTGCTAACCAAAAGGTCAGCACTTGGAATCCACCAGCTACTCCTTGAAAACCCTATGGGGCAGTTCTACTCTGTTCTATAAGGTTGCTATGAGTCGGAATCAACTCGACAACAATGAGTTTTATGGGTTTGGGGTTGTTTCAACTTTTGGGCTACTGTGGATAACTATGCAGTGAACACTGGTATACAAATATCTGTTTGAGTCCCTGCTTTCAAGCCTTTTGGGTATATACACTGCAGCAGAATTCCTGGGTCATATGGTAATTCTATATTTAACTTTTTGCGGAATTGCCACTGTTTCCACGACAGCTGTACCATTTTACATTCCAACCAGCAGTGGATGAGGGTTCCAGTTTCTCCAAATCCTCGCCAACATCTATTGTTTTCTGTTCTTCTGATATTAGCTATCCTAGTGGATGTTTTATTGACTATGCAAAGGCATTCGACTGTGCTGATCATAAGAAATTATCGATAACATTGCAAAGGATGGGAATTCCAGAACACTTAATTGTACTCATGTGTAACCTGTGCACAGACTGAGAGGCAGTTGTTTGAACAGAATAAGGGAATTATGCATGGTCTAAAACCAGGAAAGGTGTGTGTCAGGTTTGTACCCTTTCACCATACTTTTGCAATCTGTATGCTGAACAAATAATTTGAGAAGCTAGACTATATGAAGAAGAACAGAGCATCAGGGTTGGAGAAAGACCATTACCAACCTGCAATATGCAGATGACACAACCTTGCTTGCTGAAAGCAAAGAGGACTTGAAGTACTTACCGATGAAGATCAAAGACTAAAAAGACTACAACCTTCAATATAAAGAAAACAAAAAATATTCATAACTGGACCAATAAGCAACATCGTGATAAATGAAGAAAGTACTGACAAGGTCTTCATTTTACTTGGATCCACAATCAACCACACCCATGCAAGCGGCAGGCAAGAAGTCAAATGACATACTGCAGTGGACAGATCAGCTGCAAAAGACCTCTTTAAAGTGTTAAAAAACGAAGAAGTCACTTTGAGGAGTAAGGTATACCTGACCCAAGCGAAGGTACTTTCAATCACCTCATATGCACGTAAAAGCTGGACAACGAATAAGGAAGATTGAAGAAGAACTGATGCATCTGAATTATGGTGTTGGTGAAGAATACTGACTATATCCTGGACTTCCAAGAGAATGAACAAATCTGTTTTAGAAGAAGTACAGCCAGAACCTTCCTGAAAAGTGAGGATGGTGAGACTTCATCTTACGTACTTTGGACATGCTAGGAGGAACCAGTCCCTGGAGAAGGACATCTTGCTTGGTAGAGGGCCAGTGAAAAAAAGGAAGACCCTCAACGAGACGCAATGACACAGTGGCTGCAACGATGGAGTCAAACATCAACAAGTGTAAGGATGGTGCAGGACTGGGCAGTGTGCATGGATAAGGTTACTAGGAGTTGGCATGGACTTGATGGTACCTAACAACAACAACGACAGTGGATGTGAAGTGGTACCTCATTGTGACTTTGATTTGCATTTCCCTAATGACATTGAGTATCTTTTCATGTATTTGTCATTTGTGTATCTTCTTTGGTGAAATGTCTATTCAAATCCTTTGCTAATTTTTACTTGGGTTGTCTTCTTATTGTTGAGTTACAGTAGTTCTTCATGTATTCTGGATATTAAACTTTTTATCAGATATACATTGTTGTTGTTGTTAGGTTGTTGTTACCAGACATGGTCACCAAATATTTTCTCTCACGCTGTGGGTTGTTTCTTTACTTTCTTGTTAAATTACCTTGATGTACACAAGTTTTTAATTTTGATGAAGCCCAACTTAACTATTTTGCCTTTTGTTGTTCAAGCTTTTGGTGTCACATCTAAGAATCCAATGTTGAAAACTAGGTTTTGAAGCATTAACCCTGTTTTTTTCTAAGAGTTTACGGTGTGATGGATTGCTTTTACATGGCCTTTCCTACCATGGTCTTGTACCTCACATCAAATAACTGAGTGGGACAATGCAAATAAAGTGCTTGTGGCCCACCAAGGTAATTGGACAGCTTGCTAATAATGCAAATAAGGTGCATGGCCCCCTTGTGGGGGTGGGACCAGGCAAATAAGATGTATGGAACCCTAATGAGTGGATTGGACAGTTTTGCCATCCCACTAGGCTTAAAATGGGCTATCCCAGAGGTGGGAAGGATGTACTTCACTACCACCAAGAAGAAGAGAGGGGAGCAGAGCATGTCTCTTGGACCCAGGGTCCCTGCACTGAGAACCTCCTAGACCTAGGAGACACAGAGAGAGAGAGCTGTAACACCAGAGACAGCACAAGATGGTGAAACGGCAATGGCAGAGAAACAGTGGCAGCAGAACCAGGAGACTGGTGGGACGGCACAGTGGGCTTCCCAGCTCATGGAGCAAGGAGGTTACAGTAGGTATGCTCACCTATGGAGCGACAGAATGGAGCATCTTCCGGCAGGAGACTTCCTGGTGGAGTGAGACGCCCCCAGGCACTTACTCGCAGATCAAAAGAGCTTTGTAACACTTGCCCAAGCAGGGCAGAGTCCGGGCTGAGGGGCCAAGAGGCAGAGGGCCAGAGAAAGGCCTGCCTGTAGGCAAGGCTGAGAACAGGCTGTCCTGATCAAAGAACTATAAGAGTCGTTCCTGACCCTGAATCGTAAGCTATTATTTCTCTAATGAACCTCATAACTGTCAGTATGGTCTGTGAATTCTATGTTGCCACTGCAACAGATTATTGAACCAAGCAGACAAACAGAGAATGCTGTGGGAAGGACAGCTGGTGTCAGATTGGTAAAAAGGTTGGGGAGAGGAGGTGTGTCTGACTTCTGCTTCACAGCAATCAGCCTTGGGCTACTGAAACTGATAATGGTTCTCCTCACCCCTTGTGAAATTACTGCACCACTTTTACAGAGTATTATGGTTTTTTTTTTTTTTATGGTTTATATTTAGGCCATTGGTCCATTTTGAGGTAATTTTTATATGTGGCATGAGGTATGGGTCTAACTTCATTCTTTTGCACACGGAGATTCAGTAGTTCCAGCACCATTTACAAAAGAAACTACTCCTTCCCCCTTGAATGGACTTGGTACCCTGGTTGAGAATCAGCTGACCACAGACATTTGTGTTTACTTCTTGATTCACAGTTCTATTCAGTTGGTCTATGTCTATACTTACACAAGTACCAGACTGTTTTGATTACTGTAGCTTTATAGTAAGTTTTGAAATTGGGGAGTGTGAGTCCTCCTACTTCATTCTTCTTTTTCAAGATTGCTTTGGCTGTTTGGAACCCCTTGCAATTCTATACGAATTTGAGAATTGGCCTTTCCACTTCTGCAAAATAGACTGTTGGCACACTCATTACTTATTTACATGGCACTTTATTTTTTAATCTAAAACCATAATATATTACTAAGTTTGATGATCTATTTTATTCATCATGTTTGGGTTCTGAATGACTTTTGGCTGTTTCCAAAAGCCAAATTCATTGTCAAAAGAATAGAGATTTGTTACCACAGGGAATATTCTAAATATGCATTATGTTCGCTAAAGGCAATTCCAAAAGAATGACTTTGAAAAGTTTCCACATATGGCGGTATCATTCACCCATCTATTCATACAAGTACCTACTGAGTGCCTAGTACACACCAGGCACTGTTTCAGGAGCCAGGAACACAACAGGGAACAAAACAGATAAAAATCCCTGCTCTCTAGGAGCTCCCATTCCAGTGGGGGAGAGAGACAATAAGACATATAATAGAAAGAATGTCAGGTAGTGAAGATATAACAAAAATAAAGTAGAGAGATTGAAAGTCATGATGAAGATGGAGAACATGTCCAGTAGGTACAAGAGGGCCACCATTAGATGGTATTTTGAAAAATTTAAGAATTATGGGATCGCCAACTCTGTCTACAGGAAGGCAGGCAGGCAGGCAGGAAGGAAGGAAGGCTGTCAGGGAGGAAGGAAGGAAGGCAGGCAGGTAGGCAGGAAGGCAGGAAGGCTGTCAGGAAGGCAGGCAGGCAGGCAGGAAGGAAGGAAGGCTGCAGGAAGGCAGGCAGGGAGGTAGGCTGTCAGGAAGGCAGGAAGGCAGGCAGGAAGGCTGTCAGGAAGGCAGGCAGGCAGGAAGGAAGGAAGGAAGGCTGCAGGAAGGCAGGCAGGCAGGGAGGTAGGCTGTCAGGAAGGCAGGCAGGAAGGCTGTCAGGAAGGCAGGCAGGCAGGCAGGAAGGAAGGCTGTCAGGAAGGCAGGCAGGCAGGCAGGGAGGTAGGCTGTCAGGAAGGCTGTCAGAAAGGCAGGGAGGTAGGCTGTCAGGAAGGCAGGAAGGCAGGCAGGCAGGCAGGCAGGCAGGCAGGAAGGCTGTCAGGAAGGCAGGCAGGCAGGCAGGGAGGTAGGCTGTCAGGAAGGCAGGAAGGCAGGAAGGCAGGCAGGCAGGCAGGAAGGCTGTCAGGAAGGCAGGCAGGCAGGCAGGAAGGAAGGCAGGCAGGCTGGCACGTAGGCAGCCAGGCAGGCAAGACAGTCAAGAGCCTTTATTTTTTTAAATGATGTGTCCAGCTCACATATACAGATATCTATCTGCGAATTATTTTAAATGAGATATTTTTCCTATGCTTTCTTGTTTTACTTTTATTAAAAGGGTTCTAACACGAAACTCAACCAGAAATATTTACTTCAAGAGGTAAAACTGAATTATTAACTAAGATTTCTTTAATGTGGATTTTTCAGAACAGTTCTCTGTTTCTATAGTTTAGTAGTCAATATCTATAACATTGAGATACAAAAGGTCGTATCATTTTGGATAATGAAAATCATTCTCGATGCTTGAAATAATGACACAGATTGTTCAGCCAATAACATGTATTGATCACACACCACATACAGGTCATTTGATATATGCCATATTGAGTCTCATTAAAATCCATTACTTAAATACGCTGAAGCTGTGTAAGAAGCTACAGATTTTTAGGAGCATGGACAGCAAACAGGTGTAGTGTTTGCTAGTGACACTGACAACTTCCATCAAAAAATCTTTTCTAACAAAGCCAACTCTTCAGACAGGGATTGGACTGGACAATGGGATAGAAAAAGATGCTGGTAAAGAATGAGCTTCTTGGATCAAGTAGACACTTGAGACTATGTTGGCATCTCCTAACCGGAGGGTAGAAGAGAGGGAAGAGGGTGTCAGAAGCTGGTGGAATGGACACAAAAAGAGAGAGTGGAGGGAAGGAGTGGGATGTCTCATTAGGAGGAGAGCAATTAGGAGTATATAGCAAGGTGTATATAAATTTTTGTATGAGAGACTGACTTGATTTGTAAACTTTCACTTAAAGCACAATTAAAAAAAAAATTTTTTTTTCTAATTTTGTCCTTGAGTACAATTGCTGTTTTTAGAGGCATAAGTACAGCAAATATTGCAGTAGTATTAAATGACGACATGAGAATACATTAACAATTGCTTTTTTTAAACCAAGGCCAAAATAAACTCTGTAAATGTAATACACAGTTGGGATTTTCATACTAGGAAACAGATGCTATATAGGGGAGACTTAGTAAGAAAAAATTTTTTTTTTTTGCATATAAAAACAAACAAACAAACAAAAAAACCTGTCACTGTTGAGTTGATTCTGACTTATAGTGACCCTACTGGACAGAGAAGAACTGGCCCATAGGGTTTCCAAGGAGCAACCGGTGGATTTGAACTGCTGACCTTTATGGTTAGCAGCCAAGTTCTTAAGTAGATATATAAGAACTATATTTTATAAAGTAAATTTTTACAGAATAAATTACAAATAACTGGTAACTATTATCATTAGATTATTTGCTCTTACAACATAAAGTAAAAATAACAAATTACACAAGTTTAAATTTCTAAAAAACTGAGAAGCCCCATCCTGTGTTTTCACTCCAGTGACTAGATAGAAATAAGGTAATAAATACTTCCTATGAGAGACTTGGAAACCCTGGTGGCGTAGTGCTTAAGTGCTATGGCTGCTAACCAAAGGGTCGGCAGTTCGAATCTGCCAGGAGCTCCTTGGGAACTCTATGGGGCAGTTCTACCCTGTCCTATAAGGTCGCTATCAGTCAGAATTGACTCGACGGCACTGGGTTTGGTTTGGTTTTGGTATGAAAGACTTGACTGCCCGTATGCCAATTGTAAAAATGTAAGCAGTTATTTTGGAAAGTTACCTAAAAAAGGAAGGCAGGGAGTCCTTTATCATTTCCTGTGATTGGTAGATTCAGTGTCCTGAGTGAAGTAATAGGACGTTGAACTCGGATTATGTGAAGGGGGGAAGTTAAAGAAAGGCTCTCTGCTTACCTATCCTCAGACAACCCACCAAATAGGTGGGAGCCTGGGATGCAGGGGACAGGGCAGAGCCAGTATGACTCCATCACCACCTTCTGGTGCAAGCTGGGCCTCAGGATGCCCAGAAACATCATTTGGCCACTACTGGTGGCTATTCCTCTGGTCAGCTTACAGCGATTAGTTCACCCTACCCTCTGCCTTCTTGTTAAATATCCTAATAACCCCACTGATACATACTTACCTAAAGTAAATAATTTTTATTTTCTTTTATTTTTTGCATTTCCACTGCTTAATTATTATCAATGTGTCTTTCGTTGCCTGTCTGTATTGATAATTTAGGGATAGCACCTCAGCTCTGGGAAGGTGGGCTGTTAATTTACATAGGTGCAGTGCTGAGGAGCAGCCCTCCTTAGCAGGTTTTTAATAACGCTTGTTAAGTGCGTCCTTTACAATTCTCAAAAGGGTAAGAAAACACAGAGCTACAGAACTAGCTTCTCCTTCTGAGGAAGTGATGAAAACAGAACACTGCTGTTGTCACTGTCTCAGCAGACACCTGAGGGCAGCCCCTGCACAGGGCCCTGTTGGCACGGCGGGAGTAGGGATACAAAGATGGGTGAAACTCAGGACTTTCACGGCTGAGTTATCAGTATGAAAAACTACATGTTTCTGAGAAGCATTTGAATCTTACTGATCTTGAGAAGAATTTTGCTTGTGATGGCCATCTGCAATATCAACATTTATAAGTTTCTAAATTACAGATTTAAGCCAAAAGAGTTCTAATATTCTTAGAGAAGATGGCTCTTGGCTGACGTAGTGAGGACGGCATGGTGGGCCTGTGGGAAGCTACCAGGCAGACACTGGGGAGCAGTGACAGAGAGAGAGACTCTCGACAGATGCTGCTGCTGCTTAGTGACAGAGGCAAGAATTCCCACTGTGAAAACAATCTTCACATTCAGAAATAGAAACCTAGCCAATAATAGTGAGGGAAGAAGACGTGGATTTTTTTTTTTTCTCTCAGAAACTAGTTCTATTTCGCTGTATGATTCTAGTATCTTCCAAACACTAGGCCAGCCCATTTTCATCATAAATTTTTATATTTTAAAGCCATATATGGTTGTCTATTTTTTTTAAATTATTTTAAAGTTACCTGTTCAACAAAATAATTATATTTTGTCTATTAGTTCCATATATTAGCTTCATTTAAACTCAGTAGCATTATTATAGCCTCAGATATAGCCTGGAATATAGCCTGGAATATCCTTTAACAACTGTTAAAGAGATGGAGGAAAGGAACCAGGGTTCCTTGACTCAAAACCATGTTGCCAAAATAAGAGTTAACAGTTAATTCTGGCCAAAGAAATTGAAATCTTTGTAAGTTTTAATAAAGTTCACTTGAAAGCCGACACTAACTAGGTAAATATGTGTGATATTATTTAGCAGTAATATACATATATATAGCATGTTTAAAGGCATTGAGGTTTGAAGGGTGTGAGAATATTACACAAATCCACTCAAAAGCACAGGAAAATGGATTAAAGCTTGAGGGTAAATGCCCTCCAGAAAGCAGCGAATGGGCGAGTCTCACAGTCCTGGCTGGGTCAGGTGTGGGTGCTCTTTTGATGACAGGATGGCCTTTGAGCCTTGGTTTTCCTGTGCCAAAGAACCTACAATTAGGTTTCTCTTACTCCATGACCCTGGGTTTCTGTTCCTAGGGAAAAGCTATGGGTTATTTTTCTTCAGGAATGTTAACCAAGAAGAAAACACACTCAAACTCCTTTGTGGGGATGAACTTGAAAACCAAGGAAGTAACCAGCTTGTCCAACAGCTGAGAAAGAACAAACGCAGAATCCATAGTCAGGAGACGACTACAAGAGTTCAGTTCAATTCTGGTCTAAAGGGAATGAATGACACAGACAGCCTGAACAAAGTACAAGGCTAGGCCACCAGTCCATGCTGGGACTGCACGAACCACTTAACCTTTTGGTTTACAGCTATAATGTTACAGTTTTAAGACAGGTATGGCCACGCAAAAGTATATTACTGGGTTTTGATGTAAAAAAAAAAAGTATTTTAAAAAGTTATCATTTCTTCCTACGTCATCTCTTGAAAATCCGAACACCTCAGATTTTTTGGTTTCACATAATTTTCAAATTATTACTTCACAATGCTTTATAATCTACAATCTTAAAGGTTTGTTTTGAAGAGCTTTAAGCTTGATGACATAAAATGAAATGTAATGCTGACAGACTGAATATTATGTGTTATAAAAATTAATAAATGGGTTCAGATTTTCCAAGATGACATAAACGAATTAAGAACATCAGCAACAATTACACTGGAATGTAGTGAGGAAAAATTTTCACTTCTCTCAAGTTCTCTGCTTCCCATCACAGATAACGACTTCGACGAAAACCCAGCAGCCATACAAATACATGAAACATGATATATACAACAAAAGACATGAAAAAGAGACTTTTGCTTTGAAAGAAATAGGGACCGAGTTAGAAACACCCCATCATCTCCCCTTCTGATTGAAACGAATGCTATTTACTCTTGCCAAACATAAAGCAGATGACTTTTCAAACATTTTGGTTGGGAATTTTCTACCAATCTGAATGATACGAATCTAAACTACAGCATATGCCACATGGCTAAAAAATTTTAGAAGCAAAAATAAGTTAAAAATACTCATACAACAGAACATTCTGACCTTAAATGCTGATAAACTTAAAAACTAGTTTTTCAACTAAAAAATTAACTTTGTGGTCCCAAAAAGCTTCCCTATCACAAGCACAACCAGTGCAAAAAAAAAATTTTTTGTACTGAAAACGGAAACCAAAAGCAAACCAAACATCTTTCAAGTAGTGACGAAAAGAGATATATTTATACATTCTAATTTATTTTGAATTCCTCAAATTAGGTTTAGTGGGATATTACCTAGAAAATTCCCTATAACCCACTTCCATCAAGTCAATTTCGACTCACAGCAACCCTACAGGACAGAGTAGAACTACCCTACCCCATAGGGATCCCAAGGCCGTAATCTTTACAGGAGCAGACTGCCACGTCTTCCCCCGTGGAGTAGCTGGTGGGTTCCAACTGCTGACCTTTTTGGTTAGCAGCCAAGCACTTAACTGCAGCACCACCAGGGCTCCCCAAAGATTCCCTATAACACAGGTCTATTTGAGACCTCAAAGAGCTCCGGTGGTGCAGTGGGTAAGTGCTCAGGTGCTAACCAAAAGGTCAGCAGTTCAAACCCAGTAGCCACTCTGTGGGAGGAAGATGTGGTAGTCTGCTTCTGTAGAGATTATAGCCTCGGAAACCCTATGGGGCAGTTCTACTCTGTCCTGCAGGGTTGCTGTGAGTCGGAATGAACTCAGCAGCTATGAGTTTGGTGTTTTGCTTTATTTGGGAACTCAGTCAAGAGGCCACCTTATCAACACCACTAGAAGACCTCAACAGAAATGTCTTGTGACACAATATCATACCACCTTAAGAACAAACTACGGATATCTGATCATTTTTTTTTCCAACTAATTTATATCTAAACAAAAAAACCCAAATCCACTACTGTGGAGTCAATTCTGGCTCATAGCAATCCCATAACATTTGTTTCCAAGGCTATAAATCTTTGCGGAAGCAGACTGCCACGTCTTTCTCCCTCGGAGTGGCTGGTAGGTTTGAATCACCGACCTTTTGGTTAGCAGTCAAGTACTTTAACCACTGCACCACCAGGCCTCCAATTTACATTAAAAAAAAAAAAAACCCATTGCCTTCGAATCAATTCTGACTCATAGTGACCCTATAGGACAGAGTAGAACTGCCCCATAGGGTTTCTAAGAGCGGCTGGTGGATTCGAACTGCTGACCTTTTGGTTTGCAGCTACAGCTCTATAACACTGCGCCATCAGGGCTCCAATTTACATAGTACCTATTAAAATATTCAGCCTTTACAAACAACATGCTCTGCTCAAAACCTTCAGGGGCCTGTAGTCTGGGTGTGTCACTGACAAGTGGGCATTTCCACCATAATCCCCATGGAGACATGCAAATGCCTCATTACTTTTCATACAGTTCCAGTTGGTGGTTTCTCTTTCTTGGCCTTCTTCCCAAACCATCTTGGCATTAACAAAAGCTTAATTATTTTAAGATAAGATTTTGAGCTGTTAAATCCCATTCCACGTGAGACAGAACAGATATGCCAGGTCTCTTAAATATATCAGTGAAGCCCAGATGGATGAACAGCATCCCTGCGATGCCAAATCCACAGCAGTACAATTTGTGAATGAGTTCTGTGAAGGAGGCTTTTCTTCCTCCGCCAGCATTTCCATCTGGGTAAATCTAGGTGAGGTGAAGTTGCGTAACTTTTAGTCCTTACTGGAATCTAATTACAATGCCATTCTAAACACCACGCGGCTCACTTGTGGTACAGTAATCTGAGGAATGTCCCTAGGTACTGCAAACAGTTAATACACTCAACTCAGCTGCTAACTGAAAGGTTGGAGGTTCAAGTCCACCCAAAGGCACCTTGAAAGAAAGGCTTGGCAATCTACTCCAACACACAATGGTCTGCCATGAGTTGGAGTTGACTCACTGGCAACTGGAAAATATGAGGAATAAAGTGTGTAGAGGGACTCTCTTCATTCAATTTCACTGAGGAAATTTTTGAAGAAATAGTATATTCATAAAGTCCAACAATTTAAAAAGTACAACTGTTACACAGTGAATTATCTTTCCTTTTCACATCCTTCAGCCTTTCTGTTCCCTTCCCATCAGGCAACCACTACTATTCCTTCTTAGGTATTCTTCCAGAGATAGTTTATGCAACCACCAGCAGACAGGAGGCCATTCTCTCTGCCCCACTTTTTAAAACAGGTACGAGCCAATAATATATGCTGTTCACCTTACTTTTTGAAACATTATGTTTTACTTATATATGTGTATAAGATCTCCTTATGTATAGTATGTATGAAGATACAGACACACATGTCAACGTATACGCTTCTTTATTTTTAATGGTAGCATAATGTCCCACGGTACGGATGTATCATAATGTGTTTAGCCAATGAATTTAGTCTACTGTTGAGCATTTAGGTTGTTGCCAACATTACACAGAAAACCTGGTGCATCTGTCATTCCCCCAAGGATGTGAACCTATCTGTAGAACAGACTCCTAGAAAAGGAACTGCTGGCTCAGAAGGTATGTGCATTTGTAATTCTGACATTTACTGCCTTTCCTAGGCGTGGATTTGGATTTGATTTATATCCTTCCCAACAATGTGAGAGTATCTGCCAATCCATCAGGACCTGCGTGTGATCAGACTTGGGGGTGTCTGACACAAATGTTTGGATCTGATGCGTGAAGAATGGTATCTCCTTGAATCACCTCACTGGCTTAACTTCCAGAGCATTGCAGCATTCTTCCACCTGTCTGGTCCCTGCCGTCTTTGCTTGCTCCTCCCCATTTCCTTAGCATCTACATATCAGAGGGCCAGGACGCCACCTTCTCCATCCAGTCCCTTGTTAGGTGATCTCAGATGATTATCCCTCTTCACAGGGTAACTCCTTTCCAGACAATCAATCACATGGCGTGTTTCCCCACCTCCAGTCCTGTCTGGGCACAAACATCACTGCTTCCCTGAGGCCTTCCCTGAACACTACTAAAACCACCTCCCTCCACCTTCACCCCGGTCCTCCACCCCTGTCTGCTTTCCTGGACACTACTAAAACCACCTCTCTCCATTCTCACCCTGGCACCCCGTCCCTCTCTCTGCTTTACTGTTTCCCAAAACACGAATCACCATCTGACATGATAAATACTTCACATACTTTGTTTTTTTATTTATTTTCTGTCTCCCACAACTAGATTTAAGCTTCATGAAGGCAAGGATTTAGACTATTTTGTTCTGTACCATATTCCCTGTACCTGGAACAGTGATGTTCAAATAGGATGTTCCAAAAATGTTCGTGAAATGAATGTATAAACCTCAGTGTACTTGTTAGTTTGCCTCTTTTATGTACGAAGTTGAACACCTTCACATTTTTTTTCAGAATCTTTTCAATTTCCTGTATTGTGAACTGTCCATCTTTTTTGCAAGGAATATAAACATTGGGTTGGTGGCTTTTTTCTTAATGATATATATATATATATATATATATATATATATATATATATATATATATATATATATATATATATATGATATCAGCCCTTTATTTATGCTATGCATTGCAAATATTTATTCTCAGTCTGTAGTTTTTGCTTTGACTTTGTTTCAGGTAGTTTTTGTCATGCAGAATTGTTTTAATGCAGTCTAACACATCGCTGCTGACGTTTAACTTTATGTTAAAGCTCTTGGGTCTGTGTTGCTTCATTGCCCATGTCACCAGCCTCATTTGCTGCCTCCTTCTTTGGCATGTAACACTCCACGATGCTCACCACTGCTGGTTGCAGGCCTTCTTGCAAGCCTTCTCACTGTCACCCAGACAGAGTTAAGCACTCCTTCTCTGGGCTGTCACTGCTGTGCAACATACACTCACTGTTGTACTCAGTGCCCTGTGCACGAATGATCTGCTCACACACTTCTCTCCAACACCAACCTGAAGCCCTCTGAGGGCAGGGTCTGTATCTCAATCACCTGTGGGTCCTCCAGCTACTAGTCAGACTGACAGTAAGACTCCAATAAATGTCTGCTGAATAAATGAATGAAGAAATAACTGCAGCATTCTATGTTCAACAATTATTTACTGAATGCCAGCTTTCTGCCAGGCTCTGTTCTTGGCATTTGAGATACGTTATCAACAAAATAAAGATCCCTGTCCTCAAAGAGTTTACATTCTAGTTGGGGGAAGACAGACAATAAAAAATGAATGGAAGTAAATCATGTTCTATGTCATAAGGTAACAATTGTTATCGAAAAAAAGATGAAGTAGAGCAGTGGAAGAAGGATAAGGTGTGCCTGGGATGTTTTTAAAAGGTTGAAGTAAAGCATCCAGTTCTGAATTACAGGCTCATAATCATAACCCAGAGTTTTGTGTATTTCTTCCCAACCCTTTCTTCCTTTAAACTCATCTGATCAAGTAGCTCTTCCATTTGAACGACAGCCAATTCTCTCTGTGGGCCTGACTTCCATCCCAAGCTTCGCTATCATTGCTTCAACAACTGATGATTCCCATTTGACCATCCTACTGTGATGTCATACTCAACACATCTTCAAAACCAACTGCTTCCTATCTAACATTTCAAGCAATGTGTTCCATTGCTGAGAGTAGTATTTGAACAAGGAGTGCAAAGGAGAGAGATGAGTCGGTCAGTGAGTCCCCAAGGAGGTCCCTAACTACTCAGTGACCCCATTGCCTTCAACGGTTTCCTGAGGTGTTCAAGACAATGACAGAGCTTGAAATAATGGTTTTATGACCAAACGGTTTTGGGAAAAATTGAGTTAAACTGGAGGGTATTTAGTATGCTACTGTATACTGAGATTCTTCTAAGAGCAATAAGTTGTGCTATGAACACTTGATGATGAAGTCCTTTGCCCGAGGAGAGACCATTTCACGGTTCTATGAGTCAGGGTTTGAGAAATGCTGGTCTAGAAGAATCAAGCCCAAACCCTTTAGCTTTGAATCAAAGAGCTTTGCCATCTGACCCAACTTATATTTCTAACCTAAGCTTCTGATGCTTCCTGAAGCAACTATTTCCCTTCAGCCAGACCAATGCATTTCATGTGCACTGAAAGCACACCTTGATGATGAAGCCTTCGAAGTTTTAGCCCACCTAAAATGCCCCTGAACCTTCTGCTCTATTTATATGAATCCTGAATTCCCTCGAGTCCCCAGCCCAAGGCCCGCTTGCCCCTATCAACAAATCCCTTTAGGATTGCTTCTTTCTTCAAATTTCTTTTGTACCTGTTATCTGTACCACTCACTTGGCTGTGTTTTATAACTTCCAATGGTAGCAGAGACCTTTTATCATTCTTTTTTGCACCTCCAAGAAGTAATTAGTACAGTATCTTGACACTGAACACAGTCCACAAATGCATGACTATTTTTTCCTTTAATATGTTAACATGTGTGATATGTTATTGAAATGGCACTGACCTATAATAAAAGACTACAGGTTAATGAAAGTGGCTGCAAAGTTCTTATTCTTATCAGGTTTATCTCTAAATATTGGCAAAATATTCTTTGACTGCATCTGTTTACTTTTACCCACTATAATCCCTTATATATTTACATTCTTATTGGATTTGTACCGGAAGCCCTGTTGGCACAGTGATTAAAGCACTCGGCTGCTAACCAAAAGGTCAGTGGTTTAAACCCACCAGCTGCTCCATGGGAAAAAGATGTGGTGGTCTGCTTCCACAAAGTTTACAGCCTTGGAAACCCTCTGGGTCAGTTCTACTCTGTCCTATAGGGTCGCTATGACTCGGATTTGGCTCAACAGCAGTGGTTTTTTTTTGGTTTGTAAAATTTGTAGCCCATAGAATCTGAGAGCTGGAAAAACCTTAGAGATCATAATTTAGGCCATTTTCTTAATTTCATACCTGAGGATACCTACTAGGTTATATGCAGATATATTCTTTTGAACCTTCTGGTATTTGTCTGAGAAAGGTGACTTATTTTGCTTGTGGACGTTATGTGAATTGTAGCTCTTCTCAGCTCCAATAGACACGTATAGTAGAGAGAGTAATAAAAAAGCAGCTTTTTCACCTGAGCACCAGGCTTAAAAGCAGCCTGACTTAACGATGATCGTCTTTGACCCCCCTGAGCAGAGCACCTTCTCAGATGACCCTAAGACTTGCTGTTTACATCAAGAAGTGATGCTTCCAGACACTCTGTGGGTTTACAAAGGCAGAAGTCGGGAGGCGGGGGAGAGACGAAGGACAAATGACAAAAAGGCCCAGCTTTGGGGTTTGATCACAGGGCAGACATCCCAAGAAAGTCAAGTGGCTCCCCCATTTCTCTCCCCGTCATCTGTGGCACGGGAGAAGTTTCACCAGTGACAGATGTTATGAAGAACAAACACACTCTTTTAGGAAGATGACTTGGCTGTCAATCAACCACACGATGAAGTGTGAGTCCCAGCGGTCAAGAGCACAGTTCCTTTAAAGTGGCAGAGGAAGGGGCTCAGATAGGAGCAGGAACCCAGGAGGCTGGGCGGGGGGGAGGTGAGGTCTGCTCTGTTCCACCCTCTAAAGAGAGGCTCCCACAACCTGAATGTGCTCTCTGAAATGCAAATTGCTGAGCCTGACCCAAAAGATTCAATATTTTGGGGGCGAGGCAAAGAAATTGCATTTTAAACAAGGACCCCCGCCCCCGGAGATTTTGATCGTACTTGGGAAAAACACCATTGGTTGAAAGCTGATGTGAGAATCTTAAAGCACATGGGGTGGTGGGTACAGGAGGTGAGGGAGGTGTGGTGAGACAGGGGGCTGCTAGGGACCAGTTTCTTATTTCGAAGTTTTTCCCCTGAGTTGCCTTAGTCCTTGATGAGTACTCCCTCTCTCTACCCTCCCTAATCAGAGATGGAGGTTCCTTTGGGGGAAATTAAGGGGACAGAAAGAGGCCACTGAGGGCCTTGCTTCTTCTTGGCTTCCCATGGCTTCACTAACTGTTAGTTAATTAATTAGTATGTGGCTAGGAAAGGTGCTGGCGATTCAATACCCAGTCTTTAAGAGGGAAGATGCCCAGGCCTCCAAAGGAGCTGTGCATGTCTGAGGACGAGTTCCCTGTGTCTAACCTTTGAAGAGATTCATTCTCATCTTCTAAGCTAGGCATTAACTTCCCCCTCAAAAGTCACGCCCATGGGCTGCTATCGATGGACCCTTGGACCACTGTAGGGGATTATCTGTTTAGTCTTTTAATCTTTCTATGTAATTCTCATTTCAATCCATTTCGAAACTGCTGCTTAGGCAACTGATCTCAGGTCACTGCATTTTAGAACTCACAGGGCCTCCAGGAACCATCTGAAAGGAGGAATGTGGGGCAGAGAGGGGTCAAGTGACTAATCTAAAGTCACACAGCAAGACATGGTACAGTGGGCACAAGGATGTGGGTCTCTGGATCCCTTTTACCTCTGTAAAACCTAAGAGCTGAGAAACATTCCAACGTAAACAAAACCAAAAGTCATAAGGCTTCCAGGTTCCTTTTTCCAAGAGTTTTTAAAAAGAACACATGTGAAGTGCTTTCAGAATGAACCTTACAGATGACTTTCCGTTTACTGAATTGGGTGAGATAATGATGTGAGTGAACCAAGTGACGATGGTGACAAGTTAGTTATCTGGGAGCCTCAGCTCCTAAGAACACGCTAAGATCTGAGTAGTTTGCAAAAAAAAAAAAAAATTACTAACAAGTCTCTGAGCCATTAAATCCAGGTCATGTAGGTCAGGCCTGGGTTTCTGCTCGTTCTCCCCTCATGGGGGTGGATGGGCTTTTAGGTAAGACAAATCTACCAGGCTTGGTCGCTGGGGAAATGCCAACTGCTCAGCGGACTAGAAGAAGCAAATTAGAAAGGAAAAAAAGTGTGGTGTACAAAAGTCAGGAAGACAGTACAAATTAGCAGTAGGAAGTGACAGCTGAGTGAAAGGAGATGGGATAAAAGCATAAATACAGGGGACAGGGTCTGCACAGGCTGGCTATTAAGCGTATGGGTTAAGGGTCCTCCACCACCTGAGGGCTCCTCAGGGAATCCTGCATTAAACTGCATCGTAATAATGGACAGCACTCAAAATGACCCAGGGCCATTATGAGAAAAGTTCAAATTAGTTTTAGCAAAGCAGATTTTAGAAAGCAGCAACGTATACTATCCATTATAGAAGTTTTTCTCATTAAGCTCATTAAAACGAAGGGTAATTATAAAAAAAAAAAAAATTTTATCTTTCATTATTTCGAAAATTACCTCAATTCCCACTTTATTCTTCTCTGTAATGATGCAACGTTGGGCGTACATGAAAATCCCTTAGAGTTTTTTTTTTTTTTAAATAAGCTTCTACTTAAATAGGGCTGGGTGGGCGGGGTTTCCTTTCATTTAGAGCTTGATTCCTCCCTCCTTCTAACAGTCATTCTGAAAGGGCATGGGGCCAGTTCTCCTGCCAGAAGAGGACCAGGTCTCCGGTCATCATCTCTGCACTGGGTGTCCCCACAGAGCAAGGGAAGCCAGGCAGGGATCTGGCAGAGGTCTTTCTGACCCTTGTTCACCTAACGCTGTCCCCGAGGCCTTGCGAGTATTCTCCAAGAACACCCTCAGTCAGAAGTTCCCTTGGCACCTTCTCTCCCTGGCTCCTTCCTTCCTTTTTTTTTTTTTTTTAAATTTCTATCAGGCTTATAGATGCACACAGTTTAAAGAGCCAAATAAAAACCAAAAAAGGCAAACCTGTTGCTGCCGAGTTGATTCGGGCTCATAGTGACCCTATGGGACACAGTGGAACTGCCCCACAGAGTTTCCAAGGAGCACCTAGTAGATGTGAACTGCCAATCTTTTGGTTAGCAGCCACGGACAGCTCTTCACCACTATGCCACCAGAGTTTCTAGAGAACCAAACAGTTGTTACCAATTTCTCCCTCCCCAGAAGCAGTCACACTCACAGTGTGCAGCTTGGGATTTTTCTATTTTTGGCACAGATGTCCATAATTCTAAGTAACATGATGATGTTAATTAGCATTTTTTTTTTTATTTTCAAGAATTACCTGTTGAATTCCCAATATGTAGGATGGACTTTTTTTTTTTAAAGAACCGAAGTTTATTTGATATACAATTTGCAAACCAGGGTAATGTTCAGACTAGGGAGTCAAAAATGTTCTGAAGAAGAAAACCTCCAGAGACTCTTACACCCTCATTTCATTGACATTGCCATGGAAATGGGCTGGAACAAAACTGATCAAACAATTTGCGGTCAGGAAGGATTTCATACAGCATTATCTTGGAGAACAATTAAATTCAGCATAAAACATAGCTCTAATCCAACCTTTGGTGTCTCTTTCTCAGAGCAGACTGCACATAGATAATCTTCAAAAGGGTATAATGCCTAAGGCAAAACGGTTTTTATGAGTTTATCTACACCATTGTTTGACTCAAAGGCGACTTTTTTTTTACTGAACTTCAGATTTTTTTTTTTTTTTAGATGAAGGTTTACAGAACTAGCTTCTCATTAAACAGTTAGTACACATATTGTTTTATGACATTGGTTAACAACCCCATGGCATGTCAACATTTTCCCTCTTCGACCTTGGGTTAGCTATTACCAGCTTTCCTGTCCCCGAAGGATGAAAATTTTGCCATTTGTATCCTCCTGTCATGGACTGAATTGTGTCTCCCCAAAATATCTGTCAACTTTTGGCTAGGTCATGATTCCCAGTATTGTCTGACTGTCTACCATTTTGTCATCTGATGTGATTTCCCTATGTGTTGTAAATCCCATCACTAGGATGTAATGAGGTGGATTAGTGGAAGTTATATTCATGAGATCTACAAGATTAGATAGTGTCTTAAGCTAATCTCTTTTGAGATATAAAAGAGAGAAGTGAGCAGAGACAGGGGGACCTCATACTACCAAGAAAGGGGTGCCAGGAGCAGAGCGTATCCTTTGGACCTGAGGTTCCTGTGCAGAGATGCTCCCAGACCAAAGGAAGACCAGTGCATCACAAGGACCTTCCTCCAGAGCTGAGAGAGAGAGAAAGCCTTCCCCCGGAGCTGGCGCCCTGAATTTGGACTTCTAGCCTACTGGATTTGAGAGAATAAACTTCTGTTTGTTAATGCCATCTATCTGTGGTATTTCTGTTATAGCAGCAGTACATAACAAAGGTACCTCCCCACTGCCAGAACACATGTACCTTTCTGGGGTCTAACTGCTTCTTAATCCAGCTCTCAAATGCTTCTTTGCCTTTATCCCTATCTTTATTCCACCTTCCAGAGATACCTGGTTTCACCAAATTCTGAGCCGCCTGTAAGGGGTGGTCTTACAGTCAGACTGCTTGTCCCTTTCCTCCCTGTCAGCTTTGGATTCAGCTTTCCGGAGTGGGCTAAGTCAATTATCACTTGTTCACCTGTTTTCAGTTTCCAAAATTTTGTTGCTCCCGTTTTGTTTGTCCTTATGAAGTTATGCCTTAATTAACAAACCCCTCTGCTATCATCTCGATGAGGTTTCAGGACGGGGTGGAGATTAAATGCATGTATTAATTCACCATCTTTAACAGGAAGTCTGTCATTAATTTCTTTTTTTCCCCTCTAGACGATTTATTTTCCATTTAAAATCACTTGATAAAAACATCCAGTTCACTGAAGCAAACGCAGTTTGTGTTTCCTTCTAGATCACCTTCCTATCTTTTATGAAATTGATCAATGGAATGACTGGAAAGAAAATTACAATTCAAAGATAGGCTATGCTTTTTTGGCCGTTAAAATAAAGAAAGAGGTAGATGTCAGACAGTGGAAAAGATGTTTCCCCTAAAAGAATATAACAAATCTTCTGTGAACTCTTAGAAACTTGTTTTAAAATAAATTTTTATGAACTTTTATGATGCTTCTCCCTCTGTAGTTTGCCATTCAGCTTCCCTGCATGTGTTCCTTACCAACCACCTACTTTGTTATTTCTTGGAAGAACAAACATTTTGTTAGACTGATGAAAATGTACGTGTGGTGTGCGTGTGTGCAGATGTGATTACTAGGTTATACACACTCATTCTCGTATAGCCATGTCATCTGTTACTTCTCCATCTTTCTCATGTGTGTGCGGCCCAGGCCCACTCGTCTTATATCACCCCCGCAGGCCCTGATACTTAAGCAGCCCCCTTTACCAGACACTACCGACCTCTGACTGAACAGACTCTCCCATGTTCTTACCCCGTCCTTAACTCATTCTTTCACTTCCTCACCCCCAAAGCTGGTGTTCTCCTACAGCACTACTTCCTGATCACCTCCCCAATGAAAACCACTCCTCTCTTTCTCAGAATTTCTTTAAATATTGCAACTTTCTGTACTGTCTGAGAGGAAGGGGGGGTCCCTCCCCCTCTCCGAGGCCAACTGTTTCCTCCTCACTTCCTCCATCCTTAATCTCTACAACACCTTTTAATGTCCTCCTCTTCACCTCCTCACTGGATAGTTCGTATTCCTAGGCACATGCTAAGGTTTTCTCATTAAAATTCCCCTTTAACTCTCCAACGCTGTGTGCTACCGCATTCTCTTCTTGAAAGAGTGGGATGTGTAGGCTCTCCTCAAACTGCTTACCAGCTAGTTGTTCTTGGTGTTCTCCCCGACAGCCCCTCTGGGTCACCTGAAGATTAGGGCCTGCAGGTTCCTAGGCTACCTGAGGGTGGCGGTCTTCACTCCTCAGCATTCCTCTCCTGCCCCACTCCCTCTTCCCGTATCAACATTAGCATAGACATTTCCATCTCTTAAAAAATCCATTTCATAGCCCGGAGTCTGAACCTGTCCAGAGCCTGTTCATTTTTGACTGTGTGATTACAAGTGGAGGGGCCGACTCCTTATTTTCGTTTGTTTAATGAAGGTTATCTAATAAGACTATAAATTTGAGTTTAAAATAGTTCTAAAATAATCCTCTTTTGCAGCCCTTTGGTGATCTATATCTTTCATTTTATCGGCACAAGATTATAATTCTGCAAGCAGAATAACAACTACTTATCAAAAGTATAATCTTACTCAAATGTCTTTGGAGCTCAATAAAAATTAGCAATTCCTCATATGACTAATGACTGTATGCCTCTGTGATAACTATAAACATGAGAAAGAAAAGATCAAGGGGCTCTAAAATAAGTCCTCAGGGTAACAGAAGGGCTGTGTAGGCGTTTAGCAGTAACTGTGAAGCTAAAAGATAATCTTTAATATGCTCCTGAAGATCTTCAACCCAGAGCAACACGAACCATTACACAGTGGTTATTCTTTTTTTTCCTAATAAAAGCCTCTAATAGATCTTTTCAGCTTTTAAAAACAAGCTATATTTTAAACACACATTCCTTATTGAAACCAAACGGGACAATATAAAGCCATGTTATGCTAGAAGTGATCAGATTTCACAAACCAGTGACGTTGCAAAGAACTGTCAATAACTCAAATGGCTGAATTTTTTTTTTCTGACAAATGTAGTTTCAAATTTTAGTAGTTCACAATTCTTGTAGTGATACATGCGTTTAATAGAACTGAATACTTAAGAAAAGTCAAATCACATTTAGTCAGTATCTGGGTGACAATTCTGCATAGGCTATTGGAGAAGATGTCATGGGTAAAAGAAAGGAATTCAAAATACAACCTTGATGCCATCGGAGTTTATTTTCTGGTCTGGAAGATGAAGTGCATTAATAAAACACATAATTACTAAAGGAGCTCTATCAACTGAAGCAAATGAACGGACTGAAGGGCTTAATAGAATGGCTGGGTAAAATGAATCCTGGAATCACAAGAGTGTTGAGACAGAAGAGTGTTGAGACAAATTTAAAAAGAAAAAAAGAAATACAGATTGGCAGAGAGATAGGCTGGGAAAATCTGATGAAATACAAACTCGCAGGGAATGTGAAGGGCAGCCCAAAGGTGAGGTCACATGGCCTACTCTCACTGGGTCTTCTTTTCCTGCCTTATTGCTCCCAGAAGCATTAGGCTTAGGCATCTTCCTCAACTACTGCCAACAGCCTCCTGATAGCTCCTTTGGTAGGTTCTGACCACCAAAATATTCTGCACAATCAAAGACCTAAATATAAAACCTAAAACTATAAAGACCATGGGAGAAAAAACAGGGACAATGCTAGGGGCCCTAACACATGGCATAAATAGAGTAACAAATATGATTACAAATGCACAAACGGCAAAAGATGAACTAGACAAATGGGACTTCCTAAAAATCAAACACTTATGCTTATCAAAAGGCTTCTCCAAAACAGCAAACAGAGAACCTACAGACTGGGAAAAAATCTTTGGTTATGACAAATCTAACAAGGGTCTAATCTCTAAAATTTAAATAAAATTTCAACGTTTCAACAACAAAAAGACAAACAATCCAATTATAAATGGGCAAAGGATATGAACAGATACTTCACCAAAGAAGACATTCAGGTGGCTAACAAACATAGGAAGAAATAGCCACGACAATTAGCCATTAGAGAGATGCAAATCAAAACGACAATGAGATACGATCTTAAACCGACATAATTGGCACTAATTAAGAAAACAGAAAATAACAAATGTCGGAGAGGTTGTAGGGAGATTGGAATGCTTATACACTGCTGGTGGCAATGTAAAACAGTACAATCACTATGGAAAACAGTATAGCGCTTCCTTAAAAAGGTAGAAATAGAAAGACCCCATATGACCCAGCAATCCCACTCCTAGGTATATATACCCTAAAGAAATAACAGCTGTGATAAAACAGACATATGCATACCCATGTTTACTGCAGCATTAGTTACAATAGCGAGAAGATGGTAACAACCTAAGTGCTCATCAACAGATGAATGGATTAACAAACTGTGGTACATGTACACAATGGAATACGACGCAATGATAAAGAATAATGACTAGTCCATGAAACATCTCACAATGTGGATGAATCTGGGACATTGTGCTGAGTGAAATAAACCAATCACAAAAGGACAAATACTGTATGAGACCACTATTATAAAAAAACAAGAAAAGTTTATACACAGAAAAAAAAATTCTTTGATGGTTACCAGAGATGGGAGAGGGGAGGAAGGGATAATGACAAAATAGATAGAAGACATGTGTTAATACTGATGAAGAGAAAGGCAATACTCAATGCGGGTAAGTCAGCAAAACATGACCTAGGCAAGGGAGGGTGCTGAGAGGAACACCAGGACAATGGGCAACAATGGTAATTACTATAGCGTACACAATCCTGCAACAATGGTATTAACAAACAATAATTTACAAATGGGTACATAGGTAGATAGGTACGCCAAGAGGTGTGGAAGGGTGTAAGGGAACACACCCACCTGCAGATATAGATTTCATGGTGGATATTTCTATGTACGTAACTGTAGGCACTGCTTACATATTAAAATAGACAAGAGCACACAAGGGCCACAGTCAGAGCAACTTTTTAGATGTAACTAAACACCTCGCTAGACAAAGTTCCTAGGCTCGAAGCTGAAGGACCATAGACTCAGGGGATATCAATGTTAATTGGTACAACATAGTTCGTAAGACAAAGGTCTGCAACCTACTTTGGTCAGTAGCATCTGGGGCCTTAAAAGCTTGCCAGTGGGCATCCAAGATACAACTATTGGTCTCCTACCATCCAGAGAAAAGGAGAGTGAAGAAAACCAAAGAGTCAAAAACAATTAGTCCAAATGACTAATGGACCACATGAACCACAGCCTACATAACCCCAAGACCAGAAGAATTAGATGGTGTCCAGCTTCCACTATTGACCGCTCTGACTGGGATTACAACAGAGGGTCCTGGTCAGAGTGGGAAAAAAAACTGTGTAACAAAATTCAAATTCACAAAAAATACCAGACTTACTAGTCTGACAGAGGCTGGAGGAAACCCTGAGACTATGGCCCTTCTGAACTGGAACTGAAACCATCCCCGGAGGCTACCTTTCAGCCAAACCATAGACCAAACCCACTGCCGCTGAGTCAATTCCAAGTCATAGCAACCCTGTAGGACATAGTAGAACTGTACCATAGGGTTTCGATGGAGCAGCTGGTAGATTCAAACTGCTGACATTTTGGTTATCAGCAGAGCTCTTAACCTCTGGACCATCAGGGCTCCAAACCATAGAGAGGCCCATAAAATAAACACTAACACTGAAGAGGAAACAGGCTTCTTAGGACAATCAATTATATGAGATCAAAAGAGTGACGTTTGCCCAAAGCCAGAGATGAGAAGGCAGGAAATCAGGACAAAAGGAAATGCGGAACCTAGAAAGAAAATGGGGAGAGTGCTGACGCATTGTGGGGAATGAAACCAATGTCATGGAATACTTTATGTACAAACTATCAAATGGGAAACTAATTTGCTCTGTGAACTCTCACCTAATACACAATAAAAGATTAAAGAACATATTCTGCACACAGCTACTACAGTCATCATCTCAAAGCTCAGTTCCTCTGCTCATGCTACTCCCCACTGCCTTGCAAGCCATGCTCAGGCTCCTGAGTTACACACAGTAAGGATGAATGCCTTTGAAGGAATGAATCTTATGTATGTGCTAACTTTCATTAACTTCTGTTTAATTTTAAGGTTCTAAAAGGCAAAAACCAATCTATGCTACCAAGTCCCTTATGCACAGTAGAAGTTCAGAAGATATTTAGTAAATGGATGAACAAACCAAAAAAACGAAACCCAGTGCTGTCGAGTTGATTCTGACTCAGCGACCCTATGGATGGTTTAATTAATAAATATATAATATTAGCAAAACGTGTGAGCCAGTTGATAGAAGATCTTGCATGGGATGTTAGGAGCTTAGATTAGATGCAAGAGAGTCTAGGGAACTACTGAATGATTTTGTGAAGGGTATAATCAAAATGGTGTCTGAAGCAACTTGTCCGTAGCTGTGGACTGTAGGGAGGTTTAACCCAGAAAGGACTTGAAGTAGGAAGGTCATTTTGCTAGCAATATTTTGTTAATGAGATGAGTAAAACGAGGTGAGGATTTCGGAATTTGTTGATTAGTCAGTAACGTAAACATTCCTTCAATAAACACAAAACAATCACACACAACTTCGTCTTCAATATATTTTAAATGGGTTCATTTCAGAGACAACAAATATTTTTTTCCGAGGCTAAGGAATGGCTACAGTGCCTTGACTTTAAAGAATGGCAACCATAACCAAAAACCTTAGAAATCAAGAACAAATATTCTTAATTATGATTTATAAATATTCCCCATATAAGGATTTTCTAACTTGACGCTCAAACAACTTTTGAAAATTGAAGAGCTCCATTTTGTCTGTTCTTATTACGATACAGAATCCTTGATATTTTTGGTGTTACCACAGCTAAAATTAGTGGGGTGGTTGTTTTACATGAGTAGAATTTTATAATCTAGTATAACATTCGGAGGGTAAATTAATTTATCAACAAGTAAAAAGTGCCAAGAGGTGGTAACTGGGGCCCATTCTCCTTTTTTAAGAAACCATTCTTTCTCTACTATAGCTTTCCCCTCAAGACTCACCTTTTTTACCACGTGCTAGAAAGTCATGGAGAGTGGTACAAGGTTTGGTAACACAGGCAGCACTGAGGAATAGAGTGCAGGGGTTCTTCACCTGGGCTGCATGTGATAACACCTGGGAATTTTAACAACTATTAATTCCCAAGCCTTGTCTCAGACCAGTGTCCATTTATTTTTAAAGCTCTCCCAAGGTGAGTTTGTTAACAAGGATTGAGAACCACTGAATCCGTATTTTCTTTAGGCCACGGCAAATTTTTTAGATCTGATTTTCTTGATAATAATATCAAAAAAGATGAAATGACACTCCTTCAAGTACACAGACAAAACGTTTGATGCTATTAAATTTATTTTAAAGAAAAGAAACACGACTTTGACTTACCTGCCTTCTGACAATGTACGATCTTTTCATACACAGCATCTGCATTTTCAATCAGTGCCTTGAGGGACTGAATCATCTGTAAAGGGAACATCCAGGTACAAGGTTACACCTGACAACTATCCGACACCCTCACGCAGTCGTGCTTGATATTTCCCCCCTAAAAACAGGCTTAGGTCCAAATGGGTACGTATCCTCAGTGAAAACACACGTCCTCATGTAAGGGTTTAAGCAAGGCTGTATTAATATGTTCTGGGTATAGTTACATTAGCACAGCACTGAACTTGAACTTTGGGGCAGTATCAAACTGATCTGGGTTTCTAATCACATTTTCAGTCATTTTATTTTAACAAAACTTGCAACTTTTCATCTTATAGAACGCTCTGATGCCTATGCAGCTCACCCACTGCAGCCAAAATGCTTTTATCTGAAAATCAGTTTAAAACTTCCAATGCAGATCAAAACAACGTGATATATGCCAAAATACTATTTTAATGTATCTCATCAATGATTTTTAAATATTCAAATTTGAGTTCATGTTCCAAATTGCATGCACTGGTTTTAAGAGTGCAAGCTTGAGTAAGGGAAAGGATCAGGGCGCAGCTGATCAGTCATCTTACTCTTTAAACAGTTATGAAAATACCTGCCTACAGTCATCTTTTTGGCTCTAAAATCTAAAATCACTATGAAAAAATGAGATAGCCAGATCCAGCTCTCCTGGCTCAAATGGGTATGATTATGATGCTTGCTTTCAGTGTAATTTTAATTTTCTGTAATTAAATGTCCAAAAATTCTACATTATAATATTACTTAATTTACAAGATCATCCTATTTTAAGTAAAAAACACCCATCCATCATTCTCCATCCTTTTAAATTCTGCTTTGTTTTCCTTGATAGCATTTATCACTAACTGCCATATTAATTATTTAATAACAATTATTAAGTATATGTAGGTAGCATTATTTGACAACTCCAAGAATATGATATTTTGATTAATTACACTTAGTAAAGTGAAAGCAGAGTCAACATGCCTTTTAGCAAGTGCACTAGAGTCTTAAAGTTAGTCAAACAGCATTTATCAACTTCCACTGTTCCAAAAAAAACTAGTAAACGTCGGGAGGTTAGAAGGCCAAAGCAGGTGTTCATTTGTCTTCATTCATTATTCATGGAGGGTCTACAGCCTGCCACTGGGTAGGAACAGGTGTACAGTGGCCTGTGGGGTACAGCCCCTATCTTCATGAAGTCCACAGGCCAGTGGTGGAGTCTGCACTTTGGAATTCAGTATTTCCACACTTTTTCTTCTTCAAGATCTGAGTCATTCCTGTAAATTAAAATATTCTACTTTACAGCTTGACATATTGAATAGGCAGTGATAAAAATGGTTAAGAACTTGATTATACCAATATAAAGTCATTTGTACCATTACATAATTTGCATACTGAAAAGGTTCATACCGTCATCAGTAACCTTTTTCAGTTTTGATGTCAAGCCAGAAGAGAGATAAGAATAAGCAAGAACTTCTTCAAGCAAGGATAGTGGGTGTCACAGCCCAATATCAAACAACTGGCCAACTGTGCCTCTATACAGACAGGAAAAAGAAAGAAAGAAACAAACAACAATCAAAAAAAACCCAAAAAAATCCAAGCAATGAAATGAACCCAGTCACGACACAAATGCGTAGGACGGGAAGGGTAACTGAAGGAACGTAGGTGAACAAATCTGCAGCATTAAGCACAGACTTATACATACAGTCAGTCTGTAGGGGAAAGGGGGTTAAGACAAGATTAATACTGGGAGTGGGGCAGGGGAAGAGGGCACAGATTTATATGGGTTCTGCTATTCGTTAGCTTTGTCATCTAGGCTACGATCTAGGATAAGGTATTTAACTTTGCCGAGCCACAATTTAATCACAGACACTGCGCCTTGTGTTGCGAGGATTAAAGGGAAGGCTGTTAAGTCACTGTCACAGCAAAGACTCGCAAATAGTAGGTGTCAGCTGACTCCCCATTTGTCCAAAAGGCCTGGCAGGGCATTTTCTGGTAGCCCCACAATTAGTAGGACGAGTATGCTTTCCTTTCATATGTTCACTGGCAATGTTTCAAATACTCAACACTAATTTTAGTTTTACTTGAACAGTCTGATGTGAGGCAGTTCAGAGAAACAATCAACTGATAATTATGTACCTTTCTGCTGTAAAACAGAAGGCTAGGCTTAAGAAATGCAGGTCCATCTTGGGCGTTTGGCTGTGGAAGCTTGTCTGCCTCCTGTGCTCTGTAACACTTGAAGGATCATTGGTTTATTCTTGGGACAATCATTTATTGAGGGATTTCTATGCGAAGGACTCTAAGCTAAGTGTGGAGGACAAATACAGAATATTGTTGACCATGAAGTGTGGCAGGAAAAGAAGACAGATGAACAAACAAATTTATCACAACAAAATGGGGCTACTGTAGCCTGCATGCTTTGGGTATGATAAAGTTAAATACTCCTAAGCTATGGCCATTGGGTAGGATATTGAACAACAGGGCATTGGTGTCCATGTTGACACCCAAAGAGGGAAGGTCTGTGGCTCAGACTTCAGTACAGGTGTTCTTCTCCCAATAATCTAAGTGAATCCACCCCCCTTTACTTATTAGTAGTATATGGAATACGAAGGGGCAAGTGGCTAAAATGCCAGGGTGGATAACACAAACATAGTGAGACGCCATTTCTCTCTGGTTCAGATGTAAACAGCAGCAGCCATTTTGCAGTCGATATTAGAAGAGCATTCCAGAGGGAACCAGACTACGAGAAGGCAGACACACAGTAAACCATCAGCAGAACTTAGACAAGGCAGGAAGAAAACCCCTCCAGACCCAAGCAGAGAGGATTCACTTTGCCCACCTGCTATTAAATGTTTTCACTGGGGGGAGAAACTACCAGTGGAGATATTTTTATAGTTGAGGTACATATTTCTAATTAAGGTACATATTTATAATGAGGAAACCCTGGTGACGTGGTGGTTAAGTGCTACGGCTGCTAGACAAGAGGCTGGCAGTTCAAATCCGCCAGGGGCTCCTCGGAAACTCCATGGGACAGCTTTACTCTGTCCTATAGGGTCACTATGAGTTGAAATAGACTCGACGGCAGTGGGTTTGGTGGGTATTTATAATGAAATTAATGTGTGGTAGTTTATAGTTCTTGTCCAAAGCGTGAGTTAATTCTCAACTCTTGAGCAGGTGTGTAAGTCCTCCTTGAATGGAAGAGTCCCTCGGGGTATCACTAAAGACACTCTCTGCACTGTTGGCTCCTAGAAGAACGCTAGGGGAAGAGTCCATCAGGCTGAGGGCAGGGCAGGCGCTGGGCCCTCCTTCCTGCCTTGCCCAGCTGGCTGACTGCTTGCTGTCATTTGGCCGACAAGTATGTCTGAATGCATGACACATGCCACTGAGGATACAACAGGGGACAACACAGTGGCATTGAATGAGCTAGTAGAGACCAATTTCTGTCTAGTGGAGACTGATATCTGTCTGGGTGTGTTAATTTACAATAAACTGTGCTTATAGTACACATGTTGGTTGAATGAATGAGGGTGAAAGTAATTCAATGCTTCCTCTGCACCAGGTATGAACTCTGTGCATATTTAATGCTCACATTATCCATGTGAGGGAGGTATTTATGGTGTTAGTCTTACAGATATGAACACCACTGACGACCTGAGAATTAACCAACCTTCCCAAGGTCATCTGGTAACAAGCAGAAAAACTGCAGTTAATAACTAATGAAGCTGGTATTCCGTTTGACCCCAAAGCCCCACTCTTTCCACGATACCACACTAGATCTTGACGCATGTGTAGCAATTGCACAGGCAAAAAAAGAGAAGAAGGGACATCCCATGTACACAAGCAGAAGGGAATATACTTACCCCTGATAGGAACCACACACACTACAGTGGTATCATCTCAAATACCAACAGTGACCCCCAATTTTTTTTTAAATAGCATTTCTATACAGTGCTTTGGGAAAATATATATTTTTTTAATGATGACAATCAACAATTTACTTGGCTCTATTTAAAAATTCATTGTCATAAAAGAAAAATCATTTATATTTTAATGACAAACTACTAGAATAAGCAACTTGGACTAGACAAAGGTCGAAGTGTGGTGTGTAGCATTAAAAGATGAGCCAAAAGGAAAAAGTGTTTTATTTTACTTTGTTTTCTCTGTGTATATTACATCAATATGCCAATTTAATGCAAGGCTAGGGAGAGTGGTTGATTTTATATGTATTTTTTATTTGTATTAATGCGAATACATTAATTTCACCAATGTCCTTTAAATGCCTGGGTGTAAGTTCTTGGCACAGCCAATTAGCCATCCTCCTGCCAGCCCTAGTAACCCACCACAGGGCCGCTCATCCTGTTTACGCAGTACAAGATGCTTTTATATAGTTGTTGCTAATGGATGTTATATTAGTGTCCAGTTACAGTACTTCCTAAATTTCTGGGCCCCATCCAGGAAAATCTATTTAACACAGCCTAGAAACTCATTTCACAAATTTCATCAACTCTAATATAAGGTTTTAATTCAGGACTCAAGCAGATGAAACGTAGTAAGTTTCAACTAAAGGCAAAGTAACCATTAAATTTTACACTTTATTAAGCTGGAAGGAAACCAGAATGCCTTTCGTAAGAATTCTATGTTTTGAAAGTAACTTCCCATGTCAGTGCAGGGCCAACTTCTGTTTATGGATATGCTTATGAAAAGGAATATTACTATAGGCTGCTTCTTTGCTTTCTGTTTTGAAATTTGTATATCAACTAGGATAATACTATTTTGGAAATAGCCAATTCTGTGGTTTTATGTAAGGATCATATGTCTGATTTTGGACAATTCACTGAACTTTCTTTTATCCCAGGAACTACGGAAAGACAGAGCAGGGCTCCATGCTGATTTGTCATGGACACAAGAAGGAGGAAGAGCCGAAGATGATGTAGGGGGCAGACTGGCTGGGAGAAAACAATGGTAACACTCTACAGTTGTAAAGGGCTTCAAAGTTTACAAAGAGCCTTTACATGTCAACTCACTTAGGATGTGGAATTTCCCGTTAGTTGAGTTGAGTTGGTTCCATCCATCAGGGCAATCTTGTGAAAATTTGCAGCAGCCACCAGAATTTGTGTGAAAGCTTGGTTCTGGCACTGAAAATTGGGAATTTTTGGCACAGAGGTAGTAGCTGAGATGAAAAATATATCAACAGCTCTGAGGGAGAAATTTTTTGTCTTGCAAACATTTTTTTTTAAATTGTACTTTAGATAAAGGTTTACAGAACAAACCAGCTTCTCATTAAGCAATTAGTACACATATTGTTTTGCAACATTGGTTACCAACCCCACAACATGTCAACCCTCTCTCTGAGGGAGAAATGTTAACGATAAATGAGATTAAAACATCCCAGGACTGCTCCAGAATCACTCAAATAAATAAGCAGAGGAAGACCAACAAGTGAAAGAAATAGAGGAGTGGTCAGAGGGGAAGGAATCGAACAAGGATAATAAACATTTACAGGTGTGGGAGGTGAGAGTTCCTAGAAGGAGGGTGTGTCTACAGTATTGGAAGTTCTTGATTTGGTCATCTCGTGATCTTGGGTTGTTGTGGAGAATATATGTGCAGGTATAGTCAGTTCCTGTAACGTGACAAATGCACTCCTAAAAAAACCACTGCACTACGCAAAATTGTGCATTAAAAACCACAGGGCTTATGGGAAAAATGAGGTTAGGAATACAACATTCAAAAACTTCACAGTGACACTTGAAAAAAAGACAGAACACTAATAAAAGAGAAAAGTTTTACACATGTTAAATGGTTAAGAAACAAAAATAAAAATACTACATGCAATATGGCACTTTACCTTAAAAAAAAAAAACCTTAAGTTTGCTTGTGGAAGCGGGTGTCGAAAGGGTTGCAGCTTGTGTGTTATTGTGCAGTGGTGGAAGGGATGTTAACTGAAATCTGATGGGAGGGTGTACCATCAGATATGCATGGGTGTGGTTCCTAACACAGACAGTGAACCAAAGTAGACGGCAGATGTTTGAGGTATGGGCATGTGTATGTTCAGTTCACCCAGGCAGTTTTTTGTGTTCACCTAGTGTTTCTGGTGGACAAAACTGTGCATAAGCGAATGTGAAATTCGTGTTATGCCTAAGCTGTACCCTAATATATCAGTTGTGTTTGGACAGATTTACATTTTATAAACAAGTATTAGAGCAGAATGGACTGTAAAAGGGGAAGTATTTTAAAATATTTTCTGAAAAATTTTAACAAGTTCTTCTATTCAATGTTATTTTGAAGCGTAACAGGTTAAATCCTCAAAACTATTAAACCCAAAAGTATGGTTCTGGCATCATATAAGTTTGGTCCAACTTTGTATTCAACTTTTTTTAATCATCATTTCTTGCCAGAGTATAGATGCCAAATGCTATATATATATATGGAGTGAGTTACTTGAGTTACCAGTGACCTAGGGTCCACGTTCAGGAAGTCAAGAATCCTCTAACTTCTCGGTATGCTCTAACTTTTTGTAAAGCTCATTTCAGAGTTAGGGTAGTATCTAAGGGGGGAATGTAACTTTGATCTAAACACTGGTATAATCTGAATCTCTCATCACGAAAATTCAGACTGAATCCCCTAAAGAAGCATTTCATCTCATCTGCAAGTTATCTACTTGAATTTTCTTTCACATTACTTTTTTCTTCATTGAAAAAACGCGTCCTCTGCCACAACCAACGTCTCTATCTACCACTTCTCACTCTAAATTCATATATACCCAAGCACTGAGAAGAGGCTGCAGTGCACAAATTAAACTTCGAGTGCAGTTTCTGAAGTGAATTACCATATGATTATATAAGATAAAGGCATTATGCTTATTATATACGGTGTAATATAGAATTCTCCTAGACACACCCAAATGACCATTTGGATGCGGTGTAAAATTCATGAAAATTAAGAGTGTCATGTAGTCACAACAGCCACTTTATTGCCAGGGCTCTGACCTCCTACCTGCTGCTGTGGCATCCGGCGCACACTGGACGTATCAAATGTTTACACTTGTGGGCATTTCTGAGCAGCACTTCCAGTGTTAGCCACTAGAAGTCCTTAGTAATACATATTTCTAAGGCTGGGAGGAGAGGAGAAACGAGCAAAGATAAAACACCACAAAGAGGAAATAGGGAAAAAAAAAAAAAAAGGCACCATGTAGAGGAATCAAAGAAAAACCAAACCAAACCAACCAAACAAACAAACAAAAAAACCAGATAAAAATCACAGAGGCAGAGAGATTAGGGGAATTAAAATGGTGTACGCACCAGGGTGATTTATCTTACCAAAACCCATATTTTCAATCAGATATTTTTGTTTTATGCAGACAACTGAATAAATTAGAAAGCCACAACCAAATTTTATTTAAAAAAGAATTCACTCACATGTCTAGATTAATTGAGATTTAGCATTTACTAGAAATATCTGTATGGTTCCAAACACATTTAAATAGGCTAGGGCTTGAAAAGCTTCATTTTGTAAAATAGTTTGGGAAAATAGGAAAGAGCTCTGGAAAAACCAGGGATTCTAATACTACCAAAAGATTAGTTGTGAAGTCAATGCATAGATTTTAAGTGTTTATCCTACTATAAATTGTTGGCAAATTTTAAACATTTCTAGATAATTTTAGCCAAAATTTGAAGTAATTTAAGTTACTTTTAAGGAAGTAAAAGAATTTTGAAAGTCAAAAAGAATGTTGGCTTTGACCTTGTACTGTTCCTAGTCCTGTACACCACCATCTTCATAGAGAAAACAAAAATTGTTGGAAATCAAGCAAGAAAATAGAACCTAAACTACTGTGAAAAAACTTCATGGTAATCATAAAACTAGGCAGAAGAGCTACATAGTACGTTCCACCAGTTCATGTAATAATTTATCATGCTGTGCTTTTCTATATGGTAAGCATGTCTTTAGTAAGTTCATATGTTTTATGTGGTTAAATTATAACCGTCCTCTGATTTCTCTACTTTATGATAAAACTTACACGACCAGAAGTCTGTTAGAAAAGGGCTTCACAGACTACACATCGACTCATACATGACAACTGTAGGAAGCCGTATGCAATATTCTCACATCCAACAGGCTGCTTTCCCACACGAGATGAATCGTTTTGCACCATGGTTACCTCAAGGGCGTACACACAAACCCCATCCTCTGTGGGGTCTTTGGCCCTGTCAGCTTCTTGACAATAAGAATCACTTTTCTGCTTTTTTTTTTTAAAGCAGAAAAGCAATGTGTTTATATAACATCCTCATAAGCCTCTCAGCCCAGACTGCATGAAATGTAGATACCCTCTATGGTTCCGAGATGAGGAAGGGGTGTGGGTAAGTGGGGAGCTTTAACTTGGAAAAGAACTCTCAGCTGAGCCTGTGGGCAGCTGGGAGCAGTCCAGTGGGGATGCAGTCTACAACCAGGCCTCTTGGCTCTGGTCTCCAGTACATGCCTAGATAGAGAAAGTGAAGGGCCAGGGCCCACAATTCACCCTTCCCTGGGTCATGCAAATTTCACAGATAATGAGTTCAAAGGCTACATCTTAGATGGAGGGGAACATCTCAAAGAACTGATTAGAATGGCTCAAAACCTGGCCTGACTCATTCTTGCAGGAGTAAAGGGGAACCTGAGGTCATTAAACCCAATTATTCACTGAGTAAGCTACTTCTGAAGAGTATGTCAGGAACTTCTGGATGCTACATTAATTCTTTCAAGTAACTGTAACTAAGGACCGTTTAGAGTTCTGACATATTCATTTAAAACTATTATTGCTAAATTAATTAAACTTCAAAGCATAAAATTTGAATTAAACATAGTACCATTTTTATTGCTACCTATTTATATCAAGCCTTTTCTCCAAGGGTTCAAGGTGATTTAAACAAAAAAAAAAATCCCACTGCCATTGAGTAGATTCTGACTCCAAGCACTCTTATAGGACAGAGGAGAACTGCCCCACAGGGTTTCCATGGCTGTAAATCTTTTTGGAGGCAAATTGCCACATCTTTTTCCGGAGGAGCAGCTGATTGGTCTGAAGCGCCGACCTTTTGGTTAACAGGAGAGTGCTCTAACCACTGCACCACCAGGTGGCCCTGATGGCGTAGGTGGTTAAGTCCTACGGCTGCTAACCAAAAGGTCGGCAGTTTGAATCCACCAGGTGCTCCTTGGAAACTACAAGGGGGCAGTTCTACTCTGTCCTATAGGGTTGCTATGAGTTGGAATCGACTCGACGGTAATGGGTTTGGTTTTTTTTTTAATTAACAGAAGGTAATCCAATCATTTTTTTTTTTAATCCAATCATAGTCGAGGTATCATTAGTTTCAGTCAAGTCTGTGATAACTAAGTATATGCGTTAAGAGAGCAAAGCAACTGGAGACTTTCTTGTAATGAAAACCAGTGTTTCTGAGCACAGAGAAGAGTCTACAGTATTCCAGGAATTGCACAGCTAGAAGGAAGAAAAGAATGCACTCAAGCAGCTACCAGAGTATTCACTACATAAAACCACTCTTTCTGGCGTTGACCACATCACTCACGTGTTCCGGTATCTTCCCCTTTCAGAGGAGAGAGGCAACTCAGCTAGCAAGGAGGTGGGACACTTACCTTCTGCTTTTCACTTTGTGATTTTAAACCTGCCCTTGTGAAGTGGAATGACCCTGCTCTCCAGGCAGCAGAGCACGCTGGGTGAGTAACTGCTGCTCTGCAGGTGGCAGTGACATTAAACTACACACACGGGGGTCTGAAAACTTCAACAGCTGCATGTTTCTGGCCTTTGAAAACTAATCATGACTATGATAATGGCTGCCATTGATTAAGGATTTCTTACATTCTGGGAAATTTATATGTATTTTCTCTTTCAGTCTCTCAACCCTTTAGGTGGTGACATTATGTCCACTTTACAGATAAAGAAACGGACTTGCCCACAGTCAGGAGAGTACGCACCAGAGCACGGACTCTCTCCTTATCAGGGCTCATATTTTTTGCTGGCACTAGCACCACCTCCCACCCCCTGCCAATCCAAAAGAAAAATAAAACTAGCAAACAAGAAACCACTCATCTACTTCCTAGGGTGCAGGGAGGCTCCTCTTTCATCTTCCAATTTCGAAACACAATGTCTTTGTGTAAGAACAAATAATCTTGTGCACGTGTTTCCACACTCCCTACCCAACTACCCAGGTGGGCTGCTGGAATTCACCATTGTGCTTGTTACTAACTTATTACTAACACGCCTTTTGCAAAACACCCCAGGGCATATCTTCTTTTAGGCACTCTGCGCAACAGGCCCAGTTTGCCCTGGGAGTCAGTTCACGATGGCAGGTGTGATAAGAACACAGACATGGACTTCCCACAGTGGGGCTGAAATCCTGGATTGTGTGGGAGTCAAGGCTTCCTCTCCAGGAGTGAAGAGGTGTGACACGGCTCACAGGGCTGGTGGGTGTTGGGGGTGAGAGGAGTGCAACAAGAGAGGGAAGGTCACTGCCTGGGGTTCGAGGCCTGCTCTGCTAGGCCCAATGGGAGCCCATACCTGCCCCAGTCGTCTAAAGGCCTCCCTTCTCTCCTCTGCCCCCAGCCCACGCACTAAAATCATTTCACACCAGAGCCTCTTACTATTCCATCATGTAACATATGGATTAATGAACTTGCTTTGGAAAATTGTAAAGCACTACGCACGTGAGGGATATCTCCCACCTCAGGGTAGATTCAGTGAGTCGCGCTGCTCTCCTATCCTGGCCAGGTGAACAACTAGGAGTCCTGACCTCCCCCTTCCTCCTCCTCAACCCTGCACTCCCCAGCCCTCTGAGGAAAGCTTTTTGTGTGCATACAAATCAAAATCAAATTTGGGGGAATGTAGGTACCCTGGGACCAGAGATATTGGGCTAGGAAGGACACATGATAACTGTGTCCTTGAGAGCAAGGACGCTTTCGTCCACTCGCCAGAAATAGAGTTTGACTATCTCTTCTGTGCCAGCATGGTGTCCGTGCTGAGAACACAGTGGTGAACAGGAGACACTTGGTCCCTGCAGTCTTGGAGTTTATATTTGGGAGGGAGGGAGAGAAGCACCTTAACAAAGGAAACTAATGAATGTGTAATTACAAGCTGTGAGGAGGCTTAGAAGGAAATGAACAGTGTAAAGAGCAGCAGGGTGTGGGGATATATGGAGGGGCTTCGGAGCATCTTTCCCACTGCTGCCGGAAGGAGCACTTTCACGGCACTGGTCTCCGCCTCCAGCACACTTTCTAATCCCTTCCCTGCGGAAAAAAAAAAAAAAACCTGCGAGAGGGCTTTAAATAGAGTGTGGTTAGCACAGCCTGCGTTTTATAATTTGAGAGAAAACCCTCCTCCCTGCCTTAGGGAGGGTGACAGGAAACTGGGGGTTTTCAGATGCAGAGCTGCTTGCTAACTCCACCCAATTCCCCTTTCTCTACCCAGCCCTTTACCCCACCTGACCAGAAATGCTTGATTTGGCTGAGAAAAGGAGCAGGACTTACAGTCAACTCGTTACCAAGCAGCACAATCATGATCATGCATGTCACTGAATGTGTGTAAAGTTAGTTACTTTTTTTTTTTTGATTATAACGTGAAACCCTGTGCAGACAATTGGTTGGCTGCCACTGTTTTCTACTGACATAGCATGCTTGTCTTCTGAGCGCTATAAAAAATCAGAGCAAACACTAATCTCCATTGGCTCTCCTCATCTAGTTTCCACCTCTAGCTTCTTCAGGCTTCTGACCACCAAAATGACACAATTAGTACTTTTTTTTTTTTTTTTTTTAAGGCTCACTGCTTTTTCTCTTCAAGGAGAGGAATACTCAGGCAATTATTAACACTCTCCTCCTACTGGGTTAACAATTGCATTTATGTTCTTAGGGATCAAAATTCAAACTGCACTCAGAACATTACTGAGAGAGAGAGAGAGAGGAAGAAAAACATTTAAAGCCATCCTTTAGGCAGCAAAAGTGAATCCAAAACCAGTGTATCAAAATATCCGAAGGACTTTCTCCAATCCTCTTTTTACAGGATTGGCAAACTTTTTCTGTAAAGGGCCAGATAGTAAATAGCTTAGAGATTTGCAGGACGTAAGTTTGTGTCTCAACTGCTCGACTCTGTTGCTGCTGTGTGGAAAGTCACAGATAATATGTGAATAAATGAGGATGGCTGTGCTCCAGGAAAACGTTATGGATCCTGAAATTTAAATTTCACAAGATAATTTTCATCTTCATATTATTATTAAATTTTTTTTCCCAATCATTTAAAAATGTAAAAATCATCCTTAGCTTGCAGGCCATAAAAAACATGTGATGGGCCAGATTTCCCAAATCTTGTTCTAAAATGTTACATGACACACACATTATTTGGTGATCCCATTAAACCCATTTGCCATCAAGTCAATTCCGACTCATTGCGACCCTACAGGACAGAGTAAACTGCCCCTTAGGGTTTCCGAGGCTGTAACCTTTACAGAGGCAGACTGCCATGTCTTTTTCCTGGGGAGCGGCTGGTGGGTTCCAACTGCTGACCTTTCAGTTAGCAGCTGAATGTTTAACCACTGCGCCACCAGGGCTCCTTCTATTTGGTGATACTGGCCTAAAAATATTCATGATAATATAGTTTGATATGCCACATGCACATTTTAGGGAAAAAAAAAACATGAAAAATCAAGTGCAGTTAATATTTTAAAGGAGTAAAAATATTTTATGATATATGTAGACCTAAGAACCATCTGGTTAAAGAGATTCTAACACTGATCAAAAGGAGCCCTGGTGGCGCACTGGTTCAGCGCTTGGCTGCTACCCGAAAAGTTGGCAGTTCAAATTCACCAGCTGCTCTCAGGGAGAAAGATGCACAGTCTGCTTCGATGAAGATTACAGCCCTTGGAAACCTTATGGGGCAGTTCTACTTTGTCCTCTAGGATCATCCTGAGTCAGAATCGACTTGACGGCACACAACAACTACATTGGTCAAAGACTTTCACAGTTTGACAAGAAAGATGGGGCTTAGTTTTAGGAAATCAACTAAAAAGTAGTAAGTACCATCCCAGTTACGTTTAGCTAATCAAGTAGCCATTTCTATTCGCAAAGGTACAATTTTTTTTTTTCCTTTTGGTACCAGGTAAGTGGTTTAAAAGCTAAAATTATTCTGTGTCATACAATAACATAAATGATGGTATAACTTCCTTGCCAGTGTAGGACAGTATAATTATAAAGAAAACTAGAGCAACCAACATTTAAAGGAAAATACTTGAATTTGAGATTTCACAGGAAGATGAAAGAGATGACATATAAAAATCCATAACATTTAGCCCTAAAGACTTGACTAATACTAAATGTGGTAGGAAAGTAAATGTTTTGAACGCCTTAACATATTATTTTTAAGCTAATTGGTAATTAAGCTTGTGGAGTTAAACTTAACTCTCAACACATCATATTGTCCACCCACTGCGTTTACTTCGAGAGTAATTTTCTTAGGGTTCAGCGTTTAAAATGCCCTAATTAAGTTAGAAAAGACTTTAAAACTATTATTAAGTGCTATTTTTACTCCTGATAAATTCGTGTAGTAGTAAAATCAGCTTTCCGGTATTAAATTAAAGGTAGTTATTTTAGTGGGGTGAGTGGTATTCATTATTTCACAACAATCCAAGGAGATATCAGTGAACAGAATACAAAACAGGACCTGTTAAAACAGAATAACAAGTGACAATGTCTACAGTTCCCACTGACAAGAGCAGTAACGTGTACGGGGCAGCTACCATCCAGACCTGGGCTGGTTTGACGGGTTAGGTGAGGGTGAGCCTTCCCACTCGTGTGGAAACGACAACTAAAGAATCCACAGGCAACATTTTCTTATAAACATTAAGTCAAATACAACATATGAACAAAATATGGGCTTTAAAACTTACCAGGTGCCTAAATGTTATTTAAAGGAATACATTTGCTGTGGGAAAAAAAAAAAAAAATCTCTACCTCATTATTCAGAAGGTTTTGGAAAAATATTAAAAAATTTTTTTTCCAGGTCATGACTTAAGGGGCACAACAGAGAAAAAAGGTCAGAGAGTAATACATTTGACAGCCCAAAAAAAGATGCCAGAAGGTGGACCAAGTCTGAAATCTGTAATTTTTCAGGTAAACTGGAGTATTTAATAGCTTCATTTTTATGATGTAAATTCCATCCAAATTGTTCCGCTTCTTATAGAGAGTTATCTTCTAAAATGTAATCGTACAACCAAAGACTGTGTTTCTGAAAGCAGACGAGCTGACCACTGCTTTTACAAACAAATCTGTGTGTCACCAGTAACAATTTTATATAAGTATCTGATGTAACTCACTGGGTTACTTTCAATCTTTCCAGCTCAACCCCAAATAGAACGTGGAACACTGCCGAGTCTCTAAATGGAAAAACATATGTTGCTCTAAAATACAGAAGAACGGGCAGCAATAAATTAAATTAATCCTTGATGAATGAATCTTGCAGTTATAAAGTCAGCAGATGATATCAAGAACATCAAGATTCTTAACAATAAAGTTATATTATCACTGCAACTTACATGCTTCCTAAACTCTAACCTGAATATGGACAATAAGGAGACATGATAAAATATTAAATGACTCATTCTTTTTTTTTTTTTTTCAATTGTGCTTTGGCTAAAAGTTTACAGTGCAAATTAGTTTCTCATTTGAAAATTTATACACAAATTGTTTTGTGACATTGGGTATAATCCCTACATTGTATCAGCACTCTCCCCCTTTCCCTTTCCACCCTGGGTTTCCCATGTCTGTCTGTGGAGTTTTCTGTCCCTTCCTGTCCTCTTAGCTTTGCTTTTGGGCAGGTGTTGCTCATTTGGTCTCTTATACTTGAAGTGCGTTCCTCAGGTGAGTTGTGGTTGTTTTACAGGCCCGTCTAAGTTTTGGCTGAAAGGTAGATTTCAGGAGCGGCTTCAGTTCTTAGTTAGCAGGATGTCCAGCAGCCATAGTCTTGGGGGTTCCTCCAGTCTCTGTCAGGCCAGTAAGACTGGTCTTTTTCTGTGAATTTTCTTCTACATTTTTCTCCAGCTCTGTCTGGGATCCTTTATTGTGATCCCTGTCAAAGCAGTTAGTGGAGGTAGCCCGGCACCATTTAGTTCTTCTGGGCTTAGGCTAGTTGGAGGCTGTGGTTCACATGGTCCATTAGTCCTTTGGACTAATATTTCCCTTGTGTCTTTGGTTTTCTTCATTCTCCTTTGCTCTGGATGGGATGGCACTCGCAAACTTTTAAGACCCCGGACACTACTCACATTTTCTTTATGAACTATGTTATGTCAACTGACCTAGATGTCCCCTGAGACCATGGTTTCCTGTCCTCAGCCCAGTAACTTGTTCCCTCAAGGTGTTTGGATGAGTCTAGGAAGCTTCTATGACTTTGCCTTGGTCAAGCTGTGCTGCTCCCCTATATTGTGTGTTGTATTTCCCTGCACCAAAGTTAATACTTGTTGACTATCTAGTTAGTCATTTCCCCTCCCCATCCCTCCTCTGCCTTGTAACCATTAAAGATTGTTTTATTCTGTGTGTAAATCTTTTCTTGGGGTTTTCTAGCAGTGGTCTCAGGCAATATTTGTCCTTTTGTGATTGACTTATTTCACTCAACATAATGTCCTCCAGATTCATCCACTGTGTGATGTTTTGTAGATTCACCACTGTTCCTTACTGTTGTGTAGTATCCCATTGTGTGTCTGTACCGTAATCTGTTTATCCATTCATCTGTTGATGGTGGTCCACTCTTGTGATTAACATTTGACAAAAGAAAAATATTTTTAAGAGGAAATTTACATATGTGGTTCTTCCTGGTTAATTGTATGCAACACTTTGAAGCCAGCACTGATAAAATAACCACTCAGGCAAAACATCTCTATTTAACTCACTGAGGAACATTCTGAATCCAAAATGGTGCCAGACATGAGGATCAACCACACACACGGGTGGCAAAGGCAGCCGCCTTCCCAAGTGGAATGACGAACCACCGCAAGGCTTCATACCCACAACCATGCCCCTGGTCTGAAACTGCCACCATTAGGGAAAATAAGTTGAACAGTGAAGGTGCATTCATTTCCTGGGGCCTCCAATGGGGTGTGGCCCAGAGACTGCTGGGTGTTTCAAAGTAGAGCCCACCTTTGGGAGGCTCTGAGGTTTCTATCACAGGTCTCTGTAAAGTTATACCATGAAGATGAGTGCACCGATTTCTCTTTTAAAGCAGCCAGCACAGGCTGGTACAGCCACCTCCAGAGTGTTGGGTGGCAGGTCACTGGGAGATGCAGCTCTCCCTCTGGGTCCAACGTCAGAGAGTTTCAGAGGACTCCCAAATGCCAGGGGAGAAGCAGGCTGAATGCATTAATGAGTTATGAATTATATATCCTGGGTCAGCTAATTCTGATTTTTGTGCATCTGAAAGGACTTGGAACTCACAAGCTGCATAAAGACATAAAAAATTACCGTTCACTGCAAGTCAATTAGGTTCTTTGTTCCTTTGATCATCACTTTCCTGTCTGAAAAAGATTTCCACAAAAAGGACAACCACAATCCACAAAACTGGATGTAGACATGATACCATACTGTGGGCACTACAAAAGTAATTAATTACAAACTAATGTCAAACAGATTCCAGACTTTTCAAAACTTTTTTTTTTTTAAAGGGCAGTATGTTATTAACAGTGTTTGATGCATATTTCAAAAGCAAATAAAAATTTTGAATCTGGAAAACTTCAATTACTAGGATGATGTATGCATGGGTTGCATTTCTTTTAAGATGTATTTTTTCCCTTTTTTTTTTTTCTCTTTTGGCAGTTATTGGGCTCAACATAAAAGCTTCATCTAACCCAAACACAATAAAGGGATGCCACTTTTCCAGGATGTTCTAAGAAGACTGTTACCTAACAATACTCGTCAAGGTGACAGAGAGTAATTTGGCTGTATTTCTCGTTTCTCTAAATGATCGTAATATAATCCTTCTTTATTTGGCCTAGTTCTCAAAGTTATCATATCATACTTCTAACTGTACTTTCTGGCTCCCCACTCAAATACCCAAGTCTTTCTCCAGGTGATACTTCAAGAAGATGGTCTTTACCACAATCCAGAAGATGGCCTGCAGTGGGGAGGGAAATCCAACAAGCTAGTTAGCTACAGCAATAACAGAGGCATAATGGGGATGGTGTAAAAAAGTAAAAATTTTTTACACATTTTCCCGTATTTTATAAACTTTGTTGCCCTGGGGACCTTCCATCCATTCAACAATGCACTACAATTTAGGGACACTCACGTTACCAACCCCCCAAATGACATATTTTTCTTCATTGGAGTTGAGTGTGAAGTCTGAACTCAAACTCGCCTTCATAGGCACAAGGCATTGCAGAGCTGAACTAGAATGATAGCCACAAGAATGGAAAGGCAACTTTCTCTGTTCAATGAAAGCTTACTTACTCAAAGTCTAAGAGAGCCTGGGAAGAAAGGCCTGGTGATCTATTTCCAAAAATAGACCACCTATGGAAACGGTTTTGCTCTGACATACATGGTGTTACCACGAGTTGGAATCTGCTCAAGGGCAACTGGTTTACAACAGAGCCAAAAAGTTTACTGAAAAGACTGTGTACGGGTACAGAGCCAGTACGCATCATGACTAACCAAAAGAACTGTATATTATCTACAGAACAAGTACAAAAACTTAATAATGTACAAAGTCTTTTTTTTTTTTTTTTTGTATACTTTAGGGTCCTTGGCAGAGAAAGGAACTTTGCAAACAACTTAAGGAGATGCCTTGAGCCTCTGCAGAAAGAGGAACAAAATATTTCTGGTCAAGAAGAGAAGACAGCAAAAATAAATTCTGAAGAAGTTATTCAAGAGAAAAATTCAATATTCAACGTGGAATTTGATGGGAGCATAGGAAGTAATCTCTCTGCTCTTGCTTGGGAAGAAAAAAGACTATAGTATTTCAATACTCTCAGTTTTATCAAATATGTAGTAGTGTTCTTTTACATAAAACATAGGTGGAGAAACAGTTTCCCAAACTTCTTGGGCTTTCGGTGTCAGATCTATTTTATACATATTTTCTACCAGAGTCAGTGAAATAAAGTGCTTGAAAAATAAGCAAAGTTTCTCTGCCCCTTTCAAATGCAACAGAAAGGCTCTAAAGAGAAAATTAAAACAGTGAGGACCTTGCCATACAAACGGCCCCAAACCATAACAGTCCTCCAGGTAGCTCCGGCTCAAATGAAGCTCATTCAAGAACTACAGTGACGCCAAAGCAGGCTCCCATTTCTCACGTACCAACATGGTGGGACAGCACTCTAAGTTGTTTGTTTTCTAGCTTACTTGGAAATTTTAAGTCAGACTGTTAACGACTGTTAACGTCTGTCGGATAATACCGTGGCTGCTTAATACCATTTATCATTCCTTGTCTGAGGACACCATCTGACAACAAGATAAACTGCACTAAGGCTTTCATCTCTGTCCTCCCAGAAAGCTGACAGCTGCACATCAAATGCGATTGATAGAATGTGTATATGATGGTGTGTCTTTCAAGGCGATTGCTGGTCCACAAAATGTTACTCTTTCTCCAACTGTTCATTGCTTGTTGCTGTTGTCAGCTGCTGTCGAGCTGGCTCCAACTCACAGCAACTTTATGTATCAGAGAATGAAACGCTCCCCAGTCCTGAGCCATCCTCACAATCATTGGTGTATCTGAGCCCATTGTTGCCGCTGTTAGGTCAATCTGTCTCATAGAAGGTTTCCCTCATTTTCAGTGACCCCTACTTTACCAGACATGATGTTCATTGCTCAGTATCTGTTGTGTCCCTGTGTAAATACTTCTAAACGTGTGTTCCTCAATGATTCCTATGGATGTGTGTAAAACTAGGAAACTGGATCAGAAATAAAGACTTACATAATCACCACCACCACAGACACTTCTTGCCTTGAAGCACCATCTTCCAAAATTTTCCTGATGGCCCTGCTTCTAGTTACTCTGTGGCAGCCTGCTATATCTCATCTGCCCACAAATGAGGCTTTTATTACACTGTATCTTTTAAACACTTCTTTTCTCCTTCTACTGGCTTAGCAGTTTTCACTTCTCTGATCTTCACTCCGCAGGTTATGTTACCTCAATCTATCACTTTTTTTTTTAGCTCAGTCTTATCCAAAAGCAAAATATTCTATCCGGCCTTTTTTCTCTAGTCATAAATGTTGGTAAAGTTGACACCTCCAATTAAAAGAAGCTCTTAATGTCAAGTTCTGTGGCAGGAACGTGATAAAAGGGGCCACAAAAGGAGCTGGAATCAATGGTAACCTTATTACAGATTGTTGCTGGCTTGGCCCAGATGGGCAGACTCCATTAATTATGAAAGTGTGATTTCTCTTTTCACTGCATTCATCACTGGCAAGAAAAAACACACGCAACTACACCAACAACGTAAGACAGAATGCTCCTGATGTTGTGTGCCATTTGCCAATATGTTTGTATTTGGAAAAAAAAAATCCCTTCATTTCATGTACTTTATTTAAAGACCCTTGCTTTATTTAAGGAATGTTTAAAGTCATGTGGTAGAGGAGAAAACTCAGAAAGTTACATAAAAACAGGCACAGAGAGCAAATAACATCCGCATAGACAAAGCATCTCGTTCCTCCCTTTGAGCACTTCGAGTATACCTATTCTCCACGGCATACGTGGGCTCTCCAGAGGATGTTTCCTTAATTAAACCTGAAGGTAATTAAAATCAACATTTTTTTGGAGCTGCAAGGAAAAGACATTCAAAACAAATTAATTTCAAATAGAAAGTGTGGACAGAGAGACTGCAATGTTAAGAAAGAATTAATGTGTGATCTCTGAACAAATGGCTGCCTGAGGGTGTGCCGCTGCGTGTACAAATAGCCATGCTGCCGTAACAGAGAGCTGGGCGTCGTTTTCTTTCATTACGTTTTCCTCTTCTATCCTTTTCATTCCCAATGACCTCACCTTCAATTTAATTACAGGGCTGACAAATACTCCACAGTCCAGAAAAATTGTAGCAAAATCAATGAAAAAACTTTTAAAGAGAGCTTTTTTCATGTAATACTATATAAAATATTTAAATTTCCATTTTTTTTTTTTTTTTCCCCTCTATAAAGGATGAATGTTGACTCCTTGGCCTTTACATGTCAGTATGAATCAAATAAAATTTAAAAGAAAATTCAAGTCTAAAACAGATTATTCTGGTCAATCTAAATGAATAGAGAGAGTTACAGACAGCAGAATTATCACTCTCATTTCAAGTTTAAAAAGACGGTGAGTTAGGTCACTTATAATGGTGGGGGGAGGGACGCTACAGTACTGAAATGCCAGCGCAGATCCATTCTTCAGAGTGCTGTGTATTATTAAAGACTATCAAGTTATTCACTGAAAACCAAACCTGCTGCCATCGTGTCAACTCTTTTACTGATTGATTGTGTTTTAGGTGAAAGTTTACAAATCAAGTCAGTCGCTCATACAAAAACTTACACACCTTGCTAGGTACTCCTAGTTGCTCTCCCGCTAATGAGACAGCACACTCCTCCTCTCTACCCTATATTTCCCGTGTCCGTTCAGCCAGCTTCTGTCCCCCTCTGCCTCTGCATCTCCCCTCCGGACAGGAGCTGCCCACATAGTCTCGTCTGTCTACTTGAGCCAAGCAGCTACTTTCTGTCTTATCGTCCAGTCCAATCCCTGTCTGAGGAGCTGGCTTTGGGAATGGTTCCAGTCCTGGGCTAACAGAAGGTCCAGGGACCATGATCTCCAAGGTCCTAGTTTCAGTCAGACCATTAAGTCTGGTCTTTTTCATCGTGTCAACTTTTGACTCATGGTGACCCCATGTGTTTCAGAGTACAACTGCGCTCCCTAGGGTGTTCCATGGCTGTAACCTTGCAGATCGCCAGGCCTTTCCTCCGTGGTACTGCCAGGTAGATTCAAACTGCCAACCTTTCAGTTAGTAGCTGAGTGCAAACTGCAACACCCAGGGGCCATATTTACTCACTTAGGACCTCTTAAACTTGGGTTACATCATCTGTGTTTTTCTCCCATCAGCCTTTAATCACAGGAGAGAACAAGCTCAGTCCTGATATTTTACTGTAAACAGTGGATGGAATCAAGTTCATTTATATAAATTTTATGTGAAATATTTAAACTTTATCTTCTGAAATAATAATATAAAAGATATGTTTACTTATAATCAGATTTCTTTGAGTGGGAATTTGATTTAACTATTGATTACAGTCGTCCTTATTTTATGTTCATCAAATCTGTCTTTTAATTCAGTCAAAATATGCAAAATAAGTTATATTCCACCTTCACGAGGAGCAAGACTCAATAAGGTACCTATGGCTTTAAAGACCAACCCCACATGAATAACTTTAGTGTTTAAAATACCAGAGATTATTACTGAAGACGAGGCTCTGTGGTGCAGTGGTTTAGAGATTGGGCTGCTAACCAAAAGGTCAGCAGTTCAAATCCACCAGCTGCTCCTCTGAAATCCTATGGGGCAGTTCTATTGGTACACTGATCATTCACCTACATACTCTACATGGTTAATTTTCTGATCTGGTTGAGGACAAGAACTGGTCAGAGAGGCTGCCTGGATTCTGACCCTGGTCCTGCCGTTAATTTGTTGTAGCACAGGGTTTCCATTTTCTCATCTGTAAAATAAAAGTGATTTACAGGCGGTCTCTGACTTCTCTTTAACCCTCAACCCTCAAACAGTCCATCTGCTAACTCTGGAAAGAATCTGTCATTGCTCAAAACTATGCAAGGACTCCCCACTACCAATTCAGCTGGATTTCCTAGAATATGTGCTTCCCATTTCTAAGCACTTTTCCCTTGTGAATTCAGGTTGCAGTACCTGTTGCCGGGGAGTGGATTCTGACTCATGGTGATCCCGTGTATGTCAAAGTAGAACGGTGCCTCACAGGGTTTTCAGTGGCTGATTTTCCAGAAGAAGATTGCAAGGACTTCCTTCCCAGGCACCTCTGGGCAGACTCCAACCTCCAACCTTTCAGTCAGCGGCCAAACATGTTACCTGTTTCATTACCCAGGAACTCCCCGGTTTCAATTTGTTTTTAGCTGCTGTTGAGTCGGCCCCCAACTCACGGCGACTCCACTCACAACGGAACAAAATGCTGGCCTAGCCCACTGTGATCCAAAGAGTTTTCGTGGGCTGACTTTTGGAAGTCGATCGTCAGACCTTTCTTCTTAGTCCATCTTAGTCTGAAGGCACACTGAAACCCATTCATCATCACAGCAACACTCAAGCCTCATCGACAGATGGGCGGAGGCTGCATGTGAGGCACTGGACAGGAACTGAACCCGGTCTCCCGCATGGAAGGCAAGACTTCTACCACTGAGCCACCAGGTTGCAATAGCCTCCGTGTCTTTACTAGTTGAAATCTGACTTATTCTTAAACGCCTAGCTCAAAGGCCAATGTTTCCTTTCTCAAGTTTTCCCAATCCCTGAAGCTGAAAATGACCATTCTCTTCACTGAACATCCAAATAAGTTCATTATATATATGAAAATCTGTCTGTCGATGGATTGATTGATCAACTGCTATCTATCTAATTAACTATGGACACACCTCATCTCTTCTACTAAATAGTAAGCTTCCTCAGAGAAGAAAAAGTCTTACCTGACTTTACGTTCCCTCATGGTGCCTAGCACAGTCCCTGGTACATTGCTATTGCACTGTTAGGTGTTGTCAAGTTGATTTTAACTCATACAGACCCCATGTGACTGAATATAACTGCCCTACAGGGTTTTCCAGGCTGTAATCTTTACAGGAGCAGGTCTCCAGGACTTTCCCATGAAGCAATGGGTAGGTTCGAACTGGCAACTCTTCTGCTAGCAGCCAAGTGCTTAATCGTTGTGCCATCAAGGCTCTAGTACTCAAAAACACCTTTTGTTTAATGAGTGAACAGTGTCTTACACATGGTAAAAGCTCATAAAGGATGTGGAATTCATCACTGAAATAGCTGTTGTTGCTGTTAGGTGCCATTGAATCGGTTCTGACTCACAGCGACCCTACGCACAACAGAAGGAAACAGTGCCCAGTTCTACACCATCCTTACAATTGTTGTTATGCTTGAGCCCATTGTTGCAGCCACCGTGTCAATCCACCTCATTGAGGGTTTTCCTCTTTTCTGTTGACCCTGTACTCTGCCAAGCATCATGTCCTTCTCCAGAGACTGATCCCTCCTGATAACATGTCCAAAGTATGTAAGATGCAGTCTCGTCATCCTGGCTTTTAAGGAGCATTCTGGCTGTACTTCTTTCAAGACAGATTAGTTCATTTTTTTTTTTGGCAGTCCATGGTATATTCAATATTCTTTGCCAAAACCGCAATTCAAAAGTGTCAATTCCTCTTTGGTCTTCCTTATTCACTGTCCAGCTTTCACATGGAAATATGATGCGATTGAAAATACCATGGCTTACATCAAGCGCACCTTAGTCTTCAAGGTGATATCTTTGCTTTTCAACACTTTAAAGAGGTCCTTTGCAGCAGATTCACCTGATGCAGTTTGTCTTGATTTCTTGACTGCTGCTTCCACGGCTGTTGATTGTGGATCCAAGTAAAATGAAATCCTTGACAACTTCAATCTTTTCTCCCTTTATCATGATGTTGCTCATTGGTCCAGTTGTGAGGATTTTCGTTTTCTTTATGTTGAGGTACAATCCATACTGAAGGCTGTGGTCTTTGATCTTCATTAGGAAGTGTTTCAAGTCCTCTTCACTTGCAGCAAACAAGGTTGTGTCATCTGCGTAATGCAGGTTGTTAATGAGTCTTCCTCCAATCCTGGTGTCCTGTTCTTCTTCATATAGTCCAGCTTCTCGGATTATTTGTTCAGCATACAGATTCAATAGGTATGGTGAAAAGACACAACCCTGATGCACACCTTTCCTGACTTTAAAGCACTCAGTATTCCCTTTTTCTGTTTGAACAACTGCCTCTTGATCTAGGTACAGGTTCCTCATGAGCAGAATTAAGTGTTCTGGAATTCCCATCCTTCACAGTGTTATCCGTAGTTTGTTATGATCCACACAGTTGAATGCCTTTGCATAGTCAATAAAACACAGGTAAACATCCTTCTGGTATTCTCTGCTTTCAGCCAGGATCCATCTGACATCAGCAATGATATCCCTGGATCCATGTCCTTTTCTGAAACCAGCCTGAATTTCTGGCAGTTCTCTGTCGATATACTGCTGCAACTGTTTTTGAATGATCTTCAGCAAAATTTTGCTTGCATGTGATATTAACAATATAGTTCTATAGTTTCTGCATTGAAATAGTAGGCATTATTTAATTGAGGAGCCCTGATGGCACAATGGTTAAGAGCTTGGCTACTAACCAAAAGGTCCACAGTTTGAATCTACCAGCTCCTCCCTGGAAACCCTATGGGGCAGTTCTACTCTGTCCTATAGGGTACTTTGAGTTGGAATCGACTTGATGGCAATGGGTTTTATTTTTTAATCATGTTGTCACTTATTTTATCTCTCTTGTTGAAATAAACCAATTAGATTTTTACTACATTCTACTTTAGAAGGACCTAACACTGTCATCTTGGCTAAAGCGAATCAATCATTTAAGTAAAGAAACTACAACCCTCTGATTCCATAATCATAATGTATGATAAAATGTATATTATGCAATGAAATATAATGAACACGGAGTGGTGGGAATGTGCCCAACCATGTGGCTTAATAACGGAAGCCACCCTCTATCTGCTGAAAAGAATCGGACAGGAAAGCAGGACTTAAGGGTCACTGTTGTTAAGACAGTCAGAGAAGGCAAGCCGATTGGGGACGTCTTGACCCAGGAGAAGAAACTGAGTCTCTAAGAAATGAAATAGAGTACTTAATGACACTGGGCTCATGGGGACAAGGAAGCCTGGTTTAAAGGCCCAGGCTGGCCCTTAAGGCTTCAGGTACAATATCAGCAGATGCCTCCATCCTAGCTGTCATATCCTGAGTCCAGCACTGCTGACAGCACCTGTTCAGTCCTACTCTCCATACAGGTTCAGGCGCAGGTCCATTTCTAACTGCCCCGCAATCTGCCTGATCTAAGGAGGTATCTGTACTTGGTCTCCTCAACCTCCACTCCTGACTGGCTTTGACTCCCACCTTCTTGATCAGGATCTGGGCTCAAACCTCACCACTTCCAGGACCCAAGGAGGCGCCACAAATAGGGCAAAATCAGTAACTGTTCAGCTGCGAAGAAGTTCTATTTGTTGGTAATCACAGGATCCACGAGGTCAAACTGCGGCCCATGGCTGGGATGACTATACAGTTGTTCACACAGGGGCACTTCTAAGAATTACAGAGGGAATTACTACTAATTATGCTGGGACAATGGGCGTGTCAACAGGGTCTGTCCCAGGGAAGCTAGGATGTGTGGCCACCTTATGGGTGGGTATCTTTTCCTAGCCTCCATACGGGCTTCTACATTGTTCGCATTTCCATGATCATTCTCCTTTTTCATAAAGAGAGTGGGATATTTCTTATGTACTATCTTATTAATAAAAGTTTAGAAACTAAAGAGTAATCGAAGTCCTGATAGTATATATACATATCTGTACGTTTTTAGGAAGTACCACAGTGTTATCCTCACAGCGGGACACGCTTCGGCGGTGTAGAATGGCAATGAGTCAGAGTTGTGGAGAGGAGGGTTTCTCAAACGACCCTTACCTCTCACTTGCAGTCTTCAGATTATAAATGGGAAATGAACACAATGAAATAAGGCAATATTTCTAAGGTTAATTTTGGGTCAAGCTCAATATAACATTACAAAAATAAGGAGCTATATTTAAAGTTACAGGCTGTCCAACACCTTTCGTACATTTTCCATCCATATTTAAATGTATTAGCTTAGCTAGCTTTAATAAAGTAATAGTTACACAGTGAGAAACCACGAAGTCACTAAAAAAGGACTATAAAATATTACAAGAGTTATAATACTGCTGTGGAAATAATCTGAATTTAATTTTAAATACCGTACCACTTCTTTTATCAGGTGGAATTAAAAACAAATCAACAAAGCCAGGGGTAGAATGCAGGACAGCTATTTCAATTACACATTATAAAAAAAGTAATTCCACAAATTGAAAAATGTAAACAAGCTAATTCTGTCTTATTACTTCTATGACAACACAACTATAAAAAAAAAAAATAGTTATGTAAAAATAAGATTTATGCAATAAAGTGTTAACATCTACCAGGAACAGGAAGGGGCAGGGAAGCAAGAGGCACTGAGCTATTCCCATGCCAAATATCGGGGTGGGTGCTACAGAGGTTGTTTGTGCCCATAAGGACATTTACCTTAGTCTCTGAGAACCTAGTCATGGTCACACTCCTGATCTGGATCGGCAGTCAGTACTGAACTAGGTCCTGGGCGTTAACCCTTGCCCAGCTTACCGCATTACTATCTACATGGGCACCCCCACCCCCGATCTCAGGAAGTCTGCTAAAAAGGTTACCATGAACAAATGGCACTACGTAACTGCCACAGAAATCAGATTGTGAAACATCTAAGGGAGTGAATCGTGTCTGATTTTGGTCAGTAAAATAGGGCTGCCCAATGTCTAACAATTTTATTTGGGGCTTCAGTTTCAAAAGCATTTACAGATGTGAGCTATTTCTTTTGGCTTCTAACCACTAAGTTTAAGAGTTGGGAACTAACTAGGTAGTCTGGGTCAGAGCATGGAAAAACTCTTCCTATCTTTCCATTTTTATCCCTTTTTCCTATGATTCCATGTTTTCCCCCAGAGCAATCTAAGTATAAGCGTCCTATGTTGGTCTGCTTCCCAGTCTGCTGCATTTACCAGATGCCAGCAGACTGGATGGCTCCTTGAGGATTGGGCCACTCCTGTTCATCTCTGTGGGCCCTTCCACACACAGCACAGTGCTTCACCCAAGGTTTATCACAAACATTTGACCCTGGGCTTCCTCCTTCCTGCAAGGTGGGTGCCACTCTCTGTGGTTTGCCTTCAGTGTCTGAAGTTCAGTCCCTGTATCTCTCTTACTTTACTGTGAACTCTAAGCTGGAAATAACAGGAAATGATAAGAGTCTGCTACTGAATCAGAACCTAGGAAACAGATCAAATATAACTTCTTAAAGGTAATAAAATGATAAGCTGTTTAAAATATTGCTTTTTTTCATCTTTTACTTCCAGATCCTATTCATCCAAAGGCTGAAGAAGCATTTTCCAGAATGTGCTCTCCAGAACTTTTGGTGTTAGAGATAATCCCCTGTGGTCAACTGAACTGGTGAAACAGGTCACACTATGTCCACCTCCCTCTCAGGAACTCACCAGGCCAGCACATCAAAGGCCCTGAGAAGTCCTACAGTCAAGAATTCTGATTACTTTTTTTTCAAATGAGCATTTCCCAAGATTATTCCGTAGCAGAACCATCTCCCTAGGTCATACTTACTACCATCCTAAGGAACTGAGGCTCCAAAGAACCCACCGTGGGAAATCGGTCTAAGGCGCTTCCCCTCCCTGCCACCCTTGAGGTGCATAAATCTCTTGGTTATGTCTTTCAGACCAATTTATAAAACAGTAAAACATATTTCTGTCAAGGCTTATGATGCCGATCCTGCTTTGTCTTTGACCACGGCTGGCAACATCAGAAGCCCAGTGTTTCGTGAACCTAGCTTGTGCTTTTAGTGTGAAGGAGGTGCGAGGTAAGGCCTCTTAGCCCCTGAGCACCCTGGACAGTGAAGGCTGATGGCTTGTTCCACTTGGGAAGGACATCCAACTTACAACTAGTTCCGACTTTACTCACAAGGAGTTCTGACAGCTTCGACTACGTCTTGAGCTCAAAACGGGTATCGTTCACCCATTAAATTCTCTCATACGGTTATAACAAATCAGAAAGTACAATAAGACCCATCCATAACCCACTGTTGTCAACTCGATTTCGGCTCACAGCGACCCTATAGGACAGAGTAGAACTGCCCCATAGAGCTTCCAAGGAGCACCTGGTGGATCTGAACTGCCAACCTTTTGTTCAGCAGCTGTAGCGCTTAACCACTACACCACCAGGATTAAAGCAGGATGCAATTAAGAAAATGCAAGAAATACCTTAAGTGCAAAAGTGTAATATTCTAGGAGCCCTGAGGACACATCATTACCGTTAGGCTGGTACCAGATCACAGGTGTGTCAGAGCAGCTGCTGTAAGGAAGGGAGCCACCACACAGGATGGAATCACGTGATGGAAGCATCTGCCCTTTCTGGCATGTCAAATTTATATTTAAAAAAATTAAATTTCTCACACTTAACATTTTGAAAACCGAAGACAATATAAAAATGAGTGAATCAATGGCTGGTTACAGGGGGAAAAACTGTCTTTACTTCATATGTGTGGAAAATGGTGCATCTTTTAGAAATCTATTCAGATCTGGCTCTTGAGAAACCAGCTATTGTTTAACCCAACTGAAACAAGTAGCTCTGAATCCTGCTTTTTAAAATGACAACAACAAACACTAAACTCTTTCAAACAGTGCTAAGTCAGGGAATTATTCTTCCAATACAGGGCCTAGGAAAGCACATGTTAGCAAGACCACTTATAACATGTCTGATGGTACTGCGCGCCCAGGCTACACGAAAGTGCAAATAATGGCTCACCGTGTCATAAGTTGTTACGATCTTCTTCAGAACCTCAGGCACAATTCCCTGCAACTCCATCGTGGGATACTGCTCGCTGAGATTCAGTACAACGAGAGGGGTGTTATCAGGTCCCAGAAAGCGGGGAGACACCGCCAACATGCACTGCATGAGATTGGCCACGGAGGAGAGGCCGCACAGCTCCTTGAATGACACCACTGCGTTCTGTGAAGCAGCACAAAGGGAGACGTGTTATAACTAACCAGGGGTTTTCATTTCTCGTGTATGATACTTAACATACTTGATATTCTTGAACCTCCTGGTACAACAGTTATTGGAAATTATGACACAATTGGCTAATGACTATTTTATCCTGGGGAAAAAAGGCTAGTTTCCAAAGTAAATATGGTTACAGATATTTGTTATGCCGATTTATCGAAAGAACTGAAAAGGCAAATAAGCCGAATTCTTCTGAAGGGCAAAGCCTCTTTTTAGATGAAAGTTAGTAGTAATGCTAATATTGATACGCAATTATGAGCAAACAAAAAGAATGGCTTCTGCATTCAAAAAACATAGAGATTAGGAAAACGAAATCAAATCAGGTGTAAAATAAGTATCAAAGATGCCAGCCATCTGAAAAGGAAAGGAAAATGTGTGAGGCAGAAACCTGGCTCTCTCTTCCCTGTTTATGTCTGCTGGTTCCCCATCTAAAGGACCCAGGAAGACACTGCTGTTTACTCTGTACCCAGTGGGGTGTCCTGGTTACTCAGAGCCTCCCACCGCCCATGTCTTCACTGATCTCAATGCTCCTTCTTCCTTTCTTTTTTTTTCTTTCAAATCACCAGACAAATGCCATTAAAATGCCCATTAAAGATAAGCCTTTCAAAGATGTAAAGGGCCATAGCTGGCCTTCCTTGAGCCCTTACCAAGTACTGAGCCGCCCTAGGCATATTACACACGACCTCTCACGATGCTCTAACAAGCCATGCTATGGATGGGGACACTGGGCCTTGGCTATAATCTCTTTCTGTTCTTCGCCTAACATCACACGGTGGGGCGAGTGAAGGAGTCAAGGTTTTACCTGAAATCTGTTGATGCTGGGGCATGTGCTCTTTATCACCATGCTACAGCATAATAACAGGTACATTTTAATCAAAATTTTCCAGGCATACACGGTTCCTGATCTGGGCTGCGTGTGGATGGCAGCCACGGAGGAGGAATCTAGACCCTCCAGGCCCTCTGCCTTCTGCTCTCAAACACCTTGATTCTTGAGGGTAAGCAGTAAATTTAGTTTTAAAACAAAAATTTCATTTTTGCTAATATTGTTTTACACATGGGCATCAAACGATATATCATTTTGCTCAAAATCACTTTGATACTGACTATTATAAAACCATTATTGTGACATCTAAAGTGGAGTCCCCTATCACTCTGTCACACCTCCCTGTTTTATTTTCTTCACAGCACTTACCTGTACCTGCAGTTATCCTGTTTGTTTATTCACCTGCTCCCTGTCTCCTTCCCCTTCCTACTGCCCACTTGCACTCAAATAAAATCTCCCGAGGGCAGGCAGATGATCTGTTTGTGCACCCTGCATCCCCGTGGCCTAGCCTGCCTGTCATAGCAGGGCTGGTCAAAGATGGCCACCGATCGCTTTGTCATGTTAGCACAGACACGGGCTCTGGGACAGACGATGCTCAAGCTCTGGCAGGTTGAAGGAATTCTATGCCACACACAACAGCAGCTCAGGGGCTGGCGACAGTGCGGCTCACTCAGAGCTAAGGGTTTATTTACCAAGACACTCTCAACCCTCAGAAACAGGGAAAAGTCTTTCACACTTCTGTTATGTGTTTACGTTGAAGGAAAGCAAATAAAATTTCCCCGTTACAAGAAGGTCTTTTTATTAACAGTGTATCCATGGAGTTGGCTGATGGGTCAAACACTGAATTTTCTGAGTCAGATTTTACTGGCTGGTAGCATTCTTTACATAACGGCCATTTAAAAAATAAATAAATCCAGCTTTATAAAGATGACACTGAGCACCTATTGCCCACAGGGCACTTCTAACACACTAGGACAGGTGAGTGTCAAGGTCTCTGATTGGGGGGCCCATGCTGTACAGTTCTGTTTCACTCTCGGGCCCTAGTTTTTTATCACTCACAGGGCCTAGGTGCTTAATTAAATACATAATTCTTTACTGATTGCTTCTAGCCATTACATATTCAGAGGTAATTATGATCTCAGACTACTAATAAATTACAGACAACCCCACCACCCGTGTATTTTATTTAACAATAGCTGTGTTTTCAAAAACGACTAAAACCAAGAGGCTCCATATGCAAACACACGGGCTGTTTTAAGGGTTCATTTTTTCCAGCACTATAGTCCTGGTGGTGTGATGGTCAAATTGCTCAGCTGCTAATGGAAAGGAAGGTCAGCAACTTTGAAACCACCAGTTGAACAGGAGAAAGATGTAGCAGTCTGCTTCCGTAAAGATTAAAAAAAAAAAAAAAAAAGGCCTTGGAAACCCTATGGAGCAGTTCTACTCTGTCCTATCGGTTTGCTATGAGTCGGAATCGACTTGATGGCAACAGGTTTGGTTTTTGGTTTTTATAGCCTCATAAGAAAGGCCCGGAACGTCTCCTTTTTATGTTGATAGGCCATCAATTTGTGTTCCAGCTGTGGAATATTCAGAAATACCAGAGATTCCACGTACATGGATAGAGAAAGCAGGGCACTGGCAAGCAGCCATTCACAAGAACTGGGATGACTGTGTATAAGACAGCATCAAGATTGGTTTATTCTAACATAGAATCAGTATTGGCAACATCAGCTGTAGCTTTGGAAATTTAAATGATAAAACATGAGGCTAGTACTAAACATCCTGATAACCAATTAGAAAAAATTATCTGAAATCAAATATACTCATTATAAAAACAGATCTCAAATAGTCATAAACTATGCGTATGCACTAAGTAGGAAAAAAAAATAACTGCCTAATAAATACTTAACCATGAGAACCTTACCTGCATGTTCTCTCTCAGATCCGTGGCGTCCCGTATGGGGGGCTGGGCATTCTTGAACACCTCATCTACAGTTTTAATCCACAATGTTCTCAATGAAGCATATTCCCTGGATTTCTTCCCTTTCCTCACAGACAGGCCCCTCTTATGAGGTTTCCCTCCTCCTCTGCGGTTGGTGATGGCTACGTGGACAAACAGAGAAGCGTGCACTAGGACCTCTCCAGTCAGCGATTGCAGGGGCACGTGGCGGTAGCCTGTCTGTAAACATTCAAAGGGAATTGTATACTGGCCAATAAATTCATCCCCAATGTAATCGTCATCTAGCACTACAAAGCGCACCATGGCCAGCTCAGGTAGGTTGATTTGAAATTCAAAGCTTTCATCAAAAATGGGAGCGTCTCCATTCTGGTGCACTGTTTTCGTCCTTTGTTCTGCACAGTCGGCAGGGATTCCGTGAATTTCCACATAGACATAAGGATCCACCACGTCACCTTTGGCACCTGATCCTTTGGGCTTGGGAAAGTTCTGCCCGCTGATGATTTTAATGTGAAGGAGTTGAGGTGAGACTCCTGGGACAGAGTCTTTTGTATTGGCACTGAAGAAAGAGACTTCCTCCCTCATGATGGCTGGCCGAAGGACATAGCCACAGTTCCCATTCTGTCTAAACCAGCCGATATTCAGGTCCATCATCAATCCTGGCGTCTGAAAGTTCATGGCTACTATTTGACAACCACATTTCCAAAAATCTTGAGGGTTCATGTTACTAGAGTCAATTCTCATTGGACTAGGAAAAACCCGAGCAAGAAAACGTTTGTTGTAATTTACAAAGTCCCCTGGATTTTCATTGGCGTATTTGCTAGCAAGCACTTCATTAAATGAGCAGACTTCCCAGTACTTCTGAACCTGAAATGACACCTGAAATTCTTTGAACTGAACTGATTTGCAGATGCTGACCAGCTCTGAGAGTTCTTTACAAAGCTGAAATCGTTTCAGAGGCACATGGTTGGGTTGTTCCGCGTTCTCTTTTCCCATCCTCTGAGACATTTCTGCTCCTTCATCTTCATCAGTAACGTCTCCTTCTACTCCAGAGCAATTTGAGGAAAGTTTCTTTGCTTTAATCAGTATTTTCCCTTTTAGGACATCTGGGGATGGCAGATAAGATTCCTCAACATTAGGTAACGTGGTATACAGCTTGTCTCCTAAAATTTTCTTCATGTGTTGGACCATTACCTTCTGTTGTTTAATAGAACAGTGGTTTTCTAAACACAAAATAAGGGGATACTCAGAAGCAAAGAATGCGTACTTGTTAATAATATCAATGACACTGCGGAATACTATCTGAGAGGTCATGGTGTGGCCTGTGTAAATTACAGGTTCATTATCTGGCCCATCCCATACGTCTAATTCAACACTCCGGCAGCCCAGTTTAAGAGCTCGAATGTATCCTGTGATATCAGAGGGACCCCGGAACTGATCCTCTGTTAAGTATGTATTATGAGATGAGTTTATAAAGTAATGAGACAAAGGTTGCTTCATATCCTGACAGACCTTCTTATGTTCCGGATCGAATATGTAACAGTCAGGTGACATAAGGTAATTAGTGAATCCATCTATGGAGAGCCAGCCCTTTTCCTGACCCTCTTTGGACGGCTCATATTTGTGAATAATTTCAAGGCTTATTTCCTCATTTATATGTGCCACACCCTGTTCTGCCTCAAGAAACATCATAAGGTCCTTGGTATCAAGGAATTCTTTATTGCTTGAAAACTGAACTAAAAGGAAATAAATTTCAGGTCTAGTACAAAGCTCATGGAAAACCTCAACAAACTCTTCCTTTGTGACTTCAGTACCAGCTTTGTCCTTGGATTTGTGCAATTCTTTGAACTTAAGCTCAATTTTGCTCGTTTTTAAGCCAGGGTTGAGGTTTCTGATACACTGCACAGCATTACACAGGCTTATATGTCCCAGGTTGTCTACATCTACTTCACCAAACATCTGTGAAACCCAAGAAGTCCTCATGTTGTCTTGGCTACTTTCTAACATATCAAGTGTATGTTTTCCATAAGAAATTAGGTACCGCAGTCCAGTAACCCAGATGTTTGCAACATCTGCAGAGTTGGCAACCAAATCCAGTGACTCATAATTCTCTCCATAGATGACTGAAAATGCACAGTCTTCAGATATCTGGTCAGAAATGCCATTGCTGCGGAATATGTCCGTATTTTTTCCTGTTCTCACTTCCTTGATGGATTTAATATCAATTTTGGCTTTCTCAGAATCCTTCTTGGACGGCTCCCACCTCAGGCTTTGCATGTCAGCGTCTAGTAAAAAATACCTATGGTAAATCCTAGAGTTGGAGCGAACCTTTTTCAGTTCTGAACCCTCAACCATTGAATTGATACAATCACTTGCACTGCTGATCTTCTTCTCTGTTGGCATGCTGCTGAATGACACCGTCTTCTTCCGTTCTCTTTTCTGTTTTGTACCATCCTTGAAGAAAAAAAAAATTGAATTAGCAGAACATAAATACAGGTGTCTATGTTTGAGACTAGGAAAAACAATTTTATTTCTTTGAAAAAAAAATCAAACTGTTAGGATTTCCCGTTCTACATCCTATGATGAATGATATTCATTCACTTCTAAAGCTCCGAAGTGGCCTTGAAGTTCACAGCCTAATACCAACAGGTAGGGAATCATTATTGAATAACTGCAACTCACGTGTGTCAAGAAGCACAATTTCAATAATATACAATAAAATTTTGTACACAGAACTGGCTACATAATTTTTAGGGCCCAAGGCAAAATGAAAACGCAGGACCCTTTGTTCAAACATAAATTGAGAATTTCAAAAGGGTGACGTAGGGCCCTGTGTGATCCTGTGTGACTGCATAGGTCACATGTCCAAGAAGCTTGCCCTGGTTTTGTACACATCTCCATCACCCGTGTTGTTCAGAGGCTTGAAGTCAGATCACTTCCCTCAGAATCACCTGGGCTACCTAGTTAAAAGCAGATTCCTAGCCCCGTAAAATCAGATCTCTGGGGGTGATGCCCAGGGATTTGCATTTCCGGCGGCACCCCAGGTGACGGGCATGTACACTACAACTTGTAAACCACTTCCTGACTGCTTGGGCTCACTAAGATGCTGGGCTATTTCTGGAAACTATACATACCAAGGAGATCCAGTGGTGCAGTGGTAAAGAGCTACAGCTGCTAACCGTAAGGTCAGCAGTTTGAATCCACGAGCCATTACTTGGAAACCCTATGAGGCAGTTCTACTCTGTCCTGTAGGGTCACTATGAGTCAGAATCAACTCGAGAGCAATGAGTGTGTGTGTGTGTGTGTGTGTATATATATACACAAAACCAGAAACAGCCAAGTACGAATCATTAAAGACTAAGAGTCTGTTAAATGGGTAGCTTCCAGAATTCCAGTAGAAATTTTTGGGTCTTCAGAGTTTCCATATTATATCAGTCATGGTCCTAAAACTTTTAGACAGAAATAGTTTTACTGATGCAGTTGTATTAAGTCTGGGTGAGCGGCATAGATTACAGGTGAAGGTACTATTAAAATTCTAGAGTTGGATTTATTGAAACCTACTACTATGCACCTGGAGACCTGGTGGTGCCCGTGGTTGAACGTTTGGCTGCTAATCAAAAGGCAGGCAGTTCGGGCAGGCAGTTCGAATCCACCAACCGCTCCTCAGAAACCCTATGGAGAAGTTCTATTCTGTCCTATAGGGTCACTATGAGTCAGAAATGACTTGACAGCAACTTTTTTTTTTTTTTTTTAGTACTATGCACCAGGCTGATGCTTGGAGCAACAACACCTATGTACTTCCAATATTAATAAATTATTATCACTCTGAAGTGAAAAGTTTTAGGCAGCATCTGTTTCTAAAGAAGTCTGCATCACCAATAATGCGCTTCCCAACCTTCCTGCATATTGTAAACAGGTTCCCACCCTGAGGAGCTAACACTCCATCAGCGTGGAGGCCTGTCCCTGTACAGATGTCTTCATCATTATTATTTACTTGCTCAAATGACCTCACAAAATCTTTCACAACTTCAACCTAAAAAAGATTTTACTGCATTTCAGGAAGTGTATAAAATCTGCTATGAATTTCTAATAAAAGTCACTGTATTCACAGATAAGGAACAGGGCTGGGGGTTCTGATTATATTACTTTCCTGGCAATAAAGGAAAGAGCACACAAAATACTATGCAAAGGTAATTCTAATGTTCCTGCTCTGGATAGGCCCTATTTTGAATAAAATCGCCTCTATATCTTAAAAAGCTATTATGCTATTCTATGCCTGAAATCCAAAACCACTTTTACTTTTTGACTACCTACTTCCAGGAGCAATTTGCAAAAGGTAATTAAACTTAAACTTTAAATCATATGGGTACCATTTCCCTCAAAGTTTTAAAATGAGCCAAAGAGGCTTTTGTGATCTGAGTGCCAAGATAAAACATAAAAGGCACAAGGCAGAGTATTTCTTTATAATCATATCCTCAGAACAATAAAGGGCAAAAGACGTAAAAACTGTGATAATTTCATCCATAAGATATATTGTATTATAGCCGTTCCAAATCCCTAAAGCGGAGATTGTATTTTATCTATTCAAGCGAGTTGGCATGAAATTAAATTTACAATCAGCCACGCATAACAGTATGAAACAAATGTATAAATTTCCTATTTTTCAGCATGAAGGCTCTCTATACTTTTAAGAAGACACATCTACCTTTAATAGAGACAGAATACTAATTACATAACAGGTTTTTATTTTCCTTATAAACTGTACATCAAAGATGCCACCGGTGAAAAGATAAATGAAGATGCTTATTTATTAAAATTACGTAGTGTATTTTCTTAACACTGCCATCTTTCATTATTCCATTTTTACACTGGGTTAGTATTTTACCACCACATTCTATTTTGTTACAAATGATACATTTCAAATTCACAGGTCTACATGTGATTAAGAAGGGAAACCAAATTGTAAAGTAGGTTAACAGCGTGCACACCAGTGCACGCATTCACATGGCCACATCTGTGGGACATCCAGCAGCTTAAACATCGGACTTCTGGCTTTAAAAACACTGCCTTGCTTTTCACAATCCAGTCCAGGCTTTGGTCCCTGACTTCTGGTCATGGATCGCAGACACATGAACATGCCAACCCCCAAGCACAGGCTCATATAAGGACAGCAGGAACGCCTCTTTCCTGAGACTTCCTGTCCCTTCTTCCCCCTCTCTCTGCTGTTGCCTGGAACCATCCTGTCCTCTCCACAGCACACGCAGGTCTGAATGAGAAGGTCTGTGTTCCTCCGTCTCCCTAGCAGATAAAGCTATTAGGAAACATCACTAGGGGAGATGCTTGCTTAGAGACCAGCAAGGAGGACAGCAGGTGTGAGCCTGTACTCATTACTGGGTGGACTGAATCACTGGCTGGAAGCAAGGGGCTGTAATGACAAGAGAGGGAGGCAAGCTGGTTCCCCATGATGGGGACAACAGAAGCGCTTGTGTGGGAGGGAAGGAGAACTGGAGTTCAAAGGCAGGAGGTCTGTGTCCCTGACGACCTGCCTAACTCACTGGAATCTTTACCCCACCCCTCATTTCTACCGCGTTCACTCTCTAGCCCAGCAGCCATCAAGTGCTTGCCTAAGCTAAGCAGCTGGTCCGTAGCAGAGTTGCTATCTACTTCTATGTTGCTTCTTAATGGAGACTGGTTTACATTTAACAATGAGAAGTGATCAAACTATATGTGCTATGCATATAGTTTTTCTTTTAATTAAAAGAAGACTAAATGCATATAATTTACATGCACCAATTGCTAATGCCAGAAAACCAACGTAAGCTTCTTTCGAAACAAAGATGCCTCGGTAGGCATTTTTAAATGGTATAAATCATGTCTCAGGGCTGACTGAAATACTGCTCTCATCATCTAAAGCTTCTGAGTGCTGAATACAACAGAATGGAAGTTTGGCCCACTGATGCCTTCTTATACTCTATCAGCACTTACAACCTTCAGCAGAAAAAAACAGAAAACAAATGTCCAGACAGGAAGAAAACCAGCTTCCTCCATATCACAGGATTTAAAAATAGGAAAAAAAAAAAAAACTTCAAAGATTCATTTATTCATTTAACTAACACATATTTGCTGAATAACAATTTTGTACCAGGTAGGCTTGTAGGTAAGGCGATAAACAAGAAACCATTGAGTGCAATGCTAAGGAAATTTTTCTGCACTACGGCGATTCGAGAAGAATAAAAATGTTCATAGAAATTATACTTAGCATTAAAAATGGAAATGGCTGTATTGAGTCCTGTGGAAAAACATGCTCATTTCTAACAAGACTGCCTCCTTTATTGAATAGAAGATTGTCACTGCCGTTTAGCTACTAAAATCACCATCTGGAATATTTAAGAAGTAGTAACATGTCAATTTCATGAATTTCCATCCTGAAGTGAGGTAACGAGTAGGTGGGCCTCGTTTCTTCTGCTGGCCACAGGGTGCTTTACACTCACCCGATTGGTCTTTTAGCTCATTCTGGAGAAGGGGAGAATGAAGGAGGAGCTGAAGTCTTGTCTAAGGACACGCAGACAGCATTTGATGCCTTGCTAGAAGGAATTTACCTCCTACTTTCATTGTATTTCTCCCGTAGTTCACAACTGATTGGTTTCCATTTTCTGTCTGATCATTCCTCGATAAACCCCATGGAAAAACAACACATCACTGTTAGATTCAATATACTGGCAAAAATAGTGAACAAGTCAAGGCAGTGATTCTGATGTGGGCGTGTGGGTACCGCAGAATAGAAGGGGTACGGTAAGAAAAGAAAGCAGCCACTTATCCTTTTGTTTGTTTTTCAATCATGTTATTTATTTTAATTTCGATTATAAATAACATTAGAGTATGAGATCTTTATGTTTATCAAAGGGGGTCTAGGATTAAAGAGAATTGAGAAACACTGGGTTAAAGAAATTTCTGTCCTGAACAAAGAAACACAACGCACACGCGCGCGCACACACACACACACGACAAGAAACAACGTGAGGTCCATCAAACGAGCACAGCAAGTTCTGACCTTTCTTCAACTCGATAACACTAACTCTGAATTGAAAGAATAAGGCATGCAGACATATCAGGGCTACCTTGCAAGATTTCTCACACATCTTAAAAACGATGTACTATCCATGATGAACAAGAAGAAGGAGAAAAAAAAAAAAGGAAACAGCAAAGCGGTCACTCTGAAGGTCATTTTATAAAATAAGATGAATTGAAAAAGAATAAAATACAGTAACTCGAAGAAAAGCTGGTGTGACCAAATGGTGCTTCCTGCTCACATGGAAGGGCCCATTATTACAAGTAACAGGAAGCTAATTGGTCTGTGGGTGCCTCTCCTCAATGGGTCCTCCTCTCCTATGATGCTCTCTACTGTATCCCAAAATCCCACCCTGATCCAAGTTTGGTAAGGAGTCCGTGAGGGCATAGATCTGATAGTGGCTGGGAAACCTATATCAAAAAACCACTGCTGACAAATGGATTCCGACTCATTGCTACATTATAGGTCAGAGTAGAACTGTCCCCCACAGAGTTTCCAAGGAGTACCTGGTGGATTCAAACTGCCGACCTTTTGGTTAGCAGCCAAGCTCTTAACCACTGCACCACCAGGGCTTCTAGGTTATGAGAAAGTCACAAAGTGGGGACAAAGACATTTTAGATGATGGCTGTGGATATAAAAAGTCATAAGAAAACATCACTCCTACTCTGAAAAGAAAAAGCCAGGCGATCTATAAAATGGTAACTTTTCTTGAACTCATCAGAATCTAAAGCCAGTGATGCACTGAAGGTAACAAGTGAGAGCTGTGGTTGCAAGGTAACCAAGGAAACTGAACTCCATAGAGTGACAAGTCCTCCCAAGGAATGGCAGGACCTAGAAACTTTCACTTTCAGCAGAGTGTGGGAAGAAAAGGTGGCCACCATAGACGCAGATAAGAAGAAATCAGCTAAAATTTTAAGGAATTCCTAAAGGCCAAGTATGGGCCAGTATATATGTTTAAAGTAACTTGGAGTCCCAGAGACAAGGAGTTTGCAATCATTTGTAAGTTTTCTCCACAGGGCCTGCACTGTGTGCTCCTGAGTAAGATTGGGAGTCTAGCAGGACAGAGAGCTCACCTCAGGGGTACAGGCATGCAGGAGGTGACGGTTGCTGCTGGGGGCAGCATGCAATTCCACCTTCTTCCCAAACCTCCTCTCATATGAAGCAAAAGCCTGAAGTCACTGGGGCAGGCATAGGAAATCCTCTCGCTCCTCAGGCCACTGGGAGAAGGGTGGAAGCAAAATCTATCTACCTCCAGAAGCAAGAAAAAAGTCACTGCCCCTGAGGCAGGGGTAGAAGAACCCTTTGGACCCAGAATCCTGTACCAATGAAAGCAAACCTCTGCCACCACATGGGGAGGGGCAGGAAACTGTCTTGCCCAAACTCACCACAGATACAAGCTGAGCATAGCTTACATGGGGAATGGGGCAGTAATGCTGAGGAGAACCTGCCTCTGAGCACTACGTGCACAGGGCTGCGTAAGACTGAAACTGGACCAGGAGAATCAAGAATCCTCAGAGCCCACTAAAAGCCTGAGTGGCAAGCAGTCTACCACTGCAGGAGGGGCAAGATCATGGGAAAAGACCCTTCTGTGACACAGTCATGTCACAGCTGTAAGATGAGGGTGGAGTAGGACTGCTGAGTCAACCTTCCAGTACCCTAGCTCCAACTCTAAATACAAGGTTACAGTGGCCCACCAGTAGTGGAATTTGAAGTCAGTGGTGCACTGAAGGTAACAACAGGAAGTAAAAACCGAAACTTAGCTCAATTACCAACTAGACTGACTCAACTTCCCCAATACTAATAACCTGGAAGAAGAGGCATACCTATTTCTGGGCATAAATGCTATTTATCTCAGGCTTTATTAGACAAGACATCCAGCATTCAATAAAAATTACAGGATATAAAAAACAATGTAAAAAAAGAAAGGCCCACTGTCAAGAGACAAAAAAATCCACAGAGCCAGGCTCAGAGGTAGCCCGGATGTTGGAACTATCTGAAAGGGACTTTAAAATAACTACAATTAATATGTTAATGGATCTAGTGGAAAAGGACAACGTGTATGATTAGATGGAATGTTTCAGCAAAGAGATGGAAATTATAAAAAATACTACAATGAAAACTCTATTAAAAACAACCAAACATTATCAGAGACAATAAATTCCTTTGATGGACTTACAGGCAGACTGGACATAGCTAAGGAAAGAATCAGTGAACCTGAAGATGGGTCAACAGAAATCATCCAAACTAAAACACAAAGAGACAGAAGAGTCAAAAAATACAAAGCAGAGCAACCAAGAGCTATTGTCTGACATACGTAAAAAGGGAATCCCAGGGGATAAGAGAAAGAATAGGACAGAAGAAGTATTTGAAGAGACAAAGCCCTAGAATTTTCCCAAATTAGATCTAAGAAGCTCAAAGAGCCACAAAGAATATTAAACACACACATACACACACATCTAGACATACCACAGTCAAAGTGCTAAAAAATGAATATAAAGAGAAAAGCTTTAAGGCCATGAGAAAAATAAAGAACATATAGGGAAGAAGTTTAAGAATTACAGTTCAGATGGATTACAGGTGATCCACTTACAGCTAACCACAAGTTGTCTACTTGGTCAGTAGTTTGCAAATATACTGCATATAATGAACACTTTCATAAAAAAAGTTATTTACTTCTCAAGTCCCTAAATTTTCCAGTGCTACAAAGGTGTCCCGAACCTAGATGTTAAGTCTTTAAGGGGTCAGTGGTGGGTTTCTGAATCTCCACAGCCTGTGATCACATTCTGAAAGTGATCTGCAAACCCATCCCCTTCCTTGAAGAAGTTTGGAATCACAGCCTTATTAATTTTAGAAGGCAAAGAAAAAATGATTATCATTGCCTTTGGAAGAATGCTAGCCTTAGAGTAAAGGCAAAGGTAACTGTTCTACAGGCTTCTAAAGGAAAACTTAACATTATCCAAAAGAGATATGATAAAGGAGAAGATAGAGAAAAGAAAGATAATGTAAGTGACATAATTTATAGATAAAAGTAATAGAATTTTATTAGTAAAAACAGCAAAAGCAATCAATTACAGAAATAACTCTCATTTATAGCTGTGAAATGGTTTTCTTTGTATCAGGCAGAAAAAAATAATCCAACAGTTCATAAACTTCCTATCTCAGGAATCACTCGTGAAAATACTATGAGACACAAGATGTGACTTAGCACTGCAGGTCCTCTGTGTCTCAGTTTTCTTACCTGTAAAATAGGGATCAAAGCAATATCTACCCCCCAAAATGTCATTTATAGTAGGGTTCTTAGAATGATTAAAAGAATTCATATTTGAAAAGTGCTTCAAATGCTGCCTGGAAGTTTGTATGTTCTATATTGTTGTTGCTGTGCACCTTTAGTCAATTTTGACTTATAGCAACCCTACAGGACAGAGTAGAACTGCCCCATACAATTTCCAAGGCCGGTGGCACAGTTGCTAAGAACTTAGCTATTAACCAAAAGGTCGGCAGTTCAAATCCACCAGTTGCTCCTTGGAAGCCCTACATGGCAGTTCTACTCCATTCTATAGAGTAGCTATGAGTCTGGACTGACTCAGTGGCAACAGGTTTGGTTTGTGTTTTTTTTGGTTTAATTTTTGTGGAAACAGACTGCTATATCTTTCTCCTGCAGAGCAGCTGGTGGGTTTGAACTGCCAACCTTTTAGTTAGCAGCTGAGAGCTTGGTAACCACTGCGCCATCAGGGCTCCTTCTGTCCTATGTTCCAAAATCCACGGTCATCGAGTCAATTCCGACTCATAGAGACCCTATAGGACAGAGTCAAACTGCCCCATAGGGTTTCTGAGGCTGTAAATCTTTATGGAAGCAGACTGCCACATCTTTCTCCCATGTCCTATACTATACCTTGTTCAATATATAAATTTCAAGCTAAGATTATTTCTTCATGGAAGAAAAATAAACAGATATACTATCACAATGTGTAACTTCAACAGCCTGATCATCTAGGATGTGTTGGAAGTTAGTCCCATTCAGAATACACATCACTCCCTCTGGGCCTTGTCCAACTGATATCACTACTTCATGCTACCGTAGAGCTTCGGAATGCAACCAAGCAGATGTCACACCCCAGATTTATTGGGAAACCTTCAGATAGCCAGATGCCCTCTCAAAATAAAGCTTCAGAGGGCTGCATCCTCACATCTCTAGAAAGCAATAAGCAAACCATTTCTCTAAGTCTTGTGCTAATTTTAAATCCCATTAATTTAATAAAAGATAAAACTTAACTTATGCATAAGCATTCACATATAAAAAGTACAAGTTTCAAGCAATGATCCCCATAATATTTTTGTCTAAAAAAATTCAAATGACTTCGATCAAAGCATCTTCTGAATTGGAATTTAGAGGATTCCTTCTACTTCACACTCCATTTTATTTGCAGTGTAGATAAACCTACTGTGTTCAAAACAGCTACATGTAAAGAAAACAAGTTTCCAATCTCAGTAGAAGGGAGCTTTCAAGGTCAGGTTAAAGTCTCCAAATCATTTGATGCAATGGGTTACAGCTGCCTTTAGAAGACAGGGGATTTTAATTGTGAAATCAGCGGACCATAATGAAACGCCAACACCACTTTCATTACGACACTTTTGTTGAAACACTTTCACTTACTGCTGAAATATTTGTTCAAAGTAAATTTACAAAACCATAATGTACCTCTGTGTCCAATGTAAACTGCAATAAAATCCATCGTTCTTCTCCAGTAATGAAAAACTTAACGGCAAGCACCGCGCTCCTATAAACTATACTAGCGATACTTTACATTCCAGTGAAAATATTGATGCTAATGAATTTCAAATTATGATCTATAATAATGGTACTTAAGTGGCCCGCTCTGGTGTGAAAACTGTCAGGGTTTCTCAACTTTGTGTATGGTAATTCTGTATTCAGCACATTATAGAGCCTGCTGACTTCCTATGGTACAGAACTATTTCGGGACGCGGTTATGTAACTTTAATTGTTAATAACTGTCTAGTAAGTCGTATTGAACTTTAAAGGCATGCAAGTAGAATTACATAACATGACTGCTTAGCTCCAAATGTGATCGATTCTAAGCTGTACTATAAATAACATTTTGGGTGGTAGACACTATTTTTTCCCCTAAATTGTGTTGGTTCTTCGCTACTCCATGATAGTTTAAGGAGGAAGAATTTATCTTCCTTTTTTTTAATCCTTAAAACTGGCATTGCTTGAGTTTGAAGGAAAATGATGGTAATCAGGGGATAGTCAGGAATTAGAGGAAAAGGAAACCTTCCAGAGCTATGGTAGCAAAACTACTGCAGGCAAAGCTATTGACTTGGTCCATATACACGATAGCAGAGAAGTAACCGTAGCTCATTCGATCAGAAATTTTAATAATTCCATAATTATTTTTAAATTAAAATGTAAGGAAAATTGTTCCACTGATTATTTATGATGCAATCATTTTGTTTATTATTTCACTTTTCTTTTCTTCAAGCAACAAAGTTCTTCCTGGGGCTGTTTTTCAACCTAATGGTTTACTTGCATATGAAATTAGTGTTTGTGTTGGAAGCTATTAGATCAGAAAAAAAAAAGTGAATCATACAAAGGGGAAACTCAGCTTTCTACAAAATATTCTTTTAAGTACCAAGCCATTCGTGAGGCCTTCCCACGCCAGTCCAGCCCTCAATATTCTCTCCTTTCCAAACCTGCGCAGTATTTATAGTGTCTACCCTATAATTTAATCCTTAATGATAGTCTTGTTCAGTTTGCTGATTGTTTTATGTGGGTTAGTCTTATCTTTTCAAGTATAAGGTGAACTTTTTGAATGATGGGCCATGTCTTACATTCTACAGGCCCTGGCATACTGGACCAGTGCGGGCTTTCAGAACTGTAGCCCCTTTTGATGAACTGGTAATCACAGTAAAGTCAGTGATTCTCTGGAATTAATAACCCAAAACCAAATGCATTGCCATTGAGTTGATTCCGACTTATATTAAGCTGCTGTTGTTAGCTGCTGTCAAGCTGATTCTGACTCATAACAACCCTATGTACAACAGAACCCAAACACTGCCCAGTCCTGTGCCATCCTCACAATCATAGTTATGCTTGAGCCCACTGCTGCAGCCACTGTGTCAATCCATCTTGTTGATGGTCTTCATCTTTTTCTCTGACCCTCTACTTTATTAAGCATGATATCCTTCTCCAGGGACTGATCCCTCCTGACAACATGCCCAAAGAATGCGAGATGTAGCTTCACCATGCTTGCTTCCAAGGAGCATTCTGGTAGTACTTCGCCCAAGACAGACTTGATCCTTCTTTTGGCAGCCCATCGTATATTCAACATTCTTCTCCAGGACCACAATTCAAAGGTGTCAATTCTTCTTCAGTCTTCCTTATTCACTGTCCAGTTTTCACATGCATATGACGCAACTGAAAATACCATGGCTTGGGTCAGGCTCACCTTAGTCTTCAAGGTGACATCTCTGCTTTTCAACACTTTACAGAGGCCTTTTGCAGCAGATTTGCCTAGTGCAATGCAACTTTTGAGTTCTTTACTGCTGTTTCCATGAGTGTTGATTGTGGAGCCAAGTAAGATGAAACCCTTGACAACTTCAATCTTTTCTCCACTTATCATGATGTTGCTTATTGGTCCATTTGTGAGAATTTTTATTTTTTTTAAGTTGAGGTGTAATCCATACTGAAGGCTGTGGTCTCTGATCTTCATTAATAAGTGCTTCAAGTCCTTTTCACTTTTGGCAAGCAAGGTTGTGTCATCTGCATAACGCAGGTTGTTAATAAGTCTTCCTCCAATCCTGATAACGCATTCTTCACACAGTCCAGCTTCTCGGATTATTTGCTCAGCATACAGATTGAATAGGTATGGTGAAATGATACAACCCTGACACACACCCTTCCTGAGTTTAAACCAATCAGTGTCCCCTTGTTCCGTTCGAGTAACTGCCTCTTGATCTATGTACAGGTTCCTCATGAGCACAATGAAGTATTCTGGAATTCCCATTCTTTGCAATGTTATCTACAATCTGTTAAGATCCACACAGTCAAATGCCTTTGCATAGTCAATAAAACACAGATAAACATCATTCTGGTATTCTCTGCTTTCAGCCAGGGTCCATCTGACATCGGCAATGATATTCCTCGTTCTACGCCCTCTTCTGAATCCAGCTGGAAGTTTCCAGCAGTTCCCTGTTGATATACTTCCACAGCTGCTTTAGAATGATCTTCAGCAAAATTTTACTTGTGTGTGACATTAATGATATTGTTAGATAATTTCCTCATTCAGTTGGATAACCTTTCTTGGGAATAGGCATAAATATGGATCTCTTCCAGTCAGCTGGCCAGGTATTAAAAAAAGGACAAAATAAGCTAATTTTTTAGTTAAACCGAAATGACCGTTTATGTAAGTTATATTTATTTTTAAAAGAAACAGAAATCCTTTTGTCATTTCTTCAATTTAAAGGTGACAAATTACAAAACCTTTATGTCAAAAAGTACTGTTTAAAAAAACCTCAGAGTCACAAGAGGGCTGCTGGATGCAAAACAGTATGAAAATAAAGTTGATAGTACAAGGACAGGCAGGGTCAATGCTTTCATTTTCTAAGACTCTTCAGCTTTGACTATTAAATTTTTATCTATAACATTTATATAAAAAAATCAAATAGTTATAGTTCTAAAGCAATACTAGCCAATGTTCAAATAACTATTTTTAGCAGATAACAAATTGTTCATTGGCTATCAAAGAGCCACAATGAAGAGAAATTTATTAACAAAACTCATTTTTCAACAACAGTGTTTTCTCTCCTCCATTTATAAATCTGGGCCTCTACCATATCTTGTTTTCAGGTCTGTCCTCAAATTCAACATCTCTAAAACAAAACTCACTTTGTCTCCCTGACCAGCTCCCCTATCTTGGTGACCCACTTCCACCTATGGTCCCACTGTCTGAATCTTCTGGCCTAGGAATGTGGAATCATTTTATATACAGTTTATTTATTACATGCTTACTTCGTACTCAACACTCCTATGATGTGAGTATGATTTACGATCTTCATTTTACAGCAAGGTGAAGTAGCCTGCCTACAGGAGGACAGTTAGTGGCTACAAGGCCGGATGCTAAGAGAGTGGTCTAATCAGGAAAGCCGAGTCCAGGGCGTATCTGTATCAGCTCCCAACAGGAAGGCCTACACCTCTTCATGCCTTGAGTAACACCACCACCAATCACAGCAAGTACTCTCTATTACCATCACTGTATATATGAATGTAGCAACTGCTATTTTTGCCAATCACTGAGTGCTTTCTATGTGCCAGGTACCGAACTACGTATTTTGTTTCTCTTTAATTCAAATGACAACTTTGAGGTAGGTATCCTCACACCCATGTTACAGGCAAAGAAACTAAGAGTTTGAGAAGTAAAGTAACTTATCTAAGTACTCAGGACCAAAGCCTGCTTCACTCTACAGTACTGCTCACATGTTGCAATCTGGTAGGTGGGCTTCATGGCATCAACTGCCCTCATCAAGAATCTGCTTTCCCACGTCACCTCCTGTGTCCAGGCCACTCTGCCTGGCTTTAAGGCCCTCTCAATGTGCTCCAACTCTTATAACCACTGCTTCTCTCCCCCAATTTTCCATCACTCCCTAAATACAAACCCTCTAGTCAGATCGTTGTTTCCTGCACTAGGAATGAATGTCCAGGTTCGTCAGCCACTTCTGGGCCATCGCTTATTTCCCCTGCCTGTATTATTCTCTCTTCCATCCTTACATCTCCAAATTATACCCCATCCTAAAGGTCTTGCCAAAACTTATGGTCTTCCATGAAGTCTTCTGCAACTGAGAGCAGGGTAACTTTTCTTCTGTTAAAAAGCCTTTGTGCTTGATGTCAGTACCATACAGATAAGAAGTGTTTACAAAATCTGTGAACTTTCTCCAACCAGAACACAAACTTCTAACAAGCAGTTTACTTTCTAAAATTTTATTTATTTACTTATTGAATCCTCCACTGAGCCCAATGCCACACCAGACAAAAAAAACAGGTGCCTAATACGTAATAAAAATAGCAGAATTATACTTACTATTTGATTTTAATATGCTATGTGGGGAATGATCACAATAACAATTTTAAAACACTTTGTTTTCTTTAAGATTGCAGCCCTTATCTTTAAGCATGCCCCTAAAATGTGTGTATTTATTTATTTATACGTTAAGCACGTGTGCTGGCTACTAACAGATTCTGTATGGTGGAAAATGTCCACAGCATTAAACTGCAGTTCTAATGTTTCTACCCAGTCTTACCTACCTTGGCAACTACTGCTGTATAGCATGAGTCCCATGCTCAGTGCCATGCCAGGCTATAGGGTCACTGTGAGTTGGAACAGACCCCACGGCACCTGACAACACCACCACCACCCTGGTTAAAGCACTCAGCTGCTTACTGAAAGGTTGGTGGTTCCAACTCACCAGCCTCTCTGCAGGAGAAAGATGCGGCAGTCTGCTTCCGCAAAGATTTACAGCCTTGGAAGCCCTATGGGGGCAGTTCTACTCTTTCCTATAGGGTCTCTATGAGTTGGAACCAACTCAACGGCTGTGGGTTTGGGTTTGGTGCTCTGCCCTCAGGCAGAGACCCTTGTAGGTCCTCTCCACAGACCCTGAGTTGTTCCCCACAGAGCGGGTCCTGGCTCTGCTCAGGATGGAAGTAGGGTGCTTCCTTCCTTCCCTCTCTTCTTGCTCTTCACCTAGACAAGTCTCTGGACAGGTCCCTGAAACACCCTACTCCTGGTGCATACATCCTCAACCACTGACTCTACCTCCAGGGAGAAGGATAACAAGTACAAAGGCTCTGAGGCTCAAACCAGCTTGAGCACTCCGGTGGTTAAAAGGAGTCCATGTGGCTGAAGTACAGTGAGCTTGGTGAAACTGGAAGGATAAGAAACTATCCAGAAGTGTCTTAGTTATCTACGGCTGCTGTAAGAGAAATACCACAAGCAGATGGTTTTAACAAACAGAAATTTGTATTTTCTCACAGTCTAGTAGGCTAGTTTTTAGTAGGCTAGAGGTCCAAATTCAGGAAGGCAGCTCCTGGGGAAGGCTCTCTCTCTATGGGCTCTGGGAGAAGGTCCTTGTCATCAATCTTCCCTAGTCGAGGAGCTTCTCAGAGCAGGGACTCCAGGCTCTTATTTCTTGGTGGTAGAGGTTCCCCTGTCTCTCTGCTCACTTCTCTCTTTTGTATCTCAAAAGAGACTGATTTAAGATACAACCTAACCTTGTAGGTTGAGTCTTACCTCATTAATATAACTGCCACTAATCCCATCTCATTAACATCATAGAGGTAGGATTTACAACGTGGGAAAATCACATCAGATGACAAAATGCCTGACAATCATACAATACTGGGAATCATGGCCTAGCCAAGGTGACACATATTTTCGGGGGACACAATTCAATCCATGACAGGGAGCCAGGTGCCAGACCTTATAGAACCCACGGACCATAGGAAGGTGTTCGGATTTAATTCTAAAGGTAATTCCCCATATGAGAATGTCTTCGTGGTCTGATTAACCCCTTTAGGAGAGTATCAAGGGAGAATGGATGAGAATGGGGAAAGAGTGGACTGGACAACTACAACAGTCCAGACATGGGATGATGGTGGCTGAGACCACGGTGATGGCAACAGAGATGATGAGAGAGGTGGATGGATTCAAGATAACTTATGCGATAGAGCTGACAATACTTGTTGATGGATGACACAGCACACAAGAGGAATGGAGGAATCTAAAATAACTGCCAAGTTTTCTGGCTTAACTGGTGCGTGATCGTGCTGTTTACCTAGATGGGGAATATTAAGGGATAGGTTTTTTGGGGAAAGCCGATAGTTCTGTTTGTAACATGGCACTTTTGAGATGCCTATAGGTATCAAGTGGAAATGTCAAGTAGGCAGGTAAATACATGGAAAGGAATGAAAGGCTAATCAGAAAGAACTGTATATGCAAAGATACCAAAACCATACCAAACCCACTGCAGTCAAGTCAATTCTGACTCATAGCGACCCGATGCAAAGACGAGAAGTAGGAAAGAGCCTGTGATGTCTGAAGACGCTCATGGGGCCTGGAGGGCAGGGTACAGGGAGGCTGGATGTAAGCTCTGCACAGCAGCACGGCAGAGTGAGACCTCGCCAGCCCTCTGTGGGAGAGAAGTCAGCGCCTCCTCTGGGAGGCCTCCGTAGTATAGAAGTACACGCTGTTGCACCACCAACAGAAAAGAACACAAAATACGTATGAAACTGGTAAGGTGCATTTTCCCTATGTGTGCAAATACAACCCCCACCTGTTTTTAAAGGTCAATACATGAAAAAGGGCTCATCTGTTTCCCAACCTTAAAAAATTACCAGCCCATTCATGCAAGTATTTACTTTGTCACTACATTAACAGTCTAATAAAATTGAGCTACAGGACATACAGATGATGTTTAAATGTTACACAACTTATCGATCCCCTGAATGAAGGAATGGGTAGACTCAAAAATTACTGCTTGAATCTCCACAATCCCAAACACCACACAGAAATCTGTATGCTTTTAATTTTTATAGTTACTGTTACTTCAAAATGTTATATGTATTACTACAATATAAACCTTTCTTCATTACTGAAAAATTTTAAAAATTATAGTAAATTCCATATCTACTGCTTTCTACTTAGAGATTTGTATATAAAGAATAGAAGATTTTCTAAGACCAGACTTAATGGTCTGACTGAGACTAGAAGGACCCCAGAGGTCATGGTCCCCAGACCTTCTGGCAGCCCAGGACAGGAACCATACCCAAAGCCAACTCTTCAGACAGGGATTGGACTGGACTATGGGATAGAAATTGATACTGGTGAGGAGTGAGCTTCTTGGATCAAGTAGACACATGAGACTATGTTGGCATGTCCTGTCTGAAGGGGAGATGAGAGTGGAGACAAAGCGTGCTGTCTCATTAGGGGGAGAGCAATTAGGAGTATATAGCAGGGTGTTTATAAATTTTTGTATGAGAGACTGACTTGGTTTGTAAACTTTCACTTAAAGCACAATAAAAATTAAAAAAAAAGAAGACAATTTAAAAAGAAAAAAAATTTTTTTCTAACACATCTGCTGAAGTATGACAGACATGCCTTCCCAATCTGTATCTATTCGTGTCCAGCACCAACATATACCAGCTTTAAGTCACACCCACACTAAGCCCTAAGTCTTTTTTTTTTTATTATTATTATTAAAAGCCACACTGGGGTCAAGAAATCAATAAAAATGTCAATGCCTACATGGCAGAATTCCAGAACACTCGACCGATTAATCCAGAGCATTTACAAAATAACAGTAATGCCCATCTGGACTGCAGAAGGCCCGGTTCTGCCATTTTGCTGAATCACCATATACCCTTTTAAAACCACAACCCAAAATCCATTGCCATCAAGTCAATTCCGACTCATAGTGGCCCTATAGGACAGAGCAGAACTGCCCCATAGGGTTTCCAAGGAGCAGCTGGTGAATTCGAACTCTAACCACTGTGCCACTGGAAAAATAAGGATCCTTTAAAACCACAAGACCCTTCCAAATTAATTAGCTCATCAAACTAAAATGAAAAGCAGTTTCAAAACCCAGCAAAATCTCATCATTAATGCATTATAAATGGCATGTGCTGCCAGTAACTAAAGCAATTTCATTGCCTCAATGAAATCTTGTGTCACTGTTTCCAGCCCTCATGGCTGTAAGTCACAGCAACTAAGAGAAAACCACAAGTATCAAATGTACATTTAACTCCAAGCAGCAGGTACAAAAAAAAAACAAAACTCACTCTAAATACAGTTTCCTGAACCTGGCTTATGTTTTAAATAATGCAAGCCAGAACACACTGTTAATAGAGGTCCCTACACTATTTTGTATAGAATATAAACCAAGAAGCATACAGGATCCTACAAAATACATAGTGCAAACTTTAGGTTTGAGAGTTAGAGCTAGAAGGGTTTGTGTTAATACACTTCTGGATGGTGGTGAATGACATAGAAGCATTAAAAGGTGTGCTTAAATTTTATATAAAGGTATTATGATGTAAGCTTAAAACGCCACATTTAATTACACTGTAATAAATGTGCAAAACCAAGGACTACCTCTGAGCCCACCCGCAAACTAATCACTTAAACCCCTTACTAAGCCGGGTGGCTAGCCTCCTCCAAGAATCAGGCTGCCACACCAAGGACCAGCTCTACATGGGGCTTTGAATCCTGCAAGTTTCAAATCCAACCCTCTAGAATATTATGCAACTCTGCACTGACTCGCTGAGATCCGAGTTTCTTCCAGAAGAGACCTTCAGAGAGAAAGGCTGGGAAATGAAGTGATGCCTCACAGAAGGCTCCAACAGGAGGAGGGAAGACATGAGGCCCTCAGCACCTGCAGAGCATAGGGACGGCTGGAACTACCAACGACTGGTGGGCTATCTTCCCCCAAGATAGACGTCTAAACCAGGACACTTCTGGAAGTGAAAGTGAAATTATTAATAAATATGCCACAATAACAGGGACTGTTTTGGACAAATAGTCACACTACTTCAAAGTGGCCTTATTAATAATATGTTAAAAAAAAATTAAGTGCTTACTAAATGGAGCCTGAGGTACCAGCTTCAGATACGATCTTGGCTATGGGGGTGCTCCCATGCTGAGTGGCCAGCAGGTTGCCAGTTCTGGCCTGTTGGGACACTTCTCACTTGCAGGCCTCACTGTGTCCAGTTTGGGGGCCCATCATACCCAGGCTGGGAGCCCAGTTCTATCTGCTCATGAGGTCTGGCTTATTCTTGCCGTTCTGAGCCATGTTGTGATGGCTAATACTGTTTGTCAACTTGGCCGGGCCATGACTCTCAGTGTTTATATGTGATCACTTCCATGACAGAATCTTCTGTGAGTTGCCAATTAGTTGAGAGGGAGTTTCCTTGGGGGTGTGGCCTACATCTGAATATAAGCAGACGTTCTGGCTTTTTGCTCACTCTAGATCTTGCGACTGCCTCCTGTTCATCTGACCTCTGGCTCTTGGGACTTGAGCTATCAGCTTATTTGTAGATCTTAGGATTCCTCAATCTTCACAGCCTGGGAGTGGGATCCCTGTTCTCTGACCAGCCAATCTTGCGTTCACCAGCCCCTGCGGCTACATGAATCTAGAGACACCTCTATCCACGGACTTGGGATGTCCCAGCCTCTACAATTGAGTGAGCCATTTCCTTGATATAAATCTCTCTCTATATGTATTTATACGCTTTACTGGTTTTGCTTCTCTAGAGAACCCAGCGTAAGATACATGTCTACCTCTGGGCATGGTGGCCTAATACTTAAGGCTGCTTCTTGGAGGCTTCCTGAGGCTGCTACATTTTCCCCCTTCATGGGGATGGACCCTTAGCCTGATCCCTAGCCTGCCCAGCTAGAACTGAGTCCTTGCCCAGCTCCTGGCTAGAGTTCCTCTTCGATCTACACGGAGTTCGCGAATGGCACAACAGGACCATCTGCCTCACCTGCACCTGCATCTGCAGCCACTGGCCTGGGCTCCCCACACACCTTGGACACTGTGACTCAGAGTCCCCCTTCTCAGCTCATGCCTCTCCCACAGTCTGGTCTTCCTACGAATTTCACAGCAATGCCTGTGAGGCCTGCAACTGGGCAACATACAAGAATAGGGGTCGTGATCTGCTGGATGTGATAACACAGGCATGGGAGAGCACAGGAGAGGGCAAGGTGTAGGAGTGAACCCTTTACATAGGAGGTACAGTTGTTAGGGAGCCCTGGTGGCGCAGTGGTTAAGCGTTCAACTGTTAAGCGAAAGGCTGGTGGTTCAAACCCACCAGCTGCTCCTCGGGAGAAAGACGTCTGCTCTTGTAAAGATGCACAGCCTATAGGATCATTAGCCATCAGAGAAATGCAAATCAAAACTACAATGAGATTCCACCTCTCTCCAACAAGGCTGACATTAATCCAAAAAACACAAAATAATAAATATTAGGCTGTGGAGAGAATGGAACACTTCTACACTGCTGGTGGGAATGTCAGATGGTACAAACACTTTGGAAATCGATTTGGTGCTTTCTTAAAAAGCTAGAAATAGAACTACCATACGATCCAGCAATCCCACTCCTTGGAATATATCCTAGAGAGATAAGAGCCTTTACACGAACAGATATATGCACACCCATGTTCACTGCAGCACTGTTTACAATAGCAAAAAGATGTATGCAACCAAGGTCCCCATCAGTGGATGAATGGACAAATCAATTATGGTATATTCACACAACGGAATACTACGCATCAATAAAGAACAGTGATGAACCTGTGAAACATTTCATAACATGGAGGGATCTGGAAGGCATTATGCTGAGTGAAATTAGTCAGTGACAAAAGGACAAATATTGTATGAGACCACTATTATAAGAACTCAAGAAACAGTTTAAACAGAAAAGAAAATGTTCATTGTTGGTTACAAAAGTGGGGAGAGAGGAAGAGGGGTATTCACTAATTAGATAGTAAGTAAGAACTATTTTAGATGAAGGGAAAGACAACGCACAATGTAGGAGAGGTCAGTACAACTGGATCAAACCAGAAGCTAAGAAGTTTCCTGAATACAACTGAATGCTTTGAAGGCCAGAGTAGCAGGCGAAGGGGTCTGCTGACCATGGTTTCAGGGGACACCTAGGTCAACTGGCATAACAAAATGTGTTAAGAAAACATTCTGCATCCCACTTTGGTGAGTGGCATCTGGGGTCTTAAAGGTTAGCAAGTGGCCATCTAAGGTGCATCGATTGGTCCCATCCCACCTGGAGCAAAGGAGAATGAAAAACCGAAGACACAAGGTAAAGATGAGCCCAAGAGACAGAAAGGGCCACATAAACCAGAGGCTACATCAGCCTGAAACCAGAAAAGCTAGATGGTGCCCGGCTACAACCGATGGCTGCCCTGACAGGAAACACAACAAAGAATCCCTGATGGAGCAGGAGAACACTGGGATGCAGACCTCAAACTCTCATGAAAAGAGCAGACTTAATGGTCTGACTGAAACTAGAAGGACCCCAGAGGTCATGGTCCCCAGACCTTCTGTTAGCCCAAGACTGGAACCATTCCCAAAGCCAACTCTCTTCAGACAGGGATTGGACTGGACTATAAGACAGAAAATGATACTGGTGAGGAGTGACCTTCTTAGATCAAGTAGACACATGAGCCTATGTGGGCAGCTCCTGTCTGGAGGCGAGATGAGAAGGCAGAGGGGGACAGGAGCTGGCTGAATGGACACGGGGAATACAGGGTGGAGAGGAGGAGTGTGCTGTTTCATTAGCGGGAGGGAAGCTAGGAGTACACAGCAAGGTATATACAAGTTTTTGTATGGGAGACTGAATTGATTTGTCAACTTTCACTTAAAGCACAATTTAAAAAAAAAAAAGATTCACAGCCTAGGAAACCCTGTGGGGCAATTCTACTCTGTCCTGTAGGGTCGCTACGAGTTTAAACTGACTCGATGGCACACAACAACAACAACAGGTATTAGAAAGGGGATTCTGGAGGCTGTGTGTGAGTTCTCAGAGCTGCAGTGAGGTGTGAGGCAGGGTGAAGGAACTGTTCTAATGAATCATTTAACAGACTACAGACCCCATCTCCAGTACATATGCACGTGCACTGTAGCTATCATTTAAATGAGAACATGAATGTGTTACACATGCGTGACATCAGTACTGTCATATCTGTCGCCACTGACAGGCTAGGACTCCCATACCCCACCCAAAAAAATCAAACCCATTGTTGTTGAGTCAATTCCAACTCATAACAACTCCACGTGTTTCAAAGTAGAACTGAGCTCCATAGGGTTTTCTTGGCTGTAATCTTTATAGAAGCAGATCACCAGGCCTTTCTTCCCCGGCTTCAAATGGCCAACCTTTCAATTAGTAGCCAAAACCAAACCATCTTCATCATCCACGGGCCTCCATACCCCACAGTCCCCTCAAAATTCAACTCCCCAAGTTCAGAGGTCCTTTGTAAGGCTACTGGATTGAGTTTGTGGCATTTAAGAAATATATAATCTTTTAATCCGATTTGATGCCTCTCCATTCCCTGTCCCAGCCCAAACACAATATAAAATTCACTTGGGTATACTGGAAATTATAATGGCAACTCAGAAATCACATTTTGTCCTTCGGAAAGAGATGGAGTTTTAGCTAAAGCATGTTTTATTCCTATTATAAGTGTATTTGGTTTCTAAGTAATTTAGTTGGGCTTTGAAAAGCATTGCTGTAGAGAAGCTTTTAATTCAATAAGGCTAAAACTTGAAACCAAAGGCTTTTAAAAATAAGATAGGACTAGGGATATGGGAAAACCAAGCCTCTACATGGCCTGTATTAGCTCTCTCTGGGCAGTCTTAGCTCTTATAGACTACTACCTCCAGACAAAACCGGAAATGTCCTTGATTTAGAAAATGTAATGGATTTCCTTTATGAATTACTTTTTTTATATAAGGAAGAAGAAAATCTCAACTGACACCCAAATGAAATAAAATGCTGTATTAAATATACTTTACAAGCATTATCTCTTTAAATCCTCAATTCCATGAGGTAGGACTTATTGATCCCATTTCAGAGGTTAAATAATCTTGGGGGACAGATCCAATCCTCCCCCTCTTGGGTTTTGTTCTGTAAGGCCAATGGCTGGATGCTGGCTGGATCCAGCCCATGAGGCTCACATGGCTGACTGGAGCATGGGCAGGACGAAGGGCAAAGCCCAGGCACTTTTCTCTCCTCTTTCTCCTCTGAGGTTCCCATGGGTCTTGGGCTCTGGTACCACCACCTGTTCCCTGTTCCTCCTGCCTGCAGGTGGGGTGGTTTTCTACTGTGCTAATCTCTGGGTGACCTCACCACCTCCTGTTTAGCCTCTTGGTTCTTCCACCACTTGTGACAATCCCCTAGATTAAATTCAGTTCCAAACACCACTTTTCTGGTTGGACCCTGAGTGAGTCAGTGCTCCATGCTGAAGCTGCAAAGTGCACAGCCATGTCCTGAAGCTGGCTCAGCCTGGTCCTTTCTGCTGCCCTGTACCATCCTTTGCCACCCAGGCCTGGGTTCTAGTCCCAGATTCCTGGTACTGGTTGTGCGACCCTGAAGACATCTGTAATCTTCTCCAAACCTCAGCCGCTAATTTTGTAAGATGAGGAAAGTAATTACTTGCCCTTAATTAAGGGGTTTTGTAAGGAAAGAATGTGGTAATAAATGTGAAAGCACTGTGGGGGCTGAGACTTTTAAATTACATTCTAAGTCCTCAAGTCTTGTTTACGGTAATTACTGGGCAGTGAAAAAGAAGTTCACCTGAAATTAACCCTCAAATTAATCTCATGGATCTAAACTGCAAAAACTACACAGAGCTGCCTTTTAAGAGCTCATTGTGAGCTTATAAACACTTTGTTCTCTTACAACAAAAGGGAAATCAGTTGATCGATAGTCTCTAATGCTTCCACATGCATCTGTCTGGCCGTCAGAGCGGAAAGAAGCTGTTAGGGGTGAATTCAGGCAGCTCTTTATAAAGCACGTTGGTTAAGGGACTGGGTGCTGGGCGCCGGTGGCCTGGGTCTGACTTCTGTATCACCATTTCCCACATAACTCTGGCTTGACTGTTTTGGAACATGAACTCTGACAACAATACCTGCTTCACAGGACTGTTTTGAGGATTAAACAAGATACTGTAGCATTGCCTACCAAAGTTCTTGATGCCTGTGATAAATGTCAAATGTAATTAATGTGGTTGATATCATCATCATCATCACTCTCTCTTAGAATGAGCTTATACGCATTTTGCGAGGGTTTGATCAGAGATATTTCTTCTGCCTCCATCATTCCCAGACACGTGGTCATCTCAGACAGGCTTCCTCGGTATCTGTACGGACTCCAAGCCATCATCGCTACATGCGGGCGGCTCTCCTTTCTCCCGTCCTCTTTCCTTTCTTGCTATTACTATCCTGTCTGAGCACTTGAGAACCTTGGTTTCAGCATCATCACTATTTTTTTTTATCATACTGTGAAAGAAAAAAAGTATGCTATCTACTCACACATTTACATAATAATGGGCTAATGAAAGGACTAATAAGAAATCATACACTCTGATTTTCTATCCTGTTATCCTCTGATAGCTGTTGTTTTTGTGGTTCTAAACATACATATTTATGGAAAAAATATTGAATTATATTTGGGCAGATGTGTGCTTTTCCTTGATAGTAACACTGGAAAGAAGCAGAGACACTGTCTAAAACAGTGGTGTCCAAAAATATATATTGTGAGTTACATATAACCCAGTTATAATTTTAAATTTTCTAGTAGTCACACCACTGAAGCCCTGGTGGAGTAGTGGTTAAGAGCTTGGCTGCTAACCAAAAGGTCGGCAGTTCAAATCTACCAGCTGCTCCTTGGAAACTCTATGGGGCAGTTCTACTCTCTCCTATAGGGTAGCTATGAGTCGGAATCGACTCGATGGCAACAGGTTTGGTTTTGTTTGCTTCCCACCACCACCCCACTGCTATATAGGAGAGTAGAACTGCCCCATACAGTTTCCAAGAAGCATCTGGCGGATTCGAACTGCCGACCTTTTGGTTAGCAGCTGTAGCACTTAACCACTATACCACCAGGGTTTCCGTTAGTAGTCACATTAAAAAAAAACAAGGGAATAAACTTTAATAATTTATTTTATTTAACTCAATATGCCCAATAGACTATCATTCTAACAAGTAAGCAACTGAAAAAAACTGAGGTATTTGCATTCTTTTTTTTTATACTAAGTCTTCAGAATCTCGTGTAGTTGGCATTTACCGCACTTCTCGATCTGGACTAGTGACATTCAGTTTCAGTCACCACAGGTGGCTGGCCAGTGGCTCACATTAGGCAGTACAAATTTAGATAAGAAGCCCCTTAAGGGCAGGGACTTGTCATATTTTAACTCTAAATTTCTCCTGACATTTCTATTGTGGTATTTTGTCCCAAGTAAGCTTTCAGCAAATATTCACTTAACTCATGAAAGAATGGCTAGAAGGAGGGGCTGACACTCATAAATGTAGGTGAGGGCAATATAAATTTTCAGAAGGAATAGCTTATACTTTAAAAAATTACAAATGAACATCACTACTGAAAATCCCAGAGTGTTCACTTATCCCATATTATCCCTCAAAGCCACACTATATATAAAGGGAAAGCAAGGTTAACAGTCCTCAAAAAGAGAGAAAGAGAGAAGGAGAAATCATAGAATGGCTCCAGTTAGATTTCTATAATAAATTACTACAGTGAGTCATCAAATACTATTTAAATAACCTCGTATGCCTGATATTATATAAGAAGCTGTAATGAATGCTAAAACACTGACAAAAACTTGAAGAATTTTTTTTTTTTTTTATTCCAACCAGGTAATTTATGAAAATGATGAAATTTTTTTTTCTCTCAGTGTTACTAAACGCATATTTGACTTGGAAATTTAGAGGCTAAATAAATGCAAATTACATTGGGCTTTCACCTGATTGGTGTAAATCAACTTGCTCAGTCAGGATAATGACTTAAAAATAATTTGTAGTTCCCAAAGTGCACAAAATTACACTGTTTATGGAACTACTATACAGACACAGCCAAAGAAAAGATGGTAGTTCCTTTCAATAGAAATCATAAATGCCAAGTTCCTTCTGGAACTGATGCAGTCGTCCACAGAAACACTACCTACCCAGACTGCAGCCACTCCTTTGCAGTGATAGCTTCTTCTTAAACTCAAGAGGTATTCCATTTCCTTCAAGAAAAGGAAATGGCCAACCTCAACAAAAGTTGTATGAAATTGCAAAATACTTGGTGTATCTTCACAGAGATTGTGAAATGAATTTCTAAAGAATAGTCAACGAGCCCTAAAGGCATTTACTTGGAAGGGATCTTTGAAAACAAGTGTTCTCCTTCGCTGTGAGAGGACTGGTTTTCACTAGTTCTAAATACCTTGACCCAATGGATTAAAAGAAATAGGCATCTCAATGTTTCTAGCTCTCCTGTTGAAGCACCTATCTACTGGGGAAGGGGAAACTGAGGTGATTCAACAAACTGCAATACAATAGTACAGACAGAGAAGCTACGTGGCTATAATAGCTGCCTTTTTACCCTTAGTTAAAAGTTCTCACTTAACTAAAATTTGATTTCTTCAACCTAATGGAATTTCCATCAGACTCCAGACTTAAAAATCCATGGTTCTATGGTTGCCAATAAAATACCAATGTTCAGCCAACCCTTCTACATTTTTATCATCAAAATTCTTATACAACCATGCAGCCGATAGCTTTACTGTTTGCCCAAGAACTGGCATATTATATTTACCTTTAAAATTATTGTATTTACAGGCAGTCCCCAGGTTACAAATGTCTGACTTACATACCACCTGTGTTACCAACCAACCCCTGTAAGATATATTAAAAATTTGAGGTACATACAATGGTTCATAATAACAAATGGGAGCTACTTTGTGACATGCATCAAAACATTATTATTATGTTAAAGATGTTTTAGTGTATCTGGAAGTGTTTCTACAATGTTTTTTATGTATGAAAGGTATACTAATGACTAAGACAAGCATTTGACTAACTGACATTAGATATGAACCGTACCTAACTGTTCCCACTTACATACAAATTTGACTTAAAGACAAACTTAGGAGCGGAACTTGTTTGTAATCTGGGGACTCCTTGTCCTTTGAATTTTCAATCTGACTGACAGGTGTGTGCTCTCCTTTATATTAAAATAAATACTGCTTTATAAAATCTCAGTAATAATAATTTTTAAACATTTAAATTTTGGGGGAAAAGAAGTGGAATGTCAAAATTTATCTTTTTTTTTTTTTTTAAAAAAGATATTCTTATATCTAAAATCAGTATACTTTTCTCTGGAGGCAGTATTTACCCCCTTTAGTCATTTAAAAAATTGGTGGCATTTTCTTTTGAATTGTTTTGTGTGTCATCTTTTCATATATTGTCCATTTGTAAAGACATATCTTTAAATCATTGGATAGCCACTTGAGAGGAACAAAACAACTGCCTTTCTTAATAATGTCACATGGTTTTCAGTAATTCGATAATGCTGTAAAGATGACAAATTTCATGTTACAGACAACCTGCCACTTGCTGAAATAACTAGTTTTTAACCTAAACTTGTGATTTTTATTCACTCAGTAAATACTGATTGAGAGTCTACCATGTGTCAGACATGGCTGGCCCCTGGGGTTACCAAGCAGAAGGTGGCCCAGGCCCTCCAGACACTTAGAGGGTGCAAGGGCTGCCGTGTCTGCACTGGAAAGCTCCCCGGCAGGCGACCTTTCTGCATGTGAGCACATGTGGGAGGGTAAAGAGGATAAAAGACCTGACAGGCTAGAGTCCGAATTCTGGCTCTGCCTCCTAGTAGCCGATGACGTTAGGCTACAAGATGTGCCTTCTCTTGGCCTCAGTTTCCTCACCCATTACAAAGGATAATTATTTACTCTCCAGGGCTGCTGTGAGAATCAAATGGAATAAACAAGGTAAAAGTACAGAATCTGACACTTAAATAATAAAAAAAATTTTTTTTTTGACACTTAGATGCCCCATAAATATCAGACTCCTTCTTCCAATTCCCTTGAAAAACACATAGCTTTCTATGCTAAACTGACACTATTTTTAAAGCAAAGGCATATATGAATGGTAAATCTTACACATGTTAAAACCAAAACCAAACCTGTTGCCAGGGAGTCGATGCCGACTCCTAACAACCCTACAGGACAGAGCAGAACTGCCCCACAGGGTCTCCAAGGAACGTCTGGCGGGTTCGAGCTGCCAACCTTTTAGTTAAGAGGCATAGCTGTTAACCAGTCTACCACCAGGGCTTCCGAACGTATGTTAGGTATACCAAATATCCAGGAGTCATATGTAATGAGGGCTCTTGGCAACCTGAGGGTCTATCACCAGCTGGATCCCGCATCCTGAGTTTCTCTGACTCTTTCTTGGTCAATTGTTAGGTTACCATTTTGCTCTTCCTCCACTAAAAAACCAGTCGCTGTGGAGGTGATTCTGACTCAAGGCGACCCCATACGTTCCAGAGTAGAACTGCACTCCGTAGGGCTTTCAAAGGCTGTGATCTTACGGAAGTAGACTGCCAGGCCTTTCTTTCAAAGCATCTCTGGTTAGTTAGTAGGTGAGTGCTTAACTGTTTGCACTACCCAGGGGCTTTCTTTCTCCCTTAGCAGTTTAAAAACTGGTTTACTATTCCCAAGACAGGAGCTAAAAGACCCCTAGGGCAGGCCCCTTTCATCGGTGGGGTGATGCACACTGCCTGAGGAAATCCAGGCCCAGTTAGGAACTAACCTGACGTGCAATTACAGCCGGCCGGGTCAGTGCGAGGCAAGCACACAACTCGTTTATACCCTAAAGCTGCTCTGAGATGCAGGTCTTATTATTTTCTACCTTCTGTAAGGAGCCATGGTGGCGTAGTGGTTAAAGTGCTCTGCAGCTAACTGAAAAGCTGGCAGTTTGCAGGGGCAGATTATCCTATGAGCAGCATAAGCATGGGCTTACTTGTGCTTACTTACTGATCTGTAGTGAACAATTTCAATTTTTCCACCACATCAAAGATTCTGCTTCTGGTATGGCTGGCATCTGTCTCTCCCCCAACCCCACTGCACCTTCCTACAGAATCAAAGGCTCTTTTCAAATTTACGATTCCTGAAAGGGGCAGATGACCCAGTAAGCCAGGTAAACATGGGATTATTTGCGCTTCCTTACAGATCTATGTAAAATTGTTCACTACAGATTAGTAAGTAAGCCCATGCTTCCCTTCCTTATTGGATAATCAGCCCCTGGCAGTTCGAACCCACCAGCTGCTCTGTGGGAGAAAGATGTGGTGGTCTGCTTCCATAAAGATTACAGTTTTACAAACCCTATGGGGCAGTTCAAATCTGTCCTACAAGGTCACTATGAGTTGGAATCAACTCAATGGCAACAGGTCTGGACCTGCCATAGAGAAAACCAATACTCAGGAAGGCTGGCAAAGTTGTCCACAGTGACGAAGATTCAAGTAGCCCAATATCATTTCTCATAACTTCTCTTTTCAACTCGTAGTCATTAAACTCCTCAGCTTTGGTAGATGCCTGGCTGGTTCCTCCATAAAGCTCCTTCTGCCCATTCCTGTTATTTGGACAAGGTCTGCCTCCTCCAGATTAGAATTCCCCATGTTTTGGCTCCACTGGTCATTTCCATCAATATGCCGAAGGCTATTCAGCTTCAAGGATGGCTCATGATGTCATGATTCCATCGACCATCCCATTTTTTTGTTCTCTTCCTCCTGGTATCTCCGATGGACTAACAGGAATAGTGAGAACTGTCTTGGTACCCTCAGTAAAGATGACCAACTTTGTCACATTTGCGAAGCCCTCAGTAGCTCCCGGTGGAAGCAAGCACACACTACCCCATGCCTAACTCCCACTAAAGATGAATGCAACTACCTATACATCCTTATTCAGGATAAGTTAATATAAAGTAAGGTAGCCTCCCGGGGCATTGCAGAGCAGTTGTTATCACTCTTCATGGCAGTGTCCAAACACAGTAATATATAGATAACAATCCCAAATCCTTTCCACATATTCCCTTTGCAGAGACAAAAGCACGTGGAGGACACAATTTAACTCACAGACACAACCACATGATTCAGTTCCCCAACTGAAGAAACTAAAAATGATACTAAGTTAGAATAATAAGCTAAAAGTTTCACTCACCTTTACCTTCAATGTGCCAATGTATGTAATATTTGAGTACCACACTGATTATTAGATTCAAAATGCTAACTTCAAAAATAAACTCAGGACAGCCCATTATTATACTTTATACTTTGTCCCTGTTTAGTTCAATTCAATAAACAGTTATTGAGCATTCTGGGGCAGTACTGTGGAAGTAAAAAAAAAAAAAAAAAAGCTTATTATAGTACACTGCTGTGATGGTTAAGGTTATATGTCAACTTGGCTGGGGCATGATTCTCAGTAGTTTGGCAGATGTATGATGTTGTGATCATGTCCATGGTAAGATCTGATATAATGCCATCACCTCCATGATGAAATCTGCTATGAGTAGCCAATCAGTTAAAAGGGAGTTTCCTTGGGCATTTGGCCTTCATGGAATATAAGCGGACATTCCGGCAGGGGTTGTGGGCTTTTGGCTCACTCTGGATCCTACAGCTGGCTCCTGTTCGTCTGACCTATGATTCTTGGGACTTGAGCTAGCAGCTTACCTGTGTTCTTGCCTGCCAATCTTGAAATCTGTCAATCTTTGCAGCCTATGAGCAACAGCCCTGCTCTCTGACCTGCCAATATTGGCTTCATCAGCCCCTGCAGCTACATGAATCAGGAGATGCCTCTATCCTGACCCACGGACTTAGAACATTCCAGCCTCTAAAACTCCATGAGCCATTTCCTTGATATAAATCTCTCTCTATATATATTTATATGATTTACTGGTTTTGCTTCTCTAGAGAACCCCGCCTAAGACAAATGATAATGGCAGAAATAAACAGATAATTTCAAAACTATGGGATTACAAGCTAATATAGTGTGCCTAGGGAGATACAGGCACCCAGAGTGAAGCCAACACCTCTAACCTAAAGGTGCAGAAAAGGTTTCCTAGGAACTCCTGAGCCTTAAAATAACTAAAACACACAGAGTTCAAGTTATTACATCCTTTTCTTAAGAGAAGAAATGATTAAAGGAATTCCATGAGAAGTTCTCTTTGCAAATGGTAGAGACCAGGGATGAACCTACTTGCATTTGTACTTCAGAAAAGGTCACGCAGCAAGCAATCTTAACTTCTTTCAATAATATATTTACCCCCTGAAATTGCTAGCATGGTTCTGATTCTTAAATCATAATCCTTAAATTATAGTCCCCTCCTCCCCCACTGGTGATATCTTTTTCTAACTTTCCATGTCAATTCTGAATTATCATTACTCTCATTTTCTAATTCATGGAGATCAGAGTCAAGTAGATTCCTCCAAAGAGGCAAATCCTGAAAAGGTTCACATAAAAATCACAAACTCTAACACTCCTGTCTGCACAGAAAGCCTTATAGTCAAAGAACTGGGAAAATGATTTATCATTTAATAAAACCTAATTTTCCCCAAATTTTAGAACTTTACAACCAATTACAAGTCTATTAAATAAAATCAATAGATGAAGTAGAGAGGATGACCCAGTGAAAACAGCTAGTGGTAAGTTATTTTTATTCTTAGAATTATTAATTTTTTTTCTTCTTTAAAAATACCAGAATTTAGAGGAGGAGCTGAGATGGCGGCTTAGTCAACACTCCACGCTGTCTCTCTACAGCAGAGACCCGAGAAACCAAATGAAACAGACACAGATGACAATCCTGGAACCCTGAGTATCAAATGAAAATATAAAGAATTAGATCAAACACTGATTAGAAGAAGGAACTGAATAAAAACAGTGAAAGAGGACAGATACATAGCAGAGATGCCCTGCCAGCTGGCTCAGCACATCTTGAGACAAAGCTAATCCTAGGAATACACCCTTGAGAAATAAGAGCTGTCACACAAATAGGCATATGCACACCCATGTTCGTTGTAGCATTATTCACAATAGCAGAAAGATGGAAACAATCTAAATGTCCAACAACAGATGAATGGATAAATTGTGGTACGCACATACAGTGGAATACTACACGATGATAATGAATAACGACGGACCTATGAAACATCTGAAAATGTGGATGAATCTGGAGGCCATTATGCTGAGTTAAATAAGTCAATCACAAAAGGACAAATACTGTATGAGACCACTATTATAAAAAGTCAAGAATAGGTTTACACACAGAAAGAAATATTCTTTGATGGTTACTAGGGATGGGAAAGGGAAGGAGGGAGAATCACTAACTAGACAGTAGACATGTGTTAATTCTAGTGAAGAAAAAAGCAATATGCAATATAGGGGAAGTCAGCACAACATAACCAGAGCAAAGGAAGACGCTAAGAAGTACTCAGTGATGAAGGGCAACTACAATAGAAACTATAACATACACAATCCTAAAACAACAGTAATAACAAACAGTAATCTCTGAGTAGATACATAGATAGAGCTGTAAGCTAACAGGTATAGGAGGTCGTACGTGAGTACACCCACATTCATATATAGGACAGTTGTAGATATTTCTACATACATATTTGTGTGTGTTGCATATATATATATATATATATATGTATGTATATATTTAACAGACCACATAGGGGAAACAGTTATGGAAACTTCTTAGTCATAGTCAAACACTTTGCGGGACTGAGTTGCTGGGCTTGAAGGCTAAGGTTCATGCTGGAGGATATCTAGGTCAACTGGCAGAACATCCTTCATAAAGATAATGTTCCACATCCTAGATTGGTGATAGCGCCTGGGGTCTTAAAAGCTTGTAAGCAGCCATCTAAGATACAACTATTGATCTCTTCCCATCTGGAGCAAAGGAGAGTGAAGAAAACCAAAGACTCAAGGAAGCAATTAGTCCAAAGGACTAATGGACCACAGGAACCACAGCCTCCTCAAGCCTGAGACTAGAAGAACTAGATGGTGCCCAGCTACCACTACATAACACTCTAAGCAGGAACAGAATAGGTTCTGTTAGGAAGGGAGAAAAATGTAGAACAAAAATCAAATTCATAAAAAAGACCAGATTACCAGTCTGATGGAGACTGGAGGAACTCCCAGGACTACTGCCCTAAGACACCCTTCTAATTTGGAACTGAAGCCACTCCCAGAGGTCATTTTTCAGCCAAATAATAGACTGTCCTATAAAACTAACAAAGAACATACTCCTTACAACTATCGACTACATCAGACCAAAAGGGCAACGTCTGCCCAAAAGGAAAGGGGGAGGCAGGGAGGGCCAGGGAAACTAGACGATTAGAAATGTGCAACCCAGGGTGGAGATGGGGAGAGTGCTGACATATTGCAGGGATTGCAACCAATGTCACAAAACAATCTGTGCATGAATTATTGAATATGAATTTGCTGCATAAACTTTCACCTAAAGCACAATAAAATGTTTTTAAAAAAAGACAGTAAGAAGAAAACTCCAGATAAGCATTTTACTGCAAAAATTCTCCATGAAAAGGAATTCACTATGTCAACTATGGAAAGGAGGGGAGATAAAATATTCAGGATTTATCAAAGTTATCTAATCCCTTTGTTTTTTTCCCCCCAGAATACCCATTAGCCTATGTAAAAGGAGAATAATAAAATCCTTACACCATGGAAGTATTAACAGATTGAAATAATATAAGCAAAGCACTTTACTTGTTAAAAAAAAAAAGAATTAAAAAAGCAAATTAGCTCTGTTTATATAATTTCTCATTTCTTCTAAAAACAAGTATCAACACCTATTAATGGGACCTTATTATTTAAGCTTTTGCGTATTAGAAAAGAACACATTTTAGAACCAAAGACATAATAACACGACTTCTGGAAGAAACCATAAAATTATCCATTTCCTGTCTTGATTATAAATAACAATTTACCTAAATGGCCGACAATAAATAACTTTCATATTTTGACTAAGTGCCTTCACAATATAAAGAGAAATACAGTTTGCTGCTGACCTACACTGAGTTACAAAATCATTATATTTGAAAATGTGACTGCAAAATGTAATGAAATATTCCATATTAATTAAGGAATAAGAATTTGCTCAAATGATATTTTACAAATATTTTGGGATGCTTTTCTGGATAAAGTAGAAAGAGTCTCTACAATGAGAATTTCCCTGTCCCTAGCAAAATTATCTGAATTAAAACAGGTCATTATGAGCATTATTAAAATGAATTACTGTATTTTTACTCAAATAATGTGTACCTTCTACATTCGTTTGCCAACTGCGCCCTCCCCAGTGAGGTTTTTTCGTAAGTGCCACTATGCCAACTTTTTTTTTTTTAAACATGTTGCTGTGAAAAAATAAGCATAGTGCACTTACAAAAATACCTTGGCGGGGGGAGGAGTGGCCGGCAAACAAACATACAAGGTGCGCGTTGTGTGTGTAAAAATACAATAATTCATTTTAATAACACTCATGTCAATAGTCGAGAATTCTTGCCACTCATTTGGTTATAGTTCTAAAGACACCTTTAGAACTCTTTCCCATCTAGGCCATTTTAGTGCCACAGAGGTCACTTAACTCTACTTTGAACCATAGCTCAAATTATAGACGTTTAAAGTTGGTTAGGTACTTTATAAATCCAAAGGATGGTGGGTTAGAGACTGTGGCTAGATCATGAGAATTCAAACCTCAAAAAACCCAGAAAATATCCTTTAACAACAGCAATGCTAGATTATGTGTACAACTGGAAGGTAATATTCACTAATGAGAACTGTATTGGAGGGCTGAGACCTAGCACAACTGCTTCTCTTTTCAAAATGTTTATATCTTGATTTACCACAAAAAATTGAAAGGCATGAAAAGACTACCACTGTTGTGGAAAAACAACTCCAAGCAACTGCCCACCAATTAGTAGATTAACACAAGAGTAAATTTTTATTATTAAATACATAGACTATAGAAATGTACATACATGTGAACAACACAGTCACAGGGGAATAAAAAGATATTCATGGATTTAATTTATTTTTGTCATTAAATAAGGAAGAATGAAATTCATTTTTAGAAACTCCCAAAAGAATATGGTTTTGTTTCGTTTTTAAAAAAGAAAACACACAACTGTAGAACTGCTGCTCTCCCTCAAACAAAGGAAGAAGTAAGGTTGGCAATGGAGCAGGAGCAGTCGAGGCCATTAACAAAGGAGTCACTTCCCACACTTCCTACTATGACACAGAGTTTGTAACTACCAGGGGAAAGAGAAGACAAAAGTGCCAGACACTGAATAACCAGAAACCCTGACACTAAATTGAAGCAGGCAGGCCCAGACTGCATCATGTCCCAAGGCTCGGCTCCTGATGCTTGCTTCTCAGTTCAAAATGGCTGGACAACCCTCTGCGCAGAGTGTGCATTTCTGCCTTGGATCTGGGCCACATCTCTGGGTTTTGATAAATGTGGTAGGTCTCAACTGCTGCATTTATGATGATAAACACTATGTTCTCCACCCAAACACACATATACTCCAAGGCAGGAAAAGAAAACAAAAATGGCGAGCCTGTGGCACTCTGTGGCTCAGAAGCTCTCATGGAATTCTCGGGAGGAAATGTGACTCATTTAAGTTATTTCAAAAGGGGGATAAACAATACTTCTTAAAAATTTGGAAAATGCCTAAATACATTAGTAAAATGAAAAAGAGGACAGAGGCTGAAGAAAACAGGAATGGAGAGCAGGCCTTTTAATTTTACAGTTTGGAGAAAGAGAACGTGTGGTATATTCTCATCAATTTGACAGATGTTTACAAAATGCCTCCCAGGTGCCATGAACTTTTATAATGTACTCTAGATTTTCTCACATGAGACAATCACATTCTCTGCTTCAGATGTTCCTCCTCTGTACCGCTTCCATATAAATGATGCTATTAATCAGAAAACACGTTCTTAGAACTGTGTATCCCGTCTCCTCACAAAGAATCTGAGTTGGCCTACGGTTATAACATAGTATGTTGTCAGGTGCCGCTGCGTTGGTTCTGACTCACAGCGACCCCGCGTACGACAGACTGAAACACTGCCCCAGTCCTGTGACATCCTCACAATCGTTGTTATGTTTGAACCTATTGTTGCAGCCACTGTATCACTCCATCTCACTGAAGGTCTTTTTCTTTTTCACTGACCCTCTATTTTATCAAGCATGATGTCCTTCTCCAGGGGCTGGTCCCTTCTGACAACATGTCCAAAATATGTGAGACAAAGTCTGTCCTAAGGAGCACTCTGGCTGTACTTCTTCCAAGACAGATTTGTTCCTTCTTCTGGCAGTCCATGGTATATTCAATATTCCTCTCCAACATCATAATTCAGAGACATCAACTCTTATTCAGTCTTTCTTATTCACTGCCTAGCTTTCACAAACATGAGGTGACTGAAAATACCAAGGTTTGGGTCTGGTGTACTTTAGTCCTCAAAGTGGCATCTTTGCTTTTTAACACTTGAACAAGGTCTTTTGCAGCAGATTTGCCCGACACAACACATGATTTGATTCCCTGAATGCTGCTTCCATGGGTGTTGATTGCAGCTCCAAGTAAAATGAAATCCTTGACAACTTGAATCTTTTTTCCTTTATTATAATGTTGCATACTGGTCCAGTTGTGAGGATTTTTGTTTTCTTTATGTTGAGGTATAATCCATACTAAAGGCTGTAGTCTTTGATTTCATCAGTAAATGCTTGTATACTATGCTTATACAAAAAACCAAAAACTAAACCCAGTGCTGTCGAGTCGATTTCGACTCATAGCGACCCTACAGGACAGAGTAGAACTGCCCCATAGAGTTTCCAAGGAGCGCCTAGCAGATTCGAACTGCTGACCTGTTGGTTAGAAGCTGCAGCACTTAACCACTATGCCACCAGGGTTTCCATGCTTACATAGCACAGTATAAAAGGGGATAATCTGAGATGAAGAAAACAGAGCATCAAAAGAGAACTTTGGGATAAGATGTCATCACACACTAGAGGTGAATAAACTTCTAGAGTTAGATACTGGATCTGGCTCCATTTTCTGACAGAAGTCACAAATGGCAATACACCAGGTAACACAAAATTAAACAACGAAAGTTCCTGTTAAGATTAACTTCCGAAAACTAAATTCAATTATACACATTCAGAGTATATAAGGAGCACTCTGAAATAAAGTGGATGTCAACAACTTTTCTACTCAGCAAAGACAGCCTCAAAGAGGTTAAAGTTAGTAATTAAATTAACCTTCACATGCAGCCTTTGGCATGCTGCAAAAAAAATGTAAATCTTTCAGAAGATTGCACCTACAGGTACATACAATTGAACCAAATATCCAAAATCACAGAAAACCTCGCTTCTATTTTAATCTCCATATAAAAAAAACCCATGGCCATCGAGTCGATTCCGACTCATAGCTACACAATAGGACAGAGTAGAACTGCCCCACAGGGTTTCCAAGGAGTGGCTGGTGGATTCGAACTGCTGGACTTTGTTTGGTTCGCGAATCTTCATATAGTGTCCCACTAATATTGAAATCGTTCATCTCTCCTATACAGTGGAATTGAAGATGGATTCACAATTTTCATCATGAGATGACTATTGGTTCTTTCTTTTTCTAAACCCTCAATATAAAACTTTAAATTATATGGTTTGTGATTCTTTTTTAAAGTTACTGATGTAAAATTCACTTAAAATGGAAAAGTAAACTCGCTGGGGGAAAATGTAATTTTTGTTGTTTGTGATCAATGTTTATCTCATTTCAGCAAAGCATATTGCCAGCAGATGCAAATTATGACAACAGTGATTTAATAAATTTTACCTTTTCAAAGTGGTAGTTCAAATTAATCCAAATCTCAAGTAGGGTTCACATATGCAAAATACCCTGAGGGAAGAGGTAGAACATAGCCATAAATACTGCTGACTAAAAGAAACAGGAGTTCGTGTCTTAGACCTAATTGTGGCTTTTAATCACAAAATAAATGCAACTTATGTCCCCTATAATGCATTGCTCATATCAGGTGATTTCTGAAGTATTAGTCAAATTTAGAAGTTCCCATTTGGGCGGCTAATGGTTGGGGGGGAATAATCCAAAAGCAAACAAGGCAACAACAACAAGAAGAAAGCAGATTGTTGATGCTGTGAAAGAGTAAACATTTCAAAAGCAAGACCTCATCATCCCTTAAAATTATCCCTTCTTGACAATTATTCTCGCTTTGGGCAAATATCTGCATCAGCTGAAAGTTCTAAAAGAGGAGCAAGGGCTGACCAAAGAAAATTACACATGCCTTTTCCAATACTTTGGTAAAGCGCAAAATTTGCTTGCCTCTCTGCCAACAAAACTTCCTCTTGTGAAAAGAGTCATTTTCAATAAGTTTCCAACTTTTAAAATTGTTGCTAGGATTCTGGGCTTGTTGAACTGACACAATGTCCTCTGGCATTTGAGCGTGCCAATGCCTCTACGGCAAGAAAACTAATGAGCTTATAAGAATGTCTTTACATCACTGCATCCTGAGAACCTCGTGGCCACCAGGACTTCTCCACAGTTAGAACATTTCTGTTCTCTCTCAGTGGTGATGTCTCATCTAGCCTCAAGTGCAATCTCTACAGCATGACCCAAACTCATGGAAGAAATGAGCAAAAGAAATGAAGGCAGACTCCAGCTCACCCCTTTTTTTCTACTTCCTATCATGTCTTTTTTTTTTTCTTCTTTCCCTACTCTCATCATCCTGCAGTCAGAATTCCTAAGTGGCAGCTAAACTAAAATAGAACTGAGTAACAAGAAAAATGAAGTTTCAAATCGCTAACTTTAACCAGCCCCTACATCAAAACACCTTTAACCAATTCGTGAGTACTGATGAAAATGGGGCCCACAGATAAAGAAGTCACAAATAATTTTTAATCTTTATTGTGGCCATTCATATTAAGCCTTCAACTGGTCATTTTTAAAACTGTTCTCTTAACAATAAAAGAGGTAAGATCATTTCTTCTGTTCTCTAACTTGATTTCAAATGCAAAAAGAAAAGCAAAGTTTGAGACAGTCCAGAAACTGGATAATCAGCTCAAAATGATAATGTATTGGCAGAAAAGCTTTCTGGCATATGCAGCAAACATAATGCAAAGACTGCTGGAGACTCCAGTGAGATTTACTTCATTAATACCTACGAGTTCAAGACACTGAACAGGGATACGATCTGGAGTGAGCCCCTGCCCTATGGAAGCTTCTAATGTAGAGATTATGTCAGTATACCAAACCAAACCCATTGCCGCTGAGTTGATTCTGACTCCTAATGACCCTACAGGACAGAGTAGAACTGCCCCATAGGGTTTTCAAGGAGCAACTGGTGGATTCGAACTGCCAACCTTTTGGTTAGCAGCCAAACGCTTTAACCACTGCACCACCAGGGTTCCACAGTATTTTCAGAGAGGTTCATGAAAGGGCTGTGATGTTCTAAATACAGACTGCTGTCAAACTGACGTCCTGAGGTGGCACCTGAGCTCGTCTATTGAGTAACGTATTTGTGGGTGAAAAAGGAAGGAACAGGCTAGAAAGGGCATTTCAGGAGAAAGGAACATGGTAGGGGTAGAAATGCTTCAGGGATGACTGTAGAAGGGCAGCTAGTTTGGTGTGGTTCAAGTACAGGGTGTGGGGAGGTGAGCAGTGAAAGCTAAGGCTGGAACGGTAAACTGTGGCAAATTACAGAAACTATGAAGGCCACCCAAGGAGTAAGTACTTGCAGGACAATTTAGTTCTACGATAAACTAGTTGAAATCACTCCAGTCCTATCAGGGGAAGAAGGAAAGACAAATCATAATATAAAATGACATGAAATGATTCACTCAATAAATACTTATCCAATGGCTATTCCAAAACCTAGCACAGTACCTTGAACTCGGAAGATTTCTGTATTTTTTTTTTAATGAATAACGTCTATTATGTATGAAGCTCATTGTAAATGTACTAGACACCACGGGACAGCTACCAAGATGGACAGACATGAATTCTACCAGTAATAAGTACTACCATCTAAATAGATGGGCTCCAATAACGACCAGGAGTCTGGGACTCTGGTTCATATCAATGATGGTAACCTTTTTAGAAGGGAGTGATCTACTGATAAGCCAGCTACCTGAATGACATCCCAGGGTAGGCCAAAGGAAGAATCAAGGTTCAAGAAGTAGCTATAAAAAAAAAAACTATAGAGTGAAATAATTAAGCTCCACAAATAAGGACTACACTCTCCTCTCCCTCAATCTCCCCATCTAAGAGAAAAACGTTTAGCTAACAGCCTTCCTTTCTTTAAGAGATGACAAAATTCATGAGCACTGTGATCTCGACTGTGGCTTCTTTGACAACAATACATTCTTTTCTCAATGCCTATCTGTGATGTCCATTTTGTTCCTTGCCCATTTCTTTCTCAGAGGTAAGCACCTGGATGGTCAAGGTCCAACTCTTCCTTCCCTCTCCTATAAGTTCACTCTAAAATGGGAATTGAGGTACCATCAGGTACCATTTGCTCTAGCCAACCTAATACAGCCTGTCTCCAACAGTTAAGGCCACACTCACACCCTGAGTTAAGGAGAGCCAGTCCTCATAAAAAAATGGCAGCTGCTTCCCTGCTGGCAAAGGGGGTCTGGAAGAGGCCTGATGTCCCAAGGCTAAGGCACCTGAGATGAATTTTACCCCTAAGCACTCAGAAGAGCTCAGTTCAGCAGCTTCCTTTTTGCAATTCAGTCATCCTGGACTTCTGTCCAACCAGTCTCCAAGAGTTTGGTTAAAAACACATCCTCTCACCCTACCCCAACAGCCAGCCACTTGGAAGAACCTTCATGGTACAACTCGAGTATGTTCTTGTCTCTGAGCATTACATAGTCTACCAACAAGTACCACTCTACCTGGGCCTTTGAAACTCTGCTGCTAGGTTGAATAGTCAAGAAAGCTATATCTCCTGGACTGTGTGATCCTTTATAGGGGTCTAAAGGTATTATGATCAAAGCTTCTAACAAGCTGCTATTAGGCACTACATGAGATTTTTCAAAGCAGCATAAGAGAACAAGGGCTCAAAATCTCAGTGATTCTCGGCTTCACTGAGCTGCACCTGCGGTAAGTGAATGAAGAGCCAAATCCCAGCCTCAAGAGCTCCCCATCACTTAGGAAAAGGCCACCAGAACTTCCCTGGGGAGCCAGATCCAAACAGGTCCTGTAGTAAGTCTCTGTTTATCAAAGCTCTGTCTTTCTACCTCAGCCCGAGTGTAATCTGAGGCCCAGGAGAACACATTTTCCTCCTTGAGATCTTTCAGAGGAAGGCAGCACTCTTGTAGCCAGGTAGAGATTCTCTATGTCTCATCATCCCTTCAAAACAAGCAATCCCCAGAATCTGAAGCAGCACCTTTCCTTCACCTGAGCAGACCTCCTCCCATTAGAAACCTGTAATCTGGAAAAAAAGCCAGCTCTAGAACTGGAACAGATGAAAGAAGAAGCCTCTGGGGGAACTCCAAGTGCCATGGCTGCAGATTTAAGCCCTTTCCCTCTCTATACACTGAAAGTCTCATGAGGACAATTTTCAAGACTGTTCGTTATGTACCTATTATGCAAAGTGAGACATATCGCATTTTCAAAAGGGTTACGGAATCTTATTGCTATTGGCCAACACTTTATGGACTTAAACTTGACTTCGCTTAGCAAACATATAGGGCACAGAAAGTAACCATGATCCAAAACAGAAACTGTTAATGATGGCAAGAGAGGCACAAAGCACCGTGGGAACTCAAAGAAAGAAGACATCATGTCCATCGGGATGATATCAGCCTGGAGCTCTCAAGCTCTGTTCAGCTGCCTCCTGGTCATTTCCTCTTGGTGGTCTCAAAGGCACCTCAAATCAATATCTGGAACTAGCTGATCCTAGCTGGTCTTCTGGTGGCATTCCCCACCACCCATAGGACAGAAACCAAAGATGCATCTTTGACTGACCCACCCTTCCTTCTGTTCTTCCTGTAGGCGTTACCTCCTAAATCCTTCTCGAACTCATCCATTTCTTTCCTCTCCACCATCATTATTATGTCTCCAACCTCCTGCAACAGCCTCTGAGCCTGGGACAGAGATTCAGTCCTGCTCTCTAATTCACTCTCCACTGGGGCCTGAGGGATGTGATCTTGCTGCTCACCTGCTTAAAACTCTTCAACGTCTTCCCTTCCCTCCCTGGATAGAGATAACATTCCTAAGATTACCCACAAGGCTCTGCAAGGATGGGTCCCTACCTCTTAAGTCTCAGCAGGTATTCTGCCTCACTCTCCCCATCAGTATCTCTAATATACCTCAAGCTCCATCAACTACTGGGCTCTTGCCTACACTTTTTGTTTGCCTAGAATGCTCTTCCTTCTCCCCTCTTTGTTTAGTTTAATACCTACTCAGTCTTCAGATTTCAGAAACATGTCACTTCCCAGATCTCCAAAATGAGGTCTAATTCTCCCATTATATGTTCTTATAGTACTATGTACCTCTCCCATCTAACACTTGTAAGTCACAATTGTATTTTTTTTGTATCGTTACATTATGAACATTTTTCTCTCCCACCAGATTGTAAGCTCCTTCAGAGCAAGACCATGACTCTTTCAACTCACCAGTGCCTAGCACAGGGTGGGAAACTTGGCAGGCCCTAAATAAAAATTTTCTGAATGAATGAGTAAATACAAAAAGTTACAGACCCAAGGTCACAATAGAATAGTGGCAGCAGCAGTAGTAGCCGGGTTGGGACTCATTTAGTCTCATGTATCTACTTGAACTAAGAAGCACAATCTTCATGAGTATCATTTTGTGTCTCACAGTCCAGTCTAACCTTTGTCTGAAGAGTTGCTTCAAGAATGGTTTTAGTTCTGGGTTAACAGAGAGTCCGGGGGCCATGTCTTCCGGGGTTCTTCCAGTCTTAGTCAGACCAAGTCAGACCAAGTCTGCTCTTTTTACTAGAATTTGAGTTCTGCGCCCCACTTTTTTTCTTGTTCCATCAGGCACTCTCTTGTGTTCCTGTCAGGGTGAACACTGGTGTAGCCAGACACGATCTAGTTCTGGTCTCAGGCTGATGGAGTTTTTGGTTTATGTGGCCCTTTTTGTTTCTTGGGCTAATATTTTCCTTGTATCTTTGGTTCTTCATTTGTCTTTGTTCCAGCTGGGCTGGGACCAATTGATGCATCTTAGATTGCCACTCACTGGCTTTTAAGACCCCAGCTGCCACTCACCAAAGTGGGATGCAGAACATTTTCTTAATAAACTTTGTTATGTCAATTGACCTAGATGTCCCCTGAAACCATGGTCCTCAGACCTTTACCCCTGCTACTCTGTCCCTCAAAGTGTCTGGTTATATTCAGGAAACTTCTCAGCTTTTGGGTTTAGTCTAGTTATGCAGACTTCCCCTGTATTGTGTGACAATTTTTATTTTTAAATTCCAAGAATTTTAGGCCCTGACATAATGTTACTAACAGAAACCCTTGGTGTTTCATTAAAAATAGATGATTGAATTGTTTGAAATCCTATTTCCTTTAAGTTTACTTAACCTGATAATTAATCAAACTGTGATGGCCAACAATTAATCAAGCACTAAGTAGTTACTGGACATTATGTTCTGTATAATAACGGTCATTTTAGAGAGGACAGGGATGCTATGCGTCGGAATCAACTTGATGGCAATGGGTTTTTTAGAGGGGACAGAGAAAGAGGTGAGATATATTTTCATCCTCAAGATGCTTAAAGTAGAGTCAGGAAAATAAGATAAAAATAACTTTTAAGAAATGTGTGGGAAAAGGATCAGGAAAGGCTTCTCAGGGAAGGTAAGGTTTATGCCCATGGGACTGTTTATTTATCCACATACAAGACATTAAGGAGCATGCAATTCAAATACATGGTACTGACTTTACATGCTGAAGATTCTTACAGTGTCCAAACAAGGAGGACAATGTTACTGAAGACATGAAAGCGAGAACATAGCTGACTGAAAGTGCTAGGTAAGAGGTAAGAAATGAGTTTAAGTGGAAGACAGGGAGGGGCAAACTTTTGAAAGTCCTCAGAGTTAGGTCCAGAAGCTAAAACCAATGTCAAAGCAAATAGGGAACACCTGGGTGGTTAGTGGCTTGACTACAGTCAGGTTTAGAAAGCCTCATCAGGTACCGGTGAACCCTGGGGACTGAGACAGGACAAGGTAATGGACAGGCCAGGCAAGGTGAGATGGAACAGATGGTGGCACTGTGCTGGGTGTTCAGGTATAAGATGCATTTAAAAGCAAGAGCTGACCTAAATCGGCACATGACTAGAAAGAAGATGGAGTGAGTAGATTTATGGGGGACTTCTAGACTATTCAACTAAATCACTGATAAAGGTGGTGCCATCACCAATGAGAAGGATGACTGTGATTCGTTGAAACAAATAATATTGATGAATGAACTCGTTTTATGGAGAAGATGACTTACTTTCTTGTCATCCAAAGAATCACAGGTTCTTGAGTTGGAAAGGGCATTAAAAATGGGACATCTGATTGAAAAATTTCTGAACGCTGGCGGGTTACAGTGCTAAGGGCCAAGTAAGTGTTACAGACTAGAACTATGCTGAAGAAACCATTAGAACAGAGGTGATATTTGGTTCTTTGAAAGCTCTCCAAGGGAGAAAATATCGATTGGAAAGGAGCTAGAATCAAGGGCAGAGCTGTGAACAATGCTTACCGTCAGACAGCAGAAGAAAAAGTAACCAACAAAGTCAGCTATAAAGGTATGAGGAGAATTAAGATGTGTGAGAAAAGCCAGGGGAAAAAAAAAAAATCTCATGAAGGGCACAGTCAGCAACATTAGTGCTGTGGGAAGACCAAAGGGAATAAAGAAATGAGGTCATTGGATTTTCAATCTAAAGATCAACGGTAACACTGAAGAGGTTTTTCAGTAGATGGGTGGAAATGAAAATCAGTTTGGAGAGGCCCAGAAATAGTGGGCACGGACTATTTGCTCATTAACAGTATTTACTACTATGCTGTAGTAAAAAGGAGCAAAAGAGGCACGTCATATTGCGATAGGAAGGCCAGGTGTGTGGCTGAATTCAGAGGGAATGACTGAAGATCCTGTAGAGAGTAGGACAAATGTGGAACAAGAGCTGAGGTGTGTCGGGGGATGCCATCAAACCCAGGAGAAAGGGTGGGCACTGCAGTGAAGTTGGAACGCCCTTCTCTCTGCCTTTGGATGGAAAGCTGGAAGTCCAAGGTGCTCAGATGTCTTGAGAAGCTAAATTCAGAAGTTAACCTTTGGCAACTAGAAAGCAAAAACGTCTAATCCCAATGAAGGAGGAAGCGGGTTAGGGGAAAAGGTCTACAACAGCTGTAGTTTCTAGCTCCACTGGCAGCAAAGCTAGAAGGCACCGGAAGTCTCATCCAAAACAATGTCAAAAGCCCAGCTTCCATCGCTGATCCTGATACAGAAGTTTATTCTGAACAGTTCACTAAAAAAACACATACTAAAAGCAAAACACCAGCTTAGGGTTCACAGGTATGGAATACAGCAAAACAAAAACTAAAGCATGAGTTTAAAGGCGATTAAAAGCGGAAGTCTTGTGCAAAGTTACCCGTAGTGATTTTAATTTTTATATAAAAGAGTTTGACATCACTGTTTTAGACCAGTAATTTTTTCTTCTTTCATGTCTTTTTTTAATCATGAATTTAGATCAGTCATTCAAAGTGTCACTCATTTCAAGTATATGGCAATGATCCCAAAGGAACTAACGGCTTTAACCTACCAACAAAATTTTAGGGAATACACTGCAGACACAATTACTTTTGCTTCTTGCGCATGCGCTTTTAATTTGCTTTAGTATAGTTTTACTTGGAATGTTGTATCCACGCTTACTGTACACAAAGTAGACTTTCAGGCCCCAGAAATAAAATGTGGAAACATGAAAATACTGAGTATGTAAGCTGGGTTGACAAGATTATTTCTACAAACCTTGTTTAAAATTTTAGTTTCATAATTAAAAAACCTACAATTAATAGCTGATTGCATAACCTTTTCTAAGCTTGGTTTCTAGTTAAAGTTTTATAGTAGGTAGGCCTTTAAAAAAGGGATAACAGAACTGCTTAGGAAATGTAAAGTGTCACTGAGTGAAAATTAAAGCTTAGTATTGTGTGAATTAATGAATATTTTAAGGCCCATCAGGTACATGAAAATGAGAAATCAACTCAGAATTTAAATATTTGCACTAAATCTTTTTAACTTTGTATGATACGACTCATGGTAAATAATAAATTTCCATAAAACTTCTATGTCTACTATGGAAGACACAATGGTGTGAACATTACAAATTTTATTATATTTCATAGGAACTCCTAGGTGTCTTTTTGTTGGTGTTCTTCGTCAGCCTTATCTTTTGTATTTTATTAATTTTTTATGGCACTTTAGATGAAGGCTTACAGAACAAACTACCTGCTCATTAAGCAGTTAGTGCACATATTGTTTTATGACATTGGTTAACAACGCCACATGTCACTACTCTCCATTCTCGACCTTGGTTCCCTATTACCAGCTTTCCTGTCCCCTCCTGCCTTCTAGTCCTTGCCCCTCGGCTGTCATGCCCCTTTAGATCTCATTTTGTTTTATGGGCCTGTCTAATCTTTGGCTGAAGGGTGAACCTCAGGAGTGACTTCATTACTGAGCTAAAAGGGTGTCTGGGGGCCATACTCTCAGGGTTTCTCCACTGTCTGTCAGGCCACTAATTCTGGTCTTTTGTGTGTGTGTGTGTGAGTTAGAGTTTTGTTCTACGTTTTCCTCCAGCTCTGAATGGGACCCTCTATTGTGATCCCTGTCAGAACAGTCAGTGGTGGTACAGGACTCAGTCTGGTGGAGGCCATGGTAGTTGTGGTCCATTAGCCCTTTGGACTCATCTTTGCCTTGTATCTTCAGTTTTATTCATTCTCCCTTGCTCCCAAAAGAGTCAGACTAGTGGTGTACCTTAGATGGCTGCACACAGGCTTTTAATACCCCAGACGTGACTCACCAAAGTAGGATGCAGAACAGTCTCTTTACGAACTATGTTATGCCAATTGAGCTAGATGTTCCCCAAGACCACAGTCTTCACATCCCTCAGCCCAGCAATTCAGTCCCTCGGGGAGTTTGGATGTGTCTACGAGCTTACGTGACCTTGCCTTGTACAAGTTGTACAGGCTTCCCCAGAATTGTGTACTGTCTTGCCGTTCACCAAAGTTACCACTTATCTATTGCCTTATTTAGTGATTTCCCATCCCCACCCCTCCCCTCCCTCAAAACCATCAAAGATTGTTTCTTTTTGTGTGTAAACCATTTCATAAGTTTTTACAGCAATGGCCTCATACAGTATTTGTCCTTTTGTGACAGACTTATTTCACTCAGCCTAAAGCTCTCCAGATTCATCCATGTTATGAGACGTTTAGCAGATTATCAGTCTTTATTGTTGCATAATACTCCATAGTATGTATGTACCATAGTTTGTTTATCCATTCATCTGTTGATGGGTATCTAAGTTGTTTCCATCTTTTTGCTGTTGTGAACAATGCTGCAATGAATATGGGTGTGCATATGTCTATTCATGTGACAACTCATTTCTCTAGGATATATTCCTCGCAGTGGGATTGCTGGATCATATGGTATTTCTATTTCTAGCTTTCTAAGAAAGCGCCATATCATTTTCCAAAATGGTTGTATCATTTTGCATTCCCACCACCAGGGCATAAGAGTTCCAATCACCCCACAGCCTCTCCAACATCTGTTATTTTCTGTTTTTTTTGATTCATACCAGTAATGCCAGGGTGAGATGGTATCTCACTGCGGTTTTGATTTGCATTTCTCTAATTGCTAGTGATAGCGAGCATTTCCTCATGTGTCTGTTAGCTGCTTTAACGTCTTCTTTGATGAAATGTCTGTTCCTTTGCCCATTTTTTAATTGCATTATTTGTCTTTTTGTTGTAGAGGTACTGGATTTTCCTGTAGACTGTAGAGATTAGACCTTTGTCTGATTTGTAATACCTAAAACTTTTTTCCCAGTCTGTAGGCTCTCTTTTTACTCTTTTGGTGAAGTCTTTTGATGAGTCTAAGTATTTAATTTTTAGAAGATCCCAGTTATCTAGTTTATCTTCTGTGTGTTGTTGATTATGGTTTATATCCTGTTAATGCCGTGTATTAGGGTCTCTAGTGTTGATCCTATTTTTTCTTCTATGAACTTTATAGCTTTTGGCTTTCTACATAGGTCTTCGATTCATTTTGAATTAGTTTTTGTGTATGGTGTGAGGTATGAGTCTTGTTTCATTTTTTTGCAGAGGTACTGTCTCTTTCCCATTCGATGGACTTTACTACCAACAGCATAGAAGAATATCTATTTCTCCCCTTGCACTCGCCAATGCAGATGTATCAGTCTTTTCCCTATTTGCTCACTAGCTTTTTTTTTTAATTTCAACTTCATTGAGTATACTGATTCTGCCAAAATTATTTAAAGTACCTCTGCCTTTATAACTAAATATTCCATTATTAAATTTTAGCACTCACCTGATTTTAGGTTATATGCATTATAGACAAAAAATTATTTTGGAGGAGGCTGCTTCCAAGGATCTATATTTTATTATAAAATAAGTCATCATTGTAAAAATTTAGACAGCATAGCCAATATAAAGAACAAAATGAAATTATCTACAACGGCAGAGACAAATATTAATAATATTTCTCCATTTATTTAACCATTACTGGTGGACACTCACTTCTGGTGTTTCATTATAACAAATAAAGCAGGAAAGCATCTTTGGCTGTATCCCTGATGACTTCCTTAGACAAGCTTCCTAGAAGCAGCTGGCACAGGTTCTTTAAAACAATGAACAACGTCTTTGCACATCACCTGTTATCTAACAGCCCCATCTATGTGGGTGAAAACTCCTTACGTCTTTAGGATATGACACACACCATGATTAGACTGAACTTTATGATTATAAAACCAGACATGTTTCCTTTCTTATTTTTTGCAAAAGTATTCACGACTTTGTGTCAGCATATTTGACTGACAAAGCAATAATCATGAAGAGACTTTTACCATACATCAGGACAGAAAACTATGGATAAGAGCATCTGAATAATAATTTAATAAGCTTTCATCTTTAGCATATTCACAAAAAATGACTCAAAATGACCCCAAAACAAAAACATATAGGCCAAACTATCTGACATATTTGAATAAGAAAAAAATCTACACATGTCAAAATTTTAAAACACACTTCTAAAAAAAATCTAAGTTAAAGAAAAAAATCAAAATGAAAATCACCAGCTGTTTAAAAATGGTAAGAGCACACTGTATATTAAAAACCTATCTGCTACTCAGGAAAATCTATAGCCTTAAATTACCTGTATTAGAAAATAAGAACAAAACCTAAGTGACATGAACTTTCAACACAGAAAGTTAGGAAAAGAAAGGAAATAATAAAGATTTAAGAAGAAACTGATGAATGAAAAATCAAGAAACAAACTAAATTACCAAAACACAATAGAGGTGATCAATAAAACCAAAACCTGGTTCTTTATGATAAGAAATAAGGACAAGACTTTGGCAAAATGAATTCTAGAAAACGAAAAGAACAGAACCACTAATTTGAATTCAAATAAAATATGATCAACTTGTTATGAATAAATACGAAAAATAAAGAAAAGGGCCAATTTCCTCGGCAATATAATTACCAAAGTCAGCAAAAGAAGAAAATCATTAAAGCTGATACCCTAAAAAAAAAGGGAGAGGAAGTTAAAGATTCACTCCTTTAAAAGGCACCAGGCTAGCTCATTTCACAGGCAGCAAAGAACAGGTAAATTCTATGTCATATAAACTATTCAGATACATAAGAGAAAAACAAAACAAAACAAAAAAATAGAAAGCCACCTAACTCATTTTATTAGTCTTCCACAGAGTTTCTCAACCTTGACACTCCTGACATTTTGGAAAGGAACTGTCTTTTCTCTGGGGCGGGGGATCCTCTGTACCGTATGACCTAGCATAAATAACCCTGATACCCAAACCAGACAACGATACAATTAAAATAAAAAAGCACAGCACATTCACACTAATGAACAAAGATTCAAAAGGTCTAAAAAAATACTGGTTAAGCAATAAATCAAAAACAAGCACAGTTTACCTAGAAATACAATGTCAGATTTATAGTAGAAAATTCTATCAAAGTAATTACTACATTAACAAATTAAAAAAGAAAAGATACATGATCAGGGCAATTACTACCAAGAAAAGGATTTGATAAAATGCAAAACACATTCATGTTAAGTCTACTAGCAAACTAGAAATAGAAGAAATTTTTCAAAATGTAAAAAGGGGAATTTAATAGAGACCAATGGAAAACTTCTTATTTAATAATGAAATACTAGAAGCATTCCAATTGAAAAATAAGACTTGTACTAGCCCAAGCAGTATCTCAGCAAATAAAGCAATATTGGTAAGAAGGACACAAAGCTGTCATTAGTTACAGATTTTTAAATTGTCTACGTAACGAGCCATGAGAAGCAGCTGGCTAACTTTTAGATCTAACAAGGGATGTCAGAAAGGAGGTCAAATACAAGATCACAAACAAAAATTATTGGATTTATATAAATATAAGCAATAATTACTTTAAAAAAGCTTAAAGAGAAATAGATTCCATTTAAAATAACAATTTTATAAATGCTCAATATTCAAGACTGATATGATATAAAGTTTTAGATAGTAAAGGACATAAAATAATAAAAGATGAAATATATTTATCCCTGGGTGGGAAGGGCCAATATTATAAAGATGCTTTTTCTCCCCAATTTAATTCATAATTTTAATGTAATCCCTAACAAAATCCCAAATGGAATCTGCAAGGAATTTGACAGGCTGATTAAAAAAAACATTAAAGCAAATAAATAAAACATACAAGATAGTTGAGCCAATCTTGTGAGTCTTGCCTTACCAGATATCAAAAAACATTGTGTAGATAATTAAAACAGCCTGATACTGGTACAGGAATACATGACCACATTAACAGAAAGGAACTCAAACTCCAGAGGCAGCCCAATGGTTACATGGGAATTCAGAACTTAATAAAGGTGGCATTGCAAATCATGAAGCAAGGATTAACTACTCAAAAAAAAAAAAAAGTGGAAGTAATTAAAAATCTAAACCTAAGATAGCGTATAAGCAGGACCAGCCAGATAATTTGTAGGGCCTGTTGCAAAATGAAAATGCAGGCACCTAGTTTAGAAATTATTAAGAATTCAAGATGGCAACAGCAGAGAATTAAACATACTAACAACTTAGAAAAATAATAGGAACCCAATAGAAAAAAAAGACAAATGAAATGCAAGGATAATTGGCTAAAGAGGAAATTAAAGTGGCATTAAACATAAATATTTGTTCAACTTCAGGAATACTCATGCAAATGCAAATTAAAACAATAAGGAGATACCATTTTTTAACCATCAGATCAGAAAACATTTAAAAGTTTAATGATATCATCAAGTGTTGGCAAACCTGCAGGGAAACTGCTCATAGGAGGGTAACTTGGCCTCTGTGAGGGGACAATCTGACAGTATTGAAATGGAAAATAGACCTCCTACTTTTTTTTTTTTTTTACCTAACAATTCTTAGTCTCCTTTTTCTACCCTAGAGATATGGTTTCTATGTTTGTTCACAAGGAGGAAGATACTGGAATTTTAGTGCTGAACCATTCATAACAGCAAAAATTAGGAAAGAGCACTAAATGATGATCAATAGCGAAGAACTAAATAAATTAGGAAATGTTGTTGTTGTCAGGTGCCATCGAGTCAGTTCCGACTCATAGCGACCCTATGCACAACAGAACGAAACACAGCCCGGTCCTGCGCCATCCTTACAATCGTTGTTCTGCTTGAGCTCATTGTTGCAGCCACTGTGTCAATCCACCTCACTGAGGGTCTTCCTCTTTCCCCTGACCCTGTACTCTGCCAAGCATGATGCCCTTCTCCAGGGACTGATCCCTCCTGACAACATGTCCAAAGTATGTAAGATGCAGTCTCGCCATCCTTGCCTCTAAGGAGCATTCTGGCCACACTTCTTCCAAGACAGATTTGTTCGTTCTTTTGGCAGTCCATGGTATAGTCAATATTCTTCGCCAACACCACAATTCAAAGGCGTCAACTCTTCTTCAGTCTTCCTTATATTGTTCAGCTTTCACATGCATATGATGTGACTGAAAATACCATGGCTTGGGTCAGGTGCGCCTTAGTCTTCAGGGTGACATCTTTGCTCTTCAACACTTTCAAGAGGTCCTTTGCAGCAGATTTGCCCAATGCAATGCGTCTTTTGATTTCTTGACTGCTGCTTCCATGGCTGTTGATTGTGGATCCAAGTAAAATGAAATCCTTGACAACTTCAATCTTTTCTCCATTTATCATGATGTTGCTCCTTGGTCCAGTTGTGAGGATTTTTGTTTTCTTTATGTTGAGGTGTAATCCATACTGAAGGCTGTGGTCTTTGATCTTCATTAGTAAGCGCTTCAAGTCCTCTTCACTTTCAACAAGCAAGGTTGTGTCATCTGCATAGCGCAGGTTGTTAATGAGTCTTCTGCCAATCCTGATGCCCCGGTTCTTCTTCATATAGTCCAGCCTCTTGGATTATTTGTTCAGCATACAGATTAAATAGGTATGGTGAAAGAACACAATCCTGACACACACCTCTCCTGACTTTAAACCAATCAGTATCCCCTCGTTTCGTCCGAAAAACTGCCTCTTGATCTACGTAAAGGTTCTTCATGAGCACAATTAAGTGTTCTGGAATTTCCATTCTTCCCAGGGTTATCCATAGTTTGTTATGATTCACAGAGTTGAATGCCTTTGCATAGTCAATAAAACACAGGTAAACATCCTTCTGGTATTCTCTGCTTTCAGCCAGGATCCATCTGACCTCAGCAATGATATCCCTGGTTCCACATCCTCTTCTGAAACTGGCCTGTATTTCTGGCAGTTTTCTGTCAATATACTGCTGCAGCCGTTTTTGAATGATCTTCAGCAAAATTTTGCTTGCATGTGATATTAATGATATTGCTCTATAATTTCCACATTCGGTTGGGTCACCTTTCTTGGGAATAGGCATATATATGGATCTCTTCCAGTCGGTTGGCCAGGTAGCTGTCTTCTAAATTTCTTGGCATAGACGAGTGAGCACCTCCAGTGCTGCATCTGTTTGTTGAAACATGTCAATTGATATTCCATCAATTCCTGGAGCCTTGTTTTTCACAAATACCTTAAGAGCAGCTTGGACTTCTTCCTTCAGTACCATCACTTCCTGATTGTATGCCACCTCTTGCAATGGTTGAGTATCGACCTAATTCTTTTTGGTATAACGACTCTGTGTATTCCTTCCATCTTCTTTTGGTGCTTCCTGTGTCATTTAATATTTTCCCCATGGAATCCTTCACTATTGCAACTCGAAGCTTGAATTTTTTCTTCAGTTCTTTCAGCTTGAGAAACACCAAACATGTTCTTCCCTTTTGGTTTTCCATCTCCAGCTCTTTGCACATGTTCATTATAATACTTTGTCTTCTCGAGCTGTCCTTTGAAATCTTCTGTTCAGTTCTTTTACTTCATCAATTCTTCCTTTTGCTTTAGCTGCTTGGCACTCAAGAGCAAGTTTCAGAGTCTCCTCTGACATCCATCTTGGTCTTTTCTTTCTTTCGTGTCTTTTCAGTGACCTCTTGCTTTCTTCATGGATGATGTCCTTGATGTCATTCCACAACTCGTCTGGTCTTCAGTCACTAGTGTTTGATGCATCAAATCTATTCTTGAGATGGTCTCTAAATTCAGGTGGGATATACTCAAGGTCATATTTTGGCTCTCGCAGGCTTGTTCTGATTGTCTTCAGTTTCAGCTTGAACTTGCATATGAGCAATTGATGGTCTGTTCCACAGTCGGCCCCTGGCCTTGTTCTGACTGATGATATTGAGCTTTTCCATTGTCTCTTTCCACAGATGTAGTCAATTTGATTTCTGTGTGTTCCGTCTGGCGAGGTCCATGTGTATAGTCGCCGTTTATGTTGGTGAAAGAAGGTATTTGCAATGAAGAAGTCATTGCTCTTGCAAAATTCTATCATTTGATCTCTGGCATTGTTTCTATCACCAAGGGCATATTTTCCAACTACTGATCCTTCTTTGTTTCCAACTTTCTCATTCCAATCGCCAGTAATTATCAATGCATCTTGATTGCATGTTCAATCAATTTCAAACTGCAGCAGCTGATAAAAATCTTCTATTTCTTCGACTTTGGCCCTAGAGGTTGGTGCATAAATTTGAATTATAGTCTTATTAACCGGTCTTCCTTGTAGGCGTATTGATATCCTATCACTGACAGCGTTGTACTTCAGGATAGATCTTGACATGTTCTTTTTGATGATGAATGCAACACCATTCCTCTTCGAGTTGCCATTCCCAGCATAGTAGACTATATGATTGTCTGATTCAAAATGGCCAATACCGGTCCATTTCAGCTCACTAATGCCTAGGATATTGATGTTTATGCATTCCATTTCATTTTTGAGGATTTCCAATTTTCCTAGATTCATACTGCGTACGTTCCAGGTTCCGATTATTAATGGATGTTTGCAGCTGTTTCTTCTCATTTTGAGTTGTGCCACATCAGCAAATGAAGGTCCCGAAGCTTTACTCCATCCACATCATTAAGGTCGACTCTACTTTGAGGAGGCAGCTCTTCCCCAGTCATCTTTTGAGTGCCTTCCAACCTGGGGGGCTCATCTTCCACCACTATATCAATGTTCTGCTGCTGTTCATAAGGTTTTCACTTGCTAATGCTTTTCAGAAGTAGACTGCTGGGTCCTTCTTCCTAGTCTGTCTTAGCCTGGAAGCTCAGCTGAAACCTGTCCTCCATGGGTGACCCTGCTGGTATCTGAATACCGGTGGCATAGCTTCCAGCATCACAGCAACACATGCGCCCCCACAGTACGACAAACTGACAGACCCATGGGGGAAATTAGGAAATACACATATTATTATCATACACGCATATAATGAGTGTTCTACAGCAGTTAAAAAGAATGGTGTAGAACCCTATACATACAGACAGGAAGAGCTCTCCAGGACATATTCTCAAGGGAAAAATGTAAGTTACAGAAAAATAAACACAGTACGCTACTATTATGCCATCACATTGTTCTCACAAAACCACATACCCAAATGACATATTTCTATAGAAACATATTTGCATATATGAGATAACACAGAAAAAAATCTAGAAGCCCTAGAACAATGTACAAGTCAATTACTTATTTTTCCCTGGAGAGAAATGGGGTTGGGTGGTGGTCAAAGGGAATTTTAGCTGAGTCTGCAATGTGTGAATTTTTCTCAGTGAGACAGATTCATAAGTTGTCTATATAATTAAAAATAACTTAAAAACGTGTACGAACTAAGATGAATGAAGATGAGTTTTACCTGACTACATTCCACCTGGACAGCACTAAGCAATTTCAAATTTCCTATGCCAAGAATGTATCATCCATCTGAAAAAGGAAGCCAGGAAGCCCAAACATTTTCTTGAAATCTCTAGGGAAGTCTTTGCAGCATACTTACTTCTCATTTCCCCTTTATACAAGCAGAATTAATTATCAAGAGACTTCAGCTCCCCAAATCCTTTCAGGTTCACAGCAAACTATGATACTATAGTTGCCTGCAGACACTGCGTGGCAAGGTCATTTCTAAAGCAAACAGCAGAAATATTTCACGTGCCTTCACGAAATAAAGCAGATGGTTTTAGTCATTCTGATTTTAAACAAAAATTTTCAGTATACTGAAACGCTGAGATCTGATCTTCAGCCCATAAATACAAAGATATTTGCAAATTCATGAAAAAGGGAATATGTTTTCTATTCATTCTCACCCGAACAAGAGTTCCAAAGAGATGTTGAGAATTTTCCTCAGTAAACATTAAATTCATTTACTCACTATACATTATATTTACCTCTCCCACTGGGCATGCTATGCACCTGTAAAGTCTCTTCCATTATATTACATGAAATTCAGGGAACGAATTACTAACAAAATGGTTTTATTAGTAATAGCCTTATTGAGTTATAACTCACACAACTTACCGTTCATCTATTTAAAGTATACAATTCAATTTTTTTGTAAAGTTACAGAATTGTACAACTATCATCATGATCAATTTCAAAACATTTTTATCACCTCAAAAAGAAACCCCACGCCCATTAGCAGTCACTTCCCATGCCCCACTGCTCCCCGCCATCCCTCCCCGCCTCATCCCCAGGCAACAACTAATTTACTTTCTGTCTCCGCAGATCTGCCTATTCTGAACACTTCATACAGATGGAATCATACATACATAGCCTTTTGTGTCTGGCTTCTTTCACTTAGCTTACCATTTGCACAGTTCACCCATAGTGTTACACATTATCAGGGCTGTATTTATTGCCAAATAACACTCTGTGGTATAGATATACTGTTGTTGGTACTGCTAGTTGCCATGGGGTCAGTTCTGACTCCTGGTGGCCCCATGTATACAGAGTAGAACTGCTCCATAGGGTTTTCAAGGCTGTGACCTTTCGGAAGCAGACTGCCAGGCCTGTCCTCCGAGGCACACCTCTGAATAGGTTTGAACCTCCAACCTTTTGGCTAGTAGTGGAGCACTTGGCTGTTTGCACCAACCGTTTTATTGATCCACTTACCAGCTGGTAGATATCTAGGCTGTTTCTACTTTTTGGCTACTATGAATAATGCTGCTATGAACATTTGTGTACGAATCAAAACGCTTTAAAAAAATGTAAACAATTCTATGTAAATATGTACTGGATGATTTAGAAAGTAGGACAATTAAAATACATGTTTTTCTTTACTTGCCCCTAACCAGTAATCTTTAATGAATCAAATGAGTCATTCTGCAAAAATAATGAAAGGGAAATAATTATTGATATCATACTAACCATAATTAGCTTCTAAATTAACCTTCTCTTAAATGCTAAATTTTAAGAAACGAGTTTTTGTGACTAGAGAAATACTCTCAACCAACACTTAATTGATTAGAATTTCCTGAGGAAAAGGGAATGAAAGAGCTTTTGCTGGTGGAAGCAGAGAGAACTGAGATCATGCCCATCGCTGGGTAATTACAGACATTTTGGCAGCAAAGATACTTTCCACTCTGACTTGGAGTGAATTTTTGTAATCATTTGAAATAATAAAATAACTTGAAACAAAACTATTGAAAAGCAGAGGATATTCTGTTTTTAAAACACTTCTATGCCAAATAGTTGACATGGTAAATGTTTTGTTACATGTATTTTACCACAACAAAATAAAAAATATAATATACAAATATACATTATAATCAACAAAACAGAACAACCCACTTCCAGCCCATGGATGTAGTTAAATGCTCTCCATGTACAAAAGTGCAAATGGGTCTTCCTTTTTGACAGTCTCAAGACAAACTGTTATTCCTCCAACCTCCATTTACTGAGCGTGGTTCTAGGGACAAAGACATCATCCCTTCCCTTGAGGAGCTCACATCTTATGTGGCCCAAGCCTACAAAGGTATGAGTTGAAGAAAATCTTTATTTACTGCTCCTTACACAATTTTAGTTGAGCATCAACACAAAAGAGTGACAATGCTCTTTCATTTTGTATTTATTCACTGACTCTTCTAAATTGGGAAAACAAAAAAGAAATACTCAACTGATTATTACCTCATTATAACTGAGAAAAAAGAACTGTGACTCATTTTAAAAATATTACTTAAGATAATAAGAAATCTGAGATAAAACTGTGTCAGGACTTGTAACTTTTATGAACTTTCTGATCAGCTGCATAGAGTAATTATGGAATCTAAGGGAAGAAACCACACTAAATTCTACTTATTAGTTTGAAAAGCCAAGTGTAAAACCAAAACCAAACAAAAATGGAGAAACAGTTATAAGAAATCAATTCACCATTAAATTTTATTTCAAAAGTTTCTACATAAATCAGTTGTTTGCAACCCCAAATTCATTCTCCCATAAAGGGTACACTGTAAACAGCACTTATGATCTCGAACTAACCCAGAAAAGCCTATTTAATCCATAATGTAGATGAAATAATGTACACAAACAAGATAAAAAGAATGGAAAACTTACTGTTAAAATATTAGTAATTAAACAAAATGGAAAACAATTAAAATTGAATAAAGAAACAATTTTTATTTAGTACTTGAGGAAAAAGAAGGTTAAATGAAGTAGAACAAAGACTAGAAGCCCTCTCGTACATAAATTCTGAAGGGTCCTTTGGGCACACCAAAGAGCTGGGAAAACTGGGTGAATGGAAGTAGACTCTCTGCCTCTTCCCTTTTATTTCTCATTTCTCTCTACCTTAACCACCTCTCTCTCTTCTTCACTTGTATCTAAATTATTAAATGCAATTTAAGTCTTTATATTTCCACAAAATCCTGTTAAAACCAAACCCGTTGCCATTGAGTCAATTCTGACTCATAGCAACCCTACTGAACAGAGCAGAACTGCCTCATAGGGTTTCCAAGGACAGGCTAGTGACCCAATCTGAAACGATCTTGCCCTTGACTAGAAACCTGTTGCTCTGACAAGTTTATCCCACTCCTCTGCCAATCAGCATTTATAGACCAGCCCTGTTCTTAACTCTTGTTAGTCATTAATGGTTGTTAGCTCACAAAGGTATTCAACATGAGGGTGGATGAAAGAAAGGGAATGAAACTCTTCCGAGGGAACCAGGGAAGAGCTCTAGGATGAAGGAGGGAAGGTGGAGAGCGTGTGCATCACCAGCCTGTAGGATGAAGGGAGGGATGGGTAAATTGTGTTAGGTCAGAAAGGTCCCTACTCCATTCATGAAGTGGAGCCATGACCTTAGGGTCATCACATTTGTTTTGGATAAAAAAAAAAAAAAGGGAAGGAAAAATGGGAGATGGGGTGGCTTTATGAACGCTTCTGATGTCAGTATCTACAAACATTCATCACTGTTTGCAGGCCACCGACTAGGTAGAGAGTGACACTACAGAAGGACAACATTCTTGGTAAATGGTCAGCAAAAGACAGGAAGATCCTCAATGAGATGGACTAACACAGTGGCTGCAACAATGGGCTCAAGCACAGTAGTGATTGAGAGGATGGCACGGAACTGGGCAGAGCTTCCTTCTGTTGTACACAGGGTCTCTGTGAGTTGAAACTGACCCAGTGGCACCTGACAACAACTGGATGGTAGAGTGAATACGAGAATTTTTTTTTTCCGTTCAAGGTGTTTATAGTCTATGTGGCAGAGACAATGCACACAAATTGTAGCAAATTCAGAATAGAATACAGTAAGAGCCACTAGACACACAGTGCCGTGGGAACGCACAGGAAGGAGTCAGTAACAGACTGCAAGAGAGTCAAAAAGACTTGCAGGAACCTCCATTTATTAAAATACATATAAATACTAGAGAGAGAGAGAGTCTAATTTTGCCAGGCGATGTTCTAAGTGCTGTGAATACACAGTGAAGAACAAAAACTTCAGTTCTCATGGCACTTTAAAAAAAACCAAGCCACTATTTTAAAATAGCAGTCGAATACATGGCACGGAGGGTGATGATGGGTGCCACGTGTATGTGTGTGCATACATGTGCACGCACACACGCGTGTAATTTTAGACAGTGTGGTTGGGTAAAGCTTCACTGAGAAGATGATATTTTAGTAAAGACTTGAAGAACGTGGAGACTGAGGAGCATGGATATCTAGCGGAAGAGTGTTCCAGGCAGAGGGAACCCGTAAGCATGGCAGTGTATCTGGTACAGGATCACCAAGGAGACAGGTGTGGCTGAGCAGACAGAGAAGGGGGAGAAGAGTGGGAGAAAGGTTGGAGGTAACAAGTGACCAGGTCATGTAGTGACTCTTGGGCAATGAGACAGATTTAAGCTTTTACTCTACATGAACTGGGTTTTAGGAAGAAAGAGTAACATGATCTGACTTCCGTCATATCACCTGACTGCTGGAATAATCCAGGCTAGGGAAGACGGTGGCTTGGACTAAGGGAGTAGCAGTGGAAGATGACAAGAAATGGTCAGATGCTAGATAGAGGTTAAAGACGGAGCTGAGAGGATCTTCTAATGGACTGCACATGGGAGGGCAAAAGGAAGACAGCAGTCAAGGATGTTTAACTCCAAAGCTATTGGCCTGCCCAACAGCTCACCTTTGTACAATGAGTAGGCTTCTGACGGGTGAAGAGACATTAAAAATAGAGATCCTAAGAGTAAAGGGATTAGCTGACGTATTGAGAGCTTATTATGTGCAAGACACCACGCTAAATACTTCATGTGTTTACTTCATTGAATCCTTACGACAACACTATAACGTCGGTATCATCATTTCCATTTACAGATCAGGAAATCGAGGCTTAACAGAACTATACAACTTGCCCAGGGTCACACAGCTAGCAAATGGGAAAAAAAGGATTTGGACTCAAGCACTGTGATTGCAACTGTCATGTTCCTAACCACTGGCTACAGTGCCTTGTCCATGGGCAGCAACCTGAGTCCAAGGCATGTGTTATGCATTGAAGTGTATCCCCCAAAACATCCATCCGAATCCTAACCCCTATACCTGTGGATATAATCCCATTTGTGAACAGCTTTTTCTTTGTTATGTTAATGAGGCCATGTCAGTACAGGGTGTGCCCTAAACCTAATCACTTCTGAATTATAAAAAGATCACATCAGACACAGGTGCCAGCGCAAACAGGGGAGTGGGGTGGGATGTGGTGGATAGGCGCCATGGGAAGATTGCCACAGCTACAGAGGCTGAAATAGGGGTCCCCCAAGAGCCAACAGAGAAAGAGAGCCTTCCCCTATAGCCAGTACCCTGAATTCAGACTTCCAGCCTCCTATGAGAGAAGAAGCCCCGGCGGTGCAATGGTTAACTGTTCGGCTGCTAGGGGAAAGGTCAGCGGTTCAAACCCACCAGCCGCTCTGCAGGAGAAAAGACCTGGCAATCTGCTCCCTTAAAGATTACAGCCTGGGAAACCCTATGGGGCAGTTCTACTCTAGCTTATAGGGTCGCTATGAGTTGGAATTGATTGGACTGGATAGCACACAACAACAAACTGTGAGAGAATATATTCCTGTTCTTTAAAGCCGCCCACTTGTGGTATTTGTTTTACAGCAACACTAAAAAAACTAAGGCAGAATTAAATCTTAAATGTAATCAAAAATGATCTTAAGTATAAGTCCCAAGAGATCATGAAGCTCAACTGCAGCATTTTACAGAAAAGGGTATGAACGCAAAAATGATTAGGTGGTTTGCCCAATTCAAGTTACTCAGAACAGGCCTTATTAGAAAATTCTTTTATTTTATAATACTAAAAAACATAAAATAATCTAAAGGGAGTTGGTAAGAAAATTATAAGAATAACCTTACAATAAAGTACCAGCAACCATTAAAACTAGATGTACACATACACTGATTGGACAGACATATCTGTGTTACATTAAATTTTTAAAAAGCAGGTGATAACATTTTAGAATAATCTTTTAAAAATATTATATATGTTATATATATGGATATGCAAAAATCTAGTTGAATATACACTACAAAGGAGAGATGGTGAAAAAGTAGTTTTCACTTTCTTTTTTAAACTCTTCTGCATTGTCTGATTTTTTTTTTTACAGAAAATATGCATTGTAAAAATCTGAAAAATAATAACGCTATTGCCATTCTAAAAAGATTTTTCTTAAAAAGCTATTTCGTTTATAATTTGCTGCCTGAACTCTTCCCAAGCTTGAGGCTTTCAGGGCAGGCTGGCATCCCAGCCTTCCAGGAATTACTCCTCTTAGCTGGCTTTGGTGCTCCGAGGTATTAATCTCTGCTCGCACCCAACACAGTCCTCAGGAAGCCATATGACCACGGAGGTGCTTTAGAGCCGGTACCCGGAGTTATTAATTCATTTAGAGTCAAAGGATTGTCTTTTCACAAAGTGGCTGCCTCAAGAAGGGCAACTGCATTATTCAATTGGCGTCTTTAACAATACCAAATCTGTCTAGACTTTCATTTATGCCCAAGTGTCGGGTTTATAAAAAATAAAGCAGAGATACGAATGTTTGAAAGAAGGAGCCAGATAAGAGCGTGAAAGAGAAGAGCAGGGAAAATGCTTAATAGCAAGCCAACCAAAAAGTAGTTGTAGCATCAGATTTAAACACACACACGTGTTGCCATTGTCAGTTTCTTCTAAATGGCAACCCTGTGTCTTTCAAAGTGGAACTGTGTTCCAGAGGATTCTCAATGGCTGTGACCTTTCAGAAGTAGATCAACAGGCCTTTTTTCTGAGGCCCTTCTGGGTGGATTTGAACCACCAACCTTTCGGTTAGTAGCCAAGTGCTTAACCGCGTGTACCACCCAGTGACTCCACATTCTTTATTAATTCAGCCCAGTGGGATAGCAAACGGTTATGGGGCTCATTATTCTATGCACGGCACCATGTCATGCTCTGCAAAGACAGAGATGAGTAAGACATGGCCCCTTACCAAGTGGAGATACCTAAATGAAGTGGAAGTTAGCTGATAATTTATTTCTCTTCACAAGTTTTTGTTTATAGTTGTTTCTTTATTCTTTGCTTTTAGGGAGGTGGGGAGGGAGGGATGGGAGTGAAATGAAGAAGAAAAGGCATAGGGAGAAATGAAAAGATGCCTGAAAAAGAAGGTGGGACAACACAGAAGAATGGAAAAGCAACAAGGATCATGAAGCTGCGTATGGCTCCTTGGCAATCTCTGAGCTTCCTGGTGCAAGTGGGGGCCCAGACATTTCTGAAGGGCAACGAGGGAAACGTGGTGACATCATAAACAAGTATCCTGATCCTTTAGCTCTGTGCTTTAATTCTGGGAATAACATCGGCAAGCCCCCGGGAAGGAAGGAGGTACTCTTCTCTCTCCAGGGCTTGCTTCCTGGCCTGACTGCAGGAAAAATGTAAGGGGAAGATTTATGGACCTCCCGACCTTCCGCCTTTCCTTCCTCTCCTACCCCGAATGCAGGAAAGCCATTTACACAATCTAGTGTGGTAGGAGCCCCTCTAAGAAACAAAATAGAGCTGTTTTTCTCTCCTAAATAATGATGGGCTCTGCCCATACACAGTGCTGGACAAAGGGGAACAAGATACTCTCCTAGGCAAATTCTCACTTAAGATTTTCCTATTTACTGGTCAAGAGGACAAGGAAGCTTCAGAGTTGGGGACCGCAATCAGTAATTCATTCAGGCTCAGAGAAGCAACTTTTCACGCAATCATTTCTTTCACCCTAGGAATTCGAGTACCCCACAATTCCCCTCACTTTTGCTCCTTCAAGAATTAGACAATTCTGTTTAACAAGTCTTCTGCTGACTGCCTACTTCACTAAACACTAGGGCTAAAAAAGATAAGAAGGGTCCTTGCTCTTCAGGAGTTTACAATCTATGGGGAAACACAAACAGATAATGTCAGTATAACATGGAAAATTGTTGTTTTTCAAATGTTTTTTGTTATGACCCTGAACGAAAAGTACACTGTACTTTTTACACACACACAAACTCAAGAAATAATTCTCATCCTTACTATGTGAGAAGCACTCTGGCATTTTCTCTTTTAGCTCACTCTGTTCAGTTTTATTTAGTTTTTTAAAAATGGGTCACAATGACAGCCTGACAAATGGATGCAGTGCTGTGGGAGAATAGAGGAGGGGCCCTGGGCCCAGCCAGGATGCAGACAGGGCCCGGTGGGACCAAGCCTGCACTGAGGACCATCAAAGTGAGCTAAGCAAAGAAAGGCAGGAAAGACACTTGGAGCACACGTCATACAGCTTGGAGGCAAAAAAGACGCAGTTTATGTTCAGTGGGCCTACTACCACTGAGTATTTCCAAGGCATATACTGTGACGTGGGGAGGGGCAGAGAGTAGGGGGCAGAGTAGACAGGAGCCAGAACAAAGACGGTCTTGAATGACAGGGTGCAGCTGGGGTTAGGGCTCAGGGAGGAGGAGGAGGCTTGGCTGAAGGATTTTAAAAAGGAAATGATCTGATTTGCCTTTTCCAGAGATGACTGTAGCTTTTCAACAGAGCCCTGGTGGCACAAAGGTGCAGCTCGAACCCACCAGCAGCTCCGCAGGAGAAAAGACCAGGCATTCTGCTCCTGTAAAGACTACAGCCTAGGAAACCCTATATGGCAGTTCTACCCTATCTTATAAAGTCGCTGTGAGTCAGAATCAACTCAACTGACACCCAGCAACATCTGGCAACTAAATTTAAACCAAAAACTCATTGCCAAGGAATCAGTTCCAATTCATGACAACCTACAGGACAGAGCAAAACTGCCCCATAGGGTTTCCAAGGCTGCAAATCTTTAAAGAAGCAGACTGCCATATCTTTCTCCTGCAGGGCAGCTGGTGGGTTTAAACTGCTGACCTTTAGGTTAGTAGCCGAGTGCTTAACCGCTGTGCCAGCTAATTTAAGGAAGGCAAAAGCAGAAGGAAAAAAAGGCTCCGTGATGGAGTTTGTAACATATTATGTGTGAAGAGGGCATGGGACATCCCAGTGATTACGTCAGCAAGCAATGGAGACATATTTGAGAACCACGAGCATAAAAAACCAAAAACCCACTGCCGTCGAGTTGATTCTGACTCATAGCAACCCTATAGGACAGTTTCCAAGGAGCACCTAGTGGATTTGAACTGCCAACCTTTCGGCTGGCAGACATAGCTCTTAACCACTACACCACCAGGGATTCCATGAGCATAAAGGTAGGAGTTAAAACCATGAGTATGGATGAAACCCCTAAGGATGGCAAAGTGGAGGGAAGACAGGAGGCAAGGAATGAAGCCTGGGGTACCGCCCCTTCCCAGCAGAGGGAAAAGGCAGGGAGATCAGGAAGGAAACTGAAAGCTGCAAGTGGGGCTAGAAGCAAACCTAAGAGAGTACAGACATGGAAGGCAAGGGATCGCAGCATGAAGAAAAGGACCGTGGGGCCTACGAGCTCAAAAGCAGTAGCAGGTCTAGTAGCAGTAACGGCAATGGCACTGTGGCAGTAGGAACAAGCAGCAGCTACCCTTCAGGAAGCATGTCCTGTGGGCTGGCACCATGTGAGGTGCCTTGTACACTTTTACATATTTATTATATAAATCATATACTTTATTTCATTCAATCCTTATAATAAATGAAGCTATTATCATCCCGTATTATGATGTAAGGCTTACAGAGGTTAAATAACTTGCCTGATGTCACTCAATTAGTCTGTAGAAGAGCTAAGATTCAAACCCACATCTATCTCACTCCAAGTTCTATTTTTACGACTGAATTTTACCACATGGAGCTTGGTTGTGGCCTTTGCAAGAGCAAACACGAGATTACACAGTTGCGGGGGAGATAGGAAGAGAGACAGTAAGAGAGGCAGAGAGAGAGTAGACTTCTCTTTCAGTAAAACTGGCAATGATGGAACCTAAGCGGAGGATGTGGGCCCTAAAAGAGGACTGGTTTAGGATGGGAGAGAGGCTAACACGTTTAGAAGCTGCAAGAAAAGTCAGAGTGGGGAAAGCATTGGAGATGAGGCAAGAAGCAAGAGGGCTAAGAGGAGCAGGAGCCAGAACTCAGTGGAGGGACATCTCAGCCCTGGAAGTTGGTGGGAGAAGGGAGTATGGCCCAGGTACTTCCCAGACAATGGTCACCCAGGTGTTCCCTGTCTTCCCTTCATTTAGTGAGTCCTTATCCTCTATCTCCAGTGCTAATCTAGGGCTGTCGAGTCGATTCCAACTCATAGCGACCCTATAGGGCAGAGTAGAACTGCCCCATAGAACTTCCAAGGAGCGCCTGGTGGATTTGAACTGCTGACCCTTTGGTTAGCAGCCGTAGCACTTAACCACTACAACACCTGGGTTTCCTTATCCTCTATGGTCTCCCCCAAAGCCCACTCATTCGGGGTTTTGAATGTCACTGTCTCCGACATGGAACTTTTTGTTTTTAGAGTAAGAACCTTTTTCTTTGGACCAGAAAGCCTCAGGTACTACCCGCCACCCCAGGCTTTCTTTCTGGTTACCACTACCCTCGGGCTTGGGTGTTAGTTCTCTGCTCCCCCAGTGCCCAGAAGAACAGGAACAGTCTCTCAGTTTCTGCTCCTTCTATAGTGTCCCAGAAGCAGACATTTGCCTCAGGTTTTCTAAAATATGTTACTCTTCAGGGAAACAGATGGAGTGAAGATGATAAAAGTGTCACCCCAATGAAAGCTGTCCCCGCGATTCTGTGCAACGTAAACAGAATGAGACTCTGGGCATTTGCACTACAATTTTATCTTCATTTTTGTTCGACTGAGGCCGAATCCATCTTTTTAATTTTATTCTAAAAATAAATATTCCTTTGCCAATGTTAATTCTTTGCATGCACTTATCTGATAGTTTCTAGTTTCTCATTTATCTGTTTATGTGTTTGTGGTCTGTCTGGTTTACCCTTGTTTGCCCAGCACATGGAGGCACTCACAAATATCTGTGCAATGAAAGAATGCTCTCTCTGGACTGGATCCTCTGAAGACCAACTCTTTAGAAGCAGTAAAATGCAATCATGGAATCTGGCAAAGCTAAGTACTTAGAAGCAGAGCTTAAACCCATGACTTCAGCCCCACTCGCTCCATGTCCCAATACATTCAACCAACAGACTTTTCTAAAACAAGCATTTGAAGATAAAAATCCACTGGCTGAAGATTTATATTTGTTTCTAAATTAATAGAGCTAGAAACTTTAGAAGACTAAACACAAGTCGTTTGGATCTATCCAAATTCCAACAGCTATAAGACCACTGCCCCAAAGACAAGATGGCAAGGAAGCGTGTGTGATTACCCGTTCACCCTGAACTAGCTACCGCAAGAATTTTATTGTCAATATTCACACAAGCATGCATGGGCCTTAGCGGATTGTCAGGGAGCCAAAACATAAAGCATGGATTCACAGTATTCCTAGGAATGTCTGTATTTAGAGACAAGGTCAGATGATTCAAGGAAATTATATCGCTAGCTGTTAACAAGTTTTTAAGACTGAATAAAAGAGACAGAACTAATATCCTTCCCCCAAACACGTGTATAAATTTTCCTCCTGTTTCTGAGTTCTTCTGCTTTAATTTCCAGGGTGACAGTATTAGCTGTATATCTTTGTTTCAGGCACAAACATGGAACAGGTAAACCCAACGTAAATCCTTAATACAAAGAATTCATGCTTGGGTGGAGCATTTAAGAAAAGGAGCCGAGGAATGAAGAGAAGAGGCCTGGAAAACATCTCCTGTTGTAGGTGTTTCCAAGAAGGTACCACTCACCCACATACAGTGAAGACAGAACCAAGTGCAGTCTTGTAAAAAAAAAAAAAAAATGTCAAACCGCTTCTAAATGCTACCTTTGCAACTATCTATGTGACAAAAAAAGGATTAGTATTTCCGGGTCTCAGATAGGCATGTATTCAAATACGAGTCCATCAAAATATTCTAGGAAAAAAAATGCTAATAAACAATCTTTCACAAGTAGATTGCTTTCTCTGAGGCTGTGACTTCCCCCCTCCTCCTGGCCAGACAACTCCTGCTGCAGAGAAAGTATCAAGGCTGGACAGAGAAAGAAGACAGCAGAGGCTTCCTGTGTTTCTTTCTAAATACTTTTTTTTGTTTTCTATAACATCTCTTCTTCCCTCTATAAGCAATGATCATGTGATGTACTATATTTCTAAGTTCTAATTACCATTTTATGGAGTCCCTGGGTACTGCAAATGGTCAACACACTTGGCTGCTAACTGAAAGGTTGAAGCTTCAAGTCCACCCAGAAGTGCCTCTGAAGACAGGCCTGGCAATCTACCTCCAAAAAATCAGCCACTGAAAACCCGATGGAGCATAGCTCTACTCAGACACATGTAGGGTCAACCATGAGTCGGAATCAACTCAACAACAACCGGTTGGTAGGTTGGTTTGAATTTTTTTCTATAGTCCTTTAAAACATATTTTTACAACAGTGGAAACCATTCATTTTAATCTAATTATTCAGAAGCTTTAAGAAATCATTAAAAATTTTTTTTTTTTTTTGGCTACAGAGCCAAACATGATTAATTGCTTGTCCAGCATAAGCGAAGCAATGTTTTTGGCAGGTAATTTATAATTCACTGCAGTTAAGTAATTAGTAAAAATACATGAACAATGAATCAACACAAATGCATTATACAGGCAGTTACACTTGAAAGCAGTACTAAAAATGATGTAAGACAAGTAAATTTTAATGTGGAACACCAAATTACACATCCATTGCCACCTTTCAAACCAAGTCTTCATGAAGTAATTTCTGTGGCATTATTCCAAAAGTCCAATTTAAAATTTTAAGCTGTTATCCAAAATGACTAAAAGTGCAACATTACCTGCTGGAGACTGAGTCTGTAACATGGCTCTATTGTTTTTTGTTTGATCTGTACTGTCACTGCTAATAAAAAGGAAGCATCTTTAAAAATCAGAAACGGCAAAGAAGAAACTGAACCATATGTGAGAAAACGTACACCACTGACTTCTAGGCAAGTGTGTAACTTGTCATTAAAACATGTAGTCAAGTAAAAATTTTGTTACAGACTTAGGAAGATTTTCCACAGCAGGTGGGCACTGCATCCAAATAGATCAACCTTCCTCCAAAGGCCACAACCTGTGAACCCTGGATAGCCAGCACAGCCTGGAAGCGCAGGCAGGTATTTCAGGAAAGAAGCTCCCTGTTCTTTGATTGATGCCATTAGCACAGCAAATAACTACGGTAAATTTAATGAGCATAACTGATTCACCATAAAAATGCCATAGGACTCCTGCCCTTCGCCTGGAATCAATTGAGACCTACATCAGATCGGTTCTTCTAGAAAATAAACTCCCAAATTCTCAAGCCTCTCCTCAGGTCTCAGTTCGCTGATTTCATTTTCAATATAACAAATTTAGTTAGTGACTTTCAAGGCTATGAAATTTAATTTTACTTTCACTGACATTTAGGTACAGGGTTCCTTCTAGTAGCCTGTTACTGCCCTGAACACAACTACCTGATTTGAAAGCAGACCATATAAAAGTCAAACACGAATCCTGGTCCGACAGCTCCCACCTTCTCTGCGTTGACTACACCACTGGCTCTCAAAAACAGGGATGGTTTGCCCTTAAGGGGATATCTGGTAATGTCTGGAGACATTTCTTACTGTCATGGTTAGGGGAGGGGGTGTTATTGGCATTAATGGGTAAAGGCCAAGGATGCTGCTTACTCACCCTACAACACACAGGACAGCCTCACAATGAAGAATTACCCAGTCCAAAATGCCAACAGTGCCGAGACTGAGAAACCCTGAACTATAAAAATAAGAGTTAAGGGTTAACACTTACACCTGGATGACATCAGAAAACCTGTGCCTTAATTAAAAAAAAAGGATGACTTCCAACACCCACTTTTTCCTGATCTCTGATATGCCAAAAGTAGTCAATTATAGCTTTGCTTTCTGAAAAAAAATAGCTAACTGCCTACTGAAAAAAAATCGATTTACAAAGTCATATATTCATTTTCATAGTTAAAATTCATAGCTTTAAAGACAAAAAAGACTCCCCCCCCAAAAAAAAATCTCTCTAGGAAATCAATTTTTTATTCTTTCAGGAATGTGATTATATTTTCACCTTGATTTTCCATAAATTCATGTAAAAGTACAAATACTGAACATGCATGCTTGGTTTTCTTTCTTTTTTAAAAACAAGTTGGCAAAAACACAGAGAGCAGACAAACCACAGAGTTTATCAAACAGATACACATGGCACTCACTCTGGGTGGCCTAGAAGCCACCAAACCTCACCTCAGACCCTTGCAAACAGCATTTACTGGGAACCAAGGCATCACTAGAGAGTCAATGGTACATACCAACGTGGACAATGCAGCCCTCTGAACCAAGCACATATAAACAGTCCCATTGCCAGACTGTCTCTAAATGTTTCCTAAACAGGCAGAGCAAGGCAGTGCCTTCCCTGGGAGAAAATCCATCAAGCACCAGAATAAAATTAAAAAAAAAAAAAAAAAAGACTTAAGCACCTAAATTATTTCTAAAAGTATAGGAAATATTTATCTTGCTGTCAAAACAATAAATGCCAATATTTCCGACGAGTCCTAAGGCACTTTGAGACTTTGTGTTAGTACTGTGGGTCAAGGCTCCACTCTTTGGATTGAGCTCACCTAGTTTAAAACAGGCTCTTGCTCTGACTACCTCTACCACAGTCAAGAGAACGGATTGTCTTGGATATTCTGTGTAGAAAGAACCCTACGATCATGCCTAGACTGGAGTCACTATGGGCCCAAAAACAGTCACTGAGATGTGAACTAATGTTTCAAAGAAGAAGGATAACTATGAGCCTTAAGTGAAAAGGAGATTGCAACCACATAAACCACTGGCAATACTTTATCATCTGGAGTTTTCCATACACTCCTTACTTTAAATATTCTATTTTTTGATAACAGATATTATCAACTATCCCAGAAATTTCAGTAATTCTACTGGGGTTTTGAACAGGTTCAGAACAGTTCAGTAATTACCTACATAAACGAGGGCAGTGTAAGCATTGCTTAGCAACCAAATCTGTTGCCCCGGGGATTCTGACCAGAGTAGGAAACAGACAGCGGTGCCCCGCTCAAAGATGGCGGTCAACCATGCCGTTCTGATTGTGTATCGCTCTCCACGGTCCTGCCAATAATCCAATCTCCTGTATTAGGCTCCTGAAACTCTCCTACAACACACCTTATCCCAGAAAAATTCTGATGAAGTAAAAATTTTAAGGTTGAAATGAAGAGAACACATGTCAATATTTACATAATCTGGGGTTGGGGAGGCCCTTCTTGACACTAAAGGCAGAAAACGTGAGCAAAACATTTTATCACATTTTTTAAAATCCTTTTGATAATCAACAAAACAACACAAACAAAATTAAACTCAAACAACAAACTAGGGAAATACTGCAACAAATACAAAAGACAACGGATTATATGAGACTAAATATTTATAGAGTTCCTACAAATCAAAAAGACAAAGTGAACAGTTCCATAGAAAAATGAGCAAAAAACATGAATACACAATTCGTGGTAATATAAATAGAAAATAAACATAAAAAAAAATTCAACCTCACCAGTAATCACAGAAACACAAATTAAAGCAAAGAAAAAAAAAGTATTTTTTGCCGGTCAGACTAGCGTCAATTAATAGCAATGATAATACCCAATGAGGCTGAAGCTCTGAGGGAACAGGCAGTGTCCTAATTGCTAGTGGATGTGTAAACTGGTAAAGCCTTTTTGGAGGCAATCTGACTACATTATTAAAAGATTTAAAAACCTCTGTTTCCTTTGATGCAGCAATTCTACTTCCAGGGTTTAGCCAAAGGAAGTAGTTAGGAAGGCTTATAAAGATACAATAATGTTAAATGCATTGTTTATATTTTTTTAAGGCAACAACCCAGAGGACTAAGTGACTCCAAGTCCAGGCTCACATCTGGCAATCACTAACTCCTATTGATTTCAACTGTCTAAAGAGCTGACAATGTCTACTTCTCTCTATCTGCAATGTCATCTCCCAGTTTGGGCCACCATTACCTCCCACTTTGATTAAGCATCAGCTTTCTAACTAGCATCCCATCCCCTTCCAGTCCATTCTCCACCTAGAAGTCAGGGTGAGCTTTTAAAAACACAAATCGGGTAACTTCATACCCCTGGTAAAAGACTCCGATGGCCTTCCATAGCCTTAAATCCAAACTCCTTAATACTTGTAGAGGACTCTGGACATCCCGGCTCCTGATTACCTTCCAGCCTCTTCTCTCCCCAGTCCCCACTGACATACTCCACCTCTTGCAGTTCTTCAAGTGGGGTGCTGCTGTGTCTGGGCCTAGTTCATGCTGCTACTCCCTCTCCTAGAACACTGTCCCCTACATTATCCTGCCCGTTAAAACAGAAAACCAATCCTACTGCTGTTGAGTTGATTCTGACTCACAGCAACCCTACAGAACAAAGTAGACTGCCCCCATAGGGTTTCCAAGGCTATAAATCTTTATGGAAGCAGACTGCCACATCTTCTTCCTATAGAGCAGCTGGTAGGTTCGAAACACCAACCTTTCAGTTAGCAGCCGAGTGCGTAACCACTATACCACCAGGGCGCCCCTCTCGCTCCTTAAAAAAAAAAAAAAAAATTTTTTTTTTTTTTTTAGCTCATCTAAATTCCTCAGATGCATTCTTCAGGACTCAGCTTAGCAAGACTTCCTCAGGATGAACCTTTCCTGCCTCCCCCCTATTTGAGTTAGATGTCACTTCTAGGCACACACCATGCATGGCACCCTGCACTGGTCCAGTCATAGCATGGACCACACCGTATTGGGATTACAGGTTTGACTGTTCTGTCAGTCACTTTGTTTACAGGTATCTCAAGACACCTTTATCCACTGCTTGGGCTTTTCAGAGGACACAAAAGGGCCTGTATGCCCACTAGCTCCCTCCCTTGTTCATGCGCCAAGTTCTCCTAGGAACATACCACCACCATCATTTCTTTTACACAGACTCTACTATTAATACATACACCTGGGGGCAGTTGCCTGAGACAGCAAGACACGGGCAGACGCACTGAAGCTACACGTTTTACAAACAATTTTTGTGATTCTTGGGTTCTGGCTCATTCTCCTTTAAGTCTTGTTAGTTGTGATTTTTCTTTGTTTTAAAAACAGAGCTTCTACACTGTTCTCTTTACTCTTTTATCTAGGGCAAATTATTGATCCTATCAACAGAGCACATTTCAGGACAGCTTTCTCAAACTAAGAAGAGAATTTAAAAAAAAATTCCTTCATTCGAGCACCATTAGTAATAACCAAGGATGACAAGCAACCTAAATCTCCCTCAAGAGGGAACTGGTTAAATAAATTATGCATCCATCTGTGTAAGAGAAAAAGGACTGTAAGGCTTTTGACCTAAAATAAAATGGCTGAAGTCAAAGGCAGGTCCCCGATTCAGTAACTTGTTACTGAAAATGTTTGCCTTAAAGGCAATTTCCCTTTAAGAAAGGTAACTTCAGTGGTAATTAGCATATAACCAATGAGCCTCTACTTGCTACATTTTGCACCAGCATTCTATTTCAGTAGCAGTATGTAGCCAGTGACCTACCAGTTGTTACATTTTTCGCTTACATTTTATTCTCAGCAACCAATCACAACTGCCTTTGCCCTATATTATCTTGTGCACAAGATCCCCCATATCAAACTCCATGGTTTCATTTCAGTGAGCCACACTGTTCCCAATTTGAACCATCTTTTAAAATCCTTAATAAACCTCTTTGGTTTGTACTACCCAGGTTGTGCTATGCAAAGGCATTCAACTGTGTGGATCATGACACAAATTACAGATAACACTTGGAATGGGAATTCCAGAACACTTAATTGTGCTCATGAGAAACCTGTACATAGACAAAGAGGAAATCGTTTGAACAAAACAAGGGGATACTGCATGGTTTTCAGATCAGGAAATGTGTGCGTCAGGGTTGTATCCTTTCACCGTACCTGTTCAATCTGTATGCTGAGCAAATAATTCAAGAAGCTGGACTATATGAAGAAGAACAGGGCATCAGGATTCAAGGAAGACTCATGAACAACCTGCGTTATGCAGGTGATACAGCCTTGCTTGCTGACAGTGAAGAGGACTTGAAGCACCTGCTGATGAAGATCAAAGACTACAGCCTTCAGTACGGATTACACCTCAATATAAAGAAAATAAAAATCCTCACAAATGGATCAGTAAGCAACGTCATGGTAAATGGAGAAAAGACTGAAGTTGTCCAGGATTTCATTTTACTTGGATCCGTAATCAGTGCCATAGAAGCAGCAGCCAGGAAATCAAACAACACATTGCAATGGGCAAATCTGGGCAAAAAGACCTTTTTAGGTGTAGAAAAGCAAAGACGTCACTTGGAGAACTAAGGTGCGCCTGACCCAAGCCATGGTGTCTTCAATCACCTCACATGCATGCGAAAGCTGCACAATGACTAAGGAAGGCTGAAGAAGAGTTGATGCCTTTGGATTATGGCTGTTGGCCAAGAATACTGAATAGACCACCGACTTCCAGAAGAACAAACAAATCTGTCTTGGAAATAGTACAGCCAGAATGCTCCTTAGAAATGAGGATGACGAGCCTTTGTCTCAGGTACTGTGGACATGGTATCAGGAGGGACCAGTCCCTGGAGAAGGACATTATGCTTGGTAAGATAGCGGGTCAGCGAGCAAGAGGAAGACCCTCGACGAAATGCACTGACACAGTGGCTACAATGACGGGCTCAAGCACAGCAGCCGCGGGGAGGACGGCGCAAGACTGGGCCGTGTTCTGTTCTGTTGTGCACAGGGCCGCTATGAGTTGGAACTGACTCAAGGGCACCTAACAACGACAGGTTGTGTTCTTTCAATGTGGTGATACATCCAGTGGAGTACAATGAAAAGAATGACAAACTCTTTATACACTAATTTGGAAAATGCTTCATGAAATAGTGTAAGGTGAAAACAAAGTGCTGAACAATATAATATGCTGCCACTCCTATAAAAAGGACAGGCTTATGCATATGCCTGCTGGTTTATGCATCAAATATCTCTGAAAGGATACATTCGTGGGGAGGGAAACTGGGTGGCTGGAGGTTTTCTCTGTGTAATCTTTTTACAGTTTAGCCTTGTTAGTAAACTACATATTTGGATGATAGCTTACTTTGGATTCTGATTTAACTAATTATGCATGGATATCTGACAATACTCTTTAACAAGAAGCCTAAAGGCTCGACCACCCCTCCCTGAAAAAGAAAAAAAAAAAAAAAAAAACACAAGCAAAAAAAAAAAGAAAAAGCTTACAAGTTATAGTGCTCTTTAAGAGGGCTGTCAAAAGCTAACAGCAGCACCATTTTACCCATGTCATTTAGAGAGTCTCTCAGCCAAAGGCAGCTGCCTTCTTTCTTGGGCCTGTTCTTCTCCTCTTTCTCAGTCCTTCACCCTAGAATGCCCGGAGCAGCACTCACTATAAAAGACTACTGCTATCTAACAATACCTAGGTACATTCTCTTTTCCTAGAGGCATTGTGAAGCTGAGACGCTTTCTTTTCAGGAAGTAGTGCCAGAATCAGCTTTAAAGGAAAAGCAAAACTATGAATTTCTAAAGCCAAACAGTACTAACTGTAAATTCTGCTTCTGTGGCCTATATTATTATAAAAATTGAATGGATGGACTAAAGAAAACAACAAAGAGGGAAATAAAAGAGAAAACCTTCACTGCAAGGGGCTTCTCCTTTCCCTTTGTCACAGCCCACACAGCAGGGCAAACAGGGTAAGGCTGTCTTCTTCTTGCTTAATACTGGGTTACAGGCTTCATCTACAATTAAGCTGTAACTCACGTCTTAGATTTGTTTTTCCTACACCTTAAAGATACGTGCAAGGGAGTAATATGCTATGGACCTCCTACATTCCCTACAACCAACCTGGTCATATTCTTCCTGTATAAACCAACACATGACTTTCCCAAAGGAGAATTGCAATGTAGAGTGGGAAAATTCAGCAGAAGTTCCAAACAAAATAAGAACCATGAAGCACCTTCCTACTTGTTTTGATGCCAAGGTGAAAAAAAATAGCTCCCAAACAAAACTGCTAAATTGTCAAGTTTTTTAACTTGGCTCAAATGGTTAAGTGCTTGACTACTAACTGAAAGGTTAGTGGGGTTCAAACCCACCCAGAGGCTCCCTGGAAGACAAGCCTGGTGATCTGCTTCTGAAAGGCAGCAGCCCTGAAAACCCTACGAAGAAGTTCTACTCTGCACACATGGGGTCACAAGTTGGAATTGACTTGAGGGCAACTGGTGTGGTTAATTCGACATTATACAAAACGGGGGAAAAAGGATGAGTATTCTAAAATATTTTTTAAACAAGAAGAAAAATTCAATTCACTATTACTCATAAGCTGTTATTACCAGGAAAGGATGTCATATACCTGAAATAAAGATAGATATTGAAAATTTAGTACTTGGGACACCATACATGCTTATACCTGATATTAAGTAAACTACCTGGTAGATTGATTATATCAGTGATTTCAAATCCAAACCAAAAAAAACGAAACCACTGCCATCGAGTCAATTCTGACTCATGGTGACCCCATGTGTTGCAGAGGAGAAATGCTCCATAGGGTTTTCTTGGCTGTTGCTTCGAGTTGATACCCGCTGTAAAGCACCTAACAATAACAATTTTTATGAAAGCAGATCTCCAGGCCACAACACCGTTTGGTGAGTTTGAACTGCCGACCTTTAGGTTAGAGTCAAGCACAAGCCATTTGAGCCTCCCACGGACTAACAAATTCCTATCAATTCAGATTCAACTAAAAATTCATTGAGAGCTTCCTCTATGTGAGGCACTACACAAAATGCTTTCATATCCAATATCTCATTGAATCCTTGAAACCACCTAACCAGGTAGGTTTGCAAAGGAGAAAACCGAACCTAAAAAAGTCACAGGTTTGCCTGGGATCACTCAGATAAAAAGTGGCTGGGATACAACTGGGCCCTCAGATTTCAAAACCAATGTCCTTCCTCTATAAATACTATTTGTCAGGTTTCCTTTTCTATTCCTTAATGTCAACAGATATTAAACTGCATTTTGACACAACATTGACAATGCAATCAGGTTATTCTATCTGCTAATTCAGAAAATTTGTACCTTGTTTTTACAGGAACAGAACTCATACACTGACCTCTAAGTGAGAAAAACAAATGAGGGAAGAGCCAGGAAAAAAAAAAAAAAGACTAAAAGGAGACCAAGCAAGAAATAGTAAGCATCATTTAATGGTCCCTCTTCTATTCTACACATCTTTCCCTAAATTCAATTAAGCCAAGAGTTGTTATGTTTGCATATGTGCCAGACACTAATCAAAGTACAAACCTGGTTCTCAGTCTCAAAGATCTCATAATCTAGTGGATGAGCCAGCCCGACAGGTAAAAAGTTAGCACATAATTTCATGGGTATTAAAAAAAAAAAAAAGAAAAGAAAAGAAACAGCAATGCAGAGAAACAAATGAAGGGGTCGGCCTGGGAACGGGATGGTTCTGGCAAAGACATCATATCTGGGCTGGAGAGTGACAGCTGGCCAAGAGAAAGGGAATTTCAAGCCAAGGCAGCAGAGATAAAGATAGAGGCCCTACCACCTGTGTTTATAGAGGAACTAGCTGTGGCAGTAGTGGTTAAGCACTACGGTTGTTAGCCAAAAGGTTGGCAGTTCAAATCCACCAACCTTGGAAACCATACAGTGCAGTTCTACTCTGTCCTACAGGATTGCTACGAGTCGGAATCGACTTCACGGCAATGGGTAGTTGGGCACTGACTTGCCTAGAATACGGATCTCAAAAATGAAATGACTGAACGTACACCAGCGGTAAGCAAAAAGGAGATAGAGCTGGCCCCAAGGCCTCTTGCTTGGGTCATAAAGAATGACATTAGCTGACACAGGAACTACTGAGGGGGAAAATCATGAATAGCATTGGGGCAAGCCAAATCCCAGGTGCCTGTGGGGGAGATCCACAAGGCATAAGGAAATAAATAATTGGAGTTTAAGAGAGATGATGGGGTTCAGAGATCTGAGAAGCAGTCCCTTAGGGGGTTTACAGAAGTAGCACTTGTTTACTACTCTAAGTTCAGTTTCTTAGAAATGAACAGAGGCCAAGGAAGGCTGTATTAAAAAAACAAAAAAACTGACTTGTGGTAAGGGCTCTAGGAGTTTGAGAAACCAGTACACTGCAGCTCTTCTTTATAGCAATTCTGATCAAAACAAAGAGATCCGATCAGCAAAGGTCCTATTCATACATTTGTTGGATTAGGAAAATATATCTACAGAAAGAATAAATAACAATTAGGAGTCTTTCAAACACAGCTGTTCCCAATATTGGCTCTTCCCTATAGTAGTCAAGGGAGGGCCATTGTTTTTTTCTCAGCCACAAGTATTTGTGCACTTGGAGCGCTCTCTCAAATTTGGGTGTTCTACCATCTACTCATAAAATCTTGCATGTCTTCAATATGAGGGGACAAAAAAAAAAAAAAAGAATCCATGAGGTTACTTCCTGAAGTTAAATGGAGAAATAATGAAAAGCATATTCTAACGCACATTAAGTATCTTTCAAACTAAAGGAAAACGGAGTAAGCTAGGAGCACTTACCGCAGAAGAGCACTGCTCTAGGTTCTGTGAGAGAAGACACACCAGGAAAATTCTGGCTAAATGAATAAAACTCTAAATTAAGAGTCCTGTGACTCCTCTGTGTCTTTGGGCAAGTCGCCTCTTGCTATATTTCTTCTTCTGTAAACCTCTACCTCCCTGAGAGCCCCTGCCAACCTATGTGAAGTTACAAGCATGCCTTACTTGGAGAGTCTGGGAGAAGTCTACATAAATGGAGCCCAGGGACCTCAGGGTTACCGGCTAGGCTTCACACAGTGGTCGTGCAAGGGTGCACCACACAGTAGTCAAAATGCCACCTCAGCTATCCACTTGTCTGGGTCACATTCCATTTGGAGTCATACATAGACTGCCTTCCTTATACTCAAACAATTCCTATGTCACAAAGTAGAGAGCATTCTCCTCTCTTTAAGCTTTGGAAGCACCTGGCTTCCTTGGTCCTCCAAGGTTTTGGTATGGTGGAAATTCCTCCTGCCCAGTATAGAAGGCTGGGAAGGAAAAAGGGTTTCCCACCCTCCCCCTCCTGCCCCCCATCAGAAAAACAACACATTAGGGGCCACTAGAAAGGGAGGAAATGTTGGCAGAAATCCTATGTGCAGAGGAATCCGAAGGACCAGAGCCACTGGCTGCTGGTGAATAGGGTTAGATTTGGGAGCCTTGTTTAAAAAGTCAAGGATGACTGCAAAGTGAGCCTGTGCTCCAAGGTGACTTCCAGGATGTTTACCAGCTTTACCAAGATGCTCTGATTCTGGCCTCTCTTTTCAGAAGCCTTTTCAGGAAACTCTTCTCCTCTCCAGCCTTCCAGGATTTGAAAATATGTTATTGTTATGGAGAGAACACTACAGTGATATATTGAAGCCTCAATTTCCAGAACCTCATTTCCAGCAGTATCAAAATGCTCTGAGACAAGTCCCAGCAAAGGGCAGTCTCTTTCACGGTCCCAGATTCCCTTCCCTTTCTACCTTCCTCCTTTCTAAGCTCTCTGCTTTCGCAGTAATCCTCCCCCCTCTTGCTTAACTTCACCTTCTCCAGCTCACCTCATCTCCTACCCTCACAGCCTCTCCCATCTTTTTCTTTCAAACTTGCACTCAAAACCCATCTCTCTCCAGCAATAACCACCCGCCTTCCCCTGTTCAGGATTAACCTTGAGGAAATTTCTAAAACTTGTGCCTTTACTTTTTTTCTCACCTTCTATTCTCTCCTCAAACCATCACTCCATTGAAGGAACTCCCATGATACTAAATGCAATGGGTGTTTCTAAGTTCTTCCCTTATTTGATAATAAGAATGACCGTAACAGCACCCAATGTTTACTGAGCACTCACTCTATGCCAAAGAACCCTATACTTTGCATACAGTCTTCACAACAAGTTGATAAGGGGTCTTTGAGAAGTAAAGTAACAAGTTCAACCACTACACTCACTGTTTCCTCTCTGCGGCAGCCGACTGCACACCTTCCCATTTCTGTGTTTCCTTCTACCTCCTCTTGGTCTCCATGTGGGGCTGCTGTTGCTTGTTGCACCCTTAAAAGCTCATGTTCCCAGGGGTCTATCCTTGGCCCCTCCTCCCTGAGGTGCTCTCATCCAGCCCCTTGGCTGTCAATCATTAGGTAAGACAATGCAAAATCAGCCCCTTCAGCCCAGAGGTCTCCGTGGTCTAGCCATACATCCAGACTCCTTAGATTCAACATGTCCAACTCAGACCTCAGCTCCTCAGCCTGATTCCAGTGAAATGCTCTTCTCAGGTGCCCTTCAGCACCCTGTACACCCTTTCTTGTAACACTAACCACCCTGTAGATATCCTGTGTATTGTCACTGTCTCCTCGGTGTCTAACATAGGTACTTATTCAGCAATTATTAAATTAGTTAACGTGAGGCCTTTGGCTGGTCAAGTAATCTCCCTAGACTTGAGTTTCCTCACCTGAAGAAAACAACAGAGTTGGATCAGTGGAATGTAAGTGTGTTCCAGCCTGTGTAAGCTGACCTTTGCAAAAGGGTCTGTGGTCAACTGAGTTGAGACATGCTGCATGTTCCCCTCTCGGCAGGTATCACCACACTGTACGCACTCTGATATCCAGTTGTTGTTTCAATAAAGCCTGCCCAAACGTATCTGACCCACAGAATCTTCTTTTCCAGGAGTATCCCAGACCCTCCAGAGTCAGTGGAGCTCCATGGGGTGCCCGCTTTGGCAACACCAGACCACCGTTTTCAATGGGGGCATGTTTGTCCCTGGACATTTGGCAAAGTCAAAGACAGCTGGCTGTCACAATTGGGCAGGGGAGGGGAGGGGCGTGTATCTAGTAGGTAGATCCCAAGGATTCTGCTAAACATCGTACACATTCAGCACAGCCCGCGGAACAGAGAATTATCAGCCCGGACGTCAGCAGTGCTGATGTTGAAAACCCTGTGTAAGACTGATCTTTATTAGCAAGGACCCTTCCATCTCTAAAACTTCTGACGCCACCAAGTCACCAGGCTTACCAACATGCTCCTGAGGTAGGTAATGGGACATCTCACGCTAATCAGAATATTCACCAACCATGGGGGCTATTTTCATCTTCAATTGCTTATTTTATACATTTATTATTTTTTTTGCATTTTATTATCAATATTTTAATAGCAATATATTTGAAACACTGGTGGCATAGTGGTTAAGTGCTAAGGCTGCTAACCAAAAGGTGGGCAGTTGGACTTTACCAGGCGCTCCCTGGAAACCCTGTGGGGCAGTTCTACTCTGTCCTGTAGGGTCGATATTGAGTCAGAATTGACTCGACAGCAATAGGTTTGGTTTTTTGTTTGTTTATTTGTTTGTTTTTTATTTGTAGCATTATATTATGGGACAATAGCTAGAAAAAATTAAAATTCACTTGGTTTGGTCACTTACTATAAAAAATTAGGCAAAATTAAAGGAAATGTGACAGTTGGAAAGTTGTTGAGCAATCAAATGTTTTGCAAACATTCTGTGAAGGGTTTACCCTGTTCTTTCTCAAAGAATATCTTTTCAAGTAGTGCTAAAGGGGATGATGATTTGGTCTAACATTTCATTTTATTTGAAAAAACATTTGTCTGTGCCCAAATTTCATTTGCCTCAGGGAAGAAGAAAAATAAATTGCTTTAATTTTAATACATACCGAGGATAAAATGAGTAATAACTACCCAAAAACAATTTCAAATTGGTTGTTTTTTTCAACTGCCCCTCCCAATTCTTCCTTCACCTTAAAAAAGTTTTTGATTATAAATGATGCCTCTATTTTGTTTGCTAGAGTAAACTCTCATTACTACATTAAAACAGGTTTGTCTCCAGTTTCAGAGACTATTTTAAAAACATTAATCTCTCCTTTCAAAGAAGCTCCCTGCAGTTAAATATTAACACAACAGTAATGATAATGTTAAAAACCATTTATTGAGCACCTGGGAAGGGCCAAGCAAGTGCGTTTCATACAGGATCTCATTTAATACTTACAAGAATACCTGGAGGGAGATACCACTATTAATCCAATTTTACAGAGGAAAAATCTGAGGTTCAAAAAGGGAAGTTATTCCCCAAAGCAACACTGCTCGGAGGTGGGAGTGCTAGCTCTTCCATCTGTCTGATTCTAGAGTGTTTGACATTATTAGTGATGGACCTTTGTTTGCTTGCTTGTTTGTGAGCAATTTTAGCTGGTGAAACAGCAACACCAGCTATCATGAGGTAGCAGCAAAAGACTTAATTCTGTTGAGCACGGTAGTAACGCTCAGAAGCGCTGGGGAGGGCGATCAAAAGAAAATAATTTTAACTATTTTCACACAGACACTCTATCTGCAAATTGTTAGCATTTGAAATATTTAGTTTATAGAAGCGTCAGTCCATATGGCCCACACCTTTGCTTTGTGAACTTGAAACAATGAACTCAGAAGTACATTGGGCTGCTTAGAAAAACAGTCTGGAAGTTCCTCAAAAGGTAAACATAGAGTTAACATAAAACCATCGATTCCACTCCTAGGTATATACTCAAGAGAAATGAACATATATACCTATGAAAAACTTGTATGCAAATGTTCATAGCAGCATTATTCATAATAACCAAAGGAAAAAAATGGAAACAACTCAAACGTCCATCAACTGATGAATAAAAAAAAAAATGGATAAACACAATGTGGGATATATACATACACACACAATGGAAGATTATTTGGCAATAAAAATGAAGTACTATTACATGCTACTACATGGATGAACCTTGAAAATGTTATGCTAACTGAAAGAAGCCAGTCACAAAAGGCCACATATAGTATGATTCCATTTATATGAAATGTTCAGAATAGGCAAATCTGGAAGACAGAAAGTACGTAGTAGTTGCCAGCAGCTGGGGTGGAGTGACTGCTAATGGGTCAGAGAGAGATGAAAATGGTCTGGAATTAGACAGTGGTTGCACAACTTTATGAAATATACTAAAAACCACTGAACTGCATACTTTAAAAGGGTGAATTTTATGGTATGTGAATTATATCTCAATAAACAACAAAAAGAAAAGCACACTGGGTAACTGCAGTAAAGAAAATGAACAATAAAGCTCATGTTTATAATTTGAATTGGCTAAGAAATATTCATGCAACAGGATTTTAAATTTTCAAGTGGACATGCTGGCTAACCACAATGACCCAGGTCATCTCACATTAAAAAACAAAACAAAACAAAAACTATTTTCTGTAGATTTAAATTTCATGTACATGAAGTAAAGCTGAATAAAATATGAAATTCTAACCCGCAGGTGTCTTCTAATACTGAGTAAAAATCATTGCTTCATGAGTATCGGAGTTACTTCCAACCACTCACTTAAGGAAACAATGCTGGTAAAGCACCCCTCGCCCATGCAGCGGCCCTTCTACAGCTGAAGGGAAATTTATCATTCTCCATTTTCCATGCCAGTTAAAGTGGCACAGACATTCAGAGGTTGAGTGTAGGTTGTGGCAAAAGTTAACTTGCTCACACAGCAGACAGTCCCCCTGCCTGGAATCCTAAAATTTAGACTTCTAATTTAGAATCCACTTTTTTTGTTAAGGAAACTCTATGACCTATGAGCAATTTGTATTGATTTCAACTCAAGAAAAAAAATTGTCCTGACAGGTCCAACTGGAAGCAATTGAAAGAGATGGATCCTTTTAAGCATTAAAATGCTAAAGGACATGGTTTTTATTACTTTCTAAATTAGCCACAAAAATAAAGGATAAAACCAGAATATGCATCCTCTGACCCATGAAGCTTTCCTACAACTACATTATTTCACTTAAAAACTGTAAAGCCTAGATAATTCAAGCCACATATGTCTTCATTCCATAGTCTTCATCTGAAGTCCCTATGTTTATGCACTTATTCTACAAATGACTTGTGAGCAACTACTACGTGCCAGGCACCATGCCTAGTGCTAGAGATACAAAAGTGACTAAAACTAGGTATTATCTCTGCAGTACAGGATTCTCAAACCAGCAGGAGAGACAGTCATCAATCCAATAACAGCATGTACGAATGTGTGCAACGAACGCTATACTGATTTAGAAGTCAAATAAATTCCGAAAAATTTGTGGTATATTGAAAGAACTGTTAGGATTCTCCAAGCTTTTCTTATTTATTGTGATGCAAGGGAATCTTATTTTATTTAAATAAGATACCAGATGACACTGTATTACATGAATGTGGGAAACTAATAAAATCATCTTGGATGTACGCTCTAGAATATTAAGCGAAAATACAGTATTAAGAAAAACACAAGTTGCAATACCACAAGCATAAGCATAAAGAGTATATCTGTCCATATGTTTCAGTGAAAAAGATACATCAAGAAAGATTGAGCGCTAAATATATATTAAATTAACCAATTACATTTTGAAGTTGATTGTAGCTGATTCATCAAGAAAGATTAAGAGTTAAATGGATATTAAATGAAGCAGTTACATTTTGAAGTTGATCACAGCCTACAAAAACCAAGGCGAGATGATAAGTGACATCAGTGAAAATGGCAGAGTAGTGGCTTCCAAAACGCTGTCCCTCCAAAAATTAAGAAATAAACTTTAAAACTGTCAAAATAAACTTTTTTTGCAACTCAGGTAATTAACCAAAAGCTTGTAGCAACCAGAGGAATGCTTCATCAAGGGGAAAAAACTGAATCTCAGTAGTAACAGAAAGCTTTGCGGCATTATAATTTACCCTCGTCCCAGCCCCCTCTCCCGAGCTCAGCAGGCGACAACAGCCTGCATTCCCAGTAGAGATACCAGTACCAGACAGAGCAGAAGAGACCTTACTCTTAAAGAATTGTGGTTGTTTTGACCTGTCTCATGACTTCCTGGAGGACCAGCTCAAGGAGCTTGCCTTAATCTTGCCTAACTTAGAACTCTCCCAGTGCTGAGGTGGAAAGAGGGGAGGATTCTGTCAAAAACATTTAAAAGGTAAATGCATCAGCCACTCCTCCTTGGGGTAATGGGTAACAGCTGAGGAAAACAACATACTACCTAAAAAGCTTGGGAAGAAACACTGGTTAATAAGATGTTTGGGGGAATTGTTGTTGTTGTCGTTAGGTGCCGTCAAGTCAGTTCCAACTCATAGCGATCCTATGTACAACAGAACGAAACACTGCCCCGTCCTGTGCCATTCTCATGATCATTGTTATGCCTGAGCCCACTGTTGCAGCTGCTGTGCCAATCCACCTCGTTGAGGGTCCTCCTCTTTTTCATTTACCCTCTACTTTAACAAGCATGATATTCTTTTCCAGGGACTGATTCCTCCTGATAACATGCCCAAAGTATGTGAGACAAAGTCTTGCCAACCCCGCTTCTAAGGGGAAAAAGGGCTTTAAAAAGCTCCGACATACTCTTGTAAACCCAGAAGACCACATACATGCCCTGGGATGGGTGCATGCTCAGGAAATACCTGAGAAGTCCCTAAGTTCTCACCTTTCGCTGACCCTCAGGCTCTGCACAAGCAGGAGGCAAAAGCTAAGGCAGAGTTGTAAACTGCCTGATTGAGTGTTGAAGGCATGCCCCAACACATACACACAGCCCACCTGCAAAGACTGGGAGATTTTTGTTGTTGTTGTTTCAGGAGTTTAAGAAAAGCTCTGTCCAATCACTAGCTGATCTCTAAGCTAACAGAACAGAGACTTCAAGGCCACACATGGCAAAGTACACAGACTTTACAGAACTACTACAGAAAAGTCATTTGCCAACCAAACAACAACTACAACAAGCAGCAACAACAAACTCTGGAGAGAGGAAAGAATATGCTTTTCAGAGTTGTCACGTTATAATATTAAAAGTCCAGTTTTCAACAACAAAAAAATGAGGCTTGCAAAGAAACAAAGTATTGCCCATACACAGGGTACAAACACTGGACTTAACAGACAAAGATTTTAAATCAACTATTTTAAATATGAGGGCAGCGGGTTTGGTTTTTTGGTTTTTTATTTTAAATATGCTCAAAGAGCTAAAGGGAATCATGTACAAAGAACTAAAGGTAACCATGAGAACGATGTCTCACCAAATAGAGAATATCAACAAACAGGGATAAATTATTTTTAAAATGAGCCAAATATAAACCTTAGAGTTGAAAACTACAAGAACTAAAATGAAAAGTTCACTAGAGGGGCACAACAGCAGATTTGTGCGGAAAGAAGAAAGAACTCACAAATGTGAAGAAAGGTCAATTGAAATTATCCAGTCTAAGGATTTTTTTTTTTTTAAGGAGCAGAAAGAAAAAAAAGAATGAAGAAAAATGAAGAGTCTCAGAGACTTGTGGGACTCTGTCAAGTGTACCAACATATACATAATTGGTATCCTAGAAGAAGAGAATATTTAAAGAAATAATGGTGAAAAACATCCTAAAATTGATGAAAAACAAAAATTGGTGCTTACTTAAGGACAAACCTAACAGAAGTGATTGTGTGAGTATATAAAGGGCAAATGAATCAAGCTCCATTGCACTGGATGTTTCTGATAAAGGAAGAATGACAGCTTAATAGAATCCCTTGTGAATAAAAGTCCAATAGTAGGTAAGCGCTGTGGTGAGTCTAACAGCACTGTAGGCTACAGTTCCTCAAGATCATTAAAAGGAATCCAGCAGACAGAGATCCAGGCCACCATCCATGCAGCCCTGGCCACTCTCGCTGTCCTTGAAGCTCCTGTTCTCTTGCTGCTCTCCTGCTCCTTTCACCACTGTGAGATGTTGCCTCACTTGTCTGCCCCCTCCTCACGGCCTAGTCACCCGATATGACACCCCCCTTCTGCAAACCAGTTGCCTGCCCTCCACCCCCACCTTCAAATCAAAATCACCAGGATGTTGAGCAGCCACTGTTACAGACTGAGGTCTACCATATCCCTCCAATGAGATGCACTGGGGCAAAGGGCCGAGAAGGCCACCCTAGATGTTACAGAGAGTGCAACTTGCCCTGACTGGTTGGGGAGACCAACACAAATCAAATTTTAATTGCCAGCTGCGGGGATCTTTTAAAAATCACCCTTAAAAAGAGGTTGCTGTATTTTAAATGAAGATTTATTATAGAAGGGTTACTATCATCTCCAGTAAACCCTCTTCCACTTTCACCGTGGGTGTCAATACAGAAATCAGGGCTCAATAAGGCAGAGGTCCCCAGGCTGTGGAAAACCCACTCCCTCAAGCAGCTTGTTCTGTCTGCCTCATAAGTTTGCATTAGAATCCTAGTTCCTTTGCTTGGCCTGCCCCGCAACTCTGCATTAGAATCCTAGTTCCTTTGCTTGGCCTGCCCCATAAAAATCCTAGTGATGCATGAAGTTATATGTAAACCCCATTGCACCTGCACAGTAAGATTAAGAATGCTGCTGATGTAACCTGTATGAACTCCCTACTTGTAAACCCCTTAAAAATAACCTTTCCCCTCGCCCTCGCTAAGCCATCTTGACAGCAGCAGCCTCAACCGTTTCCTTTCCTTGCACAATCTAATAAAAGCACCTTTCCACTCTCACACCTTGGTCTCTCGTTTATTGGCCGATACAAGTCAAACTGAGCAGAACCTGGGATTTCCATCCAATAACAAATATGCAAAATTTTGCTTCCAGAAGCTTTTTTGTTTATGCATGATTATGCAAAGTAAAAATAAGTGCCTTGATATGGGGAGCGGTGGAGGGGGGGACCTAAGGGTGAGAGGAGTTGTCTTTTATTGAACCCTATACTTTGATTACACCCTTTTGAGGTAACATATTTAGCTTTCTCTAAAAGACTATTTTTTCCTAAAACATAGTATTTTCATTTTAATTATTGTAGGCTACAAAAGGATTGTGTTCATTCATACGTGAAACATTTCCTTTCTCTTCTTGCAAATTACAATATTTCTACTGACAGAAATATACCTGCAGGATATATTTCAACAGTGCCTAATATCATAATTTCTAAACATATTGCACTATAAACAAACATGTGCATAGGAAGATACAGTCCCCAAATTTGGCCTCCTCCATCATGACATTTGATGGAATTATGAGATCCTTGAATGAAGACAAAGGAAGCAATCTTTCATGAGTTAAGAGACACAATGCATTACCAAAGAAAGTTCCATGAAGAGACTTCATGAAGAGATTCCAAATCTTTAAGGTTACCATTTTTAGACTTTTGTGAAATTTTAGAATTGTTTCTAAGCTTTTAGAGGGGTTGTATGCTTAAAATAGGCTTCAACTTAGCATTTCTATTACAAACTCTAAATCGCAGTGTGGAATTCTGAATACGAAAATTCTGCCTGAATAAGCTTTAAAAAAAAAATACCATAACAAAACTGCAGAGCCCCATTCTTCTAACAGTAAAGATTCTGCTTTGTAGGAATTTTAAAAGTTCTTAACTATTAAAAAGCATAAATTTTCCTCCTATCTTGCCATGGATTAAAAATAGCTTTTGTTGTATTAGACTCTTTGAAACAGCTGCATGCAACATTTTCTCTCTTTTTTTTGTGCACTGCTAAAAATATATAGAACTCAACTAACCTACTGAAATCAAAGCATTTTCAACTTTCTTTTTCCCACAGCTACCAAACAGTTTTTTTGGGTGAGATTTTTCCACACAGCTTTCTTAATATTTCCTGATGATTGCCTTACTAGTGGAAAGGGGTGCTGGTGAAGATCACGCTGAAGTAGGTTTACACCTGGCTTTAGAAAAAGAAATTTGCATTTGTATATGAAAATAAATAGAGATATTTTGAGAATTTAGAATCGTGTTCACTCAAAGTTGGCCATACTTCTATTTCACATTTTTCTAAGACACAGGAGGCAGTAGTACCTCTCCTGTTCTGCTCATCCACATCCTCACCAAGCCTTTGAGGAAGGCTGAAAGCCTGGGGAAAGAGGATCTCCTCTTAAGGAAACTGCATGTTATTTTTTTCCAAAGATTGTTCTCAGCTCATGTGTCCAATGATCTTAGCCTTTAGAAGATATTCTAACAGCTTGCCAAGAATGGGTGTGAGATTCACCAATTCACACTTCTCAAAGTCTCTGGAGCAATTAAGCATATAAACCATACCTCCAATATATCTAGCTCCTTGGTCACTATAACTAAAGATTGCTTATACAATGAACATAGATGATTAAATTAAAAATAAACCAAGCTGGTTGGCATTGATTATTTAAAAGAGACTTTCTTCAAAGGCAACTTTATTCTGTAATAGTCTGTTTTAAAAGATATCACTACAATAGCTGACTACCACGTCTCTCAACCTCCTAGGTAGCAGGTATTCTTTGCTGTATACATACACATAAGAAAGCTGTCCTGGCCCCAGCCCTTAGAAAAACTTACTTTGTGGGCTGGACCCACAAAAAAAGTAAAATATGTAACATTTAAACATACTTTTAAATTAAAAAAAAAAAGCTTTTATGTCAAAATGTTAAGTACTTTTTTTTTTTATGGTTTTGATCTACTCTGTTCATCTGGATAAAATTTCTAATTCAAACTTTAATTGAGGGTGAGATATAATTTTAATGGCAGCCGCAAGACCAAGCTTCTTTGAAAGGGCAAAGATAAACGAAAAATAGAAATGTGGGATTATAGGTTTATGAATAGGAGTGAGGGTATTTTATGAGAAAAAAAAAGTTGTTTTTTTTTTTTGTTTTATAGGTTATATTAATTCATTTTGGGAACCGTGGTGGCGTACTGGTTAAGTGCTACAGCTGCTAACCAAACGGTCCGCAGTTTGAATCCGCCAGGCGCTCCTTGAAAACTCTATGGGGCAGTTCTACTCTGTTCTATAGGGTCGCTATGAGTCGGAATCGACTCGACGGCAATGGGTTTTTTTTAGTATTTATTAATTTATTTTATATATAAAAATTTACATGTAAATATTAACAGATTATGACTCACAGATTTTGGGTTTTTTAATAGACAATAAAGTACAAACACCATTAACAAAACATTATGGACAAATTAATTCAATTTGTTTAAAACACAAAGGCATTTTGCCACACTATGATTTTTACTCTGAGAGACAGTCAAGGGAAAAAAGGTGGATTGACAAGAATGTCTTCTGATGATTAAATGTTGGGTAGATATTATATATGTGGTACATATACGGGTAGCAGTTTTTTTTTATAATTTGCCTGGATGAATTTTCAATGGCTTTGCTATTTCTGATCCCATAATTTCTAGAAAATACCATTTCAAAGTCCATATTCACAGAATCTTTTCAATGAGGGTTCCCAAGAAAGAACTCTTATTTCATGTGCTGCTAGTGGAGATGGCTGTTTCTCACGCAGAGGGAAGCACAGATATCTACTTAACTAGACTCCGAAACAGGTCAGTGTAAAAAAGTATGTATTTTAAGAAAGCCAACTATACAAACCAGAGAATTAATACCTTAAAGGAAGGCTAAATATTAAAGAGTTAAGCACGCGACAGAAAACATTAGAAAAAATAACAAAAAGAGTAAATCCCAAAAAAGAAAGAAGGAAATAATAAAGATAGAAATTAACGAAATAGAAAAGAGAGAGAATAGAGAAGATCAACGAAGTGACAAGTTGATTTTTTTAAAAAAACCATAAAACTGGTAAGTCTCTGGCAAGCCTGATCAAGAAAAAAAGAGAATGAACAAATAATCAATACTAGCACTGAAACAGGGGACATAACTATATTCCCAGTGGAGTGTAAAAAGGCAAGAGAATACGATGAACATTATGCCAATAAATTTGAAAACTTAAGCAAAATGGGCAAATTCTAAGAATCTCATAACCAAAGTGTGTAAAACTAATGTATAGCCTATACTTCCAACTCGGTATTAATATACCAAAAAAAAAAAAAAAAAACCATTGCCATCAAGTTGATGCCAACTCACAATGACCCTATAGGACAGAGTAGAACTGCCCCGTAGGGTTTCCAAGGAGCACCTGGTGGATTTGAAATGCCAACCTTTTGACCAGCAACCAAGCTTTTAACCACTGCGCCACCAGGACCCCATGAGTATATAAAGCTCAGGAAAACAAAACAAACCAAAAAAGCCCCAGATATAAATACCTTAAGGTATTTCCCATTGACTTGTTATTTACTAATTTAAAATTCAGTTTCAAATGAATGAATTCATTTTTTATTTTTGGTTCAAATGAGTAAAACTAAAAATTTTAACTAAAATATTTCATGCCTAATGGCTGTCTTATGATTTGCAAATGCTCTAAGAATAATGCCCACACCTTTTTAAGTAACAATCAACTTAATCCAGAGTTTTCCTAAGTATTTCTGTTGTACTGTTGGGATTAGTTACTACAAGTTTATTATGTATGTCGCCAAGTGTAAAGTGATTCAGATTTAATAACTTTCTGAAACTTATGTGAATGACCTTTGTACTCCTATATTTAATATTAACTTTGAGTTGCCATATTTGAGTTGCTTTATTCCAGTGCTATGGAATAAGTGCAAAGAGCAATAAAGGCAAAGAACTAGAGAGCTGGATGAGATTTCAGTCCCTTACTTTACATATGAGCAAACTGAGGGCCAGCGAGGTAAAGTGACTTGCTCAGGTGGTTATATTAGCTTAGCCTTTTCCTCCGACATAGAAGGTCACAATAATTCTGGACCCTGCGGAACACAATTTTCTTCTATTACTTTCACTAAGGTAACACGAAGCTCCTGCCAAAACCGCAATATGCATCTCGTCGGGGCATACTACTTACAACCAGCACAGGCATTAGTGTTAACGGGAGTTTTCATACACTATTTAAAGAGACAATAAATTTTTCTAATTTAGTTTCCGGAAATTCTTCTAATATTGTTTGAAATCAGGTGCTGTTTCATATATAAAGAGGTCTAGAATAGGGGAGCCCTGGTGGCGCAGTGGTTAAGAGATTGGCCGCTAGCCAAAACGCTGGCAGTTCCAGTCTACCAACCACTCCTTGGAAACCCTATGGGGCAGTTCTACTTTGTCCTATAGGGTCACTATGAGTCGGAATCGACTCAACCGCAATTGGTTTTTTTTTTTTGGGGGGGTGGGGCGGGGAGGCTGGTACCAAGAATAGGAGAAAGATAGGGAATTATTTTATCACTTAGACTCAAAATGGAATTTTGCGATTAATCGTTAAAGTTTTTTACACTGTTATCAATGCACAATATTTCAATAACAATTTACCTAAAATATGAGATTTGCATTGCTTTAATATTTCTCTCCTTCCATGTTCCTGGTTTAAATGCCTTCCTGTTTAATGTATAAAGTTCATGGTGAACACTGCTCTTCCTTATAATAATCGCACAATTTCACAGTCTTATTTCAGTTTCTCTGATGGAGGGTACAAACCCAGAGTGTGTTGAACAGTCCTCCTTCAATTCATGCAGTTATATAAAAGGTAGACGTCAGATACCAACCCATAGAGGTAAAAGGGGAAACAGTCTGACAATCATACAAATGCATTTCTTCGTAATACTAAATTTTCAAATAATGAGACATATGAGTGACTCATATAAGAAAACAGAAATTTGGCATTATGAAGTCAAAATATCAAGATGACTGTAGTTTCACCTTTTGCATAAATTCCCAAGATGACCATCACAATGTCTCCTATCCCACAGGCTCTTCCTCAGCGTGATCTTGCCACTCCCCCATCAAGAAGTGGGGCTAAATTCCTCTCTCCCTTGAGTCTGTGCTGACCTATAATTTGTCTGTAGCTAAAAAAATGCAGCAGAAGTAACTCAAGTGCCTTCTGAGACTAAGTCAGAAGAGTCCTAGAACTGGTTCCCTTGGGAGGCTTACTCTGGGGAAAGTCCAACTACCTGAGACTGTCGCATTGCACAGGCCACATAGAGGCACTATGGTCCACAATCCCAGCTGAGCCCAGCCTTCCCATTATCCCCGTGAAGGTGCGCCCAACATATGAGTGAGGAAGGCATCTTGGAAACAGATCCCCCAGCTTCAACCCCAGTCATTTGAGTTAGCCTCAGTCATTCAAGTCATCCTGGCTGAGGCCCCAGACATGGGGGAAGACAGACAGGTCACCCCTGATGTGCGCTGCCAAAACTGCTTACCCAAAGAATCTAATGATCATAATTAAATGATTACTGTTTTATGTCGCTAAGTTTGAGGTGGTTTTGGATAACCAGTAGTAGAGAACCAGAAGAACGTCTAACACAAGCAATAACAAACAAACAAACCTAAAACTGTGTATTACTGCTGAGCCTAATAACAGGACTGATCCTTATATTTACTAGGTAGCTAGATAGATCCTTCAGACTTGATCTGAACTGAAGGGAAGCTCAATCCAGTGGCACAGAGAAGATGCATGCCCTTAACAAAATGGGACCGTGTCCTACGCACAACCAGACTGTGAAGGACAGAAAGGAGCTGAGTACCAGGAAAAGGCTGGGCCAGGGAAGGAAGACCCTTTTATAGCATAGCTATCTCATTTTCCAGTTTCTGCCAAGCAACCAACCAATGAAACTTATAAATTTCCCAGAGGCTCATAAGACAAAGAACACAGGTAAGGGGCATCAGGGTGAGAGAAAGAAAATACAAGTTGTTCTTTCACCCTCTGAGATACAGGATGACACATGGCTAATGCATGACCACAAAAGAAGAGGGTCTACAATTTAATTTACTATGGAAATCCACCAGCTTCAGCAGAACCTACAACCCAACAAGGGATATCACACTTTCTTGACCAAAACAGGTGAGAAACAACTAGTCTGAAAAGCAAAGTATCTGGTTATTCATTGTTTTAAAAGGCTGAATAACCTTTATATTCCATACTCCGCACCCTTTCTCAAATCTATCTATTCCCTAGTGTAGCAGGTTTACTGAGTAAACTACCTCTGCTAGTTCTGGCTGGTATAGTATTAAAGTAGGTTGCGATCTGCAAAAAGTGGAAACAAAAAACTTTCAGTCAGATCAAAACACAAAACGCTTTTCAAGATTATAGGCCCTCACTAAGCATGCTTTGGAGCCCTGGTGGCACAATGGTTAAGAGCTTGGCTGCTAATCAAAAGATCAGCAGTTTGAATTCACCAGGTGCTCCTTGGAAACCCTATGGGGGCGGTTCTACTCTGTCCTATAGGGTCACTATGAGTCGGAACCAGCTCGACAGCGCGCAACAACAAGCATGCTTGATTTAATTAGTTAAAAATAATGGTAACCTCAGCAGACTATTCAGATGCTCATGAATCACTTCCTGAGGCGTGAGGAAGTTGGGCCTGATTGTCTTCATGATATTTACTCCATTCTCAGCTTCTGAATACAAGGTGAATGAGTGTCCCTCCTTTTCTCTGTAACCTTTCCTGCTACCTCTCCTCTCTCCCTTTTACAAAGCTGGGAGTGGGAGCTGGGTGGGTGTAGGAAGGGCATCGTCCTTTTCCTCACATGCAACCTATCCCCACTCATTTAATATTAAAATGACCTTTTTAGAAATAATCGTTTTCCCATAGGCAAATGTATGAAGTAGAGAAGACAGAATACACAGAATAAATCAATGAAAAGTCATTTCCTAATAACAGAGATGAAACACTACCTGAATAAAGAGGACAAAGTCATAAAATTAAAAGGAAAATACTAGTCTAAGCAGCAAAGAAACTTATTTTACAACAAGAAAATGTATCTAAACTGCAGGAAAATAGTAACTGTTGCCAATGCCAGAAAAACCCATGAATTATGGAGATTGGATAACTAACATGGAATATGTGCTAAAAATTATCAGAGTCTGACTTACCTTATATCAGGTTTTGGTTAAATATTAGCATAAAGGAAACGTGGACATTAATACTCAGAACTCACCTTCAAAATTAAAAAAAGGTGAGAATAAACATGATTTCAATGAAGTCTCAAGTTAACTTCTAGGCTTCAAATCAAAAGCATTAAACTCACAGAGAGAAGAGCTAGTGTGATGTACTGTTTTGTTTACGTTAACTTTTCTTTACCACATTATAATAAAAGGTGTTTTAATTTAGTTGTTCTAATATCCACTAATACTGCTTTAGATGTAGCTTAAATCTTCCTTCCCCCAAACTGAACGTACCGTTTTACAATTTTAGGTGGTATTTTATGAATTTGATCTTTAAACCACTGATATCTCAAAATCCTATAACAGGAAGACTCTAACAAATCCTGTAAGAATTTTTAGTCATTGGTTTCCACTATAGCTTAACTTCAAGAATATTAACTTTTACCAAACTATATTTAAAAAGAAAAAAAAAAATGAAGATACCTGCATATTTTAATCCAATGAAAGTAGACTACTAACGAAAAGAACTTGAAAATTCAATTTTTTCATGGAAGGACAGTAATATTTTAATCATAAGTTCGAAACCCAATTCAGCATACTACTCCTAATGATGGATGAACTTAAGAATTTTGTATCTTTTGAAAACCGTCGTTTTTTTTTCCTAGATAATATTAATGTTTAAGAAAATTAAGTTGAATGTTTCCCTCTTAATTCCTTACCTCACTGTTATATATATTTCTCTATATACAAAATTCACTTTATTATCCTCATAAAAACTTTATATAACATATTGATGTACGCTAAAGTTATCTCAATTTTCTAACTACTTAGGACTGAAGCCTAAGGGTAAAGGGCCTCATAGAACTTTCAAATGAAAAATTTTACAAAGTAGTGCCGTTGGAAACTATGTGAAAAAGGATTTGGGGAATAGCAAGAGGAACAGAAGGAAGGAAGGTTAATTCCCACAGTGACCCAGGCATGGGATGACAAGAACCTGGAACCAGCAGCCGAACAATGGGATGGATGTGGGGACAATGAGAACACGGTCAGCTGGTAGGAGAAGACCATCCTCCAACATGAATGTGACAAACAGTGTTTTGTTTGGTTGGTGTGGTATGCTGTGGTTAGGAAGTGCATTGCTTATATTATAGACCTAACTAGAGTTCATCTCACAGTCAATAATTCAGAGTTGTGTATTAATATTTTTAAAAGCAAAGAAAGCAGAATAACTCAGTGAAGAGAGCACCTGGCCTCATTGTCAGGAGCCCACAAATCTATTTTTGGCTTTTTAGCAATGTTGCTCATCATCTTGTACATCAGAATGGGTCTCAGTTCCCTTCAAAGAAAAATGGTAGAGCAAATTGATGCAACCCATGAAGTGTTACGAGGGGAAATATAAATAGACTCAAATTAGTGAAATAGAGAGCCTGGGATTCAAACTACCAGGCAATGTTAAACCACTAGCAAGTACTACCTTCTAAGTAATACCAGATGGGCCTTTAATTTTACCCAACTGGATGCATTTTTTGTTTTAATGATGATGCAGATATCCAAATATATCAATACCAAATGGCAGCAGCATATCACCTATTTATATTCATTCCTCTGTGTCTGGTTTTGTTTCTAAGGCTGAAAACTGTTACGGGTTGAATTGTGTCCCCCAAAAATATCTGTCAACTTGGCTAGGCCATGATTCCCAGTATTCTGTGACTGTCCACCATTTTGTCATCTGATGTGATTTTCCTGTGTGTTGTAAATACTACTTCCATGATGTTAATGAGGCAGGATTAGAGGCAGTAAATGAGGCAGGACTAAATCTATAAGATTAAATTGTGTTTTCAGTCAATCTCTTTGCGATATAAAAGACACAGGCAAGCAGAGAGACAGGGGGACCTCATACCACCAAGAAACAAGAGCCAGGAGAATAACACGTCCTTTGGACCCAGGGTCCCTGGGCTGAGAAGCTCCTTGATCGGGGAAGATTGATGACAAAGACCTTCCCCCAGAGCCGACAGAGGGAGAAAGCCTTCCCCTAGAGCTGGCACCCTGAATTCGGACTTCTAGCCTCCTAGACTGTGAGAGAATGAACTTGTTAAGCCACCCACTTGTGGTACTTCTGTTATAGCAGCACTTGATAGCTAAAACAAAGATTAATCACAAGCAGGATACAATTCTGAAACACTATATGGCTAAAAAAAAAAAATTTGAGAAAATTTACAAGCAAAGTAAGGATTTCCAAAAATTCGAGTCCAGATCAAATACGTAAAAACAAAACAATTCAATGGGTGCACTAAAACCAACGAGCAGCTTGCCTATAAGGCAAAGCATCCATATACTATTCATGAAAACAAAGAGGGACAAATAAATTATAATTCCCATTTTTCATGAAAACTGATCATAAGGAACACCTAACAGTTGCATAGACAGCTCAGGTTTCTTCTTGTCTACTTAAGTTGTGAATCTATGAACTCTTAGAGTCTAGCACCTATAAATCAAGTTAAGTGAAGCTTATTAGGCTAGTTAGCTAACTGGGGAAGGATGTTCTGAACTTCTCTCACTTAAATACCTGAGTTTGTTCAGAAAGAAAAATAGTCTAATGTATGAATTAGATTAATTTTCTAGAATTAAAGGGGCAAACTAAGTGAATTCTAAAGATACTTTGGTGTGTTCTTCTTCTGTCCTCTTGTTCTGAATGGTCTCCTAGTCTTCCACTCTCTGCCATTAAAATAAAAACAATTATGCTATAATAATGAAAAAACAGTGAAGGCTTTGGAGTCTAACGGACCTGTGTTTGAATCAGAACTATGCCCATTTATGACTTTATCATGGAGATAATACCTCCAGGACACTCTTAGATTTTAGATATATTTTGAAAATAGAGCCAAAAAGATTTGTTGTTAGAGTGAATGCAGGGTGCGGGAGGAAGAGATGTGTCAAGGATGACTAAGGCTTTTTAGCCTAAACAACTACAAGGATGCTCTCAAACTGCAGGGAAGGCTGAAGGTGGAACAGGTTGGGTGGGGAGAAGGGAAGCTGCATTTGAGGCATCCAAGCGGAGATGTCTAGCACGCAGTGGGATATGCCAGCCTGAAGTGTAGAAGAGAGCCAAGCTGGAGAAATCAATTTGGGGTGGTTGGCATATAGATGGTACTTAAAGCCATGAGACAGGATGAGATCACCAAAGGAACGTGAGCAGAAAGAAAGCTGGGATCATTCCAATATTACGCATTCAAAGAGCATAGGAGGAATGAGCAAAGAGGACTGAAAAGACTGATTAGTGATAAAGGGGGAAAACTGGGAGATCAGGGAGCTCTGGAAGCCATATAAAGTAACTGTATCAAGACGGGAAAAGATTAACCATACTGAATGCTGCTGATGGGTGAAGTAAAGCGAAGACTGAGAATTAGCCAAAGGCTTTAAGAACCTCGAGGTTTTTGGTGACCTTAGCAAGAGCGATTCTGGTGAATAGTGAGGGGGAAAGCCTGAATGGAGTGGGTTTAAGAAAAAACGGGAGGCAAGGAAGTGGAGAGTGTGAGCACAGACAATTTTTCAAATTGTTTTGCTGTGAAAGGAGGCAAAGACGTCGGCCAGTAGCCAGCAGAAGAATACACATCAAAAGAACATGGAAGAAGTATCAAAACATTTGATACTGATGGGAATGATCCAGTAGAGAGTGAAAGAGGGAGGTGGGGAGGAGGAACTGCTGTATGAAAGAGCTGAGTAGGCAAGAGGGGTTGAGAACGCCTGCTGAATGAAGGGACTGGCTTTGGGTGGGACCTGGGTGGTTCATCTTGGTAATAAGAAGGAAAACAGAATGTATGGGTGCAATGCTGATAAATGGGTACATGTCACAGTGGCCATAACCAAATAACAATGGTGGTAATCAGTCAGGCCAATTCTTTTGTTTCTTAGGGATGCGAAGGGTCTCCCCCTTAAAAGGCAGAAACCATCCCAAACATTAAATTTCCAAATTACGTAAAAGAGACAGCATTAATCCAATATAGGATATTTTAAACCAAAAAAGACACAATTACTTTTTGATATTTTATTAAGCAGAAATGGGGAAACCAGAACAATATTAAATCCATTATAGGATATAAAGGAAGTTACAGAATATAAGAAGCAACTCTGAGTTGCAGTGGGCAAATTTCAACCCCAAGACACATAAAAGTTAATATCCTCATTCCTAATTCTCTTCATTAGTCATTGTCTGTTTAGTACATCTTAAGTCAATGATCCTGTAAGATATTTAATAACAGTAACACTAAGAATACAAATAACGCTATCTAATATTATTGAGTGCTCTGATGTGCCAAAGCCTGTGCTAAAATGCTGTAACACATCCATTACTCATGTAATTGTCACAACTGTCCTCTGAAGAAAGTGCTATTATTATTCCCTTTTCACAGATGAGGAAGTTACAGCATTGAGAAGTTACATAACTTGCCCAACAGTGACGGAGCAGAGCTGGAATCTGAACCCAGGTAGGGTGACCCCAGAGTCCTCGCTAAACAGAAATAGCAAAAAGCCTGTATGTTGAGAGTGTACACTTTAAGTCACCACACCGAGAACACACTTCAAGGACATCAACGTTAACAATTGTTTAAATTTTATTATTAAAAAATAAAATAAAAATACTGACCTCTTCAGTTAGCAAAATATGTCTACCTTTACCCAAGTGCAGAAGGTAGATAACACAAGCCCTTCTAGCTTACTCCTGGGGCTTGGTAATGACCATGCTCTGCCCTCTGGGATGTCATCACATGCGAAGACTACTTTTACAATAAGAGGAAAACGAGAAAGAAGGATGAGGCATAGTTTGTTCCAAATATCTAGTTAACTTAGACGCCACAATGCTACTCACACATTACCAAAATTCCAATTCCGACAGACAATAAGTGCAAGTCAGCATGCTATATGTTTTTAATAATCTTTGCTGCCATGACATTTTTATTAATTTTATATTCATCTGAATGAAAAAGCTATTTTTAAGCTACCCCCCCCCCCAAAAAAAAACAAACCCACTGTTGTCGAGTCTTTTCCGACTCATAGTAACCTTATAGGACAGAGTAGAACTGCCCCACAGAGTTTCCAAGGAGCACCTGGCAGATTCGAACTGCTGACCTCTTGGTTAACAGCCATAGACTTAACCAGTATGCCACCAGGGTTTCCAAAGCATCAGAAAATATAAACTCCAAACTAAGACATGGCCTAATCCCCCAATACCCCCACACTGAAGCTGCCCGCCTTCAAGACAGCCAGTGTTTGCCACTCTACCAAACATGCTATGCTGTGCCATCCCTGGGTCTTTGCTCATGCTGTCCTCTTTGCCTGCAAGTTCCCCATCCCCTCCCCCAAATGGTGGATGCTATCGGTGTCCTGCCCAAATCCCGCAGCTGCTCTGAATGTTGACTGCTAACAGCTCTCAGCTACCCGCCCCATCCCAGGGTGCAGCCCACAATGGCTGACTGACATGGGGATGCAAAGGCTGGCCACTTGCTTCAGGATCTGTGGTTTGATTCTGGTTCCAGAGCAGCAGGTGGGGCAAGCTAAAGGAGGTCTCCAGGCTGAGACCAGCTCCTTGCTTGGATTTCTTCCCAGGTCCTGTCCTTCTTCCTTCACTCCCATGCTCCTGAGAGCACTCCTTAGTAAACCACTTCCACAAGAATCTGACCCAGGTTCTACTTCTAGGAAAACCAACCTAAGACACTCCCCTAGCGTCCACCCACCTCACTCCCCACCTTGCCTAAAGTATTCTAATTCATTCTCCAAAGCCCAATGCAGACATCACTGCTATGCAGCTATCATCCTTGATCTTCCACCACCTTTGTTCCTATCCCTTTGTGACCAGTTACTGATGTCTATTTCTCCTCCCAAGTAATAAGCTTCTTGAAGGCAAGCTCCCTTCTACAGCTTTGCTTTCTAAGTACCAATCAAAATGGAGTTGACTGTGGGGAACTCTACAGGAAATATGACCTTGGTTGTGCAACAAATACATCCAGGAAAAGAGGCGAGAAAGGGAGAGAGATGGTAGGGAGCCTACGGATTAAAAGAGACTTAAGAGACACGTCAACCAGCTGCAACACATAGAACCTTCCTGGACTCTGAATTAAACAAACTGCAATTTTTTAAAAGCTATGATTTTTTTAAAAGACATCTGGAAATCCTGGTGGCGTAGTGGTTAAGTGCTACAGCTGCTAACCAAAGGGTCGGCAGTTCGAATCTTCCAGCTGCTCCTTGGAAACTCTATAGGGCAGTTCTACTCTGTCCTATAGGGTCACTATGAGTTGGAATCGACTCAATGGCACTGGGTTTGGTTTTGGGTTTGGAAATCTTAACACTGACTGGATATTTGACGATACTGGGAAATTACTGTTAATTTTTAGGTATAATAACAGTATTGTGGTTATCCATAAATATATTGATAGGTAATCTGGTATCTGGGATTTACTTTAATACCAGGTGGGGTAAGTGGGTAGGAAATGGAGGGATAAGATTGGCCATAAGCTAATAATTGTTTAAGCTGGGTGATGGGTACATTAGTGTTCACTATACCATTCTTTCTACTTGTGTCCATTTTCCATAATAAAGAGAGAAAATACTTAAGAAATGGCGGGAGGAGGTCAAACATATAATAAAATGATAGCCTGCTATTGCCAAATCAGCCCACAATACAAAGCTCTCACTTACATTTGCTTAAAGATCAGTTGGAATAAAATATTAGGAAAAATAGGTATCATTAGAGTAAAAAACGTAGTGAAGAGTCATTAAACGTGTTTTGAAATAAACTGAATTGAAATACATTGACGTGAATTGATACTCGTTTCTTTCAAGCATTATGCTTATAGGTAAAGCAAATAACCAAATTCTACTTCAAGGTCACGGCTCTTGAAAAGGTAAGTTTAGACTTCTGCTCTTGTAAATTAATCCACAATCACTAATACTTACTGAAGGCTGAGCTTTACATGTTATGATTCCGATTATTCTCACAAAACCCCAGTGAAGTTGATCCTATTGTTATAGCCTAGAAAACTAGTATAAATTTGTGACCCCCAGCAAGGATTCATACCTGGCAGACTGACCCCAAAGTCCACTCACTAAGCTCCTCCTCCAAAGCAGTGCTCTGTGGAACTGGGCTCATCAATGTCCTAATACTTGCCATAGGGTTCACAAAGCAACATTTAGGGCAGGGGGTCCTTTATTGACAGCGGCAGATGCTTTAAGCACCCGACTAATAATATGTGTAGACGACCCAACACTGGTATCACTGGGCTATCTTTCTGGTGGCAATGGCTTTGCATTACACTGCGCGCTTCTACAAGATTCTCAAGATCCATGATACAAAATGAAAGACGAGGCTGGCTAACGTTCAGTGCTCTGAAACTGTGTCCTTCCCAGGTGACAACTCTACGTAATAAAGAATTAAACTCATAACCTAAACCAAAAAAAAAAAAAAAAACGTGTTGCTGTCAAGTCGATTCTGACTCACAGCGACCCTACAGGACAGGGTAGGGTTTCCAAGGAGTGGCTGGTAGATTCCAACTGCCAGGCTTTTGGTTAGCAGTCGAGCCCTTCACCACTGTGCCATAACCAAGGCCTTTATTAACACAATGACATCTTTTTAAAGTATCATGGAAAACTTAATTAAAAAGTGACAAGCTTTGAGAGTATAATTACTGTAAAAACCACAATCTCAAAACTTCCATTCATGAGACAGAGCTTAAATGAAATGGAAGTAGAAAAGAGGATGATAAGGAATCCAAAATGAAACTAAAGTGGCCAAATTTATTCTCAGATGGCAGCATGAGAAAATAATTCATCTGATTTGCCAAGGCAAGGAAACAGGACTCAGAAGTTAGGAGGACGATCCTTTCCTTCAACTCTGCAACCGGAAAAAAATACACGCTTGGAGTCACCAACGGTCTTCCCCAAGCCTGCAACCAAACCACATGGCCACTTAGGCTGGGTGGAGCAGAAAGTAAATAAACACAGTTTATTTTTATAGCTTGCTTTTCCTGGCCACTCTCAAATTTCCTAGTCACAAATTATTCCCTATTATCTTTCAGAACAGATTTTTACTCAAAGCATTCATAAAAAAACTTCGCAGGCTCAAGAGGACAAATATATAATCACTTACATAGGCTAATTCATTTAGTAAATAACATATTAGTTTAAAAATCACATATATTCAGAGAGTAATTAAGTAACTAGATAACAAACTGATAATATTTTCCATTGAAAAGATCAAGAATAAGCCTCAAACTCTGTAAATTAAATATAAACATATTAAATAGAAATATATTAATTACCGACCTTAATACAGTAAAGTTTTAATTTTTTAAGACTCAAATTTGACTAAAGTTTTGAAAATGAACTTCTCTGCAAAAATGAACAACAATAAATCAATAAACCTGAAGACACAAGTTACATATTACCCAATGCAAAGCTTGCTCTCTTCAAAATTTAAATTCACAATAAGCTTAATGACGTCTCGGAACTTTACTCAAGAACAGCAGACTGGAAGTAAAAAGAACATGTCTACTTGTATATGCTACTCCCTCCTCACACATTTTAGAAGGAAAACTGGACGAAAGCTGACTTACCCTTGGGCTTCGTAGGCACAGTGCCTCAGGGCCACAATATTTTTAGGGGCCCACAAAAATGTTTTAATTTCCTTTAAAATCAGAAGAAAAAATGAACTTCTAGGTCAAACAAAATGTTTTAATATATAACATTAATATATCTGCCTTTTTACCAGTACAGTTGTAAGATACACTTTTTATTTATTTTTTTAAATGGAGGAAGGGGCCCACAAAGGCCTAGGCCCAAGAGAGTCACTATGTTGCCTGGCTACATATAAAGTCCTTCCTGTCCCAGAAGCCTTTGCAGGCAGATTGGAATTATTCTTGCCAAGGCAAAGGACAGTTAGTTGTGCCGAGGCTAGCTAGACCTGGAGAGGGAGGTCAGCATCTACTCTTCCATTTCCAGGGACCTCCGCATCTCAGCTTCCTCTTTCCAGTCTCCCAGAGACGAGGACAGAGAACTGGTAAGCAGCCTGCACACTTTTGCTGTGGATATTCTAAAAAGGCTTATTAAAACAGTGGGCTGGAACCGCTGCAATGGCCAAGTCTTGCTCTGAACTATGTTTGGTTCCTTTTTTGATTTCACACCCCTTGGGAATCTGATGCAAACTCACATGCCCGCAAAATTTTACACACAATAAACTTCATCACTGGGAATTCATTTTCTTCACACAGAAGAGAAAAATATAAATAATTATATTTCTCACTCTCGTTTTAATTTAAAAATAAGCTGGCTGCTTCCAAAAAAAGTAAAATAAATTAAAATCGTGTGGATTAAACAGAAAGCACACTTGATATTAAGAGTAACTTTCAACTGGAAAGCTGCTACTGTGGAACCTGGTCAATCAGCTTCGATTTCTAGCTTTTGTTTTAATTAAAAAAAGGCACATGGTATCAAGTGCAATCATGTCCCACTTTGCCGGGCTAGGATAGGCATGTGTGGAGGAGTGTCAAAATTCCCCAAACCTTTTCCAATTAAACTCACTTTACATCACTCCCCGTGCCCACCTTACTGGGGCCTTCTGCGGCAAGGACAGTACCACGGGTCTGTCTGTGTCTCGAAGGGGTGGATTCAGTCCGCGTTGTCAATGGGAGTCTATCAGAACCAAAATAGCTTTCAAAAGCCTGCAGTTTTTCCTGGAGTCTATGGGATTCTGTCTACGAAGAGGCTGCCCGGGCTGCATCACTCCCCACTCTGGCCACGGCTGTCTGCTTCAAGTCTCTGCTTCCACAATGGCAGCCGGGAAAAGCACTGCGGGCTCTTTAGCAGCATCCATCCATCGTGGTGACGGTGAAGCCTTGAACTCAAAGGCTGACCTCATTCAAAGGGCCAGATAAGCACCAAATCAGCCAAACCACCAGGTTTCCCTTTCTTAAAACACACATACACACACCTCACACCTGTCCTCCAGACAGACAGGAGATCTCAGTGTTGTCCAACTAATTTCAGTTTTTGACAAGATCTCTTAACAAGGTCGAGTAGTGAAATTCACGGCACTGGCTCTGGCCACATAGACAACCTTGCTAGCAGGCAGTAGAGCAAACGTTTTTCTGGATTACTGGTAAGCAGGTTTAACAAAACTGAGCAGGGATGTAGAAAGCTAAAAATTCCCATGATACCAGGAACTTTCTTCTCCAAAGCAGCAAAGCCACACTCACTGCCCCAGGCGCTTCCCCTTTCACATGACCAAGGCTTTCTTAACAGCACATGTGTACTTGGGAAAGAACATTTCACCAGTTCAAAGATGTTTGTGACCACTACACTTCCCAAAAAGGAGGTCACAAAAGATGAATTCTTTGATGGTCTCCAACACGCATACAACAATAAAAACCATCTGGTGGCTGTACTAAAGAATGCCCATGGCACATACTGAAGACACTTGCTCTGTCCAACTCTGCTTCTAAATATCAGAAGAAATGTCAGCTGCCTTGAGTGTATGGTGGAGCCCTGGTGGTGCAGCAGTTAAAAGCTACTAACCAAAAGGTTGGCAGTTCAAATCCACCAGCTGCTCTCTGGAAACTCTACGGGGCAATTCTACTCTGCCCTAGAGGATTGCTATGAGTCAGAATCGACCTGATGACAATGGGTTTTTATTTGTTTTTTTGAGCGTATGGTGCCATTTTAGAGAAAAGGCTATAATTCTTTTCTTCTACACTCAGCCACAAAGCCAACGGGACCATTTTCCAGAAAAAAAGCTTTACCATGGTGACTCCCATTGCACCACTGTGTGTGACTTCTTCCACTTGCTCACATGATACATAATCTTGCTGAACCTTCGGTGCTCTGCTTTCTTGCCCATCTGAGTACCTGCTGCTCAGCACTACGGAACTCCTCCTGATTCCACACTTTCATTGGCAAAGACCTTGCTGCAGGCTAAGCACATAGGCTTTGTGCCCCGTTCTATTCAGTGATGAAGTTAAAGGTCAGGAGACCTAAAGCACTTTGCTTTCTTTAGCATTTTCCAATACAAGAATAGACATGGGCCCATGAGCATATGGTAGGACAGGTCTCCTTTAGTGCCCGTCAAAGGGGGACTAGACTAGTCTCATTACATGAGGACCATCCCAATGGTGACTTCCAGACCACACATACTATCATTTCATGCCACCCAATTATCACTCCTAGCAAAACAGCTTAGTGGCATCATTGGCATAAAAAAAATAACTTTTTCACAGAAATAGTTTTTGAAGTAAGAGAAATCAATGGGGAAAAAAATAAACAAACTGTAATTCATGGATCCCAGGATAAGAACTGCTGTCCTAGCTTAAAGATGATTAAACTCCACACTAAAATCTTAAAAGAAAAATTCTGCATGTAAATACAATATTCCCTTTCAAAATATGCTCACAAATATGCTGATTCCTCACTTAAAATGCCTTTCCTGTAACAAACATAAATACGTCTGTGCCAGACACAAATTAAATTTTGTTTTGTAATTTTATGTGAACCAACGTATGGCACGTGACGATAAGAGGCAACCAGAGATGGTGGAGGTGGAGGGAGATGCAGACCACACCTAAATACTTCCACGATCCCTTCCAAACCATTTTAGAATGAAAATTAGAAAGTCAGCACGCTTCAGAGTTAAATCATTTTAATTCAGTTCAGCCCACATTCTTATTACAGAAATCATGCTCTTGTTTAATTTTAATAGAAACATAGATCAGGATTGATCATTGCTTTGTGAAAAAGGTTTTAAAAAGGGAAGCATTTTTGTTATGAAGGAGTAGCTTGCTATAGTTTCTTCAACTTTCCAACTCCTTTAAAAAAAATAAACACTCCCATATAAGAAGAGATTGATTCTATGATCATAAAGAAAGGAAGCTGGGTGGTGGTGCTATTTGCCAAGGTACATAGCCCCAGAAAAGAACCACGTAGGAGGGCAGGAGCGGGATAAGAAAGGGAAGGTTGGATGTGAGTATGTCGCAGTGAGAGGCCCGGTGACCTGCTAGAGGGGATGCTGTATCTTGGACTCAGAGGGCAAACCTGGGTTGGAGACTTCAACCTGAAAGTCATCAGTGCATATATGGTCAATTACTGCCACAGCTGTGGAAAGGCTGTCTAGGACGAGGCTTAGAATGAGAAGAGAAGGAAGTCTATTAACTGTGTGGCACAGAGGGTGCTGACAAGGACTTCACAGATGGGAGAAGGTAGAGGAGTGGATGGAAGCAAAGGGAATGGAGGAGACTGCAGACCACTCTTGGACGATTTAGCTGAGAACGGGGAGGTAGCTGAAGAGTGAAGTGGGGGGAAGGTTACTGCTATCTTCCTTGTTTTTTAAGGACCTGAGCATGTTTACACGCTGATGGGAGAGAGGCAGGTACAGACGGAGAGCTAAAGATACGGGAGAGATGATGGGATCCGGAGTACAGGGCCAGTGGGGAGGAGAGGCAGGCTCCCTCCCATATCAGAGGGCCCATGTACAGGTCTCAAAGCAAAGGCTGAGGGGCACCTCTATGAAGCAGAAGGTAAGACCACATGTTAGAGATTGTGAGGAGGAGATGACAGGACGGAGGTCCACATACTTCCTTGCCAACAGCCACTCATTTGTGTGGGTACTGCCCACAGCGTCGTGGAGGCAGGCTTGGACGGTGGAATGGAGCCTCTGTCTCTGCAAAGCACTACGGCTCAGAGGAGGACAGCCTGTGACCTTGGCCTCAACAGCACCAGTTTCGCTCTGGGCCACATGACCATGTGAAAAGGACTGCTCTAGCACAGGTGGCATGACGCAGCCCCCACATTCTGAAAAGTCTTTAGCCGGCTGGGAGCAGTGCCTTCCGTGTAACTCCTGAAAGCAACAGGTGGCCTCCTGAGTGGCCAGGCAAGATACTATTCCTTTCTTGGAACAATAAATAGGTCTGACTTGCTAAAGAAAATTTAACGTAAAAAACATAATTTTTTAAAACTTCAAGGACGTACAGATGCTCTGTCTTATCAGAAAAAGCAGGGGAGCAGTTCATTTCCAAGTAACCGTGGGCCACACATACATGACCCCAGCATTAAAATTCAATTCCTTTCACGACAGGAAAACAACTCTTTGGTTTCTCAACCAACCCAAGAGTTCACCACTTCAAATGCATGGTGCCCTAAGATTACCTTCTGACAATACGGGGTTTCTATTTTAGAAACGAAGCGCTAGCGTCCCAATTTACACACATAAAATGTGTGAAGGTACCTGAGTCACATGCAGAGTGAAAGGAGCACCAGACTAGGAGTCAGGAGGCCTGGGTCCAAGGTTCAGCCCTGCTAACTTTCTGTGTGACTATGTGTCATTTCGCACCCATGGGCCTCAACTTTTTCATCTATAAAATGGGGCCATCAACGATGTCTTCCACACAGCATCCTAGTGAGTGTAAACTGAACTGATAGTATTAAACGTGTCTGGTAAGGATTAAAGAACAAACACGAGGTGTTGTTAGCATACAAATGGACCTCCCCAGATTCTCTGGCTAAGGAGTATTGTTACTGCTATTTTATGTTTGCATGATGTTTTGCCTCAGGAGTTTTAAACTTCTTTCAAAACATTACCATGATTATCCTAATGAAATGAGATGAACACAAAGCTTTATTTCAATTTATAAAGAATACAGTAAAACAAAGAGTTTGAGGTTTTCTTAAAAGTCAAAATACATGCTAGATAGAAAGTTCAGATCTTCTGTCTTCAGTCTGATACCTTCTGTAAGAAACAAATAGAGCCCTGATGGCACAGTGGTGAAGAGCTCAGCCGCTAACCAAAAGGTCGGCAGTTAGAATCCACCAGCTAGCTGCTCCTTTGTAACCATGTGGGGCAGTTCTACTTTGTCCTACAGGGTTGCTATGAGTCAGACTCAACAGCAATGGGTTTGGTTTTGGGGTTTTTTCGTTCTGTTTTGTTTCTGTTTTTTTATGAGAAACAGATAAGATGTAATTTGTAATTTCATTATTTAAATTAGTATCTTTTATAGTCTACTGAAGATACTAAACACAGAAATAACTGCTTAAATTATCCTTACTACCTTAAAAGACTTCCTGAATCGTTCTCTGAATTCTTATCTTCCTCACTCCTTACTACCTTAAAAGACTTCCTGAATCGTTCTCTGAATTCTTACCTTCCTCAAGAAAAAAACGAAGGTCATCTTCTTTAGTATCCTGGTCACTGCTACCTCACAACAGAATCATTCAAGGCTCTGAGATTAAGGCATCTATCCTGATAATGACTAAAACAACAGTACCAACCTACCAGTGCAGAAAAATAATAAGAATGATGGACTTGGGAAGCACGCACTGGGCCTGGGGTTAAGCGTTTCAATTACAAGGGTAAGTAAACCCAAAGACAGTGTGAATCCACTTAAAAATATAAAACCAAAACATGACATTCAAATAACGTGTAGTGGGGAGTACTGAAAACAACATTTAAAATTGCAGACGATAAGAGAAGGAAAAAAAAGAAAAATGTGACCTTTGAAATAGGCTAGTGGTTTTTTTTGGTTAGGGTTGCAGGGAGATGGCTTAATGTATTTATCAGCAAACTTATAGGAAGAGCACAGATCTCTCTCAAGGTAAAGGCTCAACAGTAAAATAGCAGAAACCAAATCATTCAAACACACAAATCCTCCCAGAATCTAGTTTTTGCTTACCAAATCAGTCACGCAAAACCAACTTGCCCAGATACCCAAAAGACATATAAGCAATCTGGCAGATTTGAGCATCATGCTCTTTTAAGAACTATCTATATGGGATCAAATTGAAAACAGCAACTTGAAAGATTAGATAGCAAACTTAGGGGGCAGTGAGTTTATGTTAATGGGGGAGGCACAATTCAGAAAAGCAAGGTGAGAATGGCTGCACAATTTGAAGAATGTGATCAATGTCACTAGACTGTACATTTAGAAATTGTTGAATTAGTGTATGGTCTGCTATATATTCTCAACAATCACAACAAAAGATAAAATAAACAATAAATTAAAAAAAAAGATATTTGGCAGCCAAGAATTCATGCCCTTCTTCCAGTAAAAAGAGAGGAAGTCAAGTTCTCTTGATACATTTAACGCTTCAACCAAGCACAGCTACAAACTCTGGTCAGATCCCATGACTCTCAACTTGCTGTCCCTGGTATCCTCAGGCCAACTCCCCGTCCGTCCAACAGAACTGGAGTCCAGGTCTCTGGCTGAACCTCTGCACAGAAATCCAGGGGATGGAGCCTACCCCTTACTTGATGCCCTTTTACTATTATTTTTAAACATGGCCCTGGTGATCTGCTCTGTTTACATATGAAATCAGCCCCCGTGTCAATGTGCATGCCTGTTTCTCTCACTCTTCAGGGGCTCCATCCTGTTGAATTCTCACACCCATATGCCAGCCTAACTGGTCTGCTGTTGCTGCCGTTGCTGCAGTAGTCACTGCTGACGGCATGTCTTGAGGCCAAGCTTCTGTGCACCACTCAAGTGAGTTAGTGGCTGGGGCCGTATCATGAAGGGCATCACCTCCACAGTGACAGCTCAGCGCACTCCAGAGCTTGCTGTACCTTTCCTTTCACCTCGGTTCTTGCATCACCATCTTTAAAGCAGGGCCTCTGAGCAGCTGTGCCCCAGTGTGTCCTGACACCTGCGTGCCTCCAATGAGTCACAGGCCTCCAAGATACTGATCCCTGAAGCCTATCCCCCACGGCTGGGTGGGGCCTCCAGTCTCAAACAACCTCCTCAGTTTACCGTTCATTGGCTGTACAATTACATTGTTTTCTACATGTGGTCTGCTGCGAAAAGGTTCGAAGTACTGTTTTGAAGCATGCTTTATAGGTCCAAGAGCCCCTAGTGTTCCTAATAACAGTGGGCCTGAGATTTGCCAAAGTGGGTTTGGGAACAGGAGCTGTATCACTTCCTGCTATTTTGGTGACATCTTAGGAGCCATTCTCTTCTTGTTTCACCTGGCTGCCTGGCAGCCAGTAACGATGGAGACGGCAGGATAAATGCACTGAGGTGACGGCTGTCATGAAGAGATGACATCTTCTATCTACTTCTACGTAAGGAGCTGAGCAAAACATCATGTGTAGTATTTCTCTTGTCTTGACTCACTTTCTTGCTTCCAGGCGCCTCAGGTTAGCATGCATAAATGGTTATTTACTCTTTGGGACAATAGAGCTATTTCTAACTATTCAAAAATATGTTTCAACAATACCTTTTTCCCCAACAATGAAGACGGGTAAGAAGACCTGGTTCATCACACTGTAGGAAAGGAACCCTCTATGATTCTTTGCTTGGTAACTATTACTGAGTACTGAACTTTCACAAAAAGATTGTAAACTTTCTCCTCCAAAGAACGCTGAAGTTTATTTTTACTGTGCCCTCCATGAAGAAATAAGTAAATAAAACTGTCTACTAAAGATATAGGAGTCCCTGGGTAGCACAAATGGTTAAGCACTTGGCTACCAAACCAAAGGTTGGTGGTTCGAGTCTACCCAGAGGCACCTTGGAAGAAAGGTCTGGCTTCTGAAAGGCCACAGCCTTAAAACCCCCCCTCCCATGGAGCACAGTTCTACTCTGAAACACATGGGGTCGTCAGGAGTTGGAACTGACTCACCGACAACTGGTTTGGTTTTTTTTTTTATTATTAAAGTAGTCGTATTAACAAATGGGGTTCACAATCCACATAAAGAAAACTTGAGGTACACTTTTCTTCTATCAAACTGTTGGTGCTCTCCTAGTCTCTAGAGACACAGGCTCTGACAACTCAGGTTTCTCATTGGATCCCTTCTCTTCCCCAGTACCTACTCTAGGTAAGTGAAAGACACAAGGTACTCTGGTAGAAGATTATTTGGAAGGGAAAAAATCAATTTAGAAGAGAAAAAGACCGACCTAAAAGAAAAAACAGAATGTAAATCATATATACGATAAGGATCTAGTATCCAAAATATAAAAAGAACACTTACAACTCAACAACAAAAAGCCAAACAACCCAATTAAACAACAGGCAATGAACTTAAAAAGACATTTCTCCAAAGAAGATGGACAAATGGCCAAAAAGCACATGAAAAGATGTTCCACATCGTTAGTTATTCCAAACCCAAACCAAACCTGTTGCCTACGAGACAGTCGAATTTCGACTCACGAAATGCAAATTAAAACCACAATGAGATACCACTTCACACCCACTAGGATGGCTACAATAAAAAAAAATGGAAAATAAGTATTGGCAAGGATGTGGATAAACTGGAACTCTCATGTATTACTGGTGAGGTTGTGAAATGGTGTATTTGCTATAGAAAACAGTCTGAGCATTCTTCAGAAGGTTAAACACGGAATTATCACATGGCCTAGCAACTCTACTCCTGGTTATATACCCAAAAGAAATGAAAACAAGTGTTCAAACAAAAACTTGTACGCAACTGTTCACAGAAGCATTCTTCATAACAGCCAAAACAACCTAAATGTCCATCAGCTGATAAATGGATAAACAAAATGTGGTATATCCATACAATGGAATTTATTCAGCCATAAAAAGGAATGAAGTGCTCATATATGCTATAACATGCACGAACATTATGTATGAAAATGTCACGCTAAATGAAAGATGCCAGATGCAAAAGGTCACATATTGTATGATTCCATTTATATGAAATACATGAAATTGGTAAATTTATAGAGACAAGAAGCAAAATTGCGATCGCCAGTGGCTGAAGGAGATAGGAAAGAATGGGAGTGACTACAAACATGAAACAACTGATATTTACATGTTAACGCTTTGCAGCCAATAAAACATATCTTATAGATGCTTTGGGAGTTTGATGTTCATGCCTCCTGACTGAAGGGTTTGTGTGGTGAAAGGAAAATGCTTCAGCAAGCACACATTCACCCAAAGGTCATGATACACCAACCCAGGCTGTCGGCCCACCATAATGAGCTTCACTGAAGCATCGGTAGATTGGTTCTCTCCTCCCCAGTATAAATGACCAAACCCACCAGCTTCAGGAGAAAAGACCTGGAGATCTGCTCCCGTAAAGATTACAACCTTAGTAACCCTATAGGACAGTTCTACTCCATCACATGGATCACTGAGTCACAATCGGCTAAATGGTACACAACGACAACATGGCAAATGTCAACTTATAATAGTCTCTGAGTAAGAAACACTTCTACTACATATTGGTATCTGAGCACAAGATAAGGTGGTTAAAAGAAAGGTGAGAACTCACTTCAGCGAAGTTTGAAATATCCAACCACCTCTCTCTAGAAACAGTGTCGTGTCTCAAATTAGTTCTTTCTAAAACATATTCCTCCTGAGAGGTTCCTCCTGTATGACGCAGAATCCCATGGGTGCATATGTATCTTTTCTCTCTCGAAGGATGGAAAAGAGCTGAGCACCAACCAGGAAATAGTAGGTGCACACTGATGATTAATCCAGGTAGGCTGCTGTCATTAGCTGCTGCTGAGTCAACCCCGACTCATGGAAACGTCATGCACAACAGATGCTTGGTCCTGCCTCATCCTTACAGATCACTTGAATGTTCAAGTCCATCACTGCAGCTATTGTGCCAATCTATCTCGCTAAGGGTTTCCCACACCCTCACTGCCTGAGGGTCTCCCACACCCTCACAGCCCTCTACTTCACCAAACATGATGTTCTCCTCCAGTAACTGATCCCTCCTGATGACATGTCCAAAGCAAGCTAGTTGCACAATGTTCTCTTGTGATCCATAAGGTTTTCAGCGGCTGTTTTTCAGAAGTACATCACTGAGTCTTTCTTCCTAGTCTGTCTTCGTCTGGAAGCTCCACCGAAACCTGTCCACCATGGGTGACCCTGCTGGTATCTGAAATACTGGTGTCATAGTTTTCAGTATCATAGCAACATGCAAGCCACCAAAGTACAACAAACTGACAGACAGGTGGTGGCCAGGTAGATTAAGGCTCCAGATAACCAGCCCCAGGTCTTTTTTTTAATAACTGTCACCATATATTTGTGTACTTGAAACAAAAATATGTTCTTATGCTATAATGACTACTACACAGGGCAGACTGTCATTTTTACAGATATAATCGCTTTCTCTAAATTTGGTTAGCCACTAACTACTAAGTGAATTGTGAGGATGGCACAGGACTGGGCAGTGTTTTGTTCTGTTGTACACACGACTGCTATGAGCTGGAACCAACTCTGCGGCATCTAACAACAACTAAGTGAATAAGGAATTTTTCCCCCCTTCATCAGTATTTTACATCCCTCAGACAAAGCGTGGCTCAAATCCTTGAAGGAAGAGCTAAAAGTTTAATCCAACTCCTTCCACCCTACCGGCCATAGGGTCACCAACTTTTTGTAACCTGCAGGATTCTGGAGCTGTTTGTTCTCTCTTATCTAACAAAGCTGAAAGAGGTAGTCAAGGGCTCAACATATGAGAAAACTTTCATAGCTGTTCTTATCCCTGGCTGTACCTTAAAATCTCCCAGAGTGCTGTAGGAAACCAGAGATTCTGATTTAACTGGACAGGGGTGGAGTCTGCACATTAATATGCCTTAGAATCCAGGTAATTCTAATATGTTCTAAAATTCATCACTGAGAACCAGTGCTTCCCTTCCCTGTTTCTTTCCCTACATGAAGGAATATTTAGATGGGACAGGCTAAGTGCTCAGTAGAGCTAAGACTTACTGCCTGGGACCCTGGGTAGACTGCTATTCTATGGTAAGCAAACAACTCTTCTCATCTACAGATCTGGATAACTGCTTTCTGTTTGTTAACTGCTTTTGAGATCAAAAAGTTCTATCTGGGAAACTGTTATGCAGAGAACAGGCGTTCACAAATCAGTGGTTCTCAAAATTTTTTGTATGGGCAGCACACACTTTCGAATATCAAACGTTTTGAGGGCACTTGAAGGGATTAAAATGCTCTCAATGCCAAAAAAATTGTAAAGGCTCCAAGCAATCATGGCTACACTGTAACAATGATGCGAACGGCCAAGACACCCTTCACCACTGTGTCTAAGTCTGAGCAGAACTTCCTCCCACCTAGTCCTGGCCCCTTACGTCTTCCGAATACATTCTGGGAAAGAGGCGGTCTTCATGCAGCAAGGACTGCCCACACCCTCGCTCTGCTCAGGCCTCTATCGCACCTCACCACGGCACAGGTGCTCCACTGAAGCAAAAACACTTTTCACGTGCTGATCAACATGCAACAGCAAACTGTGAAAGCCATGGCTTTACATAGCTCAGGGTGAACTAACCAATAAGTACCTGGTTTTGATCAATTTTCACAATTTAATTGTTTATTTATTCACAATTTATTTATTGACCATGATATACCTCTAGAAAAAAAGCATAAAATGTATAGCTTCATGAATTTTGAACAAAGTCACCCTTGCAACCACCACCCAGGTCCAGAAAATGAACATTACTGGCACCCAGAAAGCTCCCTTTGTCCCCTCTCAGTCTTTAGCCCCAAAACAAACAAACAAAAAAACACCTGTTTTCATTGAGTTGATGCTGACTCATAGTGACCCTACAGGACAGTGCAGAATTGCCCCATAAGGTTTCCAAGCAGCGGGTGGTGGATTCGAACTGCTGACCTTTTGGTTAACAGCCGAGCTCTTAACCACTGTGCCACTAAGGTAGCTACTATTCTTACTATTCTGACTCCTATCACCAAAAAACTGGTTTTGTATAAATGGAACTTTATATAAATGGAATCACATTTTAACTTCTTTCCCTCAATGTTATATGACCTCGTACTAAGTATTAAGCACTTATTAAGAAAACCAGTGTGGTATGAACACAAGGATAGACAAATAGACCAATGCAAGAAAACAGACTCCAGAAATATATGGTCACTTGATTCATGACAAATGGGACAATGCAGGACAGTAGGGAAAAGACGGTGTTTTAATAAATGGCGCTGAATTAACTAACTAGATATTGATATGGAAAAACATCTTGGCCCCTATCTCATAAAACATGCAAAAACAAATTCCAGATGGATGGTAGGCTTCAATGTGAAAAGTAATTACATGTATATAAGTTAAATAAGGGACTATCTTCGCGATCTTAGTCAAGTAAAGATTTCTGAAAAGAGAATAACCCATAAAGGAAAAGACTGATAAAATGGACTTCATTAAAATTAAGAATCACTATTGATTAAAAAAAATACTATATAAGAAAGCAAAAAGGCAGATCACACACTGGGAGAAGATATTTGTAATACATATATCACACAAAAGATAGGTCCAGAATATATAAATAAGTCCTGTAAATCATTAAGAAAAATAAAAGAACTCAACTTTTAAAATGGGAAAAAGACTTGAACAGGCATTTCACAAAACAGAATATCAAAATGATCAGGAAAACATAAACCATCAGTAGTAACCATGGAAATGCAATCTAAAATCCAGAGTAAGATACCATTACATAATCATCAAAATGGTTATAATTAAAATAACAAAAACAAACAAACCACTGATAATACCAAGTGTTGGCAAACATTTAGAGCAACTAGAACTCACACAACCTGGTGGGTATTTAAAATGGTGTAACCAGTTAGGAAAATTGCTTGATAGTATCTTCTAAAGGCAAATATACACATGCTATGACATGTGTATATTTGCCTTTAGAAGATACAACTCCACTTCCAGTATTTTTAATGTATAGAAAAATGCCTATGGGAATATACATAAACTGAGGAAATCCTTGAAAAAGCACATAGAGCACTTTCAACAAACCCTCAAAACCGCAAAGATAAAAATTTCCTAGAACTGATATTTCATGAGGAAATCTATTAGTTCCAATGTGAAAACATCTGAATAATTCTATTGGCATTTAACATAATTTTTTCTTATTAGCATGGATTTATAGAAGTAAAAATCTAAGCAACTCACTTTATTTCCTTTAAGAATAAACATTAAACCATGTTAACTATTTGAAAAATGACATCTACTATGCCCAGAGGACATCGAGGCTTAGAAAGAAGATGAAAAAATAAAAGGTAACAGGAAACCATATGGAGAGAGTCATATGGTTTGTGATTCTAACGGTAGCTGCAAATGAGGTCCCATATTCCTCCATGGCCACACTAATTGGTCAGAGGCTGTATCAGCAATGCTCATAAAAACCAGGCTACCCCTTCCTGGGCATTTTCAGTTTCGAGAGCGGACACCTGCTTCCCATCAGTCTCTCACCAGACAGATAGGACTAGCATCAACCTACCACTACATTATTTGGGTTGCTCTTAATCTCTACTATTTATAAACAGAGTCTTCAGAGTATATGCATGCACAAAGTATAGCATGTGTGCACAAGCAGCTATCTACAGCAAAAAAACAAATTATCAAAAATAGCTGTCTGAAAGACCACATCTTGTTCTATTAATACCAACACACTGCAGTATTACATAACAATTTTTTCCCCAATTCTGTTATGCTAATATGCAAATCAATGAGCTCAACCATAGCTAGGAGCTAAATGTACTAATCAGAATGGCCTTGTGTATCTCTAACTACAAAAGAATTTTACATGGTCTCTTTCCATTCCAAAACTCCCAAGAATCTACATTATTAATCGCTCTTAAATCCAGTTGCTTGGTTTCTGGGATGTTAATGTCCAAATCAGTGTATTCAACATACTCCAAGAAGATACTTGGGTATCAATTTCACAGTAATGTGCTGTAAGTATTATCAAGTTTTATAATTATTAGACAACTCCAACACAATCATAGGGATCCATACTCTCAAAAGAACTCCACCTTAAAAAAAAAAAAGTTACAAACTGTTACCTGTTTTACCTGCCAGGACCCCAAAATATGTATAATTGTATATCAACTTTTGGTTAAAAAAGAAACAAAAATGGAAAATGACCCCCAAAAATGTTTTAAAAACCATCAAATCAGAGCTGATAGGAAAAAGACAAACTCCTGTTTTGTAGCTTAGTTAAGAAAACCTGTGGCACGGCAGACATGACTATTGCTACAGCTTGATGTTGGCTTGGTACACAGGTTGGTTTCACCCTAAGATCTGGCCACAAAGGCCAACGTTTCTAAGTAAAAAATTAGTTCTAGAACAGAACTGGTAGAAACTGCTAAGATCAAAGAGCCAGAATAACTTGGGCATGCAGGAGATAAAATGAAAAAGTCAGAGATACATTTTATAAGATGGAACAGAAAGAGGCCGACGGAACAGGGAGAAACGTGGGTCTTCCAGTCAGGCCAACCTGGTCTGAAAGATGGCTTTGCCCTTACAAGCTCTGTGACCTTTCTTGGAAATTCTCAAACCTTGTGGAATAGGTTTCCTCGTCTATGAAAGCGGAACAATAATGCTCTCCTTGCAGACTGTAGTGAGGATTACATAAAATGATGTGTATAAAACAACAGGTACATAGTAAACACTCAGCAAATTATGTAATTATGTTGTCATTTCTTAATATCCTTCCTCACCCAATTCTTGCATTGCAACAAAAGGCAGAATTTCTAACATTATATGACAAAACACACATTAGAGACCCTATTTCTACAGCTCTGCCGATTAGTCCTCTAGATTCCCTATGTATTTTCTTTTGTATTATTAATTCAACAATATTCCCAATGAATCTCTTTTGACAATCCAGTATTAGTAACTATAAAAGTTTAGATAATTTAGTTTCTAAAAAAAACAAGAAAAAACTGTAGCTAGCTTTTAAAGAAACCAAATCTCAGAAAAGAGATTAAATGCCTTAACAAACAGTAACACTCTTTCATCATGCTTTTTAAACTTTGATGGCAATACATAAATCAAGAGAAATTTTGAAAGATCTACTCTTATGTCAGGGGCACAAAAGCGACACATCATTTATATTAAGATCTTGCAAACAATTCTGGAACCAACCAAATTCCAGGATTCAATTTTAAATGAAGGTATTTCCTTCCCTTTGCTTGTTTCCAAAATTATGTACATGAAATAAATTTCTTCTTTGAAGTAAAGGACCCACTGAGTTTTATATTCCAATCAAAACCAGTTAGAGTTACATCTAAATACCATCATCATCAAATGCCTAAAATAAGTTATATCACTCATGTCTACTTGTTCATACATTCATACATTTATTTAATACATATATATGTTTAAATACATGTTTTTCACAAGACATTTAGCGCCTGCAGAACACCAGGTGAATAAGATGTAGTTACCCACCAAACTGAAAAACCAAACCCACTGCTGCGGAGTCAATTCCAACTCATATGGAAGGAAATGGGCCGTACGGGTTGGAAGCAGGGTTTAGAACAGGTTTGTTCAGGTTTGAACCCCTGCTGAGAATTTCCATTTCCACCCCACATATGCTGAATCAGAATCTATGTTTTGACAAGATCCCCAAGTGATTCTTGCGAACCGGTCTGAAGCCCTGGTTGGAAAGCAGAGAAAGAAACCATTCTGTTAGGTGATTATCTTAGGAAGACCTTGAATGGTGACTAAGAGAGGAGGAAAGAATTCCAAGCTGAGAAAAGAACAGAGATAGAATATAAAGGCTCAGTTTACGCACAGAGAGCAGTATTGTGGGACCACAAACAGGTTGTGGCAAAGAGTTTGTACAGAGCAGATTACAAGTTGGGTGACCATATAATCTAAATCAGGATATCTTTGAGAGTGAAAGGAGGCACTATTAGCAACTTCATCAAGATAAAAGGTATAAATCTACACCACACTGCACAAAATGAGACATGCGGGTACTTGGCTTAACGAAATTTATGTTCAACACTCTGTGATCATGTAGCTTGGGCTATTCAGATATGTGTGCAGTTGTGTTGAAGCATCAGATTCAGAAAAGCAACAAAGCTGTCTGTAACAAATCCAAGGCTTTGAACCTCAGTTTGACTCCCCGGGGACAATCTGCATTTCAACCCTAGAGATACTGAATCAGAATCTACATTTTTACAAGATCTCCAGATGATTCTTATGTATACAACTACATTTTAACAAGATCCCCAGATAATTGTGACGTTTATGGCTACATTTTAACAAGATCTCCCAATGATTCTTACATATACATCTACATTTTAACAATATTCCTGGATGATTCCAATGTATACACCTACACTTTAACAAGATTTCCAGGTGATTCTTATGTATACCTGGGGGTCTTGTTAAAAATGTAGATTCTGACTCAGTATATCTATGGTGGAAACACAAATTCTCAGCAGAGGGTCAAACTGAAAATAACCAGTTAATAGCCCAGAATCATTTTTAGGAGCATCTATGGAATATGTCTAAGAAAGCTCTCTGGATGCATTCTCTTATTTCGAAAGAAAAAATTTCCAAAGAAGCATGGAAGAGATAGCAAGCTACAATCTACGAACTTTAAGTAAGAGACACTGAAAATCGGGAGGGAAATACCAGATAATACTTACACTGAGTGCTTATTACATTGCACTGAATACTTCACAAACATCATCTCATTTAATCCTCCAACAGTGCTATGAGGATGAATTTCATTCTCCCCCCTTTAAACCAGGCACAGAGACTTAAAATTTAAGTATCTTGCCCAGAGTCACATGGAAAGGAAGAAGGGGAGCTGGAATTTGATCCAGGCACCTAACTCCAGACTCCCTATTTTTCACACCACACTATTCTGTCTCTTGAAGAATCCAGACATGCAACATGTGGCCAGAGTGCACCCATCCACCCTATAATACAGACTATCTGACCCCAAAGTGCAGCACACCTGACAAAACAGTGCATTCCCCTGACCTAGGGTACCGCCCGTCTGACCCCAGAGTACAGGCCAACCATGGGGTGAGGCCCAGCAGCCACAGGGTGAGGCCCACCAGCCACAGCGCAAGGCCCAGAAATCCCAGAGTACAGCCCACTTGACCCAGCGTGCAGCCTGCCTGAGCGCAGCCCATGAACCACTGGGTGCAGCCTACCAAGCACAGAACACAGCCCATCAGGCCCTAGAGTGCAGGACCCCTGAGATTATTAGGGAGAACACATTTTATTTAATCACCCCTGCCGTGTGACTAAAAGTGGGGGCCAGGAGAGCCTAGCCACCTGTCCTCCTCTGCCACTGGGGACCAGGCAGGTGCCAAGTGTCCTGCCAACAGGCTTGGACCATTCGCATAGTTGTTGTGAAGCTCAGTGAAATTAATCACATACTTCTGGGCAACCTATGAAGTTATTTCGACACAACTAAAACTTCCCTATTGGCTCTGACTTTAGTTTGAGTCACGACCAATACGCTATGCCAAGCACAACCCTCTTGATTCACCGTTATTATCAGTAGAAAAAAGCTGGCCAGGCAGCTTACAAGCATATGGTTTCAGATCCTGCAACCCACATGTGAAAACATTTGAATGATCTCTACACGACAGAATCCCATTAATATGGAACAACAAGGTAGCTAAACTAATCCAGAGATCTGGTAGGTATGTGGTGGCATCCAAAATTTGACTATTAGCAAGGGATAGAGCCTCTATTCTGGGACCAAACCAAAAAACCAAACCCATTGCTGTCAAGTGGATTTTGACTTATAGTGACCCTACAGGACACAGTAGAATTGCCCCACAGGGTTTCTAAGCAGCAGCTGGTGGATTCAAACTGCCAACCTTTTGGTTAGCAGCCAAGCTCTTAACCACTGTGCCACCAGAGCTCATTGGACACATATGTATGAAACAGAGTCTGAAAACAAACTACGAATGCTCATACTTCATTTATATTTGCATTTAGGCTGTGAATGACATTGCCCTATTTTGTTGGAGACTGAGGCAGGGGGAAAAAAAAGAGCAGTCTAGTTTAGACCCCCTACAGAGCATACAAAACTATAGAAGGAACTGACTAGATTCTGTGACAGAGCATTCTAAGAAAATAACAAGTGGCTGATATCAACAATGAGCAAAATAAACAATTTCCACTCAGTTGTCTATTTGGGCTTAGTGAAAAATAACAGATCAAACACAACTATTTTGAGGAAGAGGTTGGAAGACAGAGAAGGGAAAAAGCAGAGGGGGTAAGTAATTTTTAGGGTGTGAAATAAATACCCTCTGACTGCTTCTGAAAACTGAACTCAGGTTTGTGGCGACAGCTCTTTGAGCAGGCTAAGACAAGCACCCATACCCTGGCCTTCCACCAGTTGTTACCTTGTGTGGTCTGGAATGCACTGTAGTTGTTCGTCGGTGCCATCAAGTCAATTCCGACTCACAGCGAAACCCCATGCACATTAGAACGTAATACACCCCGTCCTGCGCCATCCTCACAATTGCTCCTATGCTTGCGCCCATTGTTGCAGCCACTGTATCAATCCACCTCGTTGAGGGTCTTCCTCTTTTTTGCTGACTCTACCTTACCAAGCTTGACGTCCTTCTCCAGGGGCTGGTCACTCCTAGACTAATGTACAGTACATTACTACAAAGTAACGTGCAGGGTTGCTGGTTGTCCGTTAGATTTTCTGGCCTAAATGATCCAAGCTGCCTATCTACCCCAATTCCCTTTGTGATCCAGTTACTGTTTGTATACTATTTCTGATATGCCCACAAGTTGCTGGCCATGCTGTTGTCTTCCCCCCACCTCCCAGTCCTGCCATCCAAAAAACAAAAAAAGAGGGGAGAGTCTAAAGTCAAATGCAGGTATTATTTTTAAAATCCAATTCAAAATGTGCTTGTCATCTATGTAGAACATATAAATACAGCCCAGCTTTTGCCTGCAAAGAGCCTAGTTTACTTAAACCACAGGCCAGTATCACATGCATCTGTAACTCTTCATTATTTTGTTTTTTATAATAAATGTGAAAAGTCTGCTCTTCCCCCACTTTAGGAAGCTCAACATCAAGACACAGTCTGGTGTAAAGGCTGTGAAACTGTTTCCCCTACACGGCACAGAACTATGACAATGATATTAACAAAAATAAGCACTGGCACCTTGGGCAAGGTCAGACCACTGATGCCAGTGAAGCTGGGGGCCTGGGTCAAGCTGCCACAACAGGTGAGTAAACAGCTGCCAGGCTATACGATCCGTCAATTCCTCTGCCAGCAGAAAGAGAGATTCTTTTCCTCCTCCCACATCTCCTACACTTAAAGGGGAAAATCAAATCCGGCGTCCCAAACCCCCAGTGCTACCTGGGCAACACAGATGTAGTACCCAGGCAGGCAGGGCAAGCGATTAAACTCTCTGAGCCCTGGTCTCCTCCAGCCGCTACTGGTGCTGCACTAAGTATGCACCATTACGTTAATCAGATAATTTGTCAAGCACTTTTCAGGTGCTTTTGCATATAAAACCAAACCCACTGCCACTGAGTTGATTCCAACTCACAGCAACCTTACAGGACAGAGTTGAACTGCCCCACAGGGTTTCCAAGGAGTGTCTGGTGGATTCGAACTGCTGACCTGTTTGTTAGCAGCCAAACACTTAACCACTGCACCACCAGGGCTCCATAGTAAGTGTTCAAAAAATGGTGGCTACTGTTCTTGCTTCTAACTACGAAAATAATTCAAAAGGTGTATTTCCTACTTACTAGAAAAAGCACTCAAGATCAGTGGTTGCCATGCTCTGAGGATGGGGGAAGGGGAAGACTGCAAAGGGGCCCCAGGGAGCTTTTTGAGGTGATGGAATCATTCTGTATCTTGATTGTGGTGGTGGTCACATGATTGTGTTTGTCAAAACTCACAGAACCAGACACCAACAAGAGTGAATTTTACTTTATGTAAATTATCTCAATTTAAAAGTACCAAGCAAAGTATTCATTAATTCTGATTAAAATAAAACATCCAAACTAATAGACATTGCAACTTCATTTATTTCTAAAATTAAAAAGAAATCTAAGGCCTAAAATGCTACTTTACATTTCTAGACCAAGCACTTGAATTAAAGGATTGAGCTATTTATAAAACAAACAAACAAAAAAATGGGATGCCATCTGAACAAGTAACCAAATTAACTATCTCAAAATTGGACTAGATTGAATGGTGTGATGAAATAAATTATCCGAAAATGAAAGTGATGTTTTTATTTACTAGATTACGGCACTGGGTTTAGATCACTTAAAATGACAAATATGCTGATGGCTTCGTCCCTAAAAATCCATTAATGGGCCTTTGTAGATAATCTAAAATGTGTAACATTATTCTCAATAAGCTAAGAAAACGTTGAAAAGTCTAGTGGTGAGTCCCACAATGTATTTATCTTCTTACGGTATTTATAAAAGGGTCTATGAGGCTGCTCGCCCTCTGAGTTTTCACACTGGTACCACACAACCAAGGAACTCTTGGAACATAGATCTGTGCATCTATTTTGGCAGAATATGCAGTTTTACAACAATGTCTTACTCAATATCATACTTATGAAACAGATGGCATTCCCAAGAAATGGTTTTAAATGAGAAATGTAATTCTGGTCAACCTACAGTGTTGTTGTTGTTGTTAGGTGCCATCGAGTCGGTTCTAACTCACAGGGACCCTATGCACAACAGAAGGAAACACTGCCCGATCCTGTGCCATCCTCACAATTGTGCTATGCTCGAACCCACTGTTGCAGCCACCATGCCAATTCATCTCCTTGAGGGTTTTCCTCTCTTTTGCTGACTCTCTGCTTTACCAAGCATGATGTCCCTCTCCAGGGACTGGTCCCTCCTGATAACATGTTCAAAGTATGTGAGATGTAGTCTCATCATCCTTGCTTCTAAGGCGCATTCTGGCTGTGCCTCTCCCAAGAGAGATTTGGTCATTCTTTTGGCAGTCCATGTATATTCAATGTTCTTCACCAACACCACAATTCAAAGATGTCAATTCTTCTTCGGTCTTGCTTATTCATTGTCCAGTTTTTGCATGCACACGAGGCAACTAAAAACACCATGGCTTGGGTCAGGCACACCTTAGTCCTCAAAGCAACATCTTTGCTTTTCAACACTTTAAAGAGGTCTTTTACAGTGTAGTCCTCCCATAGGTCTTGCACCTTAGCAATAATACCCTCTCTCTGCTCACTGTTTATCACATTAAGGCCATTATTTCTCCCTCTGCTTTCAGGATTCCCACACAAGAGGAACGTCAAGATTATAATGAAGACGGAAGCTAGGGGACAGGCATAGCTCTTAAGCCTAATACTTCAACTAATACTACCCCATAACTGCTGGTCTCTATTCCTTAGCGAATACGCTCCCTGTTATTCTCCCAGTACAGCCAGAATGCTCCTTAGATGCAAGGATGGCGAGACTCTGTCTCACCTACTTTGGATATATTATAAGGAGGGACCAGTTCCTGGAGAAGGACATCATGCTTGGTAAAGTAGAGGGTCAGTGAAAGAGGAAGACCCTCAATGAGATGCACTGCCACAGTGGCTGCAACAATGGGCTCAAGCATAGCAACAATTGTGGGGATGGCACAATACCGGGCAGTGTTTTGTTATGTTGTACACAGGGTCGCTATGAGTTGGAACAAACTGGATGACACCTAACAACATTCCCCTACATCTTAAATTATCACCCTGTTTGCTATACTGAGTGGAATACCAAAAAAAAAAAAAAAAACCCATTGCTGTTGAGTCAATTCTGACTCATAGCAACCCTACGGGGCAGAGAAGAACTGTCCCATAGAGTTTCCAAGGAGCGCCTGGTGGATTTGAACTGCCGACCTTTTGGTTAGGAGCCATAGCACTTAACCACTATGCCACCAGGGTTTGCACTGAGTTGAACAGTGCCCCCAAAATTAAAGTCCACTCAAAACCTGTGAATCTGACCTTATTTAGAAATAGGGTCTTTGTAGCTGTAATCAAGGGCAGATGAGGTTATACTGAATTAGAGCAGTACCTAATCCAATGACAGGTGTCTTCTTAAGAAGAGAGAAATCTGGACACAGACACACAGGAAGAATTCCATGTGACAGCAGAGACAAATAAGCAAGGGATGCATCTATAAGCTAAGAAACACCAAGGTTTTCTCGCAACTGCCAGAAGGTAAGCAGCAGCAAAGACTCATTCTCCTTTACAGCCTTCGGATAGAGCATAGCTCTGCTGCACGACCACTTCATTTCAGACTTCTAGCCTCAGGAACTGTGAGAGAATAAGTTTCGGTTGTTTTAAGCCACTCAATTCTGGTCAGTTGTTATGGCTGCCCTACGAAAGGCGAGCATCGACTTATCTACTCCCGTGTCCGCTCTTGGACCACCTGACTGTGTTCATCACTTACATTTCAGCAAAAACGTAAGGAAACCAAGGAAAAGATGTCACTATTGCCTTTTCACTTTCTAACAGCACTAACTTCTACTAAGCTATGATTTTTTTTGTTTTAACAAAAGTGCAGTTGAAAGAATCCCGTCAAATTTGCTATTAACATGAAAGGCCTCTTTATTCTATTAGGACATTGCCTTGATGCTATAAGTTACACCTTTAAAATATACCACATTACCCCTAAACGCCCTTTTAACTCAGTACTGAGGTCACACCTGAAGTTCATCCTTCAGCCAAAGATTAAACAGGCCCACCGAACAACACATGTGGCTCAACCGTGTACATGAGACTAAATGTGTACGCCAGCCCAGGGGCGATGATGAGATGGCAGGAGGAGACAGGAAAGCTAGATGAATGGAAATGGGGAACCCAAGGTTGAGAAAGGGAGAGTGTTGACATGCTGCAGGGTTGGGAACCAATGTCACAAAACAACGTGTATTGTTTAATGAGAAACTAATTTGCTTTGTAAACCTTCATGCAAAGCACAAAAATATGAAAAAATAAAATATACCACACTAAATTCGTCAAGATACCAATTCAAGGGGAAACATATCAAGCAGTTACTTATTTAAATATAGCATACTTACCTTCCTGTGAATCATATAACCTAGGCTTACTCAACTTTCAACTTTTAAAAGGTGTTTAAGAAAAACGCAAGGTGAAAGTGGAGGCAAGAAAAAGGAATCAATTAAGTTACCTCAGGATGCACAAGATCATGAATAAGACATGGGACTGGGAAATCTAAAATCACCGTTTTAGAAATTAACAAAACCTAAAAGAGAAAACTTGTATTTCCTTAACATTCTTTCTTTCCCTCATTCATTCAGCAAGCAGCCTCTACTAGGTTGCTGGCACTACCTGCGGACATAACAGGGAATGAGAAGCCAAATGCCTTCATTCCAAAAAAAGCCAGGCCTGTTGTCGTCAAGTCAATTGCAACTCATAGCGACCCTAAAGGACAGAGTAGAACTGCGCCACAGGGTTTCCAAGGAGCACCCGGTGGATTCGAACTGCCAACCTTTTGGTTAGCAGCCGTAGCTCTTAACTACTACACCACCAGGGTTTCCTTGCCTCCATTAGGAGGAAAGAAAGTGAGAAAATAACTGTCAAAGTTTCAGAATTCCATAAAAGTATCAACGTCATTTCTAAAACCAGTGATTTCTGAACAATTAACCATGTTCCCATGTTCTTCCAGCGCACTCAATGAAGAAATATCTCCTAAGTTCTCAATTCCATATATCAGAAATACTGATACATCACCCTCTTTCTACTCTCCCATGAATGTAATTAAAACAGATGCTGATTGTAACTAAATAAGTTACACTATGAATCCCACTATAGACACCAACGAAGTTTACATTTTAAATGCAAATAATAAACCCTAAAAAAAAAAAATTGGAGGAGGTGGTTAAAATCGGTAGGCTGGTATCTTCTCTGGAACTCTGATGTCAAAGTTCATTAACTCAACACCACAAAGCAAAATTATGACAAATATTTGGTAACCAACAAAAGCAATGACATGTAACTCTGTCAGTGGTATTGATTACTATGCACAGTTGAAAGCAACTTTCACGGAAACGTAAGCCACAGAGCAAAAGAAAATATAAGTCACTAAAAGCTACGTATGCAGCAAAAACACATTTTACTTTCCTTAGCTTAACTCTAAACATGTGCTGCACACAGTTAAAACACTTGATCTTTAAGTCCTTCATTTGTGCCCTTGCCCAGACATAAACTGTGCAAACAGATGACATGGCGAAAGGCAGTTTCACAACTGTGTTACATAGAGTGTATCAAGGTGGTATATTTCACTAGACGATTGAAGAAGTTGCTAACATCATCAGACATTTTTACAGTACTTGGGAGATTTCTTACAGATCCAATTAAATTCCACATACCACCAGTGTCAACTCTCTTCACTGTGGCACGTTCTGTCTTCTCTCCCACCAGCTATCAGCCACAGGAAGTCTGGTTGCAGCCCTGTCAATGTGCTTTACTGCTCACGTCCTAGTAACCCCTTGATTTTGAGAAAGCCACATTTTCATATTTACTCCAAACTTGCAGAATGAGCTAGTCTTGCCTCAGGCTCTGCTCTTCCTAGCTCATCAACTTTTTTTTCACTTTCTGTCACAAGAAATATTTTTACATTGCGACCAAAGGGCAATATTAGAAGGAAACCACAACAAACTGAGGAGTTTCAAATATTACTTCTTGAGTTTAAAATGCACAAAACAAGCGCTGGCTTTCTTCTGCTAAATAACACGGTGCAAAAGATAAGAAACCCGAGCAAACTGCCCAAAAGAACTTCCACAGAAGAACTGGAGGCCTGCCTACTGCAGTAAGGAAAAGATTAAAGCGTGTAGTACTGTAATCTCTCAGGGCTTTTGAGCCCAAGAAGACAGAAATCTGCATTTATGCTCAGAAACCTACTTCATTTCTCCATATGACTGAATGACTATATAGATTGTGTACCCTCCAAATATAACCATTTGCAAGAGACAACTACATACACAAATCAGAAGAAACCTATTAAATAATCTCTGTTCACCTCTTGGAATTTTTAAGAAAATGTTTCCACGTAATCCTCAACTGTCCTTGAAATACAATACACAGGGTGTCTTTTACCAACACAGGCTACCGGAGACAGAGCATACCCTGCCCAGGCAGGTACAGGTCATAATTCCAGGCCAATTCTGCAAGAGGTGACAGCCTCAAGTTTAACTGGGGATGCCTGCACACAGCTCCCGCTGCACCTTGGGGATCACCTCTCCATTCTTTCCAAATGCCATTTGCATCCAACCCGTGTTCCTGTTAGCAGTGGGCTCCCCCTACATCTCCCTCCTTACACTCCCTTCCCCCGTGGAAACAGACCCCGAGGCCGGCTGGGGGTGGGCTATCACTGCCCTTCTTCCACCTACCTTGATGATGCTGCTCCGGCGGGGCAGGCCGCCCGGCTTGCTCTCCCGGGGGAGGGGACCAGCGGCCGGACTGGGAGTCAGGGCGAGCGCAGCTCCCCGGGGTCCCCTGGCGGGGCTGGCTTGGGCTTCGTCCCCGGACACGCCGAGGCTGCAGTCTCCGTTGGAAACCCCGCCGCTGTCATAGCGCGCCCGCCCCTGGCCGAGGCGACCTCCCCCGCCGCCACCGCCTTCCCCGGCTGCGGCTTTCAGGGAGCCCTTGGCACCGAGGGCCGGGCTCGGGGAGGTGGGCAGGGCCCCGCCGGCGGTGCCCCCCCGGCCGCACTCCGCCATGGGCGCCCCGCGACCCGCCAGCACAAAGCCGCGTCCCCGCGTCCCCGCCGCCGCCTCGGGCCGCCGCGCGGCCCCTCCTCCTCTCCTCCTCCCGCCGCCGCCGCCTCGGCTGCTTCTTCCGCTTTTTTTTTTTTTTTTTAATTTAGATGTGATGTTTGTTTCGAGCTCGCCTCGCGCACGGTTAAAGTCGTGGCGACAGAATTATCAGAAGATTCCTGCAGGGGAGAGAAGAGAGAGACCCGAGTCAGCGCCCGCGGCGGCGGAGCCGGGCTCCCGGCACCTGGGGAAGGAAAACACGCCCCGACACACGCGCCGCCGCGGGCGCCAAAAATAACCCGCGCGGCCCGGCGCCCACCCCGGGGTAAAGGAGCTCCCAGCCCAAGGGCGCGAGGTTCCACCCCGAGGTAACACGCGCTCTCCCAGGGGCGCAGGGCACCCGCCCCGGGCTCGGGGGCACCCACCGAGCGGGAACGGGGCACCCTCCCTGGGGGCTCGGGCACCCACTCGGCGGACCAGGACGCCCACTTGGGGCGCAGGGCCAAGGGGAAACGGCGGACGCTCCAACGCTGTCCGGCCACACGGAGGCGCCTCCCGAGGGTCACGCGGCCCCGGGCGGACCCCAACTCCTGAGGCCGCCGCGTGCCGGGCCCCTCGGTGCTCTCCGCCCCAGCCCCGGGACCTGCCGAGACCCGCGGCGCGGGGAGGAAGCGCGCGGCGGCCAGGGGCGGCTCGGCGGTCCCAGACCCGGGTGCGGCCCGAGGGGCAGCTCCCCGAGGGGGGACTGCGGACCCACCCGGCCCGCGGCCATCTCCGCCCGCGCTCGGCGCTGCCCCCTACAGGCCGCGGGGACCCTCCCGCCTCCTTCCCCCGACCCACCGCCGCCGCCCGGCTCCTGCTCGAGGTCGCCGCCGTCGCGGCTGCTCTCGCCGCGGCCGGGTCATCGGGCCAAGGCGACCTCGCTGCCGAGGGACGGCGACGGGCGGCGGCCGCGAGTTCTTAATACCCTCCGCCCCTCCGGTGGATCTGCCGCAACTGCCAATCACCCGCCCGGGGCCCCGAGGCGCAACGACCGCACAGGCCACGGGGCCTGGAGCGCAGCTCCGGCCTCGGGGGCTCAGCCGCTGCGCCTCCCGCTTCTCCCCGCCATCCAGACGAAAACCAAGCCCATTGCCGTCGAGTCGACTCCGACTCACAGCGTCCCAAGCAGTTCAGGAAAATGCTATCCGGAAGACCCCTCACTGGGCTTCCCCAGCCGGGCAGACCCATCTCACGTATTAAAACCAATCCCGTTTCCTTGGGCTCCTGAACTGTGAATTGATCCAACTAGTTGCAAAGATGCTGGGGGCGGGAGTGAGGGGTGAGAAGCAGAGGATATAGGCAGAGCGTATCCTGTGCTCTTAGGCACCCCTCACTGATTTCCGCCATCCCTCCCAGCCCGCTGCCTAATCTCGCCCCCAGTGACGCCAGGTGGTCCAGTCCCCTGCAGGCCCCGCCCTGGGTCAGGCTCATCTTTGGGGGTAACGCCTCAGCCGGTTCCTTTGGTCCCCCCTAACAGGCTTCAGGGAAACACTGGTGGCTAGTTGTTAAGTGCTACAGCTGCTAACCGAAGGGTCGGCAGTTCGAATCCGCCAGGCGCTCCTTGGAAACTCTATGGGGAAATTCTACTCTGTCCTATAAGGTCGCTATGAATGGAATCAACTCCTCAGCACTGGGTCCGCCTAAAACAACCCTGATCACGTCGTTCCCCTGCACAAAAACCTCCCTCGCACCTGACAGGGCCTGAGGCCCCACCCTGCCTAGCCCCACCCACCTCTCCATCCCAGGCTCCCTGGGCTCCAGCTTCACACCCTTCTGTCGCACCCTACACTTCGATCCAACTTGTGTTCCCTTTTCGGGAAATACACTCCTGCAGGACGCGAAGGAGAAGCTGATCCCATCTGCTGGGGGGATGAACTTGAAGACCTTGTTATTAGCATGATGTGTAGCAAACTGCCAAGTAGTCTTGGAGGAAACCTGTTTTACGTTCATATACATACCTACTCTTGCCCTAGAAAGCATCCAACACCTTCCCGTTATTCTTGGGGGCGTTTTAATTCTTCTGATCCTCTGGATTCATGTTTTTGTTACCCTCGATTGAGCTTCTATCCATCTCTTGCCAACCTGGGCCTACACTAACAAATATTTTCCCATCGATGGGCAACAATGTCTTCTTCTTTTATTCAGTTCCATCTCTTTGCTACCTTTCTTTTCTAGTTTTGTTTTAAAAATAGTAGTGTTTTCTGTCTTGTGATAGTTTTGCAAAAAAATAGATCCAAATAATTCAAATTAGATTCTTAATCTGCTTTATCTGATTTAAAAGCATAATGGTAAGTTTGCTATGGGGGAAGGAAAGAATGCTGGAGCCTTTATTCTTCAAGTTCTCTAACTTTGATATTTTGAGTAAATGCCTGGAGGTATTTCTGCCCTTTCTGCATTCGTATCTAATTTTTCTCCACACATTGACCAATCCCTAGTATAATGCTAGGAGAGCCATTTAGTTTACAAGGATGGCAATGGGTTTCCTGGGGTGAGTGGGGGCATATTGAGGTTTAAAACTCCAGGATGCTTTTTCTAAAGCCACCATTTCATTCCCTAATGCCCTCCAAAATGAGCACCTATCCATCTCACTCTGCACTCCCAACAGGTCAAACCAGGGAGACTTCGTTGAAATAGACGTGGCATTTAAATTAAAATGTTTCCCCAAGCATCTTGGCAGACCTGTAACTAATGATGCCAGAAGCCCAAGGCCTGTGCCAGGTTTCTTTTTATCCCCGTAAGTGCTTGTCTCCCACAAGCCGCTGGTCACACGCTTGCTGTACTTCTTCATCACACAAACAGCCAAACTGTAGGCACTGTTTCTTCGATATGGGGATGGGAAGCAGCGTGTTCCTCTGACACAGGCAATTTTCAGCTCCCAACTGGCTTTTTAATAGCTAAACTCAGATTTTTTTTTTCCATCATGAACAGCAGAGTAAGCAATTGTTTCTCCTCCTTCCTGCTTGTCCTCTGGAGTTACTAAGTGATTGCTTGCCATTTCTCCTATTCCATGAGCAATGTTATTGAAGAAATTGTAAATATTTTGCCAGAATTCTTGCTGAAGTGTTTTCATAGCATTTTAAAATTCATAGAAATTAGAGTTGGAAAAAGAGCCAAAACATCATAGTCATTCTTCAGCAAATTCTAATAGTTCTTTCAGACTAACTCTCAGAGCAGAGCAATAAGATATAGACAAAAACCAAAAACGTATTAATAAAATGCTCAATCTGGGTAACACCATGATGCCTGGGCCAATTTATTTCTTATATCCATATACTAATGGTTGGGTTCTGATGAATAATTTTTCATAATTTTAAAAGTCAATAAAAAGTCTTTAAAATTTTACATCCATATCATGCCAGCAGTATATAGTTTTAACTCTTTTCAACTTTTCCTCATATTTCAATGAGTCTCAGCTTTTAATCATTGTCACTCTTCACCAAACTGTCTTCAGTTTGTCTACCTCTTTAAGTAGATGTCTAAAACTTGAGCTGTTCAAGCTGCTGGGCCATAAAATCCTCCCTTCGGCCTCCCAAAATAACACTGACGCTGTTGGCTGACTTCTTGCTGCCATTCATACTCTTGTAGGTTATGGATTCCTATCTAGTTTCCAGTTCGCAGGCTCTAACATTACAACTGTCCGGATTTTTCTGACTCACTGCACACTTGGCCTTCAGATTATTTTCTCCCTCGATGTATTATGACAGTTTTCATTTCCCAAACTTCGATCTCATTTGATTTCCTGTTGTTCTCTAAAGACGCTGTTCAATATCTGAGCCTTCTTATTCGATGGCTCTCCACATGCTTAATGTGAGAGCTAACTTGAGCAGAAAGCGGGAGACCAAACTGCTGCAAGGAGATAGCAGATTCTGTCAATGTGCTGGTCCACACTGGAGTCCCATTTGCTTCCTGAGTCAATCCAAGATGTTGATTTTAAACTATTATGCTCCTATGGTTTGCATTATGTTTATTTTATCATGACACTGAATATGAAGGGATGTATAGAAATTGCCTTTCTCCCAGGGCAAGAGTGTGGCAAGTTAGACCTGCCAAAAACATTCAGTTCCATCTTCTTCCTCTCCTCTGACAATAAAGATCCTTTACCCATTTTCCTTGGAGCTGTCTTCTACCAAAGGAGCCCTGGTGTTGCAGTGGTTAAAGCACTCAGCTGCTAACTGGAAAGTCAGTGATTCGAACCCACCAGTAGCTCTGCAGAGAAAATTTGGCTATCTACTTCCACAAAGATTACAGCCTTAGAAACCCTATGGGGGCAGTTCTACTCTGTCCTGTAGGGTCCTATGAGTCAGAATCAACTCGGGTTTGGTTGCGAACAAGTTAGGCACTCAGGGAATTACAGTGCCACCCAGCCACTGAAGAACAACTGTGTGAATTCATTAAATCATTCTCTGTGGCTGTTGAGTTACGTAGCACTGTGAGGGAATCTATGTATTAGCAGGGATTTCATAAGATTATTCTATCAGCAAAAATAAAACAGGATAGATTAATATGATTCACTCCAAAAATTACTGTTGCTTATCACAGCACTTTATAAATTCTCTCTCATGTATTTGACTGCATTTCTACTATTATTTTATTACCGGAGCCACTGCAAAAACTCAAATGCCTGTGGGAGCCAGGCAGGTGATGTAATGAGTGAAGCTGCATGGGTTTGTTCCCTAATAGCATCAAAATTTGTAATTTTTCAACATTGATATACTTTGTATATCAAATATAGAGGATTACCCTTCCCAATTCATCCTTGGTTTTCCAGCTTTTATAGAGGCATGGATATAAGAAATATCTCACTTACCTCTTAACTCCAAGAAATATGGTAGGAGCATAATGATAAATAGCGACCGGACACTTAGCCAGTTGGGGGCTGGGGACAGCAGTATGGACAATGGGGACTCAGGTAACCTGATGAGGAATCTTCGTGTTCCATGAGGGAATCTTGGCTCAATGCTGCCAGAATCATCTTACTTTTCAAGACAAGCCAAAAATCTGGAATATGAAACTTGCTATTGTGTTGGCTAATTGTTTTAAGAGAGGAATGTCCATAAAATGACGTCTCTACATATTGTTCTTTATAATGTCTTCAGGGAGAGCTATTTTTTTTTTCAGTTTCTCATGAATGTCATCAGAATTTTCTATCAACTTTTCAGCCATATTCCTGTGATTTTTTTTTTTTTTTGCTCCCAACTCACGTTTCCTTTATCCACCTATTCCCACATCCAAACCCCAGAACTGTTTCATCTCTGAAAGCTTACACTAAAACCCACCCACTGCCGTCGAGTCGATTCCGACTCATAGCGACCCTATAGGACAGAGTAGAACTGCCCCATAGAGTTTCCAAGGAGCGCCTGGCAGATCTGAACTGCCCACTTCTTGGTTAGCAGCCATAGCACTTAACCACTACTCCACTTTACACTAAGAAACCCATTTTCAGCCCCAAACTCTGTCCTTTTATCAAACCCATTCCCTTACTTCCCCTAAACACACCTGCTAATCTTAGCAGGACCTTTACTTCCTCCACCTGCTTCTATTCTCTCAATTTATCAGCACTCTTGTCTATACTTTTTTCCCAGACTGGGCCTCATGGCTAAGACTTTCAACCACATTCTCACCAGCATGTCCTTGTCCTTCAGGTGTGCCCACCTTGACAATCTACAGCTTTCCATAAATCCAGCTATGGGCTTTCTCCATACCTGCTCTCTGACTACCACTCTGCTGGAAAAGAAAAATATAACAGAGCCAACCTGACCTGAACCATTCAAATGTATGATTTCTTCAACAACAAAAAGATAAAAACCCAACTAAAAACGGGCAAAGAACTTGAATGGACATTTCTCCAAATAAAATACACAAATGGCCCATAAGTGAAAAGATGTTCAATATTATTAGTCATTAAGGAAATGCAAATGGAACCTCAATGTGATGCCACTTCACACCCACTAGGATAGCTACTACCAGAAAAATGGAAAACAGCAAGTGTTGGCCAAGGATATGCAGTCCTGACCTGGTGGCAATGTAAAATGGAGCAGCTGCTGTAGAAAACAGTTTGTTAGTTCCTCAAAAGTTAAACACAGAATTACCTTATGACCCAGCAATTCTACTCCTAGGTATATGCTCAAAAGACTTGAAAGCAGGGACTCCAACAGGTATTTGTACACCAGTGTTCATAACAGCATTATTCACAACAGCCAAAAAGTGGAAACAACCCACGTCCATCGACAGATGAATGGATACACAGAATGAGGTATATCTATACAATGAAATATTATTCAGCCATAAAGAGAAACGAAGTTCTGGTACATGCTATGGTATGGATGAACTTTGAAAACATTATGCTGAACGAAATAAGTCAGACACAAAAGGACAAATATTATATGATCTCACTTATATAAAATATCTAGAATAGGCAAAAGCATAGAAAGTAGTAGCCCTGGTTACTAGGGCCTGGGAGAGGCAGAAATAGGGAGTTATTACTTAATAGGTACAGAGTTTCTGTTTGGGGTGATGAGAAAGTTTTGGAAATAAATAGTGGTGATGGTTACACTACATTGTTAAGGTAATTAATGTCACTGAATTGTATCCTTAAAAGTGAATAAAATGGCAAATTTTTGTGTTATATGTATTTTGCCACAATTAAAAAAAAAAGTATGCGATTTCCATCTTCAGTGGGACCTTCTGTGCTGTTAAGGTAGCATTTTACCCTTTGCTAATTGGCTCCAATTTCCATTCTCCAAAGCATTCCTCTCCAAATCCCAACTGTCCCCCTGCCCGTCCATCTTAGCGGTTGTCCTAGGATTCTACTTCACAGGGACAGTCAAATGCATCAAGAAATAAATTGCTTTAACTTTTCCTCCATTTCACTCATCCTTACCCTATCCCTAGCCCCTGCCCTCCTACTGTCTAATGTTAACCCCAAATCAGAAACCATCTATATATGTCTTCAATGATTATTGGATTCTTCTATTCTGATGTGATTGCTCTCTTGGGACCAAAGGGTTTTGTTACTTACCCTTCTGTGGGTAGAAGGTGGAGTGGGATCATCCTGGAAGGAGTGGCCAATCCCAATATCAATCATAAAGAACAGGAATCAGGGGCTTGGAAGGCAGTCTTAGATGGGAGAGGAAACACTTTTCTCTCTGGGCCATGCTCTCTTGGTCTTCATGGGTGCTCCAGGACAGTGAGGAGGAGAATAGGACCTCCAACACCAGGAAGCTCAAGGAGAGGAAGCTGCCTTCATCAGAAACCCCATAAGGCTGGGCCTATGGGTTCCATTGTGTGGCCAGCTTAAAACTGCTCTTTGTGGTGTAATTTCCCCAAGCCGTTAGTAAATAGGGATTAGGTATTATGGCTCCTCTCAGTTGTACCATCATGGGGAAAATGGATGGTCTGAGAAAGAGAGAGGAGTTCCCTTCCTCCCATCCCCACAGCCTGGGTGAAGGCTGGAGCAGTCATGAGTGAGATTCTAAAGAAAAGTAAATCCCCGAGGCGAAGAGGCAGGTGGTGAGCAGGAGCGGCCCTACTCTACAAGGAGCTTCTCTCCCCTTTGCAAACCTCAGGGAACTGGGACAGTTCTTCTACCTCTCCTGCCACGCTTTGTCATATCGCTTCTTCCAGTTCTCTCTCCGCTAGCACCTTTCCTTCCACATATAAATATATTCTTGACACTCCTTCCTAAAAAATCTTCCTCAGCTCTCTTTCCCTCTCAAGCTACACCTTCTTACTTTGGTTGCCCTCAAACCAAACTTTTCTATCTAAAAAGTGTTCTATTCTCTCTGATTCTCACTGCCCTTATAGTTACCAACCTAATATAACTGGCTTCCATCCCCACAATCTACTGAAACTGTCCTTCCAAAGGCTGACATCGTAAATAACAAACCCAATGGCTACCATTTAGTCATCATCTTTCTCGACTTTGTGGAGCATTTGCTATCACTGGCTTTACTTGTATCATTGACTCTCTCCTTCCCCTGATGAGATTCTTAGCCTGGTTGTGCCACAGGAATCAAACTCCATTATATGTTAGCTTTAATTCATTGAACCTGGAGCCCTTCTACTCCCTCCTGTACTCCAGTTTCTCTTAGGGGTCCTCTACCCACTGAGTGGCCCTTACTGCATGAACTCAACATCAGCTTCAACTCCTATGCTCCTGTTCCAGTTTATTGAGGAATTGTAAGCCAGCCTAGAAATGTCTCTCAAACCCATTCCTAGAACAGCATGGTTCACTGTCTCATCACACTTTGCTTAGATTATTACAGTGCCTCCTAAACCCATGTGTCTCTAGTCCTTCCCAGCTCTGATTTATTCCTTAAACCACCATCAGAATTACCCTGGGGGTAATCACTTCTCAGCCTAAAAGTCTCCAACAGTTCCATTTGAAAGACATACTTCATTTTCCTTAGGAGACACATAAGGACCATCATAACCTGGCACCCAGCTTCTGTTCTAGCATCATCTCCTCCCCTTTCCGACATGCTCCCTATGTACTAGCCACACTGACCTACTTCCCAGAAAAGGCCGCGCACTCTCACCATCTCTGTCTTTGTTCATGGTCTTTTTCAACTAGGATGACATGGGTTTTAGGTTTAGAACTCCTGTTTCCATTGTGTTTCCTTCTCCTTTAGTGAGAAGTTCCTAACTTGAGAAGACATAAAGAATTGCTCCTCTAAGCTCATAAAGCATTTAGTAAGTACCTCCACTGCAGCCCTCATTGTACTATATTGTAATTAATTATTCATGAGTCTTTTACCCACATGAGCCTGAGCTCAACAGAGTGCAATTTACAAGTCTTATCTCCATACCAACAGAGCTCATTAGAGTTCGACACTACACAGGATTCCCCTTCATACCCTCTGCACCACCCAGGACCTGACATGTAATATATTCTCAGTAAATTTGTTGATTTTAAATAATAAGTCTTCTAAAAAAAACTATTCTTGTCCTTCATATGCTTATAAAACCCTTTCTTACTTCATAAATCCTCTTTCCTCACATATGCTGAGCCTGTTTAATTCTGTGGCTTCCAACTTTTCCTCCTATTTCTTCTTATTATCTGATATGAATATATTTATTCATGTCGCAAGCATCTGTTAAGTATATGTGTACTTAGTGAATAGGGCTGTATTTGATGCTAAGGGGGAAGGCAACTGGGGAGTCTGACTAAGAGAGAGGTTTATTTTTCATTGTGCATGCATTACAGTTCCAATTTTAAAAGTAGTAAAAAAGAATCAATTAAAAGAGAAGCCATGGGTCAGTAGAAAATCTGTTCTAGATCCAAGAGGCAGGACACGGCAAAACCATACCAGACCAAAAACATCACCCTTCCAGCTGGGCACACTGCCCAACTCTTCTTAATTTGGTAAAAATTCCCACCATTAGCAGTATACAACACGAGCGAGGATGAAATCTCCAGAAGGTTGCTGTTAAAATGTACAAATTACCTGGCAAAAGAAAGCTTCCCTCAACAGCTCCCACACATGCACATTAGCAAAAAATTAGCCAAGTGTCACCTTGTTCTTTTTGGCAGAGATATAGGGAGAGAGAAAAGACAGGTTAATCTCATTACTCAGAGTGGGGAGAATAAGACTCTGGACACTGCTGCCCCTGCCCCCACAAAAAGCATAGAGGACAGGGCTTTGGACAAGTGAAGAGAGCTTGGGAGTACACGTTGTGGTTTCATAATCTGGCTTGACTTTCTTCCCCGGTACAAAATAACACCTAAGAGGGAGATTGGAAAGGGAGCAAGACTAGCATGAAGCTAGGCCTGGAAGGAAGAGACAGAGCTGGTTTGCTGAAGAAGGATCAGGAGGTCATTCTGGGGAAGCTAGAGAGCACAGCTAAGATACATCCAAGTTCCTCTCCTCACCCCCAGTTATTGTACAAACGTTCTTTTGCGTTATTAAACCTTGGTTAAGAGATGACGTTGGGGGAGCCTTAGATGATCTTTTTAAATCATGTGATCATATCAACAGAGGATCTTGAGCTTGATTGGGACTAGCACCAGAACAAAGGGAAGTGAATAATGGTGGTTTTTAGGGATTTTAGGCTCTTCCTTGCTCTGCCATCAGATAGTGAGTGGTGTGTGTCACCAAGGGGGCCTTGGAATTTCCTTTCCACAAGAACCTTAAGAATAGGGTAGACAATTATCTACCAGGATGGTATGGGCAGTCCCAGCCTGAAGGCAAAAGGTCACAATGAATGACTCCTTTGACCTACTGATTCTGGGGGTTTAATCACAGACTTTTTTAAACTTTTTTTTTTTTAAGCCAAATTAGATGTTGGAGATTTCCCCCACCACTGGTTCTTCAAGCTCGTTAACAGAACTGCCATTTGGTGTGATGTGATGAAGTGTTTTAACCCTCTTTTGAACGCATGAATTCTCACTGGCAGTTCATTTCCCTATTATTTGCTGTCTTGAAATCAAATTCCTTTGTAACCATATATCCCCATAGTCTGAATTTGAGTAGTTTCACATAGTTGGTTCATTATCCCTACCTTTTCAATTAGGTTCCCTGGTTTCCTTTTATCACTGTGCCAAAGATCCCAGGATGTTCTCTACTGTAAGTGGCTTCTCTACTTGGTGAATTATAAAATGGCCCTTTACCAAACATGAGGACTTCTTTGATGCTACAGACTTGCTGTGTTTGTAACAGTTGGGGGCAATTAAAGTGTCTAGTAGAGTACAACGTTAATGTGATTAGCACATGTGCAGTAATTTTAAATCACCCTTGATCTCTAGTTCTGATAATGGGTGCTTCTGTGGTTTTAACTCTATGCTGTATCCTAAAATAACGTTTCCTTATCCTTATATTCTCCAGTGTCAACTTCAGCCTTATTGCCTCCAAAAACACTGCACGCTGAACCATCTCTAGGCTCTTTTATCCATCTGTTTCCCTAGGAAGACTGGATTAGTCTACGTTGACATTTCAGCCGTAAAAATGATCCCAACCATCTCTGTGCTTCCTCTCTTTTCCCTTTAAACACACAGCTTAAATCTTAAGTCTTTCATAAGCTCTTTTCTCTGCAGTGGTGTGTAAACACTTCATTCCAACAGTCTACTGTTCTTGCTCTTACTTGTAGGGAATTCAAACCTTCTGTCTAATTTGGGATGTTAGGAAGCAGCCTGGCTGTATGATTCAGCCCCCAGCCCTGAGATACGCGCTCTGGCTGGAAGCGTGGATAAGAACCTTGCCATTTGGTCACTGCTTGATATCAGCCCTTTCACCTCAGGGATTTCATTTTCTTCCTTGGTCACAGGGATAAAAATGTTGACCTGCCTCCCAGGATGAATGCAGACCAACATTTGCAAGCGTTGAAGACTAGTGTGGCTGTTGATTGAAAAGGCAGCAACTTGAACAGAACGGCTGTTGATTGAAAGGTTAATAAGACCCACCAGCTTTGTCTGACACACATAGGAAATCTTGGCCTCAGCTGTATTTAACTTACCTCCTTTTCCACTGGTCCCCATAAAGATGAGTTTGGGGTATAATAAATATTTCCCATTAAAAATTTCCATGCCCCCAAATTTCAGAGCCTCACTCAGTGGCCCTCTTACTTCCATTTTCAATATAACAAAATTTCTGCTCCATAACAGAATTTGGACACTTATTGGAACATACAGACTACCTTCCCTTTGCAGTGCTAGTAACAACTGATTCCTGTACATTATTGGTGACTTGGAGATTGTTTGACTGCCCAACCACTCACCCTTCAGCTTACAATGTATTATAAAAACTTTGTCGTTTTTCTAGTGCCTCTCACAAGTTGGCAATTCTAAAGAAAAAGAAACATAAAACAATGAGAAGACAGAATCTAAACTGTGACCTCATCAAGAACAAAGCAACCCAGCAACCACAGACTGTGATGAGGAAAACCATTCATGAATCTGGAAAGGTGGGCAAGTAACGGAACAAATGGATTGGGGGCAGGATTATTCCTAAGTATCAAAATTAAAGTACTAATGAAATCAGAGCTTTATTCGTACGGCCTGGCTCAAGAACCCTACTTGGTTCTGGCATGAGTGAAGTAGGGGACAGGAATAAATATCAAGTACAGATTCCCTGGGCAAGTCCATTTAGTTCCATGTCTCAAGATGGGGCATGCAGCCATCTTGGGATGAACACAGCTTCAGAGAGGTGGCCTCACATCTCTATCCAGGCCTGACCACAGGTCTTTCAGGGCTGAGAATACACCAGCTCTGGGTTGGGTGTGCTTTGAGACTGAGGCTTTATACATTTATTCCATCAAGACTGTCTCCAGGATCTGGAGGTGGGATCCCTGTGAGTACAGTTCCAGCCTTTGGCAGCAGCTACACTAAACAAGAGGAAGTTGGTGATGAGCAAGAGAGGATTGAGATGAAGGGAGCCAGAGATCTGTAGGAGATAACCAGGCATCCTCATCTCCTTCTGAGCCAATAGGAAGAGGGGATGGGGGAGTCTCTGAAAGTGCGGGGAAGGAGGAACACCGTGGTAAGACCAGTAAGAGGGGTAGGATGAAGATATTTATTCCTATTTTACAGAGGCACAATGAAAGTTCAATGGCTTGCCCAAGTTCATGTATGGCTTCAAAGTCCATGAACTTAACCACTACTCAATTCTGCTCCTCAAGAAGGAAGAAAAAAGTCAGGATGCCCTTGTTGAAAGCCCAACCTAAGAGGAATGGGTTGCTATGAACATACACCTATATGTCCGTATTATTTTCTGTAGATTGGAACCCAGTCCAGTCATTTTGGCTATTTCTTTGCCAAGGGCACATAGGCTTGGAGAATTCTCCCAGCACCATTTCCTGAGGTCACCTTATAAAGAGACAACACCTCAGAGGACAGCAACAAGCACCACCATCTTGGCATGGCCTTAGCAGCTCAGTGGAGAGTCAGTGAGCATTTATTACACACTCCAGGCACTATTACAAGAGCTTATCATGCCTCACCTTACTTCACCTTCACACAAACCCTGATAAATAGCACTGCTACTTTCCCCATTTTACAGATGGGAGGACTGAGGCTCAGAGAAGTGAAGCAACTTACCAAAGGCCAAATAACAAGAAAAAGACAAACCAACCTCAAATTCAAGCCTTCTGGCACTTTCCTGTGTGTTTTACCCTGTCTTTCCCCGTGGCCTGGAGCCCTAGTGGCACAGTGGTTAAGAGCTATGGCTGCTAACCAAAAAGTCAGCAGTTCGAATCCACCAGCCACTCCTTGGAAACCCTATGGGGCAGTTCTACTCTGTCCTTTAGGGTTGCTCTGGGTCGAAATCAACTCAGTGGCAATGAGTACAAGTTTTTTCCCTGTGGCAGCTCAATTTTCCAGGATGCATGGAAAGGATTAAGCTACCTACCTCCTTTGCTCTTCAAAAGAAGAGCTGTGTTTGAAGGAAATTGAGTCCTTACTGGATGATGGAAGTGTATGACCAAGGCAGAGAGGAGTATGGGAGAAAAGGGCTATAAGCCTAAAATCCCCCGTTCATTGGAACAAGCCCTGTCTTCTTCCTGTTGAGGGCTGGGGAAGGATGAAGACTCTTGGGCTGTGTGGGAGGGGGGTTAAGGGCAGAGCTTACTTTTGCTTCTGCTGTTGCTCCGGGCAAAACCCTTGGTGGTGCCTGAGCTGCATCCCATCTGTTGGACACCTGACCAAAAGCCCCTCTGGAAGTAATAAAGGAACGCATGACATTAAGTGAAGGAGACAGGAGGAGAGATCTTTTAGCAGTGATTTCACTCCAAGGGGGTGGAAAGAGGAAGAGCTAAACAGAAGACTTTTCCAAAGCTGTTCTGGCCAGAAGAATATCTCATTTTGATGAAAGAATGACTTATCTAGAAAATCCAGCAAATTACTCCCAATCAGCTTGTGATAAGAAATGAGTTCAACAAAGTCACAGAGTATAAGGAACTAACAGAACTGGCTCCAGAATTATTGGAGTCTTGTGCAAAATGAAAACACAAGGCCTCTTCTAAAATTACGAAGAATTTCCACACGGTGATAGCACAGCATTAAACCAAGTGTTGTTGTTGTTAGATGCCGTTGAGTCACTTCCGACTCATAGCGACCCTGTGTACCACAGAATGATACACTGCCCTGTCCTGTGCCATGTTCACAAATAAACCAAGGGCAGAGCCCTTTTGTGAGCACAGCCCCATGCAATTGCCCAGGTCATATGCCCACGAAGCCTGCCCTGTGATCAGGGTGTATATAGGAGAAGCTGGCTAAGTGCAAGAAGAAACTCATGGAAATGTAATTATAATTGTAGACCTCAGGACTAGAGGAAAATGGCCGAGTCGGGGGACAGAGAGGAGAGAAACTACATAGCAGAAAGATAAAAGGAGTAAAGTAGAGTTATAGGGTCGCTATGAGTCGGAACTGAAGTGACAGCAACAGGTTTGGTTTTTGTTTTTTTTTAACAGATATATGGAAAGCATGGAACCACAGGATAAGAGATTATAAAGATTTTTCTAGTTATTCAAATTAACCTTATGCTGGGACAGCAAAATGGACTTAGTTAATGTCAAATAAATAGCATGAAATCTATGAAAACATATTCTCACACCAGAACAATACAGTTATAAATGAATAGGAACAACAGAATTCTACAGAAACAAACTACATGGAAATTAAAATTCAGAAGCCATATTAACTTACATAAAGGAAAGCTATAGTAACAAAATTTCAAATAGTAAGCATACAAGTACAACACATCTTAATCAAATGCAGGTATCAGTGTACTAAGAAAGAAATTTATTTCTCTAAATCGACATGTTAACAAGAAAGTGAAAATAGAAACATCATAACTTAATTCTATACCTAAAGAACTTTAAAATGGAATAATGTAAGATGCCGAAACAAAGTGTGAAAATAAAAAGACAATAGAAATTTTAAAAGTCAAGGAAAGTCCATAGAAATAAATCAACAGTGCAATAGTTTACATTTGGATAAAATGGACAAAATTGAGAAGCCATTGACTCAATGAAGGAAACTACAAATATTATATTAAATTAATATAATGAAGGAAAAGACAATTAAAACAGCATTTTGTGAAATGTTAAACAGCATGGTCCTTAGTTACAAGTACATGGCTAATTGATTTGATAATTATATTTATATGATTACTCACAAACATATAAAAGAAAAACAAAACATATAAGAAACAAAAAACCTAACTTTTCCTATTTATATATCAGTAATTAATAATGTTTTTTCTATTTCTTATTGAATTTTTTTTTTCTTTTTAAAGAATAAATAGCCTGGAGGGGAGATGCGAGAGTAGAGGGGCTTAGAAGCTGGCAAAATGGTCACGAAAAGAGAGAGTGGAAGGAGGGAGCGGGCTGGCTCATGGGGGGAAAGTAATTGGGAGTATGTAGCAAGTTGTGTATGGGTTTTTGTGTGAGAGACTGACTTGATTTGTAAACTTTCACTTAAAGCACAATAAAAATTATTTAAAAAAAAAAAGAATAACCCCTTAAAAAAATTTTTTTTTTTTAAATTGCCCCCAAAATGTATTTTTTAAAGTATGGTATGTTTCCTTAGGGAGCAATATTTCCTAACTAAATGATGAGAATCAAATCTGTCAGGGCTAGACAATTTCATTAGTAAGCCAAAGCTGTAAGTACTTAAGCAAAATCTTTGCAAACAAAATGTAACAGGTTAAAAAAAAAAACGACCAGTATGGCTAAAGCAGGATTTATCCCGAGAATGTAAGACTGGCATATTATAGTAAAATGGCTTTTTAAGTTAACCATAAAAATATGCATAATGAATTACTACCTTAATATAACAAAGCATAGATACTTTAACACAAAAACCAAGTACAAATGATTGTACAATGTAATCAAGAAGAAAAAGAAATGATATATAAATACAGGGAAGAATGGAATTTTTAAAATTTGGTTTCTGGCAAGTTAATTCAGCTATACCTACAAACTAGAAATAAACCAGTCTTAAAATCACTAGAGATAATTAAGAAGTTTAAGAAGAGCAGGGGATTTAAGATAATCACAAAATTCAATGGCATTCCTATATACTGATGACAAACCAATAGAAAATACAAAGAGTTCCCATTAAAACAATGAAAAAAAGTTAATGAAGTCAACTCAGAAGAGATATATTTAAAAAAACCACTGTAAAGCTCCGATGGAAAATTAAAGGAATGTGGAACAAATAAAGCAGAAATCAGTCATTTAGGAAGCCTAAAATTACAAAAGATGACTATTTTAAGTTAGTAGAAAGATTTAATGCACTACCAAGCGAGGTTCCTACAACATAATGTACAGAAGTTTACAAATTGATGGTGTACATCATCTGGATACATAAGAAACTAATAATACCAAACGCTATTTTAAAGGTGTGATTCTACTCATGCTATATTTCAAATTATTAAAATAATGATTAAAAAACACAGGAATTAAGTACAAATAATTAGGAATAGAAATAATGGAAGAGAAAATTCAGAAAAAATACACAGCATTAGATCAGCACTGTCCAAAAGCAATATAGTGTAAATCATAGATGCAGTTTAAGATTTTCTGGTAGCTACGTTAGAAAGTACAAACAGGTAAAATTAATTTTAATAATATGTTTTATTTAACTCAATATAGCAAAACATCATTTCAACATAAAATCAATATAACCCCAAAAATCAATATAAAAAACTATTAATGACATATTTTATACTCTTTGGTTCATACTGTCTTCAAAAACCAGTATTTATTTTTACATCTATCAAAAAAAAACCCATTGCTGTCGAGTCGATTCTGACTTATAGCGACATAGGACAGAGTAGAACTGTCCCACAGGGTTGCCAAGGCTGTATTCTTTACAGACCATCACTTGTCTGTCAGTTTGTTTTACTGTGGTGGCTTGTGTGTTGCTATGATGCTGGAAGCTTTGCCACCGGTATTTCAAATACCAGCAGGGTCACCCTTGGTGGACAGGTTTCAGCAGAGCTTCCAGAATAAGACAGGCTAGGAAGAAGGATCTGGAGGTCTACTTCTGAAAACATAGGCCAATGAAAACCTTAGGAATAGCTGGGGAACATTGTTTGATACGGTACCAGAAGATGAGCCCCTCAGGTTGGAAGTAACTCAAAATATGACTGAGGAAGAGCTGCTACCCCAAAGTGAGTTGACCTTAATGATGTGGATGAAGTCAAACTTTTGGAACCTTCATTTGCTGACATGGCACGATTCTAATTGAGAAGAAACAACTGCAAACATCCATTATTAATCAGAACATGAAATGTACGAAGTACAAATCTAGGAAAATTGGAAGTTGTCAAAAATCAAATGGAACACATAAAGATGGATATTGTAGGCATTAATGAACTGAAATGGGCTGATATTGGCCATTTTGAATCACAAAATTATATGGTCTACTATGCTGGGAATGACAAATTGAAAGGGAATTGCGTCATATTCATCATCAAATAGAACATTTCAAGATCTATCCTGAAGTACAACACTGTCAGTGATAACATAATATGCATAGTTAATATGACTATTATACAAATTTGTGCAATAGCCACAAAGGCCAAAGTTGAAGAAACTGAAGATTGTTACCAATTTTTGCTGTCTGAAATTGATCAAACATGAAAATACCTTTTTTTCATTAACATAAACAGCGACTATACACATTGACCTCACCAGATGGAATACGCAGGAATCGAATCGACTACATTTGTGAAAAGAGACAATGGAAAAACTCAATATCATTAGCCAAAACAAGACCAGGGGCCAACTGTGGAACAGACCATCAATTGCTCATATGCACGTTCAAGTTTGAAAATTAGAGCAAGTCCACAAGAGCCAAAGTACGACCTCAAGTATATCCCATCTGAATTTAGAGGCCATCTCAAGAATAGATTTGACACATTGAACCCTAATACCCAAAGGCTAGAAGAGTTGTGGGATGACATCAAGGACATCATACATGAAGAAAGTAAAAGGTCATCAAAAAGACATGAAAGAAAGAAAAGACAAAAATGGATGTCAGAAGAGTCTCTGAAAGTTGCTCTTGAATGTAGAGAGTAGCTAAAGCAAAAGGAAGAAAAGATGAGGTAAAAGAATTGAACAAAAGATTTCAAAGCGTGTCTCAAAAAGACAAGTAAAGTATTATAATGAAATGTGCAAAGACCTGGAGTTAGAAAACCAAAAGGGAAGAACACGCTCTGCATTTCTCAAGCTGAAAGAACTGAAGAAAAAAATTTAAGTCTCAAGTTGCAATATTAAAGGTTTCTATGGGGAAACCCTTTTTTTTTTTTTTATGGGGAAAATATTGAATGACACAGGAAGCATGTAAAGAAGATGGAAGGACTACACAGAGTCACTGAACCTAAAAGAATTGGTCGATGTTCAACCATTTCAGGAGGTAGCATATAATCAAGAACCAATGGCACTGAAGGAAGATGTCCAAGCTGCACTGAAGGCACTGGCAAAATTGACGAAATACCAATTGAGATGCCTCAACAAACAAACGTAGCGCTGAAGATGCTCACTCATCTATGCCAAGAAATTTAGAAGAGAGCTACCTGGCCAACCAACCGAAAGAGATCCATATTTGTATCCATTCCAAAGAAAGGCAAGCCAACAGAATGAGGAAATTATCTGACAATATTAATATCACACACAAGTAAAATTTTGCTGAAGACCGTTCAAAAGTGGTTACAACAGTACATCCACAGAGTCTGCCAGATATTCAAGCCAGATTTAGGAGAGAACGTGGAACAAGGGATATCATCGTTGATGTCAGATGGATTTTGGATAACATTGCAAAGGATGGGTCGCTATGACTCGTTGGCACTTAACAACAACAATAATGTTTATGGAAGCCAACTGCCACATTTTTCTCTTGAGGAACAGCTGGTGGGTTTGAACAGCCAAACTTCCATTAGTAGCCGAGCATTTAATCTCCTCGCCACCAGGGCTCCTTGAATATATGTTAAGGACCCAAAACACCCTTGGTCAATGGTCAGAGTAGATGAGCTCTCTATACATGAGAAAATATATGGGGTAAATTCCAGGAATCCAGATCAATGCCATTTTATAGTACCTCTCAACACCTGTTGTTGTTAGGTGCCATCGATTTGGTTCCGACTCATAGGGACCCTGTGTACAAGAGAATGAAACACTGCCTGGTCCTGTACCATCCTCACAATCATTGTTATGCTTGAGCCCATTGTTGCAGCCACTGTGTCAATCCATCTAGTTAAGGCTCTTCCACTTTTTCCAATGACCCTCTACTTTATCAAGCATGATATTCTTCTCCAGGCACGGGTCCCTCCTGATAACATGTCCAAAGTATATGAGACGAAGTCTCGCCATCCTCGCTTCTAAGGAGCATTCTGGCTATGCTTCTTCCAAGACAGGTTTGTTTGTTCTTCTGGCAGTCCCAGGTATATTCAATATTCCTTGCCAACACCACAACTCCAAGGAGTCAATTCTTCTTTGGCCTTCCTTATTCATTGTCCAGCTTTCACATGTATACGAGGCAATTGAAAACATCATGGGTTGGGTCAGGAGCACCTTAGTCCTTAAAGTGGTATCTTTGCTTTTCAACACTTTAAAGAGGTTTTTTGTAGCAAAACACAAATGAAGATGATAAAACTCAGTTTTTTTCTGAAGAACTGATAAACTGACACATTTCTGGTAACAATATAAATTGAAACAGTCTCTCTAGAGAGCAGTCTGTTGATATAAAACAAGAGCTATAAAACATACTATCTTTCTTCTGGTAATTTTATTTTGGGGCCATAAAAACCAAAGAACAATTGCAGTCGAGTCCATTCCGTCTCACAGCGACCCTAGAGGACAGAGTAAAACTACCCCATAGGGTTTCCAGTGCTGTAATCTTCACAGGGAGCCCTGGTGGCACAGTGGTTAAGAGCTCGGCTGTTAACCAACAGATCAGCAGTTCAAATCTACCACCCATTCCTTGGAAAACCTATGGTACAGTTCTACTCTGTCCTATAGGGTCACTACGAGTTGGAATTGACTTGATGGCAATGGGTTTTCATCTTCACAGAAGCAACTGCCACATATTTTTCCCACAGAGAGGCTAGTGGGTTAGAACTGCTAACCTTTCAGTTAGCAACTGAGCACTTAACCAGTGCACCACCAGGGTTCCTTCTGGGGTCAAAAAACTGAAACCAAATTTATGCCCTTGAGTCAATTCTGACTCATAGCAACCCCATAGGGTTTCCAAGGCTGCAAATCTCCATGGGAGCCTATTGCCACATCTTTGTCCCAAGTAGCCACTGGTGGTTTTGAACCACTGAACTTTAGGTTAGCACTTGTTAGACATTAACAAATAAAAACCAAACACCAAACCCGTTGCCGTTGAGTCGATTCCGACTTGTATTTGACCTTATAGGACACAGCAGAACCGCCCCAGAGGGTTTCCAAGGAGCAGCTGGTAGATTCCACCTGCTGAACTTTTGGTTAGCAGCCATAGCTCTTAACCACAGCATCACCAGGACTCCAAACAAATAAATGATTCTAAAGCAAAATAATGACTACAAGTATTATCATTGTGGCATTATCCTAATATTGGAAACAATATAAATCGCATTAAAGAGTGGCCAGGCTAAGAAAATAGTGTTAACTCAACAAGACTCAATGTTCTGTAACAAGCCTTTAGAAGCTGTCAGTGCACAAAAAAATAAGTGTGAAACTGCATGATGTGAAAAAAGGCCAAACAAAACAATATGGAAGGTTCCTTACAACTCTAAGAAAAAGCATTTTTGTGCAGTGACAAAGAGAATACTTGAATTGTGTAGAATTCAATGATATTAAGATTGCTGTAATAGTGTAGGGTGTGACAATATTCAAAGCAGTTTTACATTTATCGTATTTCAATGAATGTAAGGTCTCTTTCCTTATAAAGAGACTTCTGTTTATGAAGTAAGGAAAGAACATGCTATACTGCATTGCAACATGACCACAGTATTACCAAACTTTGGTCATGCAGTACAGTTGCACCACGTATTTCACTTAAGAAAATTCAGCTATACTTACTTATATCTCTCTTTGATGTATTTCAAAATGCTGCCAAATTATGTTTTTCTTTCCTACCCGGGGTTCTGAGACAGAATTGCGCCCCAGTGCCCTAAGGCATCCATTCATAGTAAGTAATGGATTAACTTCTTTCCTAAGCAATGGAATTGTGTTAGCTCTGTATTTTCCTTGGGAGAACTGAGAAAAGGCACCCCAGTCCTGTTCTGTGGCTCAGATGAGGAACTCTGGTAAGTTTACTAAGTCACTGAGTTGTAGGCTTAAAATGGTGAATCTTACCATATAAATTATACCTCAGCGAAGATGCTTTAAAAAATCACTTGGCTACTGGGAGAACAAATTTTTTTTCTGAAAGAAAACCAGACACCAAAAACCACGAGGCAGCACTGTCCAACAGAACTTTCTGTAGTGTTCTATACCTGTGCTGTCCAATACAGTAACCACCAGCCACATGTGGGTACTCAGCCCTTCTAATCTGGCTAGTGTGACGGAGGAACTAAGTTTTAAATTCTACTGAATTTTAATTAACTTAAATGTAAATAGCCACATGTGGCTAGTGGCCACTGTATTGAACTGTGAGGCTACAGAGAATGCAAGGGATTTCCTCTAAAGAGGCTCAACGGGCTGAGCCAACCTCCTGGGAATTTTTTCAGGAAAACATTGGCTACAACAGTACTTAAGGTACTGACTTCACCAAAGGCAGGTTCTATCCACTCTTTCTCTTCCTCAGAGGCCATGATTCCAACTCAATTCAGTCCCACCTCCACTCTGCCCTTGCTGGGAGTCCATGACAAAGAATTTAGACCCCAACAAAGCTGCTTTATATTTCTCTTGGAAAACACTGAGTCCAAAACCCTTGAGAACTAGGCTGTTTTATCCTTTAGACTTCATAGGCTCAATGCCCAAAGCCTAGGAACTTCTCAAAGCCTACACGAGCTGTTTGAGACCTAAAAACTAAAGGAAAAAAAAAAAAGGAATTAAACATATTTTGAAAAGAGGAAAAACAAAATCGATGATTATTTTCATAGCAAAAATTTCATCAGCAAAAAGTTATACTAACTGGGGGTGATTTGATATAGTTAACATGATGTGGCATGAGGCTCTACCACCAGTGTTTAGGACACTTGAAGGTCATACAGGATTTAATATAAGAGATTCCTCCGTTTCTTAATATTTTTTAGGACATGTTCCACATTTTATTTACATTTTAATACTAACTTTAACATCAAAGTCATATGTCCATTCACCTGTTTTTGTTGTTGGTTTAAAACTTGAATACATGGTAAACAAAGACTGTAAACAAATATTTATCATGTCAGAATGAAACACACAAGAGCTGCTTTTAACAAATATCCAACTTCCCCTTACCTTTACAGATATCAAAACAGTCCTGAACATATTTTTTATTCTACCAGGAGCCAGAAACTGCTCCTCTTTAAAGATTAACACACTTAGTGGCAATATTCGTAGCATCTGCTTTTTTTTTTTTTTTTTAATAATTTAAACTGTAGCTCTTTCACTAACCAAGGAAGGATAAAGCAAAATACTCATCCTTCTTAAGATTAATTTTGGAAATGTTTATTGACACTTCTTGCCGTTTTTACACTGTGAAGCTTAAACTCCATTTTGAGTATTCTGTGTTTATACTTAAATGTTTCCTCCCTCAGGGTAAAAAGTGCGCTTCATTTTCCTCCCATTGTTTAAAAAAAAATAATGGGTATACATGTATAAATACATCCTTTCAGCTGTCCAGGTCATGCCTACTAGATGGGATTCGTTTACTTAACAGGTATGTAGTTTGCACAGTGACACTTAATCACATTAACATGAGAAATTTGTTGATTTAAGCAAGTTTGAGATATACTAAAATTAATCATTGTATATTTTTCTTACTGGTGGGTAGGGAAAATTCGTATTTTCATGGTTTGTCATTAAATATCTTAACTTTTGAAGTTCACTTTTTTAAATAATTTTTATTGTGCTTTAAGTGAAAGTTTAAAAATTAAGTCAGTCTCTCACACAAAAACTTATAAACACCTTGTTAAAAAACAGGAGGGAGGGAGCAGGCTGTATCATTAGGGGGAGAGCAATTGGGAGTATGTACACCTTGCTACATACTCCCAATTGCTCTCCCCCTAATGATACAGCCTGCTCCCTCCCTCCTCTCTCTTTTTGTATCCATTTCGCCAGCTTCTAACCCCCTCTACCCTCTCATCTCCCCTCCAGGCAGGAGATACCAACATACTCTCAAGTGTCCACCTGATACAAGAAGCTCACTCCTCACCAGCATCCCTCTCCAACTCATTGTCCAGTCCAATCCATGTCTGAAGAGTTGGCTTCGGGAATGGTTCCTGTTCTGGGCCAACAGAAGGTCTGGGGGCCATGACCACCGGGGTCCTTCTAGTCTCAGTCAGACCATTATGTCTGGTCTTTTCATGAGAATTTGGGGTCTGCATCCCACTGCTCTCCTGCTCCCTCAGGGGTTCTCTGTTGTGTTTCCTGTCAGGGCAGTCATCGGTTGTAGCTGGGCATCATCTAGTTCTTCTGGTCTCAGGATGATGTAGTCTTTGGTCCACATCATCCTTTCTGTCTCTTGGGCTCATAATTGCCTTGTGTCCTTGGTGTTCTTCATTCTCCTTTGATCCAGGTAGGTTGGGGCTCATTGATGCATCTTAGATGGCCACTTGCTAGTGTTTAAGACCTCAGAAGCCACTCTTCAAAGTGGGATGCAGAATGTTTTCTTAATAGATTTTATTATGCCAACTGACTTAGATATCCCCTGAAACCATGGTCCCCAAACCCCTGCCCCTGCTACTCTGGGCTTTGAAGCATTCAGTTTATTCAGGAAACTTCTTTGCTTTTGGTTTAGTCTCATTGTGCTGACCTCCCCTGTATTGTGTGTTGTCTTTCCCTTCACCTAAAGTAGTTCTTATCTACTATCTAATTGGTGAATATCCTTCTCCTACCCTCCCTCCCTCCCCGCTCTCGTAACCACAAAAGAGTGCTTTCTTCTCAGTTTAAACTATTTCTCAAGTTCTTATAATAGTGGTTTTATACAATACTTGTTCTTTTGCAACTGACTAATTTCACTCAGCATCATGCCTTCCAGGTTCCTCCATGTCATGAAATGTTTCACAGATTCCTCACTGTTCTTTATCGATGCGTAGTATTCCATTGTGTGAATATACCATCATTGATTTACCCATTCATCCATTGATGGGCACCTTGCTTGCTTCCGTCTTTTTGCTATTGTAAACAGAGCTGCAATAAACATGGGTGTGCATATATCTGTTTGTGTAAAGGCTGTTATTTCTCTAGGATATATTCCAAGGAGTGGGATTGCTGGGTTGTATGGCAGTTCTATTTTTAGCTTTTTAAGGAAGCGCCAAATAGATTTCCAAAGTGGTTCTACATTTCCACCAGCAGTGTATAACTGTTCCAATCTCTCCACAGCCTCTCCAACATTTATTCTTTTGTGTTTTTTGGATTCCTGCCAGTCTTGTTGGAGTGAGATGAAATCTCATTGTAGTTTTGATTTGCATTTCTCTAATGGCTAATGATCGTGAGCATTTCCTCATGTATCTGTTAGCTACCTGAATGTCTTCTTTAGTGAAGTGTCTATTCATATCTTTTGCCCATTTTTTTAATTGGGTTATTTGTCTTTTTGTAGTTGAGTTTTTGCAGTATCATGTAGATTTTAGAGATCAAGCAGTGACTGGAAATGTCATAGCTAAAAACTTTTTCCTAGTCTGTAGGTGCTCTTTTTACTTTTTTGGTGAAGTCTTTGGATGAGCGTAGGTGTTTGATTTTTAGGAGTTCCCAGTTATCTAGTTTTTCTTCTGCATTCTTACTAATGTTTTGTATACTGTTTATGCCATGTATTAGGGCTCCTAACATTGTCCCTATTTTTTCTTCCATGAGCTTTATCATTTCAGATTTTATGTTTAGGTCTTTGATCCATTTTGAGCTAGTTTTTGTGCTTGGAGTGAGGTATGGGTCTTGTTTCATTTTTTTGCAGATAGATATCCAGTTATGCCAGCACCATTTGTTAAAAAGACTGTCTTTTCCCCATTTAACTGTTTTGGGGCCTTTGTCAAATATCAACTGCTCATATGTGGATGGATTTATGTCTGGATTCTCAATTCTGTTCCATTGGTCTATGTATCTGTTGTTGTACCAGTACCAGGCTGTTTTGACTACTGTGGCGGTATAATAGGTTCTAAAATCAGGTAAAGTAAGGCCTCCCACTTTGTTCTGCTTTTTCAGTAATGCCTTACTTATCCGGGGCCTCTGAAGTTCACATTTAACACTACATAAATTTGGCCATTTCGCTAACAGTATCTCCAGGCATCCACCATTCCACTAGAATTATTTGTTTGATTCATACTAATTTTTGTTACAAATCCAACTATTAATGGAGCCTCTGGGTATTTTGGTATTTTGGCTGAGTATTCTGTTGTCATGATTTGTCACATGCTCTGTTGTTTCCCACTAATCTGTTCCAGATTCCCAGGGTGACTCTAAGCCCGAGGTTATGTCTAGGTATGAGAGCCCACAGGGGAAAAGCCTGGAGGGTGCCAGAGAGACCCATGAGCTTCCAGGGACCACACACCAACAGATTGGTGGACCTACTGGCTGTGAGGGGTTGGTTTAACATCAAGTGATTCCAATGCCCTCTGTGAAGAGTCTTTCCCCACTCTTGGGTCGTCAGCTGCTGATAAACCTGAGCTGTCATCTCAAAAGTGGCTTACCAAGTAGCCCCAAATACATCCTTTTGATAGAGCTAAAATAATTATGTTTTTGCCCTCCAACATTCTCTTTCTCCCTTTAAATATTGCCGCATTATATGGTCACCATGAGTCAACATAAAGAAAACAAAAATCCTCACAACTGGACCAATTATCAACATCATGAGGAACGGAGAAAAGACTGAGGTTGTCAAGGACTTCATTTTACTTGGATCCAAAATTAACACTCATAGAAGCAGGGGTCAAGAAATCAAAGGCAAATTGTTGCAAAAGACCTCTTTAAAGTGTTGAAAAGCAAAGATGTCACCTTGAAGACTAAGGTGTGCCTGACCCAAGCCATGTTTATTTTTTTTATTGTACTTTAGATGAAGTTTTACAGAACTAATTTCTTATCAAGCAGTTAGAACACATATTGTTCCATGACATTGGTTAACAACCCCACGACATGACAACACTCTCCCTTCTCAGCCTTGGGTTCCCCATTATCAGCTTTCCTGTTTTCTCCTGCCTTCCAGTCCCTGCCCCGGGACTGGTGTGCCCCTTTAGTCTTGTTTTGTTCCATGGGTCTGTTTAATCATTGGCTGAAGGGTGAGCCTCAGGAGGGACCTCATTATTGAGTCGAAAGTGTGTCAGGGGCTATACTCTCAGGGTTTCTCCAGTCTCTGTCAGGTCAGCAAGGCTGGTCTTTCTTTTCGAGTTAGAATTTTGTTCTACGTTTTTCCTCCAACTCTGTCTGGGACCCCCCTCTACTATGATCCCTGTCAGAGCAGTCAGTGTTGGTAGCCGGGTACCATCTCGTTGTACTGGACTCTGGTAGAGGCTGTAGTAGATGTAGTCCATTACTCCTTTGGACTAATCTTTCCCTTGTATCTTTAGTTTTCTTCATTCTTCCTTGCTCCCGAAGGGGTGAGACCAGTGAAGTATCCTAGGTGACCGCTCATAGGCTTTTAAGACCCCAGACACTACTCACCAAAGTAGAATGTAGAACATATTCTTTATAAACTATGTTATGCCAATTGACCTAGATATTCCCCAAGATCATGGTGCCCACAGCCCCCAGCCCAGCATTTTGGTCCTTCAGAGAGTTTTGATGTGTCTATGGAGCTACCATGACCTTGCCTTGTACAGGTTGTGCTGGCTTCCCCAGTATTGTGTACTGTCTTACCCTTCACCAAACTTTCCACTTATCTATTGTCTATTGTTTTTCCATTCTCACCCCTCCCCTCCCTCATAACCATCAACGATTGTTTATTTTTGTATGTAAGCCTTTTTATGAATATTTATAGTAGTGGTCTCATACAATATTTGTCCTTTTGTGATTGACTTATTTCACTCAGCATAATACCCTCCAGATTAATCCATTATGAGATGCTTCACAGATTCATCATTGTTCTTTATCGTTGTGTAATACTCCATTATGTACATGTACCACAGTTTGTTATCCATTCATCTGTTGGTGGGCATCTAGGGTGTTTCCACCTTTTTGCTATTGTGAACAACGCTGCAATGAATATGGGTGTGCATATGTCTGTCCATGTGATGACTCTTATTTCTCCAGGATATATTCCTAGGAGTGGGATTGCTGGATCATATGGTATTTCTATTTCTAGCTTTCTAAGGAAGCACCATATGGTTTTCCAAAATGGTTGTATCATTTTGCATTCCCACCAGCAGTGCATAAGAGTTCCGAACTCCCCACAGCCTCTCCAACATGTGTTATTTTCTGTTTTATTGATTCGTGCCAGTAATGCCAGAGTGAGATGGTATCTCATTGTGGTTTTGATTTGCATTTCTCTAATGACAAGCCATGGTTTTTTCAATCACCTCATATGCATGCGAATGTTGCACATTGAATAAGGAAGACCAAAAGAGAATTGATGCCTTTGAGTTGTGGTGTAGAAGAATATTGACTATATCATGGACTGCCAAAAGAATGAACAAACCTGTCTTGGAAGAAGTACAACCAGAATGCTCCTTAGAAGCAAGGATGGCAAGACTATGTCTCACATGCTTTGAACATGTTATCAGGAGGAACCAGTCACTGGAGAAAGGCATCATGCTTGGTAAAGTAGAGGGTCAGCAAAAAAGAGAAAGACCCTCAACAAGATGGACTGACACAGTGGCTGCAACAATGGGCACAAGCATAGCAACAATTGTGAGGATGGTGCGGGACTGGGCAGTGTTTCGTTCTGTTGTGCATAGGGTTGCCATGAGTTGGAACTGACTTGATGGCATCTAACAACAACAACAATGAATCAGAATCAACTCGAGGGCAATGGGTTTGGTTTTTTCGGTTTGGGAACTTTAACAGGATAAAGATTGTCAGAACGGGAAATGATACGTGAACATCTGAATAATTCTGTTTCTATTAGTGAAAGGGCCAGAGCACCATCAGTCCCTGGAGTCTTTCCCAGGAAGATTAATGATGATCTAAAATCAAACAGAAAAAAACCAAGGCTAAAGAACAGTAAATCAAGGCCCAAATTGTCATATACTCTGAAAGTTCAGCCTTGGCTCTTACATCAAACAGTATTCGGTGTTTTGTAAAACATGAGAAAACTGGAGGTGGGGGTAGTTTGACAGCATCACTTAATGAAAAGGATTTCACTCACATCAAACTTGAATAAAATGGAGCTACCCACCGTGAAGAAGTTGAGTGAAGAATATTTATCAACTGTGATAGTGAAGGATACTTGATTCTGTGTTCTATAAAATTCTGTCTAAAATCAAATACATTTTCACTCATATGGTCATTCCTTGGGATTGGTTCCCTGGGAAGCTGGTTCTGAGGTGGAGATTAACATGGAAGAGTTTTATTATGAGTGCTCTTGGAATCAACACTTATGGAAAGGAATGGGAAGAAGCAAGATTGGGCAGAGAAAGATGTCAGGCTGTGCTGCAGTCACAACTAAGGTCTCGACCAGCCCCATGAGGATCTCTGGAGCTGTGGTGGCCCTTCGTAGATGTCCCACATTGAGACAAGGGGGCAAAGCCTTTATAACCCACCATTGGGTTATTGGAGTGAACTGCCCTGAAAAGGGGACATAACTTCGGGTGAGGCAGCTCTCTCCATCCAAGGCCAATTCTGAAGAGAGCTGAGGTCTGTCTCCAGGCAGCACACCCAACTGCTGGGGAAATACGTCTTTCAGTCCTGAAGGTAGATCTGGGTGATACCTCACAGCACCCACTACATTCCTTGAGCAAGTATTTGTTGAGCATCAACTATGTACCAGGCATTGGGCTAGGGTCTGTGGGGGCACAACTAGGAACAAGATATGTGTGATTCTATTCCTTGAGGATTTTCCAGTGTCCAGTATAAGAAATCTTCGTTGTATAATGAGGGCAAATTGAAAACCTTTGACTTAAAAAGCACCAAGAGTCAATCTGCTTCTGTTTGACATCAAAGCCAATTTGTTTTCCCTTTCTCCATTTTGTAGTGGAGCCTGAAGATTTCCTTTAAAAAAGGGTACTGGTTTGGGTCTCTTAAAACGCATTTGGATGACTTGACCTTTTATTAGATCAAGGGTTCATGGAATTTAGACCTAGAAGAGACATTCCTGATCATCTAAGATAACCTGTCTCCCAAGGTTAGAATCTCAGTCACCTGGTGATTCAGTTTCTATTTGCATGCCTTCAGGGGCAGGGAACTTACCACCCAAAGAGAAGCCCATTCCATCACTGGAACTAGTAACAACTTCAATTGTTGCTAATGATTTTCACCCACTGATCCTAGTTCTGCTCTCTTGAGTAATACCAATCAGCAGTAGTTCTTTAGGTGTTTGAAAATACCCACTCCAATTAGTCTTCTCCTCTACAGGTTAGATACGCCCAGTTCTTCCAGCTGTATCTCATAGGATTCTATCTTTCAGGTATCTCCCAAATCTTTCCTCCCTACTTCCATTCCCCCATCACTGCTTCACTTAGTTCAAGCCCTAGCCCTACATCGTTGATCTCAACGGTCTCCTAACTGCCCTCCCAGCCTCCATCCTATTCCAGGCTGTAGCCAGAGCACTGTTTTTAAAAAACAAATCTGCTAGTCATTCCCCAACCCCACGATGCAATTAGTGTGAATCCAGGATCCCACCACCTACTGTAGTACAGAAAATCCTTCACATTGGGCCCTGGCCTTTGGTTTGGGCCTCAGCTCCAGTGCAACCGATATGCACTCTGTGATCAAAAATACCCTCTGCTCTTTGCACGTGTTCTTCCTGCTTCCTGGTATGACTGCTCTCTTCTGTCTGTCTAGGGAGCTCCTACTTCATCTTCAAAACCCAGCTTAAAAGTCAGCCCCTCCATAGAGGTAATCCCAGAGAAATCGCTCCCTTCTTTATGCTTCTGAAGAACTGCCCAGCCTCCTCTTTTACCATTTATCTCACAGTTCAGTAATTATCATTTGTGAGTCTGTTTTCTCAATTAGAATGTGAGGCATTTAGAGCATGGAATTCTGATCTATTCATCTTTGGCATATTATAACTGAGTAGATGAGTGAAGAATGAATGAATGAATGAATGAATGAATAATTTGATGGTTATAAAATACTTTTCAGAACCTTCACCAGCATAGTGATCCCCATCCAATCTGTCAATGTTCCTGTTAACCAGCTCAGGCCTTCTTCACCTTTGCTTGTGCAGCTGAGTATTTGTGACTGAGAGCAGAAATCTGTACTTCTCCCTAAAAAATTCTATCTGTAGAGTTCCTGCCTGTTATAACACAATCAAATTTTAATTCTGTTACCTGTATATTTCTAGTCTTGTCTCAGTTTTGTGCTGTGTCCCTATAAAGGAATAATTTTATGTTTTCAAATAAATTATTGATAAAATTAAGATCAGGATTGGGAAAAGTACTCACAACATTCACCTATCTGCCTCTGTCCAGACTGATGCCAAGATGTGTAAAATCCTTATGGTGCTGCTGTAAAAGAACGTCCATTTATCTCCTCATTTCAGTATCATTGAAAAACTAACCGATTCATGCATTCTTTCTTCCTTATATAACAGTGGACCTGTCATTAAGGGTCTGTGCTTGTTGTAAGGAAGAGGTTCTAATATGATTAGGGATGTGAATACATAAGGGATACTTTGATTTAGATTTCCAAAAGTATATTTCATGTTTTTATTTTTATTCTTGAGCCCATGCTCAGAGCACACTGGCAGTATAAGCCATATCTTGATCTAATGAAGGGAAAACTATAATTCATTAATGTATAAATATATTATTGGTTCTTTCCAAAAGCCAGAATATAGCCGCTCTCCCAATTCAGCTTTCATGAGCTATGTATTTGGAGGGAAAACAATTTGTCTTAACACAGCTCTAAAAAGATAGATCTGTCACTATACAAAACAGAATACTGAGGCAATAGATTTAATATTGCCCACCTGTGCAGTTTAGGGGTGCTTCTTACTCTAACATGAAAAACCTTGTTCTCTTTCAGCAGCTTGTAAGTGGGGTCCCTGTAGAAAATATTATGATCATTCTTTCCATGTCTATGGGTATGCCAGGATCACTGTTCTAAAGCCTAGGTCAAATGAAAAAAACAAGGCTTATTTATGAGATCTAAGAGTGAAAAGGGGGAGGGAAAAAATAAAAAAAGGATTTGCTCTCATATCTTTTTTTTTTCATATCTAATTCCAGTTAATTCCAGTGCTGGAGCCACAGCTGATGCTCAGGGAAAAAAAGTGACTCACTGAGAAATTGAAATGGCATAGCCCTACCAACTTAAAATATGAAGCCTCTAAGTGGGCCTTTCTTTAATTTCTTGAATCATTTATAATAAAAAGCCAAAAATGTTATACTCGGTGGGTGAAACCAAGGAATGGGCATAAGGGATACATGTTTTTTTTTTAAAAAAACCAAACCAAATCCACTTCCGCAGAGTCAATTCCAACTCATAGCAACCTTACAGGACAGAGCAGAACTGCCCCATAGGCTTTCCAAGGCTGAAATCTTTACGGAAGCAGATTGCCACATCTTTCTCCTGAGGAGAAACCAACAACCTTTTAGTTAGCAGCCAAGCACTTAACCACTGCTCCAATTTAGAGACTTCCAAATCCCACTGAAATGTATAAACTACAAGACGTAAAATTCATCCCCATCATGGGTCTCATGAATATTTTTCACTGACATTTTCATCATGATCCCAAAAACCGAAACAAATCCATTGCCATTGAATCGATTCCAACACATAGGGATCCTATAGGATGAGTAGAACTGCCCCATAGAGTTTCCAAGGAGTGCCTGGTAGATTTGAACTGCTGACCTTTTGGTTAGCAGCTGTAGTGCTTAACCACTATGCCACCAGGGTTTCCTTTCATCATGATAGATTTTTTAAATCCACAAAAAACTCTGGCATGTCAACAAACCACCTAATATACTTATGCATATTCTGGACTCTGAATGAGTCAACCTAACTTTGTTTTCTACTTGCTAAAGGATGTTATGATGTTAAGGTTATGTGTCAACTTGGCTAGGCCATGATTCTTAGTAGTTTGGCAGATATTATGTAATCATCCTCAATTTTGTGATCTGATGTGAGCAGCCAATCAGTTGAAAGACCAATCAGCTGAAAGCCAAATCAGTGGAAGGCCAATCGGTTTCCTCGGGGGTGTGGCCTGCATCCAATACACATATGGATGTTTTGGCAAAGCTCTCTCTGGATCCTGCATCTGACTTGTCATCCTCTGACCACCGGTTCTTAGAATGTGAGCCAGCAGCCCGCTGCCTGACCTGCAAATCTTGGGATTCGCCAGCTCCCACAACCCTTGAGCCAGCAGCCTTCCACCTGACCTGTGGATTTTGGGTTTGTCACCCCTTGCAACCACATAAGTCAGGAGAAGCCTCCAGCCTGACTCCTAACCCATGGATTTGGGAATTGCCAGCCTCCACAACTGCATAAACCCTTTCCTCGAGATAAATCTCTCTACATATATTTATATGTATACACTTCACTGATTTTGCTCCTCTAGAGAATTCAGTCTAAGACAGATGTTATTGACCTGTTCTAAGGTTATCATAACCCCTAGCCCCCAGGAGTCATTTCTACCCAGGTATAAATGAGACTAAATTATTTTTCACTGAATAAGAACATTTTAAGAAAACACAGTGCTAAATTCAGAGGACACCAGAAACTCAGTCCAAATTATCTACAAGTTTGCCCCAAGAAGCTAGTTAGGACTCTAAGGATGAAGAGTAACTTACGCTTTTACTGAAAAAACTAGATGATGTCCCTCTGGCAGTAAAACATTCATAAAGTCCACGGTACAGTACTACTCATTCCCCACTTCTGACTCATGCACATTTTCAGAAATAATCCTACTTTAAATGTTGCTGCAATGGGAAATATGAAGAGCAAAGTTGTTTTGGCACAACTTCACTCTTGTTTTGTTGAATTATGAGCCATGTTTAGTTTCATGCTTTCGATCTTCTGCATTCTGGATGATATATTTGAACACATAACATCCCTATATACATTTGAAATAGGCCTGCTATGACAGTTCGTATGATTTAAAAGTCCTCTATACAGCTACTCACAGAAACGGCTTTTCGGTTTCTTCCACCAAGAAAATGCTTAATGCCATCAAAGTAAAATAAATGTCATATAATATGTATTGTAATGCTCTCAGTTTGAGAGTATGTCATTGCAATTGTGCAAAAGGAAAAGCTGATGAGATACAGATGTTTACATACAGTTTATTTTATTTTTTTTAAATAAGAAAGCAGAGGTAGGGCCAAGACAGTGCAGTAGTCAGATGCTTCTCGTGATCCTTCTTACAACAAAGGCCAAAAAAAACAAGTGAAATGATTATATATATGACAAGCTAGAAGCCCTAAACATCAAAGGCAAAGTTAGAAAATGGACTGAGCAGCAGAGGGAGGGAGAGATGGTTCAGAAGCAGCAAAGAGTTGTCAGACCTAATTCGGTGGAAACCAGTGCCCCTCAGGCATGTTCCCCTGGAGTGACAGCAGTGGGGATGGAGGTAGCACTCCAGACGTGGTTTCCTCAGGGAAAGACAGTGAGCCACACAGCCTACGCACACCTCTGTAACAAGAGAACAGCCCTTTCAGCAAAAGCTAAGTACTTGCATTTATTTTACCATGCCCCCAGCCCCCAAGCAGGCTTCAGTGGCTGTCGATTTCCCTTGGCCTCAGATAGGTCCTGCTGCATGTCCTGAGCCATTCTCCTAGAACTGGAGAAGGAATAGATGAGCAATTGGGGGAAAAGATAATCTGCCAGCTCCACTAATCTGGGGAGCTCAGGACAGAAGCAGCTCCTGTCCAGGCACAAACGGTCCATGCGCTTTGAATATCTTTCACCACTGCATGGACCTGTGTGGGTCCATTTCAGGAGAATAGGCTCTTGTTGGCAGACTGCAACTGTTTCAGCTGTGTGGTGGAGAGGTGGGTGTTTGATGTTTGACACCGCTTTGCCTATTAAACAGAGTCCTCACCTACCCACATCAGGGGCCTAAGGACTAGTGGCTCCACCCATGTCACCTAGCCATCTGTGACAGAGGTCCAAGGATAAGTGGTACCTCCCAGTCCTTACAACTAAAAGCATTGGGTGCCCATGGTCTGGCTGCACAACACACCCACCTGTGTGCTCTAGGGAACAGGGACGCATGTTCTTCACAGATACTTGGGGGATGGTTGTCAGCCCCCTGTCTTGTTCAGAGCATGATCCCCTGCTGCAACCAGATACCTGTACCTCCACCAAACACCCCTAGCCCTCTAAGACGCTAGGACAGAGCCAGTACCATACACTTGATGACCTACTACCTGGGTACCTGTGCTGAATTCATACAAGAAAAGTGAATGGACTCCCAGGCTCATATACCTGGCAACAGCTCTAGCCATCTGGTGACAGGACGTTAGAGCTTCAAAGGCAAAAATAATCAAGCTAGCTCACTCAAGCAGCATATTTGGGCATAACAAAACAAAACAAAGCAAGAAGCTACGGCACAGTAAGCAAACATAAATTAATACATACGTATTATATATAAGGTTCAGAGACAACAGTCAACATCAAATCACATAAAGAAGCAGACCATGATCACTTCAACAAGCTCTCAAGACAAAGAATCAAGGAATCTTCTGGATGAAAGTGTAGTCCTAGAATTACCAGATGTAGACTACAAAAGATTAATATACAGAATTCTACAAGACAGCAGAAACAAGATTAGGCAAAATGCAGAACAAGCCAAGGGACACACAGATAAAGCTGTTGAAGAAATTAAAGAGGTCTTTCAAAAACATGATAAAAAATTTAATAGGCTGCAAGAATCCATAGACAGCCATCAGAAATTCAGAAGATTAACAATAAAATTACAGAATTAGACAAGGGTGGGTTATAGAAAGTCAAAGGAGCAGAATTGAGGAAATGGAAGGCAGAGTTGGTGAGATTGAAGATAAAACACTTGGCACCAATATAGTCAAAGAAAAATTAGATGAAAGAATTAAAAAAATGAAGACACCCTAAGAATCATGTGGAACTCTATCAAGAGAAATAACCTACAAGTGACTGCAGTACCAGAGCAGGGAGGGATAATAGAAAATACAGAGAATTGTTGAATACTTGTTAGCAGCAAACTTCCCTGATATGAAAGATGAAAAGATATCTATCCAAGATGCTCATCAAACTCCAAATAAGGTAGAGCTCAAACAAAAGTCACCAAAACATATTATAATCAAACTTGCTAAAACCAAAGATAAAGAGAGAATTTTAAGAGCAGCAGCCAGGGATAAACAAAAAGTCACCTACAAAGGATAGTCAATAAGAATAAGCTGAGACTACTTGGCAGAAACCATGCAGGCAAGAAGGCAATGGAATGACTTATATAGAGCACTGAAGGAAAAAAAAATTGCCAGCCAAGCATCATATATCCTGCAAAACTGTGTCTCAAATATGAAGGTGAAATTAGGACATTTCCAGGCAAACACAAGTTTAGGGAATTCGTAAAAACCAAACCAAAATTATAAGGAGTACTAAAGGGAGTTCTCTGGTTAGAAAATCAATAATATGAGATATCAACCCAACACTAGAACACAGGACAGAGCAACCTGATGTCAACAAAGATACGGTAATCACAAAAATAAATCAAGATAAAAAAATGCTCAAAACAGGGAAACAGTGATGTCGTTATGTAAAAGATGACAACATTAAAACAATAAAGAGGGACTAAAAAATGTAGTCATAGATCTTTCATATGAAGAGGAAGTCAAGGTGATATAAAGAAATAAAAATTAGGTTTAAACTTAGAAACATAGGAGTAAATATTGAAGTAACCACAAAGGAGACTAACAATCCTACTCATCAAAATAAAATACAAGAAAAAAATAAAGACTAAGCAGAAACGAAATCAACACTAACGAATAGGAGGAAAAGACAATATATAAAGATAAACTACTCAGCACAAAAAATTAAGTAGGAAAAGAAACTGTCAACAACACACACAAAAAAGGACATCAAAATGACAGCACTAAACTCATGCCTATCCATAATTATGCTGAATGTAAACGGATTAATGCACCAATAAAAGGACAGAGAGTGGCAGAATGGATTAAAAAACAAGATCCGTCTGTATGCTGCCTACAAGAGACACACCGTAGGTTTAAAGACACAAACTAAAACTCAAAGGACAGAAAAAATATGTATCAAGCAAACAATAATCAAAAAAAGAGCAGGAGTGGCAAAATTAATTTCTGACAAAATAGACTTTAAAGTTAAATCTACCACAAATGATAAGGAAGGACAGTATACAATGATTAAAGGGACAATACACCAGGAGGATATAACCATATTAAATATTTATGTACCCAGTGACAGGGCTTCAAGATACATAAAACAAACTCTAACAGCATTGAAAAGTGAGATAGGCAGCTCCACAATAATAGTAGGGGACTTCAACACACCACTTTCAGTGAAGGGCAGAACATCCAAGAAGAAGCTCAAAAAGGATATGGAAGATCTAAATGCCACAATCAACCAACTTGACCTCATAGACATATGCAGAACACTCCATCCAGCAGCCACCAAATACACTTTCTTTTCCAGTGCACACAGAACATTCTCTAGAATAGACCACATATTAGGTCATAAAGTAAGCCTTAACAGAATCTAAAACATTGAAATATTACAAAGCATCTTCTCTGACCATAAGGCCATAAAAGTAGAAATCAATAACAGAAAAAGCAGGGAAAAGAAATCAAACACTTGGAAACTGAACAATACCCAGCTCAAAAAAGACTGGGTTATAGAAGACATTAAGGATGGAATAAAGAAATTCAGAGAATCCAATGAGAATGAAAACACTTCTATCAGAACCTTTGGGACACAGCTAAAGCAATGCCCAGAGGTCAATTTATATCAATAAATGCACACACACAAAAAGCAGAAGGGCCAAAATCAAAGAATTATCCCTACAACTTGAATAGAAAGAGAGCAACAAAAAAAACTTTCAGGCACCAGAAGAAAGCAAATAATAAAAATTAGAGCAGAATTAAATGAAACAGAAAACAGAAAAACCATTGAAAGAGTTAACAAGACCAGAAGCTGGTTCTCTGAAAAAATTAACAAAATTGATAAACCATTGGCCAAACTGACAAAAGAAAAACAGATGAGGAAGCAAAAAGCCAAATAAGAATTGAGATGGGAGGTACCACAACAGACCCAAATGAAATTAAAAGAATCACATCAGATTACTACAAAAAATTGTACTCTAACAAAGCTGAAAACTTAGGAAAAATTAATGAATTTCTGGAAACACACTACCTACCTAAACTAACACAACAGAGGTAGAACAACTAAATAAATCTATAACAAAAGAAGAGATTAAAAAGGTAATTAAAAAAAACTCCCAACAATAAAATAAAAAGGGAATGTTGATTTATAAAAAATCAGTGCTTTTAAGACACACCTTCCCAGCAGTGGTAAAAGAGAGACCACATTAAAAAAAAGAAAAACCTGAAACCCACTGCTGTTGAGTTGATTCCAACTTATAGCAACCACACAGAACAGAGTAGAACTGCCCCATAGGGTTTCTAAGAATCGACTGGTAGATTTGACCTGTCAACCATTTGGTTAGTAGCCATAGCTCTTAACCACTACTCCACCAGGGCTCTGCTGTAATCTCTCCCTTCTCCAAAATTTAGTGGGAACTTGATGCTATTTCACCCATCTTGGCTCTTAACTATATCCTGTCTTGTGTTTTTGAGCATGAATTTTGGAGTCAGTCAGAGACAGGTTTAAATCCCGTCTTGGTTTTTATCAACAAAATGGAAAAATCATACTTATCTCAAAGGATTGTTGTAAGGGTTAGTGAGCTAATAATGTATGCAAAGCATTTAGCACAAGGCCAGACACATGTTAAGAGTGCTAAAACCAATAGCTCTTATTATAATCTCACGGTCATTTGTGTTAGATACATGCTGAAGTACTTAAAGGTGAGTGTTATGATGTCTGCAACTTACTTTCAAATTGTGCAGGGCAAAAACATATATTGAGAGAGAGAAGAGCATCAAAATGTTAACAATTGGTGAAATTAGATGAAAAGTATATAGATGTTCATTTTACCACTTTTCCAATTTTTCTATAGGCTTAAAAATTTTTAAACAAAAAGGGAAGAGGAGATGTAAATCAGATTGAATAGTCTCCTTGTTTAAGCACTAAAAAGAAGTTACTTGTGCACATTTAGGTTTTAGTCCATCTGACCCTTTGAACACCTGGCTATACCACACTTCAAGGAACACAAAAAGCTTGCTGTCACAACTTTGTCACATGTGGTCCCTCTGTCAGTCTTTCCATTTGTCTGTTTAATTAATCATTTCCTGCTCTCATCTCACCAGCTCTCCAACCTTATGACTTCATCCTCCAGCTCTGAAAATTTGCTACTGACCTAACTTCTATTTTGATAACCCATTTAGTTCTTCCTTCTGGCTTGTGGAGATCCTGTTTCATAACTATGTTGATTAGCTTGATTTTTTTAATTTAAAAATGCCACAAATGAATGCGTGTTTGTTGTAAAATAAAAAATTCAGCCTACACAGAATTGTATAGAGAAAAGTGTAAAGTGGATGTGACTAACAATTAGGCAATTGCATATGATAATTTGCATAGATAAAGGTGACAAACCAAAAGCTGACAAGACTTGTTTTCTAATCTTTAATGTCTTTTGTAAAATCCAATCAACCCTTCTGGCCCTAAAAATGTACCCATATATGGGGCTAGAATTGAGGGCAGAGGTAACAGTGGCAGAAAGAATGACTGATGGAAGTTATGATGTCTTTACCAGAAGCCAGCACACATCCATAACCATGTCTAGTTCTTGCAAAGTTAGAAAAAGAACGGGTTGGACGTGAGAGCATAATATTCAGTCTGCCAAACAACAGAAACATGACCTTCTTCAACATAAAACTGAACTCACCATTATTGAATCTCCCTGTGTTTTGCTGTTCAGAGGATGACTAAATAGAGTTATTGAGCTTTCTTTCCTTTAATCAACTTCCAAGCTCCTCCACAAATGAATTCATACCACTTTAGAACAGATTTCTAATTTTTGACCAAATTTAATTTTTATCTGGCCTCTGAGTCAACAGTGTATCCAAATACATAGTTGAAGACCAGAGTCCACGTCAACATGTCAACCTATCACCTATTAATAACTATTTAGTAGGGTCAATACGGTTGTCATTGTTGCTGTTGTTAGGTGGCATCAAGTTGTTTCTGACTCATAGCAACTCTGTGAACAACAGAAGGAAACACTGCCCGGTCCTGTACCATGCTCACAATCGTTGTTATGCTTGAGCCCATAGTTGCAGCCACTGTGTCAATTCACCTCGTTGAGGGTCTTCTTCTCTTTCACTGACCCCCTAATTTACCAAGCATGATGTCCTTCTCCAGGGACTGGTGCTTCCTGACAACACGTCCAAAGTATGTGAGATGAAGTCTCACCATCCTTGCTTCTAAGGAGCATTCTCGTTGTACTTCTTTTAAAACAGATTTGTTCATTCTTCTGGCAGTCCATGGTATATTCAATATTCTTTGCCGACACCATAATTCAAAGGCATCAATTCTTCTTCGGTCTTCCTTATTCATTGTCCAGCTGTCATATGCATATGAGGCAACTGAAAATATCATGGCTTGGGTCAAGCTCACCTTAGTCATCCAAGTGACATGTTTGCTTTTGAAAACTTTAAAGAGGTCTTTTGTAGCAGATTTGCTCAATGCAATACATCATTTGATTTGTTGAGCGCTGCGTCCATGGGTGTTGACTGTGGATCCAAGCAAAATAAAATCCTTGACGACTTCAATATTTTCTCTGTTTATCATGATGTTGCTTATTGGTTCAGTTGTGAGGATTTTTGTTTTCTTTATGTTGAGGTGTAATCTACACTGAAGGCTATAGTCTTTGATCTTCATCAGTAAGTGCTTCAAGTCCTCTTCACCAATACTGTTGTTGTTGTTAGGTGTCCTCGAGTCGACTCCCACTCATAGCGACCCTATATACAACAGAATGAAACACTGCCATGTCCTGCGCCATCCTCACAATTGTTATGCTTGAGCCCATTGTTGCTGCCAGTATGTCAATTCATCTCATTGAGGGTCTTCCTCTTTTTCACTGACACTCTATTTTACCAAGCATGATGTCCTTCTCCAGGGACTGATCCCTCCTGACAACATGTCCAAAGTATATGAGATGAAGTCTGGCCATCCTCACTTCCGAGGAGCACTCTGGCTGTATTTCTTCCAAGACAGACTTCTTAGTTCTTCTGGCATTCCATGGTGTATTCAGTATTCTTCACCAACACCATAATTCAAAGTCACCAATTCTTCTTCAGTCTTCTTATTCATTGTCCAGCTTTCCCATGCATATGAGGCAATTGAAAATATCATGGCTTGCGTCAGGGGCACCTTAGTCCTCAAAGTGACATCTTTGCTTTTGAACACTTTAAAAATGTCTTTTGCAGCAGATTTGCCCAATATGCAATAAGTCGTATGATTTTCTGACTGCTGTTTCTATGGGTGTTGACTGTGGATCCAAGTAAAATGAAATCCTTGACAACGTCAAACTTTTCCCCATTTATCATCACGATCATTCATCTCCATTTATTACCAATACTAGGGTCACAATAAATATTCCTATGACAATGACTTCAATTAATTAGTTGATTCACTTGATTATTTACTGAGCAAACATTTTTGAATGCCTAATATGGGCCAGGCCCTACGTAACTAGTGGCATTAAAAATATAATAGGTCAGTGTACCTGCATCAAGAACTTCATAATGTTTTTTCTCATGAGAAATAAAAAATTATATTTCAATATAATTTTGTGGGTTAGCTCATATTATTTATTTCCACAGCAATTGTCTCAATTAAAAGATATAAAGCAGCAACATAAGTTAAGTCTATCAAAAATTCATTTAATCTAACTGCGGATGGAGTTCAGTCCTTCTAAGGAGCCCTGATGGTGCAGTGGTTAAGTGCTTGACTGTTAACTGAAAGGTTGGCGGTTTGAACCCACTAGCTTAGTGGGAGATGGATTTGGCAGTCTGCTTCCATAAAGATTACAGCCTTGGAAACCCTATGGGGCAGTTCTACTCTGTCCTATAGGGTCACTGTGAGTCAGAATCTACTCAGTGGTAACAGGTTTTATTTAAGGGGTTTCTTCCATGTGTAGACCCTGTTTTTTTCCTGTTCTCCCAAAGAATTAATCCTGAGAATCACGAAGAAGTGTATACTTAGGAAATAACCTAGGTAACCAGTAACCTTTGAGCTAACTCTGATACACACCATTCAGTGATTTATGTGATGCTTATCATAAAAAATGAATTTTTCTAGAAAAGCCCAGTTCCCAGATTACAATGAATAATACTTTGTAAACAAATAATCCAAGTAAATTGGTGGCTGCTTTTGGAAAAATTTCAGTTGAAGACCTATACACCATAGTATAGGTATTACAATAGTATTCCCTGACAAATGTTCTTATTCTTAGCACAATAATAAATAAGACATCAAAAAGGTTGGGAGCCAGTGGGCTCAAAAAACCTTAAGGTAGATGCTTATATATTACCTGACAACACTCGGATAATAGTTTCACTGGTTTCTTTGCTACATATTTTTAGTAGCCCAGTAAACCCGACAGTCATCGACAAAGATGAATTTTTTTCCAAAGCAAACATGGCCGTATGATGCAAGCAGTAGGTATGTAATAAGAACTAGAAGGCATTTAATTAAAAAAAAAGTCAACATTTGTTGGCTTGTTTGTATAATACTATGTCTAGCTCTGGAAACTCTGGTGGCATAGTGGTTAAGAACTACGGCTGCTAACCAAAAGGTCAACAGTTTGAATCCACCAGGCACTCCTTGGAAACTCTATGGGACAGTTCTACTCTGTCCTACAGGGTCATTTTGTGTCAGAATCGACTCAGCAGCAATAGGTTTGGTTTGGGTTGTGTCATGGATCGAATTGTGTCCCCCCAAAATATGTGTCAATTTGGTTAGGCCATGATTCCCAGTATTGTGTGGTCATCCTCCATTTTGTGATTGTAATTTTATATTAACGAGGAATAGGGTGGGATTGTAACACCCTTGCTAAGATCACATCCCTGGTCCAATGTAAAGGGTGTTTCCCTGAGGCATGGCCTGCACCACCTTTTATCTTACAACAGATAAAAGGAAAGGGAAGCAAGCAGAGAGGGGGGCCTCATACCACCAAGAAAGCAGTGCCTGGAGCAGAGCCCATCCTTTGGATCCCAGGTGCCTGATCGGAGAAGTTCCTAGTCCAGGGTAAGATTGGTGACAAGGACCTTCCTCCAGAGCTGACAGAGACAGAAAGCCTTCTCCTGTAGCTGGCACCCTGAATTTGGGCTCTAGCCCACTATACTGTGAGAGAAGAAATTTCTCTTTGTTAAAGCCATCAACTTGTGGTATTTCTGTTATAGCAGCACTAGATAACTACGTCAGGTTGGGTTTGGTCTAGCTCTATTTCACTGGCAAACTACTCAATGGAGTGTCTTCTTCCCATGGAACCTCATTTCTCTCACTTAGTTTCATAGTTGGCTTCCCACCAATTATTGGTGTTTCCCTCAAAGGTCACCGATGATGTCCTGGCTGCTAAATCCAGAGTACCTTTATTAGCACTCATTCTTTGTTGCACTTGACAGGGTTCACTAACCCCTCCTTTTAAAAACTCTCCTGAACCAAAACATAAGCCACACTGTTCCTAGTCAAATGTTCTTTCCAGCTTCCAATCTAGCCCTTTCAATGAAACATTATATTACCTGAGAGTGATTTTAACGCTACTAGGATTTTATGGCATGTTAATTATTTGAAAAGTGACAATACACAGGTAAGATGTATGCTAATCCAAATTAAACAGATTATTTTTTCATGAAATCAAAAATTTTTAGAGCCCCTGGGACCTTAGGGAAATTCAGATCCAACCCCTGCTTTTATAGATAAGGGAATGACCCTCCAGAACACTCCATTCCCCTGTCATTGACAGCAAATGTCTTCAGTAAAAGATATGACTTCCAAACATTATCCTTATGATGAATGGTATTCTACAAATAAACCCACTGCCATCAAGTTGATTCCAACTCATAGCGACCATACAGGACAGAGTAGAACTGCTCCATAGGGTTTCCAAGGCTGTAATCTTTATGGAAGCAGACTGCCACACCTTTTTCCTGTGGACCGTTTGGTGGGTTTGAACCACAGATCTTTGGGTTAGCAGCCAAGTGCTTTAACCACTGCACCACCAGTGGTTAAATAGGGAAAAGAAAAAATATGATAGAATAGGAGAAAGAAAAGATGTTCCAGAGAGAGATCTTAACCTGTTTACTAACCATTATGATGTCAAGATTCAAAACCCAAGTTATTCAACAAGTGGTGCTGACAACTGGATATCCATATGTGAAACTATATCTCATACCATATATAAAAATTATCTCACAATAGTTCAAAGCCTTAAATGTAACATTAAAACTATAAAATTCTTAGAATAAAAGAAAATTTTCATAACCTTGGATTAGGAAATATTTTCTTAGATATAACACCAAAAACACAATGACAAAAAAAAAAAAAAAAGAAAGATAAAAGGGACTTCATCAAAATTTTAAAATCTTGGGCTTCAAAGGACACTATCAAGAAAATAAAATGACAAGCTACTGACTGGGATAATATCTTCAGAAACCATATATCTATCGGATGAGAATCTAATAACCAAAATGCATATAAAACTTTCACGACTTAACAACAAGAAGAGAACACGATCAAAAAATGGACAAGGGACCTGAACAGGTGTTTCACCAAAGACGACATTCCAACGGCCACCAAACACATGAAAAGATGCTCAGCGTCATTAGCCATCAGAAAGATGCAAATCAAAACCACAATGAGATACCATTTTACACTCACTAAAAAAACTAGGATGGCTTAAAAAAAAATAGAAAATAACAAATGTTGACGAGGATGCAGGGAAATTGGAACCCTTATCCATTGCTGGTGAGAATGCAAAATGGTACAGCTGTTATGGAAAACAGTGTGGTAGTTCTTCAAAATCTAAAAATAGAACTACCATATGATCCAGCAATTCCACTGCTAGGAATACACTAAGGGACTTGAAAGGAGTGACATGAACAGACATACATATACCAATATTCGTTGCAGCATTATTCACAACAGCTAAAAGGTAGAAACAACCCAAATGCCCATAAATGGATGAATACATAAACAAAAGGTGGTGCATATATACAATGAAATACTACTCAGCCAGAAAGAGAAATGAAGTCTTGATACATGCTACAACCTGGATGAAGCCTGAAGACATTATGCCGAGTGAAATAAGTCAATCATAAAAGAACAAATATTGCATAACTTCACTTAAATAAAAGGACAAGAACAGGCAAATGCACAGAAACCAAAGTTTATTAGTGATTACCAGGGGCAGGAGAGAGAGAGAAAGGGTAGAGGGGTTGCTTATGGAGCACAGAGTTTCTGTTTACAGTGATAGAAAAATTACATTGATCAAAGTTAAGGGCTGTAAAACCAATTAATGTAATTGATGCAAATAAGTTGTATATCTGTGAAAAGCTGAATTGGCAAATGTTGTATGACATATTTACAACACCAACATAAAAACAGTAGGTGCTAAGCCAAACACCTCATGAGATTTGGTTACTTGGTTTGAATGTTTAGGGTCATGGGCATGGACAGCCCAGTTAATTGGCCTAACAGTGTGTTTCATGCTTCTGTTCTACCTCCTAGTTCCTTGCGTAGTGCCTGGGGTCTTAAAAGCTTGAAAATGGCTATCGAAGGTATAATAATTGGCCTTTATTTGGCTGGAGCAACAGAGGAAGAAGGAGAGTCAGGAATAGAAGGAGGAAATGAAATGTGTGACTAACTGATTTCTTTGCCATGGACTGGAAGAACTGGATGGTGTCTGGCTATCATTACTGAATGTTTTGATCCAAGATACTCTAAGAGAATCTTGATCAAAAGGGGGAAAATGAAGAACAGAATTCCAAATTCTCATGGAATCCAGATATTATGACTCCATGGAGGCTAGATGACCCCTCCCCCACCAAAAAATAACTTGCCCTGAGATAATCTTTAAACCTTAAACCAAAAATAGTCCCTGAAGTCATCTTAAAACCAAACAATAGTTTAGCTTAACTGGTAAAGAATGCCTTGAGCACTGTGGTCTTTTAAGATCTATATGGGATCAAATGAACAACAGCAACTTGAAAGATTAGATACAAAACTTAGGGGGTAGTGAGTTTATGTTAATGGGGGGGAACAATTTGGAAAAAGAGGCTGAGAATGGTTGCACAACTTGAAGAATGTAATCAGTGTCACTGAATTGTAAATGTAGAAATTGTTGAATTGCTGTGTGCTCTGCTGTGTACATACTCAACAATAACAACAAATAAAATAAATTTTTTAAAAGAAGTGCAAAGGTGATCCAGGGAATGATAACAATATTTGCAAATCATTTATCTGATAAGGAACTTGAATCTAGAATATATAAAGAACATTTACAACTCAACAATTAAAAGACAAATAACCCAACTTAAAAATGGGAAAAGAATTTGATTAGACATTTCTCCAAAGAAGACATAAAAATGGCCAATAAGCATATGAACATCATCATTATTCACTGGTGAAACGCAAATCAAAACCACAATGAGGTACCACTTCACCTGACCAGGCTGGCGAAAATAAAAAAGACTAACAATAGCAAATGTTGGTGAGGATGTAGAGAAACTGGAAGTCTCATACTTCGCTGGCAGGGCTGTAAAATGGTGCCGCCACTTAGGAAAGCAGATCAACAGTTTCTTAAAATGTTAAAAATAGAGTTACCATATGATGCAGCAATCCCACTCCTACACGTACAGCCAAGAAAATTGAAAACATATGTTCACAAAAAAATTTATACACAAATGTCCAGACTAGCATTATTCATAACAAAAAGTGAAGATAATCCAAATGCCCACCCATAACAAAATGTGGTATATCCGTACAATATTATCCAGCCTTAAAAAGGAATTAAGTACAGATACATACTACAACATGGATGAACCTTAAAAACATTGTGCTAACTGACAGCAGCCAGTCACACAGGCCACATATTATATGATTCCATTAATATGAAATGTCCAGAATAGGTGAATCTATAGAGACAGAAAGTAGATTAGCAGTTGCCAGGGCTATGGGGAAGGAGGAATGGGAAGTGTCTTGGTCATCTGCTGCTGCTGTAACAGAAATATCACAAGTGCGTGGCTTTAACAAAGAGAAGTTCATTCTCTCACAGTCCCCCAGGCTAGAAGTCCAAATGCAGAGCGCCGGCTCCAGGGCAAGGCTTTCCCTCTCTGTCGGCTCTAGAGGAAGGTCCTTGTGATGCATGTTTTCCACTGGACTAGGAGCTTCTCTGCATAGGGGACCCTGGGTCCAAAGGATTCACTCTGCTCCTGGTGCTGCTTTCTTGGTGGTTTGAGGTTCCCAGTGTCTCTCTGCTCACTTCTCTCTTTCATATCTCAAAAGAGATTGGCTTAAGACACTATCTAATCTTGTAGATCTCATCAATACAACTGCTGCTAATCCATCTCATTAACAACATAGTGATAGGATTTACAACACTTTGTTTCTGTTTTTAGGGCAATAACATCAGATGACAAATTGGTAGACAATCATACAATACTGGGAATCATGGTCTAACCAAGTTGACATATTTTGGGGGGACACAATTCAATCCATGACAAGGAGTGACTGCTAATGCACAAGGGGTCTCTTTTTGGGGTGACAAAAATGTTCTGGAATTAGATAGTGGTAATGGTTGCACAATTCTGTATATATACTAAAAATCACTGAATTGTATAGTCCCAAAGGGTAAATTTTGTGGTATATGAATTACATCTCAGTAGAGCTGTTATTAAAATAAAAACCCAAGTCAATGCATCTTGCTGCCATTCTTGTTTTTGTGGTGGTGGTGTCTTTTAAATTATTAGACTTGTGTATGAAATGAGAATTGATACTTTTGGAAAACGACTGAAGTTTGTCATATTGAAATACAAAGAAAATAAATATTTTCTTTTAAGAAGTAAATGATTAATCCTCGGTTTTTAAGACAGAAGGGCGTTTTCCCCTTTACTATGATAATGAACAGTTTCATAATACTGCATAGTGATATTACTTAATATAATATTGCAACATACAGATATTCAACCTTAATTTAACTTGTATATTTTCTTTCTTCTGCATCCTGTACTCAAAAAGAAATGACAGCCTAATACCAGGTATTAAATCACAAGATTCTATATGTTAGCGAGGAAACCTATTTCCTTTAGATAAGCTTAGGTTTAGAGAAATTGAATTGCCCTGCAGGATTTCAGTTCTCTATCAGGCTGTCTCAGTGTTTCTCAACCTTTTTTCATTATCACCCCCTTAAGCAGTCTTTTTAGATTTTTTATTCCTAAGCGCTCCCCTCCTCCATGAAATTGTACTACCACAAATATACTGTATATCCATGTATTTCTCTATGTATGGTATATCTATTCTTTACCCATAAAATGGGTAAGATTTTCCCCCAAGTACCAATTTTTACCCCCTTGGGGGTGAATGCATGGTCTACTTTTAACACTCACATGTATGTAAGTAGACATATTTTATTTTCCTTACTGTACACAGCATTTAGAATTCTTTCAGCAACACATATTTAACATTTACAAGTTTATATAGATGAAATGTAATATAAATTTAAATTACTGAGACTATGAAAGAAGTATGTGGAAATAATTTTTAGATGTGCTAGATTTAGTTAAAATATTAGGCAGCCTTCAAAATTATTTTTTTGAGAATACTGCTGTCTTGGATTGAATTATGCCCCCTCAAAAATATGTGTCAACTTGGTTAGGTCATGATTCCCAGTACTGTGTGGTTGTCCTCCATTTTGTGATCGTACTTTTACGTTGAGAGGATTAGAATGGGATTGTTTACCACCACCCTTACTCAGGTCACCTCCCTGATCCAAGGTAAAGGGAGTTTCCCTGGGGTGAGCTTCCCTGGGGTGTGGCCTGCACCACCTTTTATCTCTCAAGAGATAAAAGGAAAGGGAAGCAAGCAGAGTGGGAGACTTCATACCACCAAGAAAGCAGCACCAGGAGCAGAGTGCGTCATTTGGACCCAGGGTCCCCGCACCTGAGAAGCTCCTTGACCACGGGAACGTTGAGGACAAGGACCTTTCTCCAGAGCTGACAGAGAGAAAAAGACTTTCCCTGGAGCCGACGCCCTGAATTTGGGCTTGTAACCTACCAGACTGTGAGAAAATAAATTTCTCTTTGTTAAAGCCATCCACTTGTGGTATTTCTGTTATGGCAGTACTAGATGACTAAGACAACTACCAGTGGAATCTGTTAATGATGTATACAATTAAGTGGGAAAAAGCTACATGCAAAACTATATTGAGAATACTTTATAAATTTTCTAAAGATACATATGTGAGCATAAAATGCTGTAAACTATTCATTAAAATGTTAATAATGGTCATCATCTCTGAATACAGAGATTATAGGTGATTTTCATTCTCAACTTTATACATTTTTGTTTCCAGGTTTTCTATAAGAGTCTATATTACTATTATATTTGGGGAAAAAGTTACCAACAGAATATTGATTAAAATAAACTCCTATCAGTGAAAAAATATAACTTCTAATTTTATACTATTTGAAGTAAGATATTCATGTAGCCTTTTGGGAAAAGGTTTTGCTTTTGTTTGTTTGTTGTATGCCACAAACAAGGTCCACTATTTCTAGCCCTTGGTCTTGCTAATATTTTCAATGCTTACTTAGCAAAAGTATTCACTCCTAACAGATGACAAGTTGACTATGACCTGGGCTCCCAGCAATTATCCTTCTGTGGAACCAACTGTAATGCATTTCAAGGTTACAGAGGAATCTGGGCAAACAAATGTTTGCTGATGATCTTTAAAGAGAATAAATCCAGAAAACGACGTAGGCACTTGATTTCAACAGAGCCTCTTTAAGCAATGACTCAGTTTTCAGTATCTGCAACTTTGGGGACTACTGAAAGAAAGATACTTTAAGTAAGTATCATTTGAATGACACAGTTTGCAGAAATGCTCACAACTCTGTGTGGCACTGATGTCATTCCCTTTGTTTATGACGAGTACACACAAAGAACTGGACCCCGAACCAAAGTCCTTTGACTTTAAGTTTTGAGTTCTTTCTTTCTTTGATTCATTTTTACTCACTGAATGATATCAATGAGAATTTTAAACCTGAGAAAGGCAACCGAAGAATTAACCATTTTTTTTTTATAAACCTCACCACCCACGGCTTGCTACCAAGCAGGGTATAGGGAGAGGTCTGCAGGTCCTTCAGGAAAGCTTCATCCCGACTGTTATCACCAGAGTGGTGAGCTCTGCCTCAGTGCATTACAGGTCCTCTCTTCCACTACTCCCAGGACTTGGAGCAGGGGCCAGGATGGTGTTAGGGGCAAGGGGATGGGACCACAGGGCTCCAGGAGGCCAGTCTCTGACTGGGCCTCAGGGAGTATGTGCCTCTTGTGGACTCTCCAAGTGGGAGGATTGAGGAGCTTCATGGATTCAGAGCGGGGAAGGGTGGTAGGGAATGCACCGCTTCCTTCCTGTACACACTGCTTGATTGTTATCTTCTAGGTCAGTTCCAGTCGCTAACCCAGGCCTGATCACATTCAAGACATAAGCCAAAACACAAAACGATCCCTGTCTACAGCCCTCCTGATGACCTGGCTACATCTATATTTTAAAGGAGAAAAAAAAAAAAAAAGAATAAAGAAAAGAAGAGCTTAAATTAGAACATACATATTCTGCTTCTTTTAAAAAAAGATAGGTATCATTCAACAGTTATCCCCAGAACTCATACGTAAGCAAATAAATGAATAATATGAAACAATTAAAATGTTGTGGGTGATATCCATTGTTCTCTTAACACAGCAACTAACCTATCACACAGAAATTCATGATCGGCCTGTTAAGTTGGAGAGGAGTCACCTCCAAGATTTTCACTTCAATTTCCTTTGACTAGTAAAGTAACAGATCATGATTTAGTTTTTTGATGTTGCTATAAATTTAGGCTTAAAAGTACAAGAAGTGTATTAGTGCTTAAATATACCTATGATGCTACACATACACAATTACCATTATTTTTTTTTTAATAACTTTTATTAAGCTTCAAGTGAATGTTTACAAATCCAATCAGTCTGTCACATATAAGTTTACATACATCTCACTCCCTACTCCCACTTGCTCTCCCCCTCTTGCGTCAGCCCTTTCAGTCTCTCCTTTCTTGACAATTTTGCCGGCTTCCCTCTCTCTCTATCCTCCCATCCCCCCTCCAGACAAGAGTTGCCAACACAATCTCAACTGTCCACCTGATATAATTAGCTCACTCTTCATCAGCGTCTCTCTCCCACCCGCTGACCAGTCCCTTTCATGTCTGATGAGTTGTCTTCGGGGATGGTTCCTGTCCTGTGCCAACAGAAGGTCTGGGGACCATGGCCGCCGGGATTCCTCTAGTCTCAGTCAGACCATTAAGTTTGGCCTTTTTATGAGAATTTGGGGTCTGTATCCCACTGATCTCCTGCTCCCTCAGGGGTCCTCTGCTGTGCTCCCTGTCAGGGCAGTCTTCGATTGTGGCCGGGCACCAACTAGTTCTTCTGGTCTCAGGATGATGTAGGTCTCTGGTTCATGTGGACCTTTCTGTCTCTTGGGCTCTTAGTTGTCGTGTGGCCTTGCTGTTCTTCATTTTCCTTTGCTCCAGGTGGGTTGAGACCAATTGATGCATCTTAGATGGCCGCTTGTTAGCACTTAAGACCCCAGACGCCACATTTCAAAGTGGGATGCAGAATGATTTCATAATAGAATTATTTTGCCAATTGACTTAGAAGTCCCCGCAAACCATGTTCCCCAGACCCCCGCGCTTGCTCCGCTGACCTTTGAAGCATTCATTTTATCCCGGAAACTTCTCTGCTTTTGGTCCAGTCCAGTTGAGCTGACCTTCCACGTATTGAGTGTTGTCTTTCCCTTCACCTAAAGCAGTTCTTATCTACTGATTAATCAATAAAAAATCCCTCTCCCACCCTCCCTCCCTCCCCCCCTCGTAACCACAAAAGTATGTGTTCTTCTTAGTTTTTACTGTTTCTCAAGATCTTATAATAGTGGTCTTATACAATATTTGTCCTTTTGCCTCTGACTCATTTCGCTCAGCATAATGCCTTCCAGGTTCCTCCATGTTATGAAATGTTTCAGAGATTCGTCACTGTTCTTTATCGATGCGTAGTATTCCATTGTGTGAATATACCACAATTTATTTACCCATTCATCCGTTGATGGACACCTTGGTTGCTTCCAACTTTTTGCTATTGTAAACAGAGCTGCAATAAACATGGGTGTGCATATATCTGTTTGTATGAAGGCTCTTGTATCTCTAGGGTATATTCCCAGGAGTGGGATTTCTGGGTTGTATGGTAGTTCTATTTCTAACTGTTTAAGATAACGCCAGACAGATTTCCAAAGTGGTTGTACCATTTGACATTCCCACCAGCAGTGTATGAGAGTTCCAATCTCTCCGCAGCCTCTCCAACATTTATTATTTTGTGTTTTTTGGATTAATGCCAGCCTTGCTGGTGTGAGATGGAATCTCATCGTAGTTTTAATTTGCATTTCTCTAATGGCTAATGATCGAGAGCATTTTCTCATGTATCTGTTGGCTGCCTGAATATCTTCTTTAGTGAAATGTGTGTTCATATCCTTTGCCCACTTCTTCATTGGGTTGTTTGTCTTTTTGTGGTTGAGTTTTGACAGAATCATGTAGATTTTAGAGATCAGGCACTGGTCAGAGATGTCATAGCTGAAAATTCTTTCCCAATCCGTAGGTGGTCTTTTTACTCTTTTGGAGAAGTCTTTAGATGAGCATAGGTGTTTGATTTTTAGGAGCTCCCAGTTATTGGGTTTCTCTTCATCATTTTTGGTAATATTTTGTATTCTGTTTATACCTTGTATTAGGGCTCCTAGGGTTGTCTCAATTTTTTCTTCCATGATCTTTATCGTTTTAGTCTTTATGTTTAGGTCTTTGATCCACTTGGAGTTAGTTTTTGTGCATGGTGTGAGGTATGGGTCCTGTTTCATTTTTTTGCAAATGGATATCCAGTTATGCCAGCACCATTTGTTAAAAAGGCTATCTTTTCCCCAATTAATTGACACTGGTCCTTTGTCAAATATCAGCAGCTCATACGTGGATGGATCTGTGTCTGGGTTCTCAATTCTGTTCCATTGGTCTATGTGCCTGTTGTTGTACCAGTACCAGGCTGTTTTGACTACTGTGGCTGTGTAATAGGTTCTGAAGTCAGGTAAAGTGAGGCCTCCCACTTTCTTCTTCTTTTTCAGTAGTGCTTTGCTTATCCGGGGCTTCTTTCCCTTCCATATGAAATTGGTGATTTGTTTCTCTATCCCCTTAAAACATGACATTGGAATTTGGATCGGAAGTGCGTTAAATGTATAGATGGCTTTTGGTAGAATAGACATTTTTACTATGTTAAGTCTTCCTATCCATGATCAAGGTATGTTTTTCCACTTAAGTATGTCCTTTTGAATTTCTTGTAGTAGAGCTTTGTAGTTTTCTTTGTATAGGTCTTTTACATCCTTGGTAAGATTTATTCCTAAGTATCTTATCTTCTTGGGGGCTACTGTGAATGGTATTGATTTGGTGATTTCCTCTTCGGTGTTCTTTTTGTTGATGTAGAGGAATCCAAGCGATTTTTGTATGTTTATTTTATAACCTGAGACTCTGCCAAACTCTTCTATTAGTTTCAGTAGTTTTCTGGAGGATTCCTTAGGGTTTTCTGTGTATATAATCATGTCATCTGCAAATAGTGATAACTTTACTTCTTCCTTGCCAATCCAGATACCTTTTATTTCTTTGTCTAGCCTAATTGCCCTGGCTAGGACTTCCAGCACGATGTTGAATAAGAGCGGTGATAAAGGGCATCCTTGTCTGGTTCCCGTTCTCAAGGGAAATGCTTTCAGGTTCTCTCCATTTAGAGTGATATTGGCTGTTGGCTTCGCATAGATGCCCTTTATTATGTTGAGGAATTTTCCTTCTATTCCTATTTTGGTAAGAGTTTTTATCATAAATGGGTGTTGGACTTTGTCAAATGCCTTTTCTGCATCAATTGATAAGTTCATGTGGTTTTTGTCTTTTGTTTTATTTATGTGGTGGATTACATTAATGGTTTTTCTGATATTAAACCAGCCTTCCATAAAAAAATAAATAAATAAATCCCACTTGATCAGGGTGAATTATTTTTTTGATGTGTTGTTGGATTCTATTGGCTAGAATTTTGTTGAGGATTTTTGCATCAATGTTCATGAGGGATATAGGTCTATAATTTTCTTTTTTTGTAATGTCTTTACCTGGTTTTGGTATCAGGGAGATGGTGGCTTCATAGAATGAGTTGGGTAGTATTCCGTCATTTTCTATGCTTTGGAATACCTTCAGAAGTAGTGGTGTTAACTCTTCTCTGAAAGTTTGGTAGAACTCTGCAGTGAAGCCGTCCGGGACAGGGCTTTTTTTTGTTGGGAGTTTTTTGATTACCGTTTCAATCTCTTTTTTTGTTATGGGTCTATTTAGTTGTTCTACTTCTGAATGTGTTAGTTTAGGTAAGTAGTGTTTTTCCAGGAATTCATCCATTTCTTCTAGGTTTTCAAATTTGTTAGAGTACAAGTTTTCATAATAATCTGAAATGATTCTTTTAATTTCATTTGATTCTGTTGTGATGTGGTCCTTCTCGTTTCTTATTCGGGTTATTTGTTTCCTTTCCTGTATTTCTTTAGTCAGTCTAGCCAATGGTTTATCAATTTTGTTAATTTTTTCAAAGAACCAGCTTTTGGCTTTGTTAATTCTTTCAATTGTTTTTCTGTTCTCTAATTCATTTAGTTCAGCTCTAATTTTTATTATTTGTTTTCTTCTGGTGCCTGATGGATTCTTTTGTTGCTCACTTTCTATTTGTTCAAGTTGTAGGGACAGTTCTCTGATTTTGGCTCTTTCTTCTTTTTGTATGTGTGCATTTATCGATATAAATTGGCCTCTGAGCACTGCTTTTGCTGTGTCCCAGAGGTTTTGATAGGAAGTATTTTCATTCTCGTTGCTTTCTATGAATTTCCTTATTCCCTCCTTGATGTCTTCTATAACCCAGTCTTTTTTCAGGAGGGTATTGTTCATTTTCCAAGTATTTGATTTCTTTTCCCTAGTTTTTCTGTTATTGATCTCTAGTTTTATTGCCTTGTGGTCTGAGAAGATGCTTTGTAATATTTCGATGTTTTGGACTCTGCAAAGGTTTGTTTTATGACCTAATATGTGGTCTATTCTAGAGAATGTTCCATGTGCGCTAGAAAAAAAAGTATATTTTGCAGCAGTTGGGTGGAGAGTTCTGTATAAGTCAATGAGGTCAAGTTGGTTGATTGTTGTAATTAGATCTTCCGTGTCTCTATTGAGCTTCTTACTGGATGTCCTGTCCTTCTCCAAAAGTGGTGTGTTGAAGTCTCCTACTATAATTGTGGAGGTATCTATCTCACTTTTCAATTCTGTTAAAATTTGATTTATGTATCTTGCAGCCCTGTCATTGGGTGCATAAATATTTAATATGGTTATGTCTTCCTGATCAATTGTCCCTTTTATCATTATATAGTGTCCTTCTTTATCCTTTGTGGTGGATTTAAGTCTAAAGTCTATTTTGTCAGAAATTAATATTGCTACTCCTCTTCTTTTTTGCTTATTGTTTGCTTGATATACTTTTTTCCATCCTTTGAGTTTTAGTTTGTTTGTGTCTCTAAGTCTAAGGTGTGTCTCTTGTAGGCAGCATATAGATGGATCGTGTTTCTTTATCCAGTCTGTGACTCTCTGTCTCTTTATTGGTGCATTTAGTCCGTTTACATTCAGGGTAATTATAGATAAATAAGTTTTTAGTGCTGTCATTTTGATGCCTTTTTATGTGTGTTGTTGACAATTTCATTTTTCCGCATGAGGCGTTTTTCTTAGTAAATTGTGAGATCCTCATTTTCATAGTGTTTGACTTTATGTTAGTTGAGTCGTTACGTTTTTCTTGGCTTTTATCTTGAGTTATACAGTTGTTATACCTTTTTGTGGTTACCTTATTATTTACCCCTATTTTTCTAAGTAAAAACCTAACTTGTATTGTTCTATATTGCCTTGTATCACTCTCCATCTGGCAGTTCAATGCCTCCTGTATTTAGTCCCTCTTTTTGATTATTGTGATCTTTTACCTATTGACTTCCATGATTCCCTGTTATGTGTATTTTTTTTTTAATTAATCTTAATTTGTTTGTTTTTGTGATTTCCCTATTTGAGTTGATATCAGGACGTTCTGTTTTGTGACCTTGTGTTGTGCTGATATCTGATATTATTGGTTCTCTGACCAAACAATATCCTTTAGTATTTCTTGTAGCTTTGGTTTGGTTTTTGCAAATTCTCTAAACTTGTGTTTGTCTGTAAATATCTTAACTTCGCCTTCATATTTCAGAGAGAGTTTTGCTGGATATATGATCCTTGGCTGGCAGTTTTTCTCCTTCAGTGTTCTGTATATGTCATCCCATTCCCTTCTTGCCTGCATGGTTTCTGCTGAGTAGTCTGAACTTATTGATTCTCCCTTGAAGGAAACCTTTCTTTTCTCCCTGGCTGCTTTTAAAATTTTCTGTTTATCTTTGGTTTTGGTGAGTTTGATGATAATATGTCTTGGTGTTTTTCTTTTTGGATCAATCTTAAATGGGGTTTGATGAGCATCTTGGATAGATATCCTTTCGTCTTTCATGATGTCAGGGAAGTTTTCTGTCAGGAGTTCTTCAACTATTTTCTCTGTGTTTTCTGTCCCCCCTCCCTGTTCTGGGACTCCAATCATCCGCAGGCTATCCTTCTTGACAGAGTCCCACATAATTCTTAGGGTTTCTTCATTTTTTTTAATTCTTTTATCTGATTTTTTTTCAGCTATGTTGGTGTTGATTCCCTGGTCCTCCAGATGTCCCAGTCTGCATTCTAATTGCTCGAGTCTGCTCCTCTGACTTCCTATTGCGTTGTCTAATTCTGTAATTTTATTGTTAATCTTTTGGATTTCTACATGTTGTCTCTCTATGGATTCTTGCAACTTATTAATTTTTCCACTACGTTCTTGAATAATTTTTTTGAGTTCTTCAACAGTTTTATCAGTGTGTTCCTTGGCTTTTTCTGCAGTTATCCTAATTTCATTTGTGATATCTTTAAGCATTCTGTAAATTAGTTTTTTATATTCTGTATCTGATAATTCCAGGATTGTATCTTCATTTGGGAAAGATTTTGATTCTTTTGTTTGGGGGGTTGGAGAAGCTGTAATGGTCTGCTTCTTTAAGTGGTTTGATATGGATTGTTGTCTCCGAGCCATCACTGGGAAACTAGTTTTTCCAGAAAATCCGCTAAAAAAAAAATGCAGTCAGACCCCTATCAGAGTTCTCCCTCTGGCTCAGGCTATTCGGATGTTAATGAAGCTGCCTGGGGAGGGTGGGGGAGGGAACAGAGAGATAGGAGAGTAGCACCTCAGAATATAGCCAGAGTTGCTTGTCTTGCTTGGAATGACTATTATATCTGAGATTCCCGCGGGTGCGTCGCTTATGTGTGCTGGCTGTGTGGAGATTGCCCGGGGGGTCTGGCCCGCTGGAGTCACAGTCAGATCCTCTGCTTCCAGCCCCACGCCCAGCGTCAAGGCTCCCGTACTGGGATGGTGCACTCTCGACTCCGAAATCAGTCGCTGCCTCCTAGGGACTTCTCGTCCCTCCAGCCGCGTGGCCGTGCCGCCCCCGCGAATCAGGTGGGCCCCCTCCCGGGGTTAGTTCAGATGGGTGGAGCAGCTCCCCATGCTTGTGCCGTGACTGAGTGTCCCGGCTGGGACGCTGTTCTCCCTGCTCCAATACCAGTCGCTGCCTCCCGGGGACTTCTCCTATCGGCTGCATCCCACGCCGCCCGCGCGACCCGGCTGGTCCCCCTCCCGGGGTTAGTTCAGGGGGGTGGCGCAGCTCTCCGTGTTTATGCCATACCTGCATCCAGTCCAAATCCCGGCGAGACGGTTCCCCGGCTGGGACGCTGCTCTTCCTGCTCCAAGACCTGTCACTGCCTCCCGGGGACTTCTCCTACCGGCTGGGTCCCACGCCGCCCGCGGAACCGGCTGGTCTCCCTCCCGGGGTTAGTTCAGGGGGGTGGAGCAGCTCTCTGTGTTTGTGCCGTACCTGACTGGTATGCTGGCTCCAGGCTCTGGAAACAATCGCTGCTTCCCCGTATTAGTTTGTTCTCCGTCTCTAAATCTGTGTTTGTTGTTCAGGGTTCGTAGATTGTTATGTATGTGATCGATTCACTTGTTTTTCCGTGTCTTTGTTGTAAGAGGGATCCGAGGTAGCGTCTGCCTAGTCCGCCATCTTGGCTCCACCCTCTCACCATTATTTTTTAAATTATATTTTATTGTGTTTGCATTGAACATTCACACAGCAAATTGCTGTTGCTAGTGCCATTGAATCGGTCCTAACTCATAGTGACCGGATGTATAACAGAATGAAACACTGTCTGGTGCTGCAGTATCTTCACAATCATTGCTATGTTTGAGCCCATTGTTGCAGCCACAGTGTTAATCCATCTCATCAAAGGCCTTCCTCTTTTTTGCTGACCCTCTACCTTACCAAGCATGATGTCCATCTCCAGGGACTGGTCCCTCATGATAACATGTCCAAAGTACACGAGACCAAGTCTCACCATTCTTACTTCAAGGAGCATTCTGGCTGTACTTCTTCCAAGACAGACTTGTCCACTTTTCTGGCAGTCCATGGTATATTCAATATTCTTTGCCAACACCATAAATCAAAGGTATAAATTCTTCTTTTGTCTTCTTTATTCATTGTCCAGCTTTTGCATGCATATGAGGTGATTGAAAATATCATGGCTTAGTTAATCAATTATTTTTTGACAAAGGTGCTATCTTAGGCTGGGTTCTCTAGAAAAGCAAAACCAGTAAAGCATATAAATATATATAGAGAGAGATTTATATCAAGGAAATAGCTCATGCAATTGTAAAAGCTAGAATGTCCCAAGTCTGTGGATCAGGATTGGGTTTTTCCTGATTCATGTAGCAGCAGGGCCTGGTGAACCCAAGAGCAGCAGGTCAGAGAATAGGGCTCTTGCTCACAGGCTACGAAGGTTGGAAAATCCCAAGATTGGCAGGCAAGACCCCAAGCCTTCTTCTGATTCATGTAGTTGCAGGGGCTGGTGAACCCAAGATTGACAGGTCAGAGAGTAGGGCTCTTGCTTGTAGGCTGCGAAGATTGATGAATCTCAAGATCAGCAGGTAAGCTGCTAGGCCAAGTCCCAAGAAATGGAAGTCAGATGAACAAGAGGCAGCTGCAGAATCCAGAACAAGCCAAAAGCCTTGGCAAGGTGAGCAGGAAGGAAGCAGGTGGTGGAGGGTGGAGAGATGAAGGCTGAAGGGGTGGTGAGCCACAACATGCCCCGCCCCCAATGGTACCACTCAGCAGATTCCATCATGGGGGTGATTACATATCAAATTTCAACAGGGAAGTGATCACAACATTACACAACTGCCAAAACACTGAGAATCATGGCCTAGCCAGGTTGACACATAATCTTAACCATCGTAGGTGCCATGATAATCCAATGGGAAAATGATAGCCTTTGAAATAAATAGTGCTGGACAACTAGATTCCCAGAGGAAAGGAACTGACTTTCAACCCTTATCTCACACCATATACAAAAATTAACTAAATGGATAATAAACCCAAACATAAAAGCTAAAACTATAAAACTTCTAGAAGAAAGCATAGGAGAATATCTTCACAACTTGGGGTAGGCAAATATTTCTTATGAAATAGAAAGCTAATAAAACTATGAAAGAATAAAAGTGATAAACTGGACTCCACCAAGACACCATTAAGAAAATACAATAGTAAGTCAAAGAGTGAGAAAAATCATGAGCAATATGCATACCTGACAAAGGTCTTGCATAAAATGTGTAAAGAACTCTTACAGCTCAATATTAAGAAAACAACCCCATGGAAGGAAAAATGAACAAAAGACTGAAATAGTCACTTAAAAAAAAAAGTTATACAAACAGCCAAAGAACTCAGCACAAAACATATTCATCATGATTTGTCATCAAGGAAATGCAAATTAAAACCACAGTGAGATAACCTACACGCTGACTAGAATGGATAAAACTTAAAAGAGTGATAACACTAAACATTGGTGAGGATGCAGAGAATTTGGAACTCTCATATATTGCCAACGGGTAGGTAATTTGGATAGTAATTTGGTAGTTTCTTATAAAGTTGAAGGTTTACTTACCTTATGACTTAGCAATAAGTTCACAAAAAGAATTGTATGTGAATGTATACGGCAGCTTTATTCATAATTCTGCCAAACTGGAAACAACCCAAATGCTCATCACAGATGAGTGGATAACAAATTATAGTGAGTTCATACAATGGAAGATACCACCACCACCAGTTGTTGTCAAGTCAATTCTGACTCATGCCAACCTCGTGTGTGGCAGGGTGGAATTGTGCTCCATAAGGCTAACAATGGCTGATTATTCACAAGTAGATTGTCAGGCCTTCCCTCTGAGGTGCCTCTGAGTGAACCTGAACCTCCAACCTTTTAGTTAGTAGCCTAGAACATTAATAGCTTGCACCACCCACGGACTCCTACAGCAATAAAAAGAGAAAAGTACTTATTTCACAACAACATGGGTAACTCTCAAACTCACTATGCTGAGTGACACAAAGAGTATATACTGTATGATTCTATTTATATAAAGTTCTAAAACCTGAAAACCTTATTTACAGTGATACAGATCAGAACAGTGGTTTCCTAGAGACAAAGGTAAGGGCAGAGTTGTGGGTGGAAGTGCACTTGACTGCAAAGAGACAGGATGGAACTATATTGGGTGATGGAAACATTTTACATCATGATTATGTTGGTCAAAACACAGGTGCATATATTTGTCATAACTCATCAAACTATATACTTTAAATCTGTGCATTTTATTGTATGTAAGTTGTACCTCAATGAAGTTGACTGATAACACATTTAAAAAATACTATGTGCTTTCTAAAAATTAAGCTTGCATCACTCTCCAAGTCAAAAATAACAAGGAAATTCCTTTCATAGAAGCAACTGATCAAAGTGAGTGAGTCTTTTTGCCTCAGGACAGAATGTAGGATTTAACTTAGTTAAAACTGAGTGGGTTTCAATCAAGTCCATCCTGTTAAGACTGTGGAATCTTCTCCTTGTGTTTTTTTCTAAAACAAAGATTGGCCAATTATTGGTGAAACATGTCTTATGGGCAGTTCGACCTACGTGGAGATGTGGTAAACATTTTGAACCCCCAATGAACAATTTGAAAATAACTTGACTTCGGGTCCCATGTTTTATCAGGATCATAGTACGTACTTAACAAATGTTTGTTGGATGACTGAGTGATTGAATAAATGAATGAATAATTCTCATCCTTCACACACTATAAAATAAGTATTTGAGGGTGATCCAAAGGTTATGTGAGCAGGAAAATGCAGAGGAAGCCTATAAAAAGGTAATCTCCCTCTCCTTTGCCCTGACTGTTTACACTCAAATGATTTGATTTAAAAAAAAGGGTTCACTAACTTTTCAGATTAAAATTTAACACATTACATGTAATTCTGGGTATGATATTGGATGGGGACAGGGAGGTGCGTGTGATAAAAACCTGTTGCCGTTGAGTCAATTCCGACTCATTGCAACCCTATAGGACAGAGTAGAACTGTCCCATAGGGTTTCCAAGGAGCAGCCGGTGGATTCAAACTGCTGACCTTTAAGTTAGCAGCCGAGCTCTTAACCAGTGTGCCACCAGGGCTCCATAAAAGTTGAGTATGCACCATTAGATGACAATTCTGTATCAGTGTTAAATTTCCTAATTTTATAATTTTACTACAGTTAGGTAACAGGATATCTTTGCTCTTAGAAAATACATCCTGAGGGACTTAAGGATAAAGAGAAAAAACCATTAACAGTTTCATCATAAACAACGTGGAGAATATTGCTGTTGTTAGTAGTTGTCGAGTTGACCCTGACCCATGCGAAAAAATGCACAGTGGAACAAAATGCTTCCTGGACATGCGCCAAACCCATAATTAGTTGCAGAAAGTATAAAGAACATAAAAATCAGCCACAATCCCATCAACTAGAAAAAAGATACAATTTGGGGGATATATTTTTTTTTTATAGAAAGACTCTACTCGATGGCACCTAACAACAACAACATAGAAAGAAGATAATCACATGCATATATATACACTCATATATACTATGATGTGATGGATCGCTTTCACATGACTTTCTCACTATGGTCTTGTAACTGCCACCAAGTGATTGGGTAAGACTGTGCAAATAAGCCTGTTCACCATGGGTGACCCACCTGGTATTTGAAACACCAGTGGCATAGCTTCCAGCATCACAGCAACACAAAAGCCACCACCATGAGAAACTGGCAGCAGGGTCACGAATGGTAGGCAGGTTTCAGTGAAGCTTCCAGACTAAGACAGACTAGGAATAAGGACCTGGTGGTCTACTTCTGAAAACACTGGCCAGTGAAAACACTACGAATAGCAGCGAAACATTGTCTGATATAGTGCCAGAAGATGAGGCCCTCAGCTCGGATGGCACTCAAATATGACTGCGGAAGAACTGCCTCCTCAAAGTAGAGCTGACCCTAATGATGTGGATGGAGTCAAGCTTTTGGGACCTGCATTTGCTGATGTGGCACAACTCAAAACGAGAAAAAACAGCTGCAAACATCCATTAATAATCAGAACATGGAATGTACAAAGTATGAATACAGGAAAATTAGAAGTTGTCAAAAATGAAATGGAACACATAAAGATAGGTATCCTAGGCATTAGTGAGCTGAAATGGACTGATATGGGCCATTTTCAATCAGACAATCATATGGTCTACTATGCTGGGAATGGCAAATTGAAAAGGAATGGAATTGCACTCACTGTCAAAAAGAACATTTCAAGATCTATCCTGAAGTACAACTCTGTCAGTGATAGAATAATATCCATATGCCTACAAGGAAGACCAATTAACACAACTATTATTCAAATTTATGCACCAACCACTAAGGTGAAAGATGAAGAAATTTCTGCAGTCTGAAATTGATCAAACATGCAATCAAGATGCATTGATAATTACTGGAGATTGGAATGCAAAAGTTGGAAGCAAAGAAGGGTTGGTAATTGGAACATATGGCCTTGGTGACAGAAACAATGTTGGAGATTGCATGATAGAATTTTGCGAGATCAATGACCTCATTGCAAATACCATTTTCAATAACATAAACTGCAACTATCCATGTGGACCTCACCAGATGGAATACACAGGAATCAAATCGACTACATCTGTGGAAAGAGACAACGGAGAAGCTCAATATCCTTAGTCAGAACAACACCATGTGATGACTATGGAACAGACCACCAATTGCTCATCTGCAAGTTTGAGTTGAAGCTGAAGAAAATCAGAGCAAGTCCATGAGAGCCAAAACACAACCTGAGTATATCCCACCTGAATTTAGAGAACATGTCAAGAATAGATTTGATGCACTGAACACAAATAACAGAAAACCAGCTGAGTTGTGGATGAGTTGTGGAATGACACCAAGGACGTCATCCATGAAGAAATCAGTAAAAAGAGAGGAAGAAAGAAAAGACTAAAATGCGTGTCAGAAGAGACTCTGAAACCGTTGTTGAACATAGAGTAGCTAAAGCAAACGGAAGAAACGATGATGTAAAAGTGCTCAATGGAAGATTTCAAAGGGCAGCTCGAGAAGACAGAGTAAGGTATTATAATGAAATGTGCAAAGACATGGAGTTAGAAAACCAAAAGGGAAGATACACTTGCCATTGCTCAAGCTGAGGGAACTGAAGAAAGAATTCAAGCCTCAAGTTGCAATACTGAAGGACTTTAAAGGGAAAATATTGAACGATGCAGGAAGCATCAAAAGAAGATGAAAGGAACACACAGAGTCACTGTACCAGAAAGAAATGGTCAACACTCAACCATTTCAGGAGCTAGCATATGATCAAGAACTGATGGTAGCGAAGGAAGAAGTCCAATCTGCACTGAAGGCATTGATGAAAAACAAGGCCCCCGGGATTGACGGAATACCAATTCAGGTGTTTCCACAAATGGATGCAGCACTGGAGGCGTTCACTCATCTATGTCAAGAAATTTGGAAGACAGCTTCCTGGACAACCTACTGGAAAAGATCCATATTGTGCTCATTACAAAAAAAAGTGATCCAACAGAATGTGGAAATTATCGAACAATATCATTAATATCACACACAAGTAAAATTTTGCTGCAGATCATTCAAAAACAGTTGCAGCAGTACATCAACAAGGAACTACCAGAAATTCAAGCCAGATTCAGAAGAGGATATTGAATGAGGGGTATCATTGCTGATGTCAGATGGATCTTGGTTGAAAACAGAGAATACCAGAAGGATGTTTATGTTTTATTGACTATGCAAAGGCATACAACTGTGTGGATGATAACAAATTATGGACAACATTGTGAAGAATGGGAATTCCAGAACACTTAATTGTGTTCATGAGGAAACTGTACGTAGACCAAGACGCAGTTGTTTGAACAGAACAAGAGAATACTGTGTGGTTTAAAATCAGCAAAAATGTGTGTCAGCGTTGTATCCTTTCACCGTACATATTCAATCTGTATGCTGAACAAATACTCTGAGAAGCTGGACTATATGAAGAAGAATGCAGAATCACAATTGGAGGAAGTCTCATTAACAACCTGCAATATGCAGATGACATAACCTTGCTTGCTGGAAGTGAAGAAGACTTGAGGCATTTACTGATGAAGATCAAAGACCACAGCCTTCAGTATGGATTATACATCAACATAAAGAAAACAAAAATTCTCACAACTGGACCAACAAGCAACATCATGATTGAACAGAGGAATGATGAAGTTGTCAAGGACTTCATTTTACTTGGATCCACAATTCAAACCCATAGAAGCAACTGTCAAGAAATCAATGGATTGCATTGGGCAAATCTGCTACAAAAGACCTTTTTAAAGTGTTAACAAGCAAAGATGTCACTTTGAGGATTAAGGTGCGCCTGACCAAAGCCATGGTATTTTCAATGGCCTCATATGCATCTGAAAGCTGTACAATGAATAAGGAAAACCAAAGAATTGATGCCTTTGAATCATGGTGTTGGCAAAGAATATTGAATATACCATGGACTGCCAGAAGAATGAACAAATGTGTCTTGGAAGAAGTATAGCCAGAGTGCTCATTAGAAGCAAGGATGGCGAGACTTCGTCTTACATACTTTGGACATGATATCATGAGGGAGAAGTCCCTGGAGGAGGACATCATACTTGGTAAAGTAGAGGGTCAGCAAAAAAGAGGAAGACCCTCAAAATGAGATGGATTGCCACAGTGGCTACAACAATGGGTTCAAGCATAACAACGGTTGTGAGGATGGTGCCGGACTGGGCAGTGTTTCGTTCTGTTGTACCGAGGGTTGCTATGAGTCAGAACTGACCGGATGTCACTTAACAACACAACAAATATAAATAAGGTGCTTGCGGTCCACCAAGGGGATTAGACAGGTTGCTAATAAAGCAAATAAAGTACATGGAACTCTTCTGGGGGTGGGACCATGCAAATAAGGTATATGGAACCCTAACTTGGGGATAGGTCAGTTTGTCATCCCTCTAGGCTTAAAGGAGACAGGGAGAGAAAGAGAGGGGACCTGTAACACGGAAGACAGAGAGAGGCAGCTGAAACAGGACAGAGAGAGAGCTGTAACATTGGAGATGGTGAGAAGCAGCAGCAGAGAAATGACAGCAGCACGGGCAGGAGAACTAGGGGACTGGCAGGAGATGGCACAGAGGGCTTCCTGGCCCACAGAGTGATAAAGCTGAGTGCCTTCAGTCAGGAGGCTTTCTGGCAGAGTAGAGGTGCCCCTTGGCACTTACTGGTGGACCTAACAGCTATGTAACACTTGCCTGAGCAGGGGCTGAGGGCCAGAGGGAGACCTGCCTATAAGCACGGCTGAGAAGAGGCTGTCCTGATCGAAGAACTGTATCCTGAGTGTTCCTGATCCTGAATTGTAACCAGTGACTTCCCTAATAAACCCCATAATCGTGAATATGGTCTGTGAGTTCTGTGTGACCATTGCACTGAGTTGTCGAACCCAGCAGAGAAGTTGAGAATGTCATGGGAGGGATAGAGGGTGTCAGAATTGGTAAAAAGTTTGGAGGGTGGAGACATGTCTGACCTCTGCCTCATAGGAGTCAGCCTTGGGCTATTGATCTTGATTCTCCTTCCCCCTTGTGAAGTTGGAGGAGGTCAGACACCCCTCGTCACATAATTTTTACATATATGTATAGGGTCGCTATGAGTCGGAATTGACTCGACAGCACTGGGTTTGATTTTTTTTGTTATACACATACGTGTACAAAATATATTTTAAGTTTTCATTTAAGTAAACTCTCACATCATTAAATGTTCTTAGAAAACACGATTTTCAGTGGTTATAGTGAAACATGGTCTGTTTCATCAAGTATCTATTATTTTACATTGAGGTTTCTTCAACTTCTTCACTGTTGTAATTACAGCGCAAAAATCTGTTGTACATCGGCCTGTCCTAAGAGATTATTATTTCCATAGGATGTTAAGCATGATGTAGTTAGTCAAGAAGGAGCCTCTGCTTTTTCCCTGAATCACAGGCCTAAGTAACTAAATTAGATTGGTCAGAGACTGGTGGTAACTTGAAAGAGCAACTGTTCTTATGAAATGAATGGGTCTAGTACCTGCCTGAGGCATCAACTTAAAGATGGCTGCTCTCCTCTTGAGTTTCACCTCCCCCCTCACTTCCTTTTCTTCCCAGGACTGGGTTTGCCCTTATGTCCACAGGGAGGCACTTGCTGCACTTCTGTAATTTCCTGTCTTTCTCTATTAAAAACTCATTCTATGTTTCAGGGTTGAGAATGAGTTCTCACTGGATTTAGTCATCCTCTTTTAACACCACAACAAGATACACATATATGCTTGTATCAGCCTATAGAAAGCTCCAGCCCAGTGCCAGCAAATGGAACTTTCTGTGATGAGAGACTTATTCTTTATCTGTGCTGTCCAATATAGTAACCACAAATCATATATGGCTAGTGAGATTTGAAACATGGCTAGTGCTACAGAGGAGCTTTTTAATTTTATTTCATTTTAATTAATTTACATTTAAATAGCCATATGTGGTGAGTGGCTATTGTATTGAGCAGTACAGTAGTATAGTCCCTGATTACAGTGTGGTCAATAGACCAGCAGCATCAGTGTAAGCTGGGAGCTGGTTGGAAATGCAGAGTCTCAGTTCTCTCCCCCAGACCTCCTCAATCAGACTCTGTATTTAACGAGATCCCAGGTGACTCCTGTGTACATTAAAGTTTGAGTAACATTGCCCTATGCAGTGCAATGAGCTTCTCTTTCTGGCTCTGAGGTGGCAATTCTGCCAGAAATTACTGGTTGGGGCACAGTCTGCCCAGTGACTGGTCTATTTTACGTACTTTGCGGGGGATCGGTTTATTTGCTATTCAAATAAAAAAAGTGGCTTGAAAATCCACCCAGTAAGATTGTGGTCCACTGAGGTGATTGGTTTATTAGCAGTCTTCCTGGGAGGGCTGTGCCTTGAAATTGCCAAAGAGTTTGCTTATATAAACAGCCAACCCCACAGAGGTTTTTAGCAGAGAGAGAAGAGGAGGGAACCTCCTAAAAGGTTTGTAACACAGGTCAAGCGCTGTAACACTGAAAAGGGTGAAACAAGACGGTGTGAGATGGCGCCAAGCCCAGCAGCACCCGCTGACAGGGAATCAGTGGCAATAGTAGGAGCAGCTGGAACCGTGAGACTGGCAGGTGGTAGCAGTGGGCAAGTCAGACTATGGAGCATACTTGGGCACCTCCAGGCAGAAGAGGACTTTGAGATTTTCCTTTATACACACATTGTTTGATTGAACAAGCACGCATAACTTCTGCAATTTACAAAACTTCAAAGATAAAAATGATGAAATTATCATATAGGCTATATGTGGCAATATTAGTTAAGTCTAATGTTTAGCGAGAAACCCTGGTGGTGTAGTAGTTAAGTGCTACGGCTGCTAACCAAGAGGTCCGCAGTTTGAATCCACCAGGTGCTCCTTGGAAACTCTATGGGGCAGTTCTACGCTGTTCTATGGGGCCGCCGTGAGTCGGAATCGACTCGACAGCAGTGGGTTTGGTTTTTTTTTTTTTGGTTTAATGTTTAGCGAACTAGTGCATATTATGTAAACCAAACATCTTCTCCTGATGGACAGTATGGGCATATGATCAAGGAGGGATGTTTCCTGAAGATAGGCTTGGGCCCTCTCCACTTATCTATTCTAGTCTGGGGTAATGCTAACCATATTTTACAAAAATCAATTCATTACACGTCTCCCCATCCTGTTAACTGCATCCAAGCGTTTAATGGAACTCATCCTCTCAGTCAACAAGGTAACCATTTGAAGTGGTTTTATATCCAGCAAATGGATATTGCCTACAGGTTTAACTAAAGTCAGTATGTTATGTCAACTCTAGGTTTTATGAAGCTTTTCAGCTAGGGAACAAGGAACGCTAATCCACAAGGAGAAAAAATTCCAGAAGAAAATAATGTAAAAATTAGGGATTACTTTTGTTTGGATATAAGTTGAGAAAGAAATATTAAAGCTTTATCAATATGATCCTCTTAAAACTTTGCATCATAAAAATGTTATTAGTGATATGAAATAACAGATTTCTCCAATTGTAAATTACAGCCCAGTGACCTTCAAAACTTTCTTGACAGTAATCCATAGTACAAAAATAATTTTATATGCACACATCCATATCTATACACATAACTGAAATGAAAGTTTACCCTTACCCTAAAATACATTCTACTGTTTTCTGTTTTACATTTTATTTCAATGTTTTTAAAATGCTTATAACCCACAATAGTAATTTTATAACACATTAATAGGTCAAGACTTTTGGCTTGCAAAACATTTTTAAGGCAAGAGACAAAACGGGGAGAAGGGAGAGAAACTGATTGATTAATTGATTCAGGAAAGAGAAAAAGAAACATAAGCTATCTAAGAGAGAGTAAAAGGGAGGAAAATGTCAGAAGTGGGAGAAATCAGAGGGGTACCCATTCCTATACTCTGTCTTGCCCTGGTCAATAACTGCTGATATGTACACTTCCCCCCATCCCACACTCCAAAAAAAAAAAAAAAAACACCGTTGCCTTCAAGTTGATTCCGACTCACAGGGACCTAGATCCCCCTGCTACAGGGTTGCTATGAGTCGGAATCAACTTGACGGCACTGGGTTTTTTTGACTTTCCAGGTCTTCATCTCTTCCCAGCATCCCTGGTCTCCTTCTTCTATGGCCTATTACCTCTTATTCATCTGAAAGTCTGTTTTTTTGCCCCAAGATCACTGAGTCCTTTAATAAAGGCTCTGACTGGCTTCCTCCATTTCTATTTCTTTCTCCTTCCTTCTGCTGATGGCTCCTTCTCCAACTTTTCCCTTCCCCTTGGGTGTTTCACCTTCTCTTTGCCCAGAGTTCTTTCTCTTGCTCTTGGTTATGCCTCTCCCCACAACTGCCCATTACAAGATCAATGTAAAACTCTACCCTTGTGTTCAAAAATTCAATTGCACCACTATTACAGAGGGTGAGCTGTTCAAGTGAAAAATTAGAAGGATTCTGTTTCTCAAATTTTGAGAGCTCCAACACCTGGGAAGAATCTCTGAAGATCACCAGGGTGGCTTTGCTCCCGTTTTAAGACACACTGACCTGGGAGTTCTGTTGTCTGTGGTTGTGGAAAGAACTCATACGATCTTATGAAACAATAGTGGAAGCATGTGGCATGCAAGAGAAAGGACAAACAATTGGAGAACATCCTGCAAATGACATCATATGGAAGAAAGAAGGCTATGATCGCACAGTGGGAAGATTGGGTGAATAGGAGTTTGCCAGCAAGGTGTCCAGTTAGGAGGCTGGATCAGTGTCCAGACCTGAAACAGTGAAGACCTAAATTACCTATGCAGCATAAAGGAAGAAAGGACAGGAGAGATGTTTCCAAAGAAGAATCTCAAGTTAGTGTCTTGGTACCCTTAGCCTGGACCTAGGTCTGTGCTCCAAGTATTATAAATCTCGAAAACACGTGGGAATCCTGTTAAATCTATTTTCAAGTTAACCTTGACCTACTTTAATAGTAGCTCTAGCAAACTTACGGAAGGCAGATGAAAATTACATTGCTCAGAGGGGGAAGAAAGCACAGGGGAGTTTTTGGTGATACAGAGCTGAAGCCTGGTTCACATTCAGCCAAGAACAGCTTGCCAGCCTTGGCTGCAAGTCCGTTTTCTTCATCCCTAAGAGAGGAAATTACGTGAGGCCCAAAATACGCTCCCCTACAACTCTATGACTGAACACAGCTGTTCCAATAGGATTTCCTGTTTCTAGGCTCAGCACACTACGATGTGTTTATTGTCAAAAAATGTTTGTTGACTACCTACTCTGTGTAAAGCGCTATGTTAGGTCTATGTTTAGCCTTATGTGTGAGGAGGGGTCAAGTAGGGGATATACCGTATGGGCCTTGAGCTGACAGTGGGAAGTGTGGTCTTCTTTTATCTTTGGCCAAGTTTTCCAAGCATCACCTCGGCCGGTTCTCTTATCTTCTCCTCAGGCCCAGGAACGACTCCTTTCTATTACCCCACACGCTTTGCTACGCCCCAGAACCACCCTCTCTTATTGCATTTGATATTGGCAGAAGTTCTGACTCATTTCTCTGTGTATGTGTGTGTGTGTGCATGTGCTCACGTTGCAGAAGCTCAAGATTCATAGGTGTCAAGTTAAGACTATTAAACATGGCTTTCCAGAAGATGCGTGAGGGTGTTTGTAGTTCATAAAAGACTGTCCTGAACTCTTTTTCCTAAGCTCTTCCATATCACCCCTTGAACCTGGGTTAACAGGCTGTCAATGATGAGTTTTCTTTAAAAAAAAAAAAAAAAAAAAAGAAGGAAAGAAAAGAAAGACTGGTGGCCTAGTGGTTAAGTGCTATGGCTGCTAACCAAAGGGTCGGCAGTTCGAATCCGCCAGGCGCTCCTTGGAAACTCTACGGGGCAGTTCTACTCTGTCCTATACGGTTGCTATGAGTCGGAATCAACTTAACGGCACTGGGTTTGGTTTTTGTTTTTATAAAACATGAAGAAAGAAACAGAACTTTCTCATTTCCCAAGTGGGATTTTTTTTTTTTTTTTTTTTAATGCCTGGCATGCGAAGTCTGGTTGCAAATGTTGCAAATGTTAGCCGGCACTAAATCAGATTAATTTTCCATTCAAAAAGACATGTAAGCAACTTGAGCTAAAGGAGGCGAATTGCATGGCCCTATTATTTCGCACGTTTGAAATGAAAGCCAACACTGCTATTGAAGCGCTGGCTGGTGGAGCTTTCTCTTCCTCTCTAGTGCCCGCCCACACGTTGCCTAGCAACTAAACTGTATTGCTGAGAACAATCCCCAGCAATAACTGACCCTGAATTTTGATTTTTGTCCTGGTGTTCAAGTGAGAAAAATAAATACATAAATTCAATCAGCCTGGAATGCATTCATTTTGGCCGATCAACAGCATATGCAGAAGATTATGGGATGGCAAATAGAGCAATACAGAAAATTGGTAAAATCGTTCTCTTTTTAGGAAAATTAAAAAAAAAACAATTTTAATTGTGAGAAAAAAATGTGGGTAGGCTTGTGGAAAAAAACTAATAAAATGGTTGTCTGAAGATAAGAGTGGCATGTTGAATTGAACCAAAACATTCTAAAATTGATAATAAAAATATTATTAATACTTTATAATTAAAGCATAAAATGTTAAATTTTATAGGCTTTTGATTGGAATAGCTTTTCAAAAATAAGAAGTAACACTAAATGCAGTATAAAGAGACGGATCCGGAGTGGACACATTCAATCCTAGTATTAGTCCCTAATCACATATCGTAGAAAATGATCACTTAAAAGCAGAGTACAGAAAAGAGGCATGCTGAGTTTGAGGTTTCACACCAATGTGTAGTTCGTCACAAGCTGTTTTGTTTCTTTAATAAACATGATTGAATCAAACATGTTATAAGTGAATCTTTACAGTTCCTACTGTCCTTTACTCACAACTTTTTAAAAAACGGGCCCTTATCTCATTGTTTAAATGCTCCTAATATACACTGAGCTAGCAACAATCATAGTTACCATTTCATAAAAATCACCCTTCTAGTCAACCCTGGAAATGAAAGGAAAATACAGCATACCTCTTTTCATTTCAAACTGTGGAAAGATTTTTACTTGAAAATTTAAATTCTTACCTGAAAACTCTTTTTAAGTATTTGCCAAAACAAACAAAGCCATGGCTTAGGGCTCAGATTCTGGCTTTCTGACCAGCTGTGGGACCCACTCAGTATCTGGGCTTATTTTCTCATTGGTAAAGCAGGTTTCCATCATTAATAACCATCTCATCAGGCAATCACTAAGAACAATGCCATCATGATCTTGGAGATCTCATTTAATGTCAGATCTCATACTCAATGTCAATCATTATTATTAGCTATACAGTGTAGAAATACAAGTGTAGTGGACATTGTGATATGCTGTCCAAATCCCCCTTCAGGAATGAAAGAGTTATTCTCCCAGCCTTCAGCTGTCAGTCCTCTTTGGGACCTACAGTGGCTGAAGAAAACTGCCTAGTCCAAGAACATGCATTCTTCCAGGGCAGCCTGAAACTAAGGGTCATCCCAGTTCCAGAGTTCCCCAAGGAGTTGGCTAAGGCCTCTTTTGGGCCTACATTGCAACTCAACTTCTCCCTCTGCTCAATCCTGCTTCCTTCTCTTCCTTTTTGAAGATATTGATCTCAAGGGCCCTCCCTAATAAATATCATGTGTCTTAGCATCTGCTTCCTGGAAATCAACTTGAGACAATGAACCACCACAAATATATTTAAGATAATGTTTAGTGGTCATGGTATCACTGCCTGTGAAAAGAGATGGATACCAAACTCAGCATATGGTATGATGTCAACTGAGACAAATTACATTTAAATGAGTGTGCGTATGTATTGGAACACTGGAAAGTATACCAAGATTAACAATGTTTCTTTCTGGGTGGTAGGATTAGAGATTATTTTTATTTTCTTGACACTTTTCTGTGCTTTCCAAGTTTTCTACAAGGATTAAATTAAATTTTCAGTGATGGGGGTTGAGGGGTAGATATATCTCCCAAAGGCTGAGCTCCATTCTCTACTTGACTTTCCCTGAGAAGTTTTTCTTTTGGATACTCATGAATGAGAATGGGTAAATCTAGAATAATCCTCATCATTATAACTAGCCACCTCACCTTTGTGTCTCTAAGAGCTAGAATCTGTAATTCTCAAGCCTTAGCTAAGGAACACTTTCTTTGAACACAAGTTTACTCAGGTACGTGATAAGTAAAGTACCTAAAATCAGGGCTTCTCAAACAGAAACCAAGATTGGAGGTAGGCACGTAGAGGAGAGAAAAAATGGAAGCCTCTGACCCTTGGTAAAACTTCTAAGAGGTCACTTTGAAAACCCTGAACCAGAGTTAGAATTTTAAAATATTGCAGATCCAGAACAACTAGATGGTGCCCGGCTACCACCACTAACTGCTCTGACAGGGATCATAACACAGGATCCCGGCAACAGTGGGAGAAAGATGTAGAACAAAATTGAAACTCACAAAAAAGACCAGACTTACTGATCTGACAGAGACTGGAAAAATCCTGAGAGTATAGCTCCCCAACACCCTTTTAACTCAGTACTGAAGTCACTCCTGAAGTTCACCCTTCACCAAAGATTAGACAGGCCTATAAAACAAAAAATAACACACTTAGTTCAACCATATATACAACACTAAATGGGCACACCAGCCCAAAAGCAAAGACAAAAAGGCAGGAAGGGACAGGAAAACAGGACAAATGGAAATGGAAAACCTGAGGTCGAGAAAGTGAGAGTGTTGACACATTGCCAGGTTGGCAACCAATGTCACAAAACAATTTGTGTATTAATTGTTTAATGAGAAACTAATTTGCACTAAGCCCTCACCTTCAGTCTTGATATGGTTTGAAGGGCAAGACACAAACCCTGACTTCAATCTGGTTGGACAAACACAAGTAAGAAACGAGAGACAATTACAGAGTGGTAAATTCTTTGGCAAATGCAGGAGCCCAGAGGAAGGTGGCACGCTTACAGGCTAGAATGTTCAATAAAGGCTTCATGGAGGAAGTGGGTCTCGGCTGTGTCTTGAAGAATGAGTATAGTTTAACAAAGCGGAAGACAAAAGTGAGGTCATCCTGGATGAGGGCAGGGCCAGAGCACAGAAAGGAAGTGGGTATAGTGAGTAGTGAGATCTTCCTTATTGAAGCTAAGGATGCACTTAGAAAAGGAGGAAATAAGGCTGAATAAATACCTTGAGTGGGGTTTTTGGTGGGAAACCAAGCAGTGGAATTCAGACTTTCTGTTCAGGCAGAAAGGATGTCCTAAAGGTTCTTGACAGGCTGAAAGTGATATATTAAATTGCCTTGTCTGAAAGAAATAGACAGAGTGAGGCACAGAAGGGAGAACTAGATGGAAGGTACCCAGGGAAAAGTCTGAGTGCCACTGCCCAGCCTGAGGTGGATTCTTACGGTTGTTGACTTGTTGAACTTGGGTGCAGTAACACTGATTTTCTCATGTTTATGAAAATCATTTGCAAAGAACTATATCATTCCCTCCTGGAAACTTTTCTTTAAAGCTGTTATGTTTCTTACCCTCAGATACCCTCCTGACAAAAGTCCCATTCCTGAGAAGTGAAGGAGGCAGGAACAAGTGAGGGGTGATCCAAAAACCTGAGCATGAGAGCTCTCGGGCTTGACCCTTCTCTGACTTCTGCCTCACTGTGCAAACAAGATCTTTACAATTCTGCCTGAAGTGATCTGTAATAACCTTAGAACTTCCCTCCATTTTAGGGCACCCAACAAATGAGTGAGCAGAGAGATAGTGGGTACCACAAAATTATGTGTGAGGTTTGGCCAATCTCATGTATGCTTGTCAGTAAATTAAATTTAGAATCAACAGACATTTATTGAGGGCCTACTGTGTGCTAGGTAGTTTGCATGCATCTCATCTAGTCCTTGGTACTCTATAAGGTAGGTATTTTCACCACAATTTTGCAGATGCCTGGCATTTTGTAGGCATACATCTCTAAACTAAAAAAAAAAAGCGAAACCCAGGGCCGTTGAGTCGGTTCTGACTCATAGCGACCCTATAGGACAGAGTAGAACTGCCCCATAGAGTTTCCAAGGAGCATCTGGCGGCTTCGAACTGCTGACACTTTGGTTAGCAGCTGTAGCGCTTAACCACCATGCCACCGGGGTTTCCACATACATCTCTATTCACCAAAAATAATGGAACATTTCCACAGGATTTTTTTTTTTAAAAACAAAGAAGTAATTCCTTCTTTTTAACTTAGGAAATTCAAAGGGGAGGTTTAGACAATAGGGTTTTACCATACAGTTATTTGTAGAACAACTGCTCAATAACTGGGCACTTTTTCCACGCATGGCACTAAACAAAGGGGTTTTAGGGAAAAAGCAAAGCTTGGCAGTCACAATCACTGACTCCAAATTACTTGCTCTTGAGTTAGACTGATATTAAATGCAAAAAAAAAAAAAAAGAAGACCATTAAATAGCAGTTCAAGGAGGTGTATGATAAACCCCAATGAAGTTGCATCCAGGAGCCACCTCTCATATTCCAAATTAATACAAATTTCCTGAACCCCAAACATCCAAGACAGATAAGCTATCTTTATCTATATTTTTGCCACAGTCAAAGCCCATCGAGTTTTCCTTTTTATTGATTCCCTTTCTGTTTCCCCTTGCATCGACCATGTTCAGGTCCTTCTTACTTCTTGCCTAGATTTTCCCCCACAATCTCTGGACTGGTATTCCAGCAAAGATGACTGGTTCTTCCAATGCAGCTTTCTACCCTTACCACACTCACCTTGACAGAATACTACCTGCATGATGGTGTGCCTGTGCTTGCAACCCTTCTATGGCTCCTGCTGTCTATAGGATAAAGTCTAATCATGTTAGGTTGGCATTCAAGTCCTTCCAAAATTTGATCCTAGCCCCATTTCCAATCTAACTGCCTACTGATATTTTTAATTCACTTAAGAGTTATCTGGAGCCCTGGGGGCACAGTGATTAAGAGCACAGCTACTAACCAAAAGACAGGTAGTTCTAATCCACCAGCCACTCCTTGGAAACTCTATGGAACAGTTCTACTTTGTCCTAAGGTCGTTATGAATCGGGGTCAACTCCACAGCAATGGGTAGAGCTATCTGCTTCCTGTTTTCTCAGCATATTATATCCATTTCTGCCTCTTTGACTCAGTTCTATTTTTGCCTCCTATCATTTGTTTTTTTTCTTATCAAGTTAAAGCCAAGTGCCACCTCTTTTACCAAATCCATTCTGAGCTCGCAGCATTTCTTGAATTTTTCTCATACACCACCTCCCCTCCTTGGACTGTTATTTAATGTTTGTCTATGCACTTAGTATCCATCCAACTCAGCTCAAGCAATTTGGGATCAGTTGCATTCTTTCCCAGAGTTCCTAGTTTACTGCTTTATACAGAGCAAGTGCCTGGTTGTTTAACAGCTCTTGAAGGACAACAACAACAATGAAAGTCAAGCCCTTTTGTCTAAAAGTAACACAAACCTACCCTTTACGTTTCCTAACTTTCTTATTCAACTCTGCAATATCCTCATTGCATGAGTTCTAGATTTTGCCACCTCTGGGTATCTCAACTACAGTTTGCAACCCTTAGAATATCAGTGCTGTCCAAGAGACGTTTTACATCTATGTCTATATTTGCACAGTTCAATTTGGTAACCTCTAGCCACATGTGGCTACTGAGCACTGGAAAAGTAGCTAGTACAAGTGAGGAAATGAATTTTAAAATTTACTTAATTTTCATTAAATAGCCACATGTGGTTTTTGTATAAGTACAGATCTAGGTATTAATGGACAAGAGAGAAAAGAAGACTGATTGTGTCAGCCCCAGAGCTTTTCAATAACTACTCTAATTGTCAATAATCCACAAAAGTATTGAGTGAAGATGTCAATAGGTTCCCAGCCCTTCCCATCTACACGGCACACAGTTTTACCCAGGTATATATATACCTACTGGCTAGCCACCTGCTGACCAAACATTCCTATTTTTATGGTTCCATCTGAAATTCCAGAAACCCAGCTCAGGTGATTTCATAGGAAAACAGAATAAACTTCTCCCATCCAACATCCCACAATAACTAGAGGGGATCTCATGAAACCAGTTCATGCCCATGGGTCTTGCTTGAAGTATTCTGCCACGATCACTATTCTGGCCCTTACGCATGTATTTTCCTATTTTAGATTCAAGGCAATATTTAAATTTTATTAAAAATAGTGTAATAACCTGTCATTATGTATGTTAATGGAGGACCAGCCTGGCAAAGACAGTTGAAGTTTACTCATAAGCCTTATGTTAGAAAAATATTCCCATCCTTACCAAAACACACCAGTCAGTATGTGGTCAAATAGGCTGTTAGCTTCAGCTCTTAACAAAAATAACAGTAGATAACATTTATTGAATGTTTACAATTGCCATAAGCAATTTGTATGTATTATGCCATGTAATGCTCACAACAACTCTTTGAGGTAGGTATTATTATCATTCCCATGTTGCAGATGAGGAAATTAAGGCACAGAGAAATGACAGGATGTGCCCAGGTTAATGCATCTAGCACACGGCAGAGCCAGGATTCTAACTCCAGTACCTGTGCTCTTAACCATTTTTTATTCTCCCGCTGAGTCCCATCTAAAGTGTCAGGATCCATCCACTCATTCATTCACTTCAAACTCAACATGTAATGAGCACCTATTGTGCACCAGCTGCTGTGCGAGCTACAGAGTGGAAGGCAATGATGTCCCTCTTAAAACTCTAGCCTAGGACTTGGAGAAGTCAGTTAATCATATTGACTGGTCATCGTCATCTACCTTCTGGTTATCTTCATCCCTGCACTGACAGGAGGATCTTGTCCTCTACAGGACAGGAAAAGAAATCTATGGAAACTAGACCATTAAGCCAAAGGACACACAGTAGATGTGTGTTGGGAATATGTTTCTCAGAATATATAGATTTGGGGCTGAGCCTCAAGGATTAAGTTAAATCCCTAATAAAATTAAAAGATAAACTCAAGGTAATTGCAAGGCTATCCAGCAAGCCACCAACTTCTGTCAAGGTTCACACACCACCACCACTACCTCCAGAAGTAGCCCACCTCGGATTGGTTCCTCTTTTAGGAATACCCTTTCCTACTTTACCTAGAGCTCCTTCTTAGACATCACTTAGGACCTTGCTACTCAGTGTCCTTGGACTAGCAGCATCAGCATCACCACGGAGCTTGTTAAAAACACAATTACATTAATGTAATTGCTGTCGATAAGTTGTACAGCTGTAAAAAGTTGAATTGGCAAAAATTGTGTGATAGATATATTTACAATGACAAAACAAAACAAAAGAGCAGCTGCTGAGGCTGTTTATGTACAACCAAATATTGCATGGGATTTGTTTCCTTAGTTTGGAGGTTTAGGGTTATGGTTTCATGGCACATTCCACTTAATTGACCTAATATTATTGTGTTTAGTGCTTCTGTTCTACCTTCTAGTTTGTTGTGTAGTGCCTGGGGTCTTAAAAGCTTGCAAGTGGCCATCAAGGTACAATTGGTCTCTGTCTTCGTGGAGCAACAGAGGAAGGAGAGTCAGGAATAGGAGGAGGAAACAGAATGTGTGGTTAATTGCCGCCACGAACAACCACCCCCTTTGCCCTGAGACCAGAAGAACTGGATGGTGCCCAGTTACCATAACTGAACATTTTGTTCAAAGATTCCATAGAATAATTCTGATCCAAAGGGGGAAAATACAGATCAGAACTTCAAATTCTCATGGAACCCAGGTTTTCTGAAGCCATTCATGTTGGATGAACCTCTAAAATTATTGCCCTGAGAAAATTATTGCCCTACAATAATATTTAAACCTTAAATCAAAAATATCCCCTGAAGTCTTCTTAAAACCAGCAATAGTTTAGGTTAACTAGTAAAGAATGTCTGTCCTGAGCACTGTGCTTTTCTAAGATCTATTTATATGGGATCATATTGACAAAACCAACTTGAAAGATTAGGTAAGAAAATTAAGTGGGCAGCAAGTTTATGTTAATGGGGGAGGAGCAACTCGGCAACGGAGGGTAAGAGTGGTTGAACTACTTGAAGAATGTAATCAAGGTCACTGAACTGTACACGTAGAAATTGTTAAATCGGTCTATATTCTGCTGTGAATATTTTCAGCAACCACAATAAAAAAAAAATTTTAGTTATATTAAACACACACACACACAGAATCTCAGGCTTCACCCCAGGCATACTGAATCAGAACCTGCCTTTTAATGAGAACTGTGGGTGATTCTTTTGTCCTTTAAATCTGAGAAGCACTGAGCCCTCTGGCCAGGGCAGACTCTTCTCCAGGGAGAGCCCACAACCCCCTCGGCTTTCATCTATCATGGCACTAACCGCACTGAAATGTGCCTGTTGACGACTCTGCTTCCTCCTTGGACTCCCAGTTCCTGGAGGGGAGCCAAACCAAAACCAAATCCATTGCCGTCGAGTTGATTCCAACTCATAGCAACCCTATAAGACAGAGTAGAACTGCCCCAAAGGGTTTCCAAGGAGTGGCTGGTGGATTCGAACTGCTGACCTTTTGGTTAGCAGCCAAGTTTTTAACCACCGTGCTGCCAGGGCTCCTGGAGATAAGCTGTAGTGTTTCTGTTTCTGAGTTTCTCCAGTGCCTAGAACAATACTGAATATTGTTGAATACATGAACGAGTGGCTGTGAGGAAATGTTAAAGAGCCCTTTTAAAAGGTAGCATCACGTTGCTGGGAACCCATCTGGAACCCTGCACTTGGCATTTCCCTCTCCCAGCTGCTCCCTGGTTGGGCGAACGGCTTCACTAGATGCACTTAACTTCAGCTTTCAGGTCTGAGCCAGGGCTGAGGGCTATTTGAGCCTTCTGCTTGCAGCCATCTAGTCACAGAACGCAGTGAGAAAGCCTCAACAAACAAGGGTGGGTCTTCTGCTGCTAGGCACCAACCACCTCAACAAAAGCTGGTGCTTCCTGTGGGGCCCAACCCTGGGCCAGGCATCTGACCCCACCGGTGGTTCCCCGGCACTTAGGATGCTCAAGTGCTTCCCCTGGTTGCTTGGGTTTCTGCAAGAGCTGAGGGTACGCCCCTCATAAGGGCAACTTCAGAACCTCAGGATTAATAGATTTTGGGCCAGCCTCATGTTTACTCCAGTGTTGTCATCAAAGATCCTGCAAACAGCAGGAGACTGTAAGCTTGTTTTTGGTTTTCTTCTCAGAGAGTGACTGACCCCTAATTAGCCTCACACGCTGAACTTATTCTCAGAGAACACAGAAACTGGACTTTGCCCCTTACTAGTGTCTTTTTTATTTAAATAGTTGAGTGTGTGTGTGTTAAGCATTTTCAGTAGCTACGTGAGGTTGCATAATGCCCAAGCCTTTGCCAATCTCCTTGTGATAAGTATTTTTTTTCACTTGTAACATATGTGACCACAGATGCTGCCACAAGGGTCATGTGGCTCACTCACTGTAGCTGACTGGGAGACATGCCTCTAATTTCCCTCTTAACAATGGTGCTTTGCTTTTTCCCTTTCTCGTTTTGATTACTGAGCTGTTAGAACTCAACGGGACGTAAAGAAAGAACTGTCCACATAAAAAATAAAAAAAAAAATTTTTTTAATTTCTAAACTTTTAGAAGCCTTTTTTTAAAAAGAGAATTTTGATGACATTTTAAGTAGTATTAATCTGTAATACAACTTACCATTCAATTTAACTTACCTTTGATTTCTTTGTAACTTTAACTTTGAAAGACCAAATCTCACTAGTGATGCTGGTGAGGGGAATTACTGATCAGGGAGAAACATACGAATAGGAAATATAATTGAGAAGAAAAGCCTTTTGGACCATTCTTTTCCCTGAGTTCACATATCTTCACCTTCGCAGTAGAATCTTAATTTTCTTCTGAAAGTTTATGTAAATCCATGTGGATGAATTAACGAGAGCAATGTGTCTCAAAGAAGATTCCAGGCAATACCAATATCAGCTGTCATTGAATAGATGCTGATCCTATGCAATACTAGTTACATAGAAGATGGTCAGTAAAGAATAGTTTTCATAGGAAATTCAAGTTTGGAGGATGCAGGATTCAACCAAATGCAATTAAATTGCTTTTACACAGCAGAGCATCTCAGAGACTTTAATCTGCTAATATGCACTGCGGGATTTTTTTGTTTCTTTTTTGGTCTTACAAACATATTTTATTTTGACTGCCTAAAATTTAGAAATGTTTAAATAGCGAAGAATATTATAAACAACATAGCAAAGATTAAAAGAAAAAAAATAAACAAATGCTGGCCAAGTGTCAATTCCCCAAAACTAATTTATGAATTTAGGGATAACTTTTTTTTTTTTTTAATCAAAATAATAGTAAGTTCAGCTGGGGGTGTGGTTGTCATTGATTTGTTTGTTTTTGCTGTTTGTTTTCAAAACCAATCAATATTTATTGAGGTACATATGAGGTTACTTGCACGTGTTTCTTATCACATCTCATAGCATATAGAAATGGTCTTTAATCTTTCAAAGATCTCTACCTGGTCATGTAAAACTTCAAATATGGCTTAAATAATAGTGGACTGATTAATTATAATGCAATAGTTGTACAATCTAATTGTAGACGGCCCAATGAAATGGAAATATCTATTCTTATAAATTATGTTAAAATGATCTATATTCTTTAAACACTCTTAGAAATCCTACTTATGTAAAACTCTAACAAGAGTAAATGCAGCATAAATTAGGTAACCAAAGTTAAACTGAATAGATATCAACCAGAATTAATTTAAAGAGAGATGAGCTCACATCAGATGAGCTGCTTTACTTGTGGATATTCAGGGGCTGACTGCTGTAGACCTGAATCAAACCCACACCTCCCCCTGGGTCCCTGCACACCTGTAGCTCACCACTCCTACCCCACTGGGCACCTGATGGTGCAGGGATGTCCTGATCCAGGGAGGACTCTGCTGCTCTGGGCTCCATGTGGAGTAACAGGTGAAAACAGGCCACTTGGCAAAATCTGGATTTTAAACTCTAATTCTGTCAATTTTTGCCAGTTGTGACCATTTTCTTTTCTTGAATTGTTGATCTTTTTCTCAGTTGACACAACTGCCAACCAACTTTCTTGAGCTCTTTTCTCATAGGACCTAATCTACCTCTGCTTGAACATCTCATGTTCTTCAAGACGTTCAGGCAATATCTGGAGTTGCTGCTGAAGGTTTTGAATCTCACTTTCAAACTGTACATTTTCACTCTTTTAAAACAAAGGGATTCGTAAATGATTTGTAAGGTCCACGAAACTCGAAAATTCTCAAATCCCATCATCATTCTTTTTGGTTCTTAATACAATAGAAAAGCCACCAAGTTTTTGTTTTTTTTTTTTTCATTTAATTACACAGCTAATAACTCTTAAGCAAAGGCCCACTACATGTCTTCATACAGTGATTCTCAACCACAGAGTTTGTCCAAGATTCATGGGAGAAAAAGGAATTGGGCAACAGTTAGAACCTAGGCAACTCTGTGTACCCTGCAACCCATCCTATTGATTTTCAGCCCTAAGTGTGCATCTATGCCAATTCTAGGCCAAGAGAAACTCAGAACTTAGATGTAACACAGCCAGCCCCCCAAGGTGGAATCTTGCAATTTGGCTGACCCATAAGAGAGATGGAGAAAGAGAGAGAGACGGTGTGATGGAGCGTGCTACATGGACAGAGACTACCACTTCACACCCTCACCTTTCATCATTCTCATTTTACAGATGAGGAAACCCAGGCTTGAAGAAGTTAAATAAGTTGCCCGAAGTCACACAGTAAGTGACAGAGCTAGGATTCAATCTTGGGCCTAATGGACTCCAGAGTTGATGCCCTCAGCCACTGTCATGGATTGAATTGTGTCCCCAAAAAATAAGTGTTCCCAATATGGCTAGGCCGTGATTTCCCGTATTGTGTGATTGTCCACCATTTTGTCATCTGTGTGATTTTTCTATGTGTTGTAAATCCTACCTCTATGATGTTAATGAGGTGGAATAGGTGGCAGTTATGTTAATGAGGCAGGACTCAATCTACAAGATTGGATTGTTCTTGAGCCAATCTCTTTTGTGATATAAAAGAAGGGAGCAGAAGGACAGGGGGACCTCATACTGCCAAGAAAGTGGAGCTGGAAGAAGAGCATGTCCTTTGGACCTGGGGTTCCTGTGCAGAGAACCTCCTAGTCCAGGGAAAGACGGATGACAAGGACCTTCCTCCAGAGCCGTTAGGGAATGCCTTCCCCTGGAGCTGACACCGTGAACTTGGACTTCTAGCCTACCAGCCTGTGAGAGAATAAACTTCTGTTTGTTAAAACCATCCACTTGTGGTATTTTTGTTACAGCAGCCCTAGATGACTAAGACAGCCATCAAACTTAACAGTTTTTCCCCTGAAAACAGTCTCTGACCATGTGTTCCCAAATGTCAAGAGTTTATATTCTGCAACCCTCAACACTTTTCTGAGCAAGTTAACTTACTAATTTTTATCCACAAAGCAAAATTGCTCTCTTCAGGAAAGGAGTCCTATAACCCTGTGAGCTCCCTAAAGGAAAGATGGAGGGATCCCTGGTACATCAGGCATGTGTCCTTCACTTCAAGAGAGAACCTGAGGCCAGGGGTCATCCTAGCTCCCAGGGAGTCACTGAATCTTACCATGACTCAATTTTCTCCCTTAGGAAAGAAGAACCCCTCCAACCTCTCCCAGAAAGATGGCAAAGATGCTGGGCTTTGTTGGTCCTTGAGCTGGGAAACTAGCTGGGAAATATCAGATCCCAAGGACTGTTTTGTAGAGATTATTATACAGCATCTGTCATTTACACAATGTCTACTGATTAATGATGATTGAAATTATTGAGAAAGTAATTTGCAAGTACAAAACAGTATCTGTCTAAATCTTGCCAAAGCTCCAAAAATCAATCTCAGCAAAGTTTTAACCACCAAATCTGACATTTTTCCCACCAGTCCTTCAATCTCTACGGTGTCAGGGACATTCAAAAACATTATCTATAATTCACCATTTAACAACAATGACTTGAGCTCTATTTCCTCTTGAAATGTATATTTAATTTACTCACTGACTGATCTCTTTTAGGGCTGAACTAATTACTGGGTTATACCGATCCATGATGCCATGTTAATTCATATGTTTGATTGAATAAATCTCTCTCTTCCAAGTGCTTGGTGAGCTATGAATATATTGATTCTTCTGAGCTACAGAAATCCATTTTCTCATTTATGTTCTGTGAAAGTACTCAATACCATTTTTCAGAAAGGAATTTAGATACACACACTTCCATTTCTGAATACTAAAATGGGGAAAGCCAAAGTGTGTCATGGTAAACCCTGATGGCTTCAGACAGCACTTCTTAAATTTTCAGGTTGTATCTAAACTCAGGAAGCAATTTGACTTGCTGGGGTGTCCAAAACAGTTAATCAGGTTTCCTTCTGCAGCATAAGCTGAAGTTAACTGCTTTTGCCTGAATTAAATAGGCTCTGGCAGTGCTATCAGGACCGTGGTATGGCCAGATGGCAGTTGCCACACCTTGCCAGTTACCAATCAGCATTCAACAGCTGGGCTTGACCAAACAACTGCTGCCCTTGACCCTGGTTTCTGACCATCCGTTGGCTATAAATAGAAACTGGGTGTCAAGAACAGAGAGCAAAGTACTTAGTACCAGCAATTCAAGAAATCCGTCTGAAAGCAACATAACCAGTTTAATGTGTCAGGCTGGTTTCAGTATTGCTTGAGAATAGAAAAACATAAAGTCTAAGAACAATAGATTATACCAACATCGAGGTGCCTGCAACACGAAGCAGTTGGTACTTTTATGAAATGAAAGCTAGGATATTTCCCGATTACATATGCAGTCATTTTGAAAACACCATGTATCAGCATTTGAAGTCTCTTGAGTTTAACACATATCAACTGTCAAAGCTTACTTAAGAAATCAGGAGTGTATCTGAAATCCAGCATCATATTTTTCCCATAATAAAAAATATACAGGCAAAAAAATGTCAATAGCCCACCATCTACTTCATATAACATGTCTTAACCCATTTATCAGATTTCATATTGCAGCTCGAGACTGACAGATGAGAAAGCAGTGTTTTGTTGACTCAAATCTGCACTAGGTAACCCTAAAAAGCGCCTTGGGAGGAGAACCTGCACGTGTTATGTTGCTAAATATCCACATGGTCAAAAGGCAAAAGGGAAGGGATGGGGAGGAAGCAGAACGTAACATTTTGAGAAACAAAACTGAGACTAGCTTCGATCTGCTGGGTGAGATGGGAATCACACATTCTGAAGGAAATGCAAAAAGTCCCACAAGAAAGGAAAGTGGAATTAAAAAAAAAGATAGCTGAGAGAGAGATTTTAAATAAAACCGCCTCTGTAGTTAAGCTTGGCCATGTTTATAAAGGCTAAAACACAGACGCAGGCAGGCTCAGGGAGCTCCTCTCTGGGTCCATCCATGCTCACCGGGCAGCTGGGGATGTTTCACTGCTGACAACTGGGGCGGAGGAGTGTGTGGACAAACCCAACAACTGTGGCCACAGAGCCCAACATTGCCAGGCCTCTTCTGCGTTGCTGCCAAGGGGCCTCCACCTGAGCAGAGGCCGTGACTAGTTGAGCTGCGGATCTAGGCACTGTGCTCAGAGGCTCCTAGTTCACAGTTAAAAATGGCTCAAAGGACGCTCATGAGTGAGCAGTTATACTTGAGCGATCAGAAGGCTGAAAGCCCAGGAATCCTGTAACTCTTTTAAAAACAATTTGTATTTTTTTCCTCATAGCACCACCTATGTGTATTTGGGAACCTGTCATACGAAATCTGTGAACCCAGTTATTATTTCAGTCTACAGATGGAGTGATTTTTAACCACAGACTGAATATTTGGTCATGTGATCCTGGCTTCTGGGCTGACCGTTTGTTAGAAACTGTTTTACGCTTCACTGAGATTTTTGTGATAATGGAGGTTTGAAACCACTTTCTGTGGTGGCTGTTTCCCCGATTTGGGGTGCACTGATGTCCTTTTAAGGAGCCCTGATGGTGCAGTGGTTAAGCACTTGGCTGCTGACAGAAAGGTGGGCAGTTCGAACCTGCCAGCCACTCCAGGGGAGAAAGATGTGGCAGTCTGCTTCCTGCAGATTAAGCCCCAAAACCAAACGCATTGCCATGGAGTTGATTCTGACTCAGTGACACTACAGCACAGCGTAGAACCACCCCATCGGGTTTCCAAGGCTGTAAATGTTTACGGGTGCAGACTGCCACACCTCTCTCCCACAGAGTGGTTGGTAGCCTCAAACCACTAACCTTTTGGTTAGCAGCCAAGCACTTTAACCACTGTGCCACCAGGGTTCCTGCTGTAAAGAGGGACTGTTCTACTCTGTCCTATAGGGTCACGGTGAGTCAGAATTGACTCAACGGCAATGGATTTGACACCTTTTTTCAACATTTACGACCATGGAGGGGTTTGAAGAAGAATTAGCCTATCAGTTTTCTTGGTTGTTTTTCATTATTCAGTCAAACTAATCTCAATCCAGAGCCCTGGTGGCGCAATGGTTAAGAGCTTGGCTGCTAACCAAAAGGTTGGCAGTTCAAATCCACCAATCACTCCTTAGAAACCCTGTAGGGCAGTTCTACTCTATTCCGTAGGGTCACTATGAGTCAGAATCTACTCCACAGCAATGGATTTGTTTGTTGTTCTTGTTTTAATCTCAGTCCACATTTGGAGGATTCTTTTTTCCTTTTCCTCGCAGAGATTTCCCTTTTCTAAAATGTTCTGTACATACTGGTCCCAGGTCTGAGGTCACTGTTCCCTCACTTAGAATCTGAGAAAACCAATGTTAACTCAGCAGTGAAGGTAATCCTCTCACAACCTGGTGCTGGAAAAGCAAACCAAGAAACTGTGATAAACAGTAGCTGGCAGAATTTTAGATTTCAGAAGAATTCCCGTAATTGTGCAAATGTCTCTCAGAAGGCAGACTTGCGAAGGGCTAGGAGTCAGGAGCCCTGACACACTGGTGTGGGCCTCCTATAGGGTTGATTTTCCACATTTCAGATTCTTTGAGGAGAGCCCTCCAAATCCAAGCCAAACACTTTTTCATCTGAAGACCATTTTTAATTGGCAAAGGAAGCTGTTACGTTTATCAAGAGAATCACAGAATATTGGCATTGGAAAGAACGTTGGCGAAGTCCATTCCTCAAATTTTGTACACCAGAAAATGGAAACCTAATTTTTTAGAGTCAAGAACATATAGTGAAAATACCATTCCTCAATTGTTTTCCTTGAAGGTCTAATTAGTGGTGTATGAGCCAGGCACCACCTAATGTCTAAAATAAAGAAACAGTGATCACCTAAAACCAAAAAAAAAAAAAAAAAACCCAAACCCTTTGCCATTGAGTCGATTCCAGCTGATAGCAACCCTATAGGTTACAGTAGAACTGCACCATAGAGTTTCCAAGAAGCACCTGGTAGATTTGGACTGTCGACCTTTCTGGTCAGCAGCCATAGCTCTTAGCCACTAAGCAACCAGGGTTTCCTGATTACTTAAAAGCAAATAAAATGGACTTTCTTGGGTGTAATCCACACCGTTGTGCCTCACACTTATCTTTGTTGATGGGGTTAGTGACTTCTCTGGATTTTCTATTCTAGGTCCCAAGGCCTCCTGGTGGCTTCTCAGACCAGGGCTGGCAGTTGTATGAGATCTGATTTCCCATTCAAAGCTATACTCTGTCCTTTTTTTTTTTTAACCATTCACCAAAACTTCAAAGTCACCAAAAAATAGCAATCCCTGGCTCAGATTTTACTGTGAGCTCAACCAAGTTGCTTTGCAAACTTGATGCTCCCCTTGCCTTTCTCTGCAAGTAGAAGGCTGACAAAAATGATTATGATTGAAACAAATCCCTTTTTAAGTATCAGTCAGGGTTCAACCAGAGAAACAGAACCTAGGGGAAATACATATTTAAAGATTTATTGCAAGGAATTGGCTTATGCAATTGTGAGGGCTGCCTAGCAAATCTGATGGGCAAGCAGTCAGAAAGGGTAGGCTGGAGCTCTCAGGTATAAGCAAAAGCTATAGTCCAGTCCACAGATGGAACTCTTCTTCAGAGAAACCTCAGTCCTGCTCTTAAGGCTTTCAGTCTACTAAATCAGGTCCACCAGATTATCTGGGATAATCACTTAAACTCAACTGATTATGAACTTTAATCACATCTACAAAATACCTTCATAGTGACACTTAGTGTTTTGGCTTAATAACTGAGGACTGTTGCTGAAAGTGAAGAGGACTTGAAACACTTACTGATGAAGGTCAAAGACCACAGCCTTCAGTATGGATTATACCTCTACATAAAGGAAACAAAAATCCACACAACTGGATCAATAAGCAACATCATGATAAACAGAAAAAACACTGAAGTTGTCAAGGATTTCATTTTACTTGGATCCACAATTAACGCCCATGGAAACAGCAGTGATGAAATCAAACAACGCGTTGCGTTTGGCAAATCTTCTGCAAAACATCTGTTTAAAGTGTTAAAAAGCAAAAATGTCATTTTAAGGACTAAGGTGTGCCTGACACAAGCCATGGTGTTTTAAATTGCCTCATATGTATGTGAAAGCTAGACGATGAATAAGGAAGATCGAAGAATTATTGATGCCTTTGAATTATGGTGTTGTTGAAGAATACTGAATATACCATAGACTGCCAAAAGAATGAACAAATCTGTCTTGGAAGAAGTACAGCCAGGATGCTCATTAGAAGCAAGGTTGGCAAGACTTGGTCTCACCTACTTTGGACATGTTATCAGGAGGAATCAGTCCCTGGAGGAGGGCATCATGCTTGGTAAAGTAGAGGGTCAGCAAAAAAGAGGAAAATCCTCAATGAGATGGATTGACACAGTGGCTACAGCAATGGGTTCAAGCATAACAAGGTACAGGACCAGGCAGTGTTTTGTTCTGTTGTACATAGAGTCGCTATGAGTTGGAATCAACTCGATGGTACCCGACAAAAACATAGCCTAGCCATGCTGGCACATAAAACTGACCATCGCAGAGGTGTACTGTTTTATATTCCCTAAGGGCCATATTGAGGGAGGCTTACAGCGTCCCCAGTTCTTGTGCCAGACTGCAAGCTCTAATACGTGTCAGGGCAGGGGTGTTGGCTCTCCTACCCACTAGCTATTTGCAGGTCTTAGGCAAATGATTTTCCCCTCCATAATTCTTGGTTTACTTATCCATACAATGGTTTTAATGATACCTAACTCTCTGGGCCATGGAGGGATTATATTATGTGTTGAAGACAGTGGTGGTTTTATCTTGAAGCTAACCAAGCTTAAGCTTTAGGGTCTCTCACTTGCACAAGTCCTTTCCAAGGTTCACAGTATCCTCCATGAATGTGAGAGGAAACAACCCAGTGGAGTGAGAGGCATGGAGAACTACCACAGCCTGGGTTTAGTCTCTGTCCTGGTGGTAGGCCTCGGGCTACCAGCACTCCCTCCATGTCCAACTTACCCTAATGACCACTTGCCCCTTAGGAACTAAGTGAGCAATTGCCTTTGACCTCCCCCCTCCCCAAGAAGAAGACTCTGAGTGAATTTCCTGGGGGAAATGAATTGAGTTGTGTTCCCCCAAAATGTGTGTTTAAATTCTAACCCTTATACCTGTGGATGTAATCTTATAAAATGCAATCACCTTTCGTAATACAATCTAATGTGATCAGTTGAGGTCATACCAGCATAGGGTGGATCCTAAACTTAATAACTTCTGAGTTATATAAAGAGTAGAATGGACACAGGTTCATGCACATACAGGGGAAGGCAGGTGCCATGTGAGGATTGTCTACAAGCCAAGGAACCAAGGAACACCTGAGGCTACAGACAAGGAAGGAATCGACATGGCTGAGACTCTGATTTGGACCTTTGCCTCCAGAACTGTGAAAAAATAAATTTTTGTTCTTTAAAGCCACCCACTTGTGGTATTTCTGTTACAGCAGCACTAGGTAACTAAGACAGGGGGCAATACAAGTTTTCAAAAATTTTAGCTACGCTTTGTGTAGTTCTCAGTCGGTACCAGGTAAATAATAGATGTTGAGGTTAATGTAGAGCTCAATAGGTCCTCTCAGAGGCTGAATTTTGTCCTGCTTGAGTGTTCATTTTCCTAATAAAAGGAGCTATTTTTAGTCTTCTATGTGTGTTCTTTTAATCAGGATATAATAGGCAAAAATAGTGAATTTATGTTAAAAATAAAACATGGTCTTGATTATCCTAACCATCTTTCGCCCCATTTTATTTCTAGGGCCCACAAAATAGTTTCTGGATAGCAAAAATGTGAGAATGGAGTCAAGTGGGCAGAATAAAGTGATGAAGTGAACAAATCAAGCCAGGAACATTTAAGGTGGCGCTCAGCTAATGCTCGTCTTTTCCAAACAGCTGCCAACCCTTTTTCCCTGCTGAATGGAGATTTCACATTTTTGCCTTCAATTACCAGAAATACTATGAGAGAAGGCCCAGCCCCATTTGTTAGAACTTGACTAGGTTGCCTCCATTATGATCAAGAAGGCCTTGGGTCCAACTACACTGAGTGCCTTCCGGAAATTATGAAATATGTCACTTTGCTACTATCATGATTCTGATTGTGATGAAAATATCTAAAAAAGAATAAACTGTCTCACTCTGTAAGAAGGAGAAAGTGGCAAGGAAGATTGAACTCAGGGGCAACAGTCTATTTCCAACTGTCATTATCAAAATGATGGATAATGTGGTGTGTATCTCAAAACTCCATACTTAAGAAAAATGGGGAAAAAAATAAGGTAAGATAAATCTCATTGACTTAATTGAAGAAAGCTTTTTTATTTCTTACTCTCATAAAGTCTTATGCAGGTCAGGTCAGGTGGTCTTATTTCATTTTGTAGCTATGCCACCAGGAACCTATGGCCTTCAAGGGCATTTCCGTAGATTACAGTGATGAAGGACATACTCCATCTATTAACTGTCTGGGTACATGTTATTTCTGCTCATTTTGATTGGCCAGCATCAGCCACCCGGCCACAGCTAATTGCAAAGGAGGCTGGGAAATGTAGAAGAGAGCACAGCTATTCGGTGGTCACCTACTACGTTCTATCACATAGAAATCACTAGGGACAGAATGATTAAAGGCAGCTGCTCATTCATTGATTCATATAATCAGTATTTTCTTGAGGACTTACTCTGTTTTGGGCCCACTTCTTAACACCAGGGATATTGCAGAGAACACAATGGACATGGCTTTGAAGCTTCCAGTCTAATGGTGGAGACAGACATCAAACACATACTTACACAAGTAATTAATACTGTGTAGAGTGAAACTGGAAGTAAGCAACTTTATCTAGCCTGGGTAGGAGTCATTTGTCCAGACTTTTCCAGGAAATTCTGATCATAAATGGTCTGTGCAATTTTGTTGCCATGGGTCCTGCCACCATAATTATGAGAGAAACTAAAGCACAACATATAGAAGCAAAGGTATCTCTGACCTGGACTATATGAATAGTATTCTACCTGATATTGCTACTTCCTGTGTACTTCACCTCTTACCATGTACTCACCACACAGCAACCAGAATGATCTCTGTAAAATGGAAATCATAGTGTGTCATCTTCTCAACACCCTGAAGTAGCTCTTCATTCCATTTCACTCAGAGTAAACATCTAAATTCCTCACCATGGTCTATGAAGTCCTACATGATCTGGCCCCTGTCTGCTCCTTAGACCCCATCTCCTTGGCCCCCATCTCCTTGCCTACCCCTCGCTCACTCTGCTTCTGCAGCCTGGGCCTCCATAATGCTCTTCAAAAGCACCAAGGACACACCTATCACAGGGCCTTTGCACTTGCTGTTTCCTCTGCCTTGACTCTCTTTCTCCAGATATCCATAGGGTTCGTTCCCTCTCTTCCTGAAAGTATCAGCAGAAATAAATGTCACCCTATTAGAGAGGCCGTCAGGATGCCACCTCCCCTGTCCATGAAACAGCCCCTCTTTCCCTCTCCTGTCACTCTTTTTTCGGTCTTCCAAGCTGTAGCACTTTCTCCAAATTTTTATGCTGGTAACTTCTTTCTGGAGCCCTGGTGGCTCAGTGGTTAAGAGCTATAGCTGCTAACCAAAAGGTTGGCGGTTTGAATCTGGAAGGTGTTCCTTGGAAACCATATGGGGCAGTTTTACTCTGTCCTATAGGGTCGCTGTGAGTCAGAATTGATTCAATAGTTCTTGTTTTTTTTTAAACTTCTTTCTGTCTTTTTTGGTAACAGATTTACTGAGATAAAATTCACATGCCATACACTTTACTCATTTAAAGTGTACAATTCAATGGTTTCTACTATATTCACAGAGTTGCACATACAACACTGCAATCAATTTTAGAACATTTGCGACATCCCCAAAAGAAATCCTATACCCTTAGCCATCACTACCAAGTCCTTCCCTCCGACACTCGGGGTTTCTCCAATCTCTGTCAGAGCAGCGAGTCTCATCTTTTTTTGTTAGAATTTTGTTCTACGTTTTTCTCCAACTTTGTCCAGAACCTGCTCTTGTGATCCCCGTCAGAGCAGTCAGTGGCGGTAGCCGGGCACCATCTAGTTGTGCTGGACTCAGTCTGGTGGAGGCTGTGGTAGTTGCAGTCCTTTAGTCCTTTGGACTAATCTCTACCATGTGTCTTTAGTTTTCTTCATTCTCCCTTGCTCCAGATGGGGTGGGACCAGTGGAGTATCTTAGATGGCCACTCACAAGCTTTTAAGACCCCAGATACTACTCACCAAAGTAGAATGTAGAACATTTTCTATAAATTGTTATGTGACTTGAGCTAGATGTCCCCTGAAACCATGGTCCAACAGCCTCAGCCCAGTAATTTGGTCCCTCAGGGAGTTTGGGTGTATCTATGAAGCTTCCATGACCTTGCCTTGGTCAAGTTGTACTGACTTTCCCAGTATTTTGTACTGTCTTACCGTTCACCAAAGTTACCACTTATCTACTATCCAATTAGTGTTTTTCCCTCCCACCCCTCTGCTCCCTAGTAACTATCAAAGATTGTTTCTTTCTCTGTGTATACCTTTTCATGAGTTTTTATAATACTGATCTCATGCAGTATTTGTCCTTTTGTGATTGACTTATTTCACTCAGCATGATGCCCTCCAGGTTCAGCCATGTGATGATTTGCAGATTTATCATTGTTCTTTATTGTTGCATAGTATTCCATTGTGTGTTTGTACCATAGTTAGTTTACCCATTCATCTGTTAATGGGCACTTGGTTGTTTCCATCTTTTTGCTATTGTGAATAATGCTGCAATGAACATGGCTGTGCATATGTCTATTTGTGTGATGGCTCTTATTTCTCTAGGATATATTCCTAGGAGTGGGATTGCCAAATCATATGGTATTTCTATTTCTAGCTTTTTAAGGAAGCACTATATCATTATCCAAAATGATTGTACCATTTAGCATTCCCATCAGCAGTGCGTAAGAGTTCCAGGCTTCCCACAGCCTCTCCAACATTTGTTATTTTCTGTTTTTTTTTATTTGTGCCAGTAACATAGGGGTGAGATGGTATCTCATTGTAGTTTTGATTTGCATTTCTCTAATGGCTAGTGATAGAAAGCACTTCCTTATGTGTTGGTTAGCCACTTGGATGTCTTCTTGGTGAAGTGTCTGTTCTTATACTTTGCCCATTTTTTAACTGGATCATTTGTCTTTTTGTTGTAGAGGTGTTGGATTTCGCTATAGATTTTAGAAATTAGGCCTTTGTCGGATTTGTCATAGCCAATTTTTTTCCCCCAGTCTGTAAGCTCTCTTTTTACTCTTTTGGTGAAGTCTTTTGATGAACATAAATGTTTAATTTTTAGAAGATCCCAGTTATCTAGTTTATCTTCCAGTGTTTGTATATTATTAGTTACGGTTTGTATTCTGTTCATGCCGTGTATTAGGGCCTCTAGTGTTGACCCTATTTTTTGATTCTATGATCTCTAGATCATAAAAATAAAAAAATAAATAAAAATTTTTGGTTTTATATTTAGGTCTTTGATCCATTTTGAAAAGTTTTTGTGTATTGTGTAAGGTGTGGGTCCTGGTTCCTTTTTTGCAGATGGACATCCAGTTTTGCCGGCACCATTTGTTAAAAAGAACGTCTTTTCCCCATTTAATGGACTTTGGGCCTTTGTTGAAGATCAGGTGACCTTAGGAGAATGGATTTACATCTGGGTATTGACCCTGTTCCATTGATCAATGTATCTGTTGTTTTATCAGTACCAGGCTGTTTTGACTACTGTAGCTGTACAGTAGGTTCTGAGATCAGGTAGTACGAGTCCTCCTACTTTATTCTTTTTCTTCAATAGTGCTTTATGTTTATCCGGGGCCTCTTTCTTTTCTGTATAAAGTTAATGATTAGTTTTTCCTTCTTGTCAAAGAATGCTATTGGTATTTGGATCGACATTGCTTTGTATTTGCAGATTGCTTTGGGTAGAATTGACATTTTCACAATGTTGAGTCTACCTATTCATAAGCATGGTATGTTTTTCCATTTATGTAGGTCTCATTTGGTTTCTTGCAGTATTGTTTTGCAGTTTTCTTTGTATAGGTCTTTTTGTCCCTAGTTAGATTTATTCCTATGTATTTCATTTTTTTAGGGGCTATTATAAATGGTCGCTATAGGGTAGCTATGAGTCAGAATCGACTCGATGGCAATGGGTTTATAAATTGTATTGCATTCCTAATTACCTTTTTGTAGTTCTCTTTCTAGGTGTATAGGAATCTGATTTCTGTATATTTATCTTGTATCCTGCTACTCTGCTGAATCTATTAGTTCAGTAGTTTTTTTGTGGAGTCCTTTGGGTTCTCTATGCATAGTATCATAAAAAAAAATCATCCACAAATATGGACAGTTTTACTCCTTCGTTACCAATTTGGATGCCTTTTATTTCTTTTTCTTGCCTTTTTGTTCTATCTAGGACTTCCAACACAATGTTAAATTGGAGTGGTGATAAAGGGCATCCTTGTTTTTTTCTGTTCTCAGGGGGAATGTTTTCAGCTTCTCTCCATTAAGAATGATGTTGGCTGTTGGTTTTGTATAGATCCCCTTTATTATGTGGAGAAATTTCTCTTCTATACCTATTTTATTGGGGGTTTTTATCAGGAATAGGTGTTGGACTTTGTATTAGCCTTTTCTGTGTCTATTGACATGATCAAGTGATTCTTTTCTTTTATTTATGTGGTGGATTACATTGATCGATTTTCTAACATGGAACCATCCTTGCACACCTGGTATGAATCCGACTTGGTCACGATATATGATTTTTTTAATATGCTGAATTTTATTGGCTAGAGTTTTGTTGAGAATTTTTGCATCTATGTTCATGAGAGATATTGGTCTGTAATTTTCTTTTGTTGTAGTGTCTTTTCCTGGTTTTTGTATAATGGTTATGTTGGCTTCATAGAATGAATTCAGAAGTATTCCTTCCTTTTCTATATTCTGAAACAGTTTGGGTAGTACAGCTTCAAAGTCTTATCTGAACGTTTGGTAGAATTTTCCAGTGAAACCACCTGTGCCAGGGCTTTTGTTGCTGTTGTTGAGAGTTTTTATTACTTTTTCAATCTCTTCTCTTGTTATGGGTCTGTTCAGATTTTCAACCTCAGTTCGTGTCAGTTTAGATAGGTAATGTGTTTCTAGAAATTTGTCCATTTCCTCTAGATTTTCCAATTTGTTATGGGTATAGTTTGTCATAGTACTCTGTTATTATCCTTTTTATTTCAGTTGGGTCTGTTGTAATGTCCCTCATTTCATTTCTCATTTGGGTTATTTGTGTCCTTTCCTGTTTTTCTTTTGTCAATTTGACCAATGGTTTATCAATTTTGTTGATCCTTTCAGAGATCCAACTTTTGGTTTTGTTTACTCTTTCTATTGTTTTTCAATTCTGTTTCATTTATTTCTGCTCTGATCTTTATTATTTCCTTTCTTCTGGTGGTCGTGGGTTCTTTTGCTGTTCTCTATTTGTTCAATTTGGATAAGCTAATGTTTTGATTTTGTCCCTTTCTTCTTGTTTGATGTGTGCAACTATTGCTATAAATTGACCTCTGAGCACTGCCTGTGCTGTGTCCCAAAGGTTTTGGTCTAATGTGTTTTCATTCTCATTTGATTCTAGGAATTTTTTTATTGCACCTTTGATTTCTTCTATTACCCAGTAGTTTTTAAGCAGGGTGTTACTCAATTTCCACGTTATTTGATTTTTTTTTTTCCTTAATCTTCCTGTTGTTAACTTCTACTTTGATGGCGTTGTGATCAGAGAATACGCTTTGTATTATCTCACTGTTTTGGATTTTGTTGAGGGTTGCTTTGTGGCCTAAGATGTGGTCTATTCTAGAGAACGTTCCATGTGAGTTGGAAAAGGATATGTAGTTTGCTGCTATGGGGTGGAGTGTTCTATATATGTCTATGAGGTCAAGATAGTTGATTGTGGCATTTAGATCTTCTGTATCATTGTTGAGTTTCTTTCTAGATATTCTGTCCTTTACTGAGAGTGATGTATTGAAGTCTCCGACTATTATTGCAGAACTGTCAATTTCTCTTTTCAGTGCTGTTAGAGTTTGCTTTATGTATTTGGGTGCCCTGTCATTGGGTGTGTAGATATTTATTATGGTTATGTCCTCATAGTGGATTGTCCCTCAATCATCACTTAATGTCCTTCCATGTCTTTTATGATGAATTCCGTTTTAAAGTCTATTTTACCTGAGATTAGCATTTCTACTCCTGCTGTTTTTTGCTTTTTTCTTTCCTTGATATATTTTTTTGTTCTTTGATTTTTAATATATTTATGTCTTTATGTCTAAGATATGTCTCTTGTAGATAGCATATTGGTGGGTCCTGTTTTTTTAATCCATTCTGTCACTTTCTGTCTCTTTATGGGTGCATTTGAGCCCTTTATGTTCGGTGTGATTATTGATACACGTGTGTTTATTGCTGTGATTTTGTAGTGTTTTTTTTGTGTGTGTGATTCTGACGTTATCTTTGTTCCTCTTATTCTTCTGTGCTGAATTCCTTTTTTTGTGGATTTTTTTTTCATTTCTATTGCTTTTGTAGATTTTGTGTTTACTGAGACTTTATGTTTTTCTTCTTTATCTTGATGAGTATGTTTGTTAAATTTCCTTTGGTTACCTAAGTTTAAACCAGTCTTTTATTACTTGATATTGCCTTGACTTCCTCTCCATTTGAAAGTTCTATACCTACATTGTTTATCTTTTCTTTCGTTGTTCAAATGTTGTTGTCATTTACAGATTTACCTCTCTGGTTCCCCGTTGTAAATCTTTTAGTTTTGTTTTATCCTTGAGAGTTCATTACCTACATTGGTATCTGGCTGCTGCTGTTTTGTGTCCTAGATTCAGGTTGTAGTCAGCTGTTGTTGGTTCTCTAACTGAAGAACTAGTTGGCTGTTGTTGGTTCTCTCACCGAAGGACTACCTTTAATAATTCTTGTAAGTTTGGTTTGGTTTTTACCTATTCCTTTAATTTCTGTTTAATCGTCCTAATTTCACCATCATATTTGTGCAAGAGTTTTGCAGGACATATATTATTCTTGGTTGGCAGTTTTTTTCTTTCAAAACTTTATGTATATTCATTCCTTAGCCTTCTTGCTTGCATGGTTTCTGCCAAGTAATCAGAGCTTAGTCTCATCATTTTCCCTTTGTGACTTTTTGTTTTTCTTGGGCTGCCCTTAGGATTCCTTCTTTCTCTTTAGTTTTAGCAAGTGTGATTATGAAATGCCTTAGTGATTTTCTTTTGAGGTCTATCCTATATGGGGTTTATTGAGCTTCTTGGATGATCGGCTTTTCATCTTTCATGATATTAGGGAAGTTTTCTGTCTGCAAATGTTCAATGATCCTCTCTGTGTTTTCTGTTTTCTCTCCCTGTTCTGGAACTCTGATCACAAGCAATTTTTCCTTTTGATTGTATCACACATCATCCTCAGGGTTTTTTCATTCTTTTTTTCTGATTTTTCCTCACAGTGGTATCCAATGATTTGCCTTCAATTTCACTGATCCTGTCTTTCATTTTTTCAGATTTGCTCCTAAAACCTTCTATTGCACCATCCATTTCTGAAATCTTGTTTATCTTTTGAATTTCTAATTGCTGTTCTTGTATGATTTCTAGTTGTTTATTTACTTTGAGATTTTTTCTGTATTATTTTCCTGAATTCTCCCATTGTTTTGTCTGTGTTTTCCCTGATTTTGTCTGTATTTGCCGTGATTTTGTCTATTTTTTCCTTATTTTTGCCTGCATTTTCCTTCATCTCTCAGAGAACCCTGAATATAAGGGTTTTGAATGTCCCACCAGGTAGTTCCAGTGCCTTTTCTTCTACTGCAGTATCAGCTGGTGTTTTATTTTCATTGCTTTCTGGAGCCATCCTGTCCTGTTGTTTTATATGTTTTGGTATTTTCTGCTGTCTCCAGGGCATTCAGGAATTATTTTCTTCATTTACTGATTGTAGATTTGTTTGTTTAGTCCTTTTTTGTTTGTTTGTTTTATTTGGTTATGTCTGGGCAGGCAGGCTGGACATGTTTTGTTCTTGCTCACCTGTGGGTATGATACTTATTACTACCTTGTCCAGGTGGGCTGGGCCAGTCACTCAACTATGGTGCAGCAGGGCAGGCCCAGTGAGGGGGAGGGGCATGGATGGGTAGTTTGTGGTATGAAGTGGGGCCAATGGGGTGGGACTGGGGGGCAGTGCAGGGTGGGGTTCAGGGGACCATATCAGTGCCAGTCAGGGTCATGGCACTCCGCACACTGTGCAGATAGGCAGGAGGGAAGTGAGAGAATGTGATGTTCAGGGCCACATGGGTGAGTGAAAGAAACAAAAGAAAAAATGAAGGAAAAAAGAAAAAAGTAAACAAAATGGTGGCACAGTAGGATTTGGCAAGTGGGGGCAGGGTAGACTCAGCTAGGGTGTGTGTCAGTGGCACTCTAGCTGAGCTGTGTGGCTAAGCCTTTTGAGATGGGGCATGGGTGGTGCACAGGGCTATGTAGACAGGAGAAAGAAGGGAAAGAGAGAGAAGAAACCAGTAAGGTAACAAAGAAAAACAAAAGCAACTATAACAAAGAAAATAAATATGGTGATGGGGAAGCCAGCCATTGGGGGCTGGGCAGAATTGCAGTTGTGGCAAGCAGATGTGTGCCTCTCCGGGTGGCATGGCACATCCCATCAGGAAGGGGAAGAGACAGTGCAGGGGATAGGTGGGAGGGAGAAGGAATAGGGAGAAGGGTAAGAATAAAGAAAAATAAAAAATATGGCACTGAGGTAGCCAGCCTGTGGGGGTGATGCAGACGTGCGGAGGCTGTGTGCCAGAGGCTCTCTAGCCAAGTGGTACAGAACAGCTTGCCAAGAAAGAGAGAGGGAAGAAACAACAACAAAAGAAAATGAACAAGAGAAGAAAAAAACAAAAACAAATAAACAAATAAATAAAATGGCACTGAGGGAGCCAGTCAGTGATGGTGGCGCAGACTGAAGGAGGCAGCATGCCAGTGTCTCTCCAGCCAAGCAGTGCAGAACAGCCCCTTGAGAAGTGGTGGGGCAGTGCACAGTGCTAAGTGAGTGGAATAAAGGAAAGGAAGGAAAAGAGAGAGAGGGAAGAAACAGAAAAAAAAAAAAAATGAACAAAGATAACAAACCAAAATATATGGTGCTGAGTGAGCCAGGGAGGCTGCATGCTGGTTTGCCAAATGAGGAAGTAAAGTCCATTGAGAAGGGACAGGAACAGCACACAGGACCAGGTGGATAAGAGAAAGAAAAGGAAGGGATGGAGACAGAAGAAACATGGAAAAAAAATAACCACGAAGGAAAAAACATGGCACTGAAGAAGTCAGCAGTTGGAGTGCCCCAGACCTGGGGAAGCTGTACACCAGTGGCTCTCTAGCCAAGCGGTGCAACACTGCCCTTTGAGAAGGGGTGGGGACAGCTCACTGGGCTAGGGGGACTGGAGAAAGGAAGGGAGAGAGAGAAGAACCTGGAAAAAAATGGCGCTGAAGAAGCCTGCTGGCAGGGGTGGTGCTAACCCAAGTATGCCATGTGCTAGTGGCTCTCTAGCCATGCAGCGGGGCACAGCACATGAAGAAGGGGAGAAGACAGCACACGGGGCTAGCTGGGTGGAAGAAAGGAAAGGAAGGAAGGGAGAGACAGAAGCAACAAAAAAGCCAAAAACCAAACAAACAAAACAGCACCGAAGGGGTCGGCCAGTGGGTGTAGGGCAGACCCAGTCAGCAGTGATTGGTGTCTCTCTAACTCAGCAACTGTGGCCAATTGGAAAGTGGCAGAGGCCCCCTACAGGGAAGAAGGGTGGGGGGTGGGAAGGTGTGTATCCCTGGTTACCAGGTGCTTTCTGTCTCTTGTTGGGAGCTCCGTGAAGTTGCTTTCCTATACTCCCTGTCTGTGTTCTTTGGTGGCTGTAATCCAAAATGGCGAATCTGTGCTATGTTAGCTCGTAGGGGCCTCCACTCTTTAGCTCTCCTTATTCTCTGTTCTCTGTCAGTTTCTTATTCCATTTGGTGCTTGGTCAAGTCCCTTATTTCTTTATCTGATGCTTAGGGTTCCAGGACTGACTTTTGGATCTGTTTTATTTAGTTTTTTGGATCTTTGCTGCCAAGGGACAGCATAGTGCTTCTGTATATAGCACCATGTTGGCTCTGCCTCTCCTCTGCCCATTTTTTAATTGGGTTATTTGTCTTTTTATTGTTGGGTTGTAAGAGTTCTTTATTCATTTGAGATACAAGTCCCTCATCAGACATATGATTTGCAACTCTTTTCTCTCATTCTGTGAATTGTTTTTTTTACTTTCTTGATAGCGTCCTTTGAAACACGTTTTAATTTTAATGAAGTCCAATTTATATATTTTTTCTTTTGTTGTTTGTGCTTTTCGTGTCGTACCTAAGAATCCATTGCCAAATTCAAGGTCAAGAAGATTTGCCTAAATTTTCTTCTGAGAGTTTTATAGTTTGTCTCTTACATTTAATTATTTGATCCATTTTAATTTTTGTATATGGTATAAGGTAAAGGTCCAACTTCATTCTTTTGCATGTGTCTATCCAGTTGTCCCAGAACCACTTATTGAAAAGACTATTCTTTCCGCATTAAATAGTCTTAGCTTCTTTGTTAGAAATCAGTTGCCCATAGATCCATGGGTTTATTTCTGAACTCTCAAGTCTATCTTATCTTCATACTAGTAACACAGTGTCACGATTACCGTTGCTTTGCCGTTTTATGTTTTTAAATCAGGAAATGTGAATCTTTCAACTTTGTTCTTTTTTAAGATTATTTTGGCCTTCAGGGCACCTTGTGATTTCACATTAATTTTACAGTCAGCTGGGATTTTAATAGGGATTGTGTTGAATCTGTAGATTGATTCGGGGAGAATTTCCATCTTAACAATGTTAAGTCTTCCAATCTATAAACATAGGATATCTTTCCATTTATTTAGATCTTCAATTTCTTTTAACAATGTTTTGTGGTTTTCAGAGCATACGTTTTTCACTTCTTTTATTAAATGTATTCCTAAGATTTTTTTGTTTGTTTGTTTTTTGTTTTCATGCTGTTCTAAATGGAATTGTTTTCTTAATTTCATTTTTGGATTGTTCATTGCAATGTACAGAGATACAGTTGATTTCTGTATATTGATCTTATATCCTGCAATCTTGAGGAACTCATTTATGAGTTCTAATAGTTCTTAATAGTTCTTTAATGAATTCTTTATTTATGCCATCTGTAAACAGAAATAGTTTTACTTCTTCCTTTCCAGTACGGGTGCCTTTTGTTTCATTTTCTTGCCCCTGTTGCTCTTGATCTTTCTTACCCAACTTTATTTTTCTTCAGTGCCCCCATATTCAATACCATATTGAATGTTTATATGTTTATAACTGCCCTCACTAAGGGCAAGTTCTTTCTCCATTTTGTTCACTGCCTCCCTGGGGCTTAGAACAGAGCCTGGCACAGTAGGCTTTCAATAAATATTTAGGTCTCTGTTTGCTCTCAAGGTGAATCTTTCAAAAAGTTGTCTTCCTGATCCCAGCATGCTCTTAAAACCTAGCATTTCCTGGAGATGAGTGGAAGCAGTACCAGTTCAGGGCATCCAGGACCACTATTTTGTCACCTCTAACTACTCACAACAAATCAACTTGCATCTCAGACTCCAAGATGGGGGTCTACAAGATGTCTTCCTGCCTCTCTGACCTTGGTGACTGCATTTTTTCCACACACCATGACACCCTAGGGCAGAGGGACCTCTTGTGGCCACCAAAGCAGTGACAGAAGCTAAGGAGCCTTGAATATTACACTGTGGCAGGGTACCAGGTTGAGGACTTATTCAAATTGCTACACCTGCTGCATTGGACAGATGCCACCTGTATGAAGACCTGTCCACCTGCCACCCCATCATCTCTATCCTGCCAACAGCCTCTCTCAGGTCAGCATTTCTGTCACTTCACCTGAACAGTTTTTTGTTAGTATAAAAAAACATTGTTAATCAGGGCAATGATGAATGACAGAAGGGGTTTCCGTATGGCCAGAAAGAACAAAGAAGAGCTAAACTGAAACAAAGAATGAGAGTTTGGGAATCATGGCACAAAGTAAAGACTTCAGTATCCAGGTAGGTGGCCAGTGGCTACCCAGGGAGAAGGGCTGCTGCTGAAATTGCACCTTTCCTTTCCACCCATACAAGTCAGGGCAGCTGAGAGAGAAGGACCTTAGGGATTCTTTTGAATCCACCTTCATTTATTAAAACAAAACAAGTCATTTCAGGTAACCCAACAAAGCAAAGATTATCAGGCAAAGTAGGGGAGATATTTTCAGACATCTAGGGTGTGGTAAAGAATCGTTCCCTCAAAAGGCTGGCTCTGAGCTCTGGCTTCATTTGACCCAGCGTAGGTCCAGCAAAATTAGGTGTAATTTCCATGCCAAATATAGAAAAGAAAATCAAAAGTATTCCTAAGGAAATGGAGGAAAATAAGAATTGATTAGTTACATGTAAGAAAGTCTTTCATTGGCTACTTTTGTATGATGATAAGTTTGGTCTATTTTACAGATGCTTCAACAATTTTTTTTTGTTTTTTTCAACAATTGAGAAGGAGCTCTGGTGGCGCAGTGGTTAAAGCGATCAACTGCTAACAGAAAATTTGGTGGTTTGAAACCACCAGAGGCTCTGCAGGAGAAAGGTGTGACAGTCGGCATCTGTAGAGATTTACAGCCTTGGAAACCCTATGGGGTGGCTATGAGTCAGAACTGACTCGATGGTAGTAGGTTTTTAGCAATTGAGTTATAGAATAAAATGTTGTGTTCTTAAATTTTAAAAACTGAAACTATATGGTGAACCACGGTGCTTAAAATGTCAGGATTAAATCTGATGATTACGAGAGGGGGTCTAAAATAACAGTTAATGCATGTAGTGCTTCATATGTGCCACATACTGCTCCTTTAACCTTTGCAGCAACCCTCAGAGGCAGGTACTATTATTAATCCCATTTTACAGCTGAGGAAGTCGAGGCAAGTTGTACTATGAGCAAATTGTCCAAGGTCTTGTGCTATCTGGCAGGGCCTAAATTTGGAATTTGGCTATCTAATTCCAGAGTTTTGGTAACTGCTGTAATCTATTTTCTATGCCATTACAGTTTATGACAAGCACTCTATCCAACGTAAAAACTCTCCGTATGCAAACTATATCCATTTTCAGGAGAAATATTGTCAACAAAATAAATGTCTCAGTTTATGGGGTGCTGAGAATTTACTTATAACATACACTTGTATATAGGCCAAGATACATGGACCAAGCATGTTTATTAAGGGAATATTCTGAAACCACTAAAAAGAACAAGCAAAACTGATTGATATGTAGTGGTATATAAATTTTGGAAGAGGTAAAAAAAATCTGAGTGTAATCCCATTTGTATAAATAATAAAGAAGGTGCATACATTTTTCTGAAAGGATATAGAAGAATATAACTGTGGTTAACATTGAGGTTAAGGTCATGGAGAAGAGATGTTTGCATCTCATTTCATATCTTTCTGTGCTATTTGATATTTGTACGTATTACTTTTATTTTCACAAATAGTCCAATAAAAATAAAGGAAATGCATAAAAGAGAATTCTGAGTGGGGAGAGGGCATTAATATCATTTATCTTCTGCATCTGGATCAATTTTCATCAGTGCCCTGGCAGAAGAGCTCAAGTGCAGAGTCACCAAGGCTTAAATTTACGTGAGAATTCAAGGGACTATGTGGCCATCTGAAAGTTTCTGAACAAATAACCCAGCTCTGAGAACTTCGCATGTCATCAGAGGAGAGAGTTTTATTGCATGTGGTCTGGGAAAAAAAACAAAAACATTGCACTCAGCACCTACCTGCCATTTTTTCCAAGAATTTATTTCAGATTACCTTGTTTTGAAGAACAGGTAGTTCTTCTGTAATTTCATAACTGCCCTTCTGAGAACACATTATCCTGGTCTCCTCTCTCTTCTTGGCCATGGCAATTTCTCTGTAACCTTTCAGGGTTTTTGTTTTATCTCTGTTTATTCCTTCAAAAAGTAAGATAGAATGTAAAAATGCCCAGAATATGCCAAACATTATAAATTATATGTGTCAAGGGCAAAGATAAGATGTAGGCAAGATCCAACAGAGAACATTGCCATTTATTAGTTTTATTTTGATCGTCCCTATCTTTATAGGAAAATATTGACTGAGCCTGAGTCCCTAAAACTTCATTCCCGCCTCACAGATTTTAAGATCTCATGAATCAGAGAGTCTCAGCCTTTGGAAGAGACTTTGGTGACCATATGATTTCCAGTCCCTTCAGGAGCAGACAGGTGAATAAACAGTGGTGTCGGCCAGCTCAGGGATGAGGAAACCTGGGCAGAGTGTGCCCTATCTACAGAGGTCAGCTGCCTCTCAACTCCAGCCCATGGTTGCACTACAAGACCTAGTGTGGCAAGAACATCTCTTCCTATTTTTCCAGAGAAGCTGGAAGTCTAGATATTTGCTTAAATGAACCCAATTTTTGAAAGCTGGCAATTAATTCAGAATATTGTAAAGCACAGTGAGGGCCAAACAAAACATGTTCCTTGGCTGAACTGAAATGTGACCTAGAATGAAATCCAACCCTCTTCATTTCGCAGAAGAGGAAACCAAGGCCCAGAGGGAAGTGAAGTCACCCGCCAAGGATCACAGGACTGGTTTGGAGGAGGAACTGGGACCAGATACAGTTTGACTTTCAGAGCCATCCTCTTTCCTCGGCCTTTCAGTCAGTCTAATAAAGCAGCAGACTTATTTTAGACAAGCATATGATTAGTCTTCCATCCCAACTCAAGTGTCAGTAAGGCCAGTAAGGATTCAGCCTAACTGGCTGGACCTTCCCCACAAACCAAAGAGATGTTCATATGACCCAACTGACAAACTACATCCACTCTCCACTTAATTCCAGCTGGAGTCTAGTTCTCAACCTTTTTGGGTAGATATGGGAAAGAAATAGAAAGGCTGGAAATTTTACCCTCAGTCTGTGGGAGGAATAGGAAAGTCGGTACTTTCTGGTAGACTTTTTTTTTCTTTTAACCACTAATTATAAATGCAGCATTGCTTGGGAAGATTTTCACTCAGCTTCCCAGAAAGCAGAGAGGCAGGGTCTCCATACCCTGCTGCATGACTGCTTTACAGTATGGGACTTCGCCAAGACCTTGTGTTTCTCTTGTCGTGAGAGGAAATGAACCTGTTGGCTAAGAGCATGGACTCTGGAGCCAGCCAGCCTGGGCTCAAACCAAGGCCCAGAGGGAAGTGAAGTCACCCGCCCTGGAATTTACTAACTGTGATGGGACTCTGTTGTGCCTCCATCTTCTTGACTATAAAATGGGGACAATGTCAGCACCTCTCTTGTAAGACTGCTGTGAGGATTAAACGTGTTGATGAGCATAAGGCATATGGAAAGCACTATGTATGTCAGCTGTACCTTGGAATCACCTGGGGGCTTTAAAAACTACTGAGGCTTGGATACCCTACCCCCCGAGATTCTGGTTTAGCTGGTCTGAGGTACAGCCTGGGCATTTGCATTTTTTAAAAATTCCCCAGTGATTCTAATGTCCAGCCAAGATTGAGAACCTCTGATATGTTTATTAAATAAATGACAGTCCTCTGAGTGACTGATTTGTAAAGAAACTAAAATGCTTTCTTCTTTGTTTAAGCCCACATTTTGCAACATCTTTGATGAAGTTCCCCTAGTGGTCATCTTTCAGCAGCAGTCAGCATGGAGGGCCCACAAGATCTTGGGCAAATTTGCAAAGAAGGTGAAGTACTTCTGAGAGCCTCCCGCTTTGCTCTGCACTCTTTTCCCACATTTGCCCCTGGCTTCCGATATTCAGGTGGCCCCGCTGGCGGTGCTGATTCAGCTGGGTGGTAGAAGACACACTGGTGAGGATTCACGTAAAGGTGAACGGGTGTGTCCACTTAAAAGAGAGATTTGTAAATCCAAATAATCTCTAATTAGTGAAATAAACTTGTGGAGGTGTGTGTGTGTGTGTGTGTATTTACGTGTGTGTATGGGAGAGTTGGGGGTAGGGGTATGTCTTTTCCATTTCCCTAAACCTTGACCATTCCAATGACCCAGATCAGTAGAGGACAGCAGTCTTTGAGGTGGCTCCCCTGCATCAAAAGTTGGTACCTCTGAAAGGCATCTCATCTGAGATGCTGACAGTTTTAGTTTGAAATATGGCTGATAAAGTGACTTGTTATCAGTTGAATGTGTTACATCCTACTAATGTAGAACAGTATGATCTCAAATTAAATGTAAGCATTTGACTAAGTCATGGGAAGCTTGCTCGTAAGTTACCTGTTCCAACATCTTCGGTTCTGTTGGTGATCAGAAACCCTAGTGTCACAGAGGGCTTGGGGCGCCACGGACAGAGAAGGGGAAGATTTCTATGTGACATAAGGTCCACCCTGAAATGGGAAATTTGGGGGGAAGGCTTTTAAGCTAACTGAAACCTTGATGAGTAGGTGGCAGCATCTGTGGTTCGAAGCACAGATAAACCAAGTTTCTTTGTTAGTGTATCTGGGATTTTTTCACAAGCCCTCTATGTTTCCCCTGGGCTTGGTATCTTATTAGTAAGCACTCTATGGAACATGCCTGTTCTCACGATAGGAATTTGAATCTGAAGGCCTCCTCAGTGATTCTGGAATTTGCCACTAGGAAAAGGAGGAACTCGGCTGACCAAAGGTAGATCCATTCTTCACACATCTCCAACCCAAAGCATCATGAATGTTTCTGTGCTCCAGCCCCTGGGTTGTGGGGCTCATCCTGAGAGGCCTAGACCACTAGCACCACCATTCCCTTTCTCTAGTCCCGGGCTGTCAAAATTCCCACAACTGCAGGAAAAATAATAAGAGCAAAAACAACAGCTAACGCTTGCACAGTACTGCCTATACAAAAGCCCTATGCTCTCCCTATCAACTAACCAGTTCAGTCCTCACAACAATTCTGTAAGACAGGTACCATTATTGACCTCAATTTTCATATGAGGACATTGAGGCACAGAGAGGTTAAGTGACATACCCAAAGTCACACAGCTAGAAATTGGCAGAGTTTGGATTTGAATCCAGCCAGTTCCATTCCAGCTACCCTGGCTTCATAGGAAGTGCCTAGCCTGGCACAAGCTTTTTGTTAGGTATGGGGTCAGGGACACTGTTTCAAAAGCCCACTTCCCCTTTATGAGCCCCTAGAAAGCACCACTGCGTGCCACCTTCCTCTCAGCAATTCTGCTGAGCTGTATCCTGGGAGATTCCTCAATTCTCCCTTACCTCACATTATCCCCTTCTCCCTGTAGTTTCTCTTTCTCTTGTGTTTCAGAGAACAAGGGTCCCCCCATCCCAAGACAAACACTGTGACTGTGCTTTAAATCATCTTCCATTGTTCCTCCTGTGCCCTTGGAGCAGCAACCCCCAACTTCAGTATATTCCATCTCCCCCTCTCCTTCCCTGACGCCTGCAAAAGTGCAGGCATCTCATGGGTGGAGCACAGGCTCACAGCCATGCTATCTGGATTCGAATCCCAGACCTGGACTTTCTTGCTGTGTAATCTTGGGCAAGTGACTTAAACTCTCTGTGTCATCTGTAAATCGGGAGTAACAAGAGTACCCATCTAGTGGGATTGCTATGAAGATTGAAGGGGTTAATCCAAGCAAGTACTTAGGACACTGCCAGCTGCACAATAAGGGCTCTGAATGCCATTATTTTTCTACTCTATTGGAGATAAATTTCACTTGGCCCCATTGCTTTGTGTAGTTACCTTCTGTTTTAGTTATCTAGAGCTCTACAACTGAAATACCGCAAGTGGATGTCTTTAACAAAGAGAAATTTATTCTCTCACAGTCTTGGAGGCTAGAAGTCCGAATTCAGGGTGCCAGCTCCAGGGGAACGCTTTCTCTCTCTATCGGCTCAGGGGGAAGGTCCTTGTCATCAATTTTCCTCTGGTCTAGGAGCTTCTCAGCACAGGGACCCTGGGTCCAAAGGACGCACTATTCTCTTGGCTCTTGTTTCTCGGTGGTATGAGTTCCCCATGTCTCTCTGCTCACTTCTGTCTTTTATATCTCAAAAGAGACTGGCTTAAGACACAATCTAATCTTGTAGATTGAGAGCTGCCCGGTTAACATAACTGCCAGTAATCACACCTCATTAACATCACAGAGGTAGGATTTACAACACATAGGAAAATCATATCAGATGACACAATGGTAGGTAGTCACACAATACTGAGAATCATGCCCTACCCAAGTTGACACATATTTTGGGGGGACACAATTCAATCCATGACACCTTCTCACTTCCTTCTTTGACCCCAGTGATCAGGTCACTCTCAGACTCAGAATCCTTCAATAACTCCCATTGGCTACCCAGTAAGATTAGGTTGCCTTAGCTTGGTGTTCAAGGTCTGTCCCTTCTTCTATCTGGAATGTTTCCTCCCTCCCTCCCTACCTAATTAATCCTTACCCATCCTTCAAGGATCAGGTCCCAGGATGCCTCCTGCAAGAATTCTTCCTCCCAATCACCCCTCCCCAGAAATTGCTGCTTCCTTATTGGGATCTCTGATAGTTAGGATTGTGTATCAACTTAGCTGGGCCATGATTCTCAGTGTTTATATGTGGTCACCCCCATGACGGGATCTGCTGTGAGTAGCCATTTGAAAGCGAGTTTCCTTGGACTTGTGGCCTGCATCTGAATATAAGTGATATTATGGCTTTTGCCTGCTCTGGATCCTGCAGCTGCCTCCTATTCATCTGATCTCCAGTTCTTGGGACTTGAGCTAGCAGCTTATCTGCCAGTCTTGGGATTCATAGGTCATCACAGCCTGTGAGCAAAAGCCCTGCTCTCTGACCTGCCGATTTCGGGTTCATCAGCCCCTGTGGCTATGTGAATCAGGAGAAGCCTTGCAGTCTTGCCTGCCCATCTTGATATTATCGATCTTCACAGACTGTGAACAAGAGCCCTGCTCTCCGACCTACCAATTTTGGGTTCGCCAGCCCCCGCAACTACGTGAATCAGGAGAAGCCTCTATCCTGATCTACAGACTTGGGATGTTCCAGCCTCTACAGTCACATGAGCCGTTTCCTTGACATAAATCTCTCTATATATTTATATGTTTTACTGGTTTTGCTTTTCTAGAGAACCCAGCCTAAGACAGTACTCTTGGCTTCTACCAGTCTCTAGCTCTTCCCAAGTTCAGCTGTCTACTATGTACCTGTCTTCTCTATCTACCATCCACCATGTTTCTCTTTACCCCTGCAATTACTTCTAAGCTAGATCGTATCATGTGCTCCCCAGGAGCTAAGCACTGAGAAACATACATCATCTCAGTCCATCCCCATGAAAACCTTAGGAGTCATTATCCATTTTACAGATGATGCCTAGAGAGGGTCATAGTACATGAGGAAACTGAGGCCCAAAATAGCTAAGTAACTTGTCCAGGGTCGCACAGCTGTGAGTGGCAGAGCCAGGATGCAAACCCAGGAGGTCTGGCCCAGAGTCCTTACTTTTAATAACCATTTTGCCTCCCAGCACATCTGTGTCGAATGAATGGATTTAAAGGGGGAAAAATGAAGAGAAAGGACCACATTAGATACTGGAGTTCAATAAGCTTGTACTTTGTAGACACCCCCTATACCAGATGACAGGAACTGAACTGTGACATTTGGCCACAAGTCCTACTCTGAGGAGAGGTAGAGATAAGGGCAGGGTGCCAACACCCACAGAGAACTTGGAAGAGAGCAAGATGCATCCATGCAGCACCTCTCTAACACAGTTTCCTGCTTCTCCCATCTTCAAAGCCATGAAGATGCACTCAGATGGCCCTAGGCTCTTGGGTGCTCTTGTAGGACCTCCTCAAGGGGAAATCAAGAACGGTCTGCTGGCTCCCAGGTCTGGCAACCAGCTCAGGCTGTGTGCCGGCAATTCCCAGCACAGACCCCTCTCAGTGCCATGGTGAATTCTGTGGACCTCATCCTGTGTGTCCACCGAGGCAAACTCCCATGCAACCTCTAGGCAACTGTCTAAGGTATATGGAATTAAGGTCCACACTTGGCAGGGGCTAGCTAAACACCTCTCTTGGGCTCCCTTCAGGAACTGGGCAAAGCAGCAAATGGAGGAATACACAGAGGATAGACACTTATCCTCCTTCACTGTAATTGCTCTTTTAATGGCCTGGCCACCCAATAAATGGTAAGCTCCACAAGGGCAGGAATCATGTCTGCTTTTTCACCACTTTATCTCCAGAGCTCACAACAATGCCCAGTAAATATTCAAATATCTGTTGAATAAATGTTTGGGTAATTAAATGAATAAGTTATATATTGACTGAGGTAGTCAAGAGATCTGTTCACTGATGTCCAGTTTTCCTCTCTGAAATTCTTGTTTTCTTTAGGGGTTATTCTGAGCAGCGAGTCGTGAATGGAAACATTTCTTTTGGTCCAGGGCATTCAACTGCTGGTACAAGACCCACAGAGCTCTTTTCCCCTGCCACGGCAATTGACAATTTTCCAGATGGTGGGTGCTCTCTTAACTTGGATCCTGTGTTAAACATGCAGTATGAATGAAAAATAAATCTTTGTTGTTTAAGTCATCAAGATTTTGGTGTTGTTTATTACTACAGCCAAACCTAGCCTATCCTGACTAAAAGATACTTGGTTCAGAAGTTTGCCAGGGGTCTACAGAATTGAAGAGTCTCAGGAGGTTATCTTCTAGAACAGCTCAATAGAATTTTCTGCAATGATGAAAATATTCTATATCTGCTCTGTCCAATACAATAGCCACTAGACATATGTGGTTACTGAGCACTTGAAATGTCGCTAGTGCAACTGAGAAACTGATTTTTTTTTAATTTTCATTAATTTACATGTGACTAGCAGTTACTGTATTGCATACCATAGTTCTAGAATGTACCATGGTAGCAGAGCCACAGTGCCTCATTCCATCTAACTTCAGCAGAGCTTGTGGACAGTCCTATGCCCACACCTAAGTCCCTCATCAAGCGCATTTTGCAGAGGCTCTCCGATCTGCCTTCCTGGAGTTTGTGAAGGCTATGTAACTGCACACAGGAACACACAGATGTGATGAGGGTTAATGCCTCCAGAGGTAAGAGAGGACAGATCTCAGGAGGTAAATGTTCCATCCTCCCTGTTCTCTAGCAGGAAAATTCTGAGACACGTTTGACGCGGTCTTCACCTGTAAAATGAGATGGTTAAATGGAGTCATTCTACAGGCTCTACCAGCTCAGTATTTTTACTTGTCTGGCCATACGGCTACAAACACTGTTAATGCCAACCTCCCTGAACATTCACCCCCAAGTATGATTTGATGAGGAACAAAAACAAGTTTCATTGCTGCTGTGCACTAACTAATAAGGTGTGGGGTCAGCGAAATCATAAGTCGAAGTCTGGTGAGAATTTTATGGCTTCATTATAGAAATGATCGTATTCAAACACATGCCATTCTTTTTTTAAAAAAACAAAAACATTTTATTTTAGGAAATAGTTTTAGAATTAAAGAAAAGTTGTAAGGATAGTTCCCATATACCTCCCACCCAGTTTCCTCTATTGTTAACATCCTATGTTACCATGGTACATTTGTCAGAACTAATAAGCTAATAAATGCTACATTATTTTAACTAAACTTCTTACTTTATTCAGATTTCCTTAGTTTTTACCTAATGTCCCTTTTCTGTGCCAGGATTCCATCCAGGATATCATATTACATTTACTCACTTTGTCTTCTTAGTCTCCTCTAGATTATGATGGTTTCTCATATTGTCCTTGTTTTGATTACCTTGACAGTTTTGAGGAGTTCTGGTCAGGTATTTTGTAGAATGGCCCTCAATTTGAGTTTGCCTTATGTTCTTCTCATGGTTAGGATGCAGTCATTAGTTTTTAGGACCACAGGATAAAGTGCCATTCTCATCACATCATATCAAGGTACATACTATCAACATGACCTATCACTACTGATATCGACTTTCATCACCTTGTTGAGGTAGTGTTTGCCATATTTCCCCACTGTGAAGTTACCTTTTCTCGCCTTTCCATATCCTTCAGAAAGAGGTCACTGTGTGCAGATCACATATAAGAGAGTTATGCTTCACCTCCTTGGTGGAAGAGCATTCATCTTTGCAAAGTACAGCCATGTGGGCGAAGTCCAGTAGGGACCAGATTCCAACTGTAAACCTCAGTGCCCCAAAACAACTGAGCTAGGATGTCGGTGAAACATAATCTCTACATCCAGTTTTTGAAATGGAGATTTCCTAACAATGAGGGCAAACTGCTCTATAAGAATAGCATACATAAAGCACCTTGAAGAAAAGGTACTTCTTAAAGTCTTGTTTAACAAGACTTGTTTACTGTTCATACCATTCAGTCTAACTCTCTCCTACAAATTCAATAAACTTAAAGCCTAACAAAGCATTCCAGGGAATCAAAGGTGCAGTTGTAATGTTTTGTTTTTTAATAGGCAAAACACGAATATTTGGCCATTTGGATCAGTGGCCAAAGGGAACCAAAGAACTTTAAAGCTGAAAAGAACTTTAAATATAGTCTAATTAATCTCCCTCATTTTTTAGATGAGAAAGCTAATATCCAGGGGGGTTAAGAAACCAAATAGCTCTGGTTTTCCTTGAAACTAGAGGGAAATAATATGGATGACTAGATAGCAGGTATTAACTTGCTCCACAAACTGAAGGTGCAAGAAATACCATATTGTTTTTCCAAAGCCAATAAACCCAAGTCTGAGCTCTCATTCTCCAGGAGTCTGTAAAAGAATCTGCCCTTCTGTTTGACAGGAACTGCATAGTCCATCCTTAAAATTGGGTGAGCTCTTGTGGTCCATTCACAATATCAACAAAAAATATTCAATACATAGAGGTACCATTAAGAAAGAGATAATGGTTTTACTTCTTGTTAGAATGTAGGAAGACACGAAAGACTTTCTATCACGACTGAATAAATCAAGAATTATAATGCTTTCCTTTAAATCTATCAGAAAGCTATTAACACAAAAAATATAAATGAACTAAATTCCAAAGGGACAAGTCCTTCCTAGCACAATGTTTGGAATCAAAGACTGAGAGAGACATGCAAAGAATCAGGAGATTGTGACTCATAGTGAAGAGAAAAAATAACTCCATAGAAACAACCCCACAGCTGATCAGATGCTGAAATTATCAAAGTATTTAAAATAGCCATGTTAAACAGTCCACTGGGAGAAAATTGATATACTAGGTGAAGATGGAGAATTTCAGTATATTTGAAACTTAAAAAAAGAACCAAATTAAAATCATGGAACTGAGAAATACAATACTGATATAAAAAATTCACGTGATGAGATTAATAGCAGATTGGACACAAGATAAGAAAGGAGCAGTGAACTTGAAGACGGGTAATAGAAATACTCAAATTCAAACTGAAGCACAGAGAGAAAAAAAAAGTTAACGGAATGAATAGACTGTCAATAACTCTTGGAACAAAATACAGTAGTCAAACACTTGTTAACTGAAGACCCCAAAGGCAAAAAGGAAGAGGATGGGGCAGAAAAGTATTTGGAAAAAAAAGTTCACATTTAATAAAAAAGAGCAATGCACAGATCCAGAATATCAATAAAACCCAAGCAGAAGAAATATCCAGTCCTTGGCATATTATACAAATTGCTGAAAACTACAGATAAAGAATGAAAGAAAGAAAAAAAAATCAAAGCATCCATAGCAAAAAGACACATTACATTACATACAGGGGAATATAACTGACTTCACATCGGACATAATGAAGATCAAAATGTAATATAAGTGCATGTTTATAGTGCTGAAAGAAAAATAAAAAACCTAAAATTCTATAACCAAAAAAACCCAAACCTGTTGCTGTCGAGTTGATTCTGACTCACAGCGACCCTATAGGACAGAGTAGAAGTGCCTCATTGGGTTTCCAAAGAGCGGCTGGTGGATTTGAACTGCCAGCCTTTTGGTTAGCAGCTGAGCTCATAACCACTGTTACCACCAGGGCTCCAAAATTCTCTATTCAGTGAAAATATTTTTAAAAAATGAAATTGAGGACTTCCATTTATAGTCATAACAGACTAATGGGTATTAAACTAGGATTTCAGCCATAAGCAATCAGAAAACTCAGCAAAATGTATAAAACAACTGTTTTCTGATATTATACCAAAGGCAGCTCAAGACTGTGTACCCTGAGAAGGTGTAGATAAGCAGAATTCTATAATCACCCCAGATTTTTGCCTGGAGGCATTACCAGACTCTATAAGAGGGAGGAGGAACGCAAGCAGACCACAATAGTTTTGACAAGCCCAAGAGACAGAGATTAAAGTTCAGAAAAATCAGGGCAGTTGTAATTTGATGGTGACCAGTCAGAGAAAAAGCTCCAGAAATTTGCATAGGGGTACCCTTGAGTCTTTGGCTGAATATTCAGCTGTACACATGTATAGGATGAGACCCTATCACAATGGGTCTCTAAACTGAAAAACTACCAGACCTCACACAGGGCTGGCAGACATTCATTTTTCTGACCTATTATATCAGAGAGATATAAATGAACTAATTCCAAAGGAACAAGTCCTTCCTAACACAATGTTTGGAATTAAAGACACTGTGTTAGGAAGGACATGTCCCTTTGGAATTGAGCACTCGCACCTTAGTGGAGACTCCAGAAAAGCCATAGCTTAGGAGTGAACCTAAATTATTCCTAGAGGAAAAGCTACTCTAGCCCTGCACTAAAAAAAGCTTAAAACCAAGCCTGAAAAGATTAAACTGATATGCAAATAGCTGCCAAAACCAAAAATTATGTTCTTTAGACAAAAACAGTGAAATCCAGGCACTCAACAACTGTAAGATCCACAGTGTACAGCATTAAGTAATGAATTCCTGGAAATCTGAAGAAGAAAATGGGACCCATTACCAGGAGAAAAATTAAGGAATATGAACATTAAAAAATGATAGAGATGATGGAATAGGAAGACAAGAACTTTAAAACAGCTATTATAAATACATTAAAAGATGTAAAATATGAACATAATGAGGAGAAAGTAAAAGATATATTTTTTTAAATTGAGCTTTTAGAACTGAAAATAGAATTATCTGAAATAAAATTTCATTGGATTGGTTTAATGCTGCTGAAGAAAATATCAGTGAACTTGAACACAGAATGATATAAACTATCCAAACTGAAGTGAAGATAGAGAAAAAAAAAAAAAACAAGAAACTACAAAATGAAAATAAAAAGAAAAAACCTCCATGATATGCGAGACTATATAAAGAAGTCTACTTTATGTGTAAGGGAGTCCTGCTTGAGCAATGGTTAAGTTCTTAGCTGCTAACCCAAAGGCTGGTGATTTGAACCCACCCAGCAGCTCTGCAGGAGAAAGACCTGGCAATCTGCTCTCATAGAGATTACAGCCTAGAAAATGCTTTGAGAGCAGTTCTACTCTGTCATATGGGGTCACTATGACTTGGAAATTGACCCAAGGGCACCTAACAATAATACTCTCTATAGTTGTACTATAGGAAGGACAGGTGGGACATAAAAATGTTGGAAGAGTAATGCGCAAAAATTTTCTGAGAAATTTAACAAACTTCAAACAGAAAAAACAGAAGAAAACCACCCAATGATAATCATTATCAAATTGCATAACCAATGATAGTGATCGTAAAAACTGCCAGAGAAGAAAATGCACATTACATCCAGGAGAACAAAGATAAGGATAACATTCAACTTTCTTCAGAAGTAATGCAATGGAGTGACATTTTTTAAATGCTGAGATTAAAAAACTTAATCTAGAATTCTATATGCAGTGAAAATATCCTTCAAATATGAAAGCAAAATAAAGACACTTAATGAATAAATTCATTGCCAGTAGATGTGCTCTCCAAGAAATGTTAAAGAAAATTCAGGTTTTCCACTTAAGCCCCCAATACTCTATACACAGGACTACTGGATTGAAATAAACAGCCTGGGTTTCTTTCAGGCAAATTCTAGTTCCCCTTTTAGTATATTCAATCAAGTATTGGCTAAAGGCAGACTTACATACTCTGTGTAATCTATAATACCCAATACTCATTTCCATCATACATTTAGATCTATTTTACAACTCTAGGTAGGAGAAACATTTGATATCCACAGCACATTCAGATAAACACGTAACCCTTTTTAAAGCATTCATTTAATCTTCTCCACACCTAGACTATCTTCCCGTTTATATGCAGGTGGTGTTGGGCCTCTGGATGGGTAGAACCAGAGGACCCTGGGCTCCTATTAATCATCTTGTTCAACCAGCTACTTCACATGCAGATTTTCTCTGCGCAGCCTGCAGCATAACATCTCTTATCTTCCTTTCAGCCATTACAGACAACGTCAAAAGTCACCATCCAAGATTCAAAAGTTTCACTTCCCATGCCCCTTCATTCTTTCTCTTAGAAATTCTCATGCTTCTATGAATCTGGAGGCATTGCAACCAATCCCACGTCTGATGCCATCTGTAAAAAATGGTGTGGTGGGGGCATCTGACCTTCTTTAACTTCACAAGGGGGAGAGAGAATCACCATCAGCATCAGCACAAAGTTGATTCCCATGAAGTTAAAGTCAGACATACCTCCTCTCTCCAACCTTTTTACCAATTCTGACACCAGCTGCCCATTCCATGGCACTCTCTATTTCTCTGCTGGGTTTGATAATTCATTGCAATGACCACACAGAATTCACAGACAATACTTAAATTATTGGGTTTATCAGGGAAGTAACAGGTTAAAATTCAGGGTCAAGAATGACTCAGGATATAGTTCTTTGGTTAGGACAGCTTCTAGGCTGTGCCCACAGGCAAGCCTCTCCTTGGCCCTCAGCCTCTTGGCCCTTGGTACCTCAGCCCCTCAGCCCTCTTGGGCCTCTTGGGCCTCTTGGGCCTCTTGGGCTGGCCTGGCCTCTACCTTGCTCTGGCAAGTGTTACAAAGTTCTGTAAATAAATAAATAAATAAACCTGCTGCCGTCCAGTCGATTCCAACTCATAGTGACCCTGTAGGACAGAGTAGAACTACCCTACAGGGTTCCCAAGGAGTAGCTGGTGGATTTGAACTGCTGACCATTTGGTTTGCAGCTGAGCTCTACACCACTGTGCCACCAGGGCCCCACAAAGCTCTTTAGCTCTACCTATAAGTGCCGAGAGACATTCCACGCCACCAGTAAGCCTCCTGACCAAAGGCACTCAGCTCTCTTGCTCTGTGGGTTGGTGACCCTAGCTCCACCAAGTGCCTGGAGGCACCCCACTCTGCTAGTAACCCTCCTGAAGGTATCCAGCTTTATCACTCTGTGGGCCAGGAAGCCCACCATGCCATCTCCTGCCAGTCTCCTGGTTCTGCTGCTGTTAGTTCTCTGCTGCACTTGCTGCCACTTCTTGTTGTCTCACACCATCTCTGGTATTACAGCTATCTGTCTCCTGGGTCCAGGAGGTTCTCAGCCCAGGGACCCCAGGTCCAAAGCACACACTGCTCCTGGCTTTTCTTCTTGGTGGTAATGGGACTGGCTCTGGGACTGGCTCTCTTTTTTAAGCCTAGTGGGATGGCAAAACTGACCAGTTCCCTTATTAGGGTTGCATATACCTTATTTTCATGGTCCCACCACCACAGGGGTTTCATGCACCTTACTGGCAGTCTTAGCAGACTTCCAATCCCCTTGGTTGGACTACAAACATTGTATTTGCATAGTCCCACCCAAGCATTTTGTGGGAGTCACAAAGACTATGACTAAAAAAAAAGGGCAATATTAGGTAATTCATTGCATTGCAGTTACAGAATATATAATAAATACATAAAGAGCTCTTAGAAATCAATTGTTGAAAAGAACAATTTACTTTTTCAAATGAGCAAAGGAGATACATAATAAATTCATGCAAAAAACACAAATGGATGATATATATACATACATGCATCTATGCCCAAGAGTATATAGTGGTTATCTCTCAGGTGGGGTTGGAGAAATTTAGAGTATTCTCTCACTTTCTACTTCAGATAGTTTTGAACATTAAAGAATTTTTGCAATCATTTTTAGAAAGCAATAAAATATTCGATAGTAATAAAATTACAATAATTAAAATATATGTGATATGGTTTCTAATCTAATACTGGCTATAAAACCTGAAATCTGCTTTAGATTCTCCCTTTCACTTAACTAGACTGCTTTTAGCAGCAAAAGAGTAACCTGCAGGGCTTGGGAACAGATGGCTGGTATTGTGAAACACGATTTAGCTATTTATTTGCACCTCTTAATTGGAAATTTAGCATGCAAGGTCACCCACCTTATAGGTTCATAACAAGAAATTACAGCTCTTGTTTGTCTTAGCTAGGTTTTCAAGATTTGGCAGTTAAGGCTGTGACACAGGAATCCATTGTTCACTAGGCAATTTTAGCTCCTATATGGCAAGAGTTGGAAAGAAAATAGTTCAGATGTAATTTCTGACGAAGCATTATTATTCTGCATACTCTTGCACTGGTTATTCTATAAATACATAAGTAGACATCTTGTAGATGAAGGACTTGTAAAATTTAGAACCCTTTTGATGGTCCAGTAAACCTGTCATCTCTGTACAACTTGAGAATGAGAATAATTATGAATAAGGATGAGAAAAATTAAAAATAACTGCATCCAAAATTTAACTGACTAAATATTCACTGTTAGAAACCATCAGTACATAGAAGTTTAAGTTCCTAAAAAGATGATCCTTAAGTAAAGATGTTGATATTTTTGGGTATTCAAATAAGAGAAAAATAATGTGATATTAAAATTCAACATATCGTTGGTAAGGAATAAGCATGTAATAGAAAGTGTGGTCCTAGCATTGCTATTGAAATGTTGCAGGAGAAAGGAACGTGTAAGAGGAGCTGACCAGGCAGGTGCAACACCATTTCTGCATTATCCCCAGAGAAAGAACCTAAAATAAACACAGATGGGAGCAAGAGAAATCAATGCCCGTTTATTTTAAGGTGTGATTTTATGTGCAGAAAAGATGCTCCCAGAAGTACTATGCATTTGTTCGTCTGACAAAGGCTGGAGCTGTGGTCACAAACCTTGACCTGTGAGGGATTGAATTAGCTTTGACATTATTGTTCTGAGCCTCTGAATAACTTCTAGTCTGCCGTTCGCCGATTAACTGAAAAAAATACGTTCACACACATAATGAAACCTCTTCTGTCATCGAGTTTTTATTTAACCGTCAGAGCTGAGCAGCCAAAATCACTTGAAAAGCTACTGAGACTGTGAGGCAAGCGTGTTTATTGCGCATTCAAGGAGGCAAGAGACTTAAGCCATCTTGGATATAGCTGGACCTTTTGAAGTGTTCCCTCAGGAAATCTTATTGTAAAATGGATTTTTTGGACTTGGTGCTGAGTCCATTTGGAACATTTAAATCTGTCGAAGGCTATTTTTGAACAGAAAATTTCTCCCACAAATTTCACTCAGAAAGAGTTGAGATGAAAGAAAGGAGCCCAAGATTTATTTTACCAATGCCAAGCATTCAAATAATGTTGAGAGAATCAGGAATATTTTTACTGGAGAAGTACAATTTTTTTACAACATTACCCAATTTGGTTACAATCTTTCCTTTCATTAGAGTGGACAGCCAGGCTGAAAAACAACCAGGATGACAGTGGGGAATTTCTTTGTTTAATCTGGTAGAGACAAAATACAAAGTAAAACCCTGTAAAGTATCTAAATCGGACCCTAAAAATTTCCTGAAGTTCAGATTCAGGACTTCAATACGAACTGAAGAATATCATACAATTCATGAATTCTGAAGTTCTAATCCCCAACTTGTAAGAACCTCGTCTAAAGAACCTAGCCTCTTTCATTTTGGGGCAGTTTGTTTTGGAAAATATTCTTCCATCTTCTCAGATGCACACTCCCTTCAACCAAATGTTCAAACAATTCATTTTCCAGTTTTTTGCACCAATTCTTGTCAGGAAATAGTTTTAATGTCCCACCGAGCTGATGAGGTTTCTGCTGACATATCTGATGATGGGGAAAATACCGTTGCTACAGGGAATCAAAAAGAATCAAAGACATTCTCTCCAAGAAGAACAAAGGGCCTGCCTGCTATCAGGTGTCTGGCTTGCAACAAACATTTGAAGTTGGTGAAACCTTGGGCCAAGGACATTTTGGTGAATGAGTACGTTCAATAAGCATCTGACATGCTGTAGCCTGCATCAACCCTTTTCCAAAACAACAAAAACAAGCTATCCAAATAAGTATTTTCCATGGTCTGATCAAGTAAAGATATTTGAGGCAATGAAAGTGACTAGAAGGTAAAAATAGTTCAATTTAGATGTATCCCAAACTTTAGTTATTGGCTTATCACTTATGGTCAGTGAATTACTTAATATGGCCTCTCTAGCCCATAGGTTTTCTAACTACCACCAAATGACTAGGTGAGACTATGCGAATGAGGTGCTTGTGGCCCACCAAGGGGATTGGAGAGCTTGCTTATAACGTAAGTAAGGTGCATGGCACCCTTGTGGGGGTGGGGTCATGCAAATAACTTGTAAGGAACCATAACAAGGGGATTGGTTAGTTTTGCCATTCTGCTCGGCTTAAAACGAGCCATCTCAGAGGTGGGAAGAGAGGATCTCAACACCAGCAAGAAAGAAGAGCCAGGAGTGGAATGCATCCTTGGACATGGGAGCCCTGTGCTAAGAACCTCCTAGATCCAGGAGACAGAGAGATGAGTTGTAACATGGAAGACAGTGAGAAGTGGCAGTGCGAGCCCGCAGGAATCAGGAGACAGGTGTGAGACCGCTGCAGTGGTGCTTCCGGGTCCATGGAGCAAGAAAGCTGAGTGCCTTCAGGCCGAGGCTTACTGGCAGAGAGTGGTGCCTCTGGGTACTTACGGGCAGGACTAAAAGAGCTTTATTTCACTTCCCCAAGCAGGGCAGAGGCAGAGCCGAGGGCCAAGAGGCTGAGGGGCCAAGAAGCTGAAGGGCCAGAGAGAGGTGTGCCTGTGGGCACGGCTGAGAAGCTGTCCTGATCCTGAGAAGCCGTCCTGTATTCTGAGTGTTCCTGAACCCGAACTGTAACCTGTTGCTTCCCTAATAAACCCCATAATCGTGAGTATGGTCTGTGAGTTCTGTGTGGCCATTGCAATGGATTATCGAACCCATCAGCAAAGTAAAGAGCACCATGGGAGAGATGGTTGGTGTGAGAATTGGTAAAAATGGGAGAGGGAGGAGGCATGCCTGACTCCGCCTCACAGGAATCAGCCTTGGACTGTTGAACTTGATTCTCCTTCCCCATTATGAAGTTAGAAGAGGTCAGACACTGCCCCCACCACACCATTTTTACTTCACTATGGAGACCTTTGCGGTATCTTAGGGCCACTGTACTATTAGGTTGAACTATGTAAAATTACCAATATTCAGGAGTTTTTGATTTATAAAAACAATTTCATATGGCTTGACCTAGTATTAATAACTTTTTCTTTGGAATGACTGACTTTAAAAAATTAGTGCTAAGTATTTTAGCCTTTGTCCTAAGAATTCTGTGGTAGAAAATCTCCAAACACGGCTGTCAATCAATTCCTTTCCTCCCTGTACATTCATGCTGCTTCTCTCATTAAGAAACAGAGCCCATTTCCCTTTTCTTTGCATTTAGGCTGGCCTTATGACTTGCCTTGACCAACAGAACATGGCAGGGGAGAAGCTGTAACAGTTGAGCCTAGCCTTTAAGAACCCTGGCAACTTCTACTTTGGTCTATAAGGAAAAATCAGCAAAACTATGTAAGAAATTTGAATACCCTGAGACCACCATGCTAGAAGGAAGCCCAAGCTAGCCACATGGAGAGGTTATGTGGAGGAAAACTGAGAAACCTAGCAGACAACGAGAACCAAGGCCTCAGACATATGACACCAGCTGAACAATCTCAAGCAGTTCTCGGAAATTTCAGTCGTCTCAGCTGAGGCTCTAGACATTGTGAAGTACAGATGAGACATCTTTGCTATGCCCTATCTGAATTCATGACCCACCAAATCACTAAGCGTAATAAAATGGTTGTTGCTTCAAATCACTATATTTGAGGATGGAGCATTGAAACACTATGCTTGAGATTAGCTTGGTGGTAGAGACATCGACTCTGGAACCAGATTGTGGCAGATCCCAGCTTGAATGCATACTATCTGTGAGGCTTTGGGTAAATTATGACTGTCGTAGATTGCTATATTGGTGGGTCCCAATGAACCATGCCTCCCAGTATTCATACCCTTGTGTAGTTCCTTCCATACTGACTCTGGGTTTGGCCATGCGATTTTCTTTCACCAATGGGACACTGGCAAGTATGATGCAGCCAAAGACTAGATAAGTACTTCCACACTGGTGCTTGTCCTCTTGGAACACTTACTTTTGGAGCCCTGAGCCACTATGTAAAGAATTCCAGTTACCCAGGTGAGGAGATCACATAGACGCACAGAGAGATTCCCAGCTAGTCCCAACTAGCTCAGCTGCCAGATATGTGAGTGAAGAAGCCATACTGTATATTCTTGTCCCCACAAACCAGGAGAGCTGACGGCCTACTGAGCCCAGCTCAGATCCCAAATCAAAAGAAATAATTGTTGTTTAAAGCCATGATATTTAGGGATGGATTGTTATGCAACAAGAAATAAAATAGAAATAATATTCATGAAATCATAAATGCGATGTGATAGTAATATGTTTTCTAGCACACATTAAAAATTTTAAAAGTACCACCTAAAATTACCTTAGGTACTACCAGTAATACACCTTTCAGACTTTGGGAAATACTTGCTTGAGGGACAATAATAACAATGATTATAACAACAACAACAAAAATCAGTTGCCGTCAAGTCCACTCTGACTTATAGCAATCCTGTGTGTGTCAGAGTAAAACCGCGCTCCGTAGGGTTTTCAGTGGCTGATTGTTCAGAAGTAGGTCACCAAGCCTTTCTTTCGAGGCACCTCGGGGGTAAACTGGAACCTCCAACCTTCCAGTTAGCAGCTAAGCATGTTAACTGTTTGCACCACCCAGGTACTACATAAGTACAACAGCAATCATTGATTGAATAGCTACTCTTTTCCAGACTCCGAGCTAGTTTATATGCATTATCTCAGGTCATCCTCCTGGCAACCCTATTAGGTAGTTGCTGTTATTATTCCCATTTTGTAGATGAAAAAATTGAAGCTCAGAAAGGTTAAGTAATTTGCCAAAGGTCATATGCAGTGACATTTAATGACTCATACAGCAATTTTTTTTTTTTTTTTATGAACTTGAAATACCATTTGCTCTGGTCTCTCTCTGGAAGAAAGGGAGTGGAATCTACTCCATATATAAATATATTCTCTATCTTTTAGTTATGCATGACCAAAACTTTCTTTGTACTGTATTCTGGGTCTATTTCAGGTTCAGAGCTGCTCTACCTCTACCCTACTGGGGGCTATCCAGGGCCAGTACATTGTCCTCACCAGAGTCATTGTGATTCTAATAATCAACAGTAAGTATTTGTTGGACATTTATTAAGTGCTCAGCTCTGTGCTAAGTACTGTAGTGGGAGTAGGGGGTTAAGAATAGATTCAAAAGAAGTGCGAAATACAACTCCAACCCTCAAAGTATTCATGTATTTGTTGAGGAGACCAGACTAGTTCACATACCCCAGTCACTAGCCAAAGCAAGGTCGTATAAAATTATATGCCAAATTATACAGATCAGATATGCTGTAGAAGTTGGAAGGAAAGGGAAAAACCAGGGGAGATGATCTGGAAAAGTCAACTCTTGCATGCCTCAGTAATGAGCATACGTTTTGCAAAATTGGAGCTAGGGGAATGGGGAGGCTAGGTTAAAAAAAAAAAAAAACCAGGAAAGAATATGGCAGGGAGAATAATCATGAGACAGAGAGGTCCATGATGTTGGCTGGATCCATAGACCAGAAGGACTGAACAGACAGGTCATGTCGGGCTTACCTCGTGCCCCCAGCCCTGCACAGGGCCTGGCACTTAATGAGTCAAGTGGAAGGAGGATCCTCAAAGCCAGACACACGGAAAGAGTGATCCATGGAGCATCTGTGGGAGGTGGGCTGCACTGGGGGAAGGAAGACTTAGAGGCAGAAGATGTATTTCAGCTTACTCCAAGGGAATGGAGTTAGAGTCCATGCCCATGACCTTTCAGGAAGGGTCCTGGGGGCAGTGCAGGGAGCCCAGGACTAGAAGATTAAAGACCTAGGAGAGAGCATCCTCCTCCTGCTGGCCTGGGACAAGGGCTTACTTGCTCACACACCTACTAAGAGACACAGAAATCTCCTTGCCAACTTCCTCTATTGGCCTTGGATAGAGCTCAGAGACTGGCCTCTCCTTCCAGAAACTGCCCATGCCTTCTCAATAAACCATTTCTTTCCTCCAGCAGTAACCACCCTTCCTCCTGTTCCTGAATCCAGCCTGAAGAGGGAAGGAGGTCCCACAGCTCCCCCAGAGGGGGCTGAACACTCACTGTGCTCTGGAGGTCTCTAAAGTCTCCATGAGTCCAAAGGTGTCTAGGTATCTTCTTCAAGATTCTTTGACCTGGCCAAGTTACAAGCCATACCCATTGCCCATCATGGTAAGACCCTTCTGGTGCACAAAGTCAGCAAAATCCTGACTTTCTGACCATCTGAGTGCTCCCAAGCAATGCACAACATCTCACTCTCTCTTTGTTCTTCAGGGAACAGTGAGCTTTGGTTTGAGGTTACCTCAAAGGAAAAACAATCTGATGTGTGATAAGCCTCGTTGGCTGTTGGCAGAAAAAGGAAGGCCTATCAGACCCAGGCTCCAATTAAACAAATCAGAGCTTTCCTAGTAGGTTAAGGCTAAACCACAGCCCTAGTTTTTGGTGAAAAGAAACCAGCTTGAAACTCCAGCCCAGGGCTGACACCTGGGAAACCTTGTAGGAGAATTATAAATCAGCCAGGGAAGTCATTCTTGGGGATCTGCAGAACCAGAAAAGCAATTTCATACACATATACATTTCCAACAGCACCTCTGCAAAAACAGCTCAATTTGAAATATTCATTTGCATCAGAATAGTCATGAATATTCAAAAGCCATCCAGTGTTTCAGAACCATTGTCTATTTTGGGCGCTTTCATCTTTCCCTTGAAAAGCAGATCATGGGTTTTCAAGAAAGGTGGGCTTGGCTGGTCTTTGCATTGCTTTGCTTGGCAGGAAAAGGGATGGTTATTTTCTGTTTCTTCATATTAAAAAAAAAAAAAAAAAAAGCCTCAGCTGTTGTTAAATCTTTGTTCTTTGTCCTGGTCAGGATAAGAATCATGCCAAAGACCTGGCCTGGGAGTGCTCTTTTCAAGCTGCTGGGCTGAGCTTTCTGTTTAGAATCCTGACATTCTTTCTTGCATGTACTTTTCTTAAAGAGAAACACCCATGCAGGTCACAGTCTAGACTTGGGGAATGTATACAGGCCTAGGATTTCAGAAACTCCTGTCCTAGTGCTCAGAGACTCTGGGTAACTTTGAGCAACCCACTTATCTTTTGAACCTTAATATCCCCACTGGTCAAATAAAGACATGTAGGTACCCATTCTCCCTTTCTTCTTTGGCCTCAATTTTGTGAAGCCAAATAAGATGATACTGCATATGTGAAAGTGCTTTAAACTCCTTGGAGGAAAATCAAGAGCTATGGCCAAGTCAGTGGTTATTTATCAAAGTTCTTATTGCCAGAAATCAATGCAATCTTTTAATTCACAAAGGATTGTTTTAAACAACTTTAATATTAAGAAAACAGATGCTATTAAAAAAAAAGGAAACTCACCTCACCAGTGTACCATTTGTTGAGATGACTGACAGCCATTTCTATCTTCTTTGCACAAAACTGATTCTCCCACCATTTCTTCCTTATGCTCCAAACTTATAAGCGGTTCAATAACAGGTTTAAGGTGGGTTATGAGAGGAGACGGAGGAAGGTTGAATTGGCTCAGAGTTAATTTTCTGAGGATTCATCCCTCTGCCCCCTCCGCGTTCCAGTTGAAGTTCATTCCATTGTCGTCTAAGCTCTGTCTAAATTGTTCAATTTATGTGACAAAGTCTTGATGTTATCTCTTTAAGGCTGTCAGAAGAGCCAATGCAATGTCAATTCAGAAGTGAAGTCATGGTTACAGAAGTGTCTTTAGTGAAAAATTACAACGTGGGATGGCTTACCTATTTTCTGGCAATTATTTCCACATCCAATTTGCAAGATAAAGGATGAGTGCCTCTCCACCCACTCCATACCTCTGTGATTGTGCTGTGCTCCTTCTATTTAGTCCTCGGCATCCTCAGGGTTGGCCTCAAATCACTACGTAGAGTCCTCGAATGTTGGTGCTAGGGAACGCTTTGGAGATTTGAGCTGTACCAACAGAATATTTTTATTAATTAGGCATTAAAAACAAAAACATGCATTATTACCATAAAATTAAAAGGTCCTGAAGCAAAGGCAAAAGTCTAGGGATGGGTACAATAGGATTAGTGAGGTGATGGGAACTGGCACCCCTAGTGGGAAAATTGCAAGCTATGTTCTATATGGCCCCAGAGGTTCCCAGTGAGACTCAACCCTTTGCTGCCCACAGCAATAATCTGCTTGTTAGCACATTATTTATAGGCTTTCTTCTCTTCCCTGTCTCACTTCCCCACTCCTTCGCAATGTTTCTAAGTTCATCTCCAATAAACTACTTGTACTTCCTTGTCTTACGGATGCTTTTGACAGTGAAGAAGTCGATACGCCAAAAAGTCACACCCCTTATGCCCTAACAGGGAACACAACAGAGAACCCCTGATAGAGCAGGAGAGCAGTGGGATGAAGACCCCAAATTCTCGTAATAAGACTAGACTTAATGGTCAGACTTAAAAAAAGTTTTTTTTTTTTTTAATGGTCAGACTGAGACTAGAAGGACCCTGGAAGTCATGGTCCCCAGGCCTTCTCTTAGCCCAAAACAGCAATCATTCCGAAAGCCAACTCTTCAGACAGGGATTGGACTGGACAATGGGATAGAAAAAGGTGCTGGTGAAGAACGAGCTTCTTGGACCAAGTAGACACTTGAGACTATGTTGGCATCTCCTATCTGGAGCCAAGATGAGAGGGCAGAGGGGGTCAGAAGCTGGTGGAATGGACACGAAAAGAGAGCGCAGAGGGAAGGAGCGGGCTGTCTCATTAGGGGGAGAGAAATTAGGAGTATATAGCAAGGTGTATATAATTTTTTTGTATGAGAGACTGACTTGATTTGTAAACTTTCACTCAAAGCACAATAAAAATTTAAAAACAAAAATCACACCCCTTAGAGCAGTGGTTCTTAACTGAGGAGTGATTTCTGCCTCCTAGGGCATTTGGCAAAGTCAAGAGACATTTCTGGTTGTCACAACTGCAGGCAGGCTGCTACTGGCATCTAGTAGGTAGAGGACAGGGATGCTGCTAAACATCCTACAATGCACAGGACAAGCCCTCATAACAAAGAATTATCTAATCCAAAATTTCAGTAGTGTTGAAGGTAGGAAACTCTGTCTTAGAGTATCAGTTCTATATGTCTCAAGATTTTCTACTGTCATTTTAGCCAAATCCTAATTACCATCAGCTCAATTCATTACCTTAAAAATTGTATAAAGGTCCACTCTTGGAGAAAGAGCTTGTGGAGAGGAGCCGTCAAAGTCATCTCATCTCATCTCCTCCTCTGCTTATAATGACTGAAGAGTGATTTTCTGGGGTGTGGCAATGCCATGGCCCTCATAGCTACAATGTGAAAGGAGGGAGGTTGACATCACAGGGGTCCAGGCGTGCAGCATGATTGGCAACCTCAGGGATATCATGGAGGCCCTACAGGCAAGGCACAAGTTGTGATGGGTCTCCATCATTCACATGTTTGCGCAGATAACTTCTGTTTTAACCAGCGAAGTGCAATTGAGCACATGTATATTATGTGCTAAAATCATTTTTGGGATAGTTATGCTGTTTTGAACTAAATTTATCTAAACACCAAAAATAGGTCCTAGATATTCTAGGTAAACGCAGTCTTCTAGTGTAGTTCATTTTGCAGTTGAGGAAACCAAGGCTAAGATTAAGGACGCCATTCTCCATCACACAGCTAGTTGCAGGCTGAACCAGGACTGGAAAACAGATATCTGAACTTCTTCGTCCAGGGGCTCAGGGAAGAGCATATGGGAGAGCCCATTGTTTTACTGCTGAGTAGATTACATAAGCCCAGCAGATGGCTAACACTAAGCCAGCAGTTTTTCAAAATTCCAAAATCCTCAGAAGCATCAGCCTCTTTATGTTAACCGTGCCCTTCCTCTCTTGTACCTTCAAAAGAGCAACCACAACAACATAACACACACTCACATACAACCTGTAACCTTTATCCTGCAAAACAGGATAGGAAACTTTGCTTTAAAAAACTTTCTAAATTCCAGGTGAAGGTCTAGAGAACAGAGTGAAATCATGCTTATACTAAGGCTCTACAGAAATTATGTCTGATTTCTTAAGAAGATGTCATGAGTAGCTAGGAAAAAGATACTCTTGGTCAACAAGAGCTCTTCAAAAATATCTTTTAAAGAATCGTACAATTTTACGTTTGAAGAAGATCCCAGAGGTACTCTGGTCCAACACCCTTACTTTACAGATGAAGAAACAGAAGCACAGCGAAAGCAAGGAACATGTGCAAGTTCGCTCAGCAGGGGCTAGAATATTTCCTGTCCATTACTTCAGAACATTCCACAGAGGAAAATTTTCTAACATGGTTCTCATCTAAAAATGAGAGTTATCAAATATGAATATAGTTCTAAGCTAAGGCATATATGTGTCCAAGAGGCAAAAAAAGAAGAGGTATAAGGAAATTTACTGCCTTACAGGAATTTCTAAGTTATTTCCTTTTAGAGTTATCTCTAATGTGGCTATCTCATTATGGTTTCATGAAAAAATAAATTCTGATTAAGTTCTGGATTATAAATTTGGGAGAACAGTTAGTATTTGCTGGAAATGAAATAAACGTATAGCCATATTGTCTTTATCATACAGGAGATTGGTGAGAACAGCTGGATTTTTGCAGCTCTATCACTTTAATTAAAAAATCAACTCAGAGCACCTCTTTTTTTTTATATCTTTGATAATTTTTGTCTTAAACTTACAAAGAATGATTAGAAAATTCATGTGTTAGGCTTTTGTCTAAGTTTCTATTATAACTTGACTACACAACACTTGAGCACTAGAAACAGACCAGATTTGTTTCCATGTCTCTCCAGTGTTCAGCATAACGCCTGGCACTTAGTAATTATTCAACATATATCTGTGGAATGAATGAATCAGTGTCAGTGATTGCTTTAGAAGGCATTCAAGCTCAATAAAATTATTAGTAAGTGCAAGTTCGTTTACTTTTCATGTGTGAATTTTCCCATCTTATATTTCTGACAAGCCCAATCAACCTCAGAAAACCCAATTTTTTATACATTAGGAATTCAAAGGAGGAATTATTGAAACAGAAGACTGCATAGGAATGCAGGTCGTCATTTCAAAAAATCTTCTTCTTGGGCAAAGCCAATATGCCGGCCTACTCAGATGGACTAAGCCATCCTGCTGCAACAAAGACCCAAAACACCAAGGAAAACAGGTACAAACATCAGCCCTGGAACCCTGCACCTTTAACGAAGGGATGAAGTATCAGATATGAAGTCGCTGAGGAGAAGAAACGATAGACAACAGGGAAGAAGTAGAGATACAGGGTGGAAGTTCCGGGCCAAATGGCATGACTCAGCGTGGCCATCTTGGAATAAAGCCCACAACCGTGCTTGCAGATGGCAAAATTAGAAAATTTCCAGATAAACAGAAATTAAGGGGATTTGTAAAAACCAAACCAAATTTACAAGAATTACTGAAGGGAGTCCTTTGATTAGAGAACCAACAACATCCGATAACCTGAATCTAGGACACAGATCAGTATGAGCCATATACCGACCTAGGTAATGAACTCTTAAGGATAAAACAAAACTAAAAGATTCAAAAGAGGGAACCACAGATGTCAATTTGTAAATGATGATGTCAGGACAATAAAAGGGGGAATACATGGTGGAGGTATGGAACTTTGAAATGGAGAGGAAGTCAAGGAACAAAGAAAAAACCAACACCACAAAAAAAAGCACTACAAAATGACAGCACTAAACTCACATCTATCAATAATCACGGAAACCCTGGTGGCATAGTGGTTAAGTGCTATGGCTGCTAACCAAAAGGTCGGCAGTTCGAATCCGCCAGGCACTGCTTGGAAACTCTATGGGGCAGTTCTACTCTGTTCTCTAGGGTCGCTATGAGTCGGAATGGACGGCACTGGGTTTGGTTTTTTTTTTAATCGGTAATCACACTGAATGTAAATGGCTTAAATGCACCCGTAGGAGACAGAGAGTGACAGAATAGATTGACCCATCAATATCTACAGGAGACACAAAAACATAAATATATTAAAAATCAAAGGATGAAAAAAATTTATCAAGCAAACGGCAACAAAAAAGAGGAAGAGTGGCAACACTAATCTCAAGTAAAATAGACTTTAAGGCAAAATCAAAAATGAAAGACAAGGAAAGACATTACATAAAGACTTAAGGGACAATCCACCATGAGGACATAGCCATAATAAATATCTATGCACCTGACGACAGGGCTCCAAAATATGTAAAACAAACTCTAAAAGCACTGAAAAGAGAAATTGACAGTTCCACAATAATAGTAGGAGACTTCAAAACGCCAATCTCGGTAAAGGACAGAACATCTAGGAAGAAACTCAGCAAAGATAAGAAGATCTAAAGGCTACATCAAACACCTTGACCTCATAGACATATATAGAACACTCCACCCAACAGCAGCAAAGTATACATTCTTTTCCAACACACAGACTATTCTCCAGAAGAGACCACATCTCAGACCACAAAGTAACCCTCAACAAAATCCAAAACACTGAGATAATACACAGCATCTTCTGTGATCACAACATCATCAAAGTAGAAATTAATAATAGGAAGAACAAGGGAAAAAAATCAAACACAAGGCAACTGAGTAACACTTTGCTTAAAAATCACTGGACAATAGAAGAAATCAAAGATGGAGTAAAAAATATTTCTAGAATCAAACAAGAATGAAAATCTTTGGGACAAAGCAAAGGCAGTTCTCAGAGGCCAATTGATAACAATAAGTGCATGCATCAAAAAAAAATAAAGAGACAAAATCAAAACATTAGCCCTACAACTCGAACAAATAGAGAGCAGCAAAAGAAGCCCATAGTCAATGGAGCAAAGGAAATCATAAAGATTAGGGCAGAAATAAATGAAATAGAGAATAGAAAAACAATAGAAAGAATCAACAAAATGAAAAGTTTGTTCTTCGTAAAGATTAACAAAATCTACAAATCATTGGCCAAACTGACAAAAGAAAAACGGGAAAGGATGCAAATAACCCAAATAAGAAACGAAATGGAGGACATCAAAGCAGATCCAACTGAAATAAAAAAAAGACCATAACAGAGTACTATGAAAAGCTGTACTCCAACAAATTTGAAAGCCTAGAGGAAGTGCACAAATTTCTAGAAACACATTACCTACCTAAACTACCACAAACTGAGGTAGAAAATCTGAACAGACCCATAACAAGAGAAGACAGTGAAAAGGTAATAAAAAAAAAAATTTCCCAACAAAAAAAGTCCTGGCCCAGAGGGCTTCACTGGAGAATTTTACCAAACATTCAGAGAAGAGCTGGCACCAGTACTACTCAAGCTATTTCAGAACGAAGGAAAGGAAGGGATACTTCTGAATTAATTCTATGATGCCAGCATAACCCTGATACCAAGACCAGACAAAGACACCACAAAAAAAGAAAATTACAGACCAATATTTCTCATGAATATAGATGCAAAAATTCTCAACAAAATTCTAGCCAACAGAGTTCAACACTACATAAAAGAAATAATACACCACGACTGAGTGGGATTCTTACCAGGTACAGCAAGAATGGTTTAACGTTAGAAAATCAATGTAATTCACCACATAAATAAAAGAATCACATGATCATCTCAATCAACGCAGAAAAGGCATTCAATAAACTCCAACACACATTCCTGATAAAAACTATCAATAAGATAGGAATAGAAGAGAAATTCTTCAACATAATAAAGGGCATCTATACAAAACAACTGCTATTCATAAGGTTTTCACTGGCTAATTATTTTCAGAAGTAGACAGCTGCTTTGCATTGGGAAAATCTGCTGCAAAAGACCTCTTTAAAGTGTTGAAAAGCAAAGATGTCACCTTGAAGAATAAGGTGCACCTGACCCAAGGTCATGGTGTTTTCAATCACCTCATATACATGCAAGACAATGAATAAGGAAGACCAAAGGAGAATTGAGGGCTTTGAATTGTGGTGTTGGCAAAGATTATTGAATACACTGAATATTGAATATGCCATGCACTGCCAAAAGAATGAACAAATCTGTCTTGGAAGAAGTACAACCAGAATGCCCCTTAGAAGCAAGGATAGCAAGACTATGTCTCACATAATTTGGACATGTTATCAGGAGCAATCAGTCCCTGGAGAAGGACATCGCGCTTGCTAAAGTAGAGGGTCAGTGAAAAAGAGGAAAACCCTCAACAAGATGGAATGACACAGCAGCTGCAACAATGGGCTCAAGCATACCAAGGATTGTGAGGATGGTGTAGGACCAGGCAGTGTTTTGTTCTGTTGTACATAGGGTCGCTATGAATTGGAACTGACTCGATGGCACCCAATGACAACAACATACAAAACCAATAGCCAACATCATACTCAACAGAGAGAGGTTGGAAACATTCCTCCTGAGAACAGGAACAAGACATGGATGTCCTTTATCACCAGTACTATTTAACATTGTGCTGGAAGTCCTAGCTAGAGCAATAAGGCAAGAAAAAGAAATAAAAGGCATCCAAATTGTTAAGGAAGAAGTAAACTATTCCTATTCACAGATGATATGATATTATACATAAGACTCCACAAGAAAACTACTGGAATTAACAGGAAGATTCAACAGAGTAGCAGGATATAACAGAAACAAAAATATCCATTGGATTTCTATATACCAATAAAAAGAACTTCGAAAAGGATATCAGGAAAGGAATACCATTTATAACAGCCCCTAAAAAAATAAAACACTTAGGAATAATCTAACCAGGCAAGTAAAAGACCTATACAAAGAAAATTACAAAACACTACTGCAAGAAACAAAGAGAGGCCTACATAAATGGAAAAACATACCATGCTCATGGATAGGTAAACTCAACATTGTGAAAATGTCAATTCTACCAAGAGCAATTTACAAATACAACGCAATCCCCATCCAAATATCGACAATATTTTTTTTTAATGAGATGATGGAAAAACTAATCACTAACTGTGTATGGAAAGGAAAGAGGCCCGAGATAAGTAAAGCATTATTGAAGAAGAAATAAGTAGGAGGCCTCACATTACCTGACCTCAGAAGTTACTATAGAGCTCTGGTAGTCAAAACAGCCTGGTACTGGTACAATGACAGATATATTGACCAAAGGGACAGAATTGAGAACCCAGATGAAAATCTATCAACCTAGAGCCACCTGATCTTTGACAAAGTCTATGACAAATGGACTTTGGAAGTCCATTAAATGGGGAAGGGACAGTCTTTTTAACAAATGGTGCTGGTAAAATAGGATGTCCATTTCTAAAAACATGAAACAGGACCCATATCTCACACCATACACAAAAGCTAATTCAAAATGGATCAAAGACCTAAATATAAAACCAAAAACTATGTACATATCAATTGCCGTCAAATCAACTCCAACTCATAGCGACCCTATATAAAAAAATGATACAAACAATAATTAATAATACCCAAACACCGGAAGCAAGGATGGCAAGACTACATCTCAATACTTCGGACATGTTATCAGGAAGGATCAGTCCCTGTAGAAGGACATCATGTTTGGTAAAGTGGAGGGTCAGCGAAAAAGAGAAAGAACTTGAAGGAGATAGACTGACACAGTGGCTGTAACAATGGGTTTAAGCATAACAACAATTGTGAGGATGGCACGGGACCAGGCAGTGTTTTGTTCTGTCGTACATAGGATCTCCATGAGTCAGAACCAACTCGAGGGCACCTAACAAAAACAACAATAAACATCAGGAGATAAACTAGATAAATGAGATCTCCTAAAAATTAAACATTTATGCTCATCAAAAGACTTCACCAAAGGAATAAAATGAAAACTTACAGTCTAAGAAAAAAACTTTTGCTATGACATATCTGACAAAGGTCTAATCTCTAAAATCTATAGGACAGTCCAACACCTCTACAATAAAAAGACAAACAATCCCATTAGAAATGGGCAAAGGATATGAACAGACACTTCACCAAAGAAGATGCTCAGATGACTTACAGAAACACGAAGAAACGCTCCTGATCACCAGCCATTAGAGAAATGCAAATCAAAAGTACAATGATATACCATCTTACCTGACATAACTGGCACTGATCAAAAAAAAACAGAAAATAACTAATGTTGTAAAGAGTGTGGGGAGATTGGAACTCTAATGCACTGCTGGTGGGAATGAAAGGCGGTACAATCATTTTGGAAAACAATACTGTGCTTCCTTAAAAAGCTAGAAATAGAAATACAGTACGATCCAGCAATCCAACTCCTACGAATGTATCCTAGAGAAATAAAAGTCATCATGCGAATAGACATACGCACACTCATGTTCATTGCAGCATTATTCACAATAGCAAAAAGATGGAAACTACCTGAGTGCTCATCACAGATGAATGGATAAACAAACTATAGTACATATATACAATGGAATGCTACACAACAATAAAGAACAATGATGAATCTGCAAAACATCTTACAACATACATGAATCTGGAAGGCATTATGCTGAGTGAAATGAGTCAATCACAAAAAGACAAATACAGTATGAGGCCACTATTATAAAAACACATGAAAATGTTTCCACACAGAAAGAAACAATCTTTGACGGTTACGAGGGAGGGGAAGTTTGTAGAGGAAAAAACACTAACTAGATAGTAGGTAAGTGGTACGTTTGATGGAGGGTAAGACAGTTCAAAATACTAGGGAAATCAGCAAAACTTGACCAGGGCAAAGTCATAGAAGCTTCACAGGCACATTCAAACAGCCTGAGGAACTGAGCTACTGGGCTGAGGGCTGGGGACCATGGTGTCAGGGGACATACAGCTCAAGTGGCATAACATAGTCTATAAAGAAAATGTTCTGTGTTCTACATCCAACTGTGGTGAGTAGTGACTGGGGTCTTAAAAGCTTGTGAGTGGCCATCTAAGACACATCTACCGGTCCCATCCTGGCTGGAGCAAAGGAAAATGAAGAAAACCAAAGACACAAGGTAAAGATTAGTCCAAAGGACCAATGGACCACAACTAGCACAACCTCCACCAGACTAAGCCCAGAACAACTCGATGGTATCTGTTTACCACCACCTACTGCTCTGGCAAGGATCACAATAAAAGGTGCTAGACAGAGCAGGAGAAAAATGTATTATAAAATTCAAATTCACACACACGCGCACACACACACACATACACACAAACACACGCAAAAGATCAGGCTTGCTGAGTTGACAGAGTCTGGAGAAGCCTGGAGAGTATGGCCCCCAGACACCCTTTTAACTCAGTACTGAAGTCACTCCTGGGGTTCACCCTTCAGCCAAAGATTAGACAGGTCTATAAGGCCAATGATAACACATGTGAGGTACATGCTTCGTATTTCTATCATGTATATGAGGCTAATGGGCACACCAGCCCAGAAGCAAAGATAAGAAGGCAGGAAGGGTCAGGAAAACTGGATGATTGGGAACAGGGAACCCAGGGTGGAAAAGGGAAGGGCGTTAACACATCTCGGAGTTGATAACCAATGTCAGAAAACAATTTCTGTAGTAACTGTTTAATGAGAAACTAATTTGCTCTATAAATTTTCATCTAAACGACAATGATAATAACCATAAACTTCTTCCCTCCTTATAGAAAGCCATCTTTACCTATGCAATAAATACAGAAAGCAAGAGTTATAAAGCTTGAATGTTCTTTCCCTGTTTCTATTTCTCTCTGTTATCCTTGGGTTGGTTCATTATAAACAGCCAGTGACAGTGCAGTGATATGTCATGAGCAGGGACTTTGAAATCAGGTAGAAACAAATTCAGGGTCCATATCTACAGTTTACTGCCATGTGACCTTCAGTAATTCAGACATGGGACTCACTTTCCCTATCTTTATAACACTTCCTATCTAGTGAGGCTGTTAAGATTAACCGAGATACACACATGAAGTAACTGACAAATAATAGATTCCCACTAACTGTGAAAAAGATAAACCCTCCACTTACTTGACTCCACTCTACCATCACAGTGCATGCAAGACCTTGAATATGTTTCAGTTATCTACTGCTGAATAAAAAACCACTCTAAAACTTAGTGGCTCAAAACTACAAGAATTTATTATTTCTCATGATTTTGTGGGATGACTGGGTCATTCTTTTGTTGATCTCACCACTCATGCAGCTACATTTAACTAGAAGGAGGCTGGGGACTAGGCCCAGCTGGGACAGCTAGGCTGCTGAGCCGCCTTCTCCATGTGGTCTTCATCTGAGCTTCTTCACATCATAGTGACCACTGGGCAGTGTTCCAAATGAGCAAAGGCGGCAGCTGTAAGGTCTCTTGAGGTCTAGGCTCTGGAATTTGCACAATGTCACTTCCACCATATTCCACTGGTTGAAGCAAGTCACAGGGCCAGCCCAGTTATAAAAAGGGATAGAAAAAGTTTTTACCTCTGGGTGGAGGAACATCAAAGTCACATTGCAAAGGGCCATGCATACGACAATATCCCTTCAACTTAACACGTGTACTTCTTGGATTATATTTTTCCAGCTCTCTACTACTATCTCACAGATTTTCAAGCCATTGTATTAAGTAAAAAGTAACTTTGTCATGTGGCCAGTGACTAGTGGAAAATCATGTAGTAAGTCAGTGGACAAAGACAGTGTAGCCAAAGTAAGATAGACACCAAAATCTATGGGCAAATTGAGAGAGTCAGTTTCTAAGAAAGAAATTAATAAGACACATGTACCATGACTGAGACCAATTTCCCCTGAAAGAATTAATTCAAACACAGGACTTCAGAGTTGTTTTATTCAGGGGAGACATGCAATTCTATTGGTATCAGAAGTAACCACCCTAAAATGTAATTATTGAAAAACAATTTATAAATTTAGAGATTTAATCTGCCATGAAAGTTTTTAGAAATAAAACAAAAGTGGTGAGGTTATGACAAACTGAGAGAAGGTACCAAATAGTATCCTTTTGGGTAGAGACAGAGATATTCAGCTTCCAAAGCCTGAGGGGTACAAATTCTAGAAACCAATGGTGTGGTCTGTGGTGTCTGTGCCCACTGTAATTTCCACTGAAGCAGTCGTAAGGGATCTTTTGGGAATAGTCTGGCTGCATACTCCCTGAGTTAGTTTCTCTAGCCCTCCTAGAGTTCTGTGAGCAGGGTATACTGTGTGGTTTAAAATTAGAAAAGGCATGTGTCAGATTGTACCCTTTCACCATACTTATTCAATCTGATCAAGCATTGCTGAGCAGATAATCCAAAAAGCTAGACTATATGAAGAAAAACTCAGCATCAGGATTGGAGGGAGAATCATTAACAATCTGTGATATGCAGATGACACAAACTTGCTTGCTGAAAATGAAGAGGACTTGATGCACTTACTGATGAAGATTAAAGACTACAGCCTTCAGTATGGATTGCGCCTCAACATGAAGAAAACAAAAATCCTCACAACTCAATCAATAAGCAACATCATAATAAATGGAGAAAATATTGAAGTTGTTAAGGATCTCATTTTACTTGGGTCCACAATCAACGCACATGGAAGCAGCAGTAAAGAAATCAAGCAGCATATTGCATTGGGAAAATCTGCTGCAAAGACCTCTTTAAGGTGTTCAAAAGCAAAGGTGTCACTTTGAGGACTACAGTGCACCTGACCCAAGCCATGGTATTTTCAATCATCTCACATGCATGCAAAAGCTAGACAATGAATAAGGAAGATCAAAGAATTGATGCCTTTGAGTTACGGTGTTGGCAAAGAAATATTGCATATACCATTGATTGCCAGAAGAATGAACATATCTGTCTTGGAAGGAGTGCGGCCAGAATGCTCCTTAGGAGGGAGGATGGCTTGACTTTGTCTCACGTACTTTGGACATGTTAACATGATGGACTAGTCCCTGGGGAAGGACATCATGCTTGGTAAAGTAGAGGGTCAGTGAAAAAGAGGAAGACCCTCAACTAGATGGATTAACAGAGTGGCTACAACAATGGGTTCAAACATAGCAACAATTGTGAAGATGGTAAAGGACCAGGCAGTGTTTTGTTCTGTTGTAAATAGGGTCGCTATGAGTGGGAACTGACTCAACAGCACCTAACAACAACAACAAAACATTCTCCAATAAATTTCATTCATGCTTAGACTAGTCCAAGTATGCTCTGTGGTTTTCAACAAAAACCCTCACTGGTCTATTTGAAAAACTAGGTAGTTTTGTCAGCAGAGTGGTAAACTAAGGATAGTTTATCAGACTTTATTAGAGTTCAGATGAAAATAGATTATCTCAATCTTTGCATGTGGCAGCCATGAGAATGAGCCACTCAGATTTCCCCTCAAGAGAAAACCTACTGGAAGAAGAGCAGTTAGGTAACAGCTTCTACCTGCCACACATTTGGGATTCACCACAGTGTTCACGGTCAGGCCACACTATCTCTGGGTAATGACTGAGTATAACAGAATACCAGAGCTGGGACATTTCTGCTCTAGGGTTTCTTATCAATTTGGCTGAGATTTTCTCTTTTTGTGTCTTAGTTAAGAAATCCGTAATGGTTTATGCTCGACTACTAACCTAAAGGTTGGCAGTTTGAACCCACCAGTGGCTCTGTGGAAGAAAGGCCTGGCAATATGCTTCCATTAAGATAACAGTCAAGTAAAGGGCATCTATACAAAACCAATATCCAATATCTTTCTCAATGAAGAGAGCCTGAAAGCATTCTCCCTGAGAACAGAAACAAGACATGGATGCCCTTAATCACCACTCATATTTAACGTTGTGCTGGAAGCCTAACTAGAGCAATAAGGTAAGAAAAAGAAATAAAGGGCATTCAGATTGGAAAGGAAGAAGTAAAAATATCCCAATTCACAGATAATACGATCCTATGCATAGAGAACCCCAAAGATTCCCCAAGAAAACTACTGGAACTAATAGAAAGATTCAGCAGAGTTGAAGGATACAAGGCAAACATTAAAAATCAGTTGGATTCCTATACACCAACAAAGAGAACTTCAAAAAGGAAATCAGAAAGACAATACCATTTATAATAGCCCCTAAAAAGATAAATGATTAGGAATAAATCTAAACAGGGATGTAAAAGACCTACACAAAGAAAACTAAAAAACACTACTGTGAGAAACCAAAAGAGGCCCACATAAGTGGAAAAACATACCATACTCATGGACAGGAAGACTCAGCATTGTGAAAATGTCAATTCTACCCAAAGCAATCTACATATATAATGCAATTCCGATCCAAACACCAACAGCATTCTTTAATGAGATGGAAAAACTAATCACCAAATTTATATGGAAAGAGGCCCTGGATAAGCAAAGCACTGTTGAAGAAAAAGATCAAAGTAGGAGGCCTCACACTGCCTGATCTCGGAACCTACTGTACAGCCACAGTACTCAAAACACCCTGGTATTGGTACAATGACAGACACATAGACCAATGGAACAGAGTTGAGAACCCAGATGTAAATCCATCCACCTATGGTCAGCTGATCTTTGACAAAGGACCAAAGTCCACTAAATGGGGAATAGCCCCTCTTTTTAACAAATGGTGCTGCCAAAACTGGGCATCCATCGGTAAAAAAAATGAAACAGGACCCATAACTCAAACCATACACAAAAACTAACTCAAAATGGATCAAAGACCTAAATATAAAACCTAAGGCAATAAAGATCATGGAAGAAAAAAATAGGGAAATGCTAGGGGCCCTAATACATAGCGTGAACACCAGAAGGTAAACTAGATAACTGAGAGCTCCCAAAAATTAAATACTTCTGCTCATTAAAAGGCTTCACCAAAACAGTAAAAAGAGAACCTATGGACTGGGAAAAAAATTTTGGCTATGACATATCCAATGAGGGTCTAATCTTTAAAATCTATAGAATTACTTCAACACCTCGATAACAAAAAGACAAATAATCCAGTTAAAAAATGGGCAAAGGATATGAACAGACACTTTACCAAAGAAGATATTCAGGCAGCTAACAGAAACATAAGGAAATCATTTCGATCATTAGCCATTAAAAAAAAAAAAAAGCAAATCTAAACTACAATAAGATGCCATCTCACCTCAACATGACTGGCACTGATTTAAAAAAAAAAAAGGTTGGAGAAGTTGTGGGGAGATTGGAACTCTCATGAACTTCTGGTGGGAATGCGGGTACAACCACTATGGAAAACAATATGGTGCCTCCTTATAAAGCTAGAAATAGAAATATCATATGATCTAGCAATCCAACTCCTAGAAATATATCCTAGAGAAATAAAAGCCATACCACAAACAGACATATTCACAGTCATGTTCATTGCAGCATTACTCACAATAGCAAAAAGATGAAAACAACCTAGGTGCCCAACAACAGATAGATGGATAAAAAAATTATGGTACATGTACACAAAGGAATACTATGCAACGATAAAGAACAAGGATGAATCTGCAAAACATCTCACAACATGGATGAATCTGGAGGGCATTAAGCCGAGTGAAATAACTCAATCACAAAAGGACAAATATTGTATGAGATCACTATTATAAAAACCCAAGAAAAGGTTTCCACACAGAAAAAAACAATCTTTGATGGTTACGAGGGAGGGGAAGGGTGAGGAGGGGAAATCACTAACTAGATAGTAGACAAGTGTTGAGAAAGACAACACACAATATAGGGAAAGTCATCACGACTTGAGCAAGGAAAAATCATAGAAGCATCCTAGGTACATCCAAACACTCTGAGGGACCAAGTTGCTGGGGCTGAGAGCTGGAGATCATGGTCTCAGGGGACATCTAGGTCAACTGGCAGAACATAGTTCATCAAGAAAATCTTCTCTATCCTACTTTGGTGAGTTGCATCTGGGGTTTTAAAGATTGTGATTGGCCATCTAGTATGCATTTACTGGTCCCATCCTGTCTGGAGCAAAAAGAATGAAGAAAACTAAAAACACAAGGAAAATATTAGTCCAAAGGACTAATGGACCACAAGTACCACAGCATTCAGCAGCCTGAACCCAGAAGAACTAGTTGGTGCCTGGCTACTACCATCAATGGCTCTGACAGGGATCACAATAGAAGGGGAGAAAAATGTAGAACAAAATTGAAATGTAGAACAAAAAAATGCCAAGCTCATTGGTCTGACAGACTAGAGGAACCCCTGAGACTATGGCCTCTGGACATCCTACTAACTCAGAACTGAAGCCGCTCCTGAAGTCCAATTTTCAGCCAAAGATTAGACAGGCCCATAAAACAAACAACAACGCACATGAGGAATGTGCTTCCAATCAATTATAGCAGACCAAATGGGCAACACCTGCCTAAAAATAAAGATGAGAAGGCAGGAAGGGACAGGAAAACTAGAGGAATGGCCATGGGGAACCTGGAGTGTAAAGGGAAAGGGGGAGAGTGCTGACACATTGTGGGGACTGCAACCAATGTCACAAAACAATTTGTGTGTAAGTTTTTCAATGAGAAAGTAATGTATGCTGTAAACTTTGACCCAAATTACAATAAAATTAAGGGAAAAAAAAAACCCTGAGTAGTTCTACTCTGGAACTCATGGTTTTGCCATGAGTCAGAACCAACTGGATGGTAACGGGCTTTTGATGTTCCTTCCCCCAGGTTAGAAAAATATCAATCTATATTTGCCACTAATCATTTTAAAATTTTGCTCTTAGAATTTCAAACTTTATCTGGAGTCATTTTGGCATATGATGTAAGGTTCTAATTTCGTTTTTACCCACATGGATGAACGTTTGTTTTTAAGCTCCACTTATTGTACCAACCAGTTGCCCTTGAGTCGATTCTGACTCACAGTGACTCACGTGTTATAGTAGAATTGTGCTCTATAGGGTTTTCAATGACTGATTTTTCAGAAATAGATTGCCAGGTCTTTCTTCCAAGGCAGGTAGACTCAAGCCTCCAAACTTCTGGTTAGCAGCTGAGTAGGTTAACTGTTTTTACAACCCAGAGACTCCATTTATTGTAGAGTCCTCTTTTCCCCTTTGCTAAGCCACCCCTATCATACAAAGTTCCATATGTGTATAGGTGTGTGCTTCAGAGCTCTCTATTGTATCCCATTGTTCAATTACCATAGCTTCATAAAAAGTTTCAGTATCTGTAAGGTAAGCAAGTGTTCAGTGGTGGTAGTGGGTGAGGGAGTTCCCCATGGAAAATCCAAAAGTGGCCACAGAACGCAGGAGGTAGGGACAGACGAAAGAAAGAAGCAGACAACTCCGGGTTGAATAAGCAGCCTGAGATTTATTATAGGGGAAACTTACATACGAGGACCTGGGCAGCAGCAGGACAAGTACATCTCCACACTATTGCCCCAAGCTCCAGAGATGATAATAGAGGAGCTAATGTGGTTTTGTCACGCACCACCCCCCACCAGCCCTCAAGTCCAAAATGTCCAGATGTTATCATTTGGATCCAGGTTCATTCAAGGATGTTATGTTTCTTGCGTCAAGGATGTTATGTTCTTGGCCTCCTACTCATTTCTGGGGATAGGGTGTTTGTCAGGACTGTGGGCAGCCTCAGACCTGGAGACAGCTCACAGGTCCTGGATTGGTCAATTGGTCAAGTCCTCATTTGTCCTCCCAACAGTAAGTCTTCCCTCTTACTTTCCTCCTTCAAAAGTGTCTTGGCTATCATTGGCTCAGTTGCATATTTTTCTGGATAAATTTTAGAATCAGACTGCTAATTCTATGAAAAACCCCACTGAGGTTTTGATTGGTATTGAATCTATAGATCAATGCGGGAAGATTTGATTGACTTTTTTTTTTTTTTCTTAATTGGCTATTAAATGATTGGCTGGCTGTCATTCTGCATGCAGATGTGGGAAATCTATGATTCCTCATACAGAGCCTCAATTAATTTCTGTTTTCAGCCTCCTTTCTCACTCCCAAGTCTGGAGTTTGGAGGCTCAGAATCAGTTCCAGAGATTGGTTCTCTTTTTTGCTGTACCTTGGTAATTTTTATTTTCTCATTTATATATGTATTTTTTCCTATAATGAACATGATTATTGCAATAAAAAAAATTGCTATCTTACTCCCTTAGTGCCAATTCCAAGTTTAGAATAGTCACGTTTCTCAATTACTTCATGCTGACAGGATCAGCACACACATCATCAAACACATCTGCCTGACGCACCTCGTCATCACAATCCTCCTCAGCAGAGCCCCTCAGGCAGCCACCACTGATTTATCGAAGGTGTGAGATGGAGAGTAAGAGACGCTTTCAGTAAAATGCATTGGAACGATGGGTGCTACGGCAGGGTATGAGCAGCGCACAGGCAGCAGTTGCTATGGTCAGACTTAGCAGTGTGTGTGATTGGTGAGCAATGTCTGCCATTGATCTGGGCGAGCATGTTAGCCACATATATTTACACACCATCCCAGTACATGATGATGACTCATTACTCCTTTTCAATCTAATTTCTATGAATAATTCTGGGGGAGACAGTCCAGGGAGGTAGAAAGAGCACTGCATATGGAGTCAAACACACCAATACACAGGTCTGGCTCTGCTATCCTGTACTAGAGGTATTTTTTCTTGGGACAGCCACTTCCATGATCCTCAAGCCTCTTCTCTGAAATCAGAAGGTTGGTCTAAATACTATCTAAGGGCCCAACTGTTGTAACATGCTGTGATTCTAAATTCCATTTCCCCCTCAGGACCTTGATATTAAAAAGGAAAATAAGTAATAATAACAGTTACACACAGTGAAAGCCTCCTCCATATGCTAAGCACTTTAGAGGTATTATCTCATTTATGCTCACATCATCTCATGAAGAATGTATTGTTTTCCCCATTTTATAGTTGAAGAAACTGAGGATTAGAGGAGGAAGGTAGCTTATCTACAGTCATCCCACAAGGATTTGCACCAAGTCTGACCACAGCAAATACTGCCTATGCTGTGCCCATATTCCCCCCTAGCACTCATTGTTCCAATGAATTTTATTGCAAGCATCTGTTACTCTCCACCCGAGGGCTTTCTCTTACCACAGTGAGTCAAGTCAGAAATACCAGAAGTGCAGAGAATTGTACTTCTGGCAGCAGCTCTCAGAAAATGACTGTACTGTTATGGATTGAACTGTTTCCAAAAAAGATACGTTGAAGTCCTAACCCCTGGCACCTGTGAGACTGACGTTGTTTGCAATAGGGTCTTTGAGGATTATCAATTAACATTAGGTCATACTAGAGTACGGTGGGTCCAAATCCCATCTGAGAGGTGTCCTTATAAAACAGGACAAGAGGCACAGACGCAGAGACACAGAAGGAAGAAAGCTATGAGAAGATGGGGGTAGAACTGGAGTGAGGCATCTACAAACCAAGGAACACAAGGGTTGCCAACTGTCACCAGAAGCTAGGAGAGAGACATGGAACAGATTTACCCTTACAGCTCGCAGAAGGAGTCAACACAGCTGACACCCTGATTTTGGACTTCTAGCCTTCAGAACTGCGAGATAACACATCTCTGTTCTTATAAACCACCCAGTTGCTGGAGCCCTAGGAAACTAATCCAATGAAGAACAGGGGTTGGAGGATACATTCCTCAAATCCCTCACTCCTTGACTGGGATAACTGAGTCACGTTTTCTACCCTTCCTGTCTCATTTCCCATACATGTGCTTCCTGGGATCACCAACCCAAATTTTTGCATCAGGGTCTATTTCCTGAAACTTGAATCAACACAACCTTGTACCATTACCATGCTGCCATGAAAACTGTACTGTTCTAGAAAAGAATATAAATTGTTTCTCATGTCCTACTGAGTTCTCTTTGAATTTAAAGAGTATAAGCAAGTTATCTCAAAGTCTATACCCCCTGAGAGAGGTGACTTAGGGGCACTTGGGTCTTGTAGAGCTGTGAAGCCACATGGCTTCATAAAGGAACCCCTTCCATTCTTCTTCTGCTGTCTTCAGCCACTTACCCACTCTTTGTCCTCAGACAAGTGTGGAACCTCCAGGGGTCTACTCCTTCCTTCATTTGTGAATAGGAATCTCTGTGATTCTGACTCCAAGATTTCAGATCTTGGATTCATGTAAATCTAGCACGGACTGACTGAGCCATAGATGGGGATGGAACTCATCAGGATTATGCAGCTGATACCTTTGGATAAATGAAATAAAGGCTCAGGACACAGGCTGGTAGCAAAAGGCTAAAGCATGATACTAAACAAGGAAATAAGATAGGTGAGAGATAAAGGGCAGTGTGGTCTGTCCCAGGTGACAATGTTAATTATAATGCAGCTGCTTGCAGCAAGATGGAACCTAAATCATACAAACTACAATGAGCCCAGGGCTAAATATGCAGCCATTATGATGATTTCTCAAAGAACCATCAGATTCAATTATAGCACTGAGGTTTTTCTTTCCACCTATATAACTCTTTTTCACATTTAATAACCTCTTTTTAAAATCAATCTCACTTTTTAGTGGCAGTGGCATTACTGAATGTCATGTCTTCCAGCCCTTTCTTGGTGGTGGTTGTTCGTCGTAGGATCACCTGTAATAACTCTTGCTATTTTATTCACAGAATTTACTAAAAGGAAATGATTCCCAGGAGAACTTGAAAACAAAACAAAGAAAGCATTCCATGTGTCTTTTCTCCCCTGAAGTTCTCTGTGACTCCCTGCCTGCCATCAAGCTTGGGCTTCGATGTTAATTTTTCCATCTGCTTTGGCTGCAGGTAATTTGGAGACACCGACGTCATCAGACCATCTGTTCGTTAAAACCACAGCAATGCTTTCCTCCTGAGTTGTTTATGCCTTGACAGCTACTTTGGGCTATTTTCAATATATGCTGGACAGAGACTAAGTTGTGTTCCAAATAGTTCCTTAACATTGCATCAAAGGGTAAGGACTGAAGATTAATTCTGTTTGTAATTATTAAACAAAAAAAAAAAAGAAAATGTAAGCACAAAAGAATTATTAAAGCTCATGGTTAACCCTAAGACAAGGGAAAACAAATTGTTAGCATATTAGTTGTCAGACAACATGATTTTTTCCCTTCCCAATAGCCCCTTTGTCTAATTAGTTGTCCCTTGGCAGACTCAGTTTATACGATCCGATCACTCCAGTTGTATCCAGGGTGCGTCACAAGGAAGTGCTCAGTGAATTCTGTGGATTGAGTAATCGGTATTTCCTTTTTTTTTTCCTAAGGCACTCTTGCAAACAATCCATTGTTTTGTTTTGTTTGTTGTGTGCCAAGGAGTCAATTCCGACTCATAGTGACCCCATGTGACAGAGCAGAACTGCCCCATAGGGTTTTCTTGGCTATAATCTTTACAGAAGTAGTTTATCCGGTCTTTGTTCTGTGGAACCACTGGATGGATTCAAACCACCAAACTTTGTTAGCAGCTGAATGCTTAACCATTGTGCCACCAGGGCTCCTTACACAATCCATAAATATATATATATATTTCTGACTTCTGTACAGTCAGCTGTCTTCCTGTGCCAAAGAACTGAGAGTTAACTTTCATTTCCTTTTCAGGGGGAAGTTGAGAAGGCAGTAGAGGAAATAGAGGTTTCACTACTTCAAGACCCATAAAAACCCCCTTACATTTCATAGAGGATCAAAGGTGCTCCTAGAACGAAATTCGAAATTCCTTTTGAATCCCTGAAATGTTAAACTGATAGCAAATATTAAACTAGAAGCAACAGATTTGGATTCAGGGCTTATTTTAATGCAAATGATGAAGAGTGGATCTACGTATTTGTTGAAGTCAATCTTAAGAGATACAACCTGAATTCTGGAAAGTGAGACATTTTAATAGGATGATCTATAACCGACCTGCAGGGCCATCAGGTCTCACGAACAATCTTACATTATAGTATTTTATGTGTACACAAGTATTCCGAGGTCCTCTTGTTTAGTCTGGATGCTATTGTTACCGAACCCAGGAAGGTGGTTTCTTGTCTGGCACGCTCAGACCTGCCAATAATCTGGACACCAGCCTTTGAGAAAGAGAAAATAACTTTATTGCAATAGGCGGAGCGAGAAGCTGAAAGGAAGTCCCTCAGATCCGACTCTGAGGGCTACCAGGAAGCAGGGCTTATATGTGATTTGGGCAGCAAGATGGAGGCTGCGCAGGTGTACTGGAGAGGGAAAATTCTAGAAGGCAGCCAGGAAACAGGAGGTGACGTGGTTCTTGTCAAGCTTCTCACTTTGGAATAGGGTCTGGCTGATGATTTTCCTTCTGATTCATTCCACCTGTTGCTGCATCCTCTGTTGAGGTCAATTAGTGGTCAAACTGGCCCTTCTGTGCATGGAGGGCAGGCCAAATCTGGCTTGGGCTGGTTTAAGGACTAGTGGAAATTTACTGGCATTCATAGGGTCAGGTTACACTACTTTAGTTTTCCATATTTAAGAAACCTCTCCTGGTACCATTCTTATCACACCCTCTTTTCTCCTCCTCTTTTCCCTCCCACAGCTAATTCATGCCTAAGTCCTGTTGAGTTTGCCTCCTAAGAATAGCTCTCAAATCCTCTCATTTTTGTTGTCTTCCCTGGTATCACTTCAGATCAAGTTTTGGTCTCCTCTCATTTGGAGGCAACTGGTCTTTTTATATCTATTCTTGTCCTCCTCTAATCTTTTCTTCACAACATTATAATGTAAAGGCCTTCAATAACATCCCTTTGTTTCTAGGGTAAAGATTACAATCCTTCATAAGGGCTCCGAGGCTCTGCAGGGTTGTCCTCTGCCTATCTAGTATCACATCCCTTTCCTCTCTGTGCTTCAGATACCACGGTCTTCTTTTAGTTCCTCCAACAAATTGTCTCCCTCCTACCAAAAGACCTTTGTACATGCTGTTTACTCTTCCTGGTCGCCCTTCCCCAGATTAATACCTATTCGTTTTTCACATCTCAGTTATCTTGGTTTTCAATTTCTCATTAAACTGATCCCTTTTTTTCTGCACCAGGCCTGGTCCCTCTGTCTGTGGACCAGGCTGCTCTAGAAGAAACCACACAAAAGTAGAAGTAGACATTTATTTGTATGTTTAGCAGAGACTGTAAGGTTTTCCCTATTGTTCATTTTCACCTCTTTCTTAGTAATTAGAACCCCCAGTTTTTAACAGGGCACATGACTTACAAGCCTTTCTTGCAACTGCTGTGGACATGTGACTAAATTATGGCTAAAGAACTGTAAGTAGAATGGTATGTTCATCGTCTAAGACATATCCTCCTTTATCCACTTCTCCTTCCTCTGGCTGGAATGCAGACAGTAAACCAAAAAATAGAGGGAACCTGAGTCCCTAACATCATGGGGCATATCAATGCTGGACTACGTACATTAACATGAGAGGGAAGTATTCTAGTTTGTTTGAATTTGAACCTAATTCACATTTCAACCTAATTCAAACTGGTAAGTATGATTAATATATCTCCCCCAGAAGACTGTAAGCTATGTGAGGGCATGTACCATGTCTGTTTGGCTGATCTTCATATCTCCAGGGCTCATCAGGATGCCTGGCACTTGGGAGGCATTCAATGAGTATTTGCAGTAAGAACAAAAAGAAGGAAAAAATAGGAAGGAAAGACCCCTTTACTTCTTAGAATTTAAGACAATTTCACATGTATCTTTTATGGACAAAATCAAGTTGCAGTCAGATCTGCCAATCCAACTCAAACAGGCGGAGCACTAGCTATCTTATCAGGAAAGGCCCAAATTAATCCCTTGAAGCTCTGTGAGGCTAATCTGGGCAGAAGGGAGAGGAAGACTTGTATCTCATTCTAGCAGGATGAACAGCTTCTACAAAGAGACAGACATTTGACGGGGGGCAATATAGTCAGCAGGGATCAGGTCATGAAGGGCCTTGTATACACACCAAAGACAGGGTAGATTTTACCTTTGTGGCAACGAACGTATGTATATGTATATATATCTAGGAGCCCTGATAGCGCAATGGTCAAACGCTTAGCTGCTAACCGAAAGGTCAGTGGTTCCAACCCACCAATCACTCCAGAGAAGAAAAGGCCTGACAACCCATTCCTGTAAAGATTTCAGCCTAGGAAACCATTTGGGACATTTCCACTCCAACCTACAGGGCTGTTATGACTGAATGGCACACAACCACAATATACATTATACCTATAGATACATCTCTATATAAACAAATCTGGGGTACATATATATGTAACAAAACACTTGCCATTTCAACATTCCTCATATGTACAACTTAGTGATATTAATCCTGTTCACCATGTTGTGTAAACATCATCATTATCTTTTCCCAGATTTTTCCATCACCCTTAACAGAAACTCAGTGTCCCGTAATCAGTGAATTTCTCTTTCCCCCTCCCTCCCTCCAGCCTGCCCCTGGTAACCACCGAAAAACTTAGGTCTGTAAGTTTTCGTGTGTTTGTTTAGTTATTTGTTAGGACTTAATGGGTTTGAGAAATCATAATGGCTGCTGTGAGGTAAATGAAAGCAGGGAAGAGACACTGGAGACCAGGCAGTCAATGTCAGGTTAAACAGCGATGAAGATGGATGCCACATTGATCATCAGTACTGTTTATCAAAGTCCAGTTCCCTCTCCTTCAGGACATACAGTAGGATTACACTCCTAGGCTCCCTCATGGTTTAGTGGTGCCATGTAACTAGTTCTAGCAAATGAGTTGTAAGCAGAAGTGATGTCTCTCCCACTGTTATAAGAACACAAGAAAAGGTTTAAACACAGAAGAAAACATTCTTTGATGGTTATAATGGTGGGGAGGGAGGAAAAGGGGTATTCACTAATTAGATAGTAAACAAGATTTATTCTAGGTAAAGGGAAGGACAACACACAATACAGGGGAAGTCAGCACAACTGGACTAAACCCAAAGCTAAGAAGTTTCCTAATACAACCAAACACTTCGAGGGACAGAGTAGCAGGGGTGGGAGTCTGGGGACCATGGTTTCAGGGAACATCTAGGTCAACTGGCATAACAAAGTGTATTAAGAAAACGTTCCGCATCCCACTTTGGTGAGTGGCGTCCGGGGTCTTAAAAGCTAGCAAGTAGCCATCTAAGATGCATCAATCGCTCTCAACCCACATGGAGCAAAAGGAGAAATGAAGAACACCAAAGACTCAAGGAAAATATTAGCCCAAGAGACAGAAAGGGTCACATAAACCAGAGACTCCATCAGCCTGAGATGGGAGGAACTAGATGGTGCCTGGCTACCACCAATGACCACCCTGACAGGGAACACAACAGAGAATCCCTGATGGAGCAGGAAAAAAGTAGGATGCAGACCTCAAATTCTATTAAAAGGCCAGACTTAATGGTCTGACTGAGACTGGAGGGACCCCAGAGGTCATGGCCCCTGGACTCTCTTTTAGCCCAAAACTAAAACCATTCCTAAAGCCAACTCTTCAGACAAAGATTAGATTGGACCATAAGACATAAAATGATACTGGTGAGGAGTGTGCTTCTTAGCTCATATAGACACATGAGACTATATAGACAGCTCCTGACTGAGTGGACATGACAATGCAGAGGAAGACAGTAGCTGGTTGAATAGACATGGGAAATACACGGTGGAGAGAAGGAGTGTGCTGTCACATTGTAGGGAGGGCAACTAGGGTCACATAATAATGTGTGTATAAGTTTTTGTATGAGAAACTGACTTGAACTGCAAACTTTCACTTAGAGCACAATTAAAAGAAAATTGGAAAAAAAGAAGGATGTCTCCCACTTTCAGGTTGAGTATTTAATTGCATTGTGATACTCTTCATAGTGTTCTTTTCCTCTGCTTTGACTCTTGACAGAGGCTACTCCATCAATCTGGATCCCAGAGTTAAGATGACATAGATCAGAGCCCCCAGAGAACCCAAAACAGACATAAAGTGTGAGTGAAAAGTCAATTTTTGTTCTTTGAAGCCACTGAGATTTTGGGGTTGTTTGTTACTGCAGCATATCCTGTCCTATCCTCACTGATACTTCAACCAATGTCCACTTTTGACAATGTTTTGGACATTGGTCACAAGATAAATCTACAGCCAAGACAGGATCAAATATTTTGAGATCAATAAAACTTAGAATAAACTAGTTTTAAAACACTGTTCTTTCTTCTCAAGTTTAAAATTAACAATCTTAATCATTCTGTTTTCTTGACAAATCCCTGATGTCAGTTTCTAGAAGCAATAGTAGAATCCCTGCCTACTGTCAAATCAATTTTATTGTTGAAAAGCAGTTCTAAAAATGACATTGTTTAGTGCCACACATTTCTTTCCATAGTGACTTTGAGTCTTCTGAATAATATAATTCAAGTGACATTTATCAAGTACCCACTTTATGACAGTGTGCTGGAGGTGAGTGTACAAACAGCAATAATATCAAGGTTCTGACTTTTAGGTGCTCACCATTTGGAAGGGGAGGTAGGCTCGTGTTTTAGTTATCTAATGCCGCTATAACCACAAGTCAATGACTTTAACAAACAGAACTGTATTCTCTCACAGTTTAGGAGGCTAGAAGTCTGAATTCAGGATGTCAGCTTTAAGGGGAAGGCTTTTGCCCTCTGTTGGCTCTGTGGGAAAGTTCTTGTCTCCTTTCAACACCTGTGGGCCCAGCATTCCTTAAAGGTCTCCATGTGTCTTGACATTAATTTTTCCCTCAGTCTAGGAGGTTCTCAGCACAAGGACCACAGGTCCAAAGCTTATGCTTCATTCCTGGCTCTTCTTTCTTGCTGGTAGGAGGCCCTTTGATCTCTGCTTACTTGTTTGATCTCTTTCATATTTCAAAAGAGATTGACTCAAGATACAAACTAATCCTGTAGATTGTATCCCACCTTATTAACATAACTGCCTCTAATCTTGCCTCATTAACATCATAGGTTAGGATTTACAACACATAGGATAATTACATCAGATCACAAAATGGAAGATAATCACATCAGATCACACAATGGAGGATAATCACATAATACTGAGAATCATGGCTTAGCCAAACGGACACATATTTTGGCGGGACACAATTCAATCCATAACAACTCAAAAACCAAAAATAACCAAACCCATCGCCATCGAGTCAATTCTGACTCATAGCAACCCTATAGGACAGAGTAGAACTGCCACATAGGGTTTCCAAAGAGCTGCTGGTGGATTTGAACTGCCGACCCTTTGATTAGCAGCTTAATCACTGCACCACCAGGACTTCCCATAACAGCCCATAAACAAAAAATTAGTTAATCTCTTTCCGATTCCATTTTTTCATTTATTAAATGGAGATAATTACAGTACCTGCCTCTTAAGTTGTTGTCAAGGTTATATTTAAAGCAAAAACATGTTGTTAGCTGCCATAGAGTTGACTCTGACTCATGGCGACACTATGTACAATAGAACAAAATGCTGCCTGGTCCTGTGTCATCCTCCCAATTGCTGGCATGTTCAAGCCCACTGTGGCTACTGTGTCCATCCATCTCACCAAGGATCTCCCACATCCTCATTTCAAAAACACATGTCCTCCTCTAACAATTAATCCCTCCTGACGATGTGTCCAAACCAAGCTTGTCTGACAACGTTCTATTGTGATGTACAAGGTTTTCATTGGCTAATTTTCAGAAGTAGATTGTCAGGCCTTTCTTTCTAGTCTGTCTTAGTCTGAAGTTCTGCTGAAATCTGTCCACCATGGGTGACCCTGCTGGTCTTTAAAATACCAGTGGCATAGCTTTCAGCACCATAGCAACATGTAAGCCACCAGGTTACAACAAACTGACAGACGAGTGGTGGAAAACAGAAACACAGGCTGTATTTAATACATTCTAGACAAACAAAAGTTCTCTAATACAGTGTAATCAGGGCTATTATGAAGGAACTTGTAAAGGGTCACATGCACACCTGTAAGGGAGGAACTAACTAGGGCATGGCTGATATAGCATGTGTTGCATGTCCCATCAGTCCCATAGCCCATCAGCTCACCGGAAGTTCACCTGAAGCTGTGGTGGACATTTTCTAAGCATGCTGACAGCTTCCCTTCTCAAGTCTCTGAGCTTTTCTGCCTCTATGCCTGAGGGAAAACTTTCTCTGACGCCAGCGTGGATCTTGCTCAGCTGGTGCTTAGGGCAGCCTGGAAGTGCCAGGGATTTATGGCCCCCAGAGGCAACCCTCAACCAGTGGGAGACAGAATCAGCAGGCAAATACCCAACTTCCCTGCACATTCTACATGGTGGGATGATTCCAAGGCACATTCGACACAATCCCTCAGAGGGTCCGCAGAAAAACCGAGCCCAGTTGCCTGCAGCAGTAACCCACCGTCTGACACCGCATCATCGGTATTTTTGCCCTCCCCATCTCACTTTCTCTGCCAAGTAAACTAAAAAATAAACTATATTTGCCCAAGTCCTTGTCACAATCTCTGCTTTTGAGGGCACTCAACCTGCAAGGCATTGGGGATGGGGAAGGAAAAGTGGGAGAAGGAAGCTACAGAAAAGAAGTAATATGTGAGATAGGCCTTAAAAGATAATTAGGAGTTCACCAGGTGGGCAGGTGAAAAGGGTTTAGCCAGGAACACAATGAAGCAATGGCATGGAAGCCTGAGGGACCTACTGGGTCTGGAATATGCCAGAGTCACCAGGGCACAGGATTCACAGAGGGCGGAGGCGGCAGTCAAGTGCTGAGAAGTCAGCTAGGGGTAGCTCATGTAGAGGCCTGCATATACAGTGGGTTAAAAGACGGATATGTTCCTTGCTGCACAATAAAATCTACTGAAGAACCATAAAACCCCTTATCAAAACCTGTTCCTTGGAGCTGACAAAGGCTAGGAGTCATTAAACAGAACATGTCCTGGGCCAAGCATTTAGTCATACATGATTCCAGGGTTCCAGTGGAACCTTGCCTCTCTTAGTGGCTTGAACAACCCTGCTATATTGCGCACAAAGCTTTTGTCTTTTTATGCAAAAAGCATTCTCTTCAGTGGCAGCACCAGCAATAAAGATGTGTCTATTTAGTGCAGCTTGAAGACTAGTGCCCTTGGCCTTAGCTGGATCTGCAGTTCTCATCCAATTCCATGACTGGATCTTTGTGCCAGGTGACAACCCAAGAACTGTAGTAGATATTGGACAATAACCTTTTCCAGCCTTGGGGTATTATGAAACTCCGACCATCTCAAGGTAACAGCCAATGCTCAGTGATTCTGTTTCTGGATTATTCAAGTTCTTCTACTTTCCCATTCATCTTAATAGCTACTCATGTTTTTTCACTATAATTTTTAATGAGCAATTAGATTTGAGGATTATGAAACAGTAAACCTACAGCAGCTGCTGTCAATGCCCTGTCCACATACCACTGGCCTTACTATTGTAGCGCACAACTGCCGGACTTCCAGCTTCCTAAGGACGAAACTAGGAGGCCATGAGTGCCAGAGAATTACTGCCCAACTCTTTGCAGCAGCCCTCAGCTAACAACGAATGAGAGTTGAAGGATAAATACCCCAGATCCCTCTTCCTTTGGGTGGGACAACTCTGAGGTGCATGTTCTCCACGGATCCCTCGGGAGTTCCCCCAGGGGATTAAGCTCTGGTTGCCCACGGTGACAACTGGCTTGATAGTGTACCTTTTGTTTCCTGCCCCACTTCCCCACTCCCCTCTCAGTGTCTCCTGGGATCATCTCCCAAATAAACTACTTGCACTCAATTCCTGGTCCCAGGGTTTCCTGGGGAACCCAAACTTAGACAGCACTTACCAGCCAGTCTTTCCATTTTAGTGGTAGCTTTGGCAATGTTTTGTTTTATGAGGAGGAAAATTAGCTTTCAGATAATTTTGATGTCGTATTGGTTACCACTGAGCTCTCTTATGCCCCCACTACTATAAATACTCGAGGGAATTAGCAATGTAATTGAACGTGCAGAATAGGTGGAGTGGGATGAGGAGCATGGGGTTACCGCAGGATTGCCTGGCAAGAGTGTCCCTAAAAATGCATACTAATTCGAAGAGGAATTACAAGTGGCTCACTGGCTAGCTAATAGGGTAAAATAGGAGGGAAAAGGAAGTATCAGGCAGAGATAGGTAAAGTTAGATTTGCACCGAGAAAAACAGTTTCCCACTATTCCCTTCTCTAGAAGTATGGCAGGAATGTTAGTTGCTTTTCCAGTACCCATTCCTTTCTTCTTTCTTGCTAACAAAACCTCAGCTTTGTTTGGAGTGGTAATATGCTCAGTCACAGGTGATGAATTATGATTGGATTAAGTCAACTGTGACAACCCTGTTCCCATTGCCACACATGTCTTGCAAGAAAGAGTTGCCACATGACTAGTATTAGTCAATCAGATATAAGAAAAAGCTTGCTAGGGGATTCTGAGGAGGCTTTTGCTTTCCTGATTTAGAAAAAAAAAAGGTAAATATTAGGCTGTCACTGCTCCTTCCTTCTTTTTCTGAGTTAAATGCTGATGCGATGCCTGGAGCTGCAGCATATATCTTGCAACCATGAGGCAACAAACCAGCATGCGAAAGATGGCTGAGTGGAAACATAGAGCCTGTGTACATCAGGCACTAGCCTGGGCTGCTGACATATAAACCATCCGTTACAAAGACAAATTGACTTCTATTTGTTTAAACAATTTATAGTTGAGTTTTTCTGTTACTCATAGACAAAGTTGTTGTGTGCCATCTAGTCCATTCCTACTCACAGTAACCCTGTAGGACAAAGTAGAACTGTCCTATAGGGTTTTCTAGGCTGTAATCTTTACAGGAACAGATCATCAGGTCTTTTCTCCTGCAGAACACCTGGTGGTTTTGAACTGTTGACCTTTAGAATAATAGCCAAGCACTTAACCATTGTACCACCAGAGCTAATAGTGAAACCCTACCCCACCTCTAACCCTGGCTTTACCACTGATCTGATATCTTTCCTTTTGGTTTTGCCTATTCCACAATGCCATTTAATATGAATGATACAGTATATAAACTTTTAAGTTTGGCTTCTTTCATTTAACATATTTTACCAGCTGCTCTGCCAGAGAAAGATGTGGCACTCTGCTTGCGTAATGACGTACAGCCTTGGCAATCCAATGGGGCAGTTCTACTCTGTCCTGTAGGGTCACTACGAGTCAGAATCGACTCGACGGCAATGGCTTTGGTTTTTTGGTTTGCCCTTAATTTTACTCTGTCTTAATTCTTCTTGACTTCTGAAGCAGTACTTATGTTTAAAAGCAGAAAGAATTGCAAAAGAAATAAAAGAATTAGTGACCTGCTGCTCAACACTCCCAAGGACAGGTTCCTTGGTGTTTGCCTATATTTCTACCTAATCTTTCGACCCACTCTTTTATCAATTTTATAAATTTCCAAATTTTAATTTTCAAACCATAAAAGTTATACGTACTCATGGTGACAATTTAAACAGTGTGGTTGTTAGGTATCATCCAGTCAGTTCTGACTCATGGCAACCCTATGTACTTTGCCCGTTCCTGTGCCATCCTCACAATCATTATGTTTGTGTCCACTGTTGCAGCCACTGTGTCAATCCATCTCATCAAAAGTCTTCAGTATTAAGAGTTATAAAGAGCTCTGAGTCCTGTAGTCCCACTCCAGAAACTCGTAGCCACTGTCAGTTTCCTAAGAAATTCTAAGAACATTTTATATGCGTATACATACATCCTTTTCTTCACACGTTGTTGTTGTTAGGTGCTGTCAAGTCGGTTCCGACTCATGGCGACCCTATGTACAACAGAACGAAACACTGCCTGGTCCTGCCCCATCCTCACAATCGTTGTTATGCTTGAGCCCATTGTTGTAGCCACTGTGTCAATCCATCTCATTGAAGGCCTTCCTCTTTTTCGCTGACCCTCTACTTTACCAAGCATGATGTCCTGCTCCAGGGACTGATCCCTCCTGATAACACGTCCAAAGTATGTGAGATGTAGTCTCGCCATCCTTGCTTCTAAGGAGTATTCTGGTTGTACTTCTTCCAAGACAGATTTGTTTGTTCTTTTGGCAGTCTGTGGTATGTTCAATATTCTTCGCCAACACCACAATTCAGAGGCGTCAATACTTCTTCAGTCTTCAAACTCCTGTGCTCCTTATTTATTTACTGGCAGAGATACTACCAATATCTATTCTCTAATTCTTCCTTCATGATAAAGCCTCGGACTTTTAGCTGAGTATATGCTGCCCAGAATAAAGACTACATCCTCTATCTCTCTTGCAGGAACACTTGGCCATGTGATTAAATTCTGGCCAATGAGATATAAACACAGGTAGTATGTGGTTGTTTCTAATATTCTCCCTTGGAAAGACACCTGGTGTGCATTTTTTTCCTCTTCTCCTTCACCTGTTCTTTTGTCCTGATGCTTTCTTTCGTACAGATGTTGTGTGCGTGGAGCACTAGCTACCATCTTGGACCATGAAGACAAGGGCCACATCATAGGGTTGATAGAGCACGAACCTGGGAGAATCCTGGGTCCCTGAGGACTTTAAAGGAGCAGAGCTTCTACACTAGCCTAACTGCCTACCTCCAAACTTTTATATGAGAGAGAAACAATTCATTATCACATAGAATCACAGAATTCAAATTTTTAAGTGCTGTTATTGTCAATCTCCTAAAAGTTTGCACCATTATGTATCGGACTGCCATTTCCCCACATATCTTAAGTTGTTTTCAAATCACCTGATGAATAGCTAGAGAGATATTTGGCTTATTGGCCAAATTTATTAGAAAAGGAAGACTGTGTTATTACAGTGACTAGAAGGCACCCCCAGGGCTTGGAAGCGGGGGCTTGTTTGGTAAATGGAGAATCAAAGCTTGGGTTTTAGAAGGAAAATGCTCTCTCAGTGTTTTGACAGTCGTATAATGTTGCGAACACTTCCCTATCAAGATTTGATATGTGATCACCCCCATGGAGGGATCTTCTGTGCGTAGCCAATCAGTTGAAAGGGAGTTTCCTTGGGTGTGTGGCCTGCATCCAAATGTAAGTGGATGTTCTGGTAAGGCTTGGGGCTTTTGCTTGCCCTGGATCCTACAGCTAGTTCCTTTTAGTCTGACCTCCAGTTCTTGGGACTTGAGGTAGCAGCTCACCCGCAGTCTTGCCTGCTGATCTTGGGATTCATCTCTCTTCATAGCCTGTGAGCAAGAGCCCTGCTCTGTCCAACTTTCTGATCTTGGGTTTGCCAGCCCCTGCAGCTACGTGAATCAGGAGAAGCCTCTGTCCTGATCCACGGACTTGGTATGATCCAGTCTCTACAACTGCATGAGCCATTTCCTTGATATAAATCTTTCTCTATGTATGTTTATACACTTTACTGGTTTTGCTTCTCTAGAGAACCCAGCCTAAGATACAGACCATAAAACCCACACAGGGGAATGAGAAGCAAAATTAGAAAAGTACTAATGAGCAGGAAAAAATGGAGTAGAGCTCAGACCAAAATGAGAGAAGTTCAGAAGAAGCAAAGTGTTAGAGGCTGACAGTAAGAAAACTGTGGTCAAAGAAACAACACTTTTTAATTCAGTATATGGGTGGTGGAAGAAGGTAGTTCTAAATACCAGTTACGACCACGTGACTAGTTGCAGAGATGAGGACTGTAATTGTTATGAGTATTTCCGCTTTGTAAAATTGTTATGAGGACTGTAATTGTTATGAGTATTTCCGCTTTGTATTTTCTTCACTTATAAAATATAAGAAGCAAACAGGGTTAGTGCATTTTCAGTTGTATGTGTGTTAGTCGTGTCATGTTAGGCGCAAGTATGACTTTACAATTGTCTTTATTCAGAGATTTTGTATGGTTTAAGGAGATGTATACAGGTGCCAAGTTGACAAAGTGTGGGCTGTGATGGTTAAGACTGTGTATCAATTTTGTTAGGCCATGATTTCCAGTATTGTGTGACTGCTTACCATTTTGTCATCTGATGTGATTTTCCTATACATTGTAAATTCTATCTCTATGATGTTGACGAGATAGTATTAGTGGCAGTTATGTTGATGAGGCAGGACCCAATTTATAAAATTGGGTTGTATCTTGAGCCAATCTTTTTTGAGATACGGAAGAGAGAGGCGAGCAGAGAGACAGGGGGACCCCATTCCACCAAGAGAGAAGCACTGGGAGTGGAGTGTGTCCTTTGCACCTGGGGACCCTCCCCTGAGAGGCTCCTCGAACAGGGGAAGATTGGTGATGGGGGCCATCCCCCAGAGCCAACAGAGAGAGGGAATCTTCCCCTGGAGCTGACATCCTAAATTTGGACTTCTAGCCTACTAGGCTGTGAAAGAATAAACTTGTTTGTTGAAGCCATTCACTTGTGATGTTTTTGTTATAGCAGCACTAGGTGACTAAGAGAGCCGCCAGCTGCTAACACCTTTCACTTCCAATTTACAGATGAAGACAGTGTTTCCGACAGAGTTTCAGCTAACCTGACTCAGTGGGCAGGCCACACCTGGATTGCTATCTATTTGTACCCTGGTTCGATGACCTGGGCAAATCAAATCTTCTTCAGCCTGTTATTTACCTATAAAAGAAGATAATAGTAAAATCTCACAGGGCTGTTATGAATATTAAATAACCTTTGCTATATATTGCGCTTTACATAATCCCTGACACAGAGGTACTCAAAACTAGCTCCTCTCTCCCCCTGCTGCCTGTTTACCCAAGATTTTATAGCTCATTATATTCCATGTACTTTCCCCTTCGACTGGTATGGTCTCATAAATGGTTTTAAAGGATTGTTTGTGGCGGTATTCGGCTCTTCAACTATACTTCTAAACATAGGATCAGATTTCTGCGCTGTAATTCTGCAGCGTTAATTCTTAAGTGGAATCTCAGTAACTATGACAAACCTGTGATTGGGATCTAGGTTTGGCAATAACAATGATAAAACGGATTTCTTCAGCAGGTGTTTGAAGCTCAGTGTTTGGCTGGGTTTTCTTCGTTAATCCCTGGTCTCAAAGGAGGAAACGATCTTTGCCTGTTTACTTTGCCTTAGAGGCCTGCTCAGGTCAGCAGGGTCCTATAAATTACTGAATTGGACAGATAGTGGTTTTCTCTAAAGTTTCCTGCTATTCTGAAACTTTGTTTCTTGGAGCATTAGTTTAGCTAGATAGTGTGTGAACTGGAGTAGAAGAAATGTACTAGTTTAGGCTACAGGGTAGACTATAAGCTCCTACAGGCTCAATCTAATGTAGTTTCATTATCTCTATGAATTGCTCATTTCCTGGCATCAGCTTTTTCTTTTGGTCACCTGCATCTTCCTAGTAACCACTTTCCATGTTTCTAAATTCTAAGTCCTTTTAGGGCAGGTATCCTATTGTTTGTGAGTTTTATCCTCTGTAACATCTAGACAAGTACTCTGTATACAGCAGGTGCCAGCTAACTGTTTGAATGAATAAACGAACATGTTTTACTCCAGTCTTATTTCTTATATCATAATCCTATCATGAAAGACTTTCTTTAAACTTCATTTTTAAGCAATGGGTTCTTATCAGTTGAGAGTCAGTTCAACTGGAAATAACAAGAAGCCTAAGACAAAAGTGGCTTGAACAGAAATGGAATTCAGTGTAATTTTCTTTCATGTAGAAGAAGCCTAGAAGTATTTATTCCAGGACCAGTGTGGCACCCCATGAGGACAGGACTCAGGCTTCTTTTACCTCGTTGCACTGTTATCCTCAGTACAGGGTGTCCACCTCATGGTCCAAGGTGGCTACTCAAAATCCTGCCATCATGTCAACATTCTCGTTTGAGGGAATAAGAAAGAACACACCCTCTTCTTTAAGGACAGCTTCAGGAAATTGCTTCCATCTCTTTCGTTTACACCTCATTGGCCAAAATTCGGTCTTAGGCTGGGTTCTCTAGAGAAGCAAAACCGGTGAAGCATGTGTGTGTGTATATATATATATAGAGAGAGAGAGATCTATCTCAAAGAAATGGCTCATGTGGTTGTAGAGGCTGGCCCAAGTCCATGGATCACACGTCAGGTGTCAGGCTAGATGCTTCTCCTGACTGATGAACCCAAGATCCACAGGTCAGATGGCAGGCTGCTGGCTCACAGCTGCAAAGTCTATTGAGTCCAAAATCGGCACGTAAGACGGCAGGCTGCTGGCCCAAGTCCCAAGAACTGGCAGTCAAATGCTGACGAGCTGAACGCAAGATCCAGAGCAAAGCAAAAGACACCGAGCTTTGCCAGAAAATCCACATATATTGGATGCAGACCACACCCGCAAGGAAACTCTCTTTCAACTAACTGGCTACTCACAGCTGATTCCATCCTGGAGGTGATCACATTATATCAGATGTCATCACGGAAGTGATTACATCATTATATGACTGCCAAACTACGTTGTAACTGCCAAACCCCTGAGAATTATGGCCTAGGCAAGTTGACACACAACCTTAACGATCACAAAGTCCTATAACGCAGGGGCATATGACCCAGTATCCACCCCTGTCAGGGACTGTAAATCTGAAAAGAGGCTTTGATTCTGTAGGATGGTGCTGTGGGATTGGGAGAGAAACAGGTGCCAGCCATGCCTAGAAGCAGAATCTCTGATGTGGTGAAAAAATGTGAAATTGTTCACTACAGATGATCTGGTAAGCAAGGTAAGTACTGTGCTTACCTTGCCTATTGGATAATCCTCCCCTGCATATTCACCTGAAAAGGGAGTCTGGGAAATGTAGTCTTTTATTGGGCAACCTTTAACAGATATTAGGGGACAAGTAGGAGTATCAGCCACAATTTCTCATTGTTATTTGGTAGGATAAAGTATAAACTCCTTGTCATGATCAACGAGGTCCTGAATGACCTAGTCATTGCTTGTGTCTCCATCTTCATTTCTGATTACTTCTTTACAACGTTTCAGCTGTGTATCTTATTTATCTAATGCTGCTATGACAGAAATATCACAAGTGGATGGCCTTAACAAACAGATGTTATCTTCTCACAGTCTGGGAGTCTGAATTCATGGTGCTCATTCCAGGGGAAGGCTTTCTATCTCTGTCGGCTCTGAGGGAAAGTCCTTCTCATCAATCTTCCCCCTGTGTAGGAGCTCCTCGGACAGGAACCCCAGGTCCAAAGGATACACTCTGCTTCTGACACTGCTTTCTTGGTGGTATGAAGTCCCTACGTCTCTCTGCTCACTTCTCTCTTTTATATCTTGTCTTTGTTATCTAATGTTGCTATAACAGAAACACCACAAGTGGATGGCTTTGACAAAGATAAATTTATTCTCTCACTGTCTAGTCTCACAAGTCCAAATTCAGGTCGTCAGCTCCAGGGGAAGGCTTTCTCTCTCTGTTGTCTCTAGAGGAAGGTCATTGTCATCAATCTTCCCTTGGTCTGGGAGCAGCTCAGCGCAGGAACCTCAGGTCTAAAGGATGCGCTCTGCTACTGGTGCTACTGTCTTAGAGAGTCCCCAGCTCTCTGCTAGCTTCCCTTTCATCTCTTAAGAGAGAAAAGGTGGTCCAGGCCACAACCCAGGGAAACTCCCTTTACATTGGATCAGGGATGTCACCTGGTAAGGGTGTTACAATTCCATCCTAATCTTCTTTAACATAAAATTACAAAGTGGAGGACAACCACAGAACACTGGGAATCCTGGCCTAACCAAGTCAATACATATTTTGGGGGGACACAATTCAATTCCTGACATATGTCAAAAAGATTAGCTTAAAACACAACCTAATCTTGTAGACTGAGTCCTGTCTCATTAACATAACTGCCATTAATCCCATCTCATCGTATTCTAGAGACAGGATTCACAACACATAGGAAAATCACATCAGATGACAAAATGGTGGATAATCACACAATACTGGGAATCGTGGCCTAGACAAGTTGACAGATATTTTTGGGCAACACAATTCAGTCCATGACACCATGCTTACCTACTTTCATTTTCTCAGGAAGGATGTGCTCCAGCCCACCTCAGTGCCTTTGCACATACTTGTACTGCTAAGACTTAGGAATTTTGGCGTAGATTCCTTCCCTGCCTCCATATAATGTTCTAATAATACCTTGTGGCCTCCTCTTTGAGGCACTGACCACAACTGCCATTATAAATTACTTGTGTTATTATTTGCTTTACATCTCTCTCTTCCACTAATTTATAGATCACATGAATGCACGGACCTTTTTTTGTTCATTTCTATATTCCTAGCACATAACACAGAATTTGGCACAAATTAAGTACTTACTAATTCTCCGCTGAGTAAATGAATGAACTTTGTAATGGAACTCCCTCACTTTACAGATGAGGTAATTGCTTAACCAGAATACTCAAGGAATTTGGACTCTGGTTTCTTTAATCCTTTGATTAAAATGAGGGTTTCAATTCATGCTGAAAATCTTTCTGAAATGTTCTGGTCTAATTTCTTGCCTTAGTAAGGATGGTGCCTCACATGATATTTACTCTTCCCTTGATGGTCAGGCTCTGAACATGCCTGAGAGTCAACATTAAAGTCATCGATCAGCACTGACCAGAACCACAGATGCAGAATGAGAAAGAAACTCTGTGGATACAGCCTAGAAAGCTGCCGTAAGCAAAGGTGCTCAACTTTAGCTTGTTCTCTTCTCAATTGCCATTGCCTCTTTCTGCCAAAAGCAGAGCGTTAAAATATTCCAGTGACTGTGTTTTCCAGTTGATGGAGGATTTATTTTATGCAGCAATTGTCACCCTTGTTTTTCAAGAAAAAATAACTTTAAAAACAGTGTTAGTCACACGTTGGAGCTGTGAGTGACAGTCACGTCTGAGTTCAACAATTCTTTTTTTTTAAAACAGCAGAGAGAAAACAGCATTATTTCCCATTGTCCTGATTTTTAAGTATCAGCTGCTAGTAACAACACGAAGGAGTGAGGCCAGGGAGAAGGAAGGCAATCTCTGGAATACCCTGAATTCCAGTGAGGGCCCAGAAGCTTACACGATGTCGTTATTTAGGAATTTAAGTTGTTTTGAAAGCTGTGAGTCTCGGTTTTCCCGGGATACAGGACTCTGATGGACTGAGAAAACAGAATCTTTACATTTGTCGCACATGCCTTAAACTACAGTACTTCTTTTGGCATTTGTCCAAGACTTTGATTTAATGAGACATGTCTTGCATTTAAAAAAAGGTTTAACCTTTTAAATACATATATTTTGAAATTGCCTGTGACTAGAAAGGGACATTTTCTTCCCAAGCATTTGAAATAATATTTACGTCGTATACTTTTCCCTGAAGTCAGAGGCTCCTTCTCTAGCCCCAGAGTCTCTCCGCCTTCGTCAATGTTGGTAACTCTCGCCTTTGAAACGTAAGAGAATTAACAAATCATAGCGCTAAAAGTGGAAGATGAAAGGGTGTAGAGGCAAAATGTATGATGGTGACAAACTTTAATTTGAACTGAAGCCAGTTCTATTCCCAAACTGTTCCCAAAATAATTAGTCTTCTAGAGAAATTTAGTCTTTAAAGTCTAAACACTAACTAGGAGTAAAGGCTAAAATATATCCATTTAAAAAAGCTACTTCACAGTATATTTCAGCAATTAACACTTCAGATGGGATTGGTGTAGTTAAGAAAATGCCTGTGGACCTAATCTTAGTAACTTAGGGGAGGTTTTGAATGATGGGGACGACTAGGCTTAGGGGCAAAGTAGCTGTCAGTCAATGGATGTTCTAGCTACTTGATATTCACTGTGATCAGCAGCCCTGGTGATACAGTGGTTAAGAGCTCAGCTGCTAACCAAAAAGTCAGCAGTTCAAGTCCATCAGCTGCTCCTTGGAAACCCTATAAGGCAGTTCTACTTTGTCCTATAGGGTCACTATGAGTCAGAATCCACTCTACAGCAAGGGATTTTTTTAATTTTTTTTTGGTGATATGATCAAACAGGAATGCAATCAACCAAAGAGGGCTGCACCTGGGGCTGGGGGAGAAGTGGTTCCCAGGGTGATGACAGGAGACAGGCAGTGTCCTGGCTACAGTGTTCCAGTGGGGAATCTATTTTCAGCTTGGATCCCACTCAGGAAGTGATGCTTCCTATCACCTAGATGTTAAATAGTCCCTCTCTTTGCCCTGGCTAAGCAGCAGATGCCACCCAAATGTAGGCAGAGTGCTCAGACTAGAAGAGAGAGAGCCTGGCACGGTGCAGCCATTCTTGGGAGAATACGTAAAGCAAGCAGTCAGCATTTTCATAGGCACAGCTTATCAAGGAAATCAAAACCTTCTTAGCAATGCTATGATGACGGTTCGATTCTTTTTCACACAAAGAACTAAGGAAGCAATCAGTGTCAATACTGAGGGGGTGAGAAGGAAACATTGCATAAAGCACGCACAGAAAAATCGGCACAGCTTGGAAAACAAAGGAAGATCTCTGCCAGTGCCACTCAAAGTGTGGGCTGCAGACGGGTGCTGGTCTGTGGACTGCTGGTTGTTAGTTGCCACTGAGTTGGCTCTGACTCATGGCGACCTTACGTATAACAGAAGGAAGCGTTGCTCGGTCCTGAGCCATCTTCATAATTGTTGATATGTTTGAGTCCATTGTATGGCTATTGTGTAGTGCCTTCCAACCTAGGGAGCTCACCTTCTAGCACTATATCAAACAATATTCTGTTGTCATCTATAAGGTTTTCATGGGTTAATTTTCTGAGGTAGATCACTGGGACTTTCTTCCTAGTCTGTCCTAGTCTGGAAGCTTTGCCTGAAACCTGGGTGACCCTGCTGGTATTCGAAATACTGGTGGCATTGCTTTTGGTATCATAGAAACACAAGCCACCATAGTACCACAAATTGACAGACGGGTGGTGGGGACTGTGGGTTACTAGGTTGCAATGAGAGAAATAAAGAAATTTAGAGAAAGCATTTAGAAAAGATTATAGGCACTTGATACTGCTGTAACATCCAAGTGTAGTCCTGGATTCTTGTACTTTATCTTGTACTAGAGCTATGTGTTTGTTTGGGCTGAAGGCAACAAGAAAACATGAGAGAGATACACCTAAGATTACTCACGTTGTGCAGAAAGCTGTGAGCCTATTAAGTGAGACGTTGATTGAATGGATGAGTGTGCAGGAGTTAAATTAAGGTAAGGACAAGCATGAAGGATTCTGAGGGGACAGCCAAAACAAATACACAAACAAACAAAAAACACTGCCGTGGAGTTGATTCCAACTCATGGCAACCCTATAGAACAGAGTGGAACTGCCCTATAGAGTTTCCAAGGAGCGGCTGATGGATTTGAACTGCTGACCTTTTGGTTAGTAGCCACAGTTCTTAACCACTGCACCACCAGGGCTCCTGAGGGGGCAGAGATGGGTGTATAAAACAGTGGACTTGTCTCATTGAACAGGGCATAGACCCATTTGGGTGCTGTCAAATTCTTGAAAGTCATCAGTGGTGTGACAGTTTAAGGTTAGCTTGTCAATTTTAACCCAAAAGTGTATACAATCCAGAATCCAATTTTTCATCAAAAGATAAATTTAACTATTGGAACAGGCTATAGATGAATTATGATGGAACAACAAAAATTTCTGAATATAACAGTGATTCTCCATACAATCAACTACATGTATACTGCCTATGAAGTATGTGTAGTTTTCTACATTCTCGTCTTTTAGTGGTTGCTATACTTTGAACATGTTATCAGGAGGGACCAATCCCTGGAGAAGGACATCATGCTTGGTAAAGCAGAGGGTCAGCAAAGAGAGGAAACCCTCAGTGAGATGGATTGACGCAGTGGCTGCAATGATGGACTCAAGCATAGCAACGATTCTGAGGAGGGTACAGGATCCGGCAGTGTTTCATTTAGGTGGATGGCTTCATACCTCAAGTACCTATGGCTCTCCTTTCTTTGGCCATAAGTATTTCCTTGACCTGAATGTAGGAAAGACCCACGTCCTCTAGAGCCACTCTCAAACATGGGAGTTGGTGGATAAATACCCCAGCTCCCTCGCTCTTAGGCTGGGCCGACTTTGAGATGTGCTTTATACTGTCTCCCAGAGATTCACACTGGAATTGAGGCCTAGTTTCCCACAGACGGAAATGCCTCATTAACTCACCCTTTATTAGCTTCCTTCTCTTCCCTGTCTCACTTCTTCTCTCCCTTACCAGTGCTTCCTGGGATCACCTCTTCAATAAACCACTTGCACCCAAATCCTTGTCTCAGGATCTACTCCTCTGGGAACTCAAAAGAAGATAAAGCCCTTTAGACATCTGGTCATTAGGAGATAGCCAAAGGCCTAAAAAAAGAGAGTTGCTGCAGTACTCAGGACTACAGGAGAGTGTCCTTCAGTCTGACTGCTGTGGAGCACAGGGTCTTGCAGAGGAATTCTGGAGCTTGTCCATGTGTCAAGGGAAGTTATACGTATGCAATATGTGAACTCCTTCTCTGTGCAAGAAAGGTAGTTCTCTGTGGCCATTAGGATGAGAAAAATGCATACTTATCTGCCCATGGGTTTATGGTTTGGTCCTTTCAGGACAGCAAGGAAGTTTTTCAGCTAATAGGCTCCTTTTTTAGTTCTAACAAAAATGGATCTTCCATGGACATTTATGGCCCTACAGAACGTCTCTCAGTTTTTCAAACTTCTAGCTCTTAAGTATTCTTTTCTTTTTGCCTGGAATACTCATCCCCATTCACTTTGCCTGGCTACTGTTTGAGTTCAAGTTCCATGTCATTTCCTATGAGAAACTTTCCCTGATTGCTCCTAGACCAAGGTAAGTATCTGCTCTTGTCATGTTCCCACAGTGTTCTGTGCTTCCACCATCATTGCACATATCAAACCACATGTTATTGTTTTGTTGATTATGAGAAGTCAAGATCACAAGTTATTTATATGTGTATTGCCGGTGCCTAGTGCAGGGCCTGGGGTGCTCCATAAATATTTGTAGAATAAGTGAAAAATATGCTTAATAGGCAGAGGACCTCTCCTAGGGCTCCACAGTAGTTTCTTAAGCAATTCTAAGGAGGTCACCACTGATGAAAGGTCTAGTTTTCTCTCTACCCCTCAGCTACCTATCTTCAAAGGCCAAAGTTTCTAAGGACCAGAATAGTCAGCCAATACTTGTGTGGTAGGCTTGTCAGCCTTCAAGGATCCAAGAGGAATTGTTATCCAGCCAGCCAGCCAGTCATCTAGCCAGACAGCCAGCCATTCCCTCTATCTACCTATTCATCAAATAATTATTGAGTTCCTGCTGTCTTTTGGGTATCATATTAATCACTGGGGACATGAAGATATCTGATTCCTGCCCTTGATAAGTTAAAAGTCAGTCCAATTGAACAAATAATTAAAAGCCATTGCAATAAATGGATCAATAGAGATATAGGATGAATGACTGGGAAACCACAGGGCAGGAGCAGCTACTTCTCCAACAATGTATAATTTCTCTCACAAACGTGGCCCCAGGTTTTGGGGTTACCCCTTCTCCATGACTAAATGTTGGTTGGGTTAAGGTGTCACTTGCTTTCCACATGGATTTCTCTCTTGTTCCCCCCTCCTCTCATCCATATTCCTTGAGGCCCAAAACCTAGTGTGTGACTGACAGAGCAGGGTGGATAGGGTAGTGGGAATTTTATCTTTCCACCAACACCAGGGAGATCCAGTTGTGCCTCCTCTAATCATATTAGAATAACTGAGTTCCTCGCCTTGGCTTTTAGCCATCCATCAAGTGGTGAGCATAATCCCACTTAATAATAATGCATCTCATCTGCACAATGTTTTATCGTTTTCTAAGAACTTCCTCATAGAATGTCAGGATTGAAAGGACATCATCTAGCCCAGCCACCCATCTGGTGTCCAAATGCTTTCTACAGCATATGCTTATTATACTTTTCCACTGCCTTCTGAGACAGCCTCCTTTACCTCACTGGCCGACTAGTCTCATTCCCTCACTGCGTGCCTAGAGACCCCAGGTTCTCAGACTTAGTTTCTGTTATCCTCCTGATCCCATCTGTTCCATACCTTGCTTCTTATTTTACTCTTCCAATGCCTTTGTCGTCTCTTGATACCCCTTCACCCAGTCTAATCCATCATTCAGACCCCCTCTCCCTTCCTCCTGGCTGGGTGGGTGGGGCACAATAATCCTTGGGTAAAACCCCTCTATCCAGTTACTTTGGCTACTATAATAAATTACCCCAATACTGTAGTATAAAAACAGCTATTTGTTATGGTCATGAATTCTGTGGGTAAGGAATTCAGACAGGACATAGCAGAATTGGCTTACTTTCTGATCAATAATGCCTGGAGCCTCAACTGCAAAGTCTCAAAGAGTGGGAGATGGAATCTTTTGAAGGCTCATTCACTCACAAGTCTAATGATTGTTGCTAGCTGTTGGCTGGGAAGAATTAAACAGCTGGGGATGTAGCTAGAACATCTCCATGTGGCTTTTCCAGTGGCTACTTGGCTTCCTCACAGCATGGTGACTGGGTTCCAACAGCACGAGCCCTAAGAGAGGCAGAGCCAGGCAGAAGATGCATGCTTTTTATGACCTAGTCTTGGAGTCACATAAGATTACTTCCTCTACTGGTCAAGATAGTTACAAAGATCTGCCCACATTTAAGAAGAGAGAATATAGACACCACTCCTTGTCAGAGGGGTGTGGCAATTTAACATTATAAAAACATATGGGATGGGATATGTATTGGTGCTGTCGTCTTTGGAAAATAAAATCTGCCATACTCTCCTAACGCCTGACAGCTCTCCTTTTATGCCCTGCCCCAAGAGAGGATTCATGACCTGGAGAACATCACAGACATAGTTTTATAGTGGAGTCAATATTCCTTTGCAGTGAATAAAAACTGTCTCCCTGGAACTCCTACACTTTGGCCTTAGTTCTCTGTACTTGGGGCCACGCAGAGCTAGTCTATTATTTAGTGTATTTAAAGGAATCTATTCAGTCCTCCAGGATTTTTTGTACCTTTAGTACCATTTTATGGTACCTTTTGTACCATTTCCTTTTCTGGGTTCTCATTCCATCCTGAACATTCTTCTCTGAATGGGTTTTAGTTATTGTTTAACCCTTTTAAAGTGTTTGGACTCCCAAATAAATGCTTACTCCAGACGTGGCTCCCCCTTTTCAGGTTATAAAAGGATGAGCACCCCTCTTTTTCTAGTTCTGCACTACTTTTAATCACCCCAAGGCTACTTTGGCTCTTGTTTTTGACAATTATGTCGTACTACTGACTCTTATGTACCCATGTACCCAGTCTACAGTCAGTGAAAATGCCCAAATCCTTTCACAGGTGCTACTAATCCAGGTTTTTTGTTTTTGTTTTTTTAGGTCAAAGTTTAAAATTTTTCATTTTCTCTATTAAAGTTCATCTCATTAGATTTACCCCATCATTCCAACCTGTTAAATCTTTCTGAATATTCAACATCATCTGGTCTATTAACTCTCCCTCCAAAGCTTTGTATGGCCTAAAAATTCTGTAATGCCCTCAGGGCTCATATCTAAGTCATTGATAAAAATGGTGGATAAACACATGATTTTTCATTTGATAGACACGTTGGCCAGGAGAGGTGGACAAGCAAGTAAAATCATTCCTGCTTTTGAGATGAGGCAACAGGGCTCAGAGAAGTCCAGGGATCACTCAAAGTCACATTACTAGTAGATACAATGAAGGAGGCACTTGACCCTATATTTTCTGCTCTTTCTATTATACTGAGCTATTGATCCAGCCCTGGACACGGAGGGTTTAGGGGAAAAGCAAACAAAATGCAAGCTTTGACAAAATACATTGCGAATGATAAAAATAATGAGCTCTGATAGTGCCTTGCAGGAAAGATAGCATAAGATATTTCTTTCTTCATCTCCCTTTTCTACTATGGTACATTTTCTTCTGCTTACTTCCAAGAGCCTATATTGACCAACCCAATTTCAGAAAGTTGTTTCTTGGGCCATCTCCTTGATCCACACGCGTATATAAACAGAAATCTCCTGCAAGAAGATACCAGCATGGAATAATGGAAAGAACCTCCTGTGCCCATCAAGGTCAAGGTGAATCAATACCAGAACTGAATAGGTAGGTTGTCCAACTGACCCAGTTTGCCTGGGCTGGTCCCAGTCTTAGCCCTGAAAGCCCTGGGAAACCTCTTAGTTCCTGGAAATTCCTCAGTCTCAGGCAAACTGAATACTGCAGTTACTCTGTTCTCCCGTCCCCTTTTTTAAAGGTGTGGTGAATTAAAGATGGCTACAAATTCCTTCATACTCCTTCCATTCAGACCAGGTGCCGTCGACCTCATTCGTGTCAGAGTAGAACTGTGCTCCACAGGGTTTTAAATGGCTGATTTTTCAGAATTGCCAGGTGTTTCTTCTGAGGCACCTCTGGGTAGACTCGAACCTCCAACATTTCAGTTAGCAGTTGACAGCATTAACAGTTTGCACCACCCAGTGACTTCTTCCATTGAAAAGTGGAGACTATACTCCCTCCCCTTGAACCTGGGCAACACTTGTGACTGTGTAGAATAGAGGAGAAGTGATGTTGTACCATTTTCTTGGCTCAGCCCTTCAGACACTGACGGTTTCCACTTCACCTCTTGGAACACTTTCTCTTGGAACCTGAGCTACCATGTAAGAAGTCCAATTATTCTGAGACTGCCATACCAGAGAGGTCACATGTAGACATCCTTGTCAGCAGTTCCAGCTGAGCACAGCCTTCCATCCACCTCCACCATGCCATCAACTTTATGAGTGAAGCTGCTCTGGGTTCTCCAGACCAGCTCATGTGCCACATAAATACCAACACTGAGATCCCTGAGTGATCTCAGTTGTGACCACATGGAATAGGAGAATTGCCAAGCTGAGTCTCACTCAAATTCCTGGCCTACAACATCATAAGACATAATAAAATGATTTTTTTTTTAAGCCACTAGGTTTTGGGGTAGTTTATTATGCAGCAAGAGATACTGGGGCAAATGTCAAAACTGATGTAAATAAATTGTACCTAATTTTTCTTCCCACCATGATAAACAGTAGCCTATCTTCAAATAAACATTCTGCATAAGATCTAGCCCATCCCTGCCTAACCTCAGCAAGCCTCTTCTAGATGGGCAAACGGTGCATAGTGAGCTGAGATGTGGGCTTTGGCTACCTACATCTGGTCTTCCTGCTTCACCTTGGCACACCATCTTGGCACACTTCCTTCCCTATGGTGCTGGCTCATCTCTGTGCCATGTGCTACAAGGACTCCTTCTTGATGAGATTTCCATCTTTCATCCCAGTCTTTGGCATTTTCTTGGCAGTTACACACTGCACCCCTCTAGGATACAGTTGCCACTTAGTGAAATCACACGCAGGCCTCACATTTATCTAGGGCAGCAAACACTTGATTACTCCTTTCAAATTTGACTCCATGGGTAAAAATATGATGTATGAAAAAACAGATTCCTGGAGGGCAAGGGTTGTGTTTTAAGTGTGCTTGTGCCCCCAGTAGCTTCTCTTTGGATAAATTAATACATTCTCAGCACCAACCTTTTCTTTTAAGTCCTTTCAGTCTCCCCTGGGAAAGATGAGTCTTAAGAAAGAGCAGAGTCCAATGTTGTTGCAGGGTATTTTAAAGTAGGAAGGGGGTAAAGGATTTCATATCACTTTTAAATTCCTTGCCTCTCAGCTGTCACTGAATAATTTGCTTCTGATTCTCTTCCTGTTTGAAAACTCTGAAGCTTCCTGGACAGTAGGAAAAAGAAGGTAACACAAATATCTATTTGTGATGCTCTGGGATGGCAGGGGGAGATGTCAGGGGCAAGGTTCAGAGTCAGCAGGTGGATGTCAGCTAATAGGGAAAACGTTGCCTATCGAATCTTAGAGTATTAGCAAGGGACTGATGAGGAAGAGGTAAGAACTTGGTGACACAGATGGTGATGGAATTTGACAAAGACTCTCTTAGTCAACTTCTCAGTCAGTCAAGTGCCCTTGACACTATACTATGCTATACAATTGTGAATGTCTAGGTCAAGGTCAGGAGGATCACATGCATTTGTCTCCTCATTCTCTCTCCAAATCCTACTGAAATTAAGACACAGATGTTCCAGAGGAAATAAACCTCCAACAGTGTGGAGAGTGGGAGCAGGTTTACCAGCACACGAGAGTTATGAGAGTTATTAATGAATGTCTGGATGGCAGACAGCGAATGGGATCACGTGGACAGGGAAACAGATGGAGGAGCCCACCACTGCCAGAATGAAGGCCGCAGCTTAGCGGGGAGCCCATCTCCCCCAGGAGTCCCAGGAATGCTGAAAGCCTAGAGTCGCCAGGTAGAGAGAGCTAGTGTGGGAGGTGGGATAGTAAACTGTAGAGGAAGTGCTAATGTGAAGACTGCCTGAGGCACTCCCCCCAGCCCCCACAGATAAACACTCCCCTCACTTACCCGTGGATCTGCAGGAAACTAGCAGACTGGGGCTCATCCCCAGGGTAAAACTGGGAGCACTGTCAGCTAACGGCAATAAAAAGCTGCCTGGGGAGAGAGTGAGGGCTTCGGAAGTGGAGGGCTGGAGTCCCAGGGCAAAAGCCTCCTGATCCTGGCTTTGTGAGGGGCTTCTCAGTGGTGAAGTGCTCCCCAGCCTCACATCCTGAAGTGAAGCCTGTCATCAGCACACTCAGCTATTACCTGAAGATACCCATGAGCCCTCACATTCAAGGAGGAGCCTTTGAGAAAAAAGACCCACACAACTGAAGAAGGAATCACCAGACACCTATATTAACCTGCATGATATTTACTTTTTAGTATGAATGGAAAATCTAGGACATTCAGCTGTTTGCAGGAAACCATCTACAGAAGACGGAGAGGCCAAGAAGAACGGACAAAAAAACTGGCCCTGGAGAAAAAGAGAACTTTTAAAAAGAACCTCTATTTCAATCAATGCGAACATTTACAAAGGGGAAAACACAACCTCAAAGAACAAGAGGAAGTTCCTGGAAATTAAAAATGCTTACTACACAGCAAAATAAAAATGATAATAATGGATTATAGTTCACTGAATACACAGGAATTCATGATAGACAGACAGACATAGACAGATAGGTAGATTAGATAGATATATAGACAGACAGTGATAGGATAAACCCAAAACCAAACCAGTTGCCATCGGGTCAATTCCAACTTATAGCAACCCTATAGAACAGAGTAGAACTGCCCCCATAGAGTTTCCAAGGAGCGCCTGGTGGATTTGAACCGCCAATCTTTTGGTTAGCAGCTGTAGCTGTTAATCACTATGCTACCAGGGTTTCCAGTGACAGGATAAACAAGGGAAAGCTCTCCCTAACAGTAGAATGCTAACTAATAAATGTAGAAGAAACGATGGAATTAGAAAATCACTATTTTGCAAGCATCATAATATTAATCAATTTGGGCAAGAATCATTTACGGAAGCTAAAATTTATGTGTGGAAGTTTGATGAGGAACAAGATATCTGCATAGTCTGAATACACCACCCCACAAATTACTTGCTACTTTCAAAGGGAAAATAGTAACTTGACAGGAGAAACTTGGCAGTTACCACTTGAACCAGGTGAACAAAGTTCACATTACCATAACTGGGGACAACATCACGTGCCTCCTGCTGTGCTAAGCAAGGAAGGACACAACATCACTTCTGGGGTGTCCCTGCAAAAAAAAAAAAAAAGTATAATCTGAATCTAATTATGAGGAAGAATCAGACAAACCCACATTGAAGGACACTTCACAAAATAAATGGCTTGTGCTCTTCAAAAATGTCAATTCTATGAAAGACAAAGCCTGAGGAACTATGCTAAAGAAGACTAAAAAGATACCAAAACCAAATGTAATAATTCTGGGTTGGACCCTGAACCAGAAAAAGAATTCTCTGTAAAAGACATTATTGGGACAACCGGAAAAATTTGAGTAAGATCTGTAGGTCTGACAATAGCATTGCATCAGTGTTAAATGTCCTGTTGTTTGATAATTTTAGGAATTATCATATCAAAGTGTTTAGATGAAAAGGTGCCCTTTTTTGTAACTTGCTCTCAAATGAGAGAGAGAGAGAAAAGGAGAATAAAGTAAACGTGGTAAAACGTCAACAACTGTCGAATCTGGGCGAGGAGTATAAAGTAATTCTTTGTACTATTCTTGCCACTTTTCTGTAAGTTTAAAACTGTTTCAAAATAAAAATGGTTGTGATAAAGTCAAAAAAGAAATTTTTTTTTTTAACTGAGAAGAAATATTTGTAACATATATTACCGACAAAGGGAGTATCTGCCTATCTATCTTGGTCTCTGGGTGGTGCAAACAGTTATCGTGCTATGCTGCTAACTGGAAGGCTGCAGGTTGGAGTTCACCCAGAGGTGGGTGGGAAGAGAGGCCTGGCGATCCACTTCCAAAACACCAACTATTGAAAACCCTATGCAGCATAATTCTACTCCGACACACATGGGGTCCCCATGAGTCAGAACAGACTTGACAACAGCAACTGGCTTTATCTACCTACCTACCTACGTTTATGTATAAAGAGCTCTTAAAGACAGAGGAAAAAGAAAGTAAAAATCCAATAGAAAATAAGTAAATGACATGAACAGATGGTTCACAGGAAAACGGTATTCCAATGGCCCGTGAAAGTTTGAAAGATGCTCAACTTCACTCGTAATACCAGAAACGCAAACTGAAACCACACTAAAATATCATTTACACCTATCAGATTAGCAAAATTTTTTAAACTAACAACACGGTCTCCCGGCCATGCTGTGGAGAATCAGATACTCCCACACATTGCTGTTGGGACAGCAAAATGGTGCAAGCTCTATGGAGGAGAATTTGGCAATATTTAACAAAATCACTATACCTATACATTTAGCCTTTGACCCAAGAATTCCACTTAGAGGCATTTATCCCAGGGATACAACCCTAAGAATATGAAAAAAAAAATTTGTACAAGATTATTAATTCTAGCATTACTTATAGTAGTAAAAAATATTAGCAATCACCTAAATACCCATCCATAGGAGAGGAGTTGACTAGATCATGGAATATCTACACACTGGAGTACCATGCGGCTGAAAAAATGGACAAGAAAACTCTCTGAACCAACAGGGGGCAATTTCCAAGATGTATTCTTAACTGGTGAATAGCAAGATACAAAGTACTATATATGTTATATGTATGTACCTTATATATGTTATCTAAAAAAAAAACCAAACCAAACCCAGTGCCGTCGAGTCAATTATGACTCATAGCGACCCTATAGGACAGAGTTATCTAGGAGTTAGTTATCTAGGAGAGGATAAATAAGTATATGCTTACATATGTATATATGCAATATAACCTCCAGATATTCCCTGAAAATTGACTATTTTTAGTAACCAGATTGGTTTACTGACCACCTACAGCAGCAGTTCCTCAATATTTAGGTCTTCCTAATTAATTCATCAAACGAATTACCATATTTTCTACAATTTAACTGAACTTTATTTGAATTGCGGGTCTTCTCATAACTTAGTTAAGTGCTAATTAACCAAGATTTTATTGATCTAATGGTGCTTTTAATTAGTAGTCTCTGCCAAAAAACTACATACACTAATATTTTTTAAAGGACTTGGGAATTTAACTTGGCTGACAAGATTTTTACACCAAAAGCCACCTGTGCATGGAAAGTAGTGAGATTATGGAATCTCCAATGAAGTAGAAACATCATGATAAACAGAGGAAAGACTGAAGTTGTCAAGAATTTCATTTTACCTCGATCATTAATCAACACTCATGGGAGCAGCAGTCAAGAAATCAAACAACGTATCGCACTTGGCAGATCTGCTGCAAAAGACCTCTTTAAAATGTTAAAAAGAAAAGCTGTCACTTTGAGGACTAAGGTGTGCCTGACTCAAGCCATGGTATTTTCAAGCTGGGCAATGAATGAGGAAGACCAAAGAAGAGCTGATGCCTTTGAATTACGGTGTTGGTGAAGAATATTGAGTATATCATGGACTGACAGAAGAACAAACACATCTGTCTTGGAAGAAGTACAGCCAGAATGCTCCTTAGAAGTGAGGATGGCGTGACTTCGTCTTAAATACTTTGGACATGTTATCAGGAGGGGCAAGACGCTGGAGAAGGGCATTATGCTTTGTAAAGTAGAAGGTCAGCGAAAAAAAGGAAGACCCTCAACGAGATGGATTGACACAGTAGCTGCAACAATACGTTTAAACATAGCAACAATTGTGAGGATGGCACAGGATCAGGCAGCATTTCGTTCTATTGTACACAGGGTCGCTATGAGTCAGAACCCACTTGATGGCACCTAACAACAACAATAACGATGAAGAAGTCAGACTATATGTAGCCTCAAGCCTTAAAAAACGGTGAATAGCCAAAATGCAGTCAATGTTCTAATTTGAAATACAGTACAGGATTAACTTTAATCCTAACTACTACACATTATCTTGGTTATTAATAGTCATTTTTCATGATTGTGTTTCAGGAAAGAATGGTAACGATGAAACCTGTTAAACTGTTGGTGGTAATTTCAAATGTTCATATCTTGAATTGTAGTTTAAAACAGTTGTTCAGACATATTTCTTTCACAATCTATCTGCTTTAAATTCAACTTTAGATTTTGAATTTAAAAATTAAAATGCATGATAACTTTCCCATAAAATAAGTACACAGAAGCAACTCATTTATAAAAATCTTCTGTGGTACTAGAAAAATTGTAATTGTGCAAACCATTTAATAATTAGCAGGGAATAATGAATGGTCAGCATTTCGTTCTGTGGTACAGGGGGTTGCTATGAGTCAGAACTGACTCGTCGGCACGTAACAACAACAGGGAGTAATTTGAATTATTGACTATGTCTGGAGGCTGAGGACACAATTTAGATGTCTGCAAATGAAAGGTCTATTACCCACACATTCTCAGACCTCATGGACTTGAATCATCCAACTCACATTTTTGAAAACAAGCAGATGTGACCCAGTGCTACTGCAGTCTTGCCCAAATTACCTAGCTAAGCCATTTTGTGAAGCAAGGATCGGTCTAGTTCACTTCTCTAGTGTGCTTGGAATATTCGAAATATGAGTCAGATAAACTTAACATGATGCTGTCTAAAAATTTCATTTGTATTTAAATTACTATTTCTTTTTTTAAAAATCCCTTTAAATCTGAAATTCCATATAGAATTCAACATCCCAATCTGTGGTGATGGAATGAGGTCCCCACGCCAAGATCAACCTCTAGTCTTTCCTGAACCCTTGGAACACTCCATTTAGTGTCTATGGCAGTGGTTTTTCGAACTTTATGGAGTCTTAGGGTTTTGCAAACATAACCAGGAGACCCTGCAAGAAGGTGAACGAGTCACATCAAGTGCTTGCAATAACGTTTCAGCTGCTAAAGAAACAAAAGTTTGAAAATCACTGGTCTCTTACTTGTCCTCAGCTCTGTGCTTAGCCAGGTATTTTGAAATCTGTTCTTTAACTTTCATAGCTTTGTGCATAATTTAGGAGTGCTTTAGGCTATGGTGGTACAATGGTTTAGTGCTTGGCTGCTAACTGAAAGGTCTGCAGTTCGAACCCACCAGTGAGTCTGCGAGAGAAAAGACCTGGTGATCTACTCCTTCAAAGATTACAGCCTGGGAAACTTTATGGGATAGTTCTACTCTGTCCTATAGAGTTGCTATGAGTCTGAATTGACTCAACAGCACAAAAGAACAACAGGATTTGACTACAAAAGGACAGCAAGAAGAAACCTTTTATGGCAATAAAAAATATTCTGTATCTTGACTGTGATGGTAGTTATACAACATATCTGTCAGTTTGTCGTACGGTGGGGGCTTGTGTGTTGCTGTGATGCTGGAAGCTATGCCACTGGTATTCAGATACCAGCAGGGTCACCCATGGAGGACAGGTTTCAGCTGAGCTTCCAGACTAGGAAGAAGGACCCAGCAGTCTACTTCTGAAAAGCATTAGCCAGTGAAAACCTTATGAATAGCAGTAGAACATTGTCTGATATAGTGCTGGAAGATGAGCCCCCTGGGTTGGAAGGCACTCAGAAATGACTGGGGAAGAGCTGCCTCCTCAAAGTAGAGTCGACCTTAATGATGTGGATGGAGTAAAGCTTTCAGGACCTTCATTTGCTGATGTGGCATGACTCAAAATGAGAAGAAACAGCTACAAACATCCATTAATAATCGGAACCTGGAATGTATGAAGTATGCATCTAGGAAAATTAGAAATCCTCAAAAATGAAATGAAACGCATAAACATCAATATCCTAGGCATTAGTGAACTGAAATGGACTGATATTGGCCATTTTGAATCAGACAATCATATAGTCTACTATGCTGGGAATGACAACTTGAAGAGGAATGGCATTGCATTTATCATCAAAAAGAACATTTCAAGATCTATCCTGAAGTACAATGCTGTCAATGATAGGATAATATCCATACACCTACAAGGAAGACCAGGTAATAAGACTATCATCCAAATTTACCCACCAACCACTAGGGCCAAAGATGGAGAAATAGAAGATTTTTATCAGCTGCTGCAGTCTGAAATTGATCGAATATGCAATCAGGATGCATTGATAATTACTGGCGATTGGAATGCGAAAGTTGGAAACAAAGAAGAAGGATTGGTAGTTGGAAAATATGGTCTTGGTGGTAGAAACAATGCCAGAGATCAAATGATAGAATTTTGCAAGACCAACGACTTCTTCATTCCAAATACCTTCTTTCACCAACATAAAGAGCAACTATACACGTGGACATCCCCAGATGGAACACACAGAAATCAAATTGACTACATCTGCAGAAAGAGACGATGGAAAAGCTCAATACTATCAGTCAGAACAAGGCCAGGGGCTGACTGTGGAACGACCATCAATTGCTCACATGTAAGTTCAAGTTGAAACTGAAGACAATCAGAGCAAGTCCGCGAGACCAAAAATATGACCTCAGGTATATCCCACCTGAATTTAGAGACCATCTCAAGAATAGATTTGATGTATTGAACACTAGTGACTGAAGACCAGACGAATTGTGGAAGGACATCATCTATGAAGAAAGCAAGAGGTCATTGAAAAGACAAGAAAGAAAGAAAAGACCAAGATGGATGTCAGAGGAGACTCTAGAAGCTTACTCTTGAGTGTCGAGCAGCTAAAGCAAAAGGAAGAATTGATGAAGTAAAAGAACTGAACAGAAGGTTTCAAAGGGCCTCTCGAGAAGACAAAGTAAAGTATTATAATGACATGTGCAAAGAGCTGGAGATGGAAAACCAAAAGGCAAGAACACGCTCAGCATTTCTCAAGCTGAAAGAACTGAAGAAAAAATTCAAGCCTCAAGTTGCAATAGTGAAGGATTCCATGGAGAAAATATTAAATGACGCAGGAAACATCAAAAGAAGATGGAAGGAATACAGAGTCATTATAGCAAAAAGAATTAGTCGATATTCAATCATTTCAAGAGGTGGCATATGATCAGGAACCGATGGTGCTGAAGGAAGAAGTCCAAGCTGCTCTGAACGCATTGGCAAAAAACAAGGCTCCAGGAATTGATGGAATATCAACTGAGATGTTTCAACAAACAGAGGCAGCACTGGAGGTGCTTGCTCATCTATGCCAAGAAATATGGAAGACAGCTTCCTGGCCAACTGACTGGAAGAGATCCATATTTATGCCTATTCCCAAGAAAGGTGATCCAACCGAATGTGGAAATTATAGAACAATATCATTAATATCATATGCAAGCAAAATTTTGCTGAAGATCATTCAAAAACGGCTGCAGCAGTATATCGACAGGAAACTGCCAGAAATTCAGGCCGGTTTCAGAAGAGGATGTGGAAACAGAGGTATCATAGCTGATGTCAGATGGATCCTGGCTGAAAGCAGAGAATACCAGAAGGATGTTTACCTGTGTTTTATTGACTATGCAAAGGCATTCGACTGTGTGGATAATAACAAACTATGGATAATGTTGCGAAGAATGGGAGTTCCAGAACACTTAATTGTGCTCATGAGGAACCTTTGCATAGACTAAGAGGCAGTTGTTCAGACAGAACAAGGGAATACTGATTGGTTTAAAGTCAGGAAAGGTGTGTGTCAGGGTTGTTCGCCATACCTATTTAATCTGTATGCTGAACAAATAATCTGAGAAGCTGGACTATATGAAGAAGAAAGAGGCATCAGGATTGGAGGAAGACTCATTAACAACCTGCATTATGCAGATGACACAACCTTGCTTGCCGAAAATGATGAGGACTTGAAGCACTTACTTATGAAGATCAAAGACCACAGCCTTCAGTATGGATTGCACCTCAACATAAAGAAAACAAAAATCCTCACAACTGGACCAATGGGCAACATCATGATAAACGGAGAAAAGATTGAAGTTGTCAAGGATTTCATTTTACTTGGATCCACAATCATCAGCCACAGAAGCAGCAGTCAAGAGATCAAAAGACGCACTGCATTGGGTAAATCTGCTACAAAGGACCTCTTCAAACTGTTGAAGAGCAAAGATGTCACCCTGAAGACTAAGGTGCACCTGACCCAAGCCATGGTATTTTCAATCACATCATATGCATGTGGAAGCCGGACAATGCATAAAGAAGGCAGAAGAAGAGTTGACGCCTTTGAATTGTGGTGTTGGCAAAGAATATTGAATATACCATGGACTGCCAAAAGAACTAACAAATCTGTCTTGGAAGAAGTGCGGCCAGAATGCTCCTTAAAGCCAAGGATGGCAAAACTGCATCTTACATACTTTGGACATGTTGTCAGGAGGGATCAGTCCCTGGAGAAGGACATCATGCTTGGCAGAGTACAGGGTCAGCGGAAAAGAGGAAGACTCTCAACGAGGTGGAGTGACACAGTGGCTGCAACAATCAGCTCAAGCATAACAACGATTGTAAGGATGGCGCAGGACCGGGCAGTGTTCCATTCTATTGTACATAGAGTTGCTATGAGTCGGAAATGACTCGACGGCACCTAACAACAACAACAACGTGCATGTTTTGAAACTCATATAACTGTACACCAAAAAGGGTGAGTTTTACTGTACATAACTTCAAAAATATATATTTTTAAAAAATTTAGAGTAAGAGCATAGAAGAAAATAATTTCATGCCCCTCATAACACCATCCAAAATATATGTGTTAGATGTAGAACAAATGTGGTAGACTGGTGGCAACAGTGGACACAGATCAGAAGCTAATAAAATATAATAAAAAGAATCAACAAGACCAAACTGACTACAATGATTAAGGAAGTAAAAGAGAAGAAATAAATCTAAGGAATGAAAACGAGGATGTAACTTCAGAAGCTTCAGAAATTAAAAGAAAATAAGATAATTTTTTTAAAAAAAGAATGCCAATACATTCAAAAACTTAGGCAAAATGTGTAAATTTCTAGGAAAATACAAACCAACAAATTGACTCAAGAAAAAATAAAGAACTTGAATAGTCTTGTAACTATTAAAGAAATGGAATACAAACGTAAAATTTTCTCACAAAACACATCAGGTCTATGTTATTTTATCAGTGATTTTTGGCAAACATTCAAGAATAGAAATTTTAATCCTACACAAAATATGCCTGAGTACAGAGAAAGAGGGGATATTCCCCCAACTCATTTGATAAGGCTAACATAGTCTTAATATTAAAACCTGACAAGGATAATATGAGAAGAAAAATTAAAAGCCAATTTCAGTCATAAACACAGATTCAAAAATCCTAAACAAATTATCATCAAACTAAATCCAGCAATGGATATAAAAGATAACATATGATCAAATTAGGTTTATTACAGGAAAAAGTTGATTGTACTTAAGAAAATCAATTACTGTAATTTACCACAATCTTATTTTAAAGGAGAAATATTATCAATCATCTTAATAGACAGAAAATATTTTCTAGAATTCAACATCCACTCCTGATAAATATTCTTAACTAACTAGCAATATAAAGAAACTTCCTGAACCAATAAATGTTATCTCCAAAAAACCTACAGCAAGCATTATATTTAATGGTGAAATGTTGAAAGCATTCCTTTTAACTTCAGGAGGAACAACAACAGCAGAAACCGAGGTATCTGCCATCAACTTTATTCAACCATGTATTGGAAGCTCTAGCCAATACGAGAAACAGAAAATAAAGAATAAGATAAGATTATTCACAGGTGCCCCCATGTGTCTGTCAGTTTGTCGTACTGTGGAGGCTTGCATGTTGCTGCGATGCTGGAAGCTATGCCACCGGTATTCAGATACCAACAGGGTCTCCCATGGTGAACAGGATTCAGCTGAGTTTCCAGACTATGACATTCTAGGAAGAAGGACCCAGAAGTCTACTTCTGAAAAGAATTAGCCAGCGAAAGCCTTACGAATTGTAGTGGAACACTGTCTGAAATAGTGCCAGCAGATGAGCCCCCCAAGGTTGGAAGGCACTCAAAAGATGACAGGGGAAGAGCTGCCTCCTCAAAGTAGAGCTGACCTTAATGACAAGGATGGAGTCAAGCTTTTGGAACCTTCATCCGCTGATATGGCATGACTCAAAATTAGAAGAAACAGCTGCAAATATCCATTAATAATTGGAACCTGGAATGTACGAAGTATGAGACTAGGAAAATTGGAAATCATAAAAATGAAATTGAACCCATAAACATCGATATCCTAGGCATTAGTGAGCAGAAATGGACTGGTATCGGCCATTCTGAATCGGAAAACCATGTGGCCTACTATGCCGGGAATGACAACTTGAAGAGGAATGGCGTTGCATTCATCATCAAAAAGAACATTTCAAGATCTAGCTTGAAATACAATGCTGTCGGTGATAGCATAATATCCATATACCTCAAGGAAGACCAGTTAATACAACTATGATTCAAATTAGCCCACCAGCCACTAAGGCCAAAGATAAAGAAACTGAAGATTTTTATGAACTTCCACAGTCTGAAATTGATCGAACATGTAATCAGAATGCATTGACAATTACTGGTGACTGGAAATGTGAAAGCCGGAAACAAAAGAAGAGGGATTGGTAGTTGGAACATACGGCCTTGGTGATAGAAACTATGCCAGAGATAGCATGATCGAATTTTGCAAGACCAATGACTTCTGCATTGCAAATACCTTCTTTCACCAACATAAACAGCAACTATATACGTGGACCTCGCTAGATGGAATACGCAAGTATCAAATCCACTGCATCTGTGGAAAGAGATGATGGAAAGGCTCAATATCATCACTCAGAACAAGGCCAGTGGCTGACTGCAAAATGGACGATCAATTGCTCATATGCAAGTTCAAATTACAACTGGAGAAAATTAGTCCATGAGAGCCAAAGTATGACCTTAAGTATATCCCACCTGAATTTAAAGACTATCTCAAGAATAGATTTGATGCATTGAACATTAGTGACTGAAGACCAGATGAGCTGTGGAATGACATCAAAGACATCATACATGAAGAAAGTAAGAGGTCATTAAAAAGACAGGAAAGAAAGAAAAGACCGAAATGCATGTCAGAAGAGACTCTGAAACTTGTGCTTGAATGTCAAGTAGCTAAAGCGAAAGGAATAAATGATGAAGTAAAAGAACCAAACAGATTTCAAAGGGTGGCCTGAGAAGACAAAGTTAAGTATTATAATGACATGTGCAAAGAGCTGGAGATGGAAAACCAAAAGGGAAGAGCACACTTGGCATTTCTCAAGCTGAAAGAACTGAAGAAAAATTCAAGTCTCGAGTTGCAATAGTGAAGGATTCTGTGGAGAAAACATTAAAGAATGTAGGAAGCATCAAAAGATGGAAGGAATACACAGAGTCATTATACCATAAAGAACTGGTCAACATTTAATCATTTCAAGAGGTAGCATATGATCAGGAATCGATGATACTGAAGGAAGAAGTCCAAGCTGCACTGAAGGTATTGGTGAAAAACAAAGCTCCAGGAATTGATGGAATATCAATTGAGATGTTTCAACAAAGGGAGGCAACGTTGGAAGTGCTCACTCGTCTATGCCAAAAAATTTGAAAGACAGCTACCTGGCCAACCTATTGGAAGAGATCCATATTTATGCCTATTCCCAAGAAAGGTGATCCAACAGAACGCAGAAATCATTGAACAATATCATTAATAACATAAAAAATATGCAAGTAAAATTTTGCTGAAGATCATTCGAAAGCACCCGCAGCAATATATCAACAGGGAACTGCCAGAAATTCAGGCTGGATTTAGAAGAGGAAATGGAACCAGGGATATCACTGCTTATGTCAGAAGGATCTTGGCTGAAAGTGGAAAATACCAGAAAGATGTTTACCTGTGTTTTATTGACTATGCAAGGGCATTCAACTGTGTGGATCATAACAAAGCATGGATAATATTGTGAAGAATGGGAATTCCAGAACACTTAATTGTGTTCATGAGGAAACTGTACATAGATCAAGAAGCAATTGTTTGGACAGAACAAGGGGATACAGGATGGTTGAAAGTCAGGAAAGTTGTGCATCAGGTTGTATCCTTTCACCATACATATTTAATCTGTATGCTGAACAAATAATCTGCGCCGGATGGGGCAGAGTTTCCTTTTGTTTTACATAGGGTCACTACGAGTCACAACCGACTTGACAGCTCCTCACAGCAACAGCAACAATTCACAGTTGATATGATGTCTACATAGACAATCCCAGAGAATCTACAGAAAAAGTACTGTAATTAATAAGAGAACTGAGCAAATTTGCTGGATTCAAAATCAATATATAAAAGCCAAATGTGCTTTTATACATGACAGGCAGTAAGGAAGTATAATTTTGAAGAGACACCATTTATGATGGCATGAAAAACATGAAGTACGTAGATATAAATCTACTAGAGATGTGCAAGGCCTAATGGAGAGAATTATACAATTTATGTGAAATGCGTTTAAAAAAACATAAATAAGAAGAGACTTATACCATGTTAATACAGTAGAAAAATTTGATGTTCTGAAGATGTCAGTTCTCCCCAAATTAATCTATAGAGCCAAATTTTAACAAAAATTGCAATAAGCTCTTATTTTTATCTCAACAACTTGGATTCTAATATTTATATGGAAGAGGAAAAAGGTCAAGAATAACCAAGACACCCCTGGAAAAGGAGAACAACATGAAATTTGCCTTATCAGATATTAATACATATTATAAAGATCAAATTGCTAAGACAGTATGATATTGACACAAGAATAGACAATATGACCAGTAGAACAGAATAGAAAGCCCCAAAACAGATCCACACATATACAGAAACTTGATATGTGGCAGAGTCGGCAAAACAGACCAGTGGTAAGGACAGGCGTTTATATTGTTGGGACTACTGGTTATCTACTTGACCACATATACGTCCTCATACCATACATCAAAATCAATTCCAGGTTGAGCAACTATTTAAATATGATAAAAAGGCTATGAAGCATTTAGAAGGCAATATAGAGGTATAGCTTTATGACCTTGAAGTAAGAAACGATTTCTTTAAGAAGATATAAAAAGGTACAAATCATATAACATATGATTAAAAGGTTTAGTTATACTAAAATTAAGAATTTTTATTTATCAAAAGATGCTATTAAGAGACTAAAAAGATAGGTTAGAATTTGGAGAACTCTGCAGCATATACAACTGACAAAGTATCAGTATCCAAACTATCTGAAGAACTTCTTTAGATCAATAAGAAAAAGACAAACAACACAGCAGAAAAATGAATGAGAAAATATGAATGGCCTATAACATGAGAAGATGGGTCAATCTCATCAGTAATCAGGGAAATTTAAGTTAAAACTACATTGAGATATAATTTCATTCCTACAAATTAGCAAAAATTAAGAAGTCTGATAATACCTAATGTTGAAGAATTATGGAACAACAGAAATACCCAAACACTGTTGGGAGAGTAAGAATTGGTAAAAACTATGTTGGAAGGCAATTTGGCATAATCTAGGAGAGTTGAACTTTTACATACTTTACTGACCCAACAATTCTACTTCTCTTTAAGCCCTCAAGAAATTCTTGCATCTGTATATCTGTAAACAAGAATATTCATAACAGCCTTGTGCATAATAGCAAAAAATTGGAAATAACCCAAATGGCCATCAATAGAAAAATACATAAATAAATTGTGATATATTTACACAATGGAATATTATACAGAAGTGAAAACAAACTATAGCTACATGCATCAACATAGACGAATCTCAAAAGTGTTTAAATTTAATAAGTATCTTATAGAAGGATATACACCTACATACATCATACTTGCATAAATAAAAAATTACACTAATATAAAATTTTTCAACATGTAAAATTAACTAATATATCATTTTAAAATACAAACAGGTATTTAACCAACAAAAAGAAGAGCAAATGAGCACATGAAAAATTGCTCAACATCATTAGTTGTCATGGAAATGTAAACTTAAAAACAATGAAATATCTCATTTCAAACCCACAAGGATGGTGTCTTAGTCATCTAGTACTGCTATAACAGAAACACCACAAGTGGATGGCTTTAACAAAGAGAAGTTTATTCTCTCACAGTTGAATAGGCTACAAGTCCAAATTAAGGGCATTGGCTCCAGGGGAAGCCTTTCTCTCTCTGTCGGCCCTGGAGGAAGCTCCTTGTCCTCAATCTTTCCATGGCCAAGGAGCTTCTCAGGTGCCCGGATCCTGGGTCCAAAGGACACACTCTGCTCCTGGTGCTGCTTTCTTGGTGATATGAGGTCCCCAACTCTCTGCTTGCTTCCCTTTCCTTTTATCTCTTGACAGATCAAAGGTGGTGCGGGCCACACCCCAGGGAAACTCCCTTTACCTTGGATCAAGGAGGTGTCCTGAGTAAGGGTGGTGTTACAATCCCACCCTAATCCTCTTTAACATAAAATTACAATCACAAAATGGAGGACAACCACAAACTACTGGGAATCATGGCCTAACCAAGTTAATACACACATTTGGCGGGGGGGGGGGGGGCATGATTCAATCCGTGACAGATGGCTATAATAAAAAAGATAGATACCAAGTGTTGGTGAGGATATAGAGAAACTGGAACCCTCATACTCTGCTGACGATAATGTAAAATTGTGTAGTCACTTTGGAAAAGAGACTGGCAATTCCTCTAAAGGTTAAATATAGAGGCAGGGCCAAGATGGTGGAATAGTCAGATGCTTCCTGTTGTCCCTCTTACAACAATGACCTGAGAAAACAAGTGAATTGATTACATATCGACTCGACGGCACTGGGTTGGGTATATAACAATCTATGAGCCCTGATACCAGAGACAAAGCTGAAGAGTCAGACTGAGTGGCAGGGAAAGGAGAGACAATTCAAAAGGAGTGATGAAGTGCCAGGCATGAGGCTTCCAGCACCCTGTTGGCTGGTCCACTGGCACCCATGGGCTGAGGCAAGCAGAAGTGTTCAGAATGCATCTCACCACATCACAAAAGGCCGGTTGGTGGCAAGTCTGCACAAGCCTCCTGAGCCAGGTGCAGGTGTCACTGGAATTGCTAAAGTTAAGTGCAAGCATCTAACCTACTGTGCAGGGTCGAAATAACCCTCCCCCTCTGGGACTCTCACAGCCAAGAAGTGCCCCTTTCTCCTTGCCTATCCCTATGACTCTCTGCTCCAACACTGGTCTGGGAGTATTTAACAACTGCCACGTCTCCGAAGCTGGACCTCTGGGCTATTCGTGCCCAACCCAGTCTCGTGGTTTAAAAAAAAATCACGTCCCCTAAACTGGAAACTCAGGGCAGGCCATCCTCCTTTGCCTAGGTGCTGGTATAAGAGGTCCAGGAACTTGTAGCTCCATTCACCCCTGTCTATACCTGTGTGGACTGATCAACACCTCATGCCCTCATTAGTGTAAAACAACAGGGCATACACCTGAAGCCTATTTTCAACTGCAGCAGACAAGGGGGAGTTGCAGATTTGTGATATTTGGCACCACCCTGCCCATTAAGCAGGGACCTCACTCACCCACATCAGGGGCCTGAGGGCTGATGGTATCACCCACTCCATCTAGCCACCCATCACAGGGGTCTGAGAATAAGTGGTGCTTTCCAGTCCCTCCTGCCAAAAGCATTGGGTGCCCAAGGATCAGTTGCAAAACCCACCCCCCTACACACTCCAGGAGACAGGGACATGCCCTCCATACAGGCACCTGGGGGCAGCTGTCAGCCCCTTGCCTTGCTCCACACATAACCCCCTACTGCAGCCAGAGATACTTGCGCCTATTCCAAATACTCCTACACAGCTCTACCCACCTAGGGCTGTAGGTGAGAGTCTGTACCACACACTCAGTGACTGACAACCTGGACACCTGTGCCACATTTGCACAAGAAAAGTGAACAGACTCCTGGGCTCACACACCTAGTAGCTACTCTAACCACCTGGAGGCAGGACATGAGAGCTTCAAAGATGCCAATAACCAAAGCAGCTCATATGCCCAGTCTGCTTGGGTATATCAAAACAAAACAAAAAGCTAGGACACAGTAAACAAACACACAATAAACAAATATAGTAACATTGATGGTTCAGAGACAACAGGCAATATCAAATCACATAAAGATGCAGGTCAAGATGGCTCCAGCAAGCAATCAAAAGAAAGAACCAGGAAGCATTCAGAGGAAGATAAGGTCTCAGAATTACCAAAGACATAATTCAAAAGATTAATATACAGGGCTCTTCAAGAGATCAGGAAGGAGATTAGGAAAAACTCAGGCCAAGCCAAGGAACACATGGACAAAGCAATAAAGGAATTCAGGAAAACAATACAAGAACAGAATGACAAATTTAACAGGCTGTTAGGAACCACAGACAGACAGAAACTAGAAATCCAAAAGATTAACAATGAAAACTCAGAATTAGACAACTAGATAGAAAGGTCACAGGAGCAGAAGCTGAGACAATGGAGTTCAGAATTAGTGAGATTGAAGATAAATCCCTTGACACCAATTCTTTTGAGGAAAAATCAGAAAAAAGAATTAAAAAAAATGAAGAAACCCTGTGGATTATTTGGGACACTATCAAGAGGGAAAACTTATATGAGTGAGATTAGAGTACCAGAATGGGGCAGGGTGAGAGGAGTGACAGGAAATGCAGAGAGAATTGTCAAAGATTTGCTGGCAGAAAATTTCCCCAATATAGTGAAAGATGAGAAGATACCTATCCAAGAAACTCAACAAACCCCACACAGGGTAGATTCCAAAAGAAAGGCACCAAGACATATTATAATCAAACTTGCCAAAACCAAAGATAAAGGGAGAATTTCAACAGTGGCTAGGGATAAATGAAAAGTCACCTACAAAGGAGAATCAATAAGACTGAGAAATCATGCAGCAAGAAGGCAATGGGATGATATATACAAAGCCTTGAAGGAAGAAAATTGCCAGCTGAGAATTATATATCCAGCAAAACTGTCTCTCAAATATGATGGCAAAATTAGGGCATTTCTAGATAAATAGAAGTTGAGGGAATTTGTAAAAACCAAACTAAAATGACAAGAAATATTAAAGCAAATCCTTCAATTAGAGAACAAACAATATCAGACAACAACCCAAGACTAGAACCCAGGACAGAACAACCAGATATCAATCCAGATAGGGAAGCTGCAAAAACAAATCAAAGCTAAAAGAGTGAAAGTAAGGAAAAGAGACATCAATATGTAAACAGTGACAACGTTAAAACAAAAATAGGGAATAAATAGCATGGTCATAGAACTTCCGTAAGGAGAGGAAGTTAAGGTGATATCAAAAAATAAAAGATTGCCTTAAACTTAGAAAAATAGAGGTAAATTTTAAAGTAACTACAAAAGAAGCTAAGAAATCTACCCATCAAAATAAAAAAGAGAAAAACATAAAGACTCAGCAAACACAAAATCAACAATAATGAAAAAGATGAAAAGAAAATACAAAAAGAAAAATGACTGAGCACAGAAAATTAAGTGGAACAAAGAAGTTGTTAACACTACAAAAAAATACATCAAAATGACATCACTCAACTCATACCTATCAATAATTACACTGAATGTAAATGGACTAAATGTACCAATAAAGAGACAGAGAATAGTAGAATGGATTAAAAAAAAAAATCCATCCATATACCGCCTACAAGAGACACATCTTAAAGTCAAAGATACAAACAAACTAAAGCTCAAAGGATGGAAAAAATATATATATCAAGCAAACAACAACAACAAAAAAGGCAGAAGTGGCAATGTTAATCTCTGACAAAATAGACTTTAAAGCGAAATCCACCACAAAGGATAAGGAAGGACACTACACAATGACTAAAGGGTCAATAAACCAGGAAGACATAACCATAATAAATATATACACACCCAATGACAGGACTCCAAAAGACATAAAACAAACTCTAACAGCATTGAAAAGAGAAATAGACAGCTCCACAATAATAGCAGGAGTCTTCAACACACCACTTTCAGTGAAGGACAGAACATCTAGAAAGAAAATCAATAAAGACACAGAAGATCTAAATGCCATAATCTATAAGCTTGATCTCATAGACATATACAGAACCCTCCACTCAACAGCAGCCAAGTATACATTCTTTTCCAAAGCACATGGAACATTTTCCAGAATAGGCCATATTTTAGGCCACAAAGCAAGCCTTAACAGAATCCAAAACATGGAAGTATTACAATGCATCTTTTCTTACCATAAAGCCATAAAAGTAGAAAACAATAACAGAAACAGCAAGCAAAAAAAAAAACAAAAAACATGGAAACTGAACAATACCTTGCTCAAAAACAACTGGGTTATAAAAGAAATTAAGAATGGAATAAAGAAATTCATAGAATCAAAAGAGAATGAAAGCACATCTTACCAGAACCTTTGAGATAGAGCAAAAGCAGTGCTTAAAGGTCAATTTATAGCAATAAATGCACACATCCAAAAAGAAGAAAGGGCCAAAATCAAAGAATCAACCCTACAACTCAAACAAATAGAGAACAGCAAAAGAAGCCCTCTGGCACCAGGAGAAAGGAAATAATAAAAACTAGAGCAGAAATAAAATGAAATAGAGAACAGAAAAACAATGGAAAGAGTCAACAAGAACAAAAGTTGATTCTTTAAAAAAATCAACAAAATCAACAAGCCACTGGACAAACTGACAAAAGAACAACAAGAAAGAAGCAAATAATCTGAATAAGAAATGAGATTGGTGATATCACAACAGATCCAACTGAAATAAAAAGGATCATAACAGAACACTATGAAAAACTGTACTCCAACAAATTTGAAAACCTAGAGGAAATGGGCAAATTTCTAGAAACACACTACCTACCTAAACTAACACAAACTGAGGAAGAAAAACTAAATAAACCCATAACAAAAGAAGAGATTGAAGAGGTAATAAAAAAAACTCCCAACAAAAAAAAAAAAAGGCCCTGACCTGGAAGGCTTCACTGGATCATTCTACCAAACTTTCAGAGCAGAGTTAAAACTACTACTACTAAAGGTATTTAAGAGCACAGAAAAGGATGAAACACTCCCTAACTCATTCTATGAAGCCAGCATAACCCTTATACCAAAGTCTGGTAAAAACACCACACACACACAAAAAAGTACAGACCAATATCCCTCGGGAACATAGACGCAAAAATCTCTCAACAAAATTGCAGCCAATAGAATTCAACAGCATATGAAAAAAATCATTCACCATGACCAAGTGAGAGTCATACCAGGGATGCAGGGATGATTTGACATTAGAAAATCAATCAACGTAATCCATCGCATAAATAAAACAAAAGATAAGAACCACATGATCTTATCAATTGATGCAGAAAAAGCATCTGACAAAATTCAACACCCATTCCTGATAAAAACTCTCAGCAAAATAGGAATAGAAGGGAAATTTTTTGACATAATAAAGGATATTTATACAAAGCAAACAGCCAACATCATCCTAAACAGAGAGTGCCTGAAAGCATTCCCTTTGAGAATGTGAACCAGACAAGGATGCCCTTTATCACCTCTCTTATTCAACATTGTGCTGGAGGTCCTAGCCACAGCAATAAGGTTAAAAAAAAGAAATAAAGGGCATCCAAATGGGTAAAGAGGAAGTAAAAGTAACCCTATTCACAGATGATATGTCTTATGCACACAAAACCCAGAAAAATCCACAAGAAAACTACTGGAACTAAATGGAAGATTTCATCAAAGAAGCAAGATACAAGATAAACATACAAAAATCAGTTGGATTCCTCTACACCAACAGAGAGAACTTTGAAAAGGAAACCACCAAATCAATGTCATTTGCAATAGCCCCCGAGAAGATAAAATAATTAGGAATAAATCTAGCCAGAGACATAAAAGGCGTAAAGAAAACTACAAAACACTATTGCAAAAAACCAAAAGAAACCTACATAAGTAGAAAAACATAACATGCTCATGAATAGGAAGACTCAACATTGTGAAAATGTCAACCGTACCCAAAGTGATCCATACATACGACACAATCCTGATCCAAATTCGAACAGAATTTTTAAAAAGGATGAAAACACAAATCACCAACATCATATGGAAAGGGAAGAGGGTCCGGATAAGTAAAGCATTACTGAAGAAGAAGAACAAAGTGGGAGGCCTCACATTACCTGATTTTAAAACCCACCATACCGGCATGGTAGTCAAAACAGCCTGGTACTAGTACAACAACAGATACACAGACCGATGGAACAGAATTGAGAACCTAGACAAAAATTCATTCAGCTGTGGTAAGCTGGTCTTTGACAACGGCCCAAACACCTTAAATGGGGAAAAGAAGTCTCTTTAACAAATGGTCCTGGCATAACTGGATATCCATCTATAAAAAAATGAAACAAGACCCATATCTCACACCATTTACAAGAAATAACTCAAAATGAACCAAAGACCTAAATATAAAATCTAAAATGATACAGATCCCCACCAGAGAAGGAAAAATAGGCATAAATAATATACAAACCATAACTAACAATGTGCAAACACCAAAAGACAAACTAGGTAGCTGGGAGCTCCTAAAAATCAAACACTTATGTTCATCAAAAGTCTTCACCAAAAGAGTAAAAAGAGAACCTACAGACTGGGAAAAGATTTTTGGCTATGACATATCCAATAAGGGTCTCCCAAAAGGGTCTAATCTCAAAAAATCTACAAGATACTGCAACACCTCAGCAACAGAGACACAAATAACACAACTAAAAAATGGGCAAAGGATATGAACAGACACTTCACCAAAGGAGACATTCAGGCTGCTAACAGACACACTAAGAAATGCTCAGAATCATTAGCCATTGGAGAAATGCAAATCAAAACCACAATGAGATACCATCTCACCCTAATGAGGCACTAATCCAAAAAACACAAAATAATAAATGTTGGAGAGGTTGTGGAGAGATTGGAACCCTTATACACTGCTGGTGGGAATGTAAAATGTTACAACCACTTTGGAAAATGATTTGGTGCTTCCTTAAAAAGCTAGAAATAGAAGTACCATACAATCCAGCAATCCCACTCCTAGGAATATATCCTAGAGAAATAAGAGCCATCACACGAATAGATATATACACACTCATGTTCCTGCAGCATTGTTCACAGTAGCAAAAACATGGAAACAACCTAGGTGCCCATCAACAGATGAATGGAGAAACAAATTATGGTACATACTCACAGTGGAATACTATGCAATGATAAAGAACAATGATGAATCTGTGAAACATCTCACAACATAGGTGAATCTGGAGGCCAATATACTGAGTGAAATTAGTCAGTCACAAAAGGATAAATATTGCATGAGACCATTATTCTAAGAACTCAAGAAAAGGTTTAAATACAGAAAAAAAAAAAGCATTTTTTATGAGGGTAGGCAGGGAGGGAGGGGAATTTACTAACTAGATAGTAGACAAGGATCAGCTTTGCTGAAGGGAAGGACACTACCCAATACAGGGGAAGACCAAAGCAAAAGTTGAGAAGTTTCCTGGACACATCCAAAACTTTGAGGAACAGAGTAGCTGGGGCTGGGGCCTGGAGATCATAGTTTCAGGGGACATCTAGGTCAATTGGCATAACAGAGTTTACTAAGAAAATGCTCTGCATCCCACCTTGGTGAGTTGCAACTAGGGTCTTTAAGCTTGCAAGCAGGCATCTAAGATGCATCAATTGGTCCCATCCCACTTGGAACAAAGGAGAATGAAGAAAACCAAAGATGCAAGGAAAATGTTAGTCCAAGAGACTAAAGGACTGCATAAACCAGAGACTCTATTAGCCTGAGACCAGAAGAACTAGATGGTACCCCGCTACCATCAATGACTGCCCTGACAGGAAACACAACAGAGTCCCGGACAAAGCGGGAGAAAAGTGAGGAGAAAACTCAAATTCACATAAAAACACAAGACTTAATAGTCTAACAGAGACGAGGAACCCCCGAAACTGTGGCTCCCGGATGCTCTGTTAACCCAGAACTGAAACCATTCCCAAAACCCACTCTTTCGACAAAGATTACACAGGACTATAAAACAAAAAATAATACACATAAGGAATGTGCTTCTTAGTTCAATCAGATACTTGAGACCAAACGAGCAGTTCTTGTCCGGAGGCAGGATGAGAAGGCAGGAAGGCACAGGAACTTGTTGGACACTCGGGGTGGAAAGGGGGAGTGTGCTGTCACACTGTGAGGATTGCAACTAATGTCACAAAACGATATGTATAAATTTTTGTATGAGAAATTAACTTGAGCTGTAAACTTTCACCTAAAGCACAATTTTAAAAAAAGGTTAAATATAGAGTTACCATAACCAAAGAAAACCCAAACCCACTGCCGTCGAGTTGATTCCAACTCATAGCAACCCTATAGGATAGGGTAGAGCTGCCCCATAGGGTTTCCAAGGAGCACTTGGTGGATTTGAACTGCTGACCTTTTGGTTAGCAGCCGTAGCTCTCAACCACTGAGCCACTAGGGTTTCCAGAGTTAACATATGACCCTACAATTATACCCCTAGGTATATATATCCAAGAGTATTGAAAATATATGTCCAGGTAGAAACTTGTACATGAATATTCATAATACCATTACTCATAATAATCAAAAAGTGGAAACAACCTAAATGTCCATCAACAGACGAATGGATAAACATATAATGGAATATTATTTGGCAGTAATAAGAAATGAAGTACTGATACAGGCTACAACATTATGTTAAGTGAAGGAGACCACATACTGTATGGTTCTATTTACAAGAAATGCCCAAAATAGGCAAATTCAAATAGACATAAAGTAGATTAGTGGTTGCCTAGGGGGAGGGGGAAGAGAAGAAAAGGAAATTATAGGAGGTAACTGCTAAAAAGTAGGGGGTTTCTTTTGGGGATGATGAAAATGCTCTAAAATTCACTGTAGTGATGGGTGCATAACTCTGGGCATGTACTTAAAACCACTGAATTGTAATACTTTTAATGGGTGCATTGTTTGGTATGTGAATTAAATCTTTAAAAAGCTGTTACCAAAAAGAAAACAAAAGAAGGACAAGATAATGGTAAATACAAAATTTAGGATAATAGTTACCCTTGAGAAGAAGAGAAAGCGATGGAACCAAGGAGGAGCTCACTGAAGATTTCACAATAGGATGCTTTTTAGTAAACTAGATGGTGGTACACGTGTATTTGCTGTATCATAATTCTTAATACCATATATATTTTAAATATTTTAATGGCCGATAAGTATACAAGAAAGTTTAACCTAATATTAATGAAAACAACAATCACACTGCTATTTTTAAGCCTATCAAATTACTAAGGGTTGGCATTTGCAGGGTGAAACACATGCTGTCATGCACTGCTGGCAGAGGGATGGTTGTATGGTAGGGGACAACTGAACAATTTGTACTGAGTCTTAAAATATGCATGCCCTTTCACCCAGTATTTTCATTTCTAGGAGTATATTTATGGGGCCCTCTCCCTGAGTCTAGGATGGCCCTGTGACTTGCTTTGATCAACAGAATAAGGCAGAAGTGGTGTTTTAGGACTTCCAAGCCTAAGGCTTAAGCGGCCTGTTTGAAAACTTCCAGTTTTTCCCTCCTAAAAGCCAGCCACAGTACTGTAAAGAAACTCAGGCTAGACTCTGAAATGATGAAAGGCCACATGGAAAAAGGCTCTGAAAAAAGAGAGGCTTCTTGGACGGTGCAGCCCTAAGTCAAGCTTCCAGCTGAATACAGCCACATGTATGACCTCAGTCTACACCACAGGGATCAGAACTGTTCAGCTGAGCCTAGTCAACCCACAGGCTAGTGAGAAATAAATCTTTTTGTTTTAAGCCATTAAGTTCGGGCTGGTTTGTAATGCAGTAATAGAAATGAAACAGTATCCTAAAGAAATAACGAGAGATGTGAACGAATATGTGTGTACATGGATATTCAGGTAAGTATTACTTGTAATAGCAAAAAAATAAATAAAATCAATTTAAATGCCTGTGTTGGATTTCGGTTTTTTTTTTTTTTTTTTTTTTTGCTATACACCATCCATTCCTCCTATTTCATAACAGAACCCAGAATTTCCTTTGTGAAAACCTCCCTCCTCATTTTCAGTCAATGTGGTTCCAATGAGGTTTCTTCCTCTTACACCAGGAGTGGACATATGACTCAGATCTGGCACCAAATCACCCTAGCATTTGGTAAGGGATAGGCAGTGAGTCACACAATATGGTTACAATCAGAGTGAATCCCAGGCTTGTACAGGAGCTACAGGAAAGAGTTCTTTCCTTTCTTTTGAGACTGTTAACAGTTACAATGATTGGAGACCAGATTTTTTAAGTGTATGAGAATTAAGTGAACATCACAGGAGGTGGAGCTGAAAGATGGAGAGAATCAAGCCTAGATGACATTTTTTAGCCCATAGATCAAGATATACTATGGGCCTTCTGGACATAGGAGCCATCAAGAGTCCATTTTTGGCTTATGCTAGTTGACTTGGGTTTTCTATCTCTTGCAACCAAGAGTCCTAACTAATACAAAGCCTGGTTTAGTCAGGGCAAGTTTGTTTGCAAAGGAACAGACATCCACTCAAACATATGCTACAATATAATTTATATATTGATGTAAACATTGACTTAAAACAGCAATCATTATTTAGCTCATAAATCTATAATTTGGGTTGGGTTCAGTGGGACCCCTCAATTCTGCTCAATGCAGCATCATCCAGTGTGGCTGGAAGAAAAGAAAGGAAATAAAAGATGGAGAGCATCTTATGGGCCTCAAGAGAACTGGCAAGTTACCAGACCACGATCTCTCCATTTCTCATTGTCTCTACTTTGAATAAATCTACTTCTTTCCCTGTTTTTCTAGCTGGCTCTCTGACTCCTTCACACAGAGCTTACCATGATAATTTCAGTCCCCAGAGTTTATATTAAGTTTAAATTAATTTCCTCATATCTAATGTATCCCAAGAATAGATGTGATACATTAAACACTAATGACTGAAGATGAGTTGTGGAATGACATCAAGGACATCATACATGAAGACAGTAAGAGGTCGTTAAAAAGACAAGAAAGAGAAAAGACCAAAATGGATGTCAGGAGAGAATCTGAAACTTGCTCCTGAATGTTGAGTAGCTACAGTGAAAAGAAGAAACGATGAAGTAAAAGAGCTGAACAAAAGATTTCAAAGGGCAGCTAGAGAACAGAAAGTAAAATAATGACATGTGCGAAGACCTAGAGTTAGAACATGCTTGGTATTTCTCAAGCTGAAAGAACTGAAGAAAAAAATCAAGCCTTGAGTTGCAACAGTGAAGGATTTTATAGGCAAAATACTGAAGGGCACAGGAAGCATCAAAAGAAGATGGAAGGAATACACAGAGTCACTGTACCAAAAAGAATTGTTCAACATTCAGTCTTTTCAGGAGGTAGCATATGATCAAGAACCAATGGTACTGAAGGAAGAAGTCCAACCTGCACTGAAGACCTTGGTGAAAAACAAGTCTCCAGAAATTGACAGAATACCAACTGAGATGTTACAACAAGCGGATGCAGCACTGGAAGTGCTCATTCATCTATGCCAAGAAATTTGGAAGACAGCTTTCCAGCCAACTAATTGAAAGAGATCCATATTTATGCCTATTCCCAAGAAAGGTGAGCCAGCTGAATGCAGAAATTACTGAACAATATCATTAATATCACACGCAAGTAAAATTTTGCTGAAGATCATTCAAAAGCGGTTGCAGCAGAACATTGACAGGGAGCTGCCAGAAATTCAAGCTGTATTCAGAAGAGGACGTGGAACGAGGGATATCATTGCAGATGTCAGATGGATATTGGCTGAAAGTGGAGAATACCAGAAAGTTTTTACCTGTTTTATTGACTATGCAAAAGCACCTGACTGTGTGGATCATAACAAATTATGGATAACGCTGCAAAGAATGAGGACTCCAGGACACTTAATTGTGTTCTTGAGGAACCTGTACATAGATCAAGAGGCAGTTATTCGAACAGAACAAGGGGACACTGTGTGGTTTAAAGTCAGGAAAGGTGTGCATCAGGGTTGTATCCTTCACCATACTTATTCAATCAGTATGCTTATTCAATCAGAGGAACTGGACTATGTGAAAAAGAATGGGGCATCAGGGTTTGAGGAAGACTCATTAACAACCTGTGATATGCAGATGACACAACCTTGAAGCACTTACTGATGAAAATCAAAGATCACAGCCTCCAGTATGGATTACATCTCAACATAAAGAAAACAAAATTCCTCACAACAGGACCAATAAGTAATATGATAAATGCAGAAAAGATCGAAGTCGTAAAGGATTTCATTTTACTTGGATCCACAATCAACATCCATGGAAGCAGCAGTCAAATCAAAAGATGCATTGCATTGAGCAAATCTGCAAAAGACCTTTTTAAAGTGTTAAAAAGCAAAGATGTCATTCTAAGGACTAAGGTACACCTGACCCAAGCTGTGGTGTTTTCAATCACCTCATATGCATGCAAAAGCTGGGCAATGAATAAGAAAGACCAAAGAATTGACACCTTTGAATTATGGTGTTGGCAAAGAATATTGAATATTCCATGGACTGCCAGAAGAACGAACAAACCTGTCTTGGAAGAAGTACAGCCAGAATGCTCCTTAGAAGCGAGGATGGTGAGACGTCACCTGACATACTTTGGACATGTTATCAGGTAGGGCCAGTCCCTGGAGAAGGACATCATGGTTGGTAAAGTACAGGGTCACCAAAAAAGAGGAAGACCCTCAACAAGATGGACTGACACAGTGGCTGCAATGATAGGTTCAAGCATTAAAAATCACGATGATGGCACAGGACTGTGCAATGATTCACTCTGTTGCACACAGGGCCGTGAGTCAGAGTCCTGAGTCAGAAATAACTTGACAGCACCTAACGACAACAAAATATCCCAAATCCAAATTATCACGGGAAAAATCTGATGCGCTAAGCTTCGTCTGGGTGTCTACTGTGGTCCTATCAGCCTTGTCCAAAGACAGTGAGGTCTCTAGGGGTTGCCTCTTTTGAGGCTGTTGGTTGAACAGATTCTTTAAGAAATACATAGGACGAGTTCTCTAGAACAAATCACAAGGTGAGGAGGAACAGGTAACTAAATATTGATGCACTATGAAATACTACGCAGCCACCAAAGTCAGGTTTTCAGTAAGTGTTTAATATCAGAAAAATATACATGCTTTTACTATGAAAATGCTAAATTTAAAAATGAGTGATGGAGACATTACTCACTGCTGTTGAGTTCATTCCGACTCATAGCGACCCCACAGGACAGAGAAGTACTGCTAGTTTGTGATGATAGAGGTGGAATGATTCAGAAAAAGATAGAGAGAATGGATGCGCCACTTAAAGTAATCAAGGTCACTGAACTGTACATGTAGAAATCGTGATGGCATATGTTTTATCAAGTATATTTTCACCACAACTTAAAAAAAAAGTGAATTATCCCAAATTTATTTTTATGTAGGCAGAGAAAAATGACAGGAAGAAAATACAGCAAAAATTAACACTGATAATCATTTCTGTGTAATGGGATTTGGGTGATTTGCATTTTCTTCCCTATCCCATTCATTATTTTTCAAATTTCTTACTGTGACCATGTACTGCCTCTGTAAACAGAGAAAAAACATTGTAAGTGAAAACATTTAAAGTCACTGTTATAGTCATTACTAGTGCTCATCAGTATTAGCTTGTCCTCTCCTTCCTCAGTACTCAGCAGTTCGCGCTTCCCAGAACCCCTGCAATGAGGTAGGGCCATGTGACTAGACGCAGAGGCAGCCGTTCAAACAGAACAAGGGGTTACAGAGTGGTTTGAACAAGGGGATACTGAGTGCTTTGAGATCAGGGAAGTTATCCTTTCACCATTCTTACTCAATCTGTATGCTGAGCAAATACTCTGAGAAACTGGACTATGTGAAGTAGAACGCAGCATCAGGATTGGAGGAAGATTCATTAACAACCTGTCATATGTAGATGACACAATCTTGTTTGCTGAAAGTAAAGAGGACTTGAAGGACTTACTGAAGAAGATCGAAGACTACAGCCATCAGTATGGATTACACCTCAACATAAAGAAAACGAAAATCTTCACAACTCAATCAGTAAGCAACATCATGATAAACAGAAAAGATTGAAGATGACAAGGATTTCATTTTACTTAGATTCACAATCAATGCCCAAGGGGCAGCAGTCAAGAAATCAAAAGATGGATTGCATTGGACAAATCTGCTGCAAAGATCTTGAAAGTGTTGAAAAGCAAAGATGTCACTTTGAGGACTGAGGTGTGCCTGACCCAAACCATGGTATTTTCAATCACCGCATATGACAATGAATAAGGAAGATCGAAGAATTGCTGCCTTGAATTATGGTGTTGGTAAAGAAAATTGAATATACCATGGCCTGCCAGAAGAATCACAAAATTGTCTTGGAAGAAGTACAGTCAGAATGCTCCGTAGAAGCAAGGATGGCAAGAGTTTGTCTCATATAATTTGGACATGTTATCAGGAGGGACCAGTCCCTGGAGAAGGACATTTTGCTTGGTAGAGGGTAAGTGGAAAAGAGGAAAACCCTCAATGAGATTAACTAACACAGTGGCTGCAACAATGTGCTCAAGCATAACAATGACTGTGAGGATGGTGCAGGATCGGGCAGTGTTTAGTTCTGTTGTACACAGGGTCACTGTGAGTTGGAACCAACTGGATAGCGTATAAAAACTAACAATGTGGCTAGTTACGCAGAAATCATGTGTGGTTCTGAATTGCTTATTTATTCCATGTAGCAAAGTACCCCAAATTTAGTGGCTTAAAACAATAACTATCATTTTTTAGGTCATCCATCTACAATTTGGGCTGGGTTCAGTGGGGACACCACAACTCTGCTTAATGCAGCACTACCTAAGGTGACTTCAAGGCAGGGGCTGGGACCACACAAAGGCCCACTCTCTCATATCTGGTAGCTGGTACAGACTTTGTCATTAGGGACCTCAGCTGGAGCTATTGGCCAGAACACCTACATGTAGCCTTTCCATGCGGCAGCTTGGATTCCTCACAGCCTGGGGGCTAGGTTCAAAGTACCAAGACAGCCAAAAAGAAACGGTATCTCCCTTTATAACCTAGCCTTCGAACTCACATAATGTCCTTCTACTAAGGTCATAAATCCACTCAAATTCAAGAGAACAGAATACAAACTCCTACCTCTCGACAAAAGGAGTATCAAAGTAACACTGCAAAGAGAGAACGCGGGATGGGGGCTACTCTTTTGACCATTTTTGGAAAGTAAAATCTGCCACAGTCAGGCTGAGATAAAAAAGACCCCTAGGTGACCGCTCACACAACCCTCCAGCTCTCTCTTCCCCTGTTGCAGTGATCACAGAAACCATGTGTTAAGATAACAGAGCCACAATAAGGAAGTGGACTAGATCCCTGAGTCATCAACTGGAAGATGGCATGAAAGCCCTCGAGAGGTACCAGACCGCTGGCATGCTGGTGAAATACTTGCTAGGTTGTTCCTTATCAACATATATACAGTACTCTCAGTCCTCTTTCTGATCACATAAGGTAGAGAATAAAAGTGAGTGCTCTAGTAGCTCTGGAAACCCTGGTGGCGTAGTGGTTAAGTGCTATGGCTGCTAACCCAAGGGTCAGCAGTTTGAATCCTCCAGGCGCTCCTTGGAAACTCTATGGGGCAGTTCTACTCTGTCCTATAGGGTCGCTATGAGTCGGAATCGACTCGACGGCACTGGGTTTGGTTTTTTGGTTTTGGTTCTAGCAGCTTTTCTGTTGCTAATGTTTTCTCCAAAATTCTTGCCCTAGGCTTTTCTGAATTATTTCTTAATCACATAAGTATCTGTGTCACATTTTTATTATTTTGGGCCCACAATCGATCCTCATTATTTGTATTTGCAAATTCATCTAAAACCCCAGTGTTGTCGAGTCGATTCTGACTCATAGCGACCCTATAGGACAGAGTAGAACTGCCCCATAGAGTTTCCGAGGAGTGCCTGGCAGATTCGAACTGCGGACCCTTCAAATTCATCTACTCGCCAAAATTTATTTGTAACCCCCAAATCAATACTCGCAGCGCTTTTGCTGCCATTCACAAACATGCTCAGAATGGCAAAAAATTTGAGCTGCCTGACTCATTCGTTCCCAGCTGAGGTTCAACAAGGCAGTGCTCTGCCTTCTTGCTTCAGTTATCATAGAGTAAACAAGTATCCTCTTCAGTCTATTCAGTACCACATTTTTAAAACTTTTGTGCATTTTGTTGGTGATTTCGCAGTTTAAAATGACCCCCCATACACAGTGCTGGAGTGTTGTCTAATATTCTAAGCACAAGGGGGCTGCGACATGCCTTACAGAGCAACTACGTGTGTCAGGAAGTTGTGTTCAGGCATGAGTTAGTGCTACTGGCTGTGAGTTCAATGTTAATGAATCAACAGAAACACATAAAACAAGGTTAGGTATTGATTGGAGTACTTGGGGGTACAAATGGCTAATGCGCTCAGCTACTAAACAAAATGTGGGAGGCATAAGCCCACCCAGAGGCCCCTCGGAAGAAAGGCCTGATGATCAGCTTCTGAAAAACTAACCACCGAAAACCCAATGAAGCGCAGTTCTACTTTGACACATACGGGGTCTCCATGAGTTGGAATCAACTTGCTGGCAATTGGTTTTGAAGTCCCTGGGTGGTGCAAATGGTTAACGTACTGAGCTGCTAACTGAAAGTGAAGGTTCAAGTTCACTCAAGAGGCACCTCAGAAAAAAGGCCTGGTGGTTTACTTCTGAAATATCAGTCATTGCAAACTCTAGGAAGGGTACTTCTACTCTGACACGTGGGGTTGCTGTGAGTTGAAATCGGGTCGACAGCAACAGATGCCTTTTTTTTTTTCTTAATGCTTTGATTGGCTGAGAAAAACGCTGTGACTACTGGCTCTCAGTATTTCCTCTAGGAGCAATGGTTCAGTATTCACCAATTCAGTCTTCACAGTGACTTTACAGAACATAACTACTATGAATAACTATGAATAACAAGAATTATTTGTATGTTCATAAAATACTGGACAAATACTCCCCAATAAAAATTATCTCCCAAATACAAGCTGAAATACAAAATGAAAAAGGAAACGTTCATTAGCTTATGCTGGACACCATCAAGATTGGGTAAGTTTTCTTTTTTTAATTTCAAACTTTTTTTTTTATTTTATATTGTACCTTAGATGAAGGTTTATAGAGCAAATCAGTTTCTCATTAAACAGTTAATACACATATCGTTTTGTGATACTGGTTACCAACCCCACCACATGTCAACACTCTCCCCTTCTGGACCTTGGGTTCCCCATTACCAGCTTTTCTGTCCCCTCCTGCCTTTTCATCCTTGCCCAGGGCTGGTGTGCCCATTTAGTCTTGTTTTGTTTTATGGACCTGTATAGTCTTTGGTTGAAGGGTGAAACTCAGAAGTGACTTCAGTACTGAGTTAAAAGGGTGTCCAGCGGCCATGCTCTCAGGGTTTCTCCAGTCTCTGTCAGGCCAGTAAGTCTAGGCTTTTTTGTGTGTATGTGAGTTAGAATTTTGTTCTACATTTTTCTCCAGCTCTGTCTGGGATTCTCTACTGTGATCTCTTTCAGAGCAGTTGGTGGTGGTAGCCATGCATCATCTAGCTGTGCTGGACTCAGGCTGGTGGAGGCTATAGTACTTGTGGTCCATTAGTCCTGTGGACTAATCTCTTTGCCGTGTGTTTTGGTTTTCTTCATTCTCCCTGGCTCCAGATAGGGTGAGACCAGTGGAGTATCTTAGATGGCTGCTCACATGATTTCAAGACCCCAGACACTACTCACCAAAGTAGAATGTAGAACATTTTCTTTATGAACAATGTTATGCCAATTGAACTAGATGTTCCCTGAGGTCATGGTCCCCAGCCCTCAGTCGAGTAATGCAGTCCCTCAGGGAGTTCGGATGTGTCTATGGACCTTCCATTACCTTGCCCTCATCAAGTTGTGCTGGCTTCCCCTGTATTGTGTACTGTCTTACCCTCCACCAAAGTTACCACATATCTATTGTCTATTTAATGTTTTCCTCCCCACCCCAACCCCTGTAACCATCAAAAATTGTTTCTTTTTTGTGTAAACCTTTTCATGAATTTTTATAGTAGTGATCTCATACAATATTTGTCTTTTTGTGATTGACTTACTTCACTCAGCATAATGCCCTCCAGATTTATCCATGTGGTGAGATGATTCGCAGATTTATCATTGTTCTTTATCATTGCATACTATTCCATCGTGTGTATGTACCATAGTTTGTTTATCCATTCATCTATTGACGGGCACCTAGGTTGTTTCCATCTTTTTGTTATTATGAACAAGGTTGCAATGAACATAGGTGTGCATATGTCTATTTATGTGATAGCTTGTATTTCTCTTGATTATATTCCTAGGAGTGGGATTCCTGTATCGTATGGTATTTCTATTTCTAGCTTTTTAAGGAAGTGCCATATTGTTGTCCAAAAATGGTTATACCATTTAGCATTCGCACCAGCAGTGCATAAGAGTTCCAATCTCTCCACCGCCTCTCCAACATTTGTTATTTTCTGTTTTTTTGATTCATGCCAGTAATATCAAGGTGAGATGGTGTCTCATTGTGTTTTGATTTGCATTTCTCTAATGGCTAGTGAGCCCAAGTTTTTCCTCATGTGTCTCAGCTGCCTGTATGTCTTCTTTGGTGAAGTGTCTTTTCATATCCTTTACCCATTTTTTAATTGGATTATTTGCTTTTTGTTGCAGAGTTGTTGGATTTTTCTGTAGATTTTAGAGACTATACCTTTTCAGATTTGTCATAGCCAAAAAATTTTTCCCAATCTGTAGTTTCTCTTTTTACTCTTTTGATGAAGTTTTTAGATAAGCACAAGTTTTTAATTTTTAGAAGATCCCAATTATCTAGCTTATCTTCTGGTATTTGTGTATTGTTAGCTATGGTTTATATCCTGTTTATGCCATGTATTAGGGCCTCCAGCATTGACCCTATTTTTTCTTCTATGGTCTTTATTGTTTTTGGTTTTATATTTAGGCCTTTGATCCATTTTGAATTAGTTTTCGTGTATGGTGTGAGGTATGGGTCCTGTTTCATTTTTTTGCAGATGGATATCCAGTTTTGCCAGCACCATTTGTTAAAAAGATTGTCTTTTCCCCCATTTGATGGACTTTTGGCCTTGTTGAAGATCAGGTGACCACAGGTGGATGAATTTACAGCTGGGTTCTCAATTCTGTTCCATTGGTCAACGTGTCTGTCCTTGTACCAGTACCAGGGTGTTTTAACTACCGTAGCTGTATAGTAGGTTCTGTGGTGAGGGAGTGCAAGTCCTCCTACTTTCTTCTTCTTCTTCAATAGTGCTTTACTTACAGGGGCCTCTTCCCTTCCCATATAAAGTTAATGATTAATTTTTGGTATTTGCATCAGGATTGCATTGTATTTGTAGATTGCTTTGGGTAGAACTGACATTTTGATAATGTTGAGTCTACTTAACCATGAACTTGGTATGTTTTTCCATTTATGTATGTTTCTTTTGATTTCTTGGAGTAGTATTTTATAGTTTTCTTTGTACAGGTCTTTTACATCCCTGGTTATATATATTCCTAAGTATTTTATTTTTTTAGGGGCTATTATAAATGGTATTCTTTTGCTGATTTCCTTTTTGTACTTCTTGTTATTGGTGTATAGGAAGCCAACTGATCCTTGTATGTTTATCTCGTATCCTGCTACTCTGCTGAATCTTTCTATTAGTTCCAGTAGTTTTCTCGTGGATTCTTTTGGGTTCTTTATGTATAGTATCAAATCATCCACAAACAGGAAGTTTTACTTCTTCCTTACCAATTGGGATGTCCTTTATTTCTTTTTCTTACCATATTACTCTAGATAGGACTTCCAGCACAATGTTAAATAGGAGTGGTGGTAAGAGGCATCCTTGTCTTGTTCCTCTTCTCAAGAGAAATGTTTTCAGCCTCTCTCGATTAAGAAGAATGTTGGCCATTGGTTTTGTATAGACGCCCTTTGTTATGTCAAGGAATTTCCCTTCTATACCTATTTTACTGAGAGTTTTTATCGGGAATGGGTGTTGGACTTTGTTGAATGCCTTTTCTGCATTGATTGAGATGATCATGTGAATCTCTAATTTTATTTTATTTATGGCGTGGATTATGTTGATTGATTTTCTAATGTTGAGCCATATTTGCATGCCTGGTATGAATCCCACTTGGTCATGCCGTATATTTTTTAATATGATGCTGAATTGTATTGCTACAATTTTGTTGAAAATTTTTGGATCTATATTCATGAGAGATATTGGTCTGTAATTTTCTTTTTTGTGGTATTTTTGCCTGGTTTCGGTATCAGGTTTATGCTGCCTTCGGGAATGAATTCAGGAGTATCTCTTTCTATTCTGTGTTCTCAAATAGTTTGAGTAGTACTGGTGCCAGCTCAAAAATCAGTGGAGATGGCACACATGGCCAGGTGATCAGGAGAAAGGAAAGGAAGAAAGGTAGAGAGAGACAAGAAACTGCAAAAAAGCACTGATGGAGCCCACTGGTGTGATGGCGCAGACCAGGGAAGCCATGTGCTTGTGGTTCCCCAGCCAAGTGGAGTGGCACAAGCCATCAAAAACAGCTGAGACAGTATATGAGGCCAGATGGTCAGGAGAAAGGAAAGGAAGGAAGGTAGAGAGAGATAAGAAACTGAGAAAAAAATTAAAATGCCCCAAGGGAGCCCACTGACATGGCGGCATGAACTGCCACTAAGCAGTGTGGCACAGCCTGTCAAAAAGTGGCAGGAATGGCACATGCAGCCAGGAGGTCAGGAGAAAAGAAAGGAAGAAAGGTAGATAGACACAAGAAGCCAAGAAAGAAAAAAATATGTGCCAAGGGAGCCCACTGACACGGTGGTGTGGACCGAGGAAGCGCCTTTCCAGCCAAGCAGTGTGGTAGAGCCCATCAAGAAGAAATGAAGATGGCACACAGCACCAGCTGAGCAGGGGAAAGGAAAAAAAGGAGGTGAGAGTGAGAGAAGAAGCAAAAAGAAGCCACCATAACAAAAATGACACTTGTTGGGAGCTCCATGAAGTTACCTTCCTATACTCCTTGTCTGCTGTTCTTGGTGGCTGAGGGGTCCAGGACGGTGAGTGTGTGCTGCATTAGCTGGTAGGAGACCTCTGCTCCATAGCTCTCCTCATTCTCTGTTCTCTGTCAATTTCTTAATCCATTCATGCTTGCTGGAGTTCTTCATCCCTTCATTTGATGCTTAGGGTTCCAGGATTGAAGTTCGTATCTGTTTTTTGGATCTTTGCTGCAGAGGGACAGTGTGGTACTTCTGTCTATAGTGCCATGTTGGCTCGCAAGATTGTGGAATATTTTTTAAGAAAGTCTACCTATGGGATGAACTGAAGAAAATTAATTAATTGTAAATATGCATGTAAATTCTTCTAAGAAGCAGTTCTGAAAAAAACAAATATGATGTTCATTAAGCAAGGAGTGATTGTATTTTTCAAGACATACTGTCAGCTTATATGAAAAATCTAAGAGCATATATTTGCTAAAAATAGCATAGCATTGCAGAATCATTTTGAAAGCCCTTGAGTAGTATATTAAAGGAAAATTGGGATGCTTGAGTAATATCTTTAGTATTTGAGCTTGATTTATGGTAAGAATGGATATGGTAGAGAAAGAACGCTGAAGTGGGAAGGTGATTAGTCTGAGTCAATGTGGTATTTCTGCCTTATTTTTCTCCCCAGATGGGGTGAGAGGCCAGCAGCAGGGCTGAGGCATAATCACTGTGTTCACGTGAAGGGTCCTAGAGGAGCCCAATGTCCTTTAAATTGCCCAATTTCTGCCTCCAACCTAGAGAAAAGAAACCTCGAGAAAAGAAAATTGAAATTGCTGGAAACATGACAGATCTGCCAAAAGCACATGACATCAGCTATGGAAATTGTGAAACATATGTCATATGTCCTACAGAAGCTTGAAAAACAGAAATGTTTTCTCAAGATGAAAAATAAACACAAATCTCTGAGAGCCATCTCATGGGAGAATCTATGGCTACCATGTCTAAGTCATTGGTCCCTCCCACCACTCACAACTCCAGTCATTTTTTAAAATTAGTTTCTCATTAAACAGCTAACACACAAATTGTTTTATAACATAGGTTGCTAGTCCCACAATGTGGCAACACTCTCCCCTTCTCCACTACAGGTTCACTGTCTCCATTTTTCCTGTCCCTTCCTGCTGTCTTGTCTTTGCCTTTGGGCTGGTGTACCCATTAGTCTCATATACGTAATTGAACTATGAAGCACGACCCTCACTTGTATTATTGTTGGCCCTAAAGATCTGTCTAATCTTTGGCTCAAGGGTGAACGTCAAGAGTGACTTCAGTACTGAGTTAAAAGGGTGTCTGTTTTTTATGAATTTGAATTTGGTTCTGTATTTTTCTCCTGCTCTTGTCCAGGACTCTCTATTGTGATCCATGCCAGAGCAGTCAGTGGTGGTAACCTGGCATCATCTAGTTTTTCTGGGCTCAGTCTTATGGAGGTTGTGGTAGTTGTGGTCGATTAGTCCTTTCAACTAAACTTTCCCTTGTGTCTTTGGTCTTCTTCATTCTCACTTGCTCCAGCTGGGATAGGACCAGTAGATATATTTCGGATGGCCAATCGCCAGCTTTTAAGACCCCAGTCACTACTCACCACAGTTGGATATAGAACATTTTCTTTATAGACTATGTTATGCCACTTGAGCTAGATGTCCCCCAAGACCATGGTCCCGAGCCCTAAGCTCAGTAGCTTGTTTTCTCAGGGCGTTTGGATGTGTCTGTGAAGCTTCTATGATTTTGTTCTGGTACTTCACCAAAGTTACCACTTATCTACTGTCCAGTTAGTGCATCTCCCTCCCCACACCTCCCCTCCCTCCTAACCATGAAAGATTGTTTCTTTCTGTGTGGAAACATTTTCATGTGTTTTTATAATAATGGTCTCATACAGTATTTGTCCTTTTGTGACTGATGGACTTATTTCACTCAGCATACTGCCCTCCAGATTCATCCATATTGTGAGATGCTTCGCAGATTCAATGTTGTTCTTTTTTGTTTCGTACTATTCTATTGTGTATATGTATCATAGTTTGTATATCCATTCATCTGTTGATGGCCACTTAAAGGGTGTTTCCATCTTTTTGCTATTGTGAATAATGCTGCAATGAACATGGGTGTGCATACGTCTATTTGTGTGACGGCTCTTATTTCTAAGGATATATTCCTAGGAGAGGAATTGCTGGATCATATAGTATTTCTATCTCTAACTTTTTAAGGAAGCACTATATGGTTTTCCAAAATGGTTGTACCATTTTACATTCCCATCAGCAGTGCATGAGAGTTCCAATCTCCCCAGAATCTCTGCAATATTTGTTATTTTCTGGTTTTTGACTCGTGCCAGTAATGTCCGGGTGAGATGTTATTTCACTGTAGATTTGATATGCATTTCTCTAATGGCTAGTGATCTCGAGCATTTCCTCATGTGTCTGTCAACCACCTGAATGTCTTCTTTGGTGAAGCGTCTTTTCATATCCTTTGCCCATTTTCTAATTTGATTATTTGTCTTTTTGTTGTAGAGGTGTTAGGTTTTCCTACAGATTTTAAAGATTAGAATTTAGTTGGATATGTCATAACCAAAAATTTTTTCCCAGTTCATAGGTTCTCTTTTTACTCTTTTGGTGAAGTCTTTTGATGAACATAAGTGTTTAATTTTTAGAAGATCCCAGATATGTATTTATCTTCTGGTGTTTGTGTATTGTTAATTATGGTTTGTATGCTGTTTATGCTGTACCTTAGGGCCCCTAATGTTGACCCTATTTTTTCTTCTATGATCTTTATTTTTTTGGTTTTATATTCAGGTCTTTGATCCATTTTGAATTAGTTTTTATCTATGGTGTGAGGTATAGGTCCTGTTTCATTTTTTTACAGATGGACATCCAGTTTTGCCAACATAATTTGTTAAAAAGACTGTCTTATCCCCATTCAGTGGGCTTTGGGCCTTTGTCAAATATCAGGTGCCCATAGGTAGATGCATTTTCATCTGGGTTCTTGGCTCTGTTCCATTGGTCGACATATCTGACTTTGTACCACTACCAGACTCTTTTGACTGCTATAGCTGTATAGTAGGTTTTGAGGTCAGGTAGTGCGAGGCCTCCTACTTTGTTCTTTTTCTTCATTAACGTTTTACTTATCCGAGGCTTCTTTCCTTTCCACATAAAGTTAATAATTAGTTTTTCCATCTCATCAAAGAATGCTGTTGAAATTCAGATAGGGACTGCACTGTACTTGTGGATTGCTTTGGATGGAAATGACATTTTCACAATGTTGAGTCTACCTATCCATGAGCACAGTATGTTTTTCCATTTATGTAGATCTCTTTTGGTTTCTCACAGTAGTGTTTTATAGTCTTCTTGGCATAGGTCTTTTATGCCTTGGTTAGAATTTATTTTTTTAGGGGCTATTATAAATGGTATTGCTTTCCTCATTTCTTTTTCGTAGTTCTCTTTATTGGTGGATAGGAGTCCAAGTGATTTTTGTATGTTGATCTTGTAACCTGCTACTCTGCTGAATCTTTCTATCAGTTCCAGTAGTTTTCTTGTAGAGTCTTTAGGGTTCTCTATGTATAGGATCATATCAGCTGCGAATGGGGGTGGTTTTCGTTCTTCCTTTCCAATTTGGATGCCCTTTATTTTTTCTTGCCTTATTGTTCTAGGTAGGGCATCCAGCACAATGTTAAATAGGAGTGGTGATGAAGGGCGTCCTTTTCTTGTTCCCACTCTCAAAGGGAGTATTTTCAGCCTCTCTTCATTAAGAATCATGTTGGCTGTTGGCTTTGTATAGATGCTCTTTACTATGTGGAGGAATTTCCCTTCTATTCCTATTTTATTGAGAGTTTTTTATTAGGGATGGGTGTTGGACTTTGTCCAATGCCTTTTCTAAGTTGATTGAGATGATCATGTGATTCTTTTATTTTATTTATGAAGTGGATTACATTGATTGATTTTCTAATGTTGAAGCATCCTTGCATACCTGGTATGAATCCCACTTGGTTGTGGTATATTTTTTTTTATATGATGCTGAATTCTATTGGCTAGAATTTTATTGAGAATTTTTGCATCTATATTCATGAGAAATATTAGTCTGTAATTTTTTTTTGTGGTGTCTTTGCCTGGTTTTGTTATCTGGGTTTTGCTACCTTCCCAGAATGGATTCAGAAGTACCCCCTCCTTTTCTATGTTTAGAAATAGTTTGAGCAGTACTGGTGCAAGCTTTTCTCTAAATGTTTGGTAGAATTCTCCAGTGAGGATATCTGTGCCCAGACTTTTTTTTTTGGCTGGGATTTTTTTAAATTATCTTTTCAATCTCTTCTCTTGGTTGGGTCTGTTCAGATTTTCTATGTCAGCTTGTGTTAGTTTAGGTAAGTAGCATGTTCCTAGAAATTTGTCCATTTCCTCTAGGTTTTCAAATTTGTTGGAATACAGTTTTTCATAGCATTCTGTCATGATTCTTTTATTTCAGTTGGGTCTGTTGTAATGTCCCACATTTCATTTCTTTTTGGGTTTTCATTTCCTCTCCTGTTTTCTTTTGTCAATTTGGCCAATGATTTACCATTTTGTTAGACCTTTCAAAGAACCAACTTTTGGTTTTGCTGACTCTTTCTATTCTCTATTTGCTCTGATCTTTATTATTTCTTTTCTTCTGGTGGCTGCATTTTTTTTTTTTTTTTGCTGCTGTTTTCTTTCTACTTGTTTGAGTTGTAGGACTAACGTTTTGGTTTTGCCCATTTCTTCTTTTTTGATGTGTGTGCCTATTGCCAAAAATTGACCTCTGAGCACTGGCTTAGCTGAGTCCCATAGGTTTTGGTATGATGTATTTTCATTCACAATTGATTCTAGGAATTTTTTTTATTCCATCATTGATTTCATTACCCAGTGTTTTTTTAGCAAGGTGTTTTTCAGTTTCCATGTATTTAATTTTTTCCCCTTGCTCTTCCTGTTATTAATTTCTACTTTTATGGCATTGTGATCAGAGAAGATGCTTTGTATTATCTCAGTGTTTTGGATTTTGTTGAGGGTTGCTTTGTGGCTTAAGATGTGGTCTATTCTGGAAAATGTTCCATGTGCATTGGAAAAGAATGTTTATTTTGCTGCTGTTGAGTGGAGTGTTCTATACATGTCTGTGAGGTCAAGTTGGTTGATTGTGGCCTTAAGATCTTCCGTATTTTTGCTGAGTTTCTTTCTAGATGTCTTTTACCAAGAGTGGTGTGTCGAAGTCTCCTACTATTATTAGGGAACTGTCAGTTTCATTTTTTAGTGCTGTTAAAGTTATTTTTATGTTTTGGAGCCCTGTCATTGGGTGCATAGTTATTTATTATGGTTATATCATTATGGTGGACTATCCATTTAATCATTATATAATGACCTTCTTTGTCTTTTATGGTGGATTTTATTTTGAAGTCTTTTATCTGAGATTAGTACTGTCACTTTTTTAGTTGCTGTTTGCTTGATGTATTTTTTCTATTCTTTGAATTTCAATGTATTTATGTCTTTGTTTCTAAGGTGTGTCTCCTGCAGGCATCATATTGATGAGTCATGTTTTTATCCATTCTGTCACTCTCTGTCTCTTTACAACTGTATTTAAGCCATTTCCGTTCAGTGTGATTACTGATAGGTGTGGTTTTTGCTGTCATTTTGTAGGTTTTTTTTTTCTTTGTGGTGCTGATATTTTCTTTGTCCCTCTTACTCTCCTGTGCTAAGTCCCTTTGGTTTATAAAATTTCTTTTTGTGTCTTTCGTTATTGCAGATTTTGTGTTTTTCTTTTTTATTTTTATGAGTAAGTTTGTTAACTTTCTTTGTGGTTACCTTGAAGTTTACTCTTATCTTCCTAAGCTTGCACCAGTCTTTTATTACTTGATATCATCTTGAATTCCACTCCATTTGAAAGTTCTATATCTACAACATGTATTCCCCCTTTAATTGTTCTCATATTGTTATCAATTACAGATTGATGCCTCAAGTTCTCGGTTTGAACCTTTTAGTTAAGAGTGCATTACGTAGGTTGGCATTTGGCTGATACCGACCTGTGTCCTAGATTCAGGTTCTTGTCTGTTGTTGGTTCTCTAACTGAAGGACCCCCTGTAATATTTCTTGTAAGTTTGGTTTGTTATTACAAATTCTGTTTATTTGTTTTTCTTGAAAAGTCCTACTTTCGCAATCATATTTGAGAGAGAGTTTTGGAGGATATATTATTCTTGGTTGACTGTTTTTTTCTTTCAATATTTTATACATATCCTTTCATTGCCTTCTTGTCTGCATGGTTTCTGCCAAGTAATCAGAGTTTAGTCTTCTTGTTTCCCCTTTGTACGTGGCTTTTCATTTTTCCCAAGTGCTTTCAGGATTCTTTCTTTGTCTTCGGTTTTGGCAAGTGTGATTATGACATGTCTTGGTGGCTTTCTTTTGGGGTCTATCTTATATGGAGTTCACTGAGCTTCTTGGATGGTCACCTTTTCATCTTTCATGATATTAGGGAAGTTTCCTATCAGCAAATCTCCAATGATTCTGTGTTTTCCATTTTCTACTCCTGTTCTAGGACTCCAATCACATGCAAATTATTGCTATTGATTGTATCCCGTATAATTCTTAGGTTTTCTTCATTCTTTTGTCTGATTTTTCCTCAAAGTGGTATGCATGGATTTGTCTTCAATTTCACTGATCTTGTCTTCTATTGTTTCAAATTTACTACTAAATCCTATTGTGCTGTCCATTTATGAAATTTTGTTTATCTTTTGAATTTCTAATTGCTGTTTTCGTATGATTTGTAATTAATTATTTTGACATTTTGTTCTTATAGTATTTCCCTGAATTCTTCTATTGCTTTGTCTGTGTTTTCCTTTATTTTGGCTATGTTTTGGTTGGTTTTCTCTGTGTTTTCCATGATTTTGTCTGCATTTCTGTGATCTCATCCATAACCTCTTGCAGAACACTGATTATTAGACTTTTGAATTCGTTATCAGGTAGTTCCAGTATGTTTTTTTCTGCTGGAAGGTCAACTGGTGCTTTATTCTGGTCACTTACTGAAGTCATCTTGTCTTTATTTTTATGTTTTCATATTGTCTGCTGTCTCTGAGACTTTCAAGTACTGTTTTCTTTATATACTGATTGTAGGTTTCACCCTGCTTTTTTGTTTCGTTTGGTTATGTGTCAGTGGGTGGGCTGGGTATGCTTTGTTGCTTGCTCATCTATGGACACGATAGTTCTCATCACCTTGTCCTGATGTGCAGGGCTGGTCGTTCATCTATGCTGCAGCAGGGCAGGTCCAGCAGGAAGTGAAGGGGCACAGATGGGTCATCTACAGTGTGAACTAGGCCAGGGGCTGGAGTGGGGCCGCTGCGGTCTGGGGTGAGTCCCAAGCTGGTAGGGAAGTGCCTGGGGCCCTGGCTGGGTCCCCTCGGGGCCACAGGTGGTGGCAGGAGGGGTCTGGAACTGGCGGGAAGGGGCCTGGGTCTGGGCTGGGTCCCCTTGGGGCCACAGGGGGTGGCAGGAGGGGTTCATAGCCAGTGAGAAGGGGCCTGAGGTTCGGGCCCTGTTCGCTGGTTCCCTTGGCATGTGGTGGGAGGGATCTGGAGCTGGCTGAATGGGCCTGGGGTCTGGACTGTGTTCCCTGAGTGCTGCAGTAGGAGGCAGGAGGGGTCCAGAGCCAGCGGGAAGGGATCTGGGATCTGGGATGTGTCCCTTCAGGGGTGCTGGCAGTGATGGGAGGGGTCCTGAGCTGGCAGAAAAGGGCCTGGGCTCTGGGCTGGGTCCCCTCAGGCTGTGAGTGGTGGCAGGAAGGGGCCTGGGGTCTAGGCTGGGTCCCCCAGGGGCCATGGGCAGTGGGGCAGAGAGGTAGGAGGGAGGTGAAGGCAGGGGCAGAGGGGTAGATGGAGGAGGGCAATAGGGTGGGTTGGTACTCTGGTTCCCAGTAGCTGGGGTTACCTTACCGCAATGGGGTGGTTTAGCCACTATTCACCAGAGGGGTGGGGGTCATAGAAGCATGCTCCTGTGGTGACTGAGTGAGAGAGTCTGGACTTCTCCTGGAGTTGCAGCCAGTAAACATGGTCTTACTCAGTCCTGGGTGTGTCCATGCCATACCTCTATCTCCTATTGGGAATTTTACACAGATGCCTTTCTGTGTGCAGGGTTGCTGGGTTTATTCCAAGATGGAAACACTGAGTCATGCAGTTCGGTCAGGAACCTCCACTCTGTATCTCTATTCCTTTTCCATTTTCTATCAGTTTCTTTTCCTCCTCATTGACTTCCAATATAATACTTTACCCCTTCATTTAAGGTTCAGGTTCTAGGATTGATGTCTTTATCTTTTTTACTTAGTTTTTCAGGTCTTTGTTGCAGTGGGATGGCTTAGTGCATTTGACTAGTCTGCTATCTTGGCTCTGCCTCCTCCAATCATTTTAATTATACTTTATCTGTTGCAATTGGCTTCTCAAGGCCTCATGCTGGACACGGGAGTTCAGGGACTCCTGGCCATGATGTGATATGGGGGTTCAAGAACATTTCCTAGTGATTGCATCTAGTTGGAATACTTCCAAACAGACTACATCTATTTGGAGTCAGATTAACAAATCTTAATGGGGCAAATCAGAGGTATGAGGCAAGCTGAAAGGTCAAGTAGGTAAGGACCCCAGGGAAGCCAACAGTCCAGGAGACTTAAGTTAGGCCACAGGTGGGCTCAGCCTGGTGAAACTTTCTGAACGGAAGAGCAGTCGATCTCAAAAAGTTTCCTTTGCACCTGAGCCCTTGTGTGGGAGCAGACAACTCCTTGTTACATTTTTTCTTAGTCTATTTTGACAATTATTAAGGATATACGGCCTATTTTTTCTACCATGACTTTCTAAAAGTTTAAGTCTAATGTTAAAACTAACACCTAAGGGTGTTGGTGAGAAATGTTGTGTAAGTTTACAGAGTAAGCATGAGTTAAAATATTGTTTCCCTTTCCCACTGTGATCTCCTTGTTCTCATCCATTTACTTTGTGAGGCTAGAGGCCGTGTCTTTCTTTCCCACCACTGCATCTGCAGACTCATAGCAGACACTCAATATTTATTGTATGAAAGAACAAATAAAACCAGAATGACATTAAAGGAGGAGGAGGAATTAGAAGAGTTGGGGGTGAGTGATGAGGGATAGAATGATCAGAATAAGTGTTATCCAGATCTCCAAATTTAACAATATTGATTTAAGGAACAAAAGAGCAGACTGGAAACTTTGCCTTATGGACTCTGATTCTTTTTTCTACTCCATGCTAAGTTTTCCCCTCTGAATCTGTCTTGAACTTGTGAGAATATATCTAATAATTTTTAAGTATTATTAACTCTTTGGGAAATCATGTTAGTAGATCTCATTGAGTGGTAGGAACCAAAGCAAAAAAAACAATAAAGATTAGAACACAAAGAAAAGAAATAAAGAATAGAAAAACAACAGAGAAAATCAAGAAAGTCTAAATTTGATTTTTGAAAAGACCAACAAAATTGACAAACCTCTAGTTAGAGTGACCAAGAGAAAAAGAAAGAAGACTCAAAGTACTGAAATCAGGAAAAAAGAGGAGACATTACTATTGATCTTACAAAAATAAAAAAGGAGCATACAGGAATACTACGTAAAATCGTATGCCAAAAAAATGAGATAATCTACATGAAATGGAAAAATTCCTAGAAAGACACAAGCTACCAAAACTGACTAAAGAAAAAAGAAAATTTGATAGACCTGTAACAAGAGATTGAATTAGTAATCCAAAAAACTTCCCAAAAAGAACACTCCAGGCCCAGATGGCATCACTAGTGACTTTTACCAAGCAGTTACAGAAGAATTAACACCAATCTTTCACAAACTTGTCCAAAAAATAGAAGAGGAGGGAATACTTCCCATTTTACTCTTTGAGGCCAGTGTTATTCTGATCCCACATTTGGACAAAGACATACCTACAAAGAAGTTCAGACCAATATGCCTTATGAGGTTTCAGTGGTGCTTCCAGACTAAGACAGATTAGAAAGAAGGACCTAGCGGTCTACTTCTAAGAAAATGGATAGTGAAAACCTTATGAATAGCAGCACAACACTGTCTGACACAGTATCAGCAGATGAGCGTCGCAGGTTGGAAGTCACTCAAAATACTACTGGGGAAGAGATGACTCCTCAAAGTAGGGTCGACCTTAATGATGTGGATTGGGTAAAACTTTCAGGACCCTCCTTTGCTCACGTCGCATGACTGAAAATGAGAAGAAACAGCTGCAAATATCCATTAATAATCGGAACTTAGAACATACAAAGTATGAATCTAGGAAAAATGTAATGAAACACATAAAGATCGAAATCCTAGGTATTAGTGAGCTGAAATGGACTGGTATTGGCCATTTTGAATAGGACAATTGTATGGTCTACTATGCTGAGAATGAAAAATTGAAGACGAATGGTGTCACATTCATCGTCAATAAAAAAACATTTCAAGATATATCCTGAAGTACAGTGCTGTCAGTGATAGGATAATATCCATATGCCTATAAGGAAGACTAGTTAATATGAATATTATTCAAATTCATGCACCAACCACTAAGGCTAAAGATGAAGAAATTGACGATTTTTACCAACTTCTGCAGTTTCAAATTGATCAAACATGCAATCAAGACGTATTGGTAATTACTGGTGATTAGAATGTGAAAGTTGGAAACAGAAGAATCAGTCGTTGCAAAATACGGTGATAGAAACAACACTGGAATTGCATGATAGAATTTTTTTTTTTACTGCGCTTTAGATAAAGGTTTACAGAGCATATTAGTTTCTCATCAAACACTTAATACACATATTGTTTTGTGACATTGGCTGCCAACTCCACAACCTGTCAACACTCTCCCCTCCTCCACCTTGGGTTCCCCATTACCAGCTTTCCTGCTCCCTCCTGCTTTCTCATCCTTGTACCTGGGATGGTGTGCCCGTTTAGTCTCATTTTGTTTTATGGGCCTGTCTAATCTTTGGCTGAAGGGTGAAACTCAGGAGTGACTTCAGCACTGAGTTAAAAGGGTGTCCGGGGGCCATACTCTTGGGGTTTCTCCACTCTCTGTCAGACCAGTAAGACTGGTCCTTTTTCGTGAGTTGGATTTTATTCTACTTTTTTTTTCCAGCTCTGTCCAGGGCTCTCTATTGTGATCCCTGTCAGAGCACTCAGTGGTGGCAGCCAGGCACCATCTAGTTGTGCTAGACTCAGGATGGTGGAGGCTGTGGTACGTGTGGTCCATTAGTCCTTTGGATTAATCTTTTGTGTCTTTGGTGTTCTTCATTCTCCCTTGCTCCAGACAGATTGGGACCAGTGGAAAATCTTAGATGGCCACTCACAAGCTTTTAAGACCCCAGATGCTACTCACCAAAGTAGGATGTAGAACATTTTCTTTATAAACTATGTTATGCCAGTTGAGCTAGATATGCCCTGAGTAGATGATCCACAGCCCTCATCCCAGTAATTCGGTCCCTCAGGGAGTTTAAAAATGGACGTGTATATGAAGCTGTCATGACCTTGCTTGGTCAAGTTGTGCTGACTTGCTGAATATTGTTCACTGTTTTACCCGTCACTAAAATTACCACTTATCTATTGTCCATGTTTGATCAATTCCAGACTGCAGAAGGTGGTAAAAGTCTTCAATTTTTTCATCTTTGGCATTAGTAGTTAGTGCATTAATATGAATAATAGTCATATTATCTGGTCTTCCTGGCATCTGGGTATTATCCTATTACTGACAGCATTGTACTTCAGGATAAATCTTGAAATGTTCTTTTTGATGATGAATGCAATGCCATTCCTCTTCAGTTTGTTGTACCTGACATAGTAGACCATATGAAAGTTTGATTCAAAACGGCTAATTTATAAGTCCATTTCAGCTCACTAATGCCTAGGTTATCAATCTTTATTGTTCCATTTCATTTTTGACCACTTCCAATTTTCCTTGATTCATACTTTGTACATTTCATGTTCCTACTACTAATGGATGTTTGCAGCTGTTTCTTCTCACTTGGAGTCATGCCACATCAGCAAATGCAGGTCCTAAAAGCTTTACTCCATCCATGTCATTAAGGTCACCTCTACTTTGAGGAGGCAGCTCTTCCCCAGTTGTGTTTTGAGTGGCTTCCAACCTGAGGGGCTCATCTTCAGCACTGTACTGAACAATGTTCTGCTTCTATCCATAGGGTTTTCCCTGGCTTTTTTTTCCTTTTTTTGGAAGCAGATCACCAGGTCATTCTTTCTACTCTGTCTTAGTTTGGAAGCTCCACTAAAACCTATCCACTGTGAGTGATTCGAAATACCAGTGGCATATTTTCCAGCATCATAGCAACACACAAGCAACCACAGTACAACAAACTGACAGATGACATCTATAGAACGACAATGGAGAAGTTCAATATCATCAGTCGGAACAAGGCTAGGGGCTGACTGTGGAACAGACTATCAATTGCTCATATCCAAGTTGAAGCTGAAGAAAATCAAAACAATTCCACAAGAGCCAAAGTGTGACCTTGAATATATTCCTTCTGAATGTGCAGACCATCTTAAGAATAGATTTGATCCACTGAACCCTAATGACCAAAGATCAAAAGGGTTGTGGGATGACATCAAGGATGTCATACATGAAGAAAGAACAAAGTCATTACAAAGACTGAAAAGAAAGAAAAAACCAAAATGGATGTCAGAAGAAACTCTGATACTTGCTCTCGAATGTAGAGTAGCTAAAGCAAATGGAAGAAATGATGAAGTAGAAGATCTGAGCAGATTTCAAAGGGTAGCTTGAGAAGATAAAGTATTATAATGAAATGTACAAAAACCTGGAGTTAAAAAACCAAAAGAAAAAGAACATGCTTGGCATTTCTCAAGCTGAAAGAATTGAAGAAAAATTCAAGCTTCGAGTTGCAATATTAAAGGATTCCAGGGGCAAAAAAACTGAATGACACAGGAAGCATCAAAAGAAGATGGAAGGAATACAGTCACTGTACAAAAAAGAAATTGGTTGATGTTCAGCCATTTCAGAAGGGAGCATACAGTCAAGAACCAATGGTATTGAAGGAAGAAGTCCAAGCCACACTGGTGAAAAATAAGGCTCCAGGAGCTGATGGAAATACCAATTGAGATGTTTCAACAAACAACAGGAAACTGCTAGAATTCAAGGCAAATTCAGAAGAGAATGTGGAACAGGGGATATCACTGCTGGTGTCAGAAGGATCTTGGCTGAAAGCACAGAATACCAGAAAGATGTTTACCTGTGTTTTATTGACTACACAAAGGCATTCAACTGTGTGGATCATAATGAATTATGAATAAAACTGCAAAGAATGGGAATTCCAGAACATTTCATTGTGCTCATGCAGAACCTGTACGTAAACCAAGAGGCAGTTGTTTGAACAGAGCATGGGGATATTGCGTGGTTTAAAATCAGGAAAAGTGTGCGTCTGGGTTGCATCCTTTCACCATACTTATTCAATCTGTATGCTGAGCAAATAATCCAAGAAGTTGGACTATATGAAGACAAATGCAGCATCAGGATTAGAGGAAGTCTCATTAAGAACCTGCGTTATGCAAATGACACAACCTTGCTTGTGTCACTTGAAGCACTTACCGATAAACATTAAAGACTACAGCTTTCACTATAGATTACGCCTCAACATAAAACAAAAGTTCTCACAACGGAACCAATAAGCAACATCATAAGAAATGGAGAAAATATTGAAGTTGTCAAGGATTTTATTTTACTTGGATGTCCATGGAGGCAGCAGTCAAGAAATCAAATGTCGCATTGCATTGGGCACATCTGCTGCAAAAGATCTCTTTATAATGTGTTAAAAAGCAAAGATTTCACTTTGAGGACTAAGGTGCGCCTGACCCAAGCCACAGTGTTTTCGATCACCTCATACGCATGTGAAAGGCTGGACCATGAATAAGAAAGATCGAAGAAGAACTGATACATTTGAATTATGGTGTTGGTGAAGAGTACTGAATATACCATGGACAGGGATGGATTCCCCAATAAGCAGGTTAAGCACGAGCTTACCTGTGCTTACTTACTGATCTGTAGTGCACAATTTCACCTGTTTTTGTGGTGAAGAACAGGTGAAATTGTGTACTACAGATCAGTAAGTAAGCACAAGTAAGCTCATGTGTAACTTGGTTAATGTAAGCCCGTGGGTACCTTGCTTACTGGCTAATCTGCCCTGACCAAAGACTGCCAGAAGAATGAAATCTGTCTTAGAAGTACAGCCGAAATGCTCCTTAAAAGTAAGGATGGAGAGACTTCATCTCACATACTTTGGATGTGTTATCAGGAGAGACCAGTCCCTGGAGAAGGACATTATGCTTGGCAAAGTGGAGGATAAGTGAAAAAGAGGAAGACCCTCAATGAGACAGACTGGAATGACACAGTGGCTGTAACAATGGGCTCAGACATAGCAATGATTGTGAGGATTTCACAGTACTGAGCAGTACTTTGTTCTGTTGTACACAGGGTCGCTATGAATCGGAACCAACTCGACGGCAGCTAGCAATAAGAAAAACAACAGTCTTTATGGGAGCAGATCGCTGGGTCTTTTCTCCCATGAAGCTCCTAGTACAGATGTGTGAGGGGTATTATTTTAATATATCAGCTGTTGTTTTCTCTTTTCTCTTGCTCTACTCCTTCCCCTATCATCACTGCACCTTGAGTCAGGCTGAGGCCTTGGGGGTTTCTAACCAAGAAAACAGACTATAGAGAACTGAGAGTCAGATTATGGGTTTTCGAATTTCTAAGCAGATTTGAAATTTAGGACGGAGTAACAAGGGTTTTTATTTATAAAAGCTGTGCTTTTTGAGGGAGAAAATACTTCTGAGTTCCCAAATTTTGGTTTCGTATCAAAAACAAAACCCTGAAGAAATGAAGGCATACAGTGTGCCATCGCCTGTGGTTCTCCAGCTGGCTGTGTGTTAGAATGATCTGGGAAGCTTTTAAAAACTACCATTGCTTGGGCTGCGCCTCATACCAATTCAATCAGAATTCTGCTGTGGGGCCTCAGTATTGGTATTTTTAAAGTCCTGCCTCCCGCCTTCACCACCACCACCACCACCAAGTGCTTCTGAAAACCTCCATCAACACCCCTACCCACCCCCACCCCCCCACCTTCTTCATCTTGCTAACCACAAGCTTGTTTTGAGCAAAATTTTTCAGGAAGTCACAGCAGGTAGCAGCTCCATCCACTGAACTAGCCCATTCTACACCTTAAAACATGCGCAGATTGAAGAGATCATATCCTTCAACTGACCCCCGGACCCCATTGTCACTGGCCAATGATTTCACCCAATTCCATTTTAGAAGTGAGGGGTCCCACTACATGCACACCTGATGGCAGATGATTTAATATCCGGACCTCCAAATACAGGCATGGCAGGGCTAAGGGCGGAAAGTTCCAGGTACCAAACCCAACCCCAACGCCATCGGAAACAAAAATCTCCCCAGCCCCCTTAGATGGTGAGTAGGAGGCTTCATGGTTGCTAGACCCCACGTCGCTCCTTGTATGCACAGACAATAAACTTGCCACTTTCGGTTTCCCTTGCAATTAGTGTCCATCTTATTTCAATCGGTTAAGAAGACAGGAGAAGAACCCTAGTGGCTTTCCGTTACACTTCTAATGGGCAGAGTTGAGGACCACTGCCCAAAACAACAACTTAGAAACTTAACAGATGATGACGCAGACTCCTCTGCTCTTTTAAACTAGGTTAGAGTTAGGTACTTGAATTGTCAGAGGAAAGTCAGAGAAGAGCTCTAGGCTTACTGTATTTTTACACAAATAACTTGCATCTTCTATGTATGTTTGCCAACTGTGTCTCCACCCCCACCCCCCACCCCAAGTATTTTCTTTAAAATTGGTATAGCAGCACGTACAAAAATACCTGGGGTGGGGGGGCATGGTTGGCAAAGAAAACATGTAACACAGATGTTATTTGTGTAATAATACAGGGTAAATGCTGGTGTGGGCCTCCAGGAAGGGGCCCTGCTCCCTGTCTCTCTATTGGTGAGTAATGAAATCCCAGATAAATTTGGGGGTATCAAGGCAAGGCAACCTATACCCTTCTTCCAAGTAATGTTTCAAAAGAAGAAAAAAATGTTTCTTTAAGTAATGTTTCAAAACCTCAGAGAGAGTTCTATGTGCCAACATGGTGTGACAGCCCTAGAGTTAAAAGGGTAGTAAGCCAAGACTAGGCAGAGAGGGACAAGGAGGACACAGAGTGAGTAGCTTAAGACTGGAGATCTAAGATCATGATGTGGATGGCGGCATGGGCAACGGTAGACCACCAAGGACCAGATCCCACCATTACCTCTACCAGCATGGCATGATACATCAGGACACAACCCTCCCCCCAACCCTGCTGGAGGCAAAGAGAAGGTAAATAGGTGAAAACTGAACAGACTGAGCTAAATTTGATTTGACAAAGAAAAGTGCGAAGTGCCTTCATTAACTAGAATAAGTTTTGTGACAACTGGAATGAAAGGAGTTTGAAACAGAAATTTAAGCAATTCTTTTCACCAAGAGAACCCCAACTATATAGCAGTGGCAGTGTCTCCGGCTAAAAAAAACAGCATTTCCAACCATCTTTTGCAGATAAAAAAAAAAAATAGGGATGATAAATTGAGAAGTGAGCAGAAGCTGTTGGGTGGAACTTCAGGGAAAACTCTTAAAAATAAAGTGTCTCAGCTGAAAATTGCCTTTTTGTCCCTTTTCTCCTTCCTCCTGTGGATGTGATGGCTGGAGCTGTGGCCATCATTTGTGACAAAGAAGGAAAGACCAAGAGAATCACAAAGACCTTGACCTTGGCATCTTTGAACCACTGACTGGCTCCATGCAAGCAACACCTGCTTCCAGACTCCTCATTATGTGAGTAAAATAAACCACTAATTTGTTTGAACCACTGGTTTTCAGATTTCTAAAACAGACAGTCAAATGGAATTGTGAACTGATTCAAAAAAACAAAGTATAAATTTCCAGAGATAATCATTGGGCTATGTTGTCCTATATCCTTCCAGAATTTTTAAACTTCATATGTATATTTAATCTTCTAAAATACAGGATTACACTATGAAATTTGGTGTGAAGGTTAAAGCAAAACTTTAAATAACAAACGTCTTGCAAGTCCCTAAGAAGCTCAGGTCTTTGATGGATCACACATTGACTGGTTACAGAGATTTAAAGGGTCAAATCCAAATGATGCAATCGAGTCACCTTGGATTTTAGTAATAATTAAACTTTCAAATAAAAACATGAAACTTCATGATCTCTACTCTGAGGTCAAAGGTGGTAAATTTGGAAAACAGAAGCAACAAGTTATTTGTAATTTCAGGAAGTTCAGAGGAAAAAAGAGATACCATACTAAAAATGCTAATTTGAGAAATGTGGTTATTAACTGTGGTGGCCATGAGAATATGCCTCTCAGATCTCCAACTGCAGGGAAGATAACTGACTTGAAAACCCCAGCTCCTGCATTTTGAAGTCCATTGCTGCCTTTACACCAAGGCCATGCTTCCCTGTGTAACGCTCTCAGCCAGTTCTCACAGTTCTCCTAAAACTCCCTCTGTACTTGCCAACTCCTGGCCCTTTCTCTGTCTGGAATTCCTCCCAATTCCTTGGGTCAAGATTCCACCTATTCTTCAGACACCACCTCATCCATGAAGTCTTCCCTTGTCAGCTCATCAAGGTAACTTCTCTCCATTTAATGCCTATGACGCTTGATCTAACTTGTTCTAAGGTATCTTGCATAACAAGTGTTCACGTGCATACCTTATCCTTCCAGAATACTGTAACTTCCTTTAAAAGGACATTTTGCTGTGATGGGCCTCTGTTTCTGAGTACCTATCACAGGGTTTTGCATAGACATGCCTCCAGCATGCCTGGACTCAACAATCAAATGAACTGGTCCCCCATATGTACCACTTCTTTTCTCATAGAAGGTAGCCCTCAGGATGGTTTGAGAGATTCCTTCACTACTCGGGGGAGATGCATGAGCTACGCTCTACTGTACATATGCCCTGAAACTTTCTTCAGTCTCTCACCAAACTTTCCCTGCCAAGCAAGATACATGCTCCTTTCCCTAGCTCAGTTCACCCACTACATGCCTGCTTTGAATGGATGTACCTCCAGCTTCCTACAATCACTGGGGCAGTTAGTGACCTGTGAGTGGGTGTTCACATTGGCATTGGAGACTGCCTGGCTCTGGTTTGGAGCCTAGCTCTCCAACCTCATGAGCCTGTGACTTTGGGCAAGTGCCTTAAACTCACTGAGGAGCCCTGGTGGTGTAGTGGTTAAGGGCTTGGCTATTAACCAAAAGGTCAGCAGTTCGAATCCACCAGCTGTCCTCTTTCATTCTTCTGGATAACAGGAATAATCATGAACCTGCCCTGAGACGGCATGAGAAAATACACAGAAAGTGCTTCCTTCATGGATTCCTTCAAGAGATATTTCAATAAATGGTCACTTTTTTTTTAAGTTATTCCAGTCTACTTTGATTCCCCTTACTTTGTCCTTCTCCCTCCCCACCACTACCCTTCTATCCCCATGGAACTGCCCACTGGTGTGCATTAGTGTTACCTTTCCATCTCTCTTGTCCTGCCCCCACCCTCCCCTTCTCCTCTTGGCTCCCACTGTGCCCTCCTGAGGAAGGGAGAGGGGAGAAGCTGTACATGCTGCAGCTAGAATGAAACAGATAAACCCCAGTGGCAGCCTGATTTCAAACTCAACCATTTCAATTTGCAGCTTCTTTTATCTGGAGAGGAGAAGGCTTTTGCTTTGGATCCCAAGGAGTGTGCTCTTTGGCTTCCCTGGGCCACACCCGATCCAATCATCACTCTTGCCATGATGCCAGCTGCCACTGAGCAGCCCAAGCTGTCCCCACCTTCCAGCTCCATGGCTTACTCCTGAGTCCCAGGCCTGTTCACTCTCCACAGGGGCCAACAGTTTTGAAGAGTTGTTCTCTCCCACATCCACTGTGGCCCACCTGATGCTCTGAAGTTTGGTCTTACTTTGTTCTCATGTACCATAATGCAAACTTTTGCTAAAATATGGTATAGCAAAAAAGAAAGACCTCTGGAAAGTCCAAGCAAAGATTGTAATAGGCAGATTTTAACAGACTCCTCCACATACTAGGCCTGAGTTTGGCAGGCATAGGCTGTAGGGTCTCGGACAACTTAACCTCTGAGAGCTGGGGTTTCCTTCTTTCTAAAAGAGGGAAACCAGCAGGAAATGTTTCTCCTAGCACAAATATTCTAGGAATCTAGAAGTAAGCACAGATTTCATGCAATCTTCAGACCCATGATCCCAAGGGTAATCTGGGATCATGCCCATTCCAGAGTCTCTTGAGTCCATGGGGTCAATGGTTCTGAAAAGCAGAAGTTATAATCAGCCAAGGCTTTGCAATAGCAAGGATGTTAAGAATAATGGCTGACATATGCCAGCTACTTAGTTTAGGGCTTCCCATGTATTAACCCTTTTAATTCTCACAACAACCCTAGAAGAGCTTTTACAGGGGAGGAAACAGAGGTCCTTAATATGCATGGGTATACTAACAATACCTCCTAGTCCCCAGTTCTGTAGATAGCATGCATTTTAAAACTAGCTGGCAGCACCCAGAATACCATCACTGTTTTACACCTAAGAAATGACCAGTTGGTTGGTTCCCATGCCTACAAATATCAGATAAAGTCTGCTCAGTGCCTTATGCCAAAATAAGACAAATAGAGTAATGTGAAATTCTAATATCTGTGAAGTACAGAACTATTTTATATAGTTCCCTAAAATTGAACCAAATTGATGACGATGATGACGATGATAGCTAACATTTCTGGGCACTTTCTATGTGCCAGATCCTCTGCTCAAAACATTATATGTGTTATTTCATTCACTGCTACAGCCAACTCACAGGACAGAGACTATCAGTGCTCCCATTTAGACAGGAGGAAAGGAGGCTCAGAAAGGTCAGGCAACTTCCCTCAGATCACACAGCTAGAAAGTAAAGACCTGGGGGTAGACCTCAAGGTTTTGTCTGGCCTCAGAGTCCATGCTTTTAACTACACATTGTGCTAACCCACTACAACCCACTGCCATCGAGTTGAATCCGACTCATAGCAACCCTATAGGACAGAGTAGAACTGCCCCCATAGAGTTTCCAAGGAGTGCCTGGAGGATTTGAACTGCTGACCTCTTGGTTAGCAGCCGACAGTGTGCTAGTGTACCTAAAATATTTTGTTTAAAAATAAGGAATATTAGGAGCTAAGGGAGAGAAAAATTGGGAAATCCATGAACTAAAGGGACACGGTGTTTCCAGAAATCTTCCCTTGACTACCCTGGAGAATGAAAGCATCAAGCCACAGGGAAGTGAAAGCATGAAAGGGCCAGGAAGCCCTTTCGCATGGGTGGGGGCGGGGAGCATTGTTTCACCTCAATGATTTCCTTTTCTTTCAATTCACTTCATCTTTCCTGAACCTATAACATTCAGTTCTCACAACGCCCCTTCTCCCTGCTTCAAAAACCATCATCTGTCCCTCTTTTCTTTGAGACTCTTGACTGAAAGGAATGCATATTAGAATTTATAAACTTGCTTTCAAAGACACCACAGGAACAGTACACAATTTTTCACACATTAGTTTGTCCCCTCCTAAAAAAAATAAGCGTACAATGGAATATAGTGAGTTAAAGGAAAGGTCTTAAGTGATAGCAATTGATTTTCTGTGAAGTCTATTCTTAGAATGCCTTTTAGAGAACAGCGGGGTTCCCATACACACTTCCCAAGGGGTCTCAGAACCATTCTTCCCTCTTATCTTGCAAGTCAGAACCACATCTAGGTGTCAAGTGCACAGAAGAGCTGTGGGGCTCAGCCCCAGCCTTCATTATCTGTTCCAGGACAGCATGCTGCTCTCTCAGTTGCCTAAAACGAGCTATTACAGCAGGCAGCAGCAGCATCCAGCCACACAATTTAAAAAATGTGGGTATAATTACCAATTTTAATCTGGTAGTAGGGGATGATGGGGCAAAACTGCCCATCAACAACCTTGTAATATGGTCTGAGAGCTGCCTGCTGCCTCAGGGAAGCCTCCTGGAGAACACAGCCCAGGTCACTAATTGATTTCTGAATCTTCTCCTTCACAATTGAAAAGACATTAGGGAGACAGTATTTAACTTTCTTTATAAAAAAATTTATTTATTTTCAAAATGTTAAGCCCAAGAGTACTTTAGATCGGCTCTGCCCCATATAATGTGAGTTATAGAATTTTACATTTTCTAGTAGCCGCATTAAAAAAGGTAAAAAAGTGATAGGTGAATTTTAATAATATATTTTATTTAACCCAATATACTCAAATATTATCCTTTCAACATGTAATCAACATTATAATCAATCATTATAACATGTATCAAAAAAAAAAAACCAAACCCACTGCCGTCAAGTTGATTTCGACTCATAGTGACCCTACAGGACAGAGTAGCACTGCCCCATAGAGCTTCCAAGGAGCGCCTGCTGGATTTGAACTGCCAACCTCTTGGTTAGCAGTCATAGCACTTAACCACTACACCATCAGGGTTTCAACACGTAAATCACATCATTATAAACATTTACTAATAAGCTATTTTACATTCTTTTTTTTATATACTAAACCTACAAAATCACTGTGTATTTTACACACATACTCCTTACCATTGAGTCGATTCTGATTCATAGCAACCCTGTAGGACAGAGCAGAACTGCCCCATAGGGTTTCCAAGGAGTGGCTGGTAGATTTGAACTGCTGCCCTTTCGGTTAGTAGCCAAGCTCTTAACCACTGTGCCACTGGGGTTCCATTTCACACATAGAGCACATCTCAATTAGAACTTTTTGTTCACCGTTGCCATTGAGTTGATTCCAACTCACGGCAATCCCATGTGTGTAGAGCAGAACTGCTCCTTAGAGTTTTTAAGGCTGTGACCTTTGGGAAGCAGATCACCAGGTCTGTCTTCCGAGATGCTGCTGGGTGGGTTCGAACTGCCAACCTTTCAGCTAGTAGTCAAGTGCTTAACTATCTGCACCACCCAGGTACTCCTCAGTTAGAACTAGCCACATTTCAAATTCTCTACACGACCCGTGGCTATTGTACTGGATAGTGCTTAACGTCAGTGCAGGTGTACTTACATTGCTTTATGTAGATCTTAACAATAAAATTCAGGATTCACATAAAAACAGGATACGTAACTCTCACATTTCAGCTTGCTCTCAAGCAAACTGTAAACACCTTGAAGAAAGGACCCAGGCAAATAGGATTTCCATGCTTATAAATGATGCTGATAATTTAGTGCTGATAATTTATCTGTTTATAGGTTTTCTTTGAATACCAATTATTAGTCTATTTATCAAATTTAACATTATTCTATTTATAAACATTATACTCTTTGGGGGATCCTGCACTCATATCCAACTCTATTATCAACATATTCACTTTAAGGCATCTTAAACTCATCATGTCTAAGACCAAATTTTTGATCCTTCCTCCTCCTCAAAAAAAAAAAAAATTTTTTTTTTTTTGTTGTACCTACAGTCTTATGCATTTTGGTTGATGGCAGCTCCATTGTTGAAGTTTCTCAGGCCAAAAATTGTGGGGTCATCTTAACTCCTACCCTTCTCTCATACCACACATCCCATCTGTCAATACATCTTGCTCACTTTACCTTAAATTTCATCCAGCATCCAACCACTTCTCACCAATTCCCCTGTTACCACCCTGGTCCATGCCACCACCCTGTCACTCTTGTTTTACCATCACAGCAAGCCTTCTACCCTTATCCCTCAAAGTCTAGTCTCAACTCAGCATCCAGAAGTCTATTTAAAATGTAAGCCCAGTCTGTCCTGCTTAAAAACCATCCAATGACTCCCCATTTCACACTGAGTAAAAACCAAGGTACTTACAATGCCCTGTAAGGCCTTTGCTATGTACCTGGCAGAGGAAACCCTCGTGGCGTAGTGGTTAAGTGCTACGGCTGCTAACCAAGAGGTTGGCAGTTCAAATCCACCAGATGCTCCTTGGAAACTCTATGGGGGGCAGTTCTACTCTGTCCTATAGGGTTGCTATGAGTTGGAATTGACTCGATGGCAGTGGGATGTAACCGGCAAAGTACCTAAAATGTCCTTGCCTGTTACCTTTCAGGACTCATCTTTCTCCATTCTCCCTCCTGCTCAGTCCGTTCTGGCCACATTGCCCCCTTGCTGTTCCTTGCTTAAGGACCCATGCCATCGCTGACACTCTTCCCCTACATAGCCACATCTCTCACTCTCACACCTCCTTCAAGTCTTGCTCAAATCTCCCCTTCTCAGGGGTGCGTCCCCATCACTCCTTTTTTAACCCTACTCTCTCTCCAGTTTCTGTTTCCCACCTCCACACTCCTGATCCTTCTTACCCAGATTAATTTTTCTTTTCCACAGTTCTGGAACACTCTTCCTCCAGGTGTCCACATGGCTCATTCACTTCCTCAGCTGGCACATGGCACATGGGAGACATTAAATATTTGATTAATGAAGCAATTTCTATTATACCACAGGAAATATACCAGTACAGTTTCAACAGCTTAAAAAATATTTATTGAGCTTTTCTTCCCATACTACCCACAGACAATTTATGGGCAGTTAAGTTCAGTGTTTAGTGGCTTTATCATAGCAAAATACAGAACCAATTCTTCACAAATTTATGAAATGATCGGATTTCCTTATGTTCCCATCTTGTCTTTCAACACTGCTCCCCCATCTCTTCCACCTCCTCTCCTGTGTGTTTTGAATGCCAGTTTAGGCCAGATAGGGCTAACACAACACTCCATCACTGTCCAACAGAACAGTGGTAGAGATGTTCTGTATTTTCATTGTCCAATACGGTAGCCACTAGCCACATGTAGCTATTGAACACCTGAAATATAGCTAGGGTAATTGAGGAACTGAATCTTAATTGATTTAAGTTTAAATAACCACATGTGGCTAGTGGCTACCATATTGGATAGGGAAGCCCCATCCATAAAGAATATTTATAAGCTCTTCGAGGAAAAAGGTATCTTTTTACCAAAGTGCCCTTACAAATATCTTATTTATCATTATATGAATTTATGAAGCCCTGATGGTGCAGTGGTTAAGAGCTCAGCTGCTAACCAAAAGGTCGGCAGTTGGAATCCACCAGCCACTCCTTGGAAACCCTATGGAGCAGTTCTACTCTGTCCTATAGGGTCGCTATGAGTCAGAATTGACTCAGTGGCAATGGGTTTATATGAATTAACAAGAAAACCAGTTAGTATTCGCTCCTTATTTACAGCTTGGGAGAGTTTGATAGAAAGAAGTGACTTATCAAGAGTCCAATTTTAGGTTAAATGCAAAGTTTTAAATCAAACCCAATATGGCCAAGGCTGGGGATGGGGGAGGGCTGGAATGAGGGAAACAGGTTTCTTCCCTGTTCTTTTTCCATGTTTCACTACCAAGAACAGAGCTGATAATAATAATCTCCCTTCCTTGAGCACTGTACTGGGCACCGTGAAAGCCTTTTTATCAATAATCTCATGGAGTTCTTACATAATCCCATAAAATCAGTTAAACTATTATTATTCCCATTGCAGAGTTAGAGAAACTGGGCCTCAGAGAGCATCACTTCCCTACACAGCAGGCTTGGGGGGCTAACAGTCTGTCTGATCCCAGGGTCTAAGGAGTTAGCTCTTCCCAGGGCCTAAGGAGTTAGCTCTGTTGCCTCTCTCTTCTTCTTTCAGGACTGACAATTTAAATATCTTTAAAATAAATGCAAGTAAATTGAGGGTATCTCTACAATCTTTTCTATATTTATACAGAAGACTAAGTGATTCAATATCAAGAATTAAACCTGACTTTGAAGGTATTTATTAAATTGTTTAGCTTATTATAAAAAAAAATTTTTTTTCTTTTTTTTTTTTTTTTGAGGGGAAGGGAATCAGATAAGAGTAAATCTTTAGGCTCTACTCTTACAATATGAACAGTTCTGGCCCCCTTGTTTTCCTCTCCTCATTATGGTTCCACGAAAGGGTACAGATCCTATCTAAGTCCTCATTTTTATTCAGCTCTTTGTAAAGATGTGAAAATAAGTCACCCATTGTTAATAACAATGAGGATCCCACCCTCAAGCATTTCTGTCTCTGCTATGGCTTTACTTTTCCACGTCAAAGGGGGAGCCCCAGCATTTTATAATTACATGTTAATGAAGAACAGAATCCTTCCTCACTTTATTTTGCATTTCATTTCCAGAGTAATTTGGTGTGTATGTGTGGAGAAGGGCGGGTATGAGGCAATGTAAACAGTGCTCATTTGTCACAGCTTTAATTTAGGCCAGATCTCCCCCTAATCCAATTCTGAGTGGCACAGTTTATACCAGTGAGTAGTAAACACTAATAAAGATCAGCTGCAAGAAGGGGAGTGACAAAATTTCTGCTGGGCATGCCTGCTAGTGGAGAAGACAAACAAAAACCTCCAACACGTTCACAGTTTGCCACATAATTTTGACCTACATAGAGAAATCACTGCAAAATTTTGGTTTTAAACTTTTTACATCTAGGAAGTATATTCTTCCAACAATCTGGTTGACTCCCTTACTTCAGACTCACACCCATGGTCATATCATTGACCTCGTCACATTACCAGAACTTCATACACTTACAATATTGGCTTCACTATCTGACTTTTTAGCTCATTCCCTCTAGTATCCTGTGTTAGTTTTCTATTGTTGCCGCAACAAATTACCACAAATTTAGTAGCTTAAACAACACAAATTTATTATCTTACAGTTCTTTAGGTCAGAAGTCTGACACAGTCCTACCAGGTTAAAATCAAGGCATTGGTAAGGCTGTGTGTCTTTCTGTGAACTTTAGGTAGGATCCATTCCCTTGCCTTTTCCAGCTTCTAGAGGACACCGGTACTTCTCGGCTTGTGGCCCCCTTCCTACATTTTCAAAGCCACAAAGGCTTCTTACACTGCATCACTCTGGCCTTCTATAGTCACTTCTGCCTCTGATGCTCTTCTTCTGCCACCACTTTTAAGAACCGTTGTGATGACACTGGGCCCACCTGGATAATATCCCTATTTTAAGGTTAGCTGATGAGCAGCTTTAATTCCATTTGCAACCTTAGTTCCCCTTTGCCATGTAACCTTACATATTCACAGGTTCTGGGGATTAGGACTAGGACATCTTTGGTGGCCATTATTCTGCTTTCCATATATCCCAACTCTAATAATCCCTTCTACCCCTCTGGGACCTAAACTCTACTGTTCCTAAAATTTTCAACTCTCTCACAACTTTTTTCATATTTTTACTTCCCTCCTTACTCAGCCTGAATTCCATGGGCAATTATCATAATCACGTCTTTTATATGCCCTCAACTCCCTTTTCCCCATCTCTTGCTACATTGTTCTCACTTGGCAAAAACTCGAAGAGTTGGGTTAAATCCACCTCTCTGCCAACTCTCTACCTGGATTCATGTAGCTAAAAAATGACCAGAGCAAAACACATCACTGAATGGGGTTCTTAATGCTGCCTACCAATTATACGGCATTACCTTAGTTGATGGGTTTTCCCACTCTCCTACATGACAATTTCACACCTTTTCTGACTTCAAACTTCCAGATCCTCTCCCATCATCCACATGCTCAGCCAATGATCTATTTCACTGAGAAAAGAGAAGCAACCAGGAGACCTTCTACAAATTCCCTCAATCACATCTACCCACGCACAAGCATGCATTCCCATTTACTCTGCCTTCCCTTCTGATTTCCTATGAGCTGCCCTCTCTATATCCAAGGCCAGTCCCTCCTCTTGTGTCTAAATTCCAGTCCCTTTACTCTATCATTCCTAATAGCACAAAAACATGCTGTTATATCTCTTATCTTAAAAACAAAACAAAACCATCCAACTCTTAACGCCTACTGGCCCTTCCAGCTAACACCCCATTTCTATGCTACCCTTTACAGCAAAATGCCTCAAAAGAATTATCTATATTTGGTGTCTCTGATTACTGTCTTTCAATTCTCTTTTAACCCTCTCCAGTTAGGCCTTTGACTCCACCATCCAACCTACCACATGTCAATCACCATGTTGATAAATCCAGTGGTCAATTTTCAATCCTAATCTTACTTTACGAAGCCCTAGTAGTGCAGTGGTTAAGCACTTGTCTACTAATGGAAAGGTCAGTGGTTCAAACTCACCAGTCGCTCCACAGAAAGATGTGGCAGTCTGCTTTTGTAAAGATTACAGCCTTGGAAACCCTATGGGGCAGTTCACCTCTGTCCTATAGGGTTGCCATAGGGTCCCTATGTCCTCCTTGAAGCACTTTTGTCACTTGACTTTTGAGTCTTTGCTGGTCTTCCTCCTACTTCACTGGCCACATCTTCTTGGTCTCTTTTTCTGGTTCCTCCTGGATTGAAGAACCAGATTGGTCCCTGGCCCTCATGTCTTCTCTGTTTACACTGTCTTCTTAATTAACCTCATCCAGTTTAATGGCTTTGATTATCACCTTTATGCTGATGACACTCAAATGTATATATCCAACCTTACATGTCCCCTGACCCCAGGCTTGAATCCAGTTACTTCCTCAACATCACCACTTTGTCATCTCATAGACATCTCAAAACTCATTTATGTCCAAAACTGGACTAATGATATTCTACCCAAAACTTGATCTACCCATAGTCTCACATATTTCAGCTTATGGCAAGTCCATTTTCTAGTTGCCTAGGCTATAAACCTTGCAGTCATCCTAAACTCTCCTCTTTCTCTTACATTCATATCCAATCCATCCACAAATCCTTGACTTTACTTTAAAAATATACCCAGACTCTGTCCACCTCTCACCAGCCATTGCTATAATCCTGGTCCCAGCCATCATCAGCTAGCTTCAATTACTATAAGTTCCTAACTGGCCTTCCTGCTCTCACCCCTGCCCCGCCCCCACAGTCTACCCCAATGAAGCAGCCAAAGTAATCCCTGTAAAATGTAAGTCAGATCATGTCCCTCCTATACTTAGTAGGGCTCCATTTTACTCAGAATAAAAGCCAATGTCCTTAAATGGCATTCATGGCCCTAGAGGTTCTCGCTCCCATTTCTCTTCCACTGCTTTCTCCTTGCTCATTGCACTCCAGCGACACTGGCCTGCCTGCAGTTCTCTGAATACATCAGGGCTCTAGATTTGTTCCCTTTGTCTGGACCACTCCCTCACCCCCTCCCATACTTAACCATGTGATTTGCTCCCTTGTTGAAATTATTGCCCCCAAAGAAACTTGCGATGGTCACCCAATTCAAAACCACACACCCCAGGACTTCCTATCCTATTTCCCTGCCTGAACTATCTCCACAGAGCTCACAGCCATTGAAAAGACTATAAAACATTTATTTTTTATGTTGTCTGCCTCCATTCACTACAATGGAAGGAGTTTTTGTTGGTTTTGTTCTCTGCTGTATACCCAGGTGCCTAGAACAGTGCCTGGCACATAGTAGGTACTCAAAAAATATTAGTTGGATATGAATGAATTTGTGGTTCTTTTACAAAAGTTCATTCTCTCTCAGAAGCTGAGCTGTTAAAAAAAATTCAGGGAATTTTAACCTATTATACACCTACACACATTACTCTTTTTTTTCAAATAATTGTAGTAAATATCATTCATTGCCTACAAAAGCCATTCTTCTTTGTTCCCTCCCCAACTTGTTGCTTGCTAATACAACTCTGGTTTTGTTTGTGATGACAGTGTGCTCAGCTCCAGAAGGTGAATCATGATGGGTCTAAGCCAGTTATAGCCATTTTAGATACTCTCTCTGTCACTTTTTCAACTAGGAGTGGCCATGTGCTTCTATGAAATATGAGAAAGTCAGTGGGGGTACATCTGGGAAAGATCATCCTCACTGATAAAATGAGAGTTCTTTTCACGCCTTTCCTGTTTTGAATCCCCAGACGTTTGGGGGGTGTAATGTTTGGATCGTGGCAGCAATTTTGTGACGGTGAGTTGACAAGCCTAACAAAGAAAACCTTCACTTTGAAGGTGGCAGAGAAGAAAGATACAAAGAGCCGAAGGCTTTGTTGATACTGTTGAGCCTCTGGACCAAATTCTGGAACCAGTTACTTCCAGAGCTCCTGTTTTCCTGTTTTGTGGAACTCTAAAAACATCTTTTTTACTTAAACCTCTGCTTGTTGGATACTTTGTTACTTTCAGATTGAAGCATTTCTCATGGATACTGGCATAAGTGAATCTTTGGGTGAACTGTGACATCAAGAAACACCACACCTGATTGATTTGTGGAAGTTCTGAAATTTCAGAGAGCATCGGAATCACCTAGCAGGCTTGTAAAGTCTGCATTCCAGGGCTCTGCCTTCAGATATTTGGTCCAGAATGGGCAGAGGAAGCTGGCCGTGGCAGCAGTGGGGACAGCTGCTCTGATCTCTCTTCAAGGAGAAACTTGCTTTTCAGCTGTGAGCAACGCAGTTACCTGACAAGCTCCTTCAGGAGTCACCTTAGCTTTTGAGCCATAGCCACACTCTTCCCAGATGGCCCCGAGCCAGTGACTAGGCATGGTGGGGGTACAAAGGCCTGGCCTTTTCTGCCCAATATGGGACTCTTCTAACGGGCGATCTTCACTCTGGAGCTTTCCACTGAGTTAGCAGAGACTTAGTTGGATCTGCATCGCCATCTGGGACACTCCCTGCCCAACACTGCTTCCCTCACAGGTGTCAGATCAGCATTGTGGTCTGAAACCTTTCCATTCCCAGTAGCGCTTCTTCTCCTTTTATCTTTCACAGGTACAGGTGTTGCCTTCCAGTAAACTTTTACACTCAATTCCACTTTAGAGTCTGCTTCCTGGAGGCCCCAACTGACATTACGGCATTTTAAAAAAGCACCTAGGGATAATTCTGATGCAGATGATCTGTGGTTATACTTTGGGAAATACTACTGTAGTCTGGATTCTTTCCTCCTTACCCCAACTCAAGGGATGAAGTAAGAGGCTGTCTATCAGGCAGCCTCTGTGTCCCAGCCTATGCCTTCCTCATTATTCCTCTCTGAAAATATCTTTTTCCCACCAGTGCAGTGTAGCACACACATTTGGCAAATGGGTTCAACCATAGCACCTATGAGGAAAAATTTGGTACAAACTATTTGTTGTTGAGAAGTTCACCTTGTTTAGACGTAGCATGTACGTGGAGCACCTGACAATATCCTGGCCTTCACTTCTGCAGTCTGAAGGCCCTTCCAGGGCTCTGATCATTTTAGTTGTAGTTTTCTTCTGGAGACTGCTCTTCTTTCAGTCTCTGGGATAACAGGTGGCTTGATGAGGGAAGTGGACACCCCGTGGGAGCAAGCATGTAGAGGGTAGAGGCAGAGGTCCATCATGAAGAAGAGCTCCAAAAATGGCAAATTCTATTTTGCCACTTCACCTAAAACCAGTCTTACTTGAAACTCATATTTTGAGGGTCCAAGTTTAAGAACTTGGTTTTAATAAATTCCGTCTTTGGATTAGTGCTGAAAAACTGCAACTGACAGGTATTGCTTAAACTGGATTTTTTAAAAATGCTGGTTTGAATAGAACCAACCAAAAAACCAACAAAGCGAAAGAACAAATGGCCTCACTGATATTCTTGATATTACATTCATATTACAGAGTGCCATTTGGTAAAGTGATTCAACATTGACTTTTGGATCTATGAGTGCTAATTCTAATTTTCACTGTGTAAACCTCATATCAAGGTAGCAGTGACATGAATAGCATGTGCTCCTTCCACTGGGTGACTCAAGCTAGGAGTTTTCTTGACATCTGTCTCTTACGCATCCCTCCCGTCAAAGTCAACACCAAGCTGTATCCAGACTCCTTCCTAGTCATGTCTCCACCCATTCACTTTGTACCACCTCTGCTGTCATGATTCTTGGTGAGGGCCTCGTTATCTCCCCTCTGAACTCCTCTGGACTATTGCAACAGCCTCCTAGTTGCTCTCCCAACTTCCACTCTTACTTCTTTCTACATGGCTGCCAGAGGGATTTTGGAAAATTATAATTCAAATCATTCCCCTTCCTGATTTTAAACCCAAGCTCTTTTCCGGGCCTAGAAGCCCTGGAGCAATCTGATTTCTTCTCCGCAGCCTTATCTCCCTCCTCTCTCCTCCTTGTTCACCAGACTCCAGCAGCCACTCTGGCATTCTTGCAGCTTTTTGAATGGGCCAAGTTCTTTCCTGTCCTTGCTTAGAATTCTCTTCCAACTGCTTCTCATCCGCCCAACTCCAATTCATACTTCGGGTCTCAGAGCCAATGTTACTTCCTCAGAAAACTCATCCCTCAACACCCCCATCATCTATACTTGGCCTTTCCTAAGACTCTATACTGTTCCTCCTTAGAAGTTAACAAAATTTATAACTCTATATTCTCTTTATGTGATTATTTGCGTAATGTATGTTCCTCCTACTCCCTGTCAGCTCTGTGAGGGCAGAGATCTTGTCTTCCTGGCTGACCACCCAACACACGGAACAGTGCCAGGCTCATAATACTTATTTAAAAATGAATAAGTTTGACTTTAAAGCATCTCAATCTTACTCTCATCAAGTTTTCAAGGGAGAACTTCTCATCCCTCTACAAAAAAATAAAGGCTTTGATCCTAGCTGGTGATATATCTCTACTTGGGTATATAAAACATTGTATTCTGCTAGGTTTCCTGGAACTAAAGAGTAAATGAACAGCAAATTATTTTCATTGGCTCAAAATACACAGTATAGTTCTATACAAATCACTTTGAAAAGATATAAAATATGTTACAAGGTTTTAAAAACATTGCCTGTAACTATTTTTTATTTCCTCTAGGCTTAGATTCTCAACAAAGCAGTAAGACCCCCAGGGGTTCTAAGTCCTCCTGAAATTGTCCACACCATTGCCTTCAGCTTAGTCAGCTCCTTAGAAGCCTCTGGCAGCTCAAAAGTCAGAGTGTACATTTTTGCATGGCAGGGTTACTTCTAGATTCTCCACCAAGCATGCTTCTTATGGATCTGTCACTCTTCCAAGATAGAATGAGCTTACTATGATATTGTGGGGCAGGGGAATGGCTACAGTGGGGTTGGTGTGGGAGGCTGTTGGTATAAATGGATGAGAAAAAGAAATAAAGTGGTCCAAGAGATTCAGGAAGACTCAGACAACTGTAAAGCAGGTGTCACTCAGGATTCGATCAGAGAAGCAGAACCACTAGGAGAAAGATATACAATAAAGGATTTCCCTAGGGAGTTGACCTTTTGTGATTATGGGATGTGGTTTTATAGTCTCTCTAAGGCTTCGTGACTGGTTATTAGAGCTAGAAGTTTTCAGCAGGTAGCTGGGAAGGGAAGATGGATATAAAGCAATGGTTCTCAACCAGGACTGATTTTTGCCCCCCAGGGAACATTTGATAAGGTCTGGAGACATTTTGGGTTGTCAGGACAGGGGCTGTGGGAGTACTGGCATCTAGTGGGTAGAAGCCATGGATGCTGTTTAGCATCATAGAATGCATAGAACAGCCTCTCGCAATAAAGAATTTTCTGGCTAAAAGTCTCGAGGGCCAAAACTGAGAAACCCCGATGTGAGTGAGAAATAAACTGAACCCACAAGCATGAACTAGAGTGCATAAAGAGGGACTAGAACCTATGTCTTCACTGCTTCCAACTTCAACAATGCAGGTATCCTACCCTAGAAGCTGGTGCCCTTTGTCACAGAGCTAACCATGTACTTGGTTCGTGTCAGAGAACCCAAAGGATGCAAGGGCAGGTGGAAAAGCTGCAGGCCCAGCTGTCACTTCACACCAACAAGGTGAGTCATCAGACAAATGACAAGGTGTGTAGCTGCAATAGCACCTGAAGCCTCCGGCAACCAACTCCCATCTCCCCATCCACCTGGATCACCTTACCTGCTCAGACCCTCCACTCCCTACATTCATGTAAAAGCAATATGGCCCCTGTTTCCAAATCTCAGGCAAATATCTCTTATGGCCCACCTTAAACATACCAAAACCAAACAAAAACAAACCTATTATCATCGATTCTGACTCACAGCAACCCTATAGGATGGAGTAGAACTGCCCCATAGGGTTTCTAAGGCTGTAATCTTTACGGAAGCAGACTGCCACGTCTTTCTCCCACGTAGTGGCTAGTCGATTAGCAGCCAAGAGCTTAACCACTGTGCCACCAGGGCCTCCTTAAACACACAGGGAAGGGAATTCTAGAAAGTGTAGTTCAGCCTTACCAAATGGGTACACTACAAAGCTACCACAGGATGTGCTCAAGAGTTGCTTAAAGCATCTCCTGGATTACCCATCAATAGCCACAGGGAACTACAATAAAGGGTCCCTCTCTTCAGAACTTCTGGAGGACCTTGTGTTTGCTCTGCTGTATCATTTATTGATTTTTTCCACTGCCTTTTACTGCCCTCCAACTATTAACAGGTCTGTTTTTATTCATTTTTGTGTCTCCAGCACCTAGCCAAGGTCTTTGTACGTAGTATGTACCCAATCAGTATCGGTAAAACGAATGCAGGCTTTAAAGTGGAAAAAACCTGAATCAAATTATAAACAATAATTCACTTTAGATGAAGTTCATCTGCACAAAGAATTTTTGTTTTAGGAGTTGTATTGTTCACCAGAGCTCTAGAAAATATCCTAGTTCACCCGTATCAACATCTTCATAGAACCTCCCTCGGATAGTCCAGAAATGATCTGCCAGAAAGTTGTGTGAGAGTAAAAACAAATGGGTCTTTTCTCTCTGCAGAAAAAGAGCTAATATTTCAAATGTAACCAACTCTTCAAGATTGTTTTTCATCTTCTAAACATACCAAATTAAGCAGCAAAGTGGTAAATCCTAAAATCTGAACAAGCAAGAACAGTACCCAGATCTATAGATGGGAAAAAAAGGAGAGGACAATCCCGGTTTTTACCCTAACCAAAACAGATGCCAGTATGTTCAACTAGAGGGGGGAAAAAAACGTTGTGGAGGTAAGGGTCCCAGGAAAATAAAAAACATTTCTTCCCTGCTTTATATGATGGAGAAAAATGAGTACTTTTCTCATCACCGATCACCAAGAAAAAGCACATTATACTAATGTAGTTTTTAAAAACCGTTTATATTAAATAGGGTAAATAAAGAAATGAAACTTCAATTTCTGTAAACTTCATTTTCCACAATATTAATCATTTTTAAAGTTACTCTGCATCTTAAAACTGGAGGGTCCTTTAGCAACTCTTGCGCTTATGATGGGCTCATCCCAGGATGTCTTAGCTGGTATCTTTTATTAAGAAGCTACTACCAGGGAAGAAATGTTCTCAAATCTGACTTCCACAAAAGCCAGGCTGTCAAATCTGATTTCTACAAGAGCCAGGTTAAGTGGGCAGGAAAACACTATAATCTCCATTTAAAAGTTATCGGTTATAAGAAATATAGGATATACCAGGTGAAAGCCCTGGCTGAATTAGTTTCAAAATAATGTGAGATACCTCTGGTTTTAAGGAAAGAATTCAAGATTTGGAGTCAGAAATGTTGGGTTAATTTCTGACTTTGCCTCTTACGAGCTACATGATATGGATGGGCAGGGGGAGGCATTAAACTTCTCTGAGCTTCAGTTTCCTGTTTGTAAAATGAGGATAATTAAACCTAAGTCATAGGATTACTGAGAGAGTCAATGAAATAATATATTACGAGAGCTTTTAAAAAGTACAAAGAATAGTACAAATGCAAGGTCTTATTCCATGATCGTTTCTATAACAATAATAATAAACATCTTAGAACACCTCACAGTTTATAATACACTTTTAAACACTGTAATTTTATGATTTCGACAAATGTATTAGGTATACAAAACAGAAAGAATTATGCTCATCTTTTTGGTGCTCATCTTGTTGATTTCTACTTGTGGCAGGCTACAAGTAGAAAAACCAGGTCTTCTGACACCAAGTCCAGTAGTTTTCCCGCTCTGTTCTTTCAAAAAGTTCTGTTCAGTTTCAACAAGACACTGAAAAACCTTTGCTATGAAGGCACAGTCAGCGATATAGCCGTGTATCAACATAAGAATTTTTTTCTCTACCAGTTGTCCACGAGTCCAAGTATGACACCATCTCCTTCCATTCAGAGTCCATTTGGTGGGGCAGTAGTGTTTTTTGTTTTCCTGGCACCAGTAAGAAGTATGGGCACTCAGAACAAGAAAGAAGTTGGACAGAATTACCTGAATTACAATAACAGCTACAAGAAATCTGGAAATTTGAAGGTAGAGCAGAATGAGAAAAGGGAAATAAATATGGAGGCTGGTTAATGACACGAGTTCTCAATGCTAACTTCAGGTTTGCTACTTATGAACTAAGTACCTTTGGCAGGTTAGCTTAAATAGATCCAGTTTCTTCATCTATAAAATGGGGATAATAACAATACCTACTTCATAGAGCTATTGTGAAGATTAGATGAGTTGATCCATGGCAAGTGCTTAGGACAGCTCCTGGCACATAGTAAGCTATCAAATTATGTGGCCTAAATTTTTTTTTTTAATGAGGCAAGAAAAAGTTGGGTGACAAGGACAAAAAAGAGAGTTCACAGTCCTTTCCTGCCTTCTCAGGAGAGAGAAGCCCGTGTCCCTTAGGACGATGGTACCCATGCTGCAGCCTTGGATTTGCAGTTGTGACGTAGGTAGAGTAATCATATAACCTAATGCTTTTCAGAGTGAAAAAGGGGGTGCTAAAAAGAATTCACATTAGGTAATTTTGTCAAATATCTATTAACCGACAATTTGATTTTATTATACTGATGGACCTAGAAAACCATTCAAAATTTTTTTTTTAAATGAAAGTATTTCTAAAAAACAAGTAACATATATCCATATGCACTAAAGCAAAATTTAAAAAAATAAACTTATTTATAGTGATTATTTGAATTAATTTAACCCAAGAAGATCACAATGGAGTGAAATTAGAAATTAACTGAAATAAAACTGGAAAATACACAAATATATGGAAATTAAACAACACACTATTAAACAACCAATAGGTCAAGGAAGAAACCAGAAAATACTTAGACTTGAATGAAAATGAAAGCACAACATATCGAAGCTTATGGAACACAGCAAAAGCATGTTGAGGGAAAATTATAGCTATAAACACCTACATTAAAAAAAAAGAAAGATCACAAATCAATAACCTAACTTTACAACACAAGGAATAGAAAAAGAAGAGCAAACCAAACCCAAAGCAATCAGAAGGAAGGAAATAACAAAGTTCAGAGCAGAGATATACGAAATAGAGAAGAGAAAAACAATAGACTCAATGAAACCAGAAGTTGATTTTCTGAAAAGATAATAAAATTGACAAATCTTTAGTTAGACTGACAAAAAAAAGGGAATACGCAAATATCTAAAATCAGAAATGAAAGTGGAGACATTACAACCAATCTTACAGAAATAAAAAGGATCACAAGAGAATACTATGAACAATTGTACACTAACAAATTAGATAACCTAGAAGAAATGGACAAATTCCTAGAAACACAAACTTCCTACATTTGACTCAAAAAGAAATACAAGATCTTAACAAACCTGTAACAAGTGAAATGATTGAATCAGTAATCAAAAACCTCTCAAAAAAAGAAAAGTCCTGAACCAGTTGGCTTCACTGGGGAAATCTACCAAACATTTATACAAGAATTGACCCCTATCTTCCCTAAACTTTTCCAAAAAATAGAAGGGAAAACTGCCTAACTCATTCTATCAGTCTAGGAATACTCTGATACCAAAGCCAGACAAAGACACCACAAGAAAAGAAAACTACAGACTAATATCCCTTATGAATATAGGTGTAAAAATCCTCAACAAGAGGCAGAGCTAACATGGTGCCCTTGACAGACACATCATGCTGTCTCTCTGCAGCGAAGACCTGAAAAACTACTTAACACAGATACAAATGTCAATCCTGGAACCCGAAGCATTAAATGAGGGAATAAAAAACTAGATCAAACACCAAATGGAAGAAGAAACCTGATGGAAAGCAGGGAATGAGTCAAGATGTGGAACGGAGACTCCCTGCCAATGAACAGGGCATAGCATTGCCATTTTAGAATACAGCTAGCAACAACTCCAGACAGGGAGTATAGAAAGGCAACAACATCACCGAGCCCCCAACAGTAGAAAGAGCACCCAGTAACCAGAGAAACACACTTTACCATCTCTTACCCCTTTGTCCCATACACCACCTCTACCCTTTCCCACTGGGCCATGACACACTGCCTTCACTGGAGAGCCACCAGCCTGCTGCCACCCCGGGTTCACCTTGCCCCCACCCACCAGCTCCAGCCATGCCATTTTTTTTCTCCCCTCCTTCCTTTTATTTCTCCCCACCACCACCTAGCCCACTACACTACCTCTACCCCTTCCCACTGGGCCACACTGCACCACCACATCAAGACAGCCATTGGCCAGTGACCACCCCAAGTCCATTCCATCCCTACCTGCTGGCTCCTGCCACTTATTTATTTCTTTTTCCCTTTCTTTTCTTTCGCCCTCCCACCTAGCTTTGTATATCACTTCCCCTTCTTCCTGCTGAATCCTGCCACATCGCCGTGGCTAGAGAGCCACCAGCACACTGGACCACTGCTGCCCTGGGTCTGCCCGGCCCCCACCCACAACTGCCATCACATCGCCAATTTTTTTCTTTCTTTTCTTTCTCCCTTCCACCTATCCCAGTATCTCACCTTCCCTCCCTTCCCAACAGACTCAGGTTCACCCCACCTCCACCCAATGTCTCCCGCCATACCATTTTTTTTCCCTTTCTTCCTTTTCTTTTTCTCTCCCACCTAGTCTTGTATGCTATCCCACCCCGTCCCACTGAGCCACACTGAACTGCCTAAGAGCTACTGGTCTGCTGCACTCCCCCGGCTCTACCCCACGCCCATCTGCAAGCTACCACCACATCATTTTTTTTTTTTTTTTACTTTTCTTCCTTTCCCTTCTTTACTTTCTTTTTTCCTCCCACTTAGCACCATATGTCACATTCCCTTCCTTCCAACCAGTCCTTAGGTTTGCCCCTTCCCCACTCTCTAGTCTCCATAGTACCACCAGTTTTTATATATATATATGTATTTTTTTCTTTTCTCTTTCTTTTCTTTCTCCCTTCCACCTAGCCCCTATGTCACCTCCACCCCTTCCCACAGCCCCCACCATGCCACTGTGGCTACAGAGCCACCAGCCCACCACTGCCCCAGGTCCACATCCAGCCTGCCTCACCTGCCAGCTTCTGCTGTGCCACCACTGGCCCCCACTTGCTAGCCTCCACCACACAGCCAGTTTTTTTATTTATTTTTATTTTCCCTTTCTTCCTTTTCTATCTCCCTACCATCTAGCCCTACACACCACCCTCCCTCTGTTCCTGTCAGACCCTGCCACACTACTGAGCTAGAGAGCCATCAGCACACTGGCGTGCCACTGCCCCAGGTCTGCCCCCCCAATTGTGACCCCCCCCACCACACTGCCATTTTTTTTGTTTCTTTGCTTTTCTTTCTCTATCCCACCTAACCCAGTATGTCACCTCCCCTCCCTTCCCACTGGCCATGAGTCCACCCTGCCCCCACTTGCTGGCCTCCACTGTGCCTTTTCTTTTTTTTTCCTTTACTTTTCTTTCTCCTTCCCAGATAGACTTGTATGTCACCTCCCACCCCTTCCCACTGGCCCAGCGACGCCACTGCGGGGAGAGTGCCATTGGTGCACTGGGCTATCTCTACCCTGGGTCAGCCCTGCCCCTACCCACTGGACCCCACCGCATCATCATTTATTTCATTTTATTTCTTTTTTCTTTTTCTTCTTTCTTTTCTTTATACCTCCCACATACCCCCATATGCCACCTCCCCCACCCCTTTCCGCTGGGCCCAAGGTCTGCCCTGCTCTCACCCACCAGCTACCTTTTTTTTCTTCTCTCTCTTTTCTTTTCTTCCTCCCCCCACCTAGCCCTGTACACCATCCCCACATTTCCACTGGTCCTGCCATGCTGCCATGGCTACAGTGTCCCAGAGCCAAGTCCTGCTGCCACACAGGGCCTGCACTGTTCCACACCTCCCATCACTCAAACGGCTACTGAATGGTGGGAAGCAAACCCATACCACTCCCCGTCTGACATTCCTGCCTATACTAACAAGGGGCTGTGAATGCTCCCACACTGCTGGACCAACATCAGGAGGAAGACGTCACCTGCTTAGTCTGCCCTCGGCCACCTCACCAAAGTGGTGTACAATGAACCGGAGTCACCCTGCCTGCTGCTGTGCTGCCTACCTGGACAAGGTTGTGAGGGCTATCATGCCCACAGACGAGCAAGCAGCAAAGCACACCTGGCCTTTCCACCCAGACATATCAAAACAAAACAAAGAAGCAGAACAGAACAAATGAACATACAAACAAAAAAAATAAATAATACCTTAATGTGTAATGTGTACACAATATCAAAACATACAAAAAGTGGGACAAGGTGGCTCCAGCAAGTGACCAAAGAATCAAATGACTTTTTGATAGAAGAAAAGGCAATGGAACTACCTGATATAGAATTCAAAAGACTAATATTTAGGGCCCTCCAAAAGATTAGGAAAGAGATCAAGGAACAAAGGAAAAGACAGACAAAATCATGGAAAACACAGACAAAACCAACAAAAACAGCCCAAATCAAGGAAAACACAGACAAAGCAATAGAAGAATTCAGGAAAATAACACAAGAACAAAACTTCAAAATAATTAAATAATTACAAATCATACAAAAACAGCAACTAGAAATCCAAAAGATAAACAATAAAATTTCAGCAATGGAAAACTCAATAGAAGGTTTTAGGAGCAAATTTGTAACAATGGAAGACAGAATCAGTGTGATTGAAGACAAATTCATGGATGCCACTTTGTTAGAGGAAAAATCAGAGAAAAGAATGAAGAAAACCTAAAAATTATGTGGGGCACAAACAAGACAAAAAAATTGTGTGTGACCAGAGTTCCAAAATACAGAAAAAAAATGGAAAACACAAAGAAGATTGTTGAAGACTTGCTGACAGAAAACTTCCCAAGTATCATGAAAGATGAAAAACTGGTCGTCCTAGAAGCTCAATGAACCCCATGTAAGATAGACCACAAAAAAAAGTCACCAAGATGTATCATAATTACACTTGCTAAAACAAAAGACAAAGGATCCTGAAAGCTTGAGAAAAACAAAAAGTCACTTACAAAGGGGAAACTCTAAGACTGAGCTCTGATTACACAGCACAAACTTTGCAGGCAGGAAGACAATGGGATGACATATATAAAACCTTGAAAGAAAAAAACTGTCAACCAAGAATAATATACCCTCCAGAACTCTCTCTAAAATACAATGGCAAAATTAGGGTATTTCCAGATAAACAGAAATTAAAGAAATTTGTGGTGGAAAAAAAAACTTACAAGTAAAATTAAAGGGAGTCCTTCAGTCAGAGAACCAACAACGTTAGACAATAACCGATTTGAAGACACAAGACAGCACCAGCCAGATACCAATCTAGGTAAAGAATTCTCAATAATAAAACAAAGCTAAAAGACTTAAAATAAGGAAACAGAGACATCAAGCTGTAAATGACAACAACATCAAAACAATAAAAGGGGGCATAAATGGTGTAAGTATAATTCTTTCAAATGAAGAGGACATCAAAGTGACAAGTGATAAAAGACTGGTTCAAACTTAGGAAGATAAAGGTAAATTTCTAGGTGATCACAAAGAATGTTAAGAAACCTACTCATCAAAATAAAAAAGAAGAAAAATATAAAGTCTCCAAAAACCTGACCAAACCCATTGCCATTGAGTAGATTCTGACTCATAACAACCCTATAGGACAGAGTGGAACTGCCCCATAGGGTTTCCAAGGAGTGGTTGGTGGTTTCAATCTTCCAACCTCTTGTTTAGTAGTCATAGTCTTTAACCACTGTGCTACCAGGGTTCTACAAAGTTTCATTAAACGTAAAATCTATAACATGAAAGAAAAGAAAACCTACAAACAAAAGGAACTCTGCACAGGAAAATAAAAGGAACAAAGAAAACGTCAGCACTACAAAAAAAGCACTACAATATGGCAGCAATAAACTCATCATACCTATTCAAAATTGAACTAGATTAAAATGCCTTAAATGCACCTGTAAAGAGACGAAAAGTGGCAGAATAGATAAAAAAGCATGAACCATCAATATGCCATCTACAAGAGGCATACTTTAGACACAAAGAATAAATATATTAAAAATCAAAGAATGGAAAAAAATATATTAAGCAAACAGTAACCTAAAAAGGGCAGGAGCGGCAATACTAATCTCAGATAATATAGACTTAAGGCAAAATAGGAGCACTGGTGGCACAGTGGTAAAGATCTCAGCTGCTAACCAAAAAGTCAGTAGTTCAAACTCACCAGCAGTTCAAATTCAAATTCACTCTATGGTAAGGCAAAATCAACCATAAAAGACAAGGGAGGATATTATGTAATGATTAAAGGGACGATCCACCAAGAAGACATACCTTAAAAAATATGCACTCAAGGGCAGGTCTCCAAAATACCTAAAACCAACTCTAACAGCACTGAAAAGATAGACAGTTCCACAATAATAGTAGGAGACTTCAACACACCACTCTTGGTACAGGACAGAACATCTAGAAAGAAACTCAGCAAAGATACAGAAGATCTAAAGGTCACAATCAACCATCTTGACCTCGTAGATATATATAGAACACCCAACAGCAGCAAAGTATACGTTCTTTTCCAGTGCACATGGAATATGCTCCAGAATAGACCACATTTTAGGCCACAAAGCAACCTAAATAAAACCCAAAACACTGAAAAAATACAAAGCATCCTCTCAGATTACAATGCCATAAAAATAGAAATCAATAACAGGAAAAGCAAGGAAAAAAAATCAAATACCTGGAAACTGTATAACACCTTGCTTAAAAACAACTGGAAACCATGGTGGAGTAGTACTTAAGAGTTGGCCTGCTAACCAAAAGGTCGGCAGTTCGAATTCACCAGCCACTCCCTGGAAACCCTATGGGGCAGTTCTACTCTGTCTTACAGTTCACTATGAGTTGGAATCGGCTCAGCAGCAATGGGGTTCGGTGTTTCTGTTCTTAAAAACAACTGGGTAATATAAGAAATCAAAGAGGGAATAAAAAAATTCCTGGACTCAAATGAGAATGAAAACATCATACCAAAACCTTTGGGACACAGCAAAGGCAGTGCTCAGAGGTCAATTAACAGCAATAAACCGATATGTACAAGAAGAGACCAAAATCTAAACATTAGCCCTACAACTCGAAAAGATCACAGCAAAAATAAATGAAACGGAGAACAGAAAAACAATAGAATCAACAAGACGAAAAGCTGATTCTTTGAAAAGATCAACAAAATCAACAAACCATTGGCCAAACTGACAAAAGAAAAACAGGAGAGGAAGCAAATAACCCACATAAGAAATGAGACAGGGTATATTACAATAGACCTACTGAAATAAAAAGGATCACAACAGAATACTAAGAAAAATTGTCCTCCAACAACTTTGAGAAAATGTACAAATTTCTAGAAACATAGTACCTACCTAAACTAATACACATTGAGATAGAAAATCTGAACAGACCTGTAACGAAAGAAGACACTGAAAAGGTAATTTAAAAAAAAAAAAAAAACTCCCGCCCAGCCCCGCCCTCCCCCCCCCCCAAAAAAGCCCTGACCCAGATGGCTTCACTGGAGATTCTACTAAACATTCAGAGTAGAGATCACGCCAGTACTACTCAAACTATTTCAGAGCATAGAAGAGGAAGAAATACTTCTGAATTCATTCTAGGAAGCCCACATAACCCTAATACCAGAGTCAGGCAAAGACACCACAAAAAAAGAAAATTATAGACCAATATCTCACATGAATATAGATACAAACATTCTCAACAAAATTCTGGCCAATAGAATTCAGCATCATATCAAAAAAATAAATGAATAAATTACACACCATGACCAAGTAGGATTCTTTATGGAAGGATGCTTCAACATTAGAAAATCAATCAACATAATCCACCACACAAACAGAAGAAAGGAAAAGAATCACATGATCATATAAGACGAGACAAAAAGACATTTGATAAAGTTCAACACCCATTCTTGATAAAAACTCAATAAAAAAGGGATACAAGAATAATTCCTCAACATAATAAAGGGCAGCTATACAAAATTATGGAGCCCTGGTGGCACAGTGGTTAAGAGCTCGGCTGCTAACCAAAAAGTCAGTAGTTTGAATCTACCACCTGCTCCTTGGGGATTCTATGGAGCAGTTCTACTCTGTCCTGTAGAGTTGCTATGAATTGGAATCAACCCAACAGCGATGGGTTTGGTTTGGGTTTATACAAAACCATAAGCTAACATTCTCAATGGAGAGAGGCTGAAAGCATTCCCCCTGAGAATGGGAGCAAGACGAGGATGCCCTTTATCACCACTCCTATTTAACATTGTGCTGAAAGTTCTAGCTACAGCAATAAGGAGAGAAAATGAATAAATAAAGGTCATGCCAATTGAAAAGGAAGAAGAAAAATTATTCCTAATCACAGATGATAGGACCCTAGAAATAGAGAACCCCAAGATTCCATAAGAAAACCACTGGAACTAATAGAAATATTCAGCAGGGTAGCAGGATACAAGATCAACATCAGTTGGATTCGTATACACCAACAAGGAGAGCTTTGAAAGGTAATCAGGAAAACAATACCATTTATGCTAGTCCCTGAAAAGATAAAATACTTAGGAATAAATCTAATCAGGGACATAAAAGACCTTTACAAAACAAGCAAACAAACTACAAAACACTATTGCAAGGGACCTATATAAATGGAAAAACATACCATGCTCATGGATTGTTGCTAGGTGCCGTCAAGTTGGTTCCGAATCATAGCGACCCTATGCACAACAGAATGGAACACTGCCCAGTCCTGTGCCATCCTTACAATCATTGTTATGCTTGAGTTCATTGTTGCAGCCACTGTGTCAATCCACCTCATGGAGGGTTCTTCCTTTTTTCTGCTGACCCTGTACTTTGCCAAGCATGATGTCCTTCTCCAGGGACTGATCCCTCCTGACAACATGTCCAAAGTATGTAAGACGCAGTCTCGCCATCCTTGCTTCTAAGGAGCATTCTGGTTGCACTTCTTCCAAGACAGATTTCTTCGTTCTTTTGGCAGTCCACGATATATTCAATGTTCTTTGCCAACACCACAATTCAAAGGCGTCAATTCTTCTTCGGTCTTCCTTATTCATTGTCCAGCTTTCACATGCATATGATCCAATTGAAAATACCATGGCTTAGGTCAGGCGCATCTTAGTCTTCAAGGTGACATCTTGGTTCTTTGCAGCAGATTTACCCAATGCAACGTGTCTTTTGATTTCTTGACTGCTGCTTCCATGGCTGATGACTGTGGATCCAAGTAAAATGAAATCCTTGACAACTTTAATCTTTTCTCCATTTATCATCATGTTGCTTACTGGTCCAGTTGTGAGGATTTTTGTTTTCTTTATGTTGAGGTGCAATCCATACTGAAGGCTGTGGTCTCTGACCTTCATTAGTAAGTGCTTCGAGTCCTTTTCACTTTCAGCAAACAGGTGTGTCATCTGCATAACGCAGGTTGTTAATGAATCTTCCTCCAATCCTGATGACCCATTCTTCTTCATATAGCCCAGGTTCTCGGATTATTTGCTCAGTGAAAGGATACAACCCTGACACACACCTTTCCTGACTTTAAATCAATCAGTATCCCCTTGTTCTGTCTGAACAACTGCCTCTTAGTCTATGTAAAGGTTCCTCATGAGCACAATTAAGTGTTCTGGAATTCCCATTCTTTGCAATGTTATCCATAATTTGTATGATCCACACAGTCAAATGCCTTTGCATAGTCAATAAAACACAGGTAAACATCCTTCTGGTATTCTCTGCTTTCAGCCAGGATCCATCTGACATCAGCAATGATATCCCTGGTACCACGTCCTCTTCTGAAACCAGCCTGAATTTCTGGCAGTTCCCTGTCGATATACTGCTGCAGCCATTTTTGAATGATCTTCAGCAAAATTTTGCTTGCATGTGATATTAATAATATCATTCTATAATTTCTGCATTTGGTTGGATCACCTTTCTTGGGAATAGGCAAAAGTATAGATCTCTTCCAGTCAGTTGGCCAGGAAGCTGTCTTCTGTATTTCTTGGCAGAGACAAGTGAGCACCTCCAGCGCTGCATCCATTTGTTGAAACATCTGAATTGATATTCTGTCAATTCCTGGAGTCTTGTTTTTACCACTGCCTTCAGAGCAGCTTGACTTCTTCCTTTAGTACCATGGGTTCCTGATCATACGCTACCTCTTGAGATGCTCTTGGATCGAAAGACTCAATATTGTGAAAATGTCAATTCTACCTAAAGCATTCTACAGATATAATGCAATTTCAATCCAAATACCAACAGCCATCAATTGCTTATATGAAAATTCAAGCTGAAGCTGAAGAAAATTACAGCAATACCACAAAAGCCAAAACATGACAGTGAGTATATCCCATGTGAATTTAGAGACCACCTCAAGAATAGACTTGATGCATTGAACACTAATGACCAAAGGCCAGACGAGTTGTGGAATGACATCAAGGACATCATACATGAAGAAAGCAAGAGGTCATTAAAAAGACAGGAAAGAAAGAAAAGACCAAAATATATCTAAGAAGACTCTGAAAGTTGCTCTTTAATGTAGAGTAGCTAAAGAGAAACGAAGTAATAATGAAGTAAAAGAGCTGAAGAGAAGATTTCAAATGGAGGCTCAGGAAGACAAAGTATTCTAATGAAATGTGCAAAGAACTGGAGTTAGAAAACCAAAAGGGTGGAAGATGGTAGACATTTCTCAAGCTGAAAGAAATGAAGAAAAAATTCAAGCCTCGAGTTACAATATTGAAGGCTTCTATGGGGAAAATACTGAACAATGCAGGAAGCATCAAAAGAAGATAAAAGGAATAGACAGAGTCACTGTACCAAAAAGAATTGGTCAGCATTCAATCATTTCAGGATGTAGCATATGATCAAGAATCAATGGTACTGAAGGAAGAAGTCCAAGCTGCATTGAAGGCATTGGCAAAAAACAAGGCTCCAGGAACTGAAGGAATAACAATTGAGACGTTTCAAAGAACGGACGCAGCATTAAAAGCAGTTACTCATCTATGCCAAGAAATTTGAGGGAGAGTTACCTGGCCAACCAACTGGAAGAGATCCATATTTGTGCCCATTCCAAAGGAAGATGATCCAACAGAATGTGGAAGCTATCGAACAATATCATTGATATCACACACAAGTAAAATTATGTTGAAAATCATTCAAAACCAGTTGCAGCAGTACATCAACAGGGAACTGCTGGATTCAGGAGAGGACATGGAACAAGGGATATCATTGCTGATGTCAGGTGAATCTTGACAGAAACCAGAAAGATGTTTACCTGTGTTTTATTGACTATGCAAAGGCATTTGACTGTGTGGATCACAACAAATTACGGATAACGTTGTGAAGAATGGGAATTCCAGAACACTTAATCGTGCTCACGAAGAACCTGTAAGTAAACCAAGAGGCAGTCATTTGAACAGAGTAAGGGGATACTGCATGTTTAAAATCAAGAAAGGTGTGCATCAGGGCTGCACCCTTTCACCATACTTATTTAATCTGTATACTGGGTAAATGATTTGAGAAACCGGACTATATGAAGAAGAATGTGGCTTCAGGATTGGTGGAAGACTTATCAACAACCTGTGATATGCAGATGGAACAATCTTGCTTGACGTAAGTGAGGAGGACTTGAAGCATTTGCTGATGAAGATCAAAGACCACAGCCTTCAGTATGGAGTGTACCTCAACATTAAAAAAAAAAATCCTTACAACTGGACCAATAAACAACATCATGATAAATGGAGAAAAGACTGAAGTTGTCAAAGATTTCATTTTACTTGGATCCACAATCAATACCCATGGAAACAGTCAAGAAATCAAAGGATGTATTAAATTGGGTAAATCTGCTACAAAAGACCTCTTTCAAGTGTTAAAAAAGCAAAGTTGTTACCTTAAGGACCAAGGTGCACCTGGCCCAAGCCATGGTGTTTTCAATTGCCTCATATGCATGTGAAAGCTGGACAATGAATAAGGAAGATCTCAGAAGAATTGATGCCTTTGAATTATGGTGTTGGTGAAGAATATTGAATATACCATGGACTTCCAGAAGAATGATAAAATATGTCTTGGAAAAAGTACAGCCAGAATGCTCCTTGGACGCAAAGATGGCAAGACTTCATCTCATATACTTTGGACACGTTATCAGGAGGGATCAGTCCCTGGAGAAGGACATCATGCTTGGTAAAGTAGAGGGTCAGCCCAAAAGAGGTAGACCCTTAATGAGATGGATTGACACAGTGGCAGCAACAGTGGGCTCAAGCATATTAACAATTGTGAGTATGGCAGAGAACCAGGTTGTGTTTAGTTCTGTTTTACATAGGGTTGCTATGAGTCAGAACTGACTTGACAGCAATAAACAACAACATGTATAAAAATAAAAAATTATGATACATACAACAATAGAATAGTACACAATGATAAAGAACAATGATGAATCTGTGAAACATCTCACAACATGGTTGATTCGGAGGGCATTATGCTAAATGAAATAAGTCAATCACAAAAGGACCAATATTGTATGAGGGCACTGTTATAAAAACCCAAGAAAAGGTTCACGCACAGAAAAAAAAATCTTTGATGTTTACAAGAGAGGGGAAGCGTAGGGAGGGGAAATCACTAACTAGATAATAAACTAGTGTTAACTTTGGTGAAGGGAAGGAGAACACACAATATAGGGGAATTCAGCACAACCTGACCAAGGCAAAGCCACAGAGGCTTCATAGGCACATCCAATCACCTTGAGGGACCAAGTTACGGAGGTTAAAGGCTAAGGACCATGGTCTTGAGGCACACCTAGATCAATTGGCATAACATAGTTCATAGGAAAATGTTCTACATCCTACTGTGCTGAATAGCATCTGGGTCTTAAAAGCTTATGAGTGGCTATCTAAGATACATCTATTGCTTCTACCATGTTTGGAGCAAAGGAGAATGAAGGAACAAAATATTCAAAAAAAATATTAGTCCAAAGGACTAATGGACCACATGAACCACAGCCTCCCCAGCCTAAGCCCAGAACACCAAGATGGTGCTTGGCTAGCACCACCAACCACTCTGACAGGGATTACAGTAGAGGGTCCTGGACAGAGTGAGAGAAAAATGTAGAACAAAATTCAAATTCACACACACACACAAAAAGACGAGACTTACTGGTCTGACAGAGATTGGAGAAACCCCCAAGACTACTGGCCCCGGACATTCTGTTAACTCAGAACTGAAGCACTCCCAAAGTCCACATTTCAACCAAATATTAGACAGACCTATAAAACAAACAATAAACATGTGAGGAACATGCTTCTTAGTTCAATGAAGTATAGGAGACCAAATGGGCAACACCTGCCCAAAAGCACAGATAAGAAGGCAGGATGGGACAGGAAACCTGGATGAATGGACACCGGGAATCTGGGGTGTAAAGGGAAAGAGGTAAAATGCTGACACACTGTGCAGATCGTGACCAATGTCCAAAAACAATTCGTATATAAATTTTTAATGAGAAACTACTTTGCACTGTAAACTTTCACTTAAAACACAATAAAATTAAAAAAAAATTCTCAACAAAACACTAGCAGACCAAATCCAAAAGTATATTAAAAAGGACTATACACCATGATCAACTGGGACTTATCCCAGGAATGCAAGAGTGGTTCAATATTAGAAAATCAATCAATGTAATACACCACATCAATAGAACAAAGGAAAAGAAACACATAATCATCTCAATCAAAGCAGAAAAGGCTTTTGACAAAAATCTTAAAATCTTTTCATGATAAACACACTCAACAAGCTAGAAGGGAAATTCCTTCATATTATAAAAGGTATTTATGAAAAACCCACAGTTAACATCATGCTCAATGGAACAAGACTGAGAGCTTTCCCCTTACAAGGAATAAAGCAAGGATATCTGCTCTCACCACTGCTATTATATTTTGTGCTGGAAGTTCTAGCCAGAGCAATTAGGCAAGAAAAATAAATAAAAGGTATCCGATTCATGAAGTAAGAAGTAAAATTACCTCTTTTCATAGATGACATAATCCTATGTGTAAAAACAAACAAACAAAAAAACCCACTGCGATCAAGTCAATTCCAATTCATAGCAACCTTACAGGACAAAGTAGAACTGCCCCACAGGGTTTCCAAGGAGTGGGTGGTGAATTCAAATTGCCAACCTTTTGGTTAGCTGCCTGAGCTGTTAACCGCTATGCCACCAGGGCTCCAATCCTATACCCCAAAGAATCCATAAGAAAGCTACTAGAGCTAATAAATGAATTCAGCAAAGTGGCAAGATCCAAGGTCAACACACAAAAATCAGTTGGATTTTTTTACACATTAGCAACGATCAATCTGAAATTAAGAAAGCTATTCCTATTATAAAACCAAAAAAAAAAACCCGTTGCCATTGAGTTGATTCTGACTTACAGCGACCCTACACGACAGAGTTGAACTGCCCCATAGGGTTTCCAAGGAGCGTCTAATGGATTAGAACTGCCGACCTTTTGGTTAACAGCCGAAGCACTAACCACTACGCCACCAGGGTTTCCATTCCTATTATAATAGCATCTAAAAGAAAAAAACACCTAGGAATAAACTTAACCAAAGAAGTGAAAGACTTGCATACTGAACATTATAAAATATTTCTGAAAGAAATTAAAGAAAATCTAAATAAATGGAAGGACATTTTGTTCTCTTGGATCAGAAGACTTAATATTGTTAAGATGTCAATACTCCCTAAAGCAATCTATAGATTCCATGCAATCCCCATCAAAATTCCAACAGCCTTCTTTGCAGAAATGGAAAAACCAATCCCAAGTCTTGGCCAATGGTGACCCTCCAACTGGAAATAGCTATCCCTTCATCTCAAGTATGTTTGCATACTTGAAATTAATTAATTCATTAATTAAGGTCTACTTTAAACACTTCTCTCCCCACAAAGTTCTCTTAACAGAATCTCTCCAGCTAGTAGAGTGGATTGGTGTTCCCCATGTCTAATGATTCATGCATGTCTCATCTTCCCCAAAATATGCCTACTTTTTAAGGGCAGCATTCGTGTCTATTTTGCCTTTGCTGTAGGAGGTACTATAGTGCCCCTCCCAGGTCTCCTTTACCAGAAGTGTACCCATCCTCTCACTTCTCTGAGTGTTGCCTGCCAATGGCTCACAGACGCCCTCCTTTTCCTGAAAATCGACCTCAGCTGGCAGATTCCCTTGTCTCCAGAAGTGACACCCCAATAGCCCCGTTCAAGGTATACCCCACAGCCAATGACTGACTGGAACAAGATGCAAAAAGCCTCAATAAGGAACAATTCTGTGGCGCTGTTAGTGCTCCAGAACACATTCCCCCACCCCCTTGTGGATCAGGCCAGGGCTAGATTTTTCTTGAGTCCACATCCTTACTTGGATTCTTCCTCTGCCTTGTCTTCCTTCACTTCCTCCGTTAGAGGTTTTTTCTGAAGTGCATTCCCTCATTAAGTCACTTTCACAAGAATCCTCATCTCAGGCTCCGCTTCTAGGAACCTGACCTAAAACATCGATGAACCTGCCAATATCTAGATAAAGATGGGCACTAACAGTTACCGAGTATCTGCAATGTTTCATGCACAGTGTAAATATTTTACATGCATTATCTCATTTACTCTTCTCAGCAATCCTATGCAATAAACCCAAACCAAACCCACTGCTGTTGAGTCAATTCCAACTCATAGCAACCCTACAGGACAGAGTGGAACTACCCGCATAGGGTTTCCCAAGCTGTAAATCTTTACAGAAGAAGACTGCTACATCTTTCTTCCATGGAGCTGCTGGTGGGTTTGAACCACCAACCTTTTAGTTAGCATTTGAGCGCTTAACCACTGTACCGCCATGGCTCCTCTCCTATGCAATAAAAAAAAGAACTATTATTATCCCTATTTTGCAAAGAAAGTAGTTGATACTTAGAGTTCACTCACCAGTTAAATAGCAGAGTCATGATCTGAGCCCACATCTGCACTTTCTATCACTCCCAGATGCCTCACTAGGCCAGCCTTAACCATCAGAGAAACTAAACAAATGTTTGTTGAGCAAATAAACTGCACCATAGTTATGCAGTCCCAACTCTCCCTACATAGCTTTAGAGTTGGCTGTTGCTTTTCCAACTTTAAAAAAAAAAAAAGAAATTAAAGCCAGTATTATGGTTTCTGCAAATAACTACAGTCTCCATGGCAAATTCAATGTGCTAAGCTGACCAAAGCAGCGTGATGAATTGGAGTCGGGAAGGAATCATGTTCTACCACACTAAGTCATGATCACCTTTTGTAAGGGACCCCATCCATTTATTCTGTATGCATATTAAGCAAACATCTTCAGTCTCCAAAAGGATTTTTATAGTTTGTTCACTTCTATATTTTCCATTTTTTCAAAATGCCAGATGGTTTTCACTGCCTTGGAATGAAAAAGTTGAAAGAAGTGGATAGATAAGTCCTGATTCAAACAGATAACAAGACTATGTCCTCAGTTTCCACCCACAAAGAACCTATTTGTTTCCAAAACAGACTCATGCGGTATGGAGAAAACACAATTTTCTCTCATAACAGATGTGGAAAATACGTAAGGGCCCCATACATGCCAGGCTTCTTTTGTAAAGATTATCTTTTCTCATTATGTTGTTGTCATCAAGTCAGTTCCAGGTCATGACAACGCTATGTAAAACAGAACAAAACATGGCCTGGTCCTGTGCCATCCTCACAGTCATTGCTATGCTTGAGCCCATCGTTGTAGACATTATGTCAATCCCTCTCATTGAGGGTCTTCCTCTTTGTCACTGACCCTCTGCTTTACCAAGCATGATCTCCTTCTCCAGGGACTGGTCCGTCCTGATAACATGTCCAAAGTACCTGCGACAAAGTCTTAACCTCCTCGCTTCTAAGAGGCATTCTGGCTGTACTTCTTCCAAGACAGATTTTATCATTCTTCTGGAAGTCCATGGTATGTATAGTTAATATTCTTCAGCAAACACCATAATTCAAAGGTATCACTTCTCCTTTGGTCTTCCTTATTCATGGTCCAGCTTTCACATGCATATGAGGTGACTGAAAATAACATGGCTTGGGTCAGGTGTACCTTAGTTCTCAAAGTGACATCTTTACTTTTTAACAGTCGAAAGAGGTCTTTTGCCCAATACAATACGCGGTTTGATTTCTTGAGTGGACGTTGATTGCGGATCCAAATAAGATGAAATCTTTGACAACCTTAATATTTTCTGTTTGTCATGATGTTGCTTATTGGTCTCATTATAATCCTTATTAAAAACATTAAAAATAAATATGGTAATTGATTCTAAAACTAAATTGTAATGATGCTGCACAACTCTATGTGTTTACCAAAATTATTAAATTGTACATTTATAATGGGTGGATCTTATGGTATGTAAATTTTACTTCAATGAAGCTGTAAAAAAATAACGAGCAAAATGTGGGGGTTGTTGAATCTGGGTGATAGGTAATGGGGGTGCATTATGCTATGGCTTCTACTTTTGTATAGGTTGCAAATTTTTCATAATAAGAATTTTTTTTAAAAGGAACGGAGCAGAGCAAAGACAGCTTTGTATTTCCCATTAGAACTTGCCAATCAAGTGGTTCTTTGCCACTATTCTTCACTGTTCTATGCCAGAATAATTCTGATGATAATTACAATAATAATCGTAGCAGCTGCCATTGATTTAGTCCTTACTATGTGCCAGGCACGGTGTCAATGGCTTTACAAGTGTTATATCTTTACAACAGCCCTTTGAAATAGGTACTGTTTTGACTCCCATTTCACAGATGATGAAACAGAGATGCAGAGAGGTAAGAAACTTGCCACATTTGGCCACATTTGGTAAGTGCTATAGTAGAGAGAGGTGCCCTGGTGATGCAGTGGTTTAACCGTTTGGCTGCTAACCCAAAGGTTGGCAGTCTGAATCCACCAGCTGCTCCTTGGGTCCTATAGGGTCACTATGAGTTGGCATTGACTTGATGGCAATGGGTTTGGTTTGGTTTTTGATAGTACAGACAGGAAAACAATCAATGTTCTCTGAGAGTTCAGGGAGAAATGGCAGTTACTTCTGAGCAGGATGGTAGGGATGGGAGCAAGGGATTTTAGAAGGATTTCACAAAGGAAGTGACACTCAGGTTGGGGCCTGAGGAATGACTAAAAGTTCATATGGCAATCAAGTAAAGAGGGAGTGGAAGATTATTTCAATCACAGAGAACATCGCGAATGACCACATGGGCATGAGAAAGCGCACAGTATTTTCAGGGCAGCCTCAGGGTGTGAGAGAGGTGGGGAATGGCTAAAATGTGGGATGAGACAGACAGCAAAGACAGATGGGAATCAGAAGCCCATGATGGTCTGAGGAGGCACCCCAACAAGAGCCATGGCCCAGGCCTGTGGAAAAAGCCAAAACAACCTTCAGTGATGCCAATCTGTCTTCTGTTTGAGGAGATCTTAACATATCCATCACACAAGGTCGCCCAAGAATGATGCAGCAAGAAAGAGAATAGGGCAAAGTGTATCAAATGCCCAACCCAGCACCTGCCTACTCTATAATATTGTTTGGCACATAAACCCAGAAATAAATACCCAGCTGCAAGAGAAAAAAAACACAGGTATTTTTTCAAGTAAGCAGCCTCACTTCACCTCACCTGAACTCACATATTTTATTTTGTCCTGCTCACCAGAAATTAACCCAAGAATGTAGGAATTTACTGATAATGAAATTTACTGGAAGGAAATCTGAACTGCTCATTCTTTTGTCCTCCTTTATCACATTTTTTTTAAAAAACACGAGGGCGATGTCTTAAGAGGAAGCTCAACATAGGTATGAATTCATACCCAAAGGGGTAAGCAAAAATGTTGAAGGCTGGAGAGTTTCAGCAAAAAGCTTCAAAATACTCTAGCCAAGTTTAAATATTATCATTTAAGCAGGAGGTTTTTAGTTCTTTATTTTTCACTTCCTTTCTCTCCCCTCTTTAGTTACCTACACTGGAGCTCCACAGTTTAAATCAGAGAGTCTCATAAAAACACTTAATGTATTATTTTAGACGAGTTTGAAGAAAGACACTAGAAAATATTGTACATATTCAATCTACGGAAACCCTGGAGGCATAGTAGTTAAGTGCTATGGCTGCTAACAAAAGGGTCGGCAGTTTGAATCCGCCAGGCGCTCCTTGGAAACTCTATGCGGCAGTTCTACTCTGTCCTGTAGGGTCGCTATGAGTCGGAATCGACTCGACGGTACTGGGTTTATTCAATCTATATACGACAAAGAGCCATTATTGTATTTCTAAGTAAACTGTTTTGACCTGAAGACTCAATGGATTATACTCACCTCGTGACCTGGTTGTAAATTCTTTTTTCCCAGGTGCATGGACAGCAGTAAATGAACTTGGCTAATTAACCCTGGTGCCTTGTCTGAGAAGAGATTTAGAATAATTAGAGGAACTAACATCTGCCCTGTGAGTGAACTCAGAGGGGACTGCAGGGAGACACGTGGGTTTCCGTTGCCGTTGCTCTGAAAATCTACAGAAGAGGCAAGTGGCTGAGGAGTCCATGTCTGAAGAATACCTCAGCAGATGGCAACCTGGAAGTGCACAGGGCTTGTGCCCATGTCTCCCTGCGCTACAGTCCAAGCAAGGTGTAACCGAGACCACCACGGTCACCATTCCCAGAGGGGTGCAGGAGCCGACTCCCATCCTGACTCTGCTTCACTGACTATGGAGTAAAAGCAGGAAGTTTTAATTTCTCTCTTCCTGGTTATTCAGATAGTTACTCTGGCCTCTGAAACACCCTGTGGATCATTAATCAGTTACAGACGCTGGACTTCTTCCTTGCCTTGAGGTGAAATACCCAGTGGGATTTCAGTGGCAATGGCTGGCAGATGAGGGAGTTCGTCAGACTCCCCCTTTCAGGCATCTGCTGTCAACAACTCTTGATTTCCAACTCCTGATACCTGAAGCGGCTCTTTCCAAGGGGGTGTGCTCAGAACAGCATCTCCCAAGTTGCCTGTGCCACTCAACTTTGGGTACCCTGTTTTGCCAATGGCTGCTCAGTAATGACAGTTTATATGGCAAGTCATTGGGGCAAGGCATAGCCATTCTTATCCTTGAAAAACTGGCCTCAAAATAGGTTACTCTATAAGTCACTGTACCAATGGCCAATTTTTCTTTAAAAAATATCCAACCCTTGTCCTTCTGGGTTTCAAGGTAATGTTCTGGGGAGAAGCAGAGCCACAAGGTTAACACGGCCCATCTTCCCAGAGCAATGCAAATAAAGTAACAACTATTTAAAATGTTTTTTTATACTAAAATATACAGGTGAATTAAAAAACAAAACAATCTTCAAGGAAATATGCTTGTGGGAATGCTTAAGGATATGGTCCCTAGCCATAAACACTGGAGCTATGCTGTGAGTATGGCTGCCACCAGTTACACACAGCTATGGGGTAGCTGAAATGTGGCTAGTACAAATTAAAACTTGCTGTGCTGTAAAGGTAAAACACATACCTGATTTCAAAGCCTTACACCAAAAAATAAAAACCAGACCCATTGCCATTGAGTCGATTCCGACTCATAGAGATCCTATAGGACAGAGTAGAGCTGCCCCATAGAGTTTCCAAGGAGCGCCTGGTGGATTCGAACAGCCAACTTTTTGGTTAGCAGATGTAGCTCTTAACCACTAGGCCACCTTAGTATATACCAAAACAATAAAATAGCTCATTAATAATTTTTATGTTGGTTACACGCAGAAACGATAATAGTTGAGATACATTGGGTTAAATTATTAAAACTAATTTTACCTGCTTATTTTTACTCTTTAAATATTGCTGCTAGTAAACTGTAAATCACATTTATGGCTCACATTATTCTTCTACTGAACAGAGCCGGACTGGAGGGCAAGCGGGAGAGAGAGTACTGCTGTTCAGTCGTCCTTTACTCCTCCTTCCGGGCACACAGTAGGACTGCACATCCCTGCCCTCTCTGAAATTAGACTTGATTGTGTAACTTGGTTTGGCCAGTCAAATGTGAGCGGAAGAGACTTGTGTTGCTTCTGGGGAGAAGCATTTAATTGCCCATGTGAAACACGGCAATGTGCTCCAAGGAAATCCTAGAAGAGGATATAGAGATAGAGCTGCTGTCATGCTGACTGTGTGAGCTGAGACTCCTGCAGACCAACATTAGACTGGAATGTGAGCTCAAAGTTAACCTTTGTTTAATCAGCAGTTGAGATTTGGAGATTGTTAATTCCTGTAGCATAATCTAACATACTCCAAATGACATGGTAAACATTCAGTCTTTTTTGTATTGCTTTCTGGTGTAAAAGTATGCAAAGAAATGTACTGCAGCAACATTTCTCAAACCTGCTTGACCACAGAACACTTTGGAAAGTGTAATTTATCGATTAATCAGAGCTCATGAGATATAAGGCATACTGGTTGTTGTTAGTTGCTGCCAAGTTAGTATAACTGACAAAACATTGCCTAGTCCTGTGTCATCTTCATCATCGCTGGGATGCTATCTAAGACTCAGACTCTTTCGCTTTTTCTCCATTTCTTGATGAACACCTTAATGCCAGTTGGTTTTCATCGCAGTATGTGTAAGCCATATCATTCTTTGCTGATCAAAATTATGCCGAGAAGTAGATGTTGCTTTATATTATAGAAACCAAAAACCCATTGCCGTCGAATCGATTCCAACTCATAGCAACCCTACAGGACAGAGTAGAACTGCCCCATAGAGTCTCGAAGTTGCACCTGGTGGATCTGAACTTCTGACCTCTTGGTTAGCAGCTATAGCACTGAACCACTATGCCACCAGAGACACCAGGTGGTATTATTTGTATGATTTTTCACCATCGTTGTATTTTTAATTCTGTTCTTGGTTCAAACCCACTTTTCCTCAAAGACTACTAATTTCTAATATATGAATTGAACATGATCACACTAGAAATCATCAATTTTACTCCTTACTATTTGACTTCCTAACATATGCCAGTGTACCCATCTGAAGGACTGGCTTTTAATAAGCCACAAAAATTTCATTGTACCCTTTTTCCAGGGAAATGGGTATCTCTAGTTATATAAGCAAGAAAGATCATTTTAAGTATTATTTCCTAAATAAAAAATCTGTTTCAAAATAATTTGTTGTATGTTTTTTGGTAAAGTCATCCAGTTACAAATATAATAACAATTTACTTGTAAAAACACTACCACACTTTCAAAAGGAGATGTACAAATAAGAACCTGGAAATTCAAATAGCTCTGTGTGCTAAAGTCAACAGAACGAAGATTAAGGGGGAAAGGCAAAAGCAAATATTATTAGCAATCAAGGTTCTAATGACCAGTATTGTTATTATCTGGATTTAGTGAGATGCAGGAAAATATGGAGAAGGAAAAAATGGATTCGTATTCCCGACTCAATCAAAAATCTGCCACGTATTTAAATCTGAATGTTCGATCTGTTAGACGTAAACACAGTTATCTGCAATGTGCCTGTCCTTACCCGATTCTTGCACCAACAAACACACTGACGGTAGTGTGGAGAACAGTAAAGCAGGTGTTTCAGAATGTCTCATTCTCCTAGCTGCTGGTCTTCAGAGGAAGGTGAAGGCCAAACATGGCTGAATGGCTGCTGTCCTTAGGTCCTCTGTATACTCAAGGGAGGAAAGAAATCCTAGAAATAGAGTGGAAACAAAAGTGGCCACTTAATTTTGAACTCCAGAACATTCTCAACACTGGTAACGAACTATGATTTCCAGAGTGGTTATAAACACAACCTGAGGTTTTATTCCTACCATCTTTTCTGTTATTTTTCCCTTCTCACCAAAAATATACAGTTGAAAGAAGAAAAATAGATTTTGCATTTTATACTCTCAGAAACACCCACCTTAGGTAGGAAATAGCCTCTGTAGAGAATGTGAAGTCAGAACGGATATGGAACCAATATGCAAACCCGTATGTACTGAAGATGAGGAGGGCACTTCGCAAGTGGGTGTAAATCTGCCCATGCCAAATGACATACACAGTCCTCTAAATTTGCCAAGCTATGCCAAGGTTTATTTGTGGTCTAATTCATAACAACATTAAAAATAATGGCATTCAGGACCAAAACAGTAGTTTAACTAATTATTTTGTCCCTGACAATATGCAGGCTTTTTCTGGGGTAAAAAAAAGTAGACTAGTTAAATACATGACATCAATCTCAGAGAGTAAGAATATGTAACAAGTATCTCCACCTTTAATAACCTACTTATTATAAATTTAACATCCATAAAGTATCCAAAGCAGCTCTGAACCAATACCAATACCAATATGTAATGTATTCTGTAGTTAGTGATACATGTATTCATCTTATTATGACCACTTAGGTTTACATGTTCTTCATCTTCCAACAGGTTGGCAAGATTCAAAAATCAGATCAAAAACAACTATATTTAAAAAAAGAAAAAACACCAAACCCATTGCTGTCAAGTCGATTCCGACTCATAGTGACCTTTAAGACAGAGTAGTGCTGCCCCATAGAGTTTCCAAGGAGTGCCTGGTAGATTTGAACTGCTAACCTTTTGGTTAGCAACCATAGCTCTTAACCACTATGCCGAAGTGTTTAAGATAAGAACTATGTGCCATATTGGGTGACGTTATTACATTAACACAACTTAAACCAGCTTTCTAACATATATTATGTTCCATGTATACCTATCATGATATGTTTTGGTATTTATATAAATAAGAATTATAAAACATAGGTCTTTACAATTTTGGTTGGATTTATGGACACATATACAACCAAAGCTTTGAGCATCCTTCGGAAGCATCTAGTTCACCTCCTTATTTTACATAAAAGGAAACCAAAATCAGAGAGGGTACTGACCTTCTCAAGTCCACAAAAAGAGCTTGTGGAAAAGCTGCAACTAGAATGCAAGTTTTTTTTACTTTTTGTCAAATGCCCTTTCTGTATCACCATAAATTTAGGAACTCAAAAACGTATTCCTGAAACGTGCTGTTAGGATGGAATAACAAAAACTTATCAAGTATCAAACTACCAGCTGCTTTCCAAAACACAAGCTCCTTTCCTTCCACAGTGAAGAAATCCTCATTCCTGGCTGGCATATGGCTGCCCACTATGCATTCCTTACAGTTGGATGTGGCCATGTGACCAAGTTTTGGTCATGGGACTAAGTGAGATTAAAAAGTGGCCTGTGGCAGTTTCTGGAAGATTCCAGTGGCATTCACTTTTTGTGTTTTGTCTTCTCTTCCTTTTTCTGGCTAGAGTGCAGACATGATGGATGGACTTATAGCCTCCATCTCAGACCACTAGATGACCTTGGGAATAGATGTCACACATGGTAGAGTTCAAAGACCCAAGCAGCCCTGAGTCACCAGGAACTTCCTGGAGACATACCTGCACAGGACTGCCCACCTCCAGACTTTTACATAAGAAAAAAAAAAATCTTCGACCTTATTTCTGCCACTGTTGTTCTGAGGCTCTTTTACTCCAGACAAACCTAATCCTGATGTAGTTAGGGAACTGTTGAAATATTTAAACAATTCTTCCATATTTTTATGTTCTCTTTATGGGTGAGCTGGCTTTTCCTCATCCTCATTATGGTCCCAGGGAAGTGGGCAGAGCCATTTCTGCCTCTGGGAGAAGGAGGATAGCAAGACAGAGAAAAGAAAAGGCACCCTTTTTTTGCATGGGTGCACTGTGGGAAGCGGGAGGAGCGCCAGCTGTGAGACTGTGTGTTTTGAGTTACACACTCTGGTCAAAGCCCTAGAGGACCAGAGTATGTCACATGGAGGGGGAAAAACCCAAAAGCTGAGGGGTTCTGTGGGAGCCAGTCTCACAGTGGCCGGCTGTGCAGAGTAACCATGCTGGAGCAGCCGGGTAGGCACTTCGCAGTAAGGCTGGAGGAGAGGGTGTTAGAGCAGGTACTGCCCAGTCTCTTCCCAGACTCTGCCCTGACCTGCCACTAGGGTCAGTGGGTAATGAAAGGCCCAGTGAGGGCTGATGTGGGGCCTAGGCAATAGAGGTGATGCCTATGCCCAAGGACCAGGCCAGGCTGGTCCCTCAGGGACCACCAGAACAGAGAACAGGACTGGCCAGTCACTCTGAGGCTGCAAGCAGTAAGACTTCAGCATAGACTAGAGGCCCTTCTTCCTCTGTCACCAAAAACCAAACCCACTGACCTCAAGTTGATTCCAACTTATGGCGGGCCTATGTGTTACAGAGTAGGACTGCTCTGTAGGGTTTTTCTGGTTTTTTTATTTTTTTTAATCTTTACAAAAGCAGATTACTAGGCCTTTCTTCCACAGTGGCACTGGTTGGGTTGAACTGCCAATCTTTTGGTGAGTAGCCAAGCACAAACCATTTGTACCACCCAGGAGCCTTCCTCCATTACCACAAAGCCTTATAAAACCCCCAGCCAATGGCCGTCATCTTGCAGAGAAGCAGGAACAGCAAACCTAAGCTGATTCTGAGATACATCCACTGAACCTTCATCCCAAAGGGGGCTGCTGACATCAGCAGAGGCCAAATTAGAGCTTGCCCCTCACTCATACCTACGCTTTCCCATCCCCACAGCCTGCAACCCTGTGGGGGTGCTTTTGAAGAAAGTTAAACATGAAAGACACCTTTTCTTTGCACATCCGAATGTAATATTCATGAATCTTTGAGCCTGGTTACCCTTATGGCATCAACAGCAATGGGTTTTTAGATGATAAATCTGTGTATCTGCTGCCAAACCTGTAATAGGAAGATGTGGTACTTACCATTTGCTAAAACAATAGTGTTTACTTATTGGACACAAAAGTACAATATTTTGTGGCCCTAATGTGAGGGTCAGTGAAAAGGAGGAAGACCCTCGTCAAGATGGATTGACGCAGTGGCTGCAACAATGGACTCAAACATAGCAACAATTGTGAGAATGGCGCAGGACCGGGCAGTGTTTCATTCTGTTGTACCTAGGGTAGCTATGAGTCAGAACCAACTCAACAACTGGACGGTACCTAACAACAACAACAACAATGTGGATTAGTAAGTGGCAATTGTTTCTGCTTGGAATGAAAACAAAACATGTATTCCCCCTTTCAGTGATTTTGAATGCATCTGTGGTCCACTTGCAACATCTGGAACCTGTTGAATCTAGCTCTTTTTTGAAACAAAGAGATTTCTAATATTAATTTTGTTTTTCAAAGAGATGAATATTGACTTAAACTGCGGCTGTTTGATATAAAATGCCCAGAGTGTTAGGAAAATACAAATTTGTCTAATTTGTGGCTTGAAACAAAAGCTTTTTGTGATTCTGGATTCTGGGGGAATTTTGTTTTTGCTTGTCAGACTTTGCACAACTGCCCATTAAACATTTGAATGGTCTATTAGCAGAGTAGCATTCCTTCTAAACAATGAGCAGAGATGTCAAGAAAATGCGAACAATTTTAGACTTAAAGCCAAGCAGTCTTTTGTTCATTTTTTAAATCATGTTTCAAATTCAATAAGAACTTTTTAAAGTTTCCTATAATTTGATATCATGGGGGCTTGAAACTGTGTTAAATTTTCCTATGGAATTCGTTATTTTTCTAAGGTAAAAGCAATCAGAATCCAATTTTTACACTACTCAATTAAGGCCAAAATTGGTGTCTCCAATGTTAAAATTTATTTGTAGCATACCCGTAAACAAAAGAAGGAAATTAAGAAATGTGGGCTAAATGGCCAAATATATTTTTTCATGATTGCCTTTTTGGAAATTAACTTTTTTTTTTTTTTTTTTAGACTTTGGAATTAACTCATTCTGTGTAGAAAATCTGAAATATTTAGGTTAGTATGAACAAGACGGCTTAAAACACCCATATTCCTACCTCTCATAGGTAACACAATTACTGTTGCCAGAGTGGAGGATCTTTTTATTCTTTCATCAATTTGCAATAAAGATTTTAAATATATCAAACCAGCAATCTGGGATTGCCTTTTGCTAATCTGATGGACAATACATCACCACATTTCTCTTTTTGTCTGCTTCTGGAACAGCTTAAAATATTAACTAAAAAGGTAAAAATCAACCAAACAATTGATCAATAAGTATTAAAGAGATCATCACACATTATTGTTAACAATGTTTTACGAACCAGGGGAAATAAAGATGTATATGGTTGATTCCTGCCTTAAGAAACATAAGTTGTGTGCAAGATGAGATTAACATGTATGAAACCATTAAAAAAACAAAATAGGCAGTAAATATTATAATAGTTATCAATAGAGGCCATTTACGTGAGTCTGTGACTTAATCAGAGTTCTCGAGTAGAGCAAATGGTTAAGCACAGGACTACTAATCAAAAGGTTGGTGGTTAGAACCCACCCAGAAGGACCTCAGAAGAAAGGCCTGGTGATTTGCTTGTAAAAGGTCGTAGCCATAAAAACCCTGTGGAACAGTCCTACTCTGTACGCATGGGGTCGCCGTGAGTCAGGACGGACTCAGTGGCAACTGGTAGTTTAATCAGGGTTCATTTGGTTGCAAAAAACAGAAATTCACTAAAAAGAGGCTTTACTGGAAAGATGCAGGAGTATATCACAGGATGCAAGGTTTTCAAGTTTGGCCATACTACCAAGGCACTGGAACTAGGGACTACTGATCCTTCGGTTCCTAATTAAAATTCTAACTGAATTAGAGAGAATCTGATGAATTCAGCTTGGGTCAGTATTCATTCCCATGCGATCAGTTGTGGCCAGAAGAAGAGAGAGGTCATATGGCATGTTGTGTTGTCCAAAGGGCAGACATGGTTGGTGCCTACGTTAGAGTCATCCCTTCTTCTTCATTAATAATGGAACCCCACTTCTGGGTTCAGGAGGCAACATGCCTAAGACCAGGGAATGAATCATGACTGTTCAAGGCCAAGGATGACAACTGCATTTTTCTTTTGCCAGATACTCACTTACTTAGACTCCCTTAGATCGGTGTGTGGGCATATTGCACAGTTGTGGCCAATGAGGCATAAAAGGAAGTCAGCTGGGAGGCTGCTAGGAAAGATTTTTCTCCCGAATAAAGAAGAGAGACATGTTAGAATAGAGTCCCTTCCTTCCATACTCTGGACCCTGCTGCGTCATGTTCTGAGTCGGTCTCTACTGGACAGCAGTGGGTTTATGGTACTGATTACCAGAGAGTGTCATTTACCAGAGGTGTCATTTCAGAGCCCTGGTATTATTGAGCCTCGGCACCAATGCTGTAACTTACAACAGACTTTGTGTTAATGTAGATTTTTTTAAAAAGTAGTATTATTTAATCATTTTTAGTCAGATATTCTATTACCTAGATCTGAAAAACATCCTGTTGTTGTTGAGACAATTACAATTCAAGGTGACCCCACGTGTCAGAGTAGAATTGTGCTATCTACATAGTTTTTGAGGTTATGACCTTTCAGAAGCAGAGTGCCAGGCCTGTCTTCCAAGGCACCTCTGGGTGGGTTCGTGTCACCAACTTTTTGGCTAGCAGTTGAGTGCTTAAACATTTGCACTACCCAAGGGTTCCTGAAAAGCATTCTAAATGTAGGTATTTCCTCTGGAACTGTGGCAGGAGTAGGTTCTTTCAGAAGAGGGTGTGGAGATAGGAAAGAAATGATGGGCATTTCCAGTGGAGTTTTTCCATGTGCCAGACATAATGCTATATGCCACATACCAATCTTTCCAACTATTCTATCCTTCCACTGATCCGCTAAGGTAAAGCAGTATTATCCCCCTTTTATGGACAGAAAATAGAGCTTCAGGGAGAGAGGGTAGCTTATCCAGTGTCAGTAAGTGCCAGAGGTCATGCAAACCCGTACCTGTCTGACTCCAAAGACTTGCTCTACTCCCTCCTCAGTCTTCACAGGTGGTACCATCCAAAATCGCACAGTACATACTGCAGGCACTGAGATGGCTAAGAGAGAGGAAGATATAGGTGGAATAGACAGAGAAGATTTCATGGAGAAGGAGAAACTTGACCAGACCTAGGAGAACAGGTAGAATTCAGAGGAAAAGCAAAGATGGAAGGGCATTCCAAACAAAAGGAACAGGGAAGGCAGAATGAGAAGGAAATGTTTGTGAAACAGTCTGATTAGGGCTAGGTGGGGTAGAATGATATTGCAGGATTTCAAGAGTCTGGCTAAAAGCTTAAATTTAACATGATAAAGCTGGAACTAGGGAACCTTGGAAGTTTTGTGAGCAGAACAACATATTGACAGTAGTATTTAAAGGCAATTTAAGGTGATAGGGATACCATTCAGACAGCTATTGTAATAATTCATGTACAAAGTGAAGAGAATATGGCCTGTGTTTTGTTTTATTTTTTAACCAAGGATATGTCCTGGGTTCTAAATAAAGGCAGTGGAAATGGAAAAGAAGATGCGTTAGAGAATCAATTTAAAGGAAGACTAGTAGAACTTGTTGACTGGCCAGTCATAGGAGATGGCAAAAGAATATTTTCCTTTATTGTCTTGTTTTCAAGTACGTGTATTCTCTTCTCTTCGTGTAACTTCTCTTTGCTCTGTGATTTCTTTTCTACTTGTGTGTTCTATTCTGCCCTGTCACTTCCTCTTCCTTGCCCGGGCTGGCTGAAATGCTAGCTGCAACTACACAAAACAAAGCTTTTGCCAAAAAACAAACCATAGTGATTTTGAAATTACAGACAGGCTTTTTCAGTCAATTCCATACAGGACATATCCTTAAATGGGGGATAGGAACAGCTTAGCTTTTCATTTTTAGGGTGATCAGAGATTAAGTTTGTAATGAAGCTGTTGTCAGAGTCTTTCCTGCTAATCTAGCCCTGTGAATATTGTATCTATTACCTGATGTTTCATCTCTTTTCTCTACAGATATTCTCAATCTAAATTGAGGGGATCAGGGGCAAGAAGAGGACTTCAAATATTGTTGGACCTTACCACACTGTTGACCTAAGTAAATTTCTTTGAGATTGTCATACTGCCTAGAACACACAATATATATACACAAGCTCTTTAGAAATAACACCTGCTAACACTTCTCCCTCTCTCTAGCAATTCCTTGATTTCTTAAAAATTGTTCCTTGAAAGTGACAAACTGACTGACTTAAATGAAAGCTCTCATCTGGTTTATTAGGAGGAGGTCTTGGAAAGAGTTGATGCTCAAAGGCACTGAACAGTTTAACGGTTGTTTTCACACGACATTTCCTTTTCTCTCTTGTTTGTGGCTTAAATCTCTTCAGTTCAGGGAAATAAATTTTTGGAAACGAAAGTAACTCTAGTTCATTACACTGGACTAGAACTTCAAAGGGGCACCAATAAGCTGCACCCTTTGCCCAAAGGAAGAGCCTATGGAGGAAAAGAAAGTAGGAAGCCAGACTCCCACAAACCAATCTGAAAAAAGACAAGCAGCCTAAGAGAAAAATGGTCAAATGTTATGAACAGGCAGTTCGCAGAAGAACTTGAACAGTCAACAATCAGAAAGTGAATCAACTACATGAGCAATCAGGGAAATGCAAAGCAAAATGAAAATGAGATGCCATTTCTCACCCATCAGGTTGGCAAAAATTAAAATGTCATAATATCAATATTGACAAGCAGATAGACAAATGGGGACACACGCTCATAACTGGTGGAGTGTAAGTTGGTGTACATTGGTATGGCATATTGGAGGGCACTTTCATGATATCTATTAAAATTTGAAATATGCGTATCCCATGACCCAGCAGTTATACTTCTTGATGTTTACCCCAGAAAATAGTTGTGTGGCTCCAATGAGACAGATTTATTGTATGTTATCTGTAACAGTGAAAAAGTGGAAACAACTTTAATGTCAACTGACCAGGGGATGGCTAAACAACTATGATATTTCCATATTATGTAAAATCATGCCACAATTAAAAAGAATTAGGTAGATCTATATACCAACATGAAACCCTGGTGGCATAGCGGCTAAGTGGTACAGCTGCTAACCAAAGGGTTGGCAGTTCGAATCTGCCAGGCGCTCCTTGGAAACTCTATGGGGCAGTCTACTCTGTCCTATAGGGTTGCTATGAGTCAGAACTGATTCGATGGCAACGGCCTTTTTTTTTTTTTTAATACCAACATGGAAACCCTGGTGGCGAAGTGGTTAAGAGCTATGGCTGCTAACCAAAAGGTCTGTGTTCAAATCCGTCAGGCACTCCTTGGAAACCCTATGGGGCAGTTCTACTCTGTCCTTTAGGGTTGCTATGAGTCAGAAGTGACTTGATGGCAATGGGTTTGGTTTTTGGTTTTTATATACCAACATTACAGATCCGAGTCATGTTGTTAAGGAAGAAATCAAGTTGCAGAATACATGCAGTATACTATTTTTATTATGCATAACACACACACAACAAAATAGTGTGTATATATACACAGATTCTTTAAGTACAACTGTATACTATGCTAGATATTTTCTATAAGTATAGAAAAAGAACTACATATTTTCTATTAGTACAAGTAGTTTCTGAAAGTACAAATACCCAGTATTTTATATATGAAAGGAAATGTCTAGAAAAATATCTGAAAGGATTCACTCCAAACTACGATCTGGAATCAAGGCCATGACTTTTGGGATTTTAAATGGTGGAGCCACAGCTTCTGGTGTTTCTAAGGGTGGAGCCGCCACTCAGATGAACTAGGAAAATGGTACACCTAAAGCCAAGGGAGCAGAGCTGCCATCCCAGTTGGCCTGGAAGGCAGAGCTGAAGCCCAGTGCTGAGGGGCCTCCACTCAGAATCCAGAGAGTGTGGCCAATACCTATAGCCTGGAAGGCAGGGCAATCGTGCAAATGGTCTCAGACAACAGATAATTATTTTCAAGCCTTGAGGTCTAATGCAATGTGTTCTGCTGACTTTCTTGGTGCCTGTTATGCCTTCTTTCCCTCTAATTTCTCCTATTTGTAACAGAAATGTCTAGGCTGTACCTGTTCTGCCATTGTACTTTGGAAGCAGATAACGTGTATTCTAGATTTCACAGATGAAGAGGAATTTTTGGATTTTGGACTTAGAGTTGATTCAAGACTTTTGCTACAATATGATGGGGTGAATGTGTTTTACATGTAGCAAGGACATGAATTTTGGGAGACCAAGGGGTAGAATGACTTGGATTGAATTGTGTCTCCCAAAAATATGTGTAAACTTGGGTTAGCCCATGATTCCCAGTATTGTGTGGTTGTCCTCCATTTTGTGATTGTAATTTTATGTTAAAAAGGATTAGGGTGGGATTGTCACACCCTTACTAAGATCACATCCCTGATCTAATGCAAAGGGAGTTTCCCTGGAGTGTGGCCTGTATTGCCTTTTATCTTAACAAGAGATAAAAGGAAAGGGAAGCTAGCAGAGCGTGGGGACCTCATACCAAAAGGAAAGAAGCACCAGGAGCAGAGTGTATCCTTTGGACCCAGGGTTCTTGTGCAGCTCCTAGTCCAGGGGAAGATTGATGAGAAGGACCTTCCTCCAGAGCCAACAGACAGAGAAAGCCTTCCCCTGGAGCTAAAGCCTTGAATTTGGGCTTCTAGCCTACTAGACCGTGAGGAAATAAATTTCTCTTTGTTAAAGCCATCCACTTGTGGTATTTCTGTTACAGCAACGCTAGATGACTAAGACAACACAGAAGAAATAAAACTATGGAAATGGCTGTGAGCATGACTAGAGATGTGGGAAGAGTGAGTTCTACCAGCCCCCACACCCCTTCCATAAGTGTTCGAACAGCTTCTGCTTCTCTGATTTGCAAAGGTCTGCTCAATGATGAGGAGCCCTGGTGGTACAGTGGTTAAGCACTCAGCTGCTAAGCAGAAAGGTTGGCAGTTCGAACCCACCAGCCACTCCATAGGAGAAAGACGTGGCAGTCTGCTTCCGTAAAAACTACACCCTAGGAAATCCTATGAGCAGTTCCACTCTGTCCTACAGGGTCAGCATGAGTTGGAGTTGACTGGATGGCAATGGGAACGGGCTCGGTGATGCCTCTTAATTCAGAAACAGCTGTTTCAAAACAATTAGGAAGAGTATGTGTGTGAGTAGGGCTGGAGTTAAGGTTATCAGACACATTCTATCTGGTCCCAACACTTGGCAAAAGGACTAGGAGTCACACCGATAGGTAAAATTCAGCAAGAAATGAAGGAATTTCTGTTCTGTTAAGTGCGCAGCCTCCTCAGGGGTTGAATGTGTTGGGGGAATTCACTGGTACATGTTGGTTTGGGTTTGGATTTGGGATTTGATGAACATCAGAAATCTTGATCCTGATCCTACCTATTAATGCAGAGATATCAGAAATGACCAGGAAAAAAAAAATTATTATTTTTTTTAATGAGGGAAGCCTTCACAGCCTCCTTCTTTATTTGGCTACCTCATTGACACCAGGGATTTAATACCTAACTTTTATTTGATCCCACTATATTAGCCCTTTTTCCCTCCAAAGTTTGCTAATATTCTACAGTGGTTAAGAACTCTGACTCTGAAGCTAGACTGGGTTTAAATTCTAGTTCTACTATTTACCAAGTTATTTAGTTTCTGTGCCTCTGCTTCCTTCTCTGTAAAATGGAAATAGTAGTACTTATTATTATAAGGATTAAAAAACCAAATCTGTTGCCACTGAGTTCTGACTCATAGCAAACCTATAGGTCAGAGTAGAACTGCCCCACAGTTTCCAAGGAGCCCCCGGTGGATTCAAACTGCCGACCTCTTGGTTAGCAGCTATAGCACTTAACCACTACGCCACCAGGGTTTAGGTGAACTAATATAAACAGAATGGTTACAGTAGTTCCTGGCACATAGTAAGCACCATATCAGTGCTTAGTATCATTACTATTACTTCTCATTAGTCAATCGTTTTCCAGGGTTACACGCTTAGGCAAGTTTTATGAGGCTATCATGAAGACGAGGTCATCTTGGCTCAGACCAATGCCAAAATTCAGACAATCTGTTTAGGGGATTAAGTATTGAATGAATAAATTATTATGCAGGTACTGGGGTTAAAGGTGAATAAGCAGGGCTTAAGCAGCATTGTTCAGTGGACATCTCTGCGAGAATGCACAAATGGATGAGAGATGTGTGTTGCTACATGGGGCCATGTAAGGACAGACCCCATATTAGCTGTGGTACCATACCTTGAGATTTAAATGGAATTGGCTCAAATTCCAGCCCACATGCCGTGGGAGTCACATATATGTCTCTTCCTATCTCTCCGGGAATTCTGGTATATGCTCTCCGAGGTTACTTCTGGCTCTGAGCTTCTGTTCCTGCTAAATTATTTCATCTGTGGACCACCTTGCTGCCCAACCTGCGGTCTCTGTTTGCAAGTTTCTTTCTTTTTCCCAAATTCCCAGAGTTCCACTTTTCCAGCCCCCCTAGGTTCCCCCTTAAATGTCAATTATGCTCATTTTATTACACAGAACGATTTGGCACTCCACCCCCTACTCCTCCTGGGCCTAATTTTGCATATCCAAAGATAAAATAAAGAGTTCTGCTAATCTAGTTTATTACCTATAGCCATGGGAGAGTGCGACTTTTTTAAGTGATACATGAACAAACACTATTTTAAACTTTAATAACTATATATTTATTTTAATGTATAGCACATATACATTATATAATGTATATATAATATATATCTATTTCAATTTGTTTAAACTGTAACTAATACAATAAATCTGATCCCATAAATATTATTGCTTAGAACAACACTGAGTCAATTTTTTTTTTAATGAGGTAAATAATATAGAGATTCAGGGCAGATAAAACAAAAATTATAAAAATGGCTTACAAATGAATGAAGTTGAGGAATGCCTTTATTAACTGCAGACCTTCTATCCAAAGCCCCTGCCTTCAGGAGAGTAGAACTAGCAGGGGAATTTAAGAATATCAACCTTTTCTCCTTCTTTGTCTCTCATCAGTCTCTGAAGGATACAGAGACAACAGAGAGATTTACTTCTGAACTTATATGAATTATGCCACTGTCATGGATTGAATCGTGTCCCCCCAAAATATCTGTCCACTTGGCCAGGTCATGATTCCCACTATTATACGACTGTCTACCATTCTGTGATCTTACGTGATTTCCCTATGTGTTGTAAATCCTATCGCTATGATGTTAACAAAATGGAACATCGGCAGTTATAATGATGAGATCTACAAGATTAGCTAGTGTCTTAAGCCAATCTCTTTTGAGATATAAAAGAGAGAAGCAAGCAGAGGGACAGGGGGACCTCATACCACCAAGAAAGCAGCCCCAGGAGCAGAGTGCGTCCTTTGGACCTGAGGTTCCTGCACTGAGATGCTCCCAGAACAAGGGAAGACTGATGACAAGGACCTTCCTCCAGAGCTAACAGAGAAAGCCTTCCCCTGCAGCTGGCATCCTGAATTCAGACTCTTGTAGCCTTCTAGACTCTGAGAGAATAAATTTCTGTTTGTTAAAGCCATTCACTTGAGGTATTTCTGTTAGAGCAGCACTAGATGACTAAGACAGCCACCAATATTAACACATGGAAATGGTTCCAGTCAATTTTGATCTTAAATAACAATTATTTCTCTCTTAATTATATGGAGATTTTATAAGATTTCAAGAAAATGCCACCAAAATTCGAAAAATTCATGATCTAAATAAAAAACTATAAGAGTTGCTTATGGAATGTGAAATATGAAAAACAGATTAAATCTTCAGCCAGCTAATATTTCACAAGATACTGGTGAAACTTTTTTAGAACTGCTAAAGACACAAATTCAGGTAACTCAAAAACTCCTAAACAGGAGAATACTTTCACCTAATCACATCATTGTGAAACTTCAGAACACTGAAGAAAAATAGATCTTAACCAGCAATTAGACTGACAGCAGATTTGTCAGTAGCAATAGAAACCAGAAGACAACGGAATAATGTGTTCAATATTCTGAGGAAAAAAAAGAAAGGCAATTGTAAACCTAAAATTATATATCCAATAGAATTATCCTGAAAGAATAATGACAAAATAATATTTCAGGTTAAAAAAAAAAAAAAAAACCCTGAGTGTTTACCACATCACACTCTCCAAAGCAAATTTTAAAGCATTTACTTCAGGCACAAGGAAAATGATCCAGAAGGAAGTTCTGAGATACACAAAGAAATGGTAAGCAAAGATATTGTCATATATGTGGTGAGGCTAAAAAAAAGTCTAATTTATAGAACTAGTGAATTATAAAAAAAAAATAGCTTATAAATCAGGGAGGAGTCCCTGGGTGGTGCAAACGTTAACGTGCTCTGACACTAACTGAAAGGATGGCAGTACAAATCCACTCTCTTCTGAGAGGCATCTCAGAAGAAAGCCTGGAGATCTATTTCCAAAAAAATCAGCCATTGAAAACCCTGTGGAACACGGTTCTACTCTGACACACACGGAGTCAACCATGAGTCAGAATCCATGCCAATTGGTTATATATTGGGAGGGATCGTGCAGAGTCAAAACACTGTAAGATCTCTGAATTGTTCAAGAAGAAAGTAATTTATTTGCTTTAGACTTTAAGTTTTACATGTTAAAAGAACTAGAAAAATCCCTTTAAAATATACATAGAATGTATTACCTCAAATATGTTGAGAGAAAACATGGCATGAGAAAAAGAAAACACACACACACACATAATCCAAAAGAAGCCTCTTCTGTTGCTTTATTACAAATTTTTGACATTTTAATCTTCTTTGTTACCTGTCACTCTCATTCATGGTAAATAAAAAATAAAACCAAACCCGTTGTCTTTGAGTCAATTCTGACTCATGGCGGCCCCACAGGACAGAGTTCAACTGCCCAACAGGGTTTCCAAGGCTGTATCTTTACGGACACAGTCTGCCACATCTTTCTTCCTTGGAGTGTATGGTGGGTTTGAATGGTGGCCTTTTAGTGAGCAGCTGAGAGCTTAATCAGTGTGCCACAGGGCTCCTAAATACATACAAATACATATATACTTTTTTTTTTTTTCTTTTTTAGAGGTCAGACAGAAACAAGTTTCCTTATCTGCTTGTCCACTAGGTATTTTTTTCATTTTCCCTAGTCCACACTTTTCCTGAGGATGATGCCTCTCAGGGACAACAGCTTTTTGCAGGGTACTCAGTTCCCACTCCCACCATGAGCTACTGCAAGCCCTTAACTCTTGCCCCTGTAGAACCCCACCCCAAGTTAAAGAGATCAACACCAACGTTCCCATATCTAGGACAACCAACCAACCTGATTTGCCCAGGACTGAAGGGTTGTAGGTACATGGGGTTTTTCAGTACTATAACCAAGAAAATTCTGGACAAACCAGGATGCTTGGTCAGCCTACAATCTAGCCTCACACCCAGGGCCAGAAAAGAGTCAGTTCAGCAAGTCATTGCTCTGGTTTTCAGTTTATTTTCATTTTTGACACTTTGAGATTTCCTTTCGTTTCTTATGCGTTTAGCTACATATTAAAGATAAGGTTAGTTATTTTTACCCAACATTGCTAGGTGTTTTCCACTATAAGGCCACTATATTGTGAGTTTAGAGAGTAGCATAAAAGTGAAGTTTGAGGATAAAAGTCATAGTTAGTTGCCCCATGAGTACAGAGTGCTGGAGTGGTTCCCAAAGTTATGTGAATTGCTCCAGCAACTGGTTCAAAGTTCATCCTTGCTCCAGGCTCTGTTTCTCTAACTTTGAGAATGTTCTAGAATTCTCTAGGCAGGCCTAGCTTCTTCCTGTAAGGCCTAGAAGATAAACTCCCCGAGGGAAGACATGTCTGCCTATTTCGTCCTCTCCTGCATCCCCAGCATCTGGCAATCTAGGCACTCAATAAATATTTCTTAAAAGAATGAACATTCTGAATGCCAAGCTGCCTGGCCTCAACTGGCATTTCCTCCAAGCCAATCCCATTTACCTCAAACTTGACAAGAGGTGTCCATGTTTCTGGCTCTCCGATGTCTCTTTCCTTCTTTTCCATAAACTTGCTGCTATTTTTCTACTTCTATAAACATTTAAATGGATTTTGAGGATGAGCTATAGAGCTGAGAGTGATTCGGCTAATACAGCGCGTTCAAGACGCCATCTTGAAAATACAACCTAGATACATAAATATTAAAAAAAAAAATGTGAATATATATTAAGGTACGCGTATTCATTTGAAATACGCTTCAAAGGCATTTCCGAAGAGCTAAGTGTGTCTGTCCATCCGTCTAACGCTGCGGGCACCGCCCTTGATGCGCAGTGCCGTCCTGCGCGCACCCCCTGCGCACCCCCGGCCGGGCGCCGTCGTCCCCCGCAAGCCCCCCTACGGGGTGGAAGGCGGAGGCGCTGTCACCCATTGGCTGAGGCAGCACGACGGGCCCCAGTACCCGGAGCAGGAGCCACCTCCGGGAGCCCCGTGGGCCACGCCTCAGTCCGCCTGCCTCCTCTCAACCTGGCCTGCCGCTCTGTTGGGCTCCTCAGCCTGGCCACCCAACTTTGATTTTCCTCACACATCTGCCTTTTCTTCCGCTGCCCATTCGAAGCCGGGCCGCGGGTGCGAGCGGGGCTGGAAGCAACCCCGGGAGTAGTGCCCGAAGCGCAGCCTTGCTCCCCTCGAGCCCTGTCGGCGGGAACTGCTGACTGCCGCCATCATGGTGAGTTGAGGGAGGAGGCCTGAGGGGCGCAAGGCCGGAGGGGTCCTGCAGGGTGGCCGGAACTCGGCTTTTTGGGTGTGGTTCAGGGTGAGGGGCTGAAAGTGGGGGTGACTCCAGCTTTCCTGATCTGGGGGGCCTAGTGGGGGGCACTGCAGGCCTTGGCCTGCAAAGTTGGAGGGGGGACGTGGCCTGCTGGGCGCAGCCTTGGGGCGCGGCCTACAAGGCTTAGAGCGGCGGGCAGGAGGCGGCCGCGACGGGGCCGCCTGAGGGGTATTGTGGAAGGATGGAAGGAGGGCGCCCCAAGACGCCGCTTCCCTCATCTTGTGAGGCCAAGTGCCTATGAAGCCTGCGGCCTCCACATGCTGTCCACCTCCCGCCTGGTCGAGAACTAGCCTGGGGCGAGGAGGTCGGGTTCTCTGCCCCGTTGGGATTTGGGGTGCCGGGTACCCCACGCGGTCCCCTTCCTGTGCCCCTTGGTGTGGAGACTGGGAGCGGCGGCCTCTGAGAGATGGCGTCGGGCCTGCAGCCGCCCGAACGCCGCCGCCTGGCGCGGTCTGAGGGGCGCCCTGCTTTAGACTTGGAGAGCGGGAGTTTGCTCGGGACGTGGTTCTTTCCGGGCCTCAGAGGCCTCGGCGGGGCTGGGGTCAGCGGGGTTGTCGGGGGGACCTCTGGGGGTGTGTTCCTGTGGGACGTGGGAAGGGAGGACCCTCCAACAAAGACGCGAGCGCTCGGCCCGCGAGCTGGGGAAGGAACTAGCTCCCAAGGACATTGGCGGTGGCCGCACGTGCCACCTTGCGGTGTGTGACCTGCTGCGGGTAGCTCCCTTGAGGGCCCTAATCGGCGCCAAATCCAGCCGGACGCCATCATGTCAGCACGATGTTGGCGTCGGTAGTTGCTCTTGGTCCTGGGAGACCGCCGTTCCTGTAGAGCTAAAAAAAAAAAAAGAAAATGTATTTGGGGTAAAATATATTTAAATCTAGTGATTTAAGAATTTTTGAAATTGTTAACTCAGTGAACGCTTTTTTTTTTCCTTTAGATAAACCAGGAATTTTTTTTTTAATTACATGCAGTAGTACGTGCTCATTTTTAGTGTACGTTTATGAGTTTTGATAAATGCATGGAGTTGGTTAAGTACAGGATGAAATACTTTTGATCAACCATAAAGTCACAAATGTGTGGATTATATGCTGTGTATTTATTTCATAATAATTATTTTTGTCTTCATTTTCAGAGGTAAAGGGAGGAAATTTATATGTATTTTATATGTAAATATATTAAATGTTTATAATTACCAAAACTTATTTGTAGTTATCATTTATGTAGTATCATGTATTTATCTTATTATAAATAGTTATAATAATTTTTCCTCACCATTTTTAGAGGTAAAGAGAGGACATGCTAACATTTAAATATTCTGATAAAGTAGCATATTCACTCATTTGAAAATAATTGGTATAAGAAAACAGAGATCCATCTTAGTCCCAGAACCTATAACCACTGTTAAAATGTTGATGTATGCCATTTCATAATTGTTTTTATGCACAGATTACATATAGATAGGTAAATTTTATTTTACAAAAGTTGGACCACTCTATATAATACTATTTTACAGCCTGCTTTTTTATTTTGAGATAAGTAAGCATTATTCCAAAAATAAATTTAAAGTAATTTTGAATATATAATGTTAGAGCATAAGATTATATCATTTCTTATTTTACCAAATCCCTTTGAATGAGTAGTTTTTCAACATTATGACAATACTATAATAAATGTCCTTGTGCAAACATCTTGGCATGCTTGTTCTACTAATTCCTTGGGATAAATTGCCAGAAGTGGAATTGCTTGGTGAAAGGGCTGTGCCCAATTTGTGCCCATTTCAAATTAGATATTTTTTCCAAGCTATAATAAAAACAAAAACAAAAAATTTTTTTTTTTGTTTTTATTCTTGGTATGTACCAATTAACATTCCCACTGACAGCATGTAGGGTGATCTTTTCTTCACAGCAGTTCCAATGAGAGAGAATTTTTTACGTTGCCAATCTGTTAGCTGGAAAATGATGTTATACTGTGTTATACACTTTTTTTTTTAATCAGGTAAGTTGAAGTTTATCATGTGGCCATTAGCTTTTTAAATATCTTGTGAATTCTTAGTTCATCTTTCTATTTGAATATTATTTTTTCTTATTGACTTACAAGAACTCTACGGTGACTTTAAACTCTGTTATACGTAGAAGAAATGTATAGTAGTGATAAGTAGGTTCCCTCTTCATATTCCTAAATTTCAAAGGAAATGACTCTAATAAAAGCCTGGTTATGGCTTAGAGATAGATAGGATTCTTCTGTTTTTATTTTACTTGGGTTTTTAAAAAAATTTTTTTAAATGAGTGCTGTATTTTTTTAAAAAAGCTTTTTCAATGATGACTTACGGTAACAGATTTCCTAAGAATGAGCCATCTTTGCATTTCTCGTATATACTATACTTCATTGTGTATTTTTTGTATATTACTGGAACTTTTCATCTTTATATTGGGGGGCACTGGGGAGGTGGACCATCTTAATCACGTTCTGTTATTTAGATGGTGTTAGCTTGTAAAATGCATTTAGAATTTTTTTCTTGTTTTCTCTGAAAGTTTTTCTTTCTTTGTTCTTAAAGAAAAGTGAATTTTCTTTCCTCTCCGCTGCCACTTCTCTACCAGTGTTTCTCTGTCTTGGCAAGTGTGTCTGCTGTCTCTCTTTAACATACAGACACTCACACACACAAATTATTTGTTTCTTTAAAGACTGAAAAAAAAAAAAAAACACCCAGTAAAGCTCAACCAGGCGCCATTTGAGCAGTTTCTTCCATAAAACCGAAACTCACTGCCATCGAGTCGATTCCAATTCATAGGGACTCTATAGGACAGAGTAGAACTGCCCCATAGGGTTTCTAAGGCTGTAAATCTTCACGGAAGCAGACTACCACATCTTCCTCTGGCAGAGCGGCTGGTGGGTTCAAACCGAGGCCTTGTGGGTTAGCAGCCAAATGCTTTAACCACTGCATTAACCAGGGTTCCTTAGTTTCTGCCGTAGTTATTGATTAATCTAGTTGTTTTTTTCTCTTCCTAAGGTAGCTTTGAAAATTTATATTTCTCTAGAAAATTCTCCATTTTATCAAGATTTTCAAATGTATTCCCATAGAGCTTATTTCCCTTTTTTGTGGCTAATGTATATTTTTGATTTTTTCCTTGCTTAGCTTTGCTGGGACTATTTATTTACTTTTTGGGTTTTTTCCCCCAAGAACCAACTCTTGGATTTACTTACAATTTTTATTCTGAGTCTCATTTTCCTATTTCCTTAATTTTAGCTTTGATGTGTATAGTTCCTTCCTCCTGCTGTGGATATAACTTTGATGACTACAAGTTATAGACTTTTTTTTTGGTCAATTGTACATAGATATCAGTTTGCTTGCATGTAGACATAATACTGTCAGAGGCACTGACATTCCAGGAACTATGCTTTAGTAATGATGAAAACTTTTAGGCTTTCAGTTAACCTTGTCACTTAGTTATCCAAATATATTAAAAGATATATTAATGTTAATAATTGTGCATATGATGGCCTCCAAACTCATCCCTATTTAAATAATATCCCAGCGGTTCTCATTTCAAAACCCACCAACTTCTTTGAAGGTATCATTAAGAAAAATAATTACTTCTTACATTAAATGCAATTTTATATTCAGTATGTAATGTTATTACTGGTTAAAGGACCTCTGGTGGCACAGTGGTTAAAGTGCTCAGCTACTAAATGAAAGGTCTGCAGCTCAAACCTACAGGAGGCAAATGTGGCAATCTGCTTCTGTAAAGAAACTGTATGGGGTAGTTCTCCTCTGTTCTGTAGGGTAGCTATGAGTCAAAATCGACTCAAGGGCAGTGGGTTTGGTTTTTTTATTGACGGTTAGCATGAATACTTTCCTTTAACATCAAACTTTTTGCTGTAGCCTAAGCATTCATTTGTAGAGCATTTTTAGCCATAGTTTAAAAGTAACCAAAGGTTGTCTATTAGGTTGTGGATGAGTTATATATAAATTATATATAAATACACAGTATGAGTTTAAATATGTATTTTTAAATCGCTGCTGTTCAGTTTGGTTAAAATGGAGTAGTTTGGTTACTGTGTTAACTTTGAGCTCCACCTGCTGGCCGATGACTAAAATAAAATACGGTAATGTCATCCTTGATTTAAGAGCTTATGACATTGGTAAAAATGATTTGATGAACTTCATATTTAATACCTCAATTAAGCAGGGAGCCAGTTTTTAAAACTCAAGCCAAAGCTATACTTCCTATAATAGCTAACAGCTTTTTTTCTCTTTCCCAAATTACTGTCTAGTTGTCTCAGATACCGTTTTACTTTTGTAAGTAAAATGTGAGAATTAGAAGGACATCAGAGAACTTTTCCTACCACATGTTTTTCAAGTGAGGAAACCAAGACCCTGAGAATACTTACTTCACTAAAAATAAAAAGCAGGTTCTTCATAAAGAATCATTTTTCTGTTCAATTCTGGTGGCGCTATCATAGGATTTCTCAAACCTAAATTCTATTGAAATTTTGAACCAGGTAATTTTTTGTTGTTGGAGGCTCTCCTGTGCATTGTAGTGTCTCTGGCCTCTACCCACCAGATACCAGTAGCAGTCACCAGTTGTGACAACTAGAAATGTACCAGACATTACTAAATGTTGCAAGGAGGACACAGCCAGTGCACTGTCATAACCCCTTTTAATCTGGCACAGTTCTCAGTCCAGATGTTCACTCCTAAATTAAAATACAGCCATCCATTATGGTGTACAGACAGGTAATAGCATAAATAATTTATTTTTCAAATAAAAAAGTTCCCAAAGTTCTTCCACAAATGAAAGGGTTAATTGAGAATGAGGGGGAGGAGTTTCAGAACCACTGTTTTGTTTTATTTGTGTTTTGGATTTTTGAATTGAGAAGAAGTTGGTAAATTGTATATAGGGAAGGGAAGTCAAGTTGGGTTCTCAAGAGAGAAGATACATAGTTTATGTAATACACTCTCATTTAGAAAAAAGCTAAAATAAGACATTAAAAATGAAAAAAACTTTAGAGATAGTTTTTTGTTCTCTCATAATTTATTATAAAATATCACTACCATGATTAAATGAAAGAATTAAGGTGTATTTGAATAGAAACAAAAAATAGCAATAAAGTATAGTAGTTTGTAAGATCTTAAATTCATCGTTAACTTCTAGTATTGACAAAACAAGAACTCTGCCATCGTTGCTGTTAATTTCTTTTACGACCACTATGCTTACCTTTTGTTAGAGGATGTGTCAGTTGATTTCTTTTGCCATTGTTTTTGTTTTCCTCCATAAGCAGAGGTGTGGGCAGTAGTTTTCTCTCTTGCAGCCTTTTGTATTTACCTCTTATGAACAATAGGCACTTCATAATTTAATTTCAAATGAGTAAATGTGCCCTAAAGTATTTTCTTGAAATTCCAACTTAATTAGTTGTTAATTGTTTATAAAATAAGTGAGTAAATAGTAGAGCTAGGAATGAAACTTTTTTTTAACCTATTGAAAATAAATTCAGATAACAGGACACTAACTTATATTGGCGTAGCACTTCATACTTTACAAAATGAATTCACAGATGTTATTCTATTCTCAAAACAATTTGCTCAGAGATACACAGCTGGCAAGTAAGTGGCGTATTACCTAGTAGGGGACATGAACCTAGATCTTCTGACTAAATAAGTTTTTGTTACACTATGTTGTACCGCCTCTCCCAACGTATATATTACCAGTAAATTCTGTTTCAGAAAATTTTACATTAACCTTAGAGTTGACTGTGGGAAGACTAAAGACAGATTCTTACCAGAATCCGGAAAAATAATGATGAGTTTTACGGGTTTTTCTAAATCTTAAAGATGGTATCAATTATCTCCCAGGCCCCCGTGAAAATTAGCATTACTAGTGGGACTGAATTGGTGTTATTCAGAAAGAAAAACATTATTTCAAAAGATGCTTTAAGGATCCTAGCATTAGAAAAGAGGATTTTAAGCCTCTTTTAGCAGGAGCGATAATACGTGAGCAAATAGTATTTTCATAATCCATTTCCAAAGTAAAGTAGGCATACTCAGAAGGGAATGCTATAAATTCTGTGTTAATTTTGGTGAATAGAGAGGCGAGGCAAAACAAATTGGCTTAAAACGCTGATATTTGTTTTTATTTTGATGTGGCTTTTACTTTTTTTTTTTTTTAAATGTTTTTTTTTTTAAAAGCTTTTTATTAATGTACTTAGTAAAATGAAACTTGTTTATTGGCATAGAACAGAATGGTTTGAATAAATTCAGTTTTTACAGATCTGAACTTTCTAATTTTTTTATCAATTCACAAAATATTTTCATGAACTCAGTATAAACTCAGTATTTTATCACAGCAGTGTATAAGAGATGACAATGTACAACGCTGCATTTAAGAAAGTACTATATCCTTTTGTTAGAATTTTGTGCTAATCTACTCTGATTTAAATCTTGAACCTGAACTAAGCTGTATTGATGACTAGTTTATAATGAAAATAATTATATAAAAATATTTTGTATTTAAAATATAAAAATTATATTTCACATTATATGGTTTTTGTTTTTGTATGTGGTTATGTTGTCTGCTTTCCAAATTACAGTCTGCTGCAAACCCTGAGACTCCAAATTCAACAGTCTCCAGAGAGGCCAGCACCCAGTCCTCGTCAACTACAACCAGCCAAGGCTATGTTTTACCAGAAGGCAAAATCATGCCGAACACTGTTTTTGTTGGTGGAATTGATGTTAGGGTATGGTATTCATATTTTATTTTTATCTTAATATAAATAATGTGAATAATGGAATTTTGGCCCTGTTGCAAACTTAAGGTTTTTTTGTAGTTCATGCCAGTTTTTATTTGGTTTTATGTTTAACCCATAGGGACTAGAAATATCTTTAACAAAGAGCTACAGATAGTATGAGGATGCTTGGAAGAGACACTTCCACCTCACCAAGCCTTTTTTATAGTAAAATTCAAAAAATTTAAATGCCGAATTTTTATTCTTTAAGTTAAATTCTTTTCCATAGATGGATGAAAGCGAAATTAGAAGTTTCTTTGCTAGATATGGTTCGGTAAAAGAAGTGAAGATAATCACGGATAGAACTGGTGTGTCCAAAGGGTGAGTAAAATATACCTTCAGTATAAATTATCAAAATTATCTGAAGCCTAGCATCTATAAAGCCCCTGAGTGGTGTAAACAGTTCTAACCAAAAGGTTAGCAGTTTGAATCCACCCACAGGCACCTCAGAAGAAAGGCCTGGAGATCTACTTCTGAAAAACCAGCCATTGAAAACCCTATGGAATACAGCTCTTTTCTGACACACATGGGGTGTTATGAGTTGAAATCAACTTGACAACGTTTTAACTTTAGCATCTATAAAATGTCAAGAAGTCTTTGAAACTGGTATTCTTATATAAGTGAAATTTGTTGCTTTGTTAATTTGTTTCATGTAGAGAATAAAAGTTTGCTGCCAGATCTTTTAATCATTTTCCTAATTTCGTATTTAAGTATAACATATAGTTTATTTAGCGTAAGTCGACCAGTTTTATAAACAATTATTTTCTTCTCAAGTTGCACAGTATCTTAAATTTTAATCATGGTGCCATAAATAATAGGTTAAATTTGGGTTCGTAGGAATGACTTCTCTGCTAATGAAAGGGATTCTCACACTACCTTAATCTGAGTACCTTCTAACATTGATTACTTGATATAACTCGTTCTTTTTTTTTTTTTTTTATCTATGTATTGTATGGTGGTGATTTTACACTTCCTTTATCTGCCTTTTTAGCTATGGATTTGTTTCATTTTATAATGATGTGGATGTGCAGAAGATAGTAGAAGTAAGTAATCTCATGGAAAAAAATCTCTTATGTAGCCTATTGCTGTAATTTTGAGTATTGCTTGAGTGTTGACTATATTGAGTATTATATAAAATGTGGAGAAAGATACACTTTCTGCTTGAAATTCAGTCTTAACAGAATCTTACATAACTTGTGAGAACCTGTTTAATTTTGACCGGATACCTAGCTTCATGAACAAGAGACAGGACAGGATGAAAACAGGGTGAAAAGATGGTTTTATCAAATCCATTTGGCACCTCAAAACACTTGACTGCAGTAGTGAGAGTAAATAAGGTAGCTTCATGGTGATAAATTTTGATTTGGTCTCTTCTCACCACTGATCTCGCATAGTAGGAACCTGAGGGTACTTGGGGTTGTCTTAGTTTCCTAGTGCAGCTATAATAGAAATACCACAAGGGATTGGCTTTAATGAATGTAAATTTATTTTCTCACAGTTTAGGGGGCTAAAAGTCCAAATTTAGGGCTCTGGCTCTCCGGGAAGGCTTTCTCTTTCTGGCTGGGGAAAATCCTTGTCTCAGCTTCTCTAGCGTTCTTCTTGGCATCCCATGACAATCTCCACCTGGCATATGTCTTTCCCCATCCCTGCTCTTTTGCTTCTGTGCCTAATCTCCTTTTATATCTCAAAAGCAGTTGGTTTAAAACACACCCTACATGGATATGACCTCATTAACATAATAAAGAAAACCCTGTTCCCAAATGGGATTACATCCACAGGTATAGGTGTTAGGACTTACAACACATATTTTTGGGGGACACAGTTCAATCCATAACAGGGGTGTTTACTGAAGTCTTGGAAGTAAAGGCTTGAAAATTAATTCTAATTTTGTTATTGTTTTATTTTCAGTCACAGATAAATTTCCATGGTAAAAAGCTAAAACTGGGCCCTGCAATCAGGAAACAAAATTTGTGTGAGTAAAGGTAGAAATTGTTGTTGACAGCAAGTGTAGCTTTTCAGAGAATTAAAAATAGAACTTGTTTTCTTGTTTAAAAAGGTGCTTATCATATGCAGCCACGTCCTTTGGTTTTCAATCCTCCTCCGCCACCACAGTTTCAGAGTGTCTGGAGTAATCCAAACACCGAAGCTTACATGCAGCCTCCAACTATGATGAACCCTATAACGCAATACGTTCAGGTAAGAATTACCTACATTCCTGGTTGTTTTTTGTTGTTTGTTTGTTATAGTACTAGAGATCTTAGAGCTGGAAGGCACCTTAAAAGTAAGCTGGTCTCACTTCTTACCCTCAGTGGAATTACAGCCCCAGCTTCCCTAACAAATGGCAATACAGTCTGCTTGAATACTTGAATGATGGGAAATCTATTACCTTTGTTAGAAATCTGTCATTCTTAGTGTATTAAACTAAGCTAAAATCTGCTTCTGTATAGCTTGTTAGCCTTTGTAGCCATGTAGAACAAGTTTCTTCCTCTTTTTCCTCCATATTGCTAGAGTATTTTAAGACAGCTTTCCTCATGTGTCTGCCTGTCTTTCTTCTACAAGCTTAGCAGTTTTTCTAGCTATTCCTTATTTGAAATGATTTCCAGATGCTTCCTATATAGATAGCTGACTCCTGAGTATATTCTAGCTCTAGGATGAGTAGGTTTCTGATGGATTTGACTATATTTGTAAACTCTGAATTTCTGGCATATAATTTGTCTGGTTCTAGTTATTTTAATAAAGTGGGATTTGGCATACTTAACTATTTCCTGTTGATAAGAGATAACCTTTATTTCCTTCTTAGTTTTACTTTTTTCAACTTAAAAGACTTTTTTTTTTTGGAGGAAAACAAAGAAAGTAATAGCAAAATAGTTTTGCAGTATCTTTCTTTTGAATTTACATTTTCTTATCTATATGAAGTGTAGGATATATCTTATTTTTCTGGCTCTGAACATGGCTGGAAGAAAAACCCTACTTGTTCCTCACATTTACTGTGAGCCATTACCTATTCTGGGTGTATTTATATGTGTTTACTTATCAGTATATATTGAAACATGTAAGACATTGTACTCACGCTTCCAGTTTTGGATTATATATATACTGCCCTTAATTTTTAGAAGTGAAATACAGAAAGAGCCAAAAGTCTGTAGGAGGACTACACATTTCCCCACAATGTTATCAGTGGAATGCAAAACTGCCTGAAAGTATTTTTACAGAGAAGCAGCAGATGCATTAATACAGTGTTATCATGGAAATCTGACCTAATAGAGCCTTATGACAAGTATGAGAAAGAACTTCTAGGTGGGGATAAATAAATAAGATAAACTCAGGCTGGCAAAATCACTTTTCTCATCAGTTTTCCCCTCTTCTTCCCCACCCAGAAGGCCAACATTTGACATTTTTTTCTGTATGAGGTTAGACTTAAACTCAAATAGAATCATGTATCATTGCATGTAGAAAAAGGTGACCTTATTAATATTTAATTTGATATTTTATATTGGATATGATATTCCTTATTTAGTTATTTTTTCTGTTTACGTTGTTAATATAGTCTTTCTGTAAACTTTATTTTCAGGCATACCCTCCTTATCCAAGTTCACCAGTTCAGGTCATCACTGGATATCAACTGCCGGTATATAATTATCAGGTAATTTAAGAGAATACAAAATGATTTATGTCGGGACATTACTGAGTCCTTTAGTTTGTCATTTAAGCTAGTGAAGTATGCCTAAAATTTAAGGAAGAAAAGAATTAATCTAGAATTAGAACTTTTTATATTACTTAGAAATAAAGAATTGGTATTTTGACAGGAATATTATGTAGCAAACTTTCCTGTAGAACTATTTTCTAAGACTTGATGTCCCCTTCTGTATGTCAGTATATATTCTTCCATCTTTGCTGCCAAATAGCTGAAGTATCCAGGCTGACTCTACAGATTTTTCTAGGGGAATAAATAGGTTGATATAAATTGATTACTAAATTCTTAGAGCATTGAATTCTAGTTGTATTTAATAGTGTTGGAGCAGGCTGTTCCAAGATAGTAGTTCTCTGAATTTCTTCCCATAGATGTGACCATATGTATGACCTAGGGCCATATTTATGGTAAGAAATTCAGGAAGCTATTATCTTTGATTTTCCTGAAAGCCAACTCCAGAAAATTGAGAAAAAGGTCGGGCTTATATATGAAAATAATGTTAAGAACCTCAGATATTAGAAACATAAGGTACTACTTTTTTCTATTCTGTTTCTTTTGTTATAGTAAGTTCAAGGAGCCAACATAACAAATACGTGGACATTATCGATTTCATATTTTTGATAAAATGTGTGGGAATATTTAAATAATTGTTGTTCCTTTTTTTTTTTTTAAGATGCCACCGCAGTGGCCTGCAGGGGAACAAAGGAGCTTTGTTATACCTCCGGTAAAATGAATTAGTCAGACATATACCTCCTGTTCTTTATTAAGATGTATTTTCTGACTTAATTAGCGTATATCTCCTGGCCTTTTGCCATATCATACAGGCTTAGAAATATTTTAAAATGTGCTTTTTGGTTTTTTATTAATCTGATTATGTACTCCCATGAGAGAAACTATACGTTTTGTTTCCCAGGTTGTTCGAGTGCTTAAAGCAGTGGCTGCTGTACACACAATAGGTGCTCAGTTACTTGTTGATAGACTATATAACCCAAGAAAGGTTGTATTAATATGAATTTAGCATTAGCATTGAATCTGCCTAGAATCTGCTTCTGGTTTTGCTACCCATAGAAACTCTGTTAAAAAGAAACCTGGATGTTATTACTGGTAATACTGTTAAGTAAGAAAAGGAGTAAAACAAAGGGGAGTGCTGCCTACAACCCCTGAGGTACTGTCTGTCTTTTAGTAGGATTGGATATTTGAAGGATGTAGAAAGTGTGAAAATTCCCAGGCACTCCCTTACTACATATTGGAGTTTTTTTTTTTCTTAGAGCCCTTCTAATTCTGATTATGTTGGCGCTTAGAAGACAATTTCAAAATAAAAGGCTGCCTATTTTTTTTTATTGCATTTAAACATAACCCACAGTTAAACTTCAATGTCAGCTCACCATTTTAAAGATTAAATAGTTCAGAAATGTATCTGTATATCTCTTCAATTACACTTTTATCATTTTAAATGTAGGCTTATACAACTGTTAACTACCACTGTAATGAAGTTGATCCAGGAACTGAAGTTTTGACAAGCGAATGCTCAGTTCATGAAGCTACTCCATCCTCTGGAAATGGCCCACAAAAGGCAAACATCTAATTTTGTTTATTAATATTTATTCTTTCAAGTTTTAATAATGGCTTTTTGAAAAGCAAGTATCTCTACCCAAATTTATATATGGAAGCCGTAAACATTACAGAGCTTATGTAATAATAACTCAGCAGTCCTTGTAAATGCTGACAAATTTCAAACACCCTCAAACCCCAGACTTGCAACAGATGCATGAAGTTTCATACTCAGCATTCCTTTCTTTTAAATTTTCATTTTTTTTCTGTTCTTTAATAAATATTGGTTAATATGATTTAGCAACATGCAGTGGGCAAGTTTCCTCAAGAATTCTGTTCTTCAAAAGAGAGATTAGGATAAATTCTATCTATCTGCTCTTTTGCCAATTTAAACATTTGTTTAGCTAAGTAGTAATACACAGTTCCTTATGGTATGCTCTTTGTAACACACATGGGAGCAGTTCTCAAGCGTGGTAAAGTCACTAATAATAATCAAAATACTGAAATAAGCAGTTTATTTTTATCATTTAGAAAAGATTTCTATAATAATACTCTCCTTCTTGCATTTTCTTCTCTTCTTGAATGGGTGGGAGTGTGAATATAGCTCATGTGCTGAGAATATGCGTGTCACTGACTGATTCCCATTGAGTGTGTGCATTTTATCCATGTGTTTCCCAGTGGAAAAAGTTTTGAGAACTACTCAGCCATGGGTGAAATAATTTCCTGATTTGATACATAATTAAAATTTTGGAAAAAAAAAACTAACATAGCTTACTGTATAATTAGCAAGTTTTGTTCTGGATATTATTTCTTGAAATATTGAAGTTCACTGTTTCTTATTTAACAGGAAAAATGAAAGAGCCCTAAGAAAAATACCTCAGGGCTCGAATAAAGTCTGTCTTTTTTTCTTTAACCAGTATTCTGTCACTAAGGTTCTAAAATATTTCTTTTATTTGGCAGAAAACTTACATACGTATGTGGTAAAAATTACTAATTATGTAGGAATTCTTTGAAAATAAGCATATGCTCATTGAACTTCTCCCCACCCCAAAAACAAACTCCTTGTCAACAGTGAGTAAAAGGAGGCGTAGTCATTAAATTACTGGAAACTTTTGTTTCAGAAATCGGTGGACCGAAGCATACAGACTGTGGTATCTTGTCTATTTAATCCAGAGAGCCGACTGAGAAACTCTCTTGTTACCCAGGATGACTACTTCAAGGTATGGAAGAATAATATCCTTGAAAAAATACATTTGTCAGATTTGAAGCGTCTTCTTTTTCTGTCATATATGTATTTCGAGGTTACTTAGAACATGTAATGAAACTGTTGACATTGGACTGACGTAGTAAATCATTGTGAGTGGTTTTTACCTTAGTGTATTTAAGCTGCTCAAACCTTCCTATGGTGCAGTTTGTCCTTAGGGAAGAAGCCTTTAACAGAAATTTAGAATTGAAAGGATTTGTAAAAGAAGAGAGTTGAAAAAGAATATTGACTTGACCAAACAGTAAAAGAGAAAATTCTAGATAGAAAATGCAAAACTTAAGAATATATAAATAACGTAGAAGAGAGCAGAGAAGAAATAGATCAATCAATTGTGAACAGTTTGGGGGGAGGAGGGTAAAGGGAAGCAGTCACTGGAAAGAAATGGAAGTTGAGTCAGAGTTGGTGAAGTGGAAAAGAATGAGGGTATTTGAACTTAAAGTACTGGTTTCTGTTTCTCGTTCTACCACCTTGGACAAATCACTTAAATCTTCTTACGCTCCAGTTTTTACACGTCTAAAGTTCGGAGGCAGGGCTACAGGTCTGTGAATATGAAAAAGACTAACTCTGATACCAGAACCAAACCTGTTCCAGTCAAGTTAATCCTGACTCACAGCAACCCTGTATTACTCTATACCAAAAACCAAAACCAAACCCAGTGCCGTCGAGTCGATTCCGACTCAGCAACCCTGTAGGGACAGAGTAGAACTCCCCAGTAGGGTTTCTGAGGAGCACCTGGCGCATTTGAACTGCAGACCCTTTGGTTAGCAGCCGTAGCACTTAACCACTACGCCACCAAGGTTTCCATCACCCTGATAGGGGAGGGATATTGTGCTTAGTAAAGGGAAATTTTTTAATAGCTTTATTGAGATATTCATATACCGTACAATTCACCCATTTAAAGTGTACAATTCAGCGGTCCTTAGTATATTCACAGAGTTGTGCAACCATCACCGTAATCAACTTTAGAACATTTTCGTTACCCCGAGAAGAAACCTCCTACCCATAAGTAGTCACTTCCCGTTTCCCCCCCAAAGCCTCCAGCCCTAGGCAGCCACTGGTATACTTTCTGTCTGTGGATTTGCCTATTACTAGACATTTCATGTAAATGGAATCATACAACATGTGATCTTTTGTGACTGTGTTCTTTAGCGTAATGTTTTCATGGTTTATCCATGTGGTAGCATATATAAGTACTTCATTCTTGTTTATAATGTATATGCTACATTTTGGGTTTACGCTACATTTTGTTTATCCATTCATCAGCTGATAGACATTTAGGTTGTTTCCACTTTTTTAATAATACTGCTGTGAACATTCATGTACAAGTTTTTGTGTGGACATATGTTTTTGCTTCTCTTGGGTATATAACTAGGAATGGAATTACTGAGTTATATGGTAACCCTATGTTTAATCTTTTGAGGAACTGCCAGACTTCTGTGCAAAGCAGCTGCACCATTTTACATTCAAAGAGAATTTTTTAACCATTGCTTTTTGTCTTAAACGGGAAGGAAAATAGCTTTTTTTCATCTGTGAATGGACATAGGATGAAGCTTAGAAAGCCTTTATAAAGGATATACTAAGAACCTCCTATAATATAGAAGAGTAGAGGCAGCTGTAGCGTGATGGAGTTCTCACCATCTTTGCAACAGGGAGAAAAATACTCATTTAAAGTTGACATTTATCCTGTTACTGCTTTAATCTACATAGTACAATTTAGAAAAGAACGAAGCAGGGTTGTATGTTAGCTTACCTTACCCAAAGTGAATAGGTAGCATTTATCATTTGTATGGAAAGTGTAAAATAAAGTCTTTAAATTTGAGTTTTCACCTAGACAAAAGCCTCCCTTCCAACTTCACAGAGTTTTCTGCAACCTCTGGGTTAAGAGTCAGGAGTTGGCAGCGTGTAGTTCTCTGGCATCCTTACCTATTTTGATTGGCTAAATGTGTTGTTGTTTTCATTGAATTTAGAATCATTGAGGCTGGTTTTACACTGTTCCCATAATAAATTATACTCTCTGTTGTCCAGCCTCTTCATAGTCAGGTTTTCCCTGAAGATATTTGAGTTTGACTGCTTTTCTAGGCTTTATCTTTTTATACCCTAAATAGGATATTGCCCTTCTAGAAGTCACTCTTCTTTATATCACAGCCTGATTTAATCCCTAGGAAAATGGCACAGTTAAGCTGACTATGTGTAGAGCAGAAAATTTTTACTGGTTTACACACCCCCATTTCTCTTTGTAAGGCCTCACTTCCATCTCTTTGCACATCTCTAGGCCACAAAGTGATAGAAAATTTTTGCATGTATTTTTGATTTTTCTCCTTCGCAAAGAGTGATGTGTTTCCATTGTAGGTGAGAAAGAGCCAGTTCCTTTAAGTATAACAAGACTTACATCTTTTAACCTAAAAGCGTGGGATTTCAGATTGGACTGCTATTTTCAAGCTATCATTTCTAAGAGATGCACTTCACTTAGTAAAAATAATACTTTTAATAATTACATACATTTTCCACCAACTGTCTATGGGACATTATTGCCAAATCATTAACTAAGACTGTGTATAAAATGATATTGACTCTTTTTAAGTCCTCTATTTCTGAGTTTACTGGTATTTCTTTTTTAATTAACTATTGGATAAAACTAGCCACCGTGGTACATTCATTATCACAAAGTTCAGGAATGCTTCCTCAAAGGATCACCTTTATTCTCATTATTTATACCGGTTTTAAATCCAAAATAAATGCTTTAAAGTATTTTGCATCTTTCTTAGGTCATAGTGATAATAGAAAATTTTCAAGGGAAAGTAAAAAGGACTATTTCTTTTCTAGGATAAAAGAGTACATCACTTCAGAAGAAGCCGGGCAGTGCTTAAATCTGTTTGACCCTCTCTGCTAACTTTCTAGTCTCAGGGGGTTGCTGATTTTGAAGAAGAGACAAAGTTTTTCATTGTTATACAAATTTAATTCTGAATTTTGATAAATCACATGCATATTTTATGTACAATTTAGGTTACCTAGTTTTATTTTACATTGAAACTGTTCTTCATTAGAAGTTTATTTAGAAACTGGTTCTGTGTTGAATATATAGTTAAACGTTAAGAATAATTGATACTGAAGGAATAACTTTAAGATTTATCTGTAAGGATTTTTTTAATTGAAGTTGACATTTTAAGTGTTTAAAAGAAAATGCTGATTTTCAAAAAATTGTTTTAAGAACCTATTGTTTTGAAAGGTCAGAATTTTGATAGTTTGTATACCAGCATTTCACTTCTCCAACAAGTACCTACAAACAGTACTTCGCATTTATAATTTGTCTAGAAATTTACCACAAAAGCAGAGTTTTTCAAACTTCATTTTTAATCAGTGGAACTCAATGTATAATTAGCTTAATTGAAGGCTTCCTTATCTAAACCCAGTAAAAACAGATTCTGAACAAACAGTCCAATCAGTGGGTCTTATATTTATTAGTTCAAGATATTTTACCTGTTATCTAGAATCCACACATAGATACTCTATTTGATTGGGATGGTAATTAGGATAACTAAAATTCTGGGCCTAATTTTTGTAAAAAATCTAAAACAAACTAAACTTTACTAGTTACATAAGCTTCTTAGTGAGTTACCATTCTTTTTTTTTTTCCTTAAAAGGTTAAACTCAATGGCTGTATCTTAAATTGTGCAAAATATTGGTATTAAAGAATGCTGAGACTTTTTTATGTCACTTAAAAGTTAATCAGAGTACCTGAAAGGAATTGCTTTTGTAAAAACATTAAAATATTAGTTATTTGTTATAAAGCAAGTAGATTTTTTATTTTTGTTTGTTAGCTTGTTACACATTTTTTATTTAAAAAGTACGATACATCCAGGAGAGTCAAAGTAGTAGGTAGTATTAACAGTTCTAAACCAAAGAAGTTATTTACTATTCCAAGAATATCCTGGAGTCAGAGTGAGATTAGGTCTTCTCCTCCGTGGATACCCTGATGAGCAGCTAAAGCATTAGAGCCCCTGTGCAGTCTTGCTTTTCCAGTCTGTAGTATTGTTCCCCTGGGAGGTTTGCTCCTAGAACTGCTGATACAAAGAAGAGAAGTAGCCATGTGAGCAGTTCAGGAACTAACCCTCAGAAAGACAGAGATGACATAGTACCTTTCTAAAGGAAATAGTATCAGCATCATTTGACCTGCTATGGACATGAGTTTAAAGTGGCTCCCTGGTGGGGTTTTTTTTTTTTTTTTTTTTTTCCATCAGCCCCTTCCCTAAAATGTGGAGACTCCATTTATCCCTAACTTAATGTAGCTACTTTGGGCCATGTCACCAGTACCCATTATGATCTATAATTCCTGTTGTTTTCATTCTGAATCTGAAGGAAAATATTTAAACTTTCAAGGATACCTAAGAGAACTTTCTTAAACTTAAAACTAGAAATTCCCCTGAAATTTGTCCTTTTTAAACTCTATTTTTTAATGTGTGAACTAATGACATTCTCACATCTATCATTCTATGATTAAATCTCCAGCTTACTGTAAACGGTACCTAAATTCTAAACATTAAATTCTAATTCGTCCAATATGACCCTAAGGAAAAGTAAGGGAATATGCTTTTTATTTGTCTGCTAATTTGTTGGAGTGAAGTATTTAAAAGAGTAAGGTAGAAAGAAAAGACAAAGTCCTGAACCTTTCAAAATGAAAAATTAATTTTAAACTTAAAAATATGTTTGTATTACCTATTACTGATACTGTCTTTATATAAATGAACAAATAGAAATAAAGAAATTTTTTTTCCAAAAGTGTTTTTGACCTACTTATTCATTTCATATCTAAAGAAATGATTTATGGGGTGGCTTTGGTTGTTTTTTTTTTTTTTTTTAGTTGTTGGGTGATGAGGCTTAGATCTTTGAGATTTAAAAGTATAAATATAGTTCAGTTTACTAGTCTGGCAGAGTTGGTTTATAAAAGCAAATTTTGAAACACTGTATTTTTGTTGTTTCCTGTTGTGAAGTTAAGAAACGGATTTTCATGAAAAAAATAATTCCTCTTATGTTGGGTTGGAAATGGTTGACAGTGGACTCCATCTCAGTGCATCCACGGAGCAGCACCTAGTAGGAATGTTGGAGAACACATCCCCACCTTGGAATTCTCATGGCCGAGGGCCCTTTCATTCTGGACCCTGAAATCCTTTCGTCTGCTGCACACATTGGGCTTAATCTCTCTGACCCTTTTTATTTCAAGATATTAGAATTGTCTGATAGAGCTTAGATTTCTCATATTGCATTTACTTCATATGAGCATGCATCAAAAAATTAGTGCTTACCCCTGCTTCCATTTCTAGCTCCAGTATTACCAATTCTATAAGCTGGAGCCGTGGGAGAGGAAACTCTCCCTCTGGACGTTGTTATGCTACAGTTCATCAGCGACAAATCTTTCTGTGACTGACTTATTAACAGAAAATTGATTAAGATAACAAGGTTCTGCAAGTGTCATCAGCAAAGATTCAATTTTGATGTTTAATGAATAATTGTTTAAAATTGGTAATCCTTAAATATGCATGCATGTATTTTTTTTTTTTTTTATGTATGTGTCTTTACAGTAACCATTATCCAGAACATTTGGTTAGCCCTGTCCAAGCTAAGTAACAATATTACTGAGGCTCTAAAACCAGGCTCCATACATCTTTAAACCTGCGTTGATGATATCTCAACATATTTGCAGTTTACGATTGCAACAAAAATCTCAAAACCAAGTCTCTGGGATTGTAAAAGAAATTCTGTATAGCGCTTTTTTGTAAAAAGTTGAAGTATGACAAAATCAAGTGATTCCAGAAGCATGGGACACCCCTGTACGAAGTGTATTTTGCATGCTTTTTTTTTTCCCCCAAGAACACGGTACCTTTGTAAAAAAAAAAATAACCTTCAATATAGGTTAGCATCCTTATTGCAAGGAACCCATTAACTTTGAAAAATAAATACTCCACAGCAATTCCCTACTCCTTCCCCCTCTGAAACTCTCTAGGTTGCCTGTAAAGGTAAACTCATAAAAATGGGCTGCCGTGTTGTTTGGTCGTCTCGCCTGCTTTCATTGCTGTCGTTGGGGGGTAATACGGAGCAGCAGTGCTAAGGCTGCGTGCCACTCTGCCTTCACCAAGATGGCGCTAGAGTGTGTGGGGAACCAGAACGGGGAGAAAAGCAGCAGTGTTCTCCATTGACCAAGTCTTGCAGATAGGACCAGCTGTTGAGTATGATCGTTGGGAATCCCTGAAACACTTCTTCTAGATGAGGATTGCTCCTGTACATATTTTGATAACTCTGTAATCTAGCCCATCTCAACGTTATGTGTAATGTGTGTGTCTGTGCGTGACTGATTCTTCTGAGCAATTCCTCACCACCCATCTAAGACTGAATTTTCCATCTGTAGACAGTACATTTGGTGGTAGAAAACAATAACCATAAGAAGTTTAGACTATAAACATGCATTTTTGAATGCTCACACAAAGTATTCAATCTGCATAGCGAAGAAATGGTAGGTAATTCTGTATTGCATTTAGAGTTAAAAACATCTGTCCAATATGGCTGTAGCTGTGGGATTACCCAAGAAAATGCAAAAATTGTCTCCTGGTACAGAAGTTGAAGCTACCACTGTACAATTCAATTGCGGTAGCTATATTTCACTTTTTTAACTGGTCTGAAACAAAGTTTTCTAGTTGAATCTCCAGTTCATTCTCCCAAAGCACACGAAGGCTTTGTATCTTATCTGCACCTCCATTGAGGCAGCGTGCCGGGAATGTGCCTTTCCCCACGTATAAAACTCCCAGATACCCGTTCACTAGGTCTTTAGCAATAGAACAAATGGTTGTATGACTGGGATGGTTCAGGTCATGAAGGCTCTTTCTGAATTTGAAGCAATAGTAACATTTCAAGCAGTTCAGGAAGTCAAGAGTTTTTATAATCCTTAATCAGCCCTTTTTACAGAAAACAAATCTATCAGAAGTACATTAAGGCTCTAATCACATCTATTGTCTTCCCTCAAAATAAAATGGATGGCAATACACACTATTTTGTCTTAATCTTGGTGAAGTTATATACTATAGAAGAAAGGGCTGACACGCCACCAGTTTGCACTGGTACATCTAGACCAGTGTCTACAGTGGGTATGTCCCTTATGCCCTTGCACTCTTGTTAAAAATTTTTAATATATTCCCCCCCTGAATAAATGTAGCTGGACCAGTGAGACTGAGAGGGATCATTTAAAATACAGAGGCCATTTTCTTTTTTACCTAAGCTGTTCCCCTATCTAGTGGAAATCTGAACAGCACACCTGCTATATGAGAAAAACCTGACTACACTTTTTTTTTTTTCTCAGAACATGACTTGGTTGCTCATCATTCTGGATGGTAGTGTGTCCGTCTTTGACAGAATAACATTCACCATTCAAGGTTACGTTCATGATTAGATCAGCCCATTATTTCATATGACAAGTTCAGTTTTCTTAATGATACCTTTCACAGGGAAGGCAAAGAGCATCTGAATCAGCGCCTGGATTTCTTTTCAGAGAGACTGATTCCTGGGCCCCATTTTCAGATGCTCTTATTCTGTAGGTCTGGGGTGGGCCTCGTAATTTGCATTTTAAGAAGTCCCCCCGGTGGTTCTGCTCTCTCGAGCATGCACTTTGAGAAATACTGTTGTATTATACCGGGATCTCTCATTATATCATATCAGGCTACCCTTAGTTTGGGGATAACTGGATTTGGAGAACAACTTTTGTCAGGTCCATCTTGACTTCCGTAAGGGATTTCGTTGACTCAGTTCATCTTTCTCTACTGAGCCTGTGCCCATGAGTGCCACTTACCCACAGGCAAGAGTGACTTATGAACAGGGTGAAAAGTGAATTGCATTGCCCAAAATTAAATCGGAAAACCAAGACTTGTGGCTAGAAATGAGTTTTAGGGAGGAGTGACTGCAGAGGCAAAGCTAGGTTCCAAGGCCAAGTGCAGGCAAGCTGAGGGAGAGGGAGGGGGCATGGCCATGAAGGGGCAGAATGGGCAATATGGAGGCAGATTTACTGTGTTTGCCTCCTGCAGGCAACCATGCCTTTGGCCCAGTGGGCAAATTTTCAAAATAGATATTACCTATGGTTTTTAGAAAAGCATGGCCTGTTATTGTTCCTTTTACTCCCTTGGAATTAACTACTATTACTCATACCTGTAACAAGAATGATAATAATAAATGAATATCAGAAATACAGTAGTAAGTTCAAAAATCATGAATCTTAATATGCCCAAGACTCTGTTTCTCTAAACACAGAGGATAGCGGTATTTGACTGGGGTCCATAAAAGCTGTAACTGTCTGGAATGTAAAATGGACAACTTAGTATTTGAGGGAGGAAAAACAAATGACTCAGAATAGATTGAGCTAAAACTTAACTGTGTGCCAGGCTCTGTGCTAATTGCATTAGGAAGCTCACCTCATTTAATCCTCACAGCATCCTAATGAGGTTAGCTATTTTCCCTGTTTTCACAGATAAGCACACAGATGTTTAGAGTATGAAAATGTCTCGCCTGAGGTCTCAGAGCTAGTTAGCTGCAAAGTCAGGAGTCTGGCCACAGAGCCCTCAAGTTTAACCACTACCCTAAACTCTGTGATTGTCACTTTTAAGCCTCAATCCTCCCTCGCTCCACTCTTTCTTTGGAATGTTTTGGTTTACATAGACCCATGGTGTGTTTGGTGGCCACCACTGCCATTGAGTTGGGAACATGTCAAAAACAAATAGACAGCCAAATAATAGGCCCAGAAAATAAACACCACCAGAGAGGATTATGCTCCTTAGGAAAATCAATTATAGGAGATCGAAAGGGCAACATTTGTCCAAAAGCAAAGATGAGAAGGCAGGAAGGGGTAGAAAATCCTGAGGGAAGGAAACGAAGAACCCAGGGCTGATACACTGTGGGGAAAGCAACCAATGCCATGGAACACTATGTACAAACGATGGAATGGGAAACTAATTTTCTCTGTAAACTTTCACCTAAAACACATTTTTTTTTAATGAATGGAATCCTTTATAAAACAATCTTAAGTGATTATAATCACTTTAACTTAATCTAAAGAATCATCCAGGACAGGAAATGCTGTGACCGTGCCTATGTTTCCTTCATTTGTTTACTATCCAAACAAGCTCTTCAGTCTACCTCTCCATTGCTGCTTATCCTGTTAGCTATCAAACTCTAGGGGGGTCCGCCACATTCCTCTTCCTAGCCCAGGCCCACAAAATTTTGGGCAGAGATACAAACTGGAGACCATGGGTCCCATTCAGGTACATTTGCAGCCTTGTTTGATGTCATTTTCCCTTCCCTCTCTCTCCCTTCTTTCTTCTTTTTAACATCTTTATTGTAATATAATTTATGTACAATAAAATACACATATTTAAGATGTATGTTTTGATGAGTTCTGACATACGTATACAACTGTGAAACCATCACAGCAATCAAGATAAGAAACATTTCCATCACCTCTGTGTAATTCATTCTCCATCCACCCCAGCCACTAACCTGCTTTCTGTCACTATATATTAGCTTGCACTTCCTAGAGTTTTATATGAATGGACTCACATGGTAGATGCTCTTTTGCGTTTGGCTTCTTTCACTCAGCATAATTATTTTGAGATTCACCTATGTTGTTCCATGTATCAGTAGTTACTTTTTTATTGCTGAGTAGTATTCTATAATATAGATTTATCACAATTTAGCCATTCTTCAGTTGATGGACATTTGGGTTGTTTCCACATTTTGGCTTGAAACGTTTGGTTTGAAAAATGAAGCTACTCTGAGCATTCATGTGTAAATCTTTGTATTAACATGTGCTGTCGTTTCCTTAGGGTAAACACCTAGGAACTGAGTGTCTGGGTAGGTGCATTTCAACTTTTTAAGAAACTACCAGATTATTTTCCAAAGTCACACAAGAATAAAGTAGCATCATCTTATCTCCTGTCACCTGTGTCTACTATCACCTTTGGAGCCTCTTATAACAAGAAGTAGTCTGTCGGGTCCTTCTTCCTTTCATTTGCCAGTGAAAACCTTACGAATAGCAGTGGAACCTTGTCTGATATAGTGCTGGAAGATGAGCCCTCAGGTTGGAAGGCACTCAAAAGATGATTGGGGAAGAGCTGCCACCTCAAAGTAGACTCGACCTTAATGACGTGAATGGAGTAAAGCTTTCGGGACCTTCATTTGCTGATGTGGCACGACTCAAAATGAGAAGAATCAGCTGCAAATATCCATTAATAATCAGAACCCGGAATGTACAAAGTATGAATCTAGGAAAATTAGAAATCGTCCAAAATGAAATGGAATGCATAAACATCGATATCCTAGGCATTAGCGAACCGAAATGGACTGGTATTGGCCATTTTGAATCAGACAGTCATAGAATCTACTCTGCTGGGAATGACAACTCAAAGAGGAAAGGTGTTGCATTCATTGTCAAAAAGAACATTTCAAGATCTATCCTGAAGTACAACACTGCCAGTGATAGGATAACATCCATATGTATACAAGGAAGACCAGTTAATATGACTATTATTCAAATTTACGCACCAACCACTAGGGCCAGAGATGAAGAAATAGAAGATTTTTATCAGCTGCTACAGTCTGAAATTGATGGAACATGCAATCAAGATGCATTGATAATTACTGGTGATTGGAATGCGAAAGTTGGAAACGAAGAAGGATCAGTAGTTGGAAAATATGGCCTTGGTGATAGAAACAATGCCGGGGATCGAATGATAGAATTTTGCAAGATGAACGACTTCTTCATTGCAAATACCTTCTTTCACCAACATAAACGGTGACTGTACACATGGACCTCACCAGATGGAACACGCAGAAGTCAAAATTGACTACATCTGTGGAAAGAGATGATGGAAAAGCTCAACATCATCAGTCAGAACAAGGCCAGGGGCCAACTGTGGAACAGACCATCAATTGCTCATATGCAATTTCAAGCCGAAACTGAAGACAATCAGAGCAAGTCCACGAGAGCCAAAATATGACCTTGAGTATATCCCACCTGAATTTAGAGACCATCTGAAGAACAGATTTGACGCATTGAACACTGATGACCGAAGACCAGACGAGTTGTGGAATGACATCAGGGACATCATCCATTGAGAAAGCAAGAGGTCACTGAAAAGACAGGAAAGAAAGAAAAGACCAAGATGGATGTCAGAGGAGACTCTGAAACTAAAGGAAGAATTGATGAAGTAAAAGAGTTGAACAGAAGATTTCAAAGGGGCTCTCAAGAAGACAAAGTAAAGTATTATAATGACATGTGCAAAGAGCTGGAGATGGAAAACCAAAAGGCAAGAACACGCTCAGCATTTCTCAAGCTGAAAGAACTGAAGAAAAAATTCAAGCCTCGAGTTGCAATAGTGAAGGATTCCGTGGGGAAAATATTAAACGACAGAGGAAGCATCAAAAGAAGATGGAAGAAATACACAGAGCCGTTATATCAAAAAGAATTAGTCGATATTCAACCATTTCAAGAGGTGGCGTATGATCAGGAACCGATGGTGCTGAAGGAAGAAGTCCAAGCTGCTCTGAACGCACTGGCAAAAAACAAGGCTCCAGGAATTGATGGAATATCAATTGAGATGTTGCAACAAACAGATGTAGCGCTGGAGGTGCTCACTCGTCTATGCCAAGAAATATGGAAGACAGCTTCTTGGCCAACTGATTGGAAGAGATCCATATTTATGCCTATTCCCAAGAAAGGTGATCCAACTGAATGTGGAAATTATAGAACAATATCATTAATATCACGTGCAAGCAAAATTTTGCTGAAGATCATTCAAAAGAGGCTGCAGCAGGGAACTACCAGAAGTTCAGGCCAGTTTCAAAAGAGGATGTGGAACCAGGGATATCATTGCTGATGTCAGATGGATCCTGGCTGAAAGCAGAGAATACCAGAAGGATGTTTACCTGTGTTTTATTGACTATGCAGAGGCATTCAACTGTGTGGATCATAACAAACTATGGATAACACTGTGAAGAATGGGAATTCCGGAACAGTTAATTGTGCCCATGAGGAACCTTTACATAGATCAAGGGGCAGTTGTTCGGATGGAACAAGGGGATACTGATTGGTTTAAAGTCAGGAAAGGCGTGCGTCAGGGTTGTATTAGTTCACCATACCTATTTAATCTGTATGCTGAACAAATAATCCAAGAAGCTGGACTATATGAAGAAGAAAGAGGCATCAGGATTGGAGGAAAACTCATTAACAACCTGCGTTATGCAGATGACACAACCTTGCTTGCTGAAAGTGAAGAGGACTTAAAGCACTTACTAATGAAGATCAAAGATCACAGCCTTCAGTATGGATTACACCTCAACATAAAGAAAACAAAAATCCTCACAACTGGACCAAGGAGCAACATCATGATAAATGGAGAAAAGATTGAAGTTGTCAAAGATTTCATTTTACTTGGATCCACAATCAACAGCCATGGAAGCAGCAGTCAAGAAATCAGAAGACGCATTGCATTGGGCAAATCTGCTACAAAGGACCTCTTCAAAGTGTTGAAGAGCAAAGATGTCACCCTGAAGACTAAGGTGTGCCTGACCCAAGCCATGGTATTTTCAATCACATCATATGCATGTGAAAGCTGGACAATGAATAAGGAAGACCGAAGAAGAGCTGAGGCTTTTGAATTGTGGTGTTGGCAAAGAATATTGAATATACCATTGGACTGCCAGAAGAACGAACAAATCTGTCTCGGAAGAAGTGTGGCCAGAATGCTCCTTAGAGCCAAGGATGGCAAAACCGCGTCTTACATACTTTGGACATGTTGTCAGGAGGGATCAGTCCCTGGAGAAGGGCATCATGCTTGGCAGAGTACAGGGTCAGCAGAAAAGAGGAAGACTCTCAACGAGGTGGATTGACACAGTGGCTGCAACAATGAGCTCAAGCATAACAACGATTGTAAGGATGGTGCAGGACCGGGCAGTGTTTCGTTCTGTTGTGCATAGGGTCGCTATGAGTTGGAACCGACTTGATAGCACTTAACAACAACAACATAACAAGAAGTGTGTGCATCCATTTACTCTGTGTCTTTGATTGCCTGGAGAGGAAGCTTTCTTTGTTCTTATTTGCTCTTTCCTAAAACAGCCCTTTGCATGTGGGACATGTTTAATTAACCTTGAATGAATGAATGTCCAGAAATGGTTTATCTGAACAATGTAATGGGGACTTAGAAACCAAAATTAATGGTAAAGCAAAATTTGAGAGATTTGGGAGAAACAAAATAGGTAAATAAAATAATACAGTTCATGATGGAAAAACATCAGAAAATAGAGAACAGATTAAAGCAGAAAATAAAATTCACCTGTGATCCTTCACGTTCCCTTTAAAAAAAAATTTTTTTTGTTTGTTTGCTCCCTCCCCCAATATTCTCTTAAAATTGAAGCCAATGGTTCACCACTCTAGAATCATCCAGGGACCTCTTTAAATTGGTTCAATGTTTAGTTTCCATCCCAGAGATTCTAGTTCAATTGTTCTGGAGTGGATTCTGAAAATCAACAGTTTTTTTTTTTAAATCAACTTTTTTGAGGTATACATACAATAAAATTCATTTATTTTAAGTTTGATGAGATTTGAAAAATGTATACCTACCCCACTGTAAACACACTCCAGTCAAGATATAGAACGTTTCCAACATTTCCAAAATACCCCCTCAGTCTCAGCCACAGGCAACCAATGATCTTCTGGCCCATATAAATTAATTGTGCTTATGTTAGAATTTCATATAAAGGGAATTGAACATTACTGCTTTCTTTCACTCAGTATAGCATTTCTGACAATCATCGTATTGTTACGTGTTCATTCTTCCTTCTGATTAGAAGTTCATTCTTTGAACATGCCACATTTTGTATATCCATTCACCTGTTCGTGGACATTTGGTTATTTCCAGCTGTTGGCTATAACAAATAAAGCTACGAACATTGATGTAAAAGTTTTTATATGGATTTATGTTTTCATTTCTCTCGGGTAAATACCTAGGAGCAGTGTTGCTGGGTCACATGGTAATTGTCTGTTCAACATCAGAAGAAACTTCTAAACTGTTGTACCATTTTGCATTCCCGCTAGCAATGTTTAAGTGTTCCCGTTGCTCTACCTTCTTGCCACAACACTAAATATTGTCAATCTTTTTCATTTTAACCATTCAAGAGTGTACTAGCAGTTTATAAAAACTCTCCAAGATATGTACAGTCTTCTGTATTTAATACTTCAATAAAAATTTAAGGGAAAAGGAGTCCCTATAAGATTCTAATGTGCAGCCAAGGCTGAGAACTGCTGAGTTAGACAAATGAGTTCAAGTACTTAAATAATGAGAGATTTTCGTTTACACTTAAAAAAAAAAATTTACCCACTTATTTACTCAAAAAGCTCCTACTCTGTGCCAGCTGTTTACTAAGTGCTGGGAATATAGAGATAAAACTACACACCTACTCTACCCTCAAGAAACTAAGTCTTCATTTTGTTTTGTTAAGAAAACCAAATTTCACCTGCATGACCACAGTCATTTCAAACAGTTTTGGGGTTTTTTTGACTGGTCTTTTTTGGAATTGTGAAGTCCTGGTCTAGGTTCAGTCCTGATGAGGGAAACAGAAGGTAACTGAATCATTCATGGTGTTTTAGATGTTGCTTAATTGGGTTTGCACTTTTACTTCCTTGCTTCCCACCTCCCAGATTTTCTTTCATTTATAATTTTACTTTGGGAAAAATGTCTTTTTAAATGAAGTCACAGGGAGTTGTAACAAAAGTAAAATGGATGTACCTTATCCCTTGTACACTGGCGCCACATTATAGAGGTCACAGGTGGTTCCTGATCTTTGCATTTTATCATCTCTCTCCCTTGTTTGTTTGGGTTGATAGATAGATAGATAGGTATATCCAGCTATATATCTGTATAATCTTCAATAAACAGAATATTTTAATAAAAACAAGACAAATAAAATCCTGACCAAAAACCAAACAAAATAAAGAAATATACTGGCAAAATATGGCCTGTAAACCAAACAAAACTTGCACTTAAAATTGTCATTAAATTGTAAAATATTCTTTTATTGCTATTAAATATGCACTATTAAAAACAACAACAACAATGGGCTCAAGCATAGCAACCACTGTGAGGATGGCACAGGACAGGGCGATGTTTCATTCTGTTGTACATAGGGTCACTATGAGTTGGAACCGACTCAATGGCACCTAACAACAAAAACAATATTAAAAAACGGCTTTGAAATGGTACAATAATGTTAGCCTCCTTGGAACTGTTAGAAAGAGCTATAGTAGTTATGCCATGTCTGTATGCAGAAAACTTTTTGGCTTCTAGGGATAGAGATGAATAGACAAGGATTGTTAAATTTGGCTGCCATTTACTTGAAAAAAAAGATTCTGCACAGAACAACTGATAGAAAATAACACCCACTCCTCACTTTTTGATGTGGTTAAGTTCCAAAGACCAGGTAATCATGTGAAAATTGGTGTTGTACAAAAATGGTGGACGACCACATCAGATCACAAAATGGAGAATGATTACATCATGACACAACTGCCAAATTACATCGTTACATAACTGCCAAACCTCCGAGATCATGGCCCAGCCAAGTTGACACATAACCTTAACCATCACAGCCAGCGTTACTCTCTTGTCACATCTTGGTGTTCGTTACTGCCAGACATGTACCCACTGATGCTCAAAGTAGTTGGATAGTAGATTTTTTACTATGGTCATAAATGCAAAATGTTGGTTACGAGATAGTCAAGAAGTGAGAAGTAGGTGTAGATTCCATTTTTCTTTTCCTTCGGACCTTAGTGGCTCCAGAGACCCCAAAAGTCTTTAAAAAAATAAATAACAAGAACAAGAAACAGAACAAGCTTCCTTGATTTGGGCAATGAGTAGAAAGTTGTTAGTCTAGCTCAGTGTCTAAAGATAGCTCATCTCCAACATGGGTAAATTTTCAGCAAAAAAATATTTTCCAGAGTAATCGCAAGTAAGTCAGTTTAATCTCTTGATTGATAATTTTATATAACACAATGAAGCTATTTTCAGTGTTAGCTGTGTTTTTACTGTATTTAAATTACTTTGAATTGAATTTTTTTTTTTTTGTATTTTTCATTGTTTTTACACTGGATTCCTCGATCAGTTTTTCGAATCATATTTTTCCTCAATGCATCTCAACTGTTGTGATTTTCGTTCGTTTTCCAAATCCAAATTTCCCTGAGGTCAAATTTTGCAGATCTAAATTTTGTCAAAATTTGATCCTTCTGTCAATTTTTAGTCAATAGCAATTTTGGCCACATGTAGGTTCATCTGTTGTCATTTTCATTTCATGTCGATTTTTTTTTTTTCTGCCAGTAATAAAGATTAAGAATTAAGGAAAAGATTGATTGTACTTACTTCCTAGATAATCAGTGAGAAAATCTGGTACAATCCAATGAGACAGAGATACATGTGCACACAAGAAGAAAGGCTGCCGTTGTCATGCATGGGCAGCTAAACTCTCAGTTACTGGATGAGGTCATAAGGATGAAGTGGAGACATCTGCAGTGTCAAAAGGGCAGCTTCAAATGCAGGGTCAAAGTATCCTACTACAGCTCCTGGCTACTCTCTACTAAGTTTTCAACCTCTCCTCTTCTCCATTCCCCACCAGATTTCTGGCCTTTTCTCTTTGGGGCTGCCTGACCATGAATGCTCCTGACTCTGGCAAGCCACTGGCGTGGATGGGGACAGAAATGTCTTATCCCCTTAGTTGAGCTGATACATGTTGAACTTTTTCAAAAGGAACTCAATTTACTTGAACCAGCTACACAAAACCAAATTACACAAAGAAAACACAAAAGGGTAGAAATGGATGAGGTCAAAGAGCTTATGTTTCAGTGCTAGTGAGAACAACAGATTCATTCACCTGGTACAGCTGTTCTGTGGGCATTTTGATCATGGGTAGCAAAAACCTTTACAGAGCTCATGCTTTCATCCAGCCAATCCAACTCTAGGAATTTATCCTAAGGTGATACACTGGACACGTGTCCATAGACGTACATATGCCCTTGTTCATCAACAAAAATTGGTAACAAACTGCATGTGTACCAATAGGGGAAGAATTCATTTATGATATTTTCATACCATTCACTACTCCGCCACAAAGCAGGGGCTAGCAAACTTTTCTGTAAAAGACTAGACAGTAGCTATTTTTAAGCTTTGTGAGCCATATTGTTTCTATCACAAATAATCACCTCTGCCATTGTAGCATGAAAGCAGCTATAGACAATACGTAAAGAAAGGAACGAGTATAGCTGTGTTCCAGTAAAACTTTATAACAACTGGAGTTGTTTCATGGACCTTAATTTCCAGAACCCTGGTTTAAAGCAATGATAAGAATCAGTATTTATTGACTTGTAAAGTTTATCATAATATATTATTGGGTAAAACAGATATTAGTGTAACATGCCAGGTATGCTGCCACTTAAGTCAAATGAAGATTTATACGTGTACATATGCATAGAGAAATATCTGGAAGAAATCTTAATGGAGATTATCTCTAGTTTGAAGGATTTGGATTTTTCTTTCTTCTTGGTGTTTTTATATATTTTTATTAGAAAAAATATTTTCATTTAATGATTTGTTCCTTTTGACAAAGTGGTTTCTTGGTTGCTGTTAGAGTCACCTCATATAGCTCTGTAGCCTGAGCACTGTGCAATTCCAGAGGGTGCCATCCACACAGCCTACAGTGTGAAGGGTGCCCCCTGGAGTTGTGTGATGAAGCAGCTCTTCCATTCTCCCTTCTCTGTTCAACTCTGTCCAATGAATTTGACATTTATTAAGCACCTATTATACGCCAGGCATTGTTTTAGGCGCTGCAGAAATATCAATGAACAAAGCAGACAAAAACTTCTGCCCTTGTAGAGCTTAAATTCTAGTGGAGGAGAAAGGCAATAAGCAGAATAAAGAGTGAAGTATATCGTAAGTTAGAAAGTGATAATAGCAGAGTATGAGGGGGATCCAGAATGCCGCAGTAGGGATGGGGTTTCATTTTAAATAGGATGGACAGGAGAGGCCTTATCTAGAAAGTTTCAATTGAGCAAAGACTTGAAAGAGATCAAGGAGGAAGCCATGTTGATATCTTGGGGAAGAGCATTCTAGACAGAGAGGACAGCCAGTGCAAAGGCCCTGAGGCAAAAGGCATACCTAGTGGTTTTGAGGAACAGCAAGGAGGCCAGTGTGACTGGAGTGGAGGAAGGGAGGGAGACAGCGGTAGGAGAGGAAGATAGATTGGTAATGGGCAACCAGATCATATGGATGCTTGTAGGTAATTGTGAGGACTTTGGTGAATTCAGAGCCACTCAAGTGTTTTGAACAGAGCAGTGACATGATTTGATTCATGTATTCAAAGGACCACTCTGAATGCTGGGTTGAGAACAGACAGAGTACCCGGGTAGAGGCAACCCTTGATGCAGTGTTTTGTAATTTCCTGTCTCCTCTACTGGCCTATTGACTCCAGGAGATCAGGAGCTGGTTTGTTGTCTCCCCTGTTTCTAGCACCATTTCTGGCAGAGGGAACAGCAAGTGCAAAGGTCCTGAAGTCCCTTTATGGAATGAAGGAAGGCAAGCAGGACAAATAGTAAAAACCTTTATTTCACAGAAGAGAAAAATTGAAACTTAAGGAGATTTAAGTGGTGGTTCAGAGTCCAAATGGGCTTAGCACCAGAACCAAGACCTTTCAATTACAAGGTCAGTTTCTCCCACCCTGGGAGAAGAAATTGACAGTACCTACAAGGTAAGGTGGAAGTAAACAAAGGGAGGTAGGTTTAGTGAGATTCTGTAGACTTTTATGACAGACCAAGCAAGGCATTTGTACTTCACATAGTGATAATGATAATAGCTAACATGGCAGCTAAAAAACACGGTGCGTATGAACATGTCGGAGATCCACTACGTATTGTTGCTTAGAAAACACGGGTTGAAAAATAGCATTTCATATTTAAAACATGAATGCCTAAGAAGTCTGCAAAGATGTTCACCAAATGTTAGTGATAGTATTTCTTGATGGTGGGATTTCGGGGAACTTTTTATTTTCTTCTTCTTTTCTAAATTGTTTGCATTTTCTACAATGGGAATGTAGAAACAGAAGAAATAAAAATTTTAGAAAGTGTAATGATGAAAAATACAATTAACACGTACATGCACTTTATGGTTTTGCACACTCATTTCTTTGTAAATTCTTCCAGGGCAGGAACTCTGTTTTATTCATCATTCTGTGCCCAGTATGCAGAGCCTGCCACAAAATTAGGTGTTCAGTGGGGTTTATGGAATGAATGCAAAATGCATTTGTGAACTGTAGTTCGTTAAATCTACAATAGACTTAGGGGGTCTCAGGAAGTACAGGAACACAGCTTCTAGTTAAAGCGAGTTTGAGCTCTTTCCTGATTGGAGTTACCACGGCCCTCAAGAGGCCAAGAGTTCTTGTAAAAAAAGTTTTAAGAAGCCTAAATGGTGAGTTTGCAGATTCATCCTGCCTGCCTGGTTGCAGGTCCCACCTCAGCACTCCACAGAAATCGGGCCTTTCAGTGGGAGCGTTTTAGTGAAGAATCAATGATGCGGCAATTTTTAATCTGATAATATTTCAGTGTAGCCTTTTTGGTTTTAATGACACTGCCATTACTGTCTGGCTGCATCATTCCCAGGAAATCCTTCTTTTAAAATCAATAGCTAGAGGCTCATTTGGTTGCCATGATCAATTGCCTGACTATCTGAACTCCTTGAAACGTGCTGGGGTTTCCCCCCTAAATCATGTTTGGTTTTTCAGTCATTACAGAAAGCTAATGAGTGATAAAAAGGTCTTAAGCCATCGATATAAAATGAATACCTTTAAGAACACTTTCATTCCTTTTTTTTTTTTTTTTTTTGCCAGTTATTTATTGTGCAATTCAAATTTTTCTAGTAAATGAATTTGAGTCTTGTTTTTTATCCAATCTGACAATCTCGGCTTTTTAATTGAAGTATTTGGACTATTTATATTTAATACTATCATATATATAGCTAGGCTCGATATTTCTTTTCTATTTTTCCACCTGTTCTTCATTCCCTTTTTATCCTGAATTCTTTGAAATTAATTGAATATTTTTTATGATTCTATTTTAATCTCCTTTGTAGACGTACAACCCAGAAAACCCAAAAGCTATAGGTATAATTCGTAGCTGTAACTCTTTGTTTCATTACTTTATTTGCTGCTGTTAGGGATATAGTATACATCTTTAACTTATCACAGTATACCTTCAAGTGATATCATACTACTTGATGTAGAGTTTATTACCTTTCATTAATATTCTTCCACCTCTCCCTGATACCCCCAGGCTTTATACTGTTTTTCCATGCTTTTTATTTGTACATGTTATAACTTCCACAGTCCATTGTTATTATTTTTGTTTAAACAGTCTTTTAAAGAAAGTTAAATAATAGGGACAAGTCATATATTTACTCATGTAGTTACCATTTCCTTTGTGTAGAATCATGTCTCCATTTGGTATCATTTTCCTTCTGTCTGAAGGACTTCTTTAACATGTCTTGCAGCGTGGGTCTAAAAAACTAAAAACCAAACCTGTTGTGGTTGAGTCGATTCTGACTCATAGCGACCCTACAGGACAGAGTAGAACTGCCCCAAAGAGTTTCCAAGGAGCGCCCGGTGGATTTGAACTGCCAACCTTTTGGTTAGCAGCCGTAGCTCTTAACCACTATGCCTCCAAGGTTGCAGCTCTACTGGTAGTTCTTTCAACTTTTATATGCCTATAAATATCTTTCGCCTTTGTTTTTGAAAGGTATTTACACTAGATATAAATTCTAGGTTGACAGCTCTTTTTTTTCTTTCAACATTTTAAAGATATTGCTCCATTACCTTCTCACTTGTATTATTTCTAACAAGAAATCTTCCATCATTTTTATCTTTGTTCCCCTGTGTATACTGTATTTTTATGCCAATAATGCATACCTTCTAGGTTTGTTTGCCAACCACGCCTTCCCCCATGAGGTATTTAAGTAAGGGCACTATGCAGATTTTTTTTACAGCAACCTGTAAAAAAAATTGGCATAGTGGCGCTTACGAAAATACCTCATGGGGGAGGGCACAACTGACAAACAAATGTGTAAGGTCTTTAAGATTTTCTCTTTATTACTAGTTTTGAGTCATTCAATTATGATGTGCCATGGTGTCATTTTCTTCCTATTTCTTGTGCTTGGGGTTCTTTGAGCTTCTTGGGTTTTATATAGTTTTCGTCAAATTTGGACTTTTCTTTGCCATTATTTGTTAAAATATTTTTCCCTGTCCTCTCATCCTCTGCTTTGGAGACCCCAGTTACATCCACATTAAGCCATTTGAAGTTATCCTATATTCACTGATGCTGTTTTCTCTCTCTCTCTGTTTTTTTGTTCATGTTTTCCTCTCTTGTGTTTCATTTTGGATCGTTTCTATTGCTCTTTCTTCAAGTCCACTGATCTTTTCTGCTGCCATGTCAATATGTCATTAATCTCATTTGGGTTATTTTTCATCTTGCACATAAGTACTTTTCATCTCCAGAAGTTTGATTTGAGTCTTTTTAAAACTTTTTCATGTTTCTGCTTAACTGTTTCTTTTTTGCTTGTAAGAACACAGATTCATTGTCTCACAGTTCTGGAGGCTAGTAGTCCAAAGTTAAGGTGTCAGCAGGGCCACATTCTCCCTGAAGGCTTTAGGGGAAGATCCTTTCTTGTGTCTCCCAGCTTCTGGTAGCCCCAGGTAGTCCTTGACTTGCAGCTACAGAATGACTTCATGGTTACAGGGCTGTTTTCCCTCGGTGTCTTCTCTCTTTTATAAGGACATCACTCAGATTAGTTTAGGACCCACCCTACTCCAGCAGGAGCCTGGGTAGCTCAGGTGGTTTGCAATTGGCTACTAACCTAAAGATTGGTGGTTTGAACCAACCCAGCAGCTCTGCAGAAGAAAGGCCTGGCAAACTGCTTCTGTAAAGATTAGAGCCAAGAAGACCCTAGGAAGCAATTCTACTCTATAACATGGGGTCACCATGTGTTGGAATTGACTCGATGGCAAACCTTTTTTTTTTTTTTTATTAATTCTACTCCAGTATGAACTCATGTTAACTGATAACATCTTGGGAGACCTTATCTCCAACAAGATCACATTCACAGGTACTGGGGGTTAAGACTTCAACATATCTTTTGGCGGGGGGGGGCGCACAATTCAATCCATAACATTCGTTGTTCTTGTTAGGTGCCATTGAGTTGGTTCCAACTCATAGTGACCCTTTGCACAACAGAAGGAAGCACTGCCGGGTCCTGCACCATCCTCACAGTTGTTGCTATGCTTGAGCCCATTATTGCAGCCACTGTATCAACCCACCTTGTTGAGGATCTTCCTCTTTTTCAATGATCCTCTGCTTTACCAAGAGTAGAACTGCCCCATAGACTTTCCAAGGAATGCCTGGTGGATTCAAACTGCTGACCTTTTGATTAGCAGCCATAGCACTTAACCACTACACCATCAGGGTTTCCAACAGATTGAATAGGTATGGTGAAAAGATACAACCCTGACATACAACTTCCCTGACTTTAAACCACTCAGTGTCCCCTTCTTCTGTTTGAAAGACTGCCTCTTGATCCATGTACAGGTTCCTCATGAGCACAATTCCCTATGAACTGCAGGAAGGAGAAATGGCTCGTGGCAAAACTTTGAGGTGCTCTATTAGTGTGTTCAGGTCCTGGGGGGTGCCAAAGGTTTGCACTCGACTACTAACCTAAAAGTTGATGGTTCAGACCTTCCCAGGGGTGTGCAAAAGAAAGGCCTGGTGATTGCTTCCATAAAGATTACAGCCAAGGAAACCCTATGGAGCTCAGTTCTACTCTGTAACACATGGGGTCACCACGAGTCGGAAATGACTCAAAGTCAACGAGTTTGGTTTTTTATTAGTGTGTTCATACTCTAGAAACTAGAAAACAGGCCGTTGGGTTTCAGCAGGGTCCTGGAGAGAAAAATACCCGACTCCATCAAGTCCACCCAGACCCTTTCAACTCAATGGTCCCAACGGGCTGCTATGGAAGGTCATCAAGGACCTCAGACAGCATAGGGCGTCTCCCTAGCACGTCATGGTTTAGATCGGTCTTCTAGAATGAGGGACTCTGGGAGTCCAACCCCAGAGAGTGTCTTTAGCTGCAAAACTGCAGTGCAATTTCAATAAAACAATAGAACTACTCTTTGCTCTGGATTGCTCCCGGGTATCTCAGGACTGCTCATAAAAATGGCTTGTACTATGAGCTCTCTTGTGAAGGGGGAGCAGGGGACTGGGTAGGTATTTCAAACTCTAAGATTTCAAAAGCCCCACAGAAATGATGAGATTTCTGTTCTTCCTTCCATACACCCAGCCTTTGTACATTTTATCAACCGCTCTCAGGACATGATATATTTATGTAGCTACACCTTTGGTCTCAGGGAGCTCAGTGGTTCTTCTCAGTTTGTTGTTGTTGTTGTTAGGTGCCGTCGAGTCAGTTCTGACTCATAGCAACCCCGTGCACAACAGAAAGAAACACTGCCTGGTTCTGCGCCATCCTTACAATCATTGCTATGCTTGAGCCCATTGCTGCAGCCACTGTGTCAATCCACCTCGTTGAGAGTCTTCCTCTTTTCCACTGACCCTGTACTTTGCCAAGCATGATGTCCTTCTCCAGGGACTGATCCCTCCTGACAACATGTCCAAAGTATGTAAGATGCAGTCTTGACATCCTTGCTTCTAAGGAGCATTCTGGTTGTACTTTTTCCAAGACAGATGTATTTGCTCTTCTGGCAGTCCACGGTATATTCAATATTCTTCGCCAACACCACAATTCAAAGGCATCAATTCTTCTTCGGTCTTCCTTATTCATTGTCCAGCTTTCACATGCATATGATGTGATTGAAAATACCACGGCTTGGGTCAGGCGCGCCGTAGTCTTCAAGGTGACATCTTTCCCCTTCAACACTTTGAAGAGGTCCTTTGCAGCAGATTTACCCAATGCAATGCGTCTTCTGATTTCTTGACTGCTGCTTCCATGGCTGTTGATTGTGGATCCAAGTAAAATGAAATCCTTGACAACTTCAGTCTTTTCTCCATTTATCATCATGTTGCTCACTAGGTATGGTGAAAGAATACAACCCTGATGCACACCTTTCCTGACTTTAAACCAATCAGTATCCCCTTGTTCTGTCTGAACAACTGCCTCTTGATCTATGTAAAGGTTCCTCACGAGCACAATTAAGTGTTCTGGAATTCCCATTCTTCACAATGTTATCCATAATTTGTTATGAGCCACATAGTTAAATGCCTTTGCATAGTCAGTAAAACACAGGTAAACATCCTTCTGGTATTCTCTGCTTTCAGCCACGATCCATCTGACATCAGCAATGATATCCCTGGTTCCACATCCTCTTCTGAAACCAGCCTGAATTTCTGGCAGTTTCCTGTCGATATACTGCTGCAGCCGTTTTTGAATGATCTTCAGCAAAATTTTGCTTGTGTGTGATATTAATGAAATTGTTCTATAACTTCCACATTTGGTTGGATCACCTTTCTTGGGAATAGGCAAAAATATGGATCTCTTCCAATCAGTTGGCCAGGAAGCTGTCTTCCATATTTCTTGGCATAGACGAGTGAGCACCTCCAGCGCTGCATCTGTTTGCTGAAACATCTCAATTGATATTCCATCAATTCCTGGATCCTTGTTTTTCGCCAGTGCGTTCAGAGCAGCTTGGACTTCTTCCTTCAGTACCATTGGTTCCTGATCATATGCCACCTCTTGAAATGGTTGAATATCGACTAATTCTTTTTGATATAACGGCTCTGTGTATTCCTTCCATCTTCTTTTGATGCTTCTCTGTCGTTTAATATTTTCCCCATGAAATCCTTTGTTACTGCAACTCAAGGCTTGAATTTTTTCTTCAGTTCTTTCAGCTTGAGAAACACGGAGTATGTTCTTGCCTTTTGGTTTTTCATTTCCAGCTCTTTGCATGTGTCATTGTAATACTTTGTCTTCTCGAGCCGCCCTTTGAAATCTTCTGTTTAGTTCTTTTACTTCATCAATTCTTCCTTTTGCTTTAGCTGCTCGACGTTCGAAAGCAAGTTTCAGAGTCTCCTCTGACATCCATCTTGGTCTTTTCTTTCTTTCCTGTCTTTTCAATAACCTCTTGCTTTCTTCATGTATGATGTCCTTGATGTCATTCCACAACTCGTCCAGTCTTCAGTCATCAGTGTTCAATGCATCAAATCTATTCTTCAGATGGTCTTTGAATTCAGGTGGGATATACTCAAGGTCATATTTTGGCTCTCGTGGACTTGCTTTGATTGTCTTCAGTTTCAGCTTGAACTTGCATATGAGCAATTGATGATCTGTTCCACAGTCAGTCCCTGGCCTTGTTCTGACTGATGGTATTGAGCTTTTCCATCGTCTCTTTCCAAAGATGTAGTCAATTTGATTTCTGCGTGTTCCATCTGGTGAGGTCCAGGTGTATCATCGCTGTTTACGTTGGTGAAAGAAGGTGTTTGCAATGAAGAAGTCATTGGTTTTGCAAAATTCTATCTTTTGATATCCAGCATTTTTTCTATCACAAAGGCCATATTTTCCAACTGCTGATCCTTCTTCTTTGTTTCCAACTTTCACATTCCAATCGGCAGTAATTATCAATGCATCCTGATTGCATGTTCCATCAATTTCAGACTGTAGCAGCTGATAAAAATCTTCTATTTCTTCATCTTTGGCCCTAGTAGTCGGTGCGTAAATTTGAACAATAGTCGTATTAACTGGTCTTCCTTGTAGGTGTATGGATATTATCCTATCACTGACAGCATTGTACTTCAGGATAGATCTTGAAATGTTCTTTTTGACGATGAATGCAATGCCATTCCTCTTCAAGTTGTCGTTCCCAGCATAGTAGACTATATGATTGTCTGATTCAAAATGGCCAATATCAGTCCATTTCAGTTCACTAATGCCTAGGATATTGATGTTTATGTGTTTCATTTCATTTTTGAGGATTTCTAATTTTCCTAGATGCATACTTCGTACATTCCAGGTTCCGATTATTAATGGATGTTTGCAGCTGTTTCTTCTCATTTTGAGTCATGCCACATCAGCAAATGAAGGTCCCGAAAGCTTTACTCCATCCACATCATTAAGGTCAACTCTACTTTGAGGAGGCAGCTCTTCCCCAGTCATTTCTGAGTGCCTTCCAACCTGGGGGCTCATCTTCCAGCACTATAACAGACAATGTTCTACTGCTATTCATAAGGTTTTCACTGGCTAATGCTTTTCAGAAGTAGACTGCTGGGTCCTTCTTCCTAGTCTGTTTTAGTGTGGAAGCTCAGCTGAAACCTGTCCTCCATGGGTGACCCTGCTGGTGTCTGAATACCAGTGGCATAGCTTCCAGCACCACAGCAACACGCAAGCCCCCACAGTACGACAAACTGACAGACAGGTGGGGGCTTCTCAGTTTATCTGGTGGCAAATAGCTTCCTTAAGAGAGGGCAGAAGGCAGGGTCTGAGGCGCTAAGAAAGGAAGTGCCCTAACCAGAGCGTTCCTTGGTCTAGCCAAAATAGAGCTGTGTTTGCAATGCAATGCTTTGCGCTGTCTTTGCTGCATCTCCTACAGAAATATCTCTCCATTATAGGCAAAAGTAATCTGTCCAGAAGGCTGCCTCAGAGTCTGGAACGAAGGTAGGGAAACCCCATTACCTCCTTTTCTTGCATCTTGTTATGTTTCATTTTGGAGACCTCTTACTGACCTGTTGGTCATCAGATGTCCTCAGTGGGGCTTCTGGTTCTATGCTTAGATGAGAAGATCCAAAGAAGGAGGCAGATGCCCATGGTTGTTTCTGCTTAACTTTTTGAACATATATGTAAAATAAAGTTATAATAACTATTTTAAGGATTCCTGGTGATGCAACAGTTAAGCACATGGCTGCTAACCAGAAGGCCAATGGTTCGAACTCACCAGTGGCTGTACTGGAGAAAAGACCCGACGATCTGCTCCCATAAAGATTACAGCCTAGGAAACCCTACGGAGTAGTAATACCCTGTCACATACAGTCGCTATGAGTCAGAATTAACTTAATGGCACGCAACACAACTACAACAACAACAATTTTAATGTCCTGTTTGCTCATTCTACCATCTGTGGCAATCTGAGTCAGTTTCAATTGATCATTATTCTTATTATGGATCATATTTTCTTGCTTCTTTGTATGCTTGATCATCTTTGACTGGATGCCACACATTTTATTTGGGGGCTAATTGTTTTGTTGCTTGCCAGTTTTATTTTTTTCCTATAAATATTCTTTAGCTTTATTCCGAGATGCAGGCAAGTTACTTGGAAATAGTTTGACCTATCAGGATCTTGCTTTTACGAGTTTTTAGGCAGACTTGGATCAGTGCTGAGTCTGGAAATATTAGTATCCACTACTGAGGCAAGGCCTTCCAAATATTCTACCCAATGTTCTGCAAATCGTGAATTTTTCAAGTCTGGCTGGTGGGAACATGCACTATTCCCAGCCGTGTGTGTGTGCTGGTCACTGTTGCTCTAATCCTTTTAGGTGGGTCTGCACCCCTCCCCGCCCCAGCTTCAGGTAGCAAAACCGGTGAAACGTATATATATAACCCATTGCTGTCAAGTCAATTCCGACTCATAGTGACCCTATAAGGACAGAGTAGAACTGCCCCATAGGGCTTCCAAGGAGCAGCTAGTGAATTTAAATTTCTGACCTTTTGGTCAGATTTATTTCAAGCCAGGAAATGGCTCACACAGTTGTGGAGGCTGGCAAGTCCCAAATCCTTGCATCAGGTGTCAGACTGGAGGCTTCTTCTGACTCATTTGGTTTCAGGGGCTGATGAACCCAAATTTGGCAGGTCAGGCTGAAGGCTGCTGGCTCACAGGGTTGCAGAAGCTGGGGAATCCCAAAATCTGCTGGACAGGCTGCAGGCTGCGGGCTCACATCCCAAGAACTGGAGGTCAGAGAATGACAAGTCAGATGCAGGATCAAGAGTAAATGAGCTTTGCCAGAATGTCCGTATATATAGGATGCAGGCCACACCCCCAAGGAAACTCCCCTTACATTAGATCACAAAATGAAGGATAATTACATAATACCGAATATCATGGCTTAGCCAAGTTGACACATAATATTAACCATCACAGTGACCTTTGAAAAATGGACAGCAAATCGTGTCTCCGCCCTGCTCAGAATCCCCCAGTGGCTCCCCACTTTTGGGATCTGCCCTCTGGCTCCAGTGGGATGATGTTAAAGGTTTAACAATCAGCTCATGGGAAGGACCCTGATTTGTAGAGTTTGTTGATTTTAGTGGTATAAATGCTCTTTCTTTTTTCCTGCCTTCCTGCCTTTTATCTTTCTTCCTCCCTTCTTCCCTTTTTCCTGCATTCTCTTTTTTCCCTTTCCCTCCTTTTTGCCCTCCTTCTTTCTTTCTTTTCTTCTTTCCTTCCTTCCTCCCTCCTTTCCTTCTCTCCTTTTCTTAATCTCTGCCTCCTACTCTAGAGTCTGCATTCCATGACTGCAAATTCATGGAATTATTTGTCTTAGATATTGCTTAGAAGTATCTTGTACGTAATAGGTGTTCAATAAATATTCGTTGAGTGAATGATTGACTAAACGAGTGAATGTTATATTCTTAATGTTGTAAGACTTGCTCAAAGCAGATAACATAGTCTGAAAATAACAAAGTCATGTTCAATACTTTCAGATTCACAAAGCGCTTCCTCACACATCATCCCTTATGGTCCTGGCACCATCTTGAGAGGAAGCCAGGAAAAGTGTTTCTCTAACCACTTCACAGATTTAAAAAAGGTTCAGAGAGGTGGAGGTGCCTGCCCAAGGTCACACAGAGAGAGTATCAGCAGAGTCTGACTCCTCGTCTGGTGTTCTTCTCAATGGCCTCCAGTGACTGCCTGGCTTTGGGGGGATCTCAGCAGTAGATTCTGGGGGTTCAGGGAGAGTTGTCCCAGAAGCAGGAGAGAAAGAGGGGGAGAGGGGGAAGGGGGAATGGGTAACAGGGGAGGGCTTATCTCTGCCAGGCTGAGCTTCTCACCTCAGTAAAACGGTGACTTCAGATCAGCCCTCCCATTCCTGTCACTAGATTTTCACTGCCCTCTCCCCCAGACATGAGGGTTGAGCTCCCTCTACCCACCAAGAGATCCTGCACAGAGCAGGCTCCAGCTCCAAGAACCCATCTTCCTATATGACTGTAGAAGTTAACAGCAAAGATCACGAGCTGGAGACCTACGAGCCGAATTCAGTTCTGGATTATGATTTATTCAGCCCTGCAGTGTTTAGAAGGAGTCTCTGGGCAGTGCAAACAGTTAACATGCTCAGCTACTAACTGAAAGGTTGGAGGTTTGAGTCCACCCAGGGGCATCTCAGAGGAAAGACCCGGCAACCTACTTCCAAAAAACCAATCACTGAAAACCCTGTGGAGCACAGTTCTACTCGGACACACATGGGGTTGCCGTGAGTCAGAATTGACTTGATGGCAACTGGAAAAAGTGTTTAAAAACTGAGCCAACATTCACAAAGCAGGAGATCCTATGTGGGTAGCTTATTTTGGCAAACAGAAATTTTTGGCCACACTGACCTTCAGCCCCTCCTGGTCATCATGGGCTGGGCTGACAGTGGCCGCCCCTCTGAGACCAGACAAGTGTTGTCAAGTTTACTGTAGTCCTCGAAATTTCATATCATACAGACCAAGTGTATGGACAGGACATTTTTAGAAGACCAGCAAACATAATGAAAAAAACTTTACTACTAATTAAAAAATATAAATTATAACTAATCAAATTAGAAATTTTTTTAAAAATGTAATATTCATCAGGAATGAAGGGAAATGGGTACTCACGTACTCTAATTTGGTAGAATTTTTCTGAAAGACAAATGGCAATATGTATCAGAAGTCTTTAAGAAGTATTTCTACCGTTCTTGCTGGTTGCCATCAAGTCGATTCTGACTCATGGCGACCCTATGTGACAAGGTAGAACTGCTCCATAAGCTTTTCAAATCTGTGACCTCTTGGAAGCAGATCACCAGGCCTGTCTTCTGAGGTGCCTCTGGGGGGGTTCGAACTGCCAACCTTTTGGCTAGTAGTTGAGCACTTAACCATTTTCACCACATAGGGACCATTGTGCCTATGTATTGACCCAGAAATTCCATGTTTGGGGATTAATCTTAAGAAAATAGCAAGTATCTGGTAGCTGTTTATGATATTTAACAAATATACTTTTTTTTTTTGAGTGATCACATAGCCACAGAATGAAATATTTATGTAGCCATCGAAATAGTGTTATGGAAATATGTTTATCAAAATGGAAAGATGTTCCTGATACATTCAGTGAAAAAACTGGTTATACCATGATATATAGTATGATACCATTTTATTAAAAAATACCAACGTTATAGGCACATAGCAAGGTATGACGTTTGTTTTCCAGCTTGTGCTATTGTTATTATTGTTGTTGTGAAACACGCCTCTGAACCCACAATTCAACCACAAGGAGAAAAAGGAAACTTGTAGGGCCTGGTAATTTTATTACATCACCTGCCTGGTCGTTACCCGAGTTTGAGATCCTTCATTTTATTTTGCTTTCAGATACACCCAGCCCCTTAGTCCTTTCAAACCCAGTGCCGTCGAGTCAGAGTAAAACTGCCCCGTGGAGTTTCCAAGGAGCACCTGGCGGATTTGAACTGCCGACCCTTGGGTTAGCAGCTGTAGCACTTAACCACTACACCACCAGGGTTTCCCTTAGTCCTTTCAACAATCTCACAAAGAAGGGGTCAAGAACCTCTGGTTAAATGAGGATCTTGTAAGTTCAGAGAGATTGAGAGACTTGCTCAAGATTACATAACTAATTAGAAGCAGATGTAGAACTTGAAGGTAACAGCTCAGAGAGCAAAGAAATCCCATAAATTGAATTCCCGCCCACACATCGCCTTGTGTAATCTGCCACATCGCCATTAGGTGGCGCCTTAAGCCAACAAAGCTTTCCAGAACAATGCCTTTGTGGAAATCGGCTTTCTTCCATTATTACAGGATTTAAAGCCAGAATGGTTTTTCCTCTCTTCCTTTTAATAAAATGGTCTTTCAACACACAATATAGCGTGGCTTCTGTGCCAGGCGTAAAATGAAATTTGCCTTAATCCATCACCTAGGGAGAAAGTGGTTATGTGTCACAATTGACATCTGTTAAATTTTAAATGAAGTAAGCAAGCAATAAGAAGGTCTGAAATACATTCTTTGTTCAAGGAGTCGTGCAGTCACTGATCAGCTGCTCTGTACAATTAGGAGTGAAATGGGCACTTTTTTCTTTTTTTTCCAACAAGCGCCACTGAAAGCCCCGCTGAGGGAAGAGGCGAGGCTGGATGGACATGCCCTCGGTGAGGTTAACGCTTCTGTAAAACATTTGGGCAGATTGGCTGGGCACAGCGGGATGACTATTCTGACAGCTCCTTTGTACCTACTTCTGCCCAGAGAGTTGAACAGGAGCCCAGGCCTCCCCTTCCATACCTGCCCCTCCTTTTGCCAAGCGCACCATGTGAGGAGCTTCACCATGCAGGCTGGCCAGATACATTCAGCCTTCAGCATCTTATTATGGCAAATCTAGTCTTAAACCAAAACACATTTGTCCTTTCATATCTCCCACTGGCAAGAAATTTTGAACCAATCACTCCCAAGTTAGTCCTTGCTGGCTGTTACTCAAGCATCATTATTAACACAAGAATGAGAAGAGAGAAAATTCCAACATGCAGCCTGAATGTCAGTTAACAATTTGCTCCTTGTTAGTAAGATCATCAAACCTAGGGATGGGTACAAAGTCCTTGAGTTTCAATCCTTTGTTTCATAGCTAACTGGCAGTGCTTCCCAAAGAGCCACGTGCATTTCCCAGCCTCCCCTGCACCTGGGTTGGCCCAAGTGGATGGGTCTGGAAATGGGAATGTGAGCGGAAGCGGTGGATCACGGTCGGAGGCACGTAAGAGCCCGTGTGTGTCGTCCACCATCTCTCCCCTGCTTTGCAGACCCTGGAGACTGCGTGCTCCTGATAGTGCTCTTCCATCTGTGAAGCAAAGGCCTCTCCACCAACCGTCACTGGATTTGTGACAACAGTGAGAAATAAGTGTTTGTTGAGTAAGCCACTGAGATTTGGGTTAAGTTGTTATCGCGGCAGAGCCTAGCCTATCCAAGAAGGCAGGCCTGGGCCTTAGGGCATTGGAGCCTGCACACTGCGCACGCGCGTTGTTCCTGGCCCGGGTAAGGACTCCATAAATATTTGTTGAGTGAATAGCTCGTTTTGACAAATTTTCCTTTGCTTGTCTGAGATATCCAGCACCCTCCAATAAACTAAACTCTCCTCTCTTGACAGGCTGCTTTGAGTTGGGGGCCTGCCACTTTCACCAGATTTCTCCTTAACTTAGGGCAGCCAGGAAATGTTACCATTCTCTTTCTCTCTCGTTCTGGAATCTCCCCCATCCCACCCCTCCTTTTTTTTTAGTAGATTACCCATCTTTTCAATTTCATTTTCTTTTCTTTTCTCTTACAACATACCAACTGCCCAAAATTACAAATACGGTATACATAAATATTTATTTTTTGTTTCTTTCAGCAAAACATTTTCAAATTTAAAAATGACTTTCTCGTTTCAAAAACATGATGTGTTTATCGAAGAATAATTGGAAAACACATGTGGGCCAAAGGAAGAAAGAAAATGAAAAGTGCCTACCACCCTCCATATCCAGAGAAAAACAGGGTTTATTTTTTTTTTTATATAGCTATAAAGATGGTATTTTTTAATAAAATGTTATCATACTATATGAATCATTTTATAACCAGTTTTGTCATCACCGACTACGTCAGGAATAGCACTGAATATATCAGAAACAGAAGAAAGGCCTGGCAATTTACTCCTGAAAAATCAGCCAGTGAAAACCCTGTGGATCACAAGGGTCCAATCCCTTTGTACGTGGGCCACCATGAGTCAGGGGTCAAAGGCAGCTAATAACAATGTTAGGAACATCTTTCCATGTCAGTAAACATATTTCCATAATACTCTTTCAATTGCTACATAATATTCCATTTTCTGGCAGTGTGATCATTTAAAAACGAATAACTCCTGTATTTGTTAAACATCATCCACAGCTACCTGGTCTTTGCACAGGACCTTTGTTGTTTTCTCAAACATAGAATTTCTGGGTCAGTGCATCGGCACATCTTAAAGACTTGTGATACGTATTGCCGTTTGCCTTCCAGAAAGTTCTGCCAAATTCAAGAACGTGAGTGTCCATACCCCTTTGCTCTTTTTTTATTGTTGTTTTATTGTGGTAAATATATACATAACAGAACATTCGCCAATTCAACACGTTTCACATGTATAATTCAGTGACACCGATTATGTTCCTTACGTTGTATAACTACCACTACTATCCCTCCCTGAAATTGGCTTTTCCACAGGAACTCGATGCCCTCTAAGAAAAAGCTCACCTTTACCTTTCCCTCTCACCCGTGCTAACCACTAATAAACTCTAGTCTCTATGTAAACCAAAACCAAACCCATTGCCATCCAGTCGATTCTGAATCATAGAAACCCTGTAAGACAGAGTAGAACAGCCCATAGGGTTTCCAAGGAGCAGCTAGCTGATGGATTCCACCTTTTGAGTAGCAGCCGAGCTCTTAACTACTGCATCGCCAGGGCTCCATAAGTGGGATTATACAGTATTTTTCCTTTTGTGACTGACTTATTTCACTCAGCATAATGTTTTCAAGATTCATCCACGTTGTAGCATTATCAGGACTTCATTTCTTTTTATGGCTAAGTAATATTCCGTTGTATGTATATACTGCATTTTATTTACCCGTCCATTCTGTTGATGGACATTTAAGTTGTTTCCACCTTTTGGCTATTGTGAACCATGCTGCAGTGAGCATTGGTGTACAATCTCCTGTTTGTATTCCTGCTTTCAGTTCTTTTGAGTATATACCTAGGATTGACACTGGTGGGCCATATGGTAGTTTTATGTTTAACTTTTTGCGGAACCACCAAATTGTTTTCCACAATGGATGTATCATTTTGCATCTCCACCAGCAATGGATGAGGGTTCCAATTTGTCCACATCCTTGCCAACACCTGTTATTTTCCAATTTTGATCTTAGCCATTTTAGTGGGGCTGAGAGGTGTTTTATTGTGGTGGAGCTATGGTGTCACTAGAGTTGGCGTCACCCAGTGCAGTAACTCATGGTATCACCCCCCATGCCAATTACCACAATGTTGTAGCTAAAACACCAGAAAATTTGACAAAATAAGCTGGTAGCAACAAAAACAACAGTGCCTGTTGGCAGCGCGTGAAGGTGAAACCAAGTGATTCAAAGCGTCATTGTAATTGGATAACGATGACAGCTCTGACCTGAGCACATTAAAAAAAATGAGCACATTAGGAGGTTCAAAAAGTAGATTAACGTAGAGTTTTGGCCTCGTAGGTATGTTGATACATGTAAGCTGGGTGTACAAAATTTGTTTGTTGTTATTATAGCTAACTACGGGGATTTTTTATTAAAAAAAATAAATTTCTGCTGAAATACTACACATAAATTTTATAGACAGTCATTTTAGCATCACCCCCCTCTGACAATGTCACCTGCTTCAGTCTACACTCCCCTCACCCCCCACACCTCCTTTGTAATGCCATTGTGGTGGAGTCCCTGGGTGACACAAGCAGTTATGTGCTCAACTTTAACTGAAATGTTGGTGATTCAAACTCACCCGCGGTGCCGCAGAAGAAAGGCCTGGTGACCTGCTTCTGAAAGTTCACAGCCTTGAAAACCCTATGGAGTTGTTCTGCTCTGCACACGTGGGGTTGCCACGAGACCAAACCAACTTCAACGGCAACTGGTTTGGGTTTTTTGTTTTTTTTTTTTTAATGGCTGATGATGTTGAGTATCTTTTCATGTGCTTGTTGACCGTTTGTATATCCTCTTTGGTGAAATGTCTATTCAGTTCCTTTGTCCATATTTTGATTGGGTTATTTGTCTTTTTGTTACATTTTTCCCTTCATCCTTGATAATAATTATAACTTTTTAAAATACTCCCAATTTGATTTAAAAAAACCTGATAATAAATTGTATTTTCAAAGTAGTAGTAAACTTATCAGTAAAGTGTTTCCATATACTTATTCTTCTAAAAATTTCCTGTTCATATGCTTCACCTGGAAACCCTGGTGGCGTAGTGGTTAAGTGCTACGGCTGCTAACCAAGAGGTCGGCAGTTCGAATCTGCCAGGCGCTCCTTGGAAACTCTGTGGGGCAGTTCTACTCTGTCCTATAGGGTCACTATGAGTCAGAATCGACTCGATGGCACTGGGTTTTCGATGGGATGCTTCATCTGTTTTTCTGTTGAGGTATTACTGTTTTGTTATTGGTTTATAAATACTCTTTACATGTTTTGAATATTAATTCATTATCATATGCACTGCAAACATTTTTCCAAGTTTTTGGTTACATTTTAATGTCTTGATTTACAGACATTTCTTTTAAATTTTATATAGTCAAATGTATTTATCAATCTTTTCATTTGTTATTTCTGCCCTTGGAATTTATTTTGGTATATTGGATTTTAATGAATTGTTCTTGGTCCATTGATAGGCTAGTCTCTCCTTTCCTACTTATTTCAAGCCAATATTAGTGTGTGGTAAATTCTGATTTCTGTTCCAATAATCTGTTTGTTCATTCCTAGGTGGGTAACAAACTTCCTAAATGATAGTAGTTTTGAAATATGTTGTACTATCTGGTTGGGCCTGTTTCTCCCCCCCCCCCCTTTTTTAATGCATTTCTTTTCGGTGGCAATATATACAACCAAACATACATCTATTCACAATTTCTTCATGTACAGTTCAATGACATTGGTTACATACTTCACACTGTCTTGCAGTTCTCTTTATCTCTACCCATACTTTTTCAACACCATTAATTTAGATTCTCTCCTCCTTTAAAGTTCTCATCTGTGCCTTAGATTAATTCTTGTCAATTTGAACTCATGTAGATAATTTCTTATAAGAACAAAATGCTCATGGCAAATATTCCTTATAAATTGCACTAAGCTGTTGTTTAGTTTAACGATGGCTTCACAGCATAGTTTCAGTTCAAGGTTTAAAGATGATTTCTGGGCAATAGATTTGGGGGTTCCCCGGGTCTAAGTGTTTCTAGTAAGTCTGGTTTTCATATGAATTTGAAGTTCTTTTCCGTAATTTTCCACCTTTTGATCAGGACTTACCTATTGAGTCCTTGATCAAAGCATTCAGTAATTGCAGCTGGGTACCATCTATTTCTTCTGGTCTCAATGGGGCTTGTCCTCTTTAGTTTTTAAAAGTTATCTTAGCTATTCTCACAAATGTATGCTTCCAGAGGAGTTTAAAAATCAATTTTTCAAGTTAAAAATAAAAAGATTCTATTAAATTTGCTGATTGATTTGGAAATAATTGGTATTTTTACAGCCCTGAGACTTCTCATTATTCAAGTCTTCTCTTATTACCTTAGGCCAAGTTTTGTATTTATTTTGTATTTGGTCCCAAGTATTGTGTGATTTACATTGATTTTGTGAATGGGATATTTCCTCATAGTATTTTCTAACTTCTTGACAGGAAAAAAAATTTAGTTGAAAGTTATGCTTTTTGAAAGTAACTTTTAAAAGCAAAAAACTAGAAAACTCAACAGAAAGTTGCTTAAATGATAAAAAAAAAAAAATTGAGTAGTTACTATACGTCAGGTACTGTTCTGGCATTTTCCATGTATTAACTTATTTAATTCTAACAACAATACTACAGGCTAGCCACTATCAGTACCTCCATTTCATAAATCAGAAATCTGAGGCACCCAGAAATCACCAAACCCAGTGCCAGTGAGTCGATTCCAACTCATAGTGAGGTCTAAATTCATACAGCTAGTAAATGGTATAGTTGGAATTTGAATCTGGGAACTTTGACCCTAGTGTCTTATTTCCAAGTCACTCAGTAACTAAGAAAGATTATTCTTTCACAAGGACTGTCAGAAAAATGAACAAATTTGTCTTGAAATAAGTTCAGACAGAATGCTCCTTAGAAGCAAGGATGGTGAGACATTGTCTCAAGTACTTTGGACATGTTATCAGGAGGGACCAGTCCCTGGAAGTGGTAAAGTAGAGGGTCAGCAAAAGAGAGGAAGACTCTCAATGAGATGGATTGACTCAGTGGCTGCAACAATGGGCTCAAACATAGCAATGATTGTGAGGATGGCACAGTATTTTGTTCTGTTATTTTTAGGGTCTATGAACCAGAAGGAAACCCTGGTGGTATAGTGGTTAAGTGCTACGGCTGCTAACCAAAGTGTCAGCAGTTCAAATCCGCCAGGCAATCCTTGGAAACTCTATGGGGCAGTTCTACTCTGTCCTGTAGCGTCGCTATGAGTCGGAATCGACTCGACGGCAGTGGGTTTGGTTTTGGTTTTATGAATCAGAACTGACACAACAACATCTAACAACAACGAGTCCCTAGGTAAGCAGTACCGACATTTATCGATACAGCAGTTCAACATAATGCACATTTCAAGGTTTTTCCATCTTTCTACTCTGCCACCCTAAGTATGTTGCTATTTTCTCAGACTTGTCCCCGCATGGTCACAATATGATTGCAAGGCCCAAGGATCACATTCTTACTCAGCAACATTAAAAGTGAGGAAAACTTTCCCAGAAGCCCCCTGCAGCAGACTTCTCATTACCTAGAATTGTGTCACATGCTCTGTCCTAAATCAACCATTGACAGGGGAAACCATATATGCTAATCAAGATTCGCACACTGAGCCTGCTGTGGAGCCCAGCATTCCCCAACTGTCTGCTATCCAAATACTGAACAAAATTAGTTTTTTGTTATTAAAAAAGGAGGCGATGGCTGTTAGGCCGGTGATCAACTGGGTCTGCCACAATGGCCGTTTACCTCTTCGAGGCTTGAGATTGGTGGCATCTTCTCTGTGTGTGCCAGTGATTCCCCACCCTCAGTTTCTCCTAAGTCTCCTAAGTCTGGTTCCTTTTAGGCCACTGGTGTAATGCACACATGAGAATATGAACTTCTGCTGCAGAACTGTTTGAAAACCCCTATTTGCCAACTTCTCTCTCCTTCTTACATTTCCCTTTGCAGGTCACAGGGGCACACATCTCTTTAGTCTGACCTTTGCACGTTCATACTAATTTCAGGTTTAAACAGTAGACCCCAACACACACAACACCCTACCCAGCCTCCGTAAAATCCCCCTAACCAGTGTTTAATTTCATATGCTTACCAAATCTTAAATCCAAAAGCAGTAACCAATTTATCTCAATGCGGAAAAGAAAGTTAAACAAAGTTCTTGGCTTTGGGGCACGTACTGGTGTCCTCAGTAGCACACCAAAGCAGAAATTTAAGTTGGAAGTCTCCCTGGTACTTTCAAATGTCATTGAACTACCCTGGCTAAAAAGAAATGGATGAAGCTTTCTTTCTCATTTATGTAGGGCACAGGCGATCTCTCTAAATGGCCAAAGTGAAGTAATCCTGGGACAACGCATTTTAGTTTGTGTTTGTTTGATGGAGACACTGCCTTGACCTTCTACGAGTTTACCTTTTCCTTCATTTTCTGAACGCTGCCTCTAAGCCCATTTTAATGTATTTTAATCAAAATTAAAATTTTATGTATTGCTGAAACCAAAAAGCAAACACACTTAACCTTCTAAAAGAAGGATTAATAACAATCATTCAGAATTTGAGACCAACATCTGTGAACATCTGGCCAACCCACATTTACATGATCGTCCTTCTGCAGTCACTGGGGAAGTAAAGCTTACCTTACTCGTTTGCTTTAGAGCTTTTGTGAGGAGGCTGTGCTTTTAAAACCCAGAGCAAACTCAAGTCATATCGCTTTGTGGCAGAGAATTTCTTATCAAAGAAAGGTGGTGAGTTTCCCATCATAGGAAGGATCCAAGCAAAGTGTAGACGACCTTTTGTCCAAATTCCTGTGGTACTAGAGGTTGAACTTAGAGACATTAAGGTCTCTTCCAATAGCTTCTGAGGTAAGTCAAGGAAAAGACCACTTATATGGTGCTTTAGTAATTACAAAACCCTTAGATACACTCTCATTTACGTGCGTCTTAACAAAATCATTAAGATCTCATGAGAGATATTACTTAAGCTTTAAAACAATCTGTGATGTAGGTGAGTTTATTATTCCCATTTTATAGGTGAAGAAATTGAGGTTCAGGTAGAGGTTAAGTGATTCATCCAGAATCACACATGTAGGAAGTAGAAGGTCATAACACCCCCGGGCCAGGGACATTTCCAGACCCAGGACCAGATGCAGGCATGAGGCAGGGCCCAGGCAACTTGCCTGGTGGGCAGCCACACTGCCAGGCACAGGAAAATGGCTACCTTGGACCTTTCTCTTTTTCGTGCGATACCCAAGGCTGATTGTCAGCAAAACTGTCTGTCTGCAGGGCCTCTTTCTCAGACTCTGTTCCTTCTTTCGTTTCTCAAAGAATCGGAGCTGTTCTATTGTCTCAAAAATAAAGTTTGTGAAGCTTCTGGTTTGCATTTGATTGCTGTTTTAACCATTTCTGGAATATTTTTTCTTTAAAAGGACCACAGGCAGAGAGGCCCCAAAGAAAGTGGCTGTAAGGTGGGCTGTCATTGGCTTTGGGATGGGAGAAAGCACAGACAGATTCCCTGATAAGCAAAGTAAGCATGGGCTTACTTGTGCTTACTTACTAATCTGTGGTGGCGAATTTCAACTGTTGTTTCAACACCTCAAAGATGAAATCCATTTGACCCATTGGTCACTACAGATTAGTAAATAAACACAGGTAAGCCGGTGCTTACCCTGCTTACTGGTTAATCCACCCCTGGGAGAAAGAGAATGTTTCTGGTCAGTGGAGTCTTCCCAGCCATGCCAGGCAGGCTTACTCCGCCCGGTCCGAATCGTGTGGGAGCACAAAGGACAATGTCACTGCTTGGTGGGAGAGAGAATGCTGGTGGAGGGACAGGATGTCCCGTTTCAGCTACCCTGCAGCCCCTGGCCTCTGGCATGGACCGAGAGGACAAATCCCCTTGTGTAAGGGCCTGGGAACTGAGCTTTCTTCCCTCCAGCCCTTCCTATCAGATTCTGTCCTATTCTGGTAATTCAATGGGAAATGAATCCACCCAGAAGCCTGGGTTGGCCCCCGAAAGGAAGGTAAATATAACAAAGAGAAAGTCATTGCCAATTTTAGAGACCAAGTATTCACAGGACGAAACAAGAATACAGCTGAGTGGGAAAATGAACATATAATCACAGGTTATATCCAACAAACTCTAGAGCCAGAAGTGTGCTTTGTATCTTTTTTCATTTGGGCTGACCCATGGGGGTCTAAATAAAATCTACACAGATTGCTTTAAATATAACGCCCATAGGATTTACAAAATTTTAAATCTTCGGTGCTGCTATTCTTAATGCAACAAGAGGTAGCTACATTTTCATCGAATCTTGAAGTTTTTTTTTTTTTTTTCCTCTCTGCCTGAATACTTTTGACCACACAATATGAACTTCGGAGCTATTGTTGATGCATTTTTGACCCTCAGGGAAATTGATGAGAGAGGTTAAGTGACTTGCCCAGGGTTTGTGTAGCTGGGAAATGGTGAAGCCAGGACTCTGACCCAGCCTTCTGACTCTCTGTCCAGTGCTCCTTCTGGAAAAGACAGGCATGAGTAGGGTCCAGGCACCCAATACACAACAAGATAACATTTTGATATTAGTGTATTTTCTATAATCATTTTTATCTCAAGGTTTTTCTCAGACTCAAAGTACCCTGTGAAGCATCCACTCTCTTAGGGAAGGGAGGCAAAGCCTAAACGTAGAAACAAAGATTTTCTGCCTCTTACACCAAAGCTTTTGAGATGCAACCACTTAAAAACCTGAGCCCTAAAATAGAAATTAAAGCATTAAATTGATGCTTGAAACAATGGTTTTGGAGGAACGAAGGAGGATGCAAGAGCTGGTTCTTCTTATCCAGAGGGTGAGGAGTAAGGGAGAGGCTGAGGGGACGTGAGAGTTTAGGTGTTCATGGACTCACTGAGATAGGGGACCATGCCTTGCTCCCATCACATACGTTTCACACGCATCCAAGAAGGGTATGAGATTGCTGAGAGGGATGCAACCTCACAAAGGCCTTGGAGACGAGTCAAGGACCAAGAAGTGCTCTTTGTGGAGCAGTGAGGGAAAGCTAGGGTAGCAAGGACATTTTAAAGGCCTGGCGGAGTGGGCTCTGCACATGACTGCCCCTACCTTGCATACTCCATCACCATGTAAGCCCCTGGAACTTGAACCCAGCCCTTGGGAGTGATGGAGCCTAATTATAGTCTGGACCATATGAAGTTACGGCCGAATGTTAACAATCTCATGTGGTTCTGTGTAATATCATAGGGAACCTTGACTTGCCTGTGCATTAGTTTCTATCATCCAGCAGAATAGGGGTTTGAAATAGAAATCAAATTCGGTCATAGTCAAAGACAGACTTTTTACCCACCTCCTTGGAGGGAGAATGTTGGACTCACTACACTGCTTTATCTCAACACCAAGGGGCCCTTGAGATGCCAAATGGTTCAGCTCTTCTTCTCCAGGGGGAGCCTGGGACATCCCCGGAACAATCGGCCTTCGTTAGAGTAGATTCACCTCTACTCCATGCCTTACAAATGGTTTATAATATTAGAATAGAGTGTGTGGGGAAGCAGGGAAAACCTGTTCTTGTCCTGTAACTCAGTTCAGTTTAAAGTCTTATCTATGTCACATATCTGTAGGTCATTTCAAGGTACAGACAGGAACCTACAAATCATCACCTTCCCTTTTTAAGTGGGTTCTGTTTTGCTTTTGGCTTAGGATATCTTACTGGGATAAGGCAAGCAGAGGTGAGGAGGCTTGGTCCCCACTGACTGAGGAATGGTAGCAAGCAAACTGCTGGTAGAATTGTTAACACTCACCGCTCCTGGCATGATACCTGCCATGTGGGTCAGGAGAAGCCTGTGCCTAACCCACGAATTTGGGACTTGCCAGCCTCTATAAGCACATGAGCCATTTCCTTTATATGGTTTTTGAGTTCCATGAGACTTTGCAGTGAATTAGGGAACCTAAAGACATGAGGGAGAGTACTGAGGGGAGAGGGAGTAGTCGATGTTAGAGATGAGGGAGCGGTACAGCAGCCTGGAAAAGTTGGACATTTGGGACATCTTTAATCTCTGCCTCATAGGAAGCAGCTTTGTGCTGATCCTTATTTAAAAAAAAAAATCATTTGTTTACTTCTGGAACAGTAATAAAATAAAAGGTGGGTTATGGGAAAAAAACAAAAACATACCAACAAGGAATCATGGGAAGTACAATGAAAAGAGCGCTGAACACATGTTGATTGTTTGACCTCAGGTGAGTTACTTGAGCATCAGGTTCCTCAACTGTAAAATGGGCCTAATTTATCCACTTTGTGTACCTTACGGTGGTGGAAATTAGGTAAAGAAATACCCATGAAAATGTTTTGAAAAATGTCACACAGTTGTGTGGAGTCTTCATTATTGAGACATTTATGAAAATACTAATGATACAAGGGACCATCTTAAAAGGGGCTTGTTAGTAGGAAGGGAAACCTGAATTAGTGATGAGTCTAAGTAATCAAATTTCTCCCTTTTTCTTTTTAAATCAAATTTTTTTGTTCAAAAACAGTGTCAGAAACACACTTAAGGACTGCCATTTAGAGGCTAAATTTTAACAAATAAAGAATGGTTTGCCTCTCGGAAGTCAAGTTCCAGCCCAGTAGCTTACCTCTTTAATGTGGCTTGACTACCAATAAATTTATCAGGGTTCCAAAACAGTTAATTCTATTAAATACTCTTCCATTTTACTGACACCTTTCATTTATTTAAAAAAAAAAATTGTCCTTGTCAATGCCACTGTTAAATAATTCTATTCCAACCTCTGGATGAGTTCTTAAAATATCAATTTAGTGAGATGTGAATAAATAACTGCTTTGGATAAATAAACCAAATTCAAGGAACCCAGTAAAGAACAATTTGAGAGGTGAGAAGTCCATGTAGTAGACACCGTCATTCAAGGACTGTCCGGTATCCACTCCTCTCCGTGACTATCCCCTTTTGAGGACTCTTCCATTATGTGAGACCTTAGGAGGTGGGAACACAGCCAGGGCTGAGGCTCTACCACTTGGGCTCAGTTACCCCTCAAGACTCTGATTCCTGAAAAACATGGGACAAATGATGGTTATGGTACATATTGGGCATGGAGGAGTGTGCACCACATAGTTCCTACAACATGGTCCTTTGCAGAACCCCCTTGGTTCTGGGACCCCCAGCCTCCTATCAAGTTAGTGTGCTCCAGGTATCCTTCCAATTACTTCCCTTTTTGCTCAAGAGAGCCAGGATTAGTTTTTGTTGTTTGTAAGCAGGTAGCCAGACTAATACAATGCTCTTTTCGAAAGAGTTTTTCATCCCCAAACTTGGCTTGTGCTAGTGTGTAGCATTGCTGGTGTAAAGTGTTGACCAAGAAGGAAAGTAGAGTGATTCGAGAAACGAGCACTCACTCCTTTTTCACTCTAGAATTCCTGAGTTGAAGATTTAAGATGTATCAGGAAAAAGATTGTGTTCTCTTAAAATATAGACACGTTTTCATAATTGATATAGTATGCCTTTTTCATAGTTTTCCTCTGTGTGTAGCTGCAAAAATCATAAAGTTTCTGTTCCCAAAGAAGAACCCCTCTATGAAAAATAGTTTTTTTGTGTTTAAAGCCACATGATGCTTCTGAGAATGTTTATCTCACTTTACTAAAACATCACACAGTCCAACCTCACGGGTATCCTTTATTATGACACTTAAAACTCTGCATAGGAACACCATCCATCTTGGGAGAAAAAGCACAAAGAGAATGTTTCTTTCATAAATACACTTACTATTCAATTTAAAGTAGTATCTGTGGTGGAAATGGAGGAGAATGGATTTTTCTTGACATTTTCGAGAGGCTAGTTATGCAACACTGTCTACTTTAAATACACTTGATTTATCGTCTAAAAACATTAAGAATTTCAGCCTTTGAATGCTGACTTTGTTGACCATGGAGCTACATCCAAAGGAAATGGATGCAACACCAATGATCATATTTTCGCTATATTATTTGCTCTGAGTAAGGGACTGTAATTATGAATACTACTTTGATTTTTTGTGTATGGAATTATTTAGCTTACCATTTGAATTTTTAATTGAACTTTACCATAGTTATCTACTTTTCTCCAATTCTACTGCCATCATCTTGGTTCAGGTTGCCAAGATCTCCTGCCTATATTAATACAACAACCTTTTATCCACTTTCATTGCCTCCATTTTCAGTCCATTTTCAATCACCAGCGAAATCTTTTAAAAACACAAATACGGTCACTTTATCCTCTTCCAAAAGTCTTTCAATGTCTTCCCCGTTGTTCTTAGGATAATCAAAATCCTTAACAGGTTGAGAAGGTCACCCTTATCACTTTATTTTTAGCATTAGACAAACAAACAAAAACCTTGAAAGGTGAAAGGGCCTTAGTGTTCATTATTTCTAACAAATTTTCCAGACCTGGATTTTCAAACTCATAACTTGCAATAGCCTCATCTTTCAATAACTCTTTATTAGTAAGAAATCTGTCTAATTTTCTATTTTTGACAGCGGAAAAAACTGAAATGGTGAAGCAACAGGGATGTCTAGTTTGATGGAATGATGTTGAACCTAAGCAAAAATGTTTAAACCAAACTGCCAAACCCACTGCCATCGAGTTGATTCCGACTCATAGGGACCCTATAGGACAGAGTAGAACTGCCCAATAGAGTTTCCAAGGCGCACCTGGTGTTACATTGGCAAAAATTAGAGCCAAGGAGGAATGGAGCTAAAAGCCAAGCCCAGCCATCAGGCAGGGCCTGGTCAGTGCCCGCATTCAGATTGGAACACATATTCCAAAAGCTGAAAGATGGTGGGCAAAATGTAACTTTGACCTGTAGTTGCCTTTTTTTTTTTTTTTTTTAAAGGGGAAGGGATGTGTGTGTGTGTCAGTGGGAAATAAAAACAAAACAATATGCTTTTAGCAATAGCTTCCTCAGTGGGCAATTGGCCATGTATCATAAAGAATGCCAGTGCCAGAGGGAGCTGTTTAATTTAGAAAATGAGTAACAACCCTCTTAGCCTCTTATTTCAGACAAATCAACCATTGGGTTGACTTCCTCTAGAGCCTCTGCCTGCTTACAGGAGTGGACTCATGCAAAACACAGTTTATTTTCATATTACTCCTGCAGGAAGTGATGGGTCATCTGTGCAGAGACCCACTATTTGCTCTAGGTGAGGGTCAGGAGATCCGTAAAAGGGTCTGGCTAGACTTGAAAGCTCTTCCTTCTGTGTCAGGGATGTGTCCTTTGCAGAGCCAAGCATAGTATCTTCATTCTCTGAAGAAAAGGTTTGGAGACTATCACATATTAGGCACTTCCCATGTGCCACACCCTGCTCTGTGCTATCTCATTAAATCTTTACAATGTAGTCACAATTATTCCCTTTTACAGATGATGAGATGGCGTCTTAGAGAGATGAATAGACATCTGCTCTTTCCTCTGTGCTCAGCATCTTTCCCCCTTTTTCTGGTGCTGGTGTCCTGGTTTTCTTTGGTGGGTGTATGGAGGCAGGTTACCACTAAAGGTATATTACTCTCATCTGGCCAAACCTATGGTCTTCCAATGAATGCAAATCTTGGTAAAGTAACACATGGATGAAAAATGATTGAAGCTGATTTATTTCTCCCTAAAGTATCTGCCACCACAGTCCCCCTTCTGTCCTCCCTGAGGTCTGGTTCTTCTAGTTCATTTTTCTTCTAATACTTCCCTTGCGGCCTAAGCTGTCCAATGTCAATTTCTGTTGCTTGCCATCGGATTGCCCTTGCTGAGACAACAGGCTCATTAGCTCACCCTCCCACGTGTGTTCTCATTGCTAGTTCCTCTACTCTTCCCACTCCATCTCATGCTGCCGGTGGTTATGCTTGCCAGGCACTGGGGCTAGATGCATGTAGTGCCTGACCCTCTTTACCACACAAGAGGAGTGGAGGAGCTACTTCATAGTGTGCTCTCTGGGCACAAAAAGCACCAATCCAAGGCCTTGGGTTTGTGTTTCTCGGTAGAGCTGGGCCGCACACAGATTGAATTATCATTACAGTATGATTGAAGGTGGCCAAGTGGTCTGGTGGCCTCCAGATAGGCATTCCCTGAACTGTGTCTGAGCCTGAAATTCCTCAAGGAGAACCACTAGCTGTGGGACTATTTCTAGAAAGTCTTTGTTGAATAGCATTAAGCTAGGGATTTGTTCACCCTTGTGTGATAGTAGGTGTGTTTTTAGTATCTATTGATTCAATATCTAATGCTTATATAATGCTTTGGAATGAAGTATTTTTATTCATCACAGTGGCACATAAACGCATTTGAAAAATCCTGTGGGAGACATATAAATGATAGTATCCACAGACAATAAGGGATAGATGGATTCGAGGATCTTGTAATTATCGTCCCCTAAAAAGCTGCATGGCCTACAGGTAGGTGGGAACCACAGCAGTAATCCTTGTGGTATCCATTATCACATCAGAATGGGTTGATTTGTCAGAGAGCAGGAGCCTGGGGAAATAGCAACCAGGACAGATAAATTATGCTGCAGTTCTCTTGCTGGAGGAGAGGATGATCCCACGGGGTCCTGGACATGGTTCTACAGGCACCTTTGAGAAGGGTGTTTAACTTGGAGTGTGGCTTTAAAATTTTTGCTGCCTTACAGTTTGTTTGTTTTGAGCCAACCTTTTTTTAGAATGAATAGTGGGAACATAGGATATATAAGTCTTGATTTTAGGTACAGCAAATTCCTGCTAAAATTGTCTTGTGCTTGAGAACGTAGGCCCTTTCCTGGAGTTTGGCAACTGTGCAGATGAAAGTAAGGTAGTATTGACTGTATGGGGTGAGCCTCAGTATGTACGAGGGACTTGACAGATGGGGTGAGAGCAGGAGGGGGAGTGCAGTCTGCAAGAAGAAGGGTAGTTTGTTTAATCCTCTTTAGAGGGTGTCTTGGTTATCTAGTGCTGCTGTAACAGAAATACCACAAGTGGGTGGCTTCAACAAAGGGAAATCTATTCTCTTACAATTCCAAAGTCAGGGTGCCAGCTCCAGGGGAAGGCCCTCTCTCTCCGTCAAGTCTGGAGGAAAATCTATGTCATCAATCTTCCCTTGGTCTGGGAGCTTCTCCACACAGGAACCTCACGTCCAAAGGACATGCTCTGCTCGCGGCGCTGCTTTTTTTGGTGATATGAGATCCCCGTGTCTCTCTGCTCACTTCCGTCCTTTATATCTCAAAGAGATTGGCTTAAGACACTATCTAATCTTGTAGATCTCATCAATATAACTGCCACTAATCCATCTCATTACATCATAGTGATGGGATTTACAACACATAGGGAAATCATATCAGATGACAAAAGGTTAGACAATCATACAATACTGGGAATCATGACCTAGCCAAGTTGTCTGGTATTTTGGTGGGACACAATTCAATCCATGACTGAGGAAGAGGCCAGAGGGGTTAGTTCCCAAAATTGGAAGAAAGAAAGATATGGCAAAAGGAATAATTAAGGAGTCTGAGCAGCCCCAGGGACTAATAATGAAAACTACCATGTATTGATCATGTACCAGTGACAAGCACTGTGCATCCTCTTGCTTAGTCCTCCCAACAACTCTATGTCACAAATACTATTACGCTCATGTTCCTTCCATAGAAGAAGAAACTGAAGTTTGGGATGTTAAATAATTTCCCCCAGAGTCACATACCCAGATCAGTCACTTTCCAAGCCTGGGCTCACTCCCACAGTGGTTTGAAGCCTCTGTAGGGCAAACATTTAAGGAAGGTGTAGCATTCTTCCCATATATATGGGCATGTGGCCAATGAATGAAAACTGAAGGGAACGTTTTTTGCACCTCAAAGTTATCAGTTTTTGGAGTTGGGGAATCAATAAACCCTAAGGGCAGGACTTTATTCTCTTTAAGGAACCAGAGTATACCTGAGCAGGGTAAACTTGAAACACAACCTCTTTATCTGTAAAATGGGGACGTCAAGACCTCCTACATCAGAATTAGATTTAGCTAGGATGACAGAAAACACAAAATAACAGTGGCTTAAAGAAGATAGAGGTTTATTTCTCTCTCACATAAACAGACTCTGAAGATACACAATCTAGAAATTGTATGTTGGCTCCATAGTCATCAATGACCCTGGCTCTTTCTTTTTTTGTTCTGCCATTCTCATCACAATTCTTCCACGTCGTAGTCCTAAATTGCTGCTTTAGCTCCAGCCATCACATGTGCTTACATTCATCAGGAGGGAGGAATGGGCAAAGGACACACCCTGTCCCTTTAAGGCCACTCCTTCCTAGAAGTTGCACATACCATTTCTGCTCACACCTCATTGGTCAGAACTCAGTCACATGCCAAACCTAACTGCTAAGGAAGCAGACGGATGTCTTTATTCTGTGAGGCCATCAAAAAAAAAAAAAAAAAAAAAAAGCAAGGCCATTGCCATTGAGTTGATTATCACTCATGGGGGCCCCATGTGTGTCAAAGTTGAACTGCACTCCATAGGGTTTTCAGTAGCTGTAATCTTGAGGAAAATCCCTGGGTTGCACACACAATCTGCACTTGATTACTAACCTGAAGGTTGGCAGTTCAAACCTACTCAGAGGATCTGTGAAAGAAAGGCTGGACAATCTGCTTCCATGAAGATTACAGCCATGAAAATCCCATGGAACACAATTCTATTCTGTAACACATGCGGTCGCCATGAGTCAGAATTGACTCAATGGCAAAGGGTTTGGTTTATGGTTAACCTTACAGAAGTGGGTCACTAGGCATTTCTTCCGCAGTGCTACTGGGTACACTTAAACTGCCAATCTTTCACTTAGTAGCTGAGCTCAAACCATTTGCATCACTCAGGGTCCTCACATGTCTAGCTAAAATTCAAGAATTCAATTACTAAGGAAAAAAAGAGAATGGATACTGAGGTTGCTGGGAAGATGAAATGAGTTAAAGGTATGTAAGTTGTCCAGCAGAGGATTTGCCTGGCACTTAGTGTGCACTAGATAAACTCTGTCATAAATCTTTCCTTTTTTCCTCTACAAGTTTCTTGGCAAAACTTTCCAAGTTGTCTTCTTTTATATATGGACTTATCTATATCTGATCAAGCACTTATCTTTTAGAGCTCTTATTTATTTCTAGGATTTCATAATAGGAAAAAAAATTTTAAATATATTCTTAATTTTGTTTTTTAATTCCTTGCTGTTTTAATGTTGTAATCCTTGGATCTCCATTCCCCCCTCCCCCTTATTGTAATTAAGGTCCATCACAGGAGAGAATAAAAATGACATTAGTATTGTGATAAAGTGTGAGAGTTCAATGCACAAAACACCATGCTCATCTTTTCTTGGCCTTCAGATCACTATTGATGTTCGCGGCACTTTACAAAAGATGGTATAGAATCTGCCACGTACATACTTTAGAGCTTGATCAGTTATTACCTACTGTAAGCCTTGGTTTGTTCATCTGTAAAAAGGGCTGTGAGAACTAAAGGGCATGATTGAAGAAAGGAAAACTCTTAGCAGACTGCCTGGTACCTTGAAGCTCTCTACAAAGGGTAGCTCTTATTTATTTATTGTTTATGCAGAAGGACATGGGACTTAGTTGGAGATTTTTATCGAGGCTTCAAGCTCATGACATTTTAGCTTTTGTTATTAAAAAAAAAAAGGCACTTAACAAGATTGTTCATGTGAGCTTTATTCACAATAGCCAAAAAACTGGAAAGAGCCCAGTCCATCAACAGGAGAGTGGATAAACAAACCATGGCTTATTCATACAAAGGAACACTTTTTGACAATAAAAAGGAATGAGCAATTAATGCATGCAACAACATAGATGAATCTCAAAACCATTATGCTGAGTGAAAGAAGCCAGACACAAAAGAGTACATACTGTATGATTCCACATATTTGAAGTTCTATTACAGGCAAAATTAATCTATGTTTAAAAAAAAAAAAAGAACAATGATTGCCTCTAGAGGATGGGAGTGGAGAGTGACTGAGAAGGGATTTGAAGGAACTTTCTGGAATGAGGGTATTGTTCAGTATCTTGATATTAATTTGGAGTGCATCTATTAAAACTCATCTAGTGGTACACTTAAGATTTGTGCATTTCCTTGTATGTAAATTTTACCTCAAAAGGAAAGAAAAGATATGTAGACAAATTTTGGACTATAGTTAATGATATGCATGCTGAAGTGTTTACTAGTGATGTGCACTAGTGGCATCTCCAACTTTGTAATGCATCAAATAATCAGATGGGGAGCCAACATGGCACCCTAGACACACACATCATGCCATCCCTCTGTAGCAAAGACCAGAAAAACGAAGTAAAAGAGATACAGATGTCAATCCTGGAACACTAAGCATCAAATGAAGGGATAAAGAAATAGATCAACACCGAATGGAAGGAGAAACAGAAGAAAAACAGAGAATGAGGAGCAATATGGAGTGGAGGTCTCCTGTCAATGAACACAGCACGGTATGGTCATCTTGAAGCACAGCCATCAACAACCCTGGACAGGGAGTATGGGAAGGCAACTTGACAGAGTTCCCAACAGGAGACAGAGCACTCAGTAACCAGAGAAACACGCTTTCCTTCCCCTCACCCTTCTGCCCCATACACCACCTCCACCCCTTCCGATGGGTCATGCTGAACTGCCTTGGCTAGAGAGCTACCGGGCTGCCACCAGCCTGGGTTTGTCCTATCCCCACCTACCAGCTCCTGCCACACTGTTTTCTTTTCTTCCCTTTCCTCTTTTTCTTTCTCCCTCCTGCCTAGCCCATACCTCACCTCTCCCACTCCCTGTTGGGCCACACTGCACTGCCTTGGCTAGACAAGGGTAGAGAGACACTGGCCCGCAGCCAGCCTGGGTCAGCCTCATCCCAACCTGCTGGCTTCCTGCCACAGCATTGTTCCCCCTTTCTTGTTTTTCTTTCTCCCCTCCACCTAGTCCCATGTGCCACCTCTACCCCTTCCCACCGGGCAACGCCGCACCACTGCAGGCAGAGAGCTATCAGCCCACCACTAGCCCAGATTCCCCCTGCCCCTACTCACCAGCTCTCACCATGCCATTTTTTCCCCTTTCCTCCTTTTCTTTCTCCCACCAACCTAGCCCCATACCCCACCTCTACACCTTCCTGCCAGGCCATGTGTACCACTGCCAGCCCAGGTCTGTCCCACCCCTACCCACAAGCTCTGCCACACCATTTTAATTTTTTCCCTTTCTTCCTTTTCTTTCTCCCTCCCACCTAGCTCCATTAGCCACCTTCCTGCTGGGCCATGCCACACCGCCACAGCTAGGGATCCACCAGCCTACAGCTTTCTACCTCACACCTAGCCCCATGCACCTTCTCCCCCTCCTCCCACTGGCCCCCAGTTCTGCCCTGCTCCCACCTGCTTGTACCCTCATATTTTCTATCTATCTCTTTTCTTTGTTCCCCACACCTAGCTCCATACCTCACCCTCCCTTCATGTGCCACTGTGGCTGGGGCGTCCCTGGCTCAGACCTGCTGCCACACCAGGCCCACACTTACCCTCCCCTTCTGCCATTCCACCAGAAGCTGAACAGAGGGAAGTAAGCGTGTATCACTCTCCATCCAATGCCCCTGCCTATCCAGCAAGGGGTTGTGAATACTCCCACACTGCTGAATCAACATTAGGAAGCAGACAACCCTGCCCAGTTTGCCTTCAGCCATATTGCCAGATCAGTGTACAACTAAGCAGGCTCACCTTGCCTGCTGTGACCCTGCCCACCCAAAGTGATGAGAGCTATTGTGCTCACAGATGAGCAAGCAGCAAAGCACACCTGGTCCACCTGAGCTGACATATCAAGACAAAACAAAGAAGAAGAATGAAACAAATTAACATACAATCAATAAACAAAGGTAATAATACCTAATGTCTCAGAGACAGCAGACAATATAAAAACATAAAAAAAAAAAAAGCAGGACAAGATGGGTCCAGCAAGTGACCAAAATAAAGAATCAGATGACCTGCTGGTAGAAAAAAAGGCAGTGGAACTACCTGACGTGGAATTCAAAAGGCTAATATTTAGGGGTCTTCAAGATATTAGGAAAGAGAGCAAGGAAAACACAGACAAAATCAACAAAAAGATAGCCAAAATCAAGGAAAACACAGACTAAGCAATAGAAGAATTCAGGAAAATAATACATAAAAAAAATCATAATAAATAATAAATAATTAGAGATCACATAAAAACAGCAACTAGAAATCCAAAAGATAAATGATAAAATTTTATAATAGACAATGTAATAGATTTTAGGAGCAAATTTGCAATAACGGAAGACAGAATCAGCAAGATTGATGAGAAATCCATGGGTGCCAATATGTCTGAGGAAAAATCAGAGAAAAGAATGAAGAAATAAAGAAAACCTAAGAATTATGTGGGACACAATCAAAAGAAAAAAATTTGCAAATGATCAGAGTTCCAGAATAGGGGGAGCAAACGGAAAACTCACAGAAGATTGTTTAAGATTCGCTGGTAGAAAACTTCCCAAATATCATGAAAGATGAAAAGCTGACGATCCAAGAAGCTCAATGAACCCCAAACAGGATAGATACCAAAAGAAAATCACTAAGACATATCATAATTACACTTGCCAAAAACAAAGACAAAGAAACAATCCTGAAAGCAGTTTGAGAAAAACAAAAACTTACTTACAAAGGGGAAACAATAAGACTAAACTCTGACTACTCTGCAGAAACTATGCAGACAAGGCGGCAATGGAATGACATATATAAAACCTATTAAAAAAAAAAAAAAAAAAACTGCCATCCAAGAGTAACATATCCTGCAAAACTCCCTCTTAAATACAATGATGAAATTAGGACAATTCCAGATAAACAGAAATTAAGAGAACTTGTAAAAACCAAACCAAACTTACAAGAAATATTAAATGTAGTCCTTCGGTTAGAGAACAAACATCAGACAACAACCAGAGTCTAGGACACAGGACAGCACCAGCCAGCTAACAACTTAGGTAAAGAACTCTCAATAATAACACAAAGCTGAAAGACTTAAAATAGGGAAATAGAGATGTCAAGCTGTAAATGATGACAACATAAAAAGAATAAAAGGGGGTGTAAATGGTGCAGGTATTGAACTTTCAAATGAAAAAGAAGGCAAGGTGATATCAAGTAATAAAAGATTCTTTGAAACTTAGGGTAAATTTCAAGGTAACCACAAGAAAGTTAACAAACCTACTCATCAGAATAAAAAAGAAGAAAAATATAAAGACTTAGTAAACACAAAATCTGTAATAACAAAACAAAGGAAAACCTACAAAGAAACTCATTACAGGAAAGTAAGAGGAACAAAGAAAACGTCAGCACCACAAAAAAAGCACAACATGGCAGTGATAAACTCATACCTGTTGATAATCACTCTGAATGTAAATGGCTTAAATGTACCTGTAAAGAGACAGAGAATAAAAAAGTACAACCCATCAATATGCACTCTACAAGAGACACACCTTAGACACAAAGACATAAATATATTAAAAATCAAAGGATGGAAAAAAAAATATATATAGTAAACAGTAACCACAAGAGGGCAGGAGTGGCAATCAATACTAATCTCAAATAAAATAGACTTTAAAGAAAAATCCACCATAAAAGATAAGGAAGGACAGTATGGAACGATTAAAGGCACAGTAGACCAAGAAGACATAACCTTAATAAATATTTATGCACCCAATGACAGGGCTTCAAAATACATAAAACAAACTCTAATGGCATTGAAAAGAGAAACAGACGTTCCACAATAACAGGAGGAGACTTTAACACATCACTCTTGTGAAAGGATAAAACATCTAGAAAGAAACTTAACAAAGATACAGAAGATCTAAAGGCCAAAATCAACAAAATTGAACTCATAGATATATACAGAACACTCCACTCAACAGCAGCAAATTTTACATTCTTTTCCAATGCACATGGAACATTCTCCAGAATATACCACAGTTTAGGCCACAAAGCAACCCTCAATAAAATCCAAAACACTGAAATAATGCAAAGCATTCTCTCTGATAACAACATAAAAGTAGAAGAAGAGCAAGGAAAAAAATTAAATATATGGAAACTGAATAACACCTTGCTTAAACACCACTGGGTAATAGAAGAAATCAAAAGATGCAATTAAAAAAATTCCTGGAATTAAATGAGAATGAAAACATACCAAAATCTTGGGGACAGCAAAGGCAGTGCTCAGGGGTCAGTTTATAGCAATAAATGCACTCATCAAAAAAGAAGAGGCCAAAATCAAAACTTTAGCCCTACCACTTAAACAAATAGAAAGAGAACAGAAAAAGAAGCCAACAGCCACATGAAAAGTGGAAACAATAAATATTAGAGGAGAAATAAATGAAATAGAGAACAGAGAAAACAACAGAAAGAATCAGCAAGACTGAAAGTTGATTCTTTGAAAAGATCAACAAAATCTACAAACCATTGGCCAAAGTGACAAAAGAAAAACAGGAGAGGAAGGAAATAAGAAAGGAGATGGGGGGCATTACAACAGATCCAACTGAAATAAAAAGGGTCATAACAGAATAATATGAAAAGTTACACTCCCAACAAATTTGAGTACCTAGACGAAACGGACGAATTTCTAGAAACACACTACCTAACTAATTTAACACAAGCTCAGATATAAAATCTGAACAGGCCTATAACAGGAGAAGAGATTGAAGAGGTAAAAAACAAACAAACAAACAAACAAACAAAAAAAACTCCCAACAAAAAAAAAGACCAGGCCAGACAGCCTCACTGGAGAATTCTACTAAACTTTCAGAGAAGGGCTCACACCAGTACTACTCAAACCATTTCAGAGCATAGAAAAAGAAGGGAAACTTAATTCATTCTATAAGGCCGGCATAACCCTGGTACCAAAGCCAGGGAAAGACACTAAAAAAAAAAAAAAAAAAATTAGAGACCGATATCTCTCATGAACATAGATGTAAAAACTGTCAACAAAATTCTAGCCAATAGAATCCAGCATCATATAAAATAATAATAATCATAATACACCACAACCAAGTGGGATTCATACCAGGTATGTGAGGATGGTTCAACATTAGAAAATTAGAAACATAATCCATTACATAAATACCCACTGCCGTTGAGTTGATTCTGACTCATAGCAACCTCATAGGACAGAGTAGAAATGCTCCACAGAGTTTCCAAGGAGGGCCTGGCGGATTCAAACTGCCAACCTCATGGTTAGCAGCTGTAGCACTTAACCACTACACAACCAGGGTTTCCCACCACATAAATAGAACAAAAGAAAACAATCATATGATCATCTCTATTGGCACAAAAAGGCATTTGAAAAGTCCAACACTCATTCCTGGGAAAAAAAAAAAAAAAAAAAAACCTCAATAAAATAGGAAAAGAAGGGAAATTCCTCAACATAATAAAGGGCTTCTGTACCAAACCAGCAGCCAACATCATTCTTAATGGAAAGAGGCTGAAAGCATTCCTCCTAAGAATTGGAACAAGACAAGGATGTCCATTATCACCACTCCTATTTAACACTGTGCTGGAAGTCCTAGCTATAGAGCAATAAGGTGAGAAAAAAAATGAAAGGTATCCAAATTAGAAAGGAAGGAGTAAAACTATCGATATTCACAGATGATATGATCCTATATAGAGAGAACCCCAAAGATTCCACAAGAAAACTCTGTAACTAATAGAAAGATTCAGCCGAAAATAGTAGATCAACACACAAAAATCAATTGGATTCTTGTACACCAGCGAGAACTTCAAAAAGGACATCAAGGAAACAATACCATTTATATTGTTATTGCTGCTGTTAGGTGCCATCAACTTGGTTCCAACACTTAGCAACCCTATGCCCAGTCCTGTGCCATCCTCACAATCATTGTTATGCTTGACCCCATTGTTGCAGCCACTATGTCAGTCCATCTCATTGAGGGTCTTCCTCGTCTTCACTGACTGTCTACTTTACCAAGCATGATGTCCTTCTCCAGGGACTGGTCCCTCCTGATAACACGTCCAAAGTATGTGAGATGAATTCTCACCAACCTTGCTTATAAGGAACATTCTGGCTATACTTCCTCCAAGACAGATTTGTTCATTCTACTGACAGTCTATGGCATATTCAATATTCTTCGCCAACACCATAATTTAAAGGCATCAATTCTTCTTCGGTTTTCCTTACTCATTGTCCAGCTTCCACACGCATAGGAGGCAATTGAAAACACCGTGGCTTGGGTCAGGTGCACCTTAGTCCTTAAAGTGACATGTTTGTTTCATAACATGGAGGAACCTGGGAGGCATTATGCTGAGTGAAATTAGTCAGAGGCAAAAGGACAAATATTGTATAAGACCACTATTATAAGATCTTGAGAAATAGTATAAACTGAGAAGAACACATACTTTTGTGGTTACGAGGAGGGGAGGGAGGGAGGGTGGGAGAGGGTTATTTACTGATTAATTAGTAGATAAGAACTACTTTAGGTGAAGGGAAGGACAATACTCAATACATGGAAGGTCAGCTCAACTGGACTGGACCAAAAGCAAAGAAGTTTCCGGGATAAACTGAATGCTTCAAAGGTCAGTGGAGCAAGGGCAGGGGTTTGGGGACTATGGCTTAAGGGGACTTCTAAGTCAACTGGCAAAATAATTCTATTATGAAAACATTCTGCATCCCACTTTGAAATGTGGTGTCTCGGGTCTTAAATGCTAACAAGCGGCCATCTAAGATGCATCAATTGGTCTCAACCCATCTGGATCAAAGGAGAATGAAGAACACCAAGGTCACACGATAACTATAAGCCCAAGAGGGAGAAAGGGCCACATGAACCAGAGACTTACGTCATCCTGAGACCAGAAGAACTAGATGGTGCCCGGCCACAACCGATGACTGCCCTGACGGGGAGCACAACAGAGAACCCCCGAGGGAGCAGGAGATCAGTGGGATGCAGACCCCAAATTCTCATAAAAAGACCAGACTTATTGGTCTGACTGAGACTAGAGAATCCCCGGCGGTCATGGTCCCCAAACCTTCTGTTGGCTCAGGACAGGAACCATTCCCGAAGACAACTCATCAGACATGGAAGGGACTGGACAATGGGTTGGAGAGAGATGCTGATGAAGAGTGAGCTACTTGTATCAGGTGGACACTTGAGACTATGTTGGCATCTCCTGTCTGGAGGGGAGATAGGAGGGTAGAGAGGGTTAGAAACTGGCAAAATTGTCACGAAAGGAGAGACTGGAAGGGCTGACTCATTAGGGGGAGAATAAGTGGGAGTATGGAGTAAGGTGTATATAAGCTTATATGTGACAGACTGACTTGATCTGTAAACGTTCACTTAAAGCTCAATAAAAATTATTAAAAAAAAAAGATTGATATATTGGTTGAAAGACACCATTAATAAAAAAGAAGCAACAGGGCTATTTGCAACACATATAATTAAAATATAATTAAAACAGGATTAGCTGATAAAAAAGAATCAATAAGAAAAGAAATGCAAAGCATATAACAGAAATGGGCAAAAGACATGGACAGGTATTTTCTAGAAAAGAAATATAAACATCAATCAATCATATGCAAAGATGCTGTACTTCATTAAAATTTGTTAAATTCAAAATAAAAAAAAAGGTGACATGTTTGTTTTTTAACAGTTTAAAGAGGTCTTTTGCAGCAGATTTGCCCAATGAATGTGTCCTTTGATTTTTTGACTGTAGCTTCCACGGGCACTGATTGTGGCTCCAACTAAAATGAAATCCATGACAGTTTCAACCTTTTCTCCATTTATCATGATATTGTTTATGTTGAGGTGTAATCCATACTGAAGGCTGTGGTCTTTGATCTTCATCAGTAAGTGCTTCAAGCCCTCACTTTCAGCAAGCAAGGTTGTGTCATCTGCAAAAAGCAGGTTGTTAATGAGTCTTCCACTAATCATGATGCCACATTCTTCTTCATATAGTCCATCTTCTTGGATTATTTGCTCAGCATACAGATTGAATAAGTATGGTGAAAGGATATAACCCTGATGTACACCTTTCTAGATTTGACACCACTCAGTATCTTCTTATTCTGTTCAAACGACTGCCCGTTGGTCTACGTACAGGTTCCTCATGAGCACAATTAAGTGTTCTGGAATTCCCATTCTTTGCAACGTTATCCATAATTCATTATGATCCACACAGTCGCATGCCTTTGTATAGTCAATAAAACACAGATAAACATCTTTCCGGCATTTCCTGCTTTCAGCCCAGATTCATCTCACATCAGCAATGATATTCCTTGTTCCATATCCGCTTCTGAATCTGGCTTGAATTTCTGCAGTTCCCTGTCAATGTATTGCTGCAACTGCTTTGAATGATCTTCAGCAAAATTTTACTTGTGGGTGATGCTAATGATGTTTTTCAATAATTTCCAAATTCTGTTGGATCAACTTTCTTTGAAATGAGCACAAATATGGATCTCTTCAAATAGGTTGGCCTGGTAGCTCTCTTCCAAATTTCTGGCCATAGACAAGTGAGTACCTCTAGTGCTGCATCCATTTGTTGAAATCTCTCAATTGGTATTTTGTCAATTTCTGGAGCCTTGTTTTTCACCAATGCCTTCAGTGAAGCTTGGACTTCTTCCTTCAGTACTGTCGGTTCTTGATCATATACTACCTCCTAAAATGGTCGAATGTCAACCAGTTCTTTTGATACAGTGACTCTGAATTTCTTCCATCTTCTTTTGATGTGATTCAATATTTTGCCCATAGAATCCTTCAATATTGCAACTCGAGGTTTGAATTTTTTCAATTTATTGCAGTTTGAGAAATGCCAAGTGTGTTCTTCCATTTTGGTTTTCTAACTCCAGGTCTTTGCACATTTCGTTATATTAGTTTGTCATTCTGAACTGCCCTTTGAAATCTTCTCTTTAGCCCTTTTACTTCACCATTTCTTCCTTTCACTTTAGCTACTCTACATTCAAGAGCAACTTTCAGAGTCTCTTCTGACATCCATTTTGGTCTTCCTTTCTTTCTTGTCTTTTAAATGACCTTTTGCTTTCTTCATGCATGATGTCCTTGATATCATCCCACAACTTGTCTGATCTTCAGCCGTTAATGTTCAACACATCAAATCTATTCTTGAGATGGTCTCTAAATTCAGGTGGAATCTATTCAAGGTCATACTTTGGCTCTTCCGGACTGGTTTTAATTTTCTTCACCTTCAACTTGAACTTGTATATGAGCAACTGATGGTCTGTTTTGCAGTTGGCCTTTGTTGGCCTCGTTCTGATCGATGACATTGAGCTTCTCCATCATCTCTTTCTTCAGATGTAGTCAATGTGATCATTTTGTGTTCCATCTACCAAGGTCCCTGTGTATAGTCACTGTTACATTGTTGAAAAAAGGTATTTGCAATGAATTAGTTCTTGGTCTTGTAAAATTCTATCATGTGATCTCAGGAGTCATTTCTACCACCAAGGCCATATTTTCTAACTACTGATCCTTCTTCTTTGTTTCCAGCTTTTGCATTCCAATCACTAGTAATTATCAACATATCTTGATTGCACATTTGATCAATCTCAGGCTTCAGAAGTTGGTAAAAATCTTCAATTTCTTCTTCTTTGGCATTTGAATAATAGTGCTATTAACTGGTCTTCCTTGTAGGTGTATGGATATCATACTATCACTGACAGAGTTGTACTTCAGGATAGATCTTGAAATGTTCTTTTTGACAATGAATACAAACAACACCATTCTTCTTCAATTTTTCATTCCTGGCATAGTAGACCATATGATTGTCTGATTCAAAATGGCCAGTACCAGTCCATTTCAGCTCATTAATGCCTCTGGAATCAATCTTTATGTATTCCATTTCATTTTTGACAAGCTCCAATTTTCCTAGATTCATACTTCATGCATTCCATGTTCTGATTATGAATGGATGTTTGTAGCTGTTTCTTCTCATTTTGAGTCATGCCATATCAGCAAATGAACATCCTGAAAGGCTTACTCCATCCAGATCATTGAGGTCAGAGTCCCGGTGGCACAGTGGTTAAGAGCTTGGCTGCTAAGCAAAAGGTTAGCAGCTTGAATCTACCAGCCATTCCTTGAAAACCCTATGGGGCAGCTCTACTCTGTCCTATAGGGTCGCTATGAGTCAGAACCAACTCAATGGCACATAATAACAACAGCTTACATTTTGAGGAAACAGCTCTTCCTAGTCATATTTTGAGTGCCTTCCAACTTGAAGCTCTCATCTTCTGGCACTATAACACACAATGTTTCATTACCATGCATAAGGTTTTCACTTACCAGTTTTTTCCAAAGTAGACCACCAGGTCCTTCTTTCTAGCCTGTCTTAGCCTGGCAGCTCTGCTGAAACCTGTCCACCAGTGGTGACTGTTCTGGTATTTGAAACACTGGGGGCATAATTCCCAGCATCACAGCAACATACAAGCCACCTCTGTAGGAAAAACTGACAGACTAGTGGTGGTCACTTTATAGATATGATACAAAATAATTAAAATTCCATAAATTTAAAAGTTTATCAAGAATCAGGTCATTTCTAAACTGTAGACTGAATGGTTTAAAAAGTGGGTTTATGCTACTGGCACATGAAGGAGCCACTCTGGCCATGAAACAGAAACACCCATCGTGTTTTGGAAGCATTGCTCCTGAATTGTGTAAATCTTCAGGGATACGTGACTCCTATACAACCTCCCTGTGCACTCAATCTCGAAAACAAGAGTTCAGTGTCACATGGTAACATTGCTAGGGCAGTGGTTCTGTCCATACACTCACTACCAATGCCCAGTACTTAAAGGAGGCCTTGGAAGCTTTGGGTTGGTGTGAGCTGGAGACATGGGAGTCATCTTTGTGTTCCATCTCCGGGATCTATCCATGCAGCCTTATAAGTCTCTCTCACTTTGCCATCTCCTTTCCCTTTCCACCACACTACTCTGGTCCAAGGCTCATCGCTGTTCCCCCACAATTGTATTGCCCATTACCTGGACAACCACTCTTCCACCTTCTCTCTGCACCCCACTTGCCCTGGCTTCACTTAATCTATCCTGGCTGCTCTCTCCCACAAACTGCAGCACCTTGGCATATGCTCTTCCTTTTTCCTGGAGCCTTCCTTTCCCTCTCTACCTGCTCATCTCCTGTTCATCCTTCAGATCTTGGATCAGCATCACTGGGTCAGGCATACCTTCTCTGAACTCCCCGACTAGGTCCCAGTGCTCCAGTTTTAAGTTTTCACAGTTGCAAGGCCCTCCACTTTGCAGGATTTCTCACAGTAGTCATTCTACATCCTCCAGTGGAATTCTTTCCCTTATGCCTGTGCCCCTAGCAGACTGTGAGTTCTAGGGGGAGACTGGGTTTGGCTCACCACTGTATCTCCAGTTCCTAGCACAATAGCTGGCTTAGGATAAACACAGGATAGATGATTAATCTTAATTGAAGGAAGGAGGAAGAGAGGGAGAAAGGGCGTTATGGGTAAGAGGATGCACTTGACTGATCTCCAAGTACAGGCAGCATGAGTGACCAAGGGCACCAGTTGTGTGCTGAGATCCAGCCTCACATTCGTGCTGAAGCCACGCCCCCTGCAGGCTGCTCCAGCCAATCACTGAGCACAGCAGGACCGCTAAGACATTTCTCTTCCTGGCAGACATGGAAATCTTTTGATGGACACTTTGGCTCAAGGACTACCTAACAGCCTTGCTGGGCCTTCTTTAGCCAATATAACAGTCTAGAACACTTCTACCCAACTTGCCTTACCCCTGTTCTTCACTTGGGTTAGACTTGCATAACCATATGCTGGCTCTCTCAGACTTCCCAGCTCTGCCCCCATTTTCTCTCACATAGGGATTTCCCCTAACACAATCCTTGCAATTTTAGACCCATTTTGGCATCTGCTTCTCAGAGGATCCAAACTCACACAGAGGGAACAAATGAGTGAAGGAGTGAGCAAGTGTCCCCATCACTGCTGGGACCTCAGTTCCACCCCTACTGCCAGCAATGCCTTCTAGATTGCTGATTTAAGTTGCTCCTGAGTTCTTATATTGCTGTTCATGTTTTCATTACTTCAGCGTTTGGCCTCCATGCTTAGCTCCCTGAAGGGAGAAGGAATGGCCAATGTACTTTATGTAGTTTTTTCCTATCTTTTCCCAAGACAGATACACAGGGACAGATTAACCAATAAATGTGGTGATGAAAAATAGGTAAAATTGTGCACTACAGATTAGTAAGTAAGCATAAGTTCCTTGCTTGCTGAGTAATCCATCCCTGTACAGCACCCACAGCACCTTGCTCAATGAGGAAGGGAAGTCCTAGGCACCTAACAGCATAAAAAGCACGACAAGCAATGCGTTCCGAACTGTGGTTTGTGACCCATTAAAAAAAACAGTTGCTGTCAAGTTGACTCCTACTCATGGCGACCCCACAGGTGTCAGAGTAGAACTGTGCTTCATAAAATTTTCCAAGGCACCTTTAGGTGGCTTCGAACAGCCCACCTTTTGGTTAGCAGCTAAGCGCGTTAACCATTTGTACCACCCAGGGTTTCCTGTGACCCATTAGTGGGTCAGTTGCATGGGTCTCAGCCACCATTATAAATAAATAAATAAATAAATAAATAAATGAAACCAAGCAGAATAAAGCACAACGGAATGCAAATATTAGGATACCTCATGCATAGTAGAGGTAAGTTTTGTGTCCTGAATATTTTGTTCTCGGTTTTCATTTTTTATAGGTAGGTGTGCGTTTGTACCAGGTTGTGGTGTGAAATGTATTTCTTACTGTAAACTGTCAAAAATGTTTGCAAAACTCTGAAACTCTGATCTAGTGGGATCATGTAGTACAGCATTTCTCCAGGATTAATTTATCAACCAAGGTCCTCCTTAAAAAAGGGATTTCCTTGTCGAATTGGCAGAGCAAACTTGAGCAGGGACTGACTCTCACAGAGGGAAAATCTCCTCACTAGACCTCAACCTGCTTGGAGATACACGAGGAATTAAAGATATTAAAAGCTCTTTCTGCATCATCAAATCTATTGAAAGCAGAATTTATCAAACATATTTGAGCACTGAATGCTCTCCCCCTCCCTGTCTTATTTTTAACTACCACAGCACACCTATGACTCTCTCCCCAGACAAGACTGTGGGGAGACACTGCCCAGGTTCACACCCCCAGCTCAGTGGGCTCCTCACTGCACTGCCTGTGGTGTGACTATGGGGCTAGGTGGCTGGACACCTCCTTGGTGTTTGATGCCCTATCAGTATGATGATCTTGTGTCCCCCTTCTTGACACACTCAGACCTACCACTGCGGGATATGGGCCCTGAATGACTTTCCAGTTTTGCCCCAGTAGGCCTACAGGATGCATTTCCACTCTCTCTCTCCTGGCCCTTCCCTGCCAAGTGCATGCATTTCACCGTGGTAACTCCTGAGCCATGACAAGAGAGATGTTAAGCGGCCCACACAGGGACTGAACTTGTGACCTGGGCCTCCCGCTTCATGCTTGATGAAATGGAATTAAGTGCTCAGAACTCTCGGCAATAAAAGAAAGTAAGCCCTTACAGTCTAATTGAGCCCTTAATTGCCAAGGTCATTCTGACTTAGAGGACAATCTGGGAGTCAGAAGTTCTCAGTTCTAGACTGTTTTCTGGCTGTGGGACCTGGACAAGCCCCTGGGCCTTATGGGTAAAATCAGGATTTTGGTCTAAGTGATTGTATTGACCCAGAACATTAGAGCCAAAAGGGGCCTCAGAAGATTTTAGTTCATGCCTTTGTTTGAACAGATGAAGACACAGGCCCAGAGAGGCCAAATGACTAGTGCTAGTCCACACAGCTCTTAAGTAGCCCAGCACAGATGGAAACTCAGACATGTGTCTCCTATGCCAGGGTGTTTCCAGCTGTCTAGGCTGCCTTTCTAAGGTTCCTTTTGCAGCAGTATTATCTGGTACATAAAGTAACCAGAGCAGAGGGGTAGCCAGCATAGGCAGCTCATCGTAGAGCCTTAAATGGACTCTAAAAAAGATAGAAAACAATTAGAAATCTTAATTGTTTATCAGCACCATTTGCATACTATGATATTCCTAAGTGCTTAAAAAAATCTCTAGCTCAGTATAAGTACATGAAACATTTCCCCTATTTCCTCTTTACAAACTTTTCCCATAATGCTCAATAAATGGCATTTGCATTATCGTCTGTCCAGCCTCTTAATTAAATCAAGACTCTCAGAGCAATGGATAGAAATTCAACTAAACCAGTTTGAGCAAAAAGAGGAATTCATGGCTCACGTAACTGGAAGTCCATTCACAGCTAGATCCAGAGACTTTAGCAAGATTGTTGAGATTGTAGTTCATTTTGTCTGTCTTGCTGTCACATACTATCTCAGTTCTGCACATCTCTGTGTCGGTAAGGCCTCATTTTGTCACTCTAGAGGTGTGCTTTCTTCACATGGTGGGGAAGATGTTTGTCAGTAGCCCCCTCTTTCCAGGTGTACCATCAAAAATTATAAGGCCTCCTTTTCTTGAGCTCTAAAAAAAAAAAAAAAAAAAAAAAACCTAGGGAAGAACTCTGATTGGCCCTGCTGAGGTCACATGACCACCATGAACTAATCACTGTGTCCAGGTCATTGGGTACCTATGAATGAGTGAGCCTCAGACATGTGCCTACACCTATGGCCATGATATCCATCTCCCGGAATCAACAGTCCCACCAGAATCTCATGATTAATTTTAGGGAGAAGCAAAGCAACCAAGATACAGAGCCAAATATGAACGGTTAGTTAATTAAGAAAGCTGAGGTTGAGTTCCAGAGACAAGTGATCTGGGTAAATTCTAATAACGAAGCCACTGTCTGGGGCAAATATTTACTTGTCCACACCTTATTTGCAGGCATTTATTTGTGAAAATATGGCAACACCATGAATCTATCTGATCTAACGTCCAGCCTCAAACCCTCCCCAAATCTGTATTCAGCTGGAGGTGACCAAGTTACCCAATTCTGGCCAAAAAGAGACTCAGGATCTCGGGAGGCATATACTTCCTTGATAAAGGTGCTGCCTCTTCCCTTTTCCTTCTTCTTTCAGATAGAAGATGGCTATGATACCTGGAGTTGCAGTAGCCATCTTGCAACCGGAAGGGAAAGACCAAAAGCATCATGAGCTGCAAGCTAGGCCAGCAACAGTTTCCTTCAGACTTTTTGTTATGCAAGAAAAACAACCCTCATATTTGTTTGAACTACTGAAGTCAGGTTGTCTGGTACTTAAGCCAAAATATTCCTAACTGATACAATTAATGAATTAGATTCATTTGTAGCCCAGAAATAAAATCTGGTACAGGTCTCTGTTTCTCTCAGATTTAATTATCTTACTCTTACAGAGAGTTTTCAGTCATCTATTCTTTCAGACTTTGAGGAAGATGAAAAAGACACAGTTCTTTTATCCAGAGGAAGCTTACAATTAAATAGAGCTTTTTTTTGTTTTTTTAAATTTAGGCCAATGTTGAACAAGGAATTCCTCCTCAGTTTAATTCCCCAATGCTACAATTAAACCCATTTGCTCTTTATTTCATCCTTAGTAGAGCTCAAGAATGGCTAGTTACTATGTTTTTTAATAAATATGGAAGATGATTTAATTAAGATACTTTTCCATCTCAGGGTGCATATGTATATATGTTTTCGTTTGTTTTTTTCTGCTTAATTAACAAGGATTTCTTTGACATTTCCTCATAGATCTTATTTTTCAAACCTCTAATTGTTATGTGAGATTTGATCAAACAAAATCTAAAATTAGAGTTTTTAGAAACTTGTATGGTCACTAAGGCTCTCTGGTCTAGCTAGAGAATAAAATTGTTATGACTTACTTGACTTCCTGTTCTCAAATCCCTCCAGCCCGAAGGCTGCAGCCACACAGCATCTCCTGGGTAATCAAGTCTTCACATGCATGACTCTTGCTCCAAATTCTGGAATCGAGATTGTCCCTGGGTGGAGGAATCAGATGCAATGTCAGCTCAGGGACATCTGGCTCCAAAGAGCCAATGCACTTGCTATGATCAATTTAACCTTGCTGCCCTGTTCACCAGTGACTGAAATTCCCACAAGGTCTTTAACTCCCTCTGTGAGTTAGGCCCTATCTGCCTTCTGGTAAATGTTCCCTGGTTTTCCTCATGGCATCACCCCTCCTTTACTCTCAATCCTTGTGGTTCTAGTGGAAATGATTCCACCTTCAGCTCCAAGAGGAGTCCCTGGGTGGTGTAAATGATTACAAGACTGGGCTGCTACCCAAAAGGTTGGAGGTTCGAGTCTACCTAGAGATGCTTTGGAAGAAAGCCCTGGTGATCTATTTCTGGAAAATCAGCCATTGAAAACCCTGTACAGCACAATTCTATTCTGACACACACAGAGTCACCATGAGTGGGAGTAGATGGCAACTGGGCTGGTCAGCTCCCAAGGTGGGCATGTGACTCAGGCCTAGCCAATTAGAGTATCACATCACCTTGACCACAGTGATTGGTTCAGAGATGGGCATGTGACCAGACCAACCAAAGCCAATGACACTCAGTGATGGGACTTTTGAAAGAACGATTGAGAAAGAAAAGCCCTTTTCTCACGGGTGGTGCTGAGAGGATAGGGTATAAGCCTGACACTATTGGCTGCCATGTTGCCACCAAACAAGGGATAAGCCTCCTGTCTTGGTCATCTAGTGCTACTGTAACAGAAATACCACAAGTGAACGGCTTTAACAAAGAGAAGTTTATTTTCTCAAAGTCCAGTAGGGTAGAACTCCGAATTCAGGGTGCCAGCTCCAGAGGAAGGCTTTCTCTCTCTGTTGGCTCTGGAGGAAGGTCCTTGTCATTAGTCTTCCCTTGGCCTGGGAGCATCTCAGTGCAGGAATCTCAAGTCCAAAGGACGCACTCTGCTTCTGGCGCTGCTTTCTTAGTGGTATGAGGTCCTCTTGTCTCTCTGCTCATGTCTGTCTTTATATCTCAAATGAGATCTAATCTTGTAGATCTCATCAATATAACTGCCACTAATCCATCTCATTACATCATAGTCATAGGATTTACAACACATAGGGAAATCACATCAGATGACAAAATGGTAGATAATCATACAATACTGGGAACCATGACCTAACCAAACTGACAGATATTTTGTGGGGACACAATTCAATCCATGACATTCCATCCTTTGGCCCCCCAAAATTCATGTCCTTGCCACATGTAAAATATATTCACCCCATCATATCATAGCATAAATCTTATATCAACTCCAAGTCCAAAATCCAAAAATTTCTCTTCATCTGTGACATCTAGAATATAAGTTATCTGCTTCCAAAGTACAATGGTACAACACCCAACAAAGTAGGTACTGGAGGGAAAGAAGGCATAACAGGCACCAAGGAAGTCAGGAGAACACATTACATTAGCCCTTGGGGCTTTGCAAATAATCCTCTGTTCTCTGAGAGAATTTACACAACGGCCCTGCCCTCCAGACTCTAGGTATTGGCCACAGTTTCTGGATTCTGAGTGGAGGGCCCTCAGCTCTGGGCTTCAGCTCCGCCTTCCAGGCCCACTGGGAAGGCAACTCTGCTCCCTCAGTTTAAGGCACACCAGTCTCCTAGTCCATCTGAGTGGCGACTCCACCCTTAGAAACACCAGAGGCCATAGTTCCACCCTTTGAAATCCTAGAGGTAACGCCATACCTTTTGAGACTGAGGCAGCTCAGCTTCCTGTGTCCCTTGTTTCTTCAGCTTTGCTTCCTGGTTCCTTGGCCTCTCGGCCCTCAGGCCTCACACCTGTCTCTGTCTTGCTGGGTCAAGTGTTCTAAAGCTCTGTAGCTCCACTGATAAGTGCCTGGAGGCACGCTGCTCTGCCAGTAAGCTTCGGCTGGAAGGCACTCAGCTCTCTCTCGCTCCATAGGTCAGAAAGCTTATTTAGCTCATCAGTAAGTGCCCGGAGGCACTTTTGTTTGTGTTTTAGTGTCTTGAAACCTTAAGTGGCTTCCGACCTATTTGGATTAGACACCTTGGATTTGCCATGCATGTACCTCCTGCTCAATCCCTTAACATTTCCCACCATAAGGACTGACCTCTTGCACCTGCCTGGAGACGTGTTATGGTCCTTACCTACTAGTAAGGTCAGTGTACTTGCTTGCCTACTAGTTCCTCTAGAAATTAGCCCCTGAATATGCTCTCACATCCCTATTGTAGCAGAGGCTCTTGGGGCTCCGCCCAGATCCCTAGTGATCCTTTCACTGGTCACTGCCAAAGATTCAAACTGGTAATCCGCAGCTCAGAAATTCCCTTGGGTGATTGGAATTGCCTCTTGAAGAGGTACCTGGAAGTAACAACTCTTCACCTGATGCTGCCCTGAACTAACGGCTGACTGATGTTGGTGTAGTAAAGCCCAAGTCGCTTAGGAACAATCCCCACGAGATCAGGCTGAGGCTACAATTCACTTGAAACCACATCCTTGCTTAATTCCTCCCCCTTCCTGATTCTTTAATAAATGACTTGCATAAGAATCCCTACTTCAAGCTCTGCTTCTAGGGAACCCAACCAACCTGTGGCAAATAGTAATTTCCAGAGATGGCTGCCACAATACCTCCCATTTCAATTTGAAAGTTCTAAATTTTGGGGTGCTTGATGGTGAGGACTGCTAGCCCAGATTTGGGATCAATAACTTACTGCTTTTGTTAACGTGTAATCTTCGTACAGACCTAATCATGCAGCCACAAAAATGTTTTTTTCCCTGTAGCTAAGTTCCAGAATGTCAAAAGTACATCATTCACAGTCTTTTTTAACAAATGTTGCTTGCAAAGCCAGATGTTCATCTGTAAAAAAATGAAACAGGGCCCATACCTCACACCATACACAAAAACTAGCTCAAAATGGATCAAAGTCCTAAATATAAAACCTAAAATGATAAAGATCATGGTAGAAAAAATAGGGACAACACTAGGGGCCCTAATACGTGGCGTAAATTCAATAGGAACCATAACTAACAATGCACAAACACCAGAAGATAAACTAGATAACTGGGAGCTCCTAAAAATTAAACACTTTTACGCATCAAAAAACTTTACCAAAAGGGTAAAAAGAAAACCTACAGACTGGGAAAAAAATTTTGGCTATGATATATCCGACAAGGGTTTTAACTCCAAAATCTGTAGAATACTTCACCACCTCAACAAAAAGACAAATTACCAGTTAAAAATCTGAGCAAAGGATATGAACAGACACTTCACCAAAGAAGGCATTCAAGCAGCTAACAGACACATGAGGAAATGCTCACAATCATTAGCCATTAGAGAAATACAAATCAAAACTACAATGAGATACCATTGCACCCCATCATTACTGGCATGAATCAAAAAGACAGAAAATATCAAATGTTGGAGAGGTTGCAGGGAGCTTGGCATTCTTACACACTGCTGGTGGGCATGTGGAATGGTACAACCACTCTAGAAAACAACATAGCACCTCCTTAAAAAGCTAGAAATAGAAATACCACACAATCCAGCAATCGCATTCCTAAGAATATATCCTAGAGAAATAAGAGGCATCACATGAATAGTGATATGAATACCCATCTTCATTGCAGCATTATTCACGATAGCAAAAAGATGGAAACAACCTAAGTGCCCATCAACAGATGAAATGGATAAACAAATTATGGTATATACACTACACTATACTAAAGAATAATGAGGAATTCATGAAACATCTCACAGCATGGATGAATCTAGAGGGCATTATGCTGAGTGAATAATTCAATCACAAAAGGACAAATATTGTATGACACTACTGTTATAAAAACTCAAGAAAAGGTTTAAACAGAAAAAAACAATTCTTGATGGTTTACACACAGAAAAAAATAATCTTTGAGGGGTGGGGAGGGAAAATAACTAACTAGATAGCAGACACATGTTAACTGTGGTAAAAGGAAAGACAACACACAATACAAGGGAAGTCAGCACAACTTGACCAAGGCATAGCCATAGAAGCTTCCTACATACATCGGAACACCTTGAGGGACCGAGTTACTGGGGCTGAGGGCTGAAGACCATGGTTCCGGAGGACATCTAGTTCAATTGGCATAACATAGTTCATAAAGAAAATGTTCTACATCCTACTTTGATGAGTAGCATCTGGGGTCTTAAAAGCTTATGAGTGACCACCTAAAATACATCTATTGGTCCCAGCATGTTTGGAACACAGGAGAATGAAGAAAACCAAAGACACAAGGAAAATATCAGTCCAAAGGACTAGGGGACCACATGAACCACAGCTCCCACCAGCCTGAGCCCAGATGGTGCCCGCTACCACCACCGATGGCTCTGACAGGGATCACAATAGAGAGTTCTGGACAGAGCAGAAGAAAAATGTAGAAAAATAGTCAAATTCACAAAAAAGACCAGACTTACTGGTCTGTCATAGACTGGAGGAACCTCCAAGACTATGGCCCCTGAACACCCTGGTAACTCAGAACTGAAACCACTCCTGAAGTCTACCCTTTAGCCAAAGATTAAATGGGCCTATAAAACAAATAATAACACACATGAGGAACATGCTTCTTAGTTCAATCAAGTATAGGAGACCAAATGGGCAACACCTGCCCAAAAGCAACGACAGAAGGCAGGAAGGTACAGAAAGCCTGGAAGAATGGACACAGGTGAATCCAGGGTATAAGGGGAAAGGGGCAGAGCACCAACACATTGTGGGGATTGCAACTAATGTCACAAAACTATTTGTGTACAAATTTTTGAATGAGAAACTAATATGTGCAGTAAACTTTTACCCAAAACACAACTAAAAAAAAAAAAAAAAGTACATCATGTGAAGCCAGGAGAAGGAAGTATATCAAAAACTTTTATGTAAAATGTTCTCAAAAGAACTTTCCCCTAAACAGTTTAATCTTTATGCTCTGTTCCCATATAATCCATCATGTATTCATCTTGTGACCACCTCGTGACCCCCCTGCAAGCATACATATCGCCAAGTAGTAATTAAGCAGCAAAGCACACATATACTCTGTAAACCAATCACAGCAAAAAGCCCGCTTTGAGATATCCTGCCTTCCACCAGCTTACCTCCCCAAGCACCAATCAGAATATTGTTAGCTTGTTCCCAAGGAGCCTGAAAACAAACAGCTCATCTGAAGCTTATTTCTAAGGAGCCTTGAAATAAACAGCTTAAGTGTAAGTCACCAATTCAGAATGCCCACATACTCATAACCCAGCCCCTTTTGAGCCCCCACTTCTAATGATCCTACCTTACGCTGATTTATGTTTGTAACTTCCAATCAAAATAATATACCTTAAGCTATTTGTTCTCACCCCATAAATATCCCTCTGCAGCTTCACCATTTTGGAGCTCTGGCTTTCACTTCGTGGGAGTCAGTGTTTATCCAGCTCAAGCTGCCCCTACTTTCAATAAACCTCTTCGCTTTTACTTCAATACAGTACATGTTCATTTCTCTTTGACACCACATGCTTTTCTTCCCATTGAGAGGAGGGTCTATGTCCCCTCCTCTGGTATCTGGGTGGATTTGTGACTGTTTTGACCAACAATGTATGATAAAATTGATACTATGTGACTTTGAGGCTAGGTCGTAAAAATTGATGGAGCTTCTGTCTTGCTTATGGGAATACTTGCTCTGGAAACGTCGGCCACTATGTGAGTACCCTGATTAGCCTTTGCAGATGGATCATGTGGAGAGGGCCTGAGACTACATAAAGAGAGACTGTTACCTGACCAGAACCCAGCTGCTCCAGCCTTCCAGTCTCAGCTTCAGCCACCATGTGACTGTAACCACATAACAGCCCCTGAACCAGAACCACCCTGTTGAGCCCTTCCTGAATTCCTGATGCACAGAGATGATGAGAGGTTAAAAAAAAAGAAAATGTTGCTTTAAGTCAATAAATCTTGAGAAGATTTGTTGTTCAGTGGTAGAATTTGAAATACGTTCTAAGACATAACCCTTAGCCTTTATCCAGATGTATATTTCAGCCTGATCTTCCTGGGTCTTGCGTGGCCGTCCAAACAAGCCAAGTTCTGTTAACATCTGTTGATAGTTCTGCTGGCAAATACACTGGGGAAAGCTGTGGCTTTCCAGGTTTTCCACCATCTGGTAATGGTAAACACCAGCATTTGTGGGTTATCATCGTCATTCTACCAATACCCAGGAATGTATTGGTGTATCAGGAATAGATGGCACGGTAGTCGCCATGTGGTCAGGCAGATGTATCATGAACAGATGACACTGTCTTTGCTATGTGGTCAGGGTAGATGAGTCAGGCGCTGGATTTTCCATCCCTAATACATTTTACTTGTAATATGAATATTCTTTCTGGGAAATTCCCAGATGTCAGAGTTTGAAAACCCTGACGCAGCTGCCAATTGTGCCTTAGTTTTGTTTACCTTAAAACGTTAATGCAGGTTTCTTCTAAGTGTCATAGCGAGAGCCAAAAGTAGGAACACAAATGGAGGTAAGCTAGTGGTTCTCAAAAGGTAAGAGGAACCCATTTTGTCACCGTCCCCTTGTGGCCAAAGGGCTCTCTCTCTGAGTGATCCGAGGATTGATCAGTCTAATACGCAAAGTGCGTGTATGTGTGTGTGTGTGTGTGTGTGTCTTAAAGGGTTTCAGTGTCTTTTCTTGAATATTTTAACCAAGATTTTTAAAACACAAAAATGAGCATCGAAAAAATATAGCCCTGCTTTTAAAATAGTATGATCACAAAATGGTTGCCTACCCAGACAAAACACCATCTAATATCTTTGGCTTAGTTTTGTTTTGCAGTGGGAAAAAGTGAGAATGGTGGCTGGGGGAGATAAGGAGACTATTTGTGGGGATTTTTACTTCAGGTTATTAACCTTGAGAAAACTTTATGCTGCTGGAATTTCAAGATTGACATTCATTGTTCATTTTCTGATATGTTTTTACAGAAACAAGGTCTTAGCAGAGGGGAAGGTGGAAGGAATCAATCTGGTGAAAGGGTGGGTCTTGCTTGAACAAACTGTTTCCGATCCTTTTCTTACACTCTTTTGCTCTTGACTGTTCTGGTTAGCTATGGCTATATGACATTGTTGTTTGGCACTGTCGAGTCATTTCTGACTCGTAGAGACCCCATGTACAACAGAATGAAACACTGCCCAGTCCTAAGCCATCCTTTCAATCATTGCTATGTTTGAGCTCATTGTTGCAGCCACTGTGTCAATCCATCTTGTCAAGGGTCTTCCTCTTTTTCGCTGACCCTCTACTTGACCAAGCATGATGTCCTTCTCCAGGGACTGATCCCTCCTGATAATATATCCAAAGTATGTGAGACGTACTCTCGCCATCCTTACTTCTAAGGAGCGTTCTGGCCGTACTTCTTCCAAGACAGGTTTGTTACATTGCTACGTAGCAAATAACCCCAAAACATAGTGGCTTAAAGCAACAACAATCATTTTGCTATTTCTTATGATTTCTATGGGTCAAGATTTTGGGAAGGCTAGGCTGGGTAGTTCTGGCTTGAGTCCCTCATGCAGTTTAAGTAATCAAGGGGCTGGCGCAGCTGGGAACTGGCTGGGCATCTCTGTCTCTTCATGTAGTCTCAGGTCCTCTCCTTGGGGGTCTCTCTGCGTGGGCTAGTTTGGATTTCCTCCAAGTATAGAAGGAAACCCTGGTGGTGTAGTGGTTAAGAGCTGCAGCTGCTAACCAAAAGGTCGGCAGTTCAAATCCAGTAGGTGCTCCTTGGAAACTCTGTGGGGCAGTTCTACTTTGTCCTATAGTATCACTATGAGTTGGAATCTACTCGATGGCAATGGGTTTGGTTTTTTTTAAAAGAATGGAAGCCTCAGGGCAGTTGGACTCCTTCCCCGGTAGCTGAATGTTTCATGAGCAATTTTGGCTCTCTAGATGGAAGCTGCATTATCTTCTAGCCACAGACGTCACGCAGCTTTACTTATACCATATTCTGTTGGTTACAAGTGAGTCATAAAGCTGCCCAGATTAAGGAGAAGGGAGTAAGTCTCCATTTCTTGATGGGGGTGTGGCAAAGTTTTGGAAGAGTATGTTGGACAGGAGATATTGTTGCAGGCTATCTTAGGAAAATACAGCCTCACACTGCCCAGGTCTGGTTCCTCAACTTTCTCGTTGATTCTGTGAGCTACCCCAAAGCTTTTCTGCAATTTCCTTTACACCTTAAGGTAACCAGAGCCCATCTCTCTTGTGTACAACCAAGAACCCTGACTGGCACATTCTCAACTATTTAAAATGAAGTTTACTTATAGACTGTTAGTTAGAGCCTCTAGATGGGGTTAGAGAAAAGACAGAGGGAGCGTGGCTCTTGGAATCTGAGTTTCCCTCCTTATAATCGATATTATTACTCAGAGGAAAGGCAAGATGAGAACAGGGACTAGCCTCGCTTTGTCTTTACAACCAAGGTCCTGCCATATGTGACTGAACTACCATTTCAAAAAGTGATAACACTTGTAATATATTGATAATTCCTTAATCATAGCGTTAGCAAAGATGTTTGACACTAATGCCTGATGAAGAAGGCAGATGTTCAAGCTTGGCCTATCGCCATCCAGCTGTTTCTCAACCCCTGGGTGCTCAAACCAGGATTTTAGGCCCATCAAAAAGCCTCTAAGGCTCTTCTCCTGGCTGCCAGGGCTGTCAGCCTGACCTTCCATACTTGGGGCTGGAAACTCCAGGGATGAGAGGCAAGGCCTCTGTGGTGACTGACAGGAGAGCTCCATTCCAATGCGCCCATTTCAGTTGAGTAGATAGACGACTGACAGTGGGAAGGAGGGAAAGTGGGCCTGCATCCGCCGACAGTTAAATTCTCTGCATGAGTTTCAGAAAGGATGGGAGAACAGAAAGAGTCAGGGGGTGGAAAGAGGGGGCTTCGCAAGAAACATATTATTAACCCAATATATAAGCATTAGCACTTGGTCTATGAATGTTATTCATTTGTACATTCATTCATTCACCATTATTATTTTATAAGCCAGGGCACTCCGGGAAAGGAAGAAATGATCAGATGAGAACCTTCATGTGATGGGGAAATAAGGGAGGAATAAATGGCTATCATGTCAGGTAATGCACTTAAATCTCTGTTAACAAAAGCTCTTGGAAGGAAGACCATTTACACAAAGTCATACTCGGGGAAAAAAAAGCATATATCTTGAGAAGCTGCACCCCCACCTTAGAGCTTGAACCATGTGCTAAGAGTTAAGGGGGAAATAACTCTGGGTGGAGGTTCCACGTTCACAGCATGGGGAGGGGTGGGAGTAGGCCCTTATGTTTGTCTGCTAATCTTCAATGTCAACTATTCACTGTCTAATCTAATCTCCCTCCTCATAGTAGCATAGTAGGTACTCAGGTATTCTAGGAATAAAACTTACTTTGCGTTTGTATTAATTCAACCCATTTCAGAGGGTGGCAGAAGTGCAGAAACTTATTCCGAGTCCATTTCAGGATTGCTTCTAGCTCCCCCGGAGCTCTGGTGGGCTCATATAGTACCAAGGCGTGAGGGGGGTTGAGCGCACCTGATCTATCGTCAACATCCAGGATGGCATCCGTAGGGACACCTTTGCACGGCCTGGTTGCCTATTGTTTCATACAGTTCTCTACTGGCTTATCCCTCAAGTCTGTCACAAGGCTCTTGTTAGTCCAGATATCTCAGCTAACTCTCCTTTCCTCCCTTGCAGAAAATGAGATTATTTCACTGCTTTTGTGCCTTCACTAGCTCCAGGAATCTTTGTAGGGCTGTTTACATCCGTGTACCAATCTATGCTTCCCTCAGGTGCTCAAGAGTCATTTTATTTCTTCCATACAGTGTCAGGATCCAGAGAACCCGCAAGCTTCCATAGGATCATCTTCCCAGACATACCATGCTGGAGAACTCCCTGGGCTCTACTCGGGAAACGGGCCATGAGTTCCTTCTGTACTTAGGTTCCCCCATACCTATCTCAGGTTACTATTATCTCCCCACATACACACATACACCAACTGTTTTTATTTCAGATATCCAGTTCTAAAATTTCCATTTTGTTCCTTTTTATAGTTTCTATTTCTCTGCTGAGATTTCCTATCTGTTCCTTCATTTCAAATGTATTTTCCTTTATACTCTTGACTGTATTTATCATAGCTGCTTTAACATCCTAATCTTATTTCAACACCTGAGTCATCTTGAGGTTATCTCCATTAATTAATTTTTCTCCTCAATACGGGTTACATTTTCTTGTTTGTTTTTATGTCTAGGAATTTTGAATTGTATTGTGGACTTTGTGAGTGGTATGCCACGACTCTGGGTTCTGTTATGTTACTCTCAAGAATATTAATTTTTTTATTTTTAAATTTTAACATTTAAAATCTGTCTCTCTCCTGTATTCTGATAAACACCTATGTTGAATGTCTGGTTATGCTTTTGTACAAAGGAGATTGAGTGTATGTGATATTTCAATCAATATTTGCAATTATTCAAGCCTTCTTATTTCATTCATTCATTCAAGCATGTTTTACTCATTCTACAAACATTTAGAGTGTCTATTATTTGTCAGGCCCTGTACTAGGTGCTAAGTACGGAGTGACAAGTTTTGCTTATTAAAGAAATTTCAGGTATCAGCAAACATTAAGGAGGGAGGCATAAGGCTGCCTGGAATTAAATTCTAACTACTCTTTAGAGCAGATTTGAAGCTATACTGATTTTGTTATTTTAAGGGGGTTTAGAATAGTGAATAAAGCACAAAATTTACAATCAGAAAGGTCAAGTTTAACGCCCTGTTCACTATTTATTAACTGTATTACCTTGGGAAAATCTTTCAATTTCTCTACGTCATAGTTTCATTTTCATTTTGCAGATAACTGCTATGGGGCTGGACTGAAAGCTTTCTGAGAAACAGTGCCTGTTTGTTCCCTCCCATATCTCCAGTTCCTAGCACAATGCTGGCACATAGCAGGTGCTCAGTAAAGACTTATTAAATGAGTGAATAAACGAGAGCTCTTACTGCTTTCTTGGTCATGGACTTCTCTACCCGAACACTTTATAATTACTAAGATTCAATGTTAATGTGGGAAATTCTGCTCTAATTGAATCCTTTGGCCTTTTATCTCCCAGATATGCTCATGAGACTTTCCAGAACATTCGATGAATTCTGGTAGGGTGTATCAATCAGAACAGGCTTGGTTATGGCGAAGATACAATTCCTAAGTCTCAGTGGTGTAAAACACGTCATTTCTTGTTATGTTATATAATCTTTATGGGTCAGAGGAGGGTTCGGCTTCTTATAATCGTTCTGGGACCTAGGTGGTGAGCAGCCACTTCATGGGATGTTGCCAGTGGTCTTGCTAGGAAGAAGAGAAAGCTCTGGAGGCTAGAAGCGATACACATCACTTCTGCTCACAATTTATTAGCCAGAGCTCATCATACGGTCTCTCCCAACCACAAAGAGTCAGGAAGAGCAATTCTGCCATGGGGCCAGGATGGGAGGAACAGAAATATTTGGGGGAGCAGCACTGATGACCACCATAATCCTACCTGTAGGGGAGATTCTGAGCCAGTCCTTCAGGCCCATCTAAGTACAGGCTGGACAGGGGCGAGGTAGGAATGTCTTTTTATACCCTTGGATCCTTCTACTGCCTCCCAGGACTCCAGGGCCCTGCCCTCCATCTCAAGGACTTACTGGCATCTGAGACTATTAAATGAGGGTTGAATTCATGGGACAGATAGACAGGTAGAAGTTACTCCTGGATGCTCCACTGGTTGTGCTCTGATTGCTGTTGATGAAAGGCCATAGTCAGAGGCCAGCAGGGAGGATGGGCAACATTTCTCCGTATGCAGTACTAAACGTCTATAGTGCTCTACGTGGACAAGTTCTGAGAGCTGAACAGTTGTCCTCTGGTCAGTCCCCGAGTCCTCCCAATCACTCCCTGTTGACATATCCCCTCTGTCTCTCCTCGTTCCTCTTCCCTGTCTAACAACTTTATCTATTTTGTAACATGTGTGTATGGAATGGTGAATGGGGGAAGGAAAGGAGATTGATGGGAAAAAAATGGTTCTACTTTATTTAATATTTTTTCAATTTTATACTTGCACCTTGACTTTTGAAACTCAAAATCTAACAATTTGACTTTTCTCTGGTCCTGTTATGATAACTTTTCATTGCGGTAAACTATGTCTGTTTTAGTCTCCTAAATTGATGTGGGGTGAGGGAATCTGTACAGCAGTGTAACAAGAAATACACTGGGGGGGCGGTGGTGGTGGAAGGGAAATCCTGCTAATGAATATATCAAAATATTATTACACCATTCATTTGCTACTAGTCTTTTCCACATTCTCCTTTTATTTTGGTATTTGTGGAATACACAGGCCATATACCCGTTGCCATCGAGTCAATTCTGACTCATAGCGACCCTACAGGACACAGTAGAACCACCCCATAGAGGTTTCCAAGGAGCGCCTGGTGGATTCAAACTGCTGACCTTTTGGTTAGCAGCTGTAGCTCTTAACAGGCGATATACATTCCACAAACATATATAAGGCAGTAATGTTTGTTCCTAAATGCATGTCAATGGGCATGTCACACAAATGGAATCACCAGTGAAGGAGTGTGGGTGTGGGTGGCTTTTTTAAAGCCAGGGGATTCCTCAGGCTTTGGGAGGGAAACAAGGCTGCAAATGGCAACATGCTTCACACACTATTTGTTCTCTAATGCCTCTTTGCTCCAGAGAGCAAATTCCATCTCAGCCACAGGGGGGCCCCTGCTCCCCTGAACTGCTGGTCTGTCTCAGACAGAATTCAGAGGTAAAATGAGGAGTGGATTTGGGGGTAGGACAATTATAAATGTATTATAATTTTGTACCGAGGTGAATGGGATATTTGGCAGCCATCCAAGGTTTCCTCCAATTGAAGATACCTGTGGGTGGCATTGGCAGAGTATTAGTTTGATTATTATGCTTTGGACAAAAGTCCCTGGCCTTGCTGATAACTGCATATATACAAAATATCCTAACAAGTCCCCTGCACTCACTCCAATTAACACTCCCACACCACTGAGGGTGTCACAGGGCATGTTGTGACACCAGTATGACTGCGCCCTGAGCCACTGAGAACAGAGGCTCCATTGTGTGGCCCGTGGTGTGCCCGTGATGGCTGTGCCCATCATGAACAAAAGGACCAGAACTCTGGGTACAGAACTCAGGCCTCTGCCACCGTGTCTCCTTCTAGGAACGAGTGTCGCTCTATGTGGCATCGGCTTCCTGCAGCCACTGAGTAAGGAGCAGCTGGGCCAACTGACATCTCACTGTGGCTGCAAACTCACTTAAAATATTAACCGTGATGATCAGGATAAATTAACTCTTGCAACTCCGGGGCTTACAGGAGTTTACTTATCTCTCCTACTGGGGCTGAAACATGGTCATTCAGGTGGCATGTATAAAATCTGGGTTTCATGGTCTCCAAAATAAACAATCAGAACAAAAGCGCTTCAAGTTCCAAAGCTTTTGTTGGGTTCATTTTCTGCCATAAGATAGTTATTGCTCTCTAGAATAATGGAGGATTCAGTGATTTTAAGCAAAGTTAGGAGCAAAGGGGAGGTGGGTAGCTAAGTGAGATGAAATCGAGGGAGGAGGGTGTACACAGAATAGAGGGTTAGCTGGGACCATCCCTCCCTCCAAGCCTCAGAGTGGCTGGGATGCAGCAAAATTGCCGTGGCTGCTGGTACTTGTGGCCTCAATCATCTTCAGAGTGGGGTGATGCTGCTGAGGCTGAGAGAGAATTGCTTCAGCAGGGGGGCTCCTTTAACCAAGCTTTTATAAGAGTTGTACAGTCTGGCCACGGCTGCTTCTTACACTTGCCTAGGCTGGCTTGACTCCTCTGCTTTCCATGGGGGGGTGTGAGGAGAACCAGCTTCCCATTAACTCGGGGCCTGCATTTTATCAACTGCGAACACTCGGGACCCCAGCTCTGGGGCCATCTGTGACCTGTTGTGTGGTAATAGCGCGGTTTTCCCCGTGTTCAGCTCCCTTCCCGAGTACTTAGTGTTAAATCATAGGGGAAGGAAGTGTGAGCAGAGGAAAAACAGCACTATTACATGACCCCCGATGAGACCGCTGTGATAGAATTAAAAGCTGCCGCCCTAGGACATTCTAACAGATGACATTGTGAGGTTGCCAAGGTAACCCACCAGGATACAGTTCCAGCATCTTTGGGGTTGATGCTGGGTAGGTGAGGTCAGTTAGAGGTGAGGCCCAGGTGCCCAGAGTCTATACCCTGGCTGGCCAGTCCATGGCAGCCAAGTGAATAATCGGGGCAACCCAACAATGCAAGTGAAGTTGGCGCCTCTGTGGGTATTTCAGGTGAAAGAGATTAGAATACTCTGGTTAACTATGCCATGTAGGTTTCACAGAGCCTTAAAAGATCCGGAAGCTAATGATTCATCCATTCATTCCAGAAATGTTTATTGAACACCTACTACGTGCCAGGTAGGGAGGCCTCAGAACCTCTAGGTGGAAAGGTCAAGAATTCTAGAAAACTCAAAAATGGAGATCCATGCAGGAAAAAAAAAAAAAAAAAAAGACATTTAGATACGATCAGAACTCAGGAGAATGTGGAAGAAAATGGAAACCATCTGAACAGCTTCTTAACCCCACAGACTTGGCCGAAAAAAACAAAAAAAGAAAAGAAAGAAAAACTACGCACAAATTTTATAGAGTGGGAATGACTTCTTTAAAATAAATCAACCCCCTCCCCAACCATAACCAAGTTATGCTGCATTTTCTCCCTTCTCTCTTTATCTTCTTTTAAACACCCTATGGTTTTTGTTTTTTTTTTTATGGTTACTTTGGAACTACCGGTTATCACTTACAAATGCTTATAATCTTCCTCTAATGCGGTGTCTGTTAAAAAATCACCAAGATTTCAGATGGGCCTGCCTCGTGGCAACTCTAGGCCTCAGTCCGTTGAACACCATAAAAGTCACTTATAAGTAGGAATCGATTGGATGGCAACACATTTGCGGGTTTTTTTGCCGCATAGGTGGGTGTTCAACACTCCCAGTGCTGCCACTAGACACGGGTCACCACACACTACTGCTTAGCCCTGGAGTCGGGCCTTCACCTTGTCTTGATATTTTCTCCAGATCGCAAGCCCAAAGGGGGAGGAGATGAGTGATGTGAGGAAGAAGTGGGGTGGAAACGGAAAGGGGCAGAAAGGGATGAGGGGAATGAGAAGGAAAACAACTGGTATGGCTAGAGAAAAGGAAAACAATGAAGAAAATCGGTGAGAAGTGGTAACAAGGAGTTGCTGAAAACTAAATAGTGCTTCCTTACCCCCTGGGGGTGTTATTAATACCAGAAGGGCCTCATTAAAATACCAACGGGGCCTAAACCAACCCTCCACCCAGTGGACTCAAGGCTTACTGATCCCTCTTTTCCCAACCAGAAAATGTAGCTACTTACCTATATTATTTCAGCTGTCTTGATCCATCCCCCTTAATAATATGATTGGGCCAGACTGCACAACTCTTTGAAGTTAGAGTGCTTTCCTAAACACTTCACATATAATAACGAATTTAATTCTCACAATAACTCATGAATTCGTGCTATTCGACAAATGAGGAAACAGGTCAGAGCGGCAAATCATTTGCCCAAAGTCACACAGCCATTAAGTGGAGAGGTCAGGAGGCCAACTCAGGCCATTTGGTTCAAGGGTTCCAGAAATGATCCCCAGGCTTTAATTTCGCTTTGTTTAAATAGTTCTCAAAAGAAAAGTCTTTTACAGTGAGCTCACCACCTCACCTCTTCACTTACTAACGCAGCCCTGGCCGGCGCTTTATTTATATACTTTTCTCCCTGGGCTGCCTCCACAAGTTGCAGAGAAAGGTGACTCCTCAGATCTTCTCAAACCTTGGGAACACCTGAAGTAGGTGGAATAGGGTGTGGCAAGGAGGAACTGGAGCAGTGGCTTTATCTTTCCCCCTTTTAAGCACTAAACCCCAAGAAATAACATGAGCAGCACCCGAGACGCCTGAGGACGCGCCCACCTGTGGAATGGGGACTGAGAAATGGTCTTCTCTAAGAGTCCCACCCCTCTAGCCATCACACCTTGGTGGCAGTAGCTTTTCCAGCACCTCGTCTCAAATCTTGAGAAAGCTGATCCAAGTCTCCACGCGCGCTGTTGACTGCACACAACCTTGGTGAGGAGAGGTCAAGAGGGTGGGCCCGTGAGTCTCGGGCTCCTGGGCCGTGGGGTGGCGAAGGTCGCTCCCCAGGTGGTTGGGCGTGCGGCGCGCGGGTCGCTGGCCGCGTGGAGGCGGCAGCGTGGAGCGGTGAGGGGGTGCAGGGAGCGGAGGGGGCGCTGGGCGGGACCGCTGCTCCCACGGCGGCTGTCAGGGGCCGCGCGGCTTCCCCCGAAGATGCAGCGCAGCATATTTTGTACATGAGTTCAGAGGAAGAGGAAGTGTAGCCGGCGGACGCGCGGCGGCGGCGGGGGCGCGTCAGGGCTGGAGCCGGAGCGCGCCGGGCTCAGGGCGCAGAGAGCGGGAGCGCGGCGGCTGCGGGCTCCGCGGAGAAACTGACGCACGGACTACCAGCGGGGCAGACACCACCGCACGCTGCGCCACCACCCCCCGACCCCCCCCCTCTGGCGCCCACGCCCTCCACGCGGTGCCTCCTGTGCTTGGCACAAACTTTCCTCTCGGGACGCAACACGCTGTCTCTGGGAGCCCGCGCCCGCACGGTCTCCTTCGCCGGGCTGGAAAGGTAGGTGGGGGAGGGGGGAGTGGGGGCGTCAGGGCTTGGGGTGTCGGCGGGCGCAGACACCTCCAATTCGGCCCGCAGACCGGGTCCCCGGCGGGCAGGCCGAGTCCCGCGTGGCGCCTCCTTGCAGGTTGCCGGGACTGGGGCGTGTTACCCGGCGCGAAGCTGCCGGCAGAGCCCTCAACCCGGGTTGGGTGGGGTGGGGGCCTATCTAGTGGGTGCAGGCGTCTTGGGCCAACTTTTTTTTGAAAACCCCCCCTGGCGCGCTTTGGAGAGAGGCACCCCAGAGCAGCCTGTTGGAGGTCGTGGGTTCTGCGGGCTCCGGGGCGCCTAGGAAGGAAGGGGGGTGGGGGTGTTTGAGGCTACAGGTGGGTCCTAGGCAGAGATCCAGCGGGAGCTGGCCATGGAGTTCAGGTTGAGTAGGGCGCAGGGCTGGGAGCGAAGGCGGAGGCGGAGGCGGGCGGGGGTGGGGGTGGGGGGCGGAACCAGGTTGCCCCTCAGCATGCGCCCTGGGAGGGGATATCTGCTCCCGGGGCAGGGACTTTGGGTGGGCGTAATTAGACTTGCTATGCGCACGGAGAGAGCGTCGTAGCCACTGGAGGCTGAGAGACTCCGGCCTCTGAGAGAAGCCAGCAGCGAAAACGGGGACCTGCCTCCCATAAGGGCTTTTCCTTCCTTGTCCTAAGCACCTACGCTAGGCTCAAGAGTCTCCACGGTGGATTTGAGCGGGCGTATAAAAAAAAAATGGTGGTGTATATTTCACATGGCCCCGCTGTCAGGCACGCTCTCCGCTCTCCCGTGCCAGGACTGGTGCCCTTCACCTCGGGTATCACCGCCGTTGGCAGGGAGAACCGCGTGGAGGCCAAGGTGCTGGTCGCAGGCGCGCTCCCTGCCGTCTCCCTGTCGCTTTGCGCTTGGCTGGGCTGTTTGGCTGTGGGTGGTCCCCAGGGGCGCTGGGTGGTGTCAGTGAGTTGTTTAGGGCTTAAAAACAAACAAAAAAGTATTTTTTTTAAATAAAAAGTCTGGCACAAAACCCTGCATTTGAGTGGCTGCCAGGTTCCAGCATCACACCCTTCTTGTAATGGGTACAGCTGTTTTCAGATGCTGGGCGCAGAGGCAGGCTAGGCGTCTTCCAGCCCCTGCCATCGTGTGTCATCTCAGGATAAGTGAGGCCTTGCCAGGAAGGAAGCGGGGTGTAATGGGAGCGACCTCTGGGCCTGTGGGTAGGGCGCGCTTTGCACCCCACATGCCCCTGACCGCCAGGATTCCTAATTTGTAGGTCCGAACAGCAGAATTCCCTACCAAGTTCAAGTGACCCCAGATGTCACCAAATCTCACAGAAGAATTAGTCAACAAGCTGTTTGAGGCTCTTTGGTGCATGTGTGCACCAACCTCAGTGAAATCACTTTACTCTCAGGCTGAGCTCTGCAACCTCTCTTGCGTTCAGTGAGGTTTCTGGCCCTGCCAGCATCATTCAGGCCCCATCCTCTGGATGCGTTTGTCTGTCAAGTCCCTGGCAGGTTTTTCTTTGTTTGTTTTTTGGCTGCATGGACATGGGGCAAATGGAAGTGGAAGGCATGGAGTTAGCTAATAGATTCGGTGCAAGAATTCAGATGGAATAAATTGGGAATACAAGTCAGTGAGTTCTTTTTCTTCTTCTTGAGCAGAAATTTTTGGCTTACATTCAAATAATTGCTTTGTCTGTAGGGAAACAGGCAGAAATCTTTGGCGTGAGTGATGTGAGTTCTTGTAAAACTGCTTGTGTTCTTCCAGTCTTAGCTTTTCAGCAAAATTGAAGTTACGTGGGTCCATGGCTTGGTGGGCAGGAGTGGCTTGCCAAGTTTCTGACTTGGTGGGCTAAGCAGGGGGCACTGGGACTCTTCTCCCCCACCATCGCACCTTTTTTTTTTTCTTTTTAAATTTCAAACCTGTAGGTAAATTGCAAGTACAGAGACCACCCAGATACTCACCACATAGCATGTATCATTAGCGTTTTGCTGTATTGCCATAATCACATGTCTGTCCATCCATCAGTTCAGCTTACTGTTTTATGCATTTTCAAGGAAATTGCAGACATTGGTGTATGTCCCTCCAAAAAATTTCAGCACACATTTTAATATTCGAGTTTAATATGTGTTCATTTTTTTAGTAAAATTTACATACATACAGTGAAATGCATAAATCTTGAAAGTAACATTTGCATATTGTTTTGACAGAGGTATGCACCTGTGTAACCCCAGTCCCTATCAAGATAGAGAACATTATCACCCAGAAAGTTCCCTCATGCCCATTCCTGGTGAACTTCTTCCCTCTCTCTCCCAGTGGCAACCATTGTTCTGATTTTTTTTTTCTCACCGTAGGTTAGTTTTGCCTGTTCTTGAACTTCATATCAATGGAGTTATGCAGTATGAACTCCTTTGTGCGTGCTGCTTTCACTCAGCCTGTTTTTGAGATTCATACATGTTGTAATACCTCAGTACTTTTGTCTTCATTGCTGAGTCATACTCCAGAGTATGACCAAACTACAGTTTGTTTATATATTCCCATATTGCTGGACACATGGATTTTTCTCAGTTTTTTGACTGTTAGGAACAAGACTGCCCTGAACTTTTGTGTACAAGTGTTTTGTTGGACATAGGTTATCACTACTTGTGGGTAAATACCTAGAATTAGAGTATCTGGGTCACAGTAGGCATATGTTAACTTTATATGAAATAGCCACACCATTTTCCAATGTGGTTGTACTATTTATATTCCCACCACCACCAGCAAAGAATGCAAGAATATACTGCACCCCCATTTCCTATTCCAAGGTCAAGAGCATGATTTGACAAGTGTTCTTCTGGCCCAGAGGGACCCAGAAATTGGGACCACCTGAGATAATCTGGAAGCTGTTGTTTTCATAGGCGGAGGGACTGTGAGAAGTCCCTGACTCTGCCAGTAAATGGGTTTACACTAAATTATTGCAGACTGATGAGACAGAGTCTTTTATTTTTAGAAATCTTCAGAGAAGGAAATTCCATAGGGGAATGTACCCTGGGTTGTGAAAGAAGATTAAGTACTTTTTGCAAGAAGAAAAATAACCCCCAAACTCCGTAGAATTCCAGTAAACTTCTGCCTAGAAACTCCTGGGGGACTTTTGGAGCCCTGGTCTGGTTGACATGAACTTAGTGGAGATTCCCTTTGGATTTCACCAGCATGGGCAGCTGGCTGTTGAAAGGGACTGTGTTTGCTTTGAGAGCAGGTCAGATTTTTGCTTTTTAAAGACTCAGAGAACAGTTTTCCTGTTGAAGTGAGAGCTTGTCAACACCCCTCGTTTTGTCCTGGCTGAGAAAATGGATCTGTACCCTTTGATTCCCTTATATCTTAGTTGCCCTAGGTGGGGCCAGCAGCAGAACCTGGTTTGGGCTGGTCCATAACAGAAGTATTGAGCCTCCCTGCCTTCCCCAGGTGACTTGGATGAGTGGGAGCCTGGGATACAGATTCAATGTCTGGCCAGGGGATCCCAGCGTGGACCAAGCTTTGCAGGAGTCAGAGGATGGTTGGTGCAGAGTCTGGGGACTTTGCACTGTGCTTGGGGACTGTTCCTCTCACCCGAGAGCCTAGTCCCGTGCCTGCCACAGAGTGGGGCACAGTCAACATTGGCTGAATGATTCTTGGTACCCATCTGAGATACTACCTCTTTGGAGGTTGACAATGGGTGCTGAGATGTCAGGGCCCAAGACATACTCTACTAGGGGCTACTTTTACCATAGCCTGGGAAACAGGTTCAAAGTGTCTGGGTTTATGGAAAACTTTGCTGACTGTGAACTTTTATTGTATTTGCACCATTTTTATTTTATTATGGATTTTACTTTTGTTATTAAGAAAATAATAATTATAGCTACCACTGGCTAAGTGCTTACTCTTTGCCAGATCCTACTAGGCATTTTACATGCGTTATCTAAATTTAATCCTCATGAGAGGCGGTACTATTATTATCTGCACTTTAGTTTTGAGGAAACTGAAGCTTAGGGAGGTTAAGTAACTTGTTCCAAGTTCACATTTTCATGTTTCCTTACATTAGGGGAAGAGACTACGACGTTCTAGTTTAGCAAGTGCAGACTTCAGCTACAAGCACAGATTTCCAAATACACAAAGCCAAAGTATAATAGAAATGTACACTGGATAAGCAGAAGGAAGCTGCAGGAAATGATACACAGAGTTCACCTTAAGTCTTTTTTTCTTTTTGTTTTCGTTTTAAGCTTGATGAATTTGGTGCGACTGGGACCTATATGTTGTTGTTGTTGGGTGCCACTGATGTTGTCTCTGCTTATAGAGGTACTGATTTGGGTGACAATTAACAATATTATTGCTTTTTTGTTGTTGTTGTCAATTGCTGTTGAGTCAATTCTGACTCATGGCGACCTCGTGTGTGCAGAGTAGAACTGCTCCACAGAGTTTTCAAGGCTGTGGCCTTTAGGAAGCAGATTGCCGGCCCTATCTCCTGAGGTGCCTCTCGGTGGGTTCTAATTGCCAGCCTTTTGGCTGGTAGTCGATTGCTTGTTTAGGATTGTAATTTTATTGTAGTAAAAGAAAGACGTTGCCAGCTGATTGGCTTGGGTGTCTGTAGCTGAGTTGTCCAATATGGTAGCCAGTAGCCACATGTAGCTATTTACATTTGCATTTAAATTAATAAAAATTAAAAGTCCAGTTCCTCAATCTCATTAGCTACATTTCAGGTGCCCCAGAGCCACATGTGGCTAGTGGCTACGGTATTGGATAGCGCATGTATAGAACATTTCCATCATCACTGAAAGTTCTACTGCATGGTGCTACCCTATAGAAGGTGTTTCTCTTTTTCCCTTCAGTTTAAGTACCGGCAACACAGTTGGCTAAGGCTTAGGCTAGTTTTCACTGACAAAGAAATAAATTTAGCCATACATCTCTTTTATGTTTACCTTTTAAAGGTTTTTTTTTTTGTATGTGTGTGTGTGTATGATCTTTCCTCTCATTCACATTCAGTTTTTGACATAAATTTGAGTTTCACTTTTCTCATGGGCCCCTGGAGGGGCTTTCGTTATTATCATTACATGTTTTTACCAAGATGCTTCCTCATAAAAGATTGGTACAGCAGGCAAATGATGGCCACTGCTTGAACCCTGCTAATTTCTTGCCCTCCAAATAAGCATTCTGTTTAGCTTTTAAATATGCATGTAAGTGACTTACTCCCTACCTGGGCTGAATTCAGGAAGAAAAATCACTCTCAGTGGGCCAGCCAGAACCAAAGAGCTAGAGAATCAGGTCACATCCTACGTGTGATGGCTACCTGCCAAGACTGAGATGGAGGAGGCACCGCTTGGGTACTCGAAGGCTTCACTTTGGGGTTTTCCTGTGTTTGGCCTGCCCCATGGTGTAGGAAGTGATGGAGAGAGCTGGTGGTTTCAGTGTCCTGATTGTACAGGCCAGTGGAGGGATGCTATCATAGCCCTCACCTCCTCTGTGATGTACACGATTCCAGAATCAGGCTCAAAGGAGAGGGGGAGCCAGCCCTCCGTGTCAGTGGGCGCCAAGGCCAGCAGGAAGTAGAAAGTCAACATAAGCAATGTTTTGTTCAGTGTGTTTGACACTGACCAGCTCGTTTGCTACTTTATGATCCTGTATTGGAGATTTCCAGACTTTTTCAGCTGGGGAAGCCAGCTGTACTTCAGTGACAGCTTCCCATGGCTGTCACTCCTAAAATGTTCCTTTTTGTTGTTCCATACGCAGACCTCCTTGACTGTCAGAATTTTTTCTTTGCAGAGGATTGTCGGCTTCCAGTCTTCTGTGTGTTTTGAAACTCTGCCTTTTATTTCTCCCTCTGTCCTGAGGAATCCTTCAAGTTTTAAGGAATAGTTCCCAGATCCCTCAGCTGTAGAGAAACTGTTGTGATAGGCCTTATCCATAAGGTTGGATGAGGTTTGATTAATGCAGACTCTGGTTAATGGAGCATGACCGTATCATGTATTACCAAATTTCTGAAACCTAAGGTAGGAGGAATCAGACTGTTCATTTAAACACTTCTTATTTAGAGAGGTCTTTTGGGATCTCACAGTGCCTCAGGACACTTTATAAGCTTTCTTTTCAGTGTGGTGTAATTATGGATGTAAGCCAGGGCAGGTTAAAAGGAATCTTTACTATGGATAACAAGTAAGACTAATAATAGTACTAATAATGATTAACATTTATATTGCTTTTTCTATGTCCCTCAGCTCTTCTAAGCCCTGTACATGTATTAACTTATTTAACCCTCACCCCACAAGTGAATTTTGCTGTTGAGATTAAGTGTCTTATCCGAGGTGACACAGGTAGGAAGTGGGGTCACCAGAATTTGAACCTGAGCAGTCCAGTCCAAACTCTGTGCACCTAATCCCAGGACACAAGGAAGTATTCCAAAGGTGGTTTCCCATCCTTTACCAAATAATAAGTTTCTTAGTCCCGAAGGAGATTGATTGAGTAGATATTTGTAGTGCATCTTTTGAGGCCGGGGCATTGGGGTTGCTTCTTCTGGGAATGAAGAAGATGTTATTGGTGCCTTGGAGAAGTTTGCTGTCACGTGGGGAGATGAGGCACTGCCGAAATCTCTAGACCTCTCCCATGAACTCCAGGCTATTACATCCAACTGTCCACCCCACAACTCCAGTTGGATGTCTAACTTCATATGTCTAAAGACAAATTCCTGGTCTTCTGTGTCTACTGTTGGCTCTTCCCACAGCTTTCCTTGTCTCAGAAGTTGGCAGCTGCTTCCAGTTGTTCAGATGACAAACCTTGGAGTAGTCTTAGATTCTTAGATGCCCTTTATTTTTTAACCCTCATTTTCAAACCAAGGAGCCCTGGTGGTGCAGTGGTTAGGCACTGGGCTGCTAATGGAAAGGTTGGCAGCTTGAACCCACCTAGCAGCTCCATGGAAGAAAGACCTGGCAATCTGCTCCCATAACGATTACAGCCTAGAAAACCCTATGGGGCAGTTCTCATCTGTCACACAGGGTCACTCTGAGTTGGAATCAACTCAATGGCACCTAACAACAACACCACTTCCAAACCATCAATAAATCCAATTTTCTGCCTTCAAAACATGTCTGAATTTGACCACTCCGTCATCTGACTTCCACGGTCTGCCATTGGTCGGAATGATTCCTGTTGCCCCTCTGCTTGGCACCCTCCAGGCCTCCTGTAACACTCAGGGTAAAGCCAGAGCCCTCACCACGGCCCGCAAGGCCAGCACCATCTGCTTCCCTGCGGCTCTTTGATTTTACGTGTTACGTCCTCCTCACTCCGCCATGCTGGCCTTGCTGCAGGTCCAGGAACACTGCCGCTGGTTTGCACTTGCTGTTCCCTTGCCTGGCGTACCAGCCATTCCCTCACGCCCCATCACTGAGGCTCACTCCATCACCGTCTTCAGGAGTTTGCTTAAATGTCACCTTCTGGGTGAGGCCCCCCCAGTCACACTGTTTTTCAAATTGTACCACCTTCCCCTGCGCTTCCTATTTCTCTTGCCTACCTTGTTTTTCTTTTTCAGAATTGAATTTTGTTGATTATTTTTATTATTGTCTATTGTCTGTTTCTTTGTTTCTGAATGTGAAGTTCGTGAGGGCAGGGTGACTCTTTTTTTTTTTTTCCTCTTTTGTTTCATTTAGAACTGTTCCCCACATATGTAGGTGCTCAGAAAGTGTTTGTTGAATGAATAAATGGTCTAGAGAGGCAGTCCTGTTAGAGCTCAGCCTTGTAGGAGGGCCAAGACGGATGGAAAAGGAATGTCAGGGGGAGGTTCCGGTGGAGGTGAAGGAATTGTGTTGGCAGAGTCCTGGGTGTGCACACACAAAACATGGCAATGTCCAGGGTACGTGAAGAGAACAATGAGAGACAGGCCTAGAAGGAAGGGTAGTGAGATGAGGTGAAGGACTCCAAGCTGGACAGTGGATGTGAGTTAAGGTTTCTGAACCACTCGTGCCATACAGAATGGTTGATATGGCAGGAGCAGCGACAGGAATTAGGCGGGAGAGAAACCAGGGGATGCCTGATGTGGGAACACTTTTGACAGTCTTGAAATGGTAGGTGGGCGCAGAGAACGAAGTGGAGGAACTGGAAACATCCGCCAACACTCAACAACAGGTAGTTATCGGGGTGAGGACAGTGGCTGGAGCAGGTAGAGATACCAGGCGTTTGGAGCTTGGATGAGGGCAGTGATACTATCCACAGAAACAATAAACAGGATGAAGGACAGGCTTGTTGGGCCAGGTGTTGAGTTCTCTTTGGGGCATATTCTTCCAGAAATGCTGGGGAAAGCTCCAGGTGAAGATGCTGAAATAGGTCCCTGGGGAGCTGGGGAGAAGCCAGCAGAGGGAGACTGGGGAGTTTCTGTCTAGAGCAGGTAAATTTAGGGCGTGAGAGAGGTATGATTCCTAAAGGGGACACAGTACCATTTGTGTAACGTTTAAGAGCACACACAGCAATACCACGTGTTGATGTTTCACAAACTCTGCACCAGAGCACCCCAAAACACTGCAACAAACTTAGGAGGTGCTAAGGGATATTTTACATTTTTGTGGGAAACGTGGTGATACTTGATGTCTTTTGGGTACCATGTGAACTACTAGCTTGAGGTACTGCTCCATATCAGCATTACACTGCCCTGTGTTCCTTTTGCTGACGTCCTATCTTTGCGAAGCTGGGTTTTGTAGGGGGTGGGAGGGTGGGGGGGTGGCAGTGACAATCAGTGTGGAACAGGAAATGAGAGTACTGGTGTCCAATCTGTTTCCAAGGTTTGGGGGGTTGTGCCATGCCTAACAGGTTCACACATCTCGTTAGTAAGCAACTGTGGTTATTTAAGAATAAAAGAAATATATTTTTTCTTTCAGTTTATGTGTAGTACTTTTTCCGAAGTTACTAAATTGTTAGGACATAGCTCATCATGAAGTTATTTGGAACCAGCTACTTAATAAAGGTAGAGGGTCAGTGAAAAAGGAAAAAGAGGAAGCCCCTAAGGAATAAGAGGAAGACCCTCAACAAGATAGATTGACACAGTGGCTCCAACAATGGGCTGAAGCATAGTAATGACAGCGAGGATGGCACAGGACCAGGCAGTGTTTCATTCTGTTGTGCATAGGGTTGCTGTGAGCTGAAACCAACTCGATGGCACCTAACAACAGCAACACTTAATAAATGGAGCTGCTAGGTATTTCTTTTAGCCTGGGTGTGCTGTAAAAAACTTACCAAGGCACTAAGGGGTCCTGTAGGGTCGCTATGAGTCGGAATCGACTCAAGGGCACTGAGTTTTTTTTTTTTTTTAAGGGTGCCATGAACTAAGAAAGTTTCAGAACCTCTGCCATATGTTTTTCTGGGTGTTATATTGTATGTATATATGTAGATGTATGTTTGTAGAATATGAAAGATTGAAAGTGGGGATAGAAGGAGGGGAAGAACGGGGTGGGGTGGGGAGCAGGAAGGCATGGAAACGGCAACCAAAAAGTCTTATTGCTTAAAAAGTAAATGAAGCCAGTAACGTCAAATGTAAACATTTGTTAAAGCTGGGTGGTGGATATGTTTGAGATAGTTTATAATTAAAATAATTCTAAGAGAGCAAGACAGGAGGAGGGCTGAAGATGGAAATTTGTGGCACACTTGTGTTTGGGAGGTCAGCAGAGGAGCCTGGGAAGGCAAAGTCTGAGGCAGAAATTGATTCAAGAGATTGTGTGTGTGTGTGTAACCAGGGTGGTCAGCAAGGTTAAGTTCTTCTAGATAGTGGCTCTCCGCCCTGAATGAGAGGCTTAAGAAAAAAATCTTGAACCCCACTGAGTCCTGGTTGTTAGGAATTTGCAGAGGGTTAAGAGTGGAGGAAGTAGCCCTGGTGGTGCAACAGTTAAGCTCTCAACCGCAAGCCAAAAGGTTGGTGGTTCGAATCTACCCAGCGGCCCTGTGGGAGAAAAGACCTGGTGATGTGTTCCCGTAAAGATTACAGCCTAGGAAACCCTGTGGGGGCTGTTATACTCTGTCCTGTAGGGTCGCTATGAGTCGGAATTGGCTTGATAGCACCTAACAACAACAGGAGTGGGAGGAGACTAGATTTGTGCCCAGAGAACTGATTCTCAACCCTGGCTGCATGTTAGAATCACTTGGAGGACTGTAAAAAATACTGACTCTCAGACCCCGTGCCTAAATGCCTGGGCACCCGGACTCTTACTAGCTTTCCAGATGATTCTGACGTGCGACCAAGATTGAGCAACACTGTCCAAGGTCAGGATTTTGCAATTTTAATGTGCACAAGAATCACTTGCGGAATCCAGCTAAAATGCAGATTCTGATTGGGTTGGTCTGGGGTGGGGCCTGGGTTTCTGCATTTCTAATAAGCTCCCATGTGATGTTGATGCTGCTGGTCTGAGGGCCACACTTGGAGCAGCAGGTTCTTCTGAGAAGAGGCTGTTTTTCCTTAAGGGTGGTTGTGATGGAGTCCAGCAGGACAGCAGAATTTTACTTTGGATCAGATATCCGCTGAGACGTTGGGAGATTGCAGGGTGGATGATAAGCAAGTTTCCTCTTTCGTAATGTAAATGTTGTTACCTCAAGTGAATTCCCTCTCGGTGACCCTGTGTGACAGCGTGGAACTGCCCCATAGGGTTTTCTAGGCTGTAATCTTTACAAAAGCAGATCACCAGGTCTTTCTACCTCGAGCTGCTGAGCGCGTTCGAACCACCAACCCTTCTGTTACCTGATGAAAGCATGTAACTATTTGTGCCACCAGGGTTCCTATAATGTAAAAAAAAAAAAAAAATTTTTTTTTTGTATTAATTATCTTTTGTAATCTACTACAAAACTTGGCAGCTGAAGACAACAATAAACATTTACTGTCTCACACAGTTTTTGTGCGTCAGAAATCCAGAAGCAGCTTAGCTAGGTCCTTCTGGCTTTGGGGTCTCTGGTGAGGTTGCAGTAAGATGTCCGCCAAACTGGAGGCCGTTCTGGTGCTTAAGGACCCACTTCCACGTGTGTGGCAAATTAGTGCTGGCTCTTGGCAGGAGGGCTTAGTTCCTTGCCATGGGACTTCTCCACAGTGCTGATGAGTGTCCTAACAATGTGGCAGCTGGCTGTCCCCAGAGAGGGTGATATCGCCAAGAGAGAATCCACAGTGTCTCCTATAACCTTGCCTTGGAAATGAAGTCACATTTCCTCATTTCCACAATATCTTCTTAGTTATACAGGTTAGCCCTATTCATTGTGGGAGGGGACTACCAAAAAAGTCAAAGAAAGTCAGTTGGTGTCCAGTCGATACTGACTTACGGCAACTCCATACGTGTCAGCGTAGAACTGTGCTCCATAGGGTTTTCAATGGCTGTGACCTTTTGGAAGTAGATTGCCAGGCCTTTTTTCTGAGGTGCCTCTGGGCATTAATATCAGGAAGAACATTGAGGGTCACTGTGGAGGCTGGCAGTCATAACCCTTATTAGTTCTATTTTCATTGTGATCTATGTTCTCCCAGTTTAAAAAAAAAATGTGAAATTTATATACAGATACACTCGTTGTTGTTAGTTGCTGTCAAATTGGTTCCAACTTATGGTGACCCCAGGGGTGCAGAGTAGAACTGCTCCGTAGGGTTTTCAAGGCTGTGATCTTTCAGAAGCAGATTACCAGGCCTGTCTTCTGAGGTGCCTTTCCGTGGGTTCAAACCGACAATCTTTCAGCTAGTTGTTGAGTGCTTAACTGTTTACACCAATAGTACTGTTTTATATAGATTGTTCTTGACACTTGGCATTGAATCAGGACCATTTCCAACAGGTAAATATTAGCTATCCTTGGGTTTCTGTCTTAGACTGTATTTGCAGGATATCAAAATTTGACATTATCTGAAGAGTTGACTGAATTCTCAATTTTTCATTTAGATTTCTGGGTTGAGCACGATGTCATTATCGTGGAAAGACTTCTTAATTTGGGTCATCAGTTCATACTTTGGGTGACTGAATGATGTAATAAACATGCTCTAGTCTTCAAATACAGAATTTGAGTGTAGAAATAAAAAACGAGTTTGCCAGCTGATCCGACATCATTGCATATAATTGCCCCATCTCTGGTTGCTTGTCATGAGCTGTTGGCATTTGTTAAAATTAGCTTTACGGTCTGTCTCAGTTTAGCAGCAAGTGTGGTAAATGAGGACTCACACTTAATGAAACTAATTTGTATTTGAAAATATAACTACATTTATTGCCCCCATTATTTAAATGTGTGCATTCTAGTTGATAATAAAAATGAACCTGCAAATTGAGGTTTTTATTAACTGTAGCTGAAAAATAATCTTTTAAGAAGGTGAACCTTTTTGAAGGATTTTTCCCATGTTTTGTTTGCATCTTCGGAAGCATTTCAGGAACAAATTAAAAATACTTTCAAAATAAAATATTAGAAGTTCCAGCATTTAAGATGACAGAGGACATCGTGCATCATTGATGGTCAGCTTCTTCTGGAGCCAAGTCTATAGTGTTGTGCTCTGTGTTTTATAATGATGACTTTCTCTGATCACCCTGGCATCCTGTTCAGACTTCTAGAACAGCCAACTCCACTGCACCGTGTGTCTGTTCATTGTCTTTCTTTCCCTTTTGTGTCTGTGTATTCACTTTTTGTATTGCCTATGTCTGATTGAGGGCCTCATCAAAGCTATTATCATTGTTAGTTGCTGTCAAGTCGGCTGTGACTCATGGTGACCTTATGTCTAACGGAACAAAATGTTGCCTGGTCCTGTGCCATCTGCATGATCATTGGTATGTTTTGAGTCCATTGCTGTGGCGGTCATGTCAGTCCATCTCATTGAGGGTTTCCCTCAGTGTTGCTGATCCTCTACCTTATCAAACATGACGTCCTTTTCTAGTGATTGGTCCCTCCTGACAACGTGTCCGAATTTAGCGAGACGAAGTCTTGCCAGCCTCACTTCTAAGGAGCATTCTGGTTGTTTCTTCCAAGACTGCTTTATTCGTCCTTCTGGCCGTCCACAGTATAGTCAATACTCTTTATCAATACAATAATTCAGGTGCATCGATTCTTCTTCTGTCTTCCTTTTTCATTCATTTCATAGGCTTTCACATGCAGATAAGGTGATTGAAAAGACAAAGCAGACCTTAAAAAAAGTGTGTCAGATGAATGAAGGAATTTGGAATGTAAGTTCCTGCCCTATGGAGCTGATGGTTGGAGACTCCTGTATGAAGCTGGTGCACCACACATCTAAGACACACTGCACTCTAGATTTGATCAGAAAGAATTGGTTTTCCAGAATGTCACTAGCTGAGGGATCTTTGCTCCCTAGTCATTTGCAGTCTCTAACGTCCTCTTCCTGTAGTTAGGGGCTCAGAACCGCCCTTTGCTTATTTCATTCCCCTCCCCAGACAACGTCCAGTTCCTAATTACTTTGAGCCGATTCCTTCTAGAGAGCTGTATGTGTGTTTTGGCTACTTTCCTGCTGTCTTACCATAGGAATGGGGAAAGACCTGCTCTCTTTTCTCTACCTTTGAAGACCTCTTGAAGGTTTTTCCTGGCACCTTGATGCTAGGGAGACCCGTACACCTGGGTGCAGAGATGGCTGCAGCCCAGCATCTGTAGACAAAGATATGAAAAGAAGAAAATCTCCTATGCAACTGTCAAATAATCAAAACCGATCCAACAATTAACTCACACATAAAACAAGTAACCTGATTACGTTAGGTGTCAGTTTAAGGTGACTGGAGGGATTTGGAGAGACAGCCACTGGGGCTGGATGGATCATGGACAAAGTACTGGGGACTCTTGTCACACACAGGTGATTTTAAGCATGTGTCCTCCACAAAAAATAAACCAACAACTACAACAACAAAAAGAGAGGTAGCTAATGAATGACACTGCTTCTCGTGATTCCATCCGGAATGAGCAGGAGGTCGGAGAGGCTAGTCCATTGGTCTCGCTTTCCACCATGCCTCTTGTAGGTCCAGTATCTGGCCACCTTGAGTGTGTACACAGAAGCATTATTCAGTAAGTAGGGCCCCTGCTTTTACCTTATGACCCAACAATCCCTCTCCTGGGTATTTACTGTGGAAAAATGAGAACTCATGTTCACACAAAAACCTCTTCATGAACGTGTATAGCTGCTTTATTCACAATCAACCCAAACTGGAAAACAATTCTGATGTTCTTCAAAAAGCGAATGGCTAAAGCAGGGTCCCAAATGCAAGCTAGTCTTTGACTGGTGCTTAACCAGGGGATAGCAGGCCGTGGTTGTTTTGATCAAACTTGATGTATCAGTTACTTATTGTGTAATGAACCACCCCAAAATTCAGAAGCTTAAAACAATAATCATTTATTTTGCTCAGGCTATCTGCAGTTTGGGCCAGGCTTGGTGGAAACAGGCTTTCTTTGCTCCACATGGTATCAGCAGCTTGACTGTGGCTGGAGGATCTACTTCCAAGATGGCTCACTCACATGATTGGCAAGTTGGTGCTGGCTGTCGGTTCCTTTCCACATGGGTCTCTCATGGGGCTACTTGGGCTTCCTCATGGCATGGTGGCTGGGCTCCAAGAGCAAGCATATCAAGAGTCAGGAAGTAGATGCTCCCAGTTTCATAAGGCCTGGGCCCAGAAACTGTGTCATTCTACTGTATTCTGTTGGCCAAGTCATCACAGAGCCCAGATTCAGGGGAGGTGGCATAACCCCATCTCTCAGTGAAAAAAGTATGAAAGAATTTTGAGGCCAGATTTTAAAACTATCACAGTTGTCTTTTACCATCTATCCCACTAGAGATCTTGACCCCTGATGGAGACGTGCTTACACTGAGATGTTCCTCAACATTCAGTCTCTGTGAGAGAATCTATGCAGCCCTGCCAGGTGACTCCCGTCTCTCAAAGGCCCATAACCAGCCCTTGCCCAAGCCTCAAACAGTGAACAATAAAGTTCATAAAACTCTACAAGAATGTAAGGCAATGTTATATCTTATTTTCCCTGCTTTTGGTTTTTTTTTTTTTTTTTTTGGTTAGCTAGAATTTTTCTGACTTGACAGCAATGAGTTTGATTGGTTTAGGGACTATAATAGATATTCTTAGAATGATATAAAAGTCTTTCCCATTTTAACAAGCGTGGGAGTTCGGTCAAGAATGTAGGAAGCAACTAAATGAGCCGTTTGGGGGCAGGCAAGCTAGGGACCCTTGACACAAAAGAAAAAAAGGAACAAATTCACACTAAGAGTTTGGTGGCCAGCAACTGCTTTGTGTCTCCCCTTCTCGGAGAGAGATGTGCTTTAGAGGTAGTTGTTCAACCAGTGTTGCACTCATTCCAAAAAAAAAAAGACCCTCGAAAATTTGAGACCCCAGGGAATCACTGATGATGTACAGTTTTGCTACTGGTTGGTCTGGTTATGTTTTCTGTGTCTGGTCATAGAGGTGATTTTCCTGGCACTCCTTCATGTTCGATGAGATCAAGCACAGTACTCTCTGGGGTGAACTGAGACAGATACCTTGAGTTTGGGACAGTCTGATTGAAACCTTAAAGTTGTGAATTGAGGGAATTTTCCTAATACTTCTTGCCCCTCCACCACTGTTTCTGAGTGTTTCATGTTTATCTTGGCACTCCTTTCCTCCCTTCTGCCTGCTTTGGGTATCCTATTCTTTATAGAAGAAATTAAATCATACTAAACTCTTAATGGCTACCAGCAGCTTAATTTGTTACTCTTCCCATGGGGATATTTGTGGTTTAAAAGGCAATGCTTGTGAAGGGAAATTCTGATTTCAAAGGAATGAACCTTTAATGCTAGAATTTATATAATGTTGTTGTTGTTGTTAGGTACCGTCAAGTCAGTTCCAACTCATTGCCAGTTTTCAAGTGATTGTACCAATTTCCACTTCCACCATTAGTGTAGGGAAATTCCATTTTTTTTTCACATCTTCTTCAACTCTCGATAGTAGCAGTTTTTTAAACATTTTAACTCTTCTGGTGGATGTATTTCGTTGTGGTCTTCCTTTCCGTTGCCCTGAGAAGTAATGACGTTGAGCTTCTTCGCATATGTTTCTTGGCCATTTGTATATCCTCTTTGGAGGAGTGTTTGTTCAGGCATTTTGCCTATTTGCTATAGTCTATCTTTTCCTTATTGGTTTGTACTAGTTCTTTGATTGATTGTGGAGATGAGTCATTTGTTGAATGAATTCAGTGGTGTGCAGGATCCTGACCATGAGAGCAGTTGGTCTGCATCTCTTCCCAACCCTGTGATCAGTGACAGTGTATTGGTCACTCGAAATCCGCCACGGCAGGAGTGTTTACACCATGGAAATAGGCAAACCCTACAAATGAGAAATTTTTCCCCCTCAAAGAGCTGATTTCCCAGCACACTATTAGATAAATGTATTATAAATAGCTTTTTCTAATCTGCAAATTGCCTTTTTGCTCTTTTTAAGGTACATTTTGAGGAACAGATTTTTTAGTCTTAACGTAGTCTACTTTGTCAAAGTTTTCCTTTATGGTTAGAACTTTTTGTGTCCTATTTAAGAAATCTTGGCCTACACCTCTATGTTTTTTTATATGGCTAGGTAATTGTCAGTTTTGAAATATTCTACTTTGCTTCACTTTTCCCCTACTGATGCAGGACCACTATGTACAGTTGTACAGGTTGTTCACGGCACAAGAGGTAAGTAGGGGCTGAAATCCAGCCCTTGCTCCACTCAGTAAGCCATGGCTGGCATAGGGGCTGCATCTCATCAAAGGAGAGGCACCTTTTCCTAAGTCTTACAAAGGCATTGGATGGGCCAGGGCTCTGATACCTTGAACCCCACACTGTCTTTCCAGCCTGCCAAACTGAATTTTACTGCTCTTCCCCTTCGCACGTTGTACTTTCCTGCCCCCTGCTTTTGCTCTTGCTGTGCTGTCCTGTATCTGCATAGTCTCATTTCAAATCTGTCCATCAAAGGCTATCACAGATACCTCCTTTAGGCCTCTTGTTTTCCCATCTTGTATTATAATTTGTGTGTCTGGTCTCCCCCACCAGGCTAAACTCCTTGAGGACAAAGACTATACTGTTTAAATCCCTGGTGGTGCTTTGCCCGTAGTAAAAAGCCAAAAACCAAACCTGTTGCCGTTGAGTCAATTCCTACTCCTAGCGACCCTATAGGACAGAGTAGAACTGCCCCATAGAGTTTCCAAGGAGCGCCTGGTAGATTTGAGCTGTTGACCTTTTGGTTGTATGCTACAGCGCTTAACCACTATGCCACCAAGGTTGGTTTCCTTGCCCTTAGTAGGCAGACATGCACGAATAAGTGACTTGTTGGTTCTTGGGGCATTTCCAGTTCTGCTGTGGTGGTAGTAGTGCCCATCTGGGCAGGATTACCTGTTTCCCAACCCTTAGGAGCCTCCTGGTCTGCTCCTCTTCCAGTTTGCCCCAGCGCATGCCAGTCTGCCTGCTTTGTAGCAGTTAAATACGCAGCCTCTGTGTATATCAGCTGTTTTATCTGCCAAAGTACAACGTATTTTATAGCTAATCAGTTCAAGCAGGTTGCACATAAATCATGCCTGCTCTGGCCCTGTGGACGCGAATGTTCCCTTATTAAGGCATAAGTGAGCCTTCCTGTTCTCATCCATTCTTTTGACTTTTTTTTTTTAATTACTTGAAAGTATAGCCTGGTATTGTTACACCCCCTCATCCACCCCCCTACCCCACCATACACCGCTTTTTTGAGGTTAAGTTTGTTTTTCTGGAGCTTGCCAGATTGCCTTAGGAAGCTGCGTGCCTTGTGAATGGATTGAGCAAAGGGAAGTTCTTATCTCCGAAAGGAAGCGGTCACCGCGTTTCTGTTTGTGATATTCTTGGCCGGTTAATATTTTTGTGAAATATGTCCTGTGGCAGCACCCGGACCCTAGAGAGGAGGGAGATATTGGTCATGCTCAGTACACAAAAGGAAAAAATCTCCTGCTGAAGTCTGGAGAGTGGAGAAAAGTCATTTCATGAATGTCATTCTGCCTAAATAAACAGAGAACCTTCATTGTTTTCAATCCCTTGAGAGATGGGAAGCTCAACCCACCCCTAGTGTGCACATTATTTTAGCATTTCTCCATTTTCGTTTCAAGCTGTAGCTACAGATCTTTGTGCTAGCGCACGTTAGCTTCCAATTCCTCTGGCCCTGCTATTAGTGTTCAGTCAGTTTTCATTCTGGTCTAAAATGACTCTCTAAGAGCATGGAAGCGTACTGTTATTTCCCGCGGTTTGGTCTACAAAAGAATAAAAGGGGGACTTTGCGACAAGTCCCCATATAGTACCACCATCTCCTTTTAGAGATGTTGTATGAATTTAAATTCCTGTCTAAATAATTACTGTTGAGGGTAGAGAGGACTTTGGAGTTTGGAAATTGTAACAACAACTTATTCTCTCTTAACAACCACCGCGAAGGTGACACATCTCTTGTTTTTTTTTTCCACATGGGCTGACACTATAATGTGCAGTATTGCTTTTTAGATCCCATTTTTTAAAATCATGTACACAGAATATAGTGGAACTGAGGCACTGTGAGGTATTATTTCCCTCAGAGAAGAGAAAAAAAAACAAAGCAGGTATGTTTTTGGTGTCATTTAAAAATCACAGGGTGGCTGATAATGGTCTCTTCACAGAAAGAGAAGCCAGTCTGGGTACTGAGCTAGCACAGTCCCTCTTGTTTTATGTCGATATATTAAATTGTACTCTAGATTTCATAAAGGCTAGGTGGTTTATGTTTTCTTCAGGAATGTCATGGGGTCTTTTATACTACGGTGTTGAAAAGCAAAATCTCAGTTGAAAAAAAAAAATCCCACATCTCCTTTTTTTCTCCCCCTGCTGCAGCTGCTGAAATGGGTTGCGGATTGAACAAGTTAGAGAAACGTGATGAAAAACGGCCTGGGAATATTTATTCAACTTTGAAGAGGCCTCAGGTGGAAACCAAGATCGATGTGTCCTATGAATACCGCTTCCTGGAGTTCACGACTCTGAGTGCCGGTAAGTACTTGGAGGCTCTTGATTTCCTGGTGACTGAAATGAGTTTGAGGACTCCCTGGCTTCAGAAACCCTGGTGGTGTAGTGGTTAAGTGCTACGGCTGCTAACCAAAGGGTTGGCAGGTCAAGTCCGCCAGGCGCTCCTTGGAAACTCTATGGGGCAGTTCTACTCTGTCCTATAGGGTCACTATGAGTCTGAATTGACTCAGTGGCACTGGGTTTGGTTTTGGTTTGGCTGGCTTCCACGGCCCTATCCACGGGCAGGATCTTTAGCTGGGTTTCCCTTGCGCAAATGCTGGCAGAGCCTGGCAGGGACATAATTTGGTAGGTGTGTAAGGTTAGTGGATTTGTGAGGACCTGAAAAAGACAGGCCTGTCTAAAGGGGTTATTGTCGTCATTGTTAGGTGCCACTGAGTTGGTTCCAACTCATAGCGACCCTCTGTGCTACAGAACAAAACATTGCCCAGTCCTGTGCCATGCTCACAATCATTGTTACGGTTGAGCCCATTGTTGCAGCCGCTGTGTCAATATATCTCGTTGAGGGTCTTCCTCTTCTTTGCTGACCTTGTACTTTACCAAGCATGATGTCCTTCTCCAGGGACTGATCCCTCCTGATAACATGTCCAAAGTATGTAAGACGTAGTCTCGCCATCCTTGCTTCTAAGGAGTGTTCCGGTTCTTCTTCCAAGATAGATTTATTTGTTCTTTTGGCAGTCCATGGTATATTCAATATTCTTCACCAACACCATAATTCAAAGGCGTCAGTTCTTCTTTAGTCTTCCTTATTTATTGTCCAGCTTTTGCATGCATACGATGCGATTGAAAATACCATGGCTTGGATCAGACATACCTTAGGCTTCAAAATGACATCTTTGCTTTTCAACACTTTAAAGAGGTCTTTTGCAGCTTTTTTTTTTTTTTTTTTTTTGCAGCAGATTTGCCCAACGGAACGCATCTTTGATTTCTTGACTTCTGCTACCGTGGGTGTTGATTGTAAATCCAAGTAAAATGAAATCCTTGACAACCTCAGTCATTTATCTCTCTATCATGATGTTGTTTATTGGTCAGTTGTGAGGATTTTTGTTTTCTTCATGTTAAGGTATAATCCATACTGAAAGCTGTAGTCTTTGATCTTTAAGTGCTTCAAGTCCTCTTCACTTTCAGCAAGCAAGTTTGTGTCATCTGCATAACGCAGGTTGTTAATGAGCCTTCCTCCAATCCTGATGTCCCATTCTTCTTCATAATACTCCATCTTCTCGGATTATTTGCTCAGCATACAGATTGAATAGGTATAGTGAAAGGATACAACCCTGACACACACCTTTCCTGACTTTAAGTCACACAGTGTCCCCTCGTTCTGTTCGAATAGCTGCCCCTTAATCTATGTACAGTTTTCTCATGGGCACAATTAAGTGTTCTGGAATTCCCATTCTTTGCAGCGTTACCCATAATTTGTTATGACCCACACAGTTGAATGCCTTCCCATGGCCAGTAAAACACAGGTAAACGTCCTTCTGGTATCCTCTGCTTTCAGCCAGGATCCATCTGACATCAGCAATGATATTCCTGGTTCCACGTCCTCTTCTGAATCTGGCCTAAATTTCTGGCAGTTCCCTGTCGATACGCTGCTGCAGCCACCTTTGAGTGATCTGCAGTAAAATTTTACTCGCGTGTGATATTAATGATATTGTTCAATAATTTCCACATTTGGTTGGATCAGCCTTCTTGGAACTAGGCATAAATATGAATATCTTCCAGTCAGTTGACTAGATAGCTATCTTCCAAATTTCTTGGCATAGACAAGTGAATGCTTCTGGCCCTGCGTCTGTGTGTTGAAACATCTCAGTTGATATTCTGTCAATTCCTGGAGTCTTGTTTTTCGCCAATGCCCTCAGTGCATCTTGAACTTCTTCCTTCAGCACCATTGCTTCCTGATCATATGCTACCTCTTGAAATGGTTGAACATCGACCAATTCTTTTTGGTATGATAACTCTGTGTATTCCTTCTATCTTCTTTTGATGCTTCCTGCATCATTTAATATTTTCCCCATGGAATCCTTCACTATTGCAACTCGAGGCTTGAATTTTTCTTCAGTTCCTTCAGCTTGAGAAACGCCAAGCGTGTTCTCCCCTTTTGGTTTTCTATCTCTAGCTCTTTGCACATGTCATTATAATACTTCACTTTGTTTTCTCGAGCCAGCCTTTGAAATCTCCCATTCACTCCTTTTCCTTCATCATTTCATCATTTTGTGTTAGCTACTCAACATTCAAGAGCAAGTTTCAGAGACTCTTCTGACATCCATTTTGGTCTTTCTTTCTTTCTTGTCTTTTTAATGACCTTTTGTTTTCTTCATGTATGATGTCCTTGGTGTCGTTCCACAACTCACCTGGTCTTCAGTCATCAGTGTTCAGTGGGTCAAATCTGTTCTTGAGATGGTCTCTAAATTCAGGTGGGATATACTCAAGGTCATAGTTTGGTTCTCAGGAACTTATTCTAATTTTCTTCAGTTTCAACTTGAACTTGCATGTGAGCAATTGATGATTTGGTTCCGCATTCGGCCCCTGGCCTTGTTCTGACTGATGATATTGAGCTTTTCCATCATTTCTTTCCATAGATGTAGTCGATTTGACTCCTGTCTATTCCATCTGGCAAGGTCCATGTGCATAGTTGCCGTCTATGTTGGTGAAAAAAGGTATCTGCAGTGAAGAAGTCGTTGGTCTTTCAAAATTCTATCATGTGATTTCTGGCATCGTTTCTATCACCAAGGCCATATTTTCGAACTACCGATCCTTCTTTGTTTCCAAGTTTCGCATTCCAAGCACCAGTAATTATCAATGCATCCTGATTGTGTGTTCGACAACTTCAGACTGCAGAAAGCTGGTAAAAATCTTCAATTTTGCCATCTGTGGCCTTAGTGGTTAGTGTGTAAATTTGAATAATAGTCGTATTAACTGGTCTTTCTTGTAGGCGTATGGATATTATCCTATCACTGACAGCATTGTACTTCAGGATAGGTCTTGAAATGTTCTTTTTGACAATGAATGCGCCATTCCTCTTCAAGTTGTCATTCCCGGCAAAGTAGACCGTATGACTGCCCGATTCAAAATGGCCAATACTAGTCCATTTCAGCTCACTAATGCCTAGGATATCAATGCTTATGTGCTTCATTTCGTTTTTGATGATTTCTAATTTTCCTAGATTTAAACTTCATACATCCCACACTTCGATTATTAATGAATGTTTGCAGCTGTTTCTTCTAATTTTGAGTCGTGCCACATCAGCAGATGCAGGTCCAAAAAGCTTGACTGTATCCACGTCATTAAGGTTGACTCGACTTTGAGGAGGCAGCTCTTCCCCAGTCGTCTTTTGAGTGCCTTCCAACCTTGGGGACTCATCTTTTGGCACTGTATCAGACAGTGTTCCGCAGCTATTGATAAGGTTTTCACTGGCTAATTCTTTTCGGAAGTAGACTGCTGGGTCTTTCTTCCTAATCTTAGCGTGGAAGCTCAGCTGAAAACTGTCCTCCAGGGGTGACCCTGTTGGTATCGGAATACCAGTGGCTTAGCTTCCAGCATCACCGCAACACGCAAGCCCCTACAGTACGAGAAACTGACAGACACGTGGGAATCTAAAGGGGATAGTTTACAGAAATCCAGAATTTAATGTGAAGCCTCTCACTTTTTAGAAGATAGCAGCCTAGTAAAATCACTAATTGAAATGATAACAAATCAAAACTATGGGCCAAATAACACACATGGCTAGGCTGAATACGGCCTTTGGGCCACCCAGTTTGCAGGCTCTGTGTCATGGCAAGCCCCACAGAAAAGGAAATTTGCTTTGTCTTAACATACAAATCTGCTGTGCCCACCCAAATTCACCTGCCCATTCTTTGCCATCTTTCAAGAATGCTTGTCTACCTGGGCATGGCTTTACCTTACTGAAGCCAGAGGGTGTGTGGGTCATTTGCCCCTCCCAGTGTTCCATGGTCTGAGCAAACAGGGACTGGCCCTGGGGTGACTGACAAGGGATGGTCAACTTAATCACTCTAGAGCATTTGCTGAGCACCTGCTGTGTGCAGTGTTGGGCTGGTGCTGAGGGAAAATTGTGAGGCGTGTCCTGGTTTCCTGCAGCTTCTTCCCTAGCGAGGGATAGGAGATGCGTACACATGAGGAAAAAAATTAACACAATAGGTTATAACTGTGAGGAGGAAAACATGTAAAATGTGTTTTCAAAAGTGGAAGAGAGCACCCTTCTGTTGGTAGAGACGGGTCCTGGGAAGCTGAGAGCAAAAACCAGGCACTGTATAACTAAGACATTTAAGGCACTGTCTCCCTGGGGCTTCCGGGTATATGTTAGCCTCTATTGGCCGATAAGAAAATTAGTGGTGAAAGCCCTTATATTAGTTTCCTAGGGTGCTGTGACAAAGTACCACAAACTCTGTGGCTTAAAACAACAGAAATTAATTCTCTCCCAGTCCTGGAGACCAGAAGTCTGAAATCAAGGTGTTGGCAAGGCCACACTCTTTGAAAGCTCTAGTGAGGATGCTTCCTTGTGTCTTCCAGCTTCTGGTAGCCCCAGGGGTTCCTGGACTTGTGGTAGCATTATTCCAACGTCTGCCTCTGTGGTCACACGGCTGTCTTCCCTCTGTGTCTGTCTGTCCCTGTGTCTTCTCGGTTACGATCAGTCATCAGTCATTTTGGATTAGGACCCTCCCTACTCCAGGATGGCCTCAGGTTAAGTTAACTCTTTATGTCTTTAAAGACCCTATTTCTAATCAAGGCCATGTTTGCAGGTGCTGGAAGTTAGGATTTCAGCATACTTTTTGGGGGGATACAATTCAACCTGTTACTCCTGGATTTGAATTGGGGCTTCACTGCAGAGTAACTGGGAAAATCACTAGACCTCTGAGGCCTTTAGTGTCCTCGTCTATAAAATGAGTGTATGAATATCCATCTCATAGGCCAATTGTGTGGATTAAAAAAGGGAGCATGCGTGAAGCTCTTGGCACCATGGCTGCATGCGGTAGGGCTGCTGATATTACTAGTGCTACTACCACTCGTACTCAACTAGTACTCCTGCCTCTCTGCTGGGTCTCCAGCTGCATCTTGAGCCCTGAGAGAGATGGGCAGCTGAGTGTATCTGCAGGGATGTTCTGTATACTCCTCCAAGTTACCAGAACCCAACCAGCATTTTCCTCATCAGATTGGTTCCTTCAGATGTCCTTGATGAATACTATCACCATCAACAGCCAGACTTGAACTGTTAGCCATCTATGGCCATTCCTTCTGCTTGCCCACGATTTCTGTTTCATTCCTCAAGCCTATCAAAACTGCTTCTGAAAATGCTTACAATAGAGCTAACATGAAGTTGAACAAATCTGAAAATAAAATTATTGAAGCTACTTGGTCATCCATTTATTTGTTCAATGAATATTGGGGTGTCTACAATGTGCCAGGCATTGTAGAGTGATTAAAGGAAGAAGTAAAAGCATGTATAGGAAACAAGATCAGAAGGAAATACACCAAAATGTTAAATATTGATTGTTAGGATGGTGAGATTATAGGGAATTCTTTTTTGCATTGGGGTTATATTTGTTTTATTGTTAAGAAGAGTAAGGTTACTCATAAAACCTCCAGGAATATTTGCATTGGGGTTGTATTTCTTTTGTTGTTAAGAAGTGTGAGGTTACTCATAAAACCTGCAGGAATAGGACCCCTTCTTTGTCTTCCCACTGCTTCATCACTCCTCATCTGAATTGTTTCGGTAACCTCCTCATTTGTTTCCCTGCTCCCTTGTCTCTGGTCATAGCATCCACGTGGCTTTCCATTGTGCTTTCTTGGGTTGGATTATTGTTTGTTTTCCAACTATAAAATGGGCAGATGCCCATTACAAAAAACTTGAAAAACACTGAGAAGAATCCTACCTGGCCTTCTTGCTTCTGCCTTTGTCCTCCTACAGGTCAGGTCACTCCTCTGCTCACAGCCTCCTGTGGCTCCCACCTCACCCCAAGTGGCACCCACTTCCCCTGACCTCGCTCTCCCGTCTTTTGTCTTATGTGTTCTGCTCAGCCGGCCTTTCTTTTGAAACCCCTGGCCTCCTCAGGGCTTCTGCACTGTCTGTTCCCTCTGCCTGGAAGTCCTTCCCCAGATATACCTTTGGCTTACCTCCTTCCCTCTCGTTTGTGAAACCTTCCCTACCCACCTATTTAAAATTTCTACCTTCCCACCTACTCTCTATTCCTTTCCCTGCGTGATTCTTCTCCATAGCGCTTCTTAGCACCTGTATATTTTACTGGCTATGCATTTTACTTATTGTAATTTGTTTGCTTATTTGTTGTCTGTCTCCCTTCATGAGGAGGCAGAATTGCTTCCCGTGAGTGCAAGGATTTTCTCTGTTTCATTCTCTGCTGTGTCCAGTATGCTTAGAACAGTGCTTGGCATATAGCAGATAATCAATACGTATCTCTTGATGAATACCGTGATGTATATTTTTGTATCCTGCTTTTTACCGCCTATTACTGTATAGCAAGGCATGTACCCTGTTGTTACATATTCTCTGAAAATATGATTTAATGGGTGTGTATGATTTAATCATAGTGCATACCATAATTTATTTAGCAGTCCCCTTTTATTGGACATTCAAGTTATTTTGAGCTTTGGGCTACTATAAATAATGTTGTGATAAGCAACACTGTACATAAATCTTCGTGCACATTTCTGATGATTTCCTCAGGAATTACTGAATTGAAGGATATGAATGTCAGGACTCTTGATAAATTGCCAAATTACCCTCTAGATAGGACGTGTTTGTATCAAACACAAATCTGATCATGCTCAGCCCTTTGGCAGGTGCCCCAGGATAAATGAAGGTTCAAGCTGGCGCTCAGGGCTTCCGGAGCTCGGCCTGCCCTTTGCGAATTCTCTCCCACACGTCCCTTGGGGAACCGTGTACTGTCGTCGCTGCATTGCTCGCTTGTCTTCCAGGACCCGTTTTCCCAGCTCCCCTGCCTTAGCTCAGATGGGTCTCTGCTGCATTGGCCCTTGTTACGCCCTGTTGCTTACCAGAACTCACCGCCTCTTCAAGGTCCAGCTGAAATTGTTCTTTCTTGACATCCATCCCATCAGAATTACTCTTTTCTGCACACCTATAGTTTGTCAATACCGCTCTTACGACACTTTCATTGCATCATATATTAAACTTATTTGTATTTCTTTGAGGGCAAAGACCAAGCCTTGTTCATCTTTCTGTGTCCCAGCCAAGAACAGTGAGAATAAAAATAGCGTGTCTTAAATAGTAGGGTTCTAGAAAACCTACAAAGTAAATGTTTGTTACATATGCTGACTCGTTTTCCGGGCAGCCTCCCAAGCTTTGTTTGAGATGTTCCAGTAAGATCATTCTCTATTGCTCCAGAAAGGAACATTTGTTGAGTCCCAAGCTCTGGGTTGGGGTATTTGATTCCTCATCTCATTTTTTCCCTAATTTATTCAACTGTATTAAAGTACATAAATGGCAATAGTATTTTAAGTGTTCAGACCTGTGAAACCATCACCACACTCAAGATGCGGAACATTTCCATCACCCTCTTTGTAATCCCTCCTTTCCTCAACCCCTCTGCCTGTCCCCAGGCAACCACTGGTCTGCTTATATTTTCCAGAATTTTATATAAATGGAATCATACAGTATGTACTCATTTTTTTCTGGCTTCTTTCACTTACATACATATTTTGAGATGCATTTGTTTGGTTGGGGGTGTCCATAGTTCATTCCTTTTATTTCCCAGAATTCCATTGTATGGATATACCAAAGTTTGCTTATCCATTCACCTGTTAGTGGACATTTGGGTTGTTGCCACTTTTGGGCTATCACAAATAAAGTTGCTATGAACGTTTGCCTTTGTGTGGATTCTTATCTCAGTTTATCCTCACAGTAGCCCGGTGAGGTATATAAATACGCTCATTCCTTTTTGTGGATGAGGAATGAATGCTCAGAGAGGTTAAGGAACTTGCCCAAATATGCAGTGCTAGGAAGTGACAGGGGTGGACTTAAATTTAGGTCTCTCAGGTGTCAAAGCTCTTGTACCTTATAAAGTGCAAGGTGCTAGACAAATAGGCATTAACCCTAATTAAAGCACCCTCGTTAGAAAACTGGTGTTGTCCTCTAAAGGGCCGTAAGAATATTCCTCTTCCATGAGGTTATGGCCACAGAATATTTTTAAATGGCTCTTGATATATTTATTTCTCACAGAGAAGATGCTTGTCTGACTTTTAAGCAAATGACTTGTCAGGGAAAGGAGTTGGCCCGCTTCCACCTGGTGGCTTAGGCAGAGTGGGATCACGTGCACGTTTTTGAAGATCAAGGTCAGAGTTAGCACCATTTTGTTTGTCCCTTGCTTAAAGTTCAGTGCCATTGTGGATGATGTTGGAACATGCAACCTTACTTGCAGGGCTGGCAGAAGTGAAAAGCAGCAGGAATCTCACAGTAAAGCACATAAGGAGCCAAAAAAACTCAACTCTGGGTGATTTGATTGGGTCTTAAATTTTCAGTTAACTCTGGTCACCGAGGGATAAACCTGCCCTTTGATGGGTTTTTATCGCAGACGGAGGCCCATAAAGCATTCCAGTTTCTGCAAAACAGTGCCTCATTATCCCTTTTATGTGTGTGTTTTGCCAGCTTCTCTGTGCCAGGCCACTCTGACACCACTTGAAAGCTACCTGTGTAAGCTCTGTGAGAATCAACGGTGTTTTATGCGTGTTTGGTGGCAGGGACTGTTGGCACAGTGAGCGACTTGTATAATGAGGCCAGTGCCCAGGGCCTGATCCTTGCTTGAACTGTCTAGGCCTGTGCTTTCCCACACAGAGCCGCCAGCCACTGACTGTCAAATTTCAATTGAAATCCATTAAAAGTAAATAAAATAAAATAAATTCAGTTCCTCCATCACGCTAGCCACATTTCAAGTACTCAACAGCCATGTGTGGCTGTTGACTACCATAGCAAACCGCACAGACATAGACCATTTCTGTCTCCACAGTTCTATTGGACAGTGCTGGTCTAGTCTGTTTTTCAAGGAAGAGAAACTTGGTTTCAGATCAGGATCTGTGTCTCTAATTCAGAATATTTTACCATTTTTTTCATAAATGTTTACCCTTGGGGTCACTAGGGACCATGTGATGATGAGTCATCAATTCCACAAATATTTGCTGAATATTGATCTTAGACCAGATGTTGTGCCCCTGGGGACATGTGGGTGAACCAGACAGGAGTCTGGCTCTAGACCACTAACTTAGGCTGGCTCAAAATCTTTTACAGATGAAGAACCAGGCAATTGTAATACTTGATGCTAGGGTATGGTAGAGGGGGCAGTGGTAGCACCCAGTCCAGGAGGATTTCAGATCTCCAGGTCATGTTGGAGTTAGCCAGGCAGAGAATGGGTGGGAAGAAGAGGAGAGAAAGAGATGATCTTTGCAGGCAGAAAGGGAACCACATGTGGGAGGGACCAGGACTCAGAGACAAAATTGAATATATGGGGAGCTTTAGGAGGTTCGATGTCATTGGAGTGTGGCCTTTGGAGAAGTGAAGTGCTATAAGTGTTGTGCTGAGTCTAGACTTGCTCATAAGAGGACTGAAGGTTTTTAAGGGGGAAGGGTCTTTTCATTCTGGAGAGACCCCTCTGGGGTTAGAATGAAGAAAGGATGGAGGAGGGGAAGCCAGTGGGAAGCCATTGCAGTTATTGGGCCAGGGGTCAAGACGTCCTCCTTTTAGGCAGTGTCATTGGGGACAATAGAAGTTAGTAGAGTCGGGAGAGATTAGGAGGTGGGTGGTATCCAAAGACTGACTTGTACCCAGGAGGTAAAGTTTGAGGGACAGGGGAGACTAGAGAATGAGGCACTTGGATGGAGAGCAAAGGAGGTCTCCACAGATGGACACTGTCATTCTGCTTTAAAGCATTTTCAGATTACACTCTGCTTGATCTTCCAAGTAGACCAGAGAGTTGGAGGGAAGATGTGGTGTTCTTTTTTTTTTTTTTTTTTTTAATGAATAAATTGTATTGACTGGCTAGTTGTAAATGGTACCAGAATCCAGTGTTTTAACTCTTTCTACAGGATTTTTCTACTGCATGAGAAAGAGAGCTTAGTGCCAACCTGTCAGTCCTACTGAATGGTGTGTCAGTAGTATTTGTTTAAATAGCTTTGTCGAGGTATAATCTACATACAATAAAACATACTCATTTTAAGTATATGATTTTTAAACATCCTTGCAACTACCACCACACTTAAGATAAACAACTTTTCCATCACCCCAGGAAGTTCCCTCATGCCTCACCCACTCCTAGAGCCAGACAACTTTTCATCTGTTTTCTGTCACTGTAGATTAGTTTTGCGTCTTTTCGAATATCATTTGAATGGGATATTAACAGCATTTACTCTTTGGTGCCTGGTTTTCTTTAACTCTCAGTATAATGCTTTTTCGATTCATCCATGCTGTTGCTTGCATCAAGAGCTCATTTCTCTTTATTGCTTAGTAAGTTCATTATTTGAGTGTGCGACAATTTGTGTAGTCATTCTCCTGTTGAACGTTTGGGGCTTTTATGAAAAAAGCTGCTGTGAACATTGTGAGCAGTGTTCACTAACTAGTGAACATTGCATGGGCGGCTGTTTTTATTTCAGTTAGATAAACATGTAGGAGTGGAATTTCTGGATTGTATGCTTTTTTTTTTTTATGCTAAATGTATGTTTGCCTTTCTAGGGAACCACTCAACTGCTTTCCAACGTAGTTATACCATTTTACATGTCCAGCAACAATGGGGAGCTGGTGGCTTTACTAGCTTTAGTAGAGCTAGTGTCATTTCAACACCTAGTGTTGTATTAATGTCTTTTAAACAAACAAACAACAGTCTTCATGAGGTGGGTAGAGTTACTTCCATGGTATAGAAGAGGAAATTGAGATATTGAGTATGGAGAAGGTTCCAAAAGTAACTTGTCCTAGGCCACCAAGCTGTGTTGGATATGTGCAGTACTTGCGGTTGTCTTGTTGAATAGCAAACCCTTCACCATGAGTTTTCTTGGTTTCTGAGTCTCCTGCACATTGTGCTAGGTTTAAAAAAAAAATGGAAGATCTCAATGTGAAAAAGTTGAAAGGTGATTTATCCTACGCTGCATGTTTTCTTAAAGTTCATCTTCTATTTTTCCTCTTAAATCCTTGCTTATAAAACATTCCCATGGCACACATTAGAATTTTTAGGATCACTCTACTTTGTTACGTTTTAAAAATTTGTATCCTTCTGGTTTTCCTGTCTAGGAAGTATTTAGGTGCTGACCTTTGGAACTTTTCTCTCTGACGTTGTGCTGACCAGTCGCAGACTTGGATGTTGCCTGCCAGCATTTTAGCCTTAAACTCTGTGTATAAATTTTGAGTGGTCATGATAATAACATGAGATGACATTCATTATTCTAACCATGCATACTGGGCAATGAATCATTTAAGAGTACAGTTTTTATTTGACTTCCTGCCTGGGTAACATTAGCCCTGAGCACAACTGCAGAAGCAGCTGATAACCGTCATCTATTTAAATTGTCCTCTCAGTCTCCCCTCTCAATCCAGAAAAAAGACTAATCTAAAAAGATGGGTTGCAGTTGAAATTAAGCTCTGAAGATTAACGGATTGTTTTTTGGGCTAAGAGCTTGGGTGCCTAATGGCTAGTTATAAATCCTGGCACTGTTTGCCTGTCTGATTCCAGGTGTCCTAGAGGAAGGGAATAAGCAAATTCTAAGATATCATGCAAAATAATTTTAGCCTCTGGAGAGAGACTACATGCCTTTAGAACTCACTGTTATGTCAGAGCAGTGCTTCTCAAACTTGAGCATAATCAGAGTCATGAGAAGGGCCCGCTGAAACACAGGTTTCTGGGCCTCACCCCAGAGTGTCTGATTCAGCGGGTCTGAGATGAGACCTGGGAATTTGCATTTCTAACAAGTTCCCTAGTAATGTTGATGCTGCTGGTCCGGGGGCTGCACTTTGAGAACCTTAAAAGACCACGTGGAGTGAAATTTTCTTTTTTCTCAGTGGAGATGGTGGGGAAAAAATGATACTGGTAAAATTTTTTAAGTGTAGGATAAAATTCAGTAAATACTTACATACCTACCTATATTATGACCGATTCATATCTTATTTCCTTGAAGTAGCTTGTAATATATTTGCGATGGACAGGTCATTCTCTTGAAAAAAAAAAAAAAAACAGTAAGTGGAATGGTTCTGAAACGGTGTAGCATATTAGAATTACCTGGGAAGTTTAAGACCTTCCTATGCCCAGGCTGCACCCCAGACCAATTAAATTGACCTTGGGGAAGGGGTGCCAGCGTGCACCTAAGGTTGGGAAGCAGTGAGTTCGCATCTGGGAAGTATATGTTAAGTACCAACATGAGCATCCCAACTGGTGACCCTCAGTGGGTCACAGTGTACTGAGATTTCTTTTCCCTATAGCTCTCGGGGCTGTTAGAACCTCCTACAGGTTGCCCCCAGTCCCAGAAAGCCTGGCCTCTTGTGCCCAGGGTGCTCATAGCTGCCTGACATGGAGTAGGTCGAGAAGCACTGGTATAAACAGCCAGTGGTCTGGAAGCTCGGCCATGAGAATGCACATCCCAAGGGCTGAACTCTCAGGCTTTCGCTGGACGTTGAAGGAGAAGGAGGACCCAGACTAGCGTGGAGGGTGATGGAGTAGGGGCCACACTCCACAGGGGGAGCAGCATAGCAAAGACAGAGGCAGGAATGTGTGCTTCTGTTTCAGGAACAGGGAGTAGGTTCCTGGGGGAACCGTTGGGAGACATCGGTAAGGACAGACAGGGAAGTGCTGGTTTTAGAAATGGTGGCTTTTTTAATGACCAGCCATGTAAGGTTTTAAGGTGCCTTGGGGAGGTGGGGTATCCACTGGGACAGCTGGGTTTCAGTTACAATTGAGATGCAGGAAACTGTGTGGAGGACTTTGGGGCTTCAGGGAAATTTATTCCCCATGGTCTAGCCCGGTGAGCCTCAAAGTGTGGTCCTTGGACCTGCAGCATCTCCATCACCTGGGAACGTGTTAGAAATGCAAATTCTCAGGCCCTACATAGACCTACTGAATCGGAAACTCTAGATGTAGAGCTGTAGCAGACTGTGTTTTAACAAGCCCACCATGTGACTCTCTTGTTGCTAAACTTTGAGAAGGACTAGTCTAGAGTTCTTCCAGTCACAGTGGAGGGGACAGTGGATGAACTCACGAGATGTGGATGGACCTTGGGATGTGACAGGCTGAGTGGATAGGAATGAGTGTTTGCAAGAAGGTCTGTGGGACTAGACTGAAGGAAGAGGATTGAAAGGTGGGTTTAGGAAATGGTTTCTCACTGGCCAACAGGTGTGTAGCTAGTGGTCTGGGGTCTGCAGACAGCCTCCGCTTGGGTCAGGGGCCTTGGCTGTGCCCTTCACCCTCATCCACAGCAGGAGGGCATAGTGTAGCCCAGGAGGCAGTCAGAACTGTGGCTCTGTCCAGGACATACCCCACATATTGGGATCCCACTTAGATCCCCAGCAGGTAGACCTTTATTTTCAGATAGGTGGTTTATCAGGTGTAATTCTAACTTTGCTTCCACATAGAAGCGGGCCTGGAGGCTGTGGTTGGACCGCAACAGTCACATGGTCCAGCCTCCTCCTTGGCACTTTTATGGAAGACTTCTGCCTTCTTTAGATGTCTTACACTTCTGCTTCCCTCAACCCGCACTGGCCTTTCCTGCTCCTTTGCCATGATCTTTGGCAGTCTGACTAGGCCCCATAGAAGCGACCTGTTGTTAGCTGCTGAGTAGTCAGCTCCCAAGTCATGGCAACTCCATGTACAACAGGGTAGGACCATTGTAATCCATAGGGTTTCCATTGACTGATTTTCAGAAGGAGATTGCCGGACCTTTCTGCTAGTCTTAGTCTGGAAGCTCCGCTGAAACCGGTTCAGCATCATAACAACACACAAGCCTCCCTGACAGACAGACAGTGTTGGCTGTACTGAAGTGCACTGGCTGGAAATCAAACCCAGGTCTCCTGCGTGGGAGGCGAGAATTTTGCCGCTGAATCACCACTGCCCTCCAGATAGAAATGACTTAGAGCTGACAATATAGAACAAGCATTAATGGGCTTAGCTTACGTCTAGGAATAACACCTGGCTGCAGGTGCCTGCAGATGTGAGCCCCCCTTTACTGGAACCCCAACATAGAAGGATGTAGAGAGGAAGGAAGGGAATTGGGGGGCTGGGTGGTTATTTGCACTATAGGAGGATTCTTCGTTTAAAGTGGGTTTCACCATGGGGTTCCTTTAGATAGAGCCTCAAGTGCCCTGAAGTGTTTGTTTTGCCATCCCTTAATGAGGTATTTATTCCCTCTCTCTAAATATGATACCTGCAGTGTTAGAACATACCAATTAGTCTATAACATTTGCAGCTCTTCAACAGAACTGAGCATAAAGTCATTGACATTGCTGGCATTTTTTTTTTTCAGGTTACGCAAACAAACTTTGAAGCAAAATGTCAGAAGCCATGAGCGGAGGGAGGTGGATGGATAAGGGGCAAGGTCCAAAGCATCCTTTAATGTCACAGCATAAGACAGGAGCTCCCATGGTCTGAGTTGGGGGTATGACTTTTTTATATCCTCCTGACCTTAAACTAAGGAGCCTTAGTAGCTCAATGGTTAAGTGCTTGGCTGCTGACCGAAAGGTTGGAGGCTTGGAACCACCCAATAGGTCTGCGGGAGAAAGACCTGGTGATCTGTTCCTGTAAAGACTACAGCCTAGAAAACCTTATGGAGTAGTTCTACTCTGTCATATGGGGTTGCTATAAGTTGGAATCGACTTGATATGATACCTAATGGCAACAGCAAACCTTAAGCTTACCCCAAATGGAGGGTCCTCATGCTACAGCCCTTAAAGAGAGTGGGCTGTCTTCTCCTGTGCCATCTTGTCTGCTGGGGAGCCCTGCAGGTGGACCAGGTGTGATGGGAGCGATGGACTTGGGTGATGATGATGATGATGATATTATATAACAGTAATAATGGCAATAACAGCTAATGCCCCAAGCACACTTGTTGTTAGGTGCTGTCACAAATTAATCCTAACAAAGATCTTGAAGTCGCAGATGAGAAAACGGAGACGCAGAGGGATACTTGTGGTCACACAGCGAATATCTGCTGGGGCTGGAGTTAGAACCTGTACTTGCTTTCTTCAGGTCCTTTGCTCTTAAGTAATGTGGACTGTACCAAAAGTTTGCTCCCAGGTACCACTTTGAGATTTGGTAGGAGCTGATCTGTCACTCAAAGACCCCAGCTGTGTTGTCCCTCCCTTTGACTGAGCCCTGAACTAGGGAGAACTTGCCCATATGTTTTGGTGAATCATAGATGATGGGGATGAAAATAGAAACTCAGCGTTGTCGTATGCTCTGTGGTTCGCAATGCACCTTTAGGTACTTTAGCACAACTCTGTAGGTGATGTTTGTAGCCCATTTTACAGAGAGGAAGACTAAATCGCAGGTGGTCCTGACTTGCAGAGCCACAGCTGGAGCTGAGGCCCCCTGACTCCACATCGCCTGTGTGTTTCGCTGTTGCCCAGGACCTTCAGGATCTGAGGGCTGGAACTGGAAGCCATGTTAAAGTGCCTGTCACCTGTTGAGGACCAGCTTTCTTATTTGCCAAGATCATGGATGTTGGCAAATAACCTACTAGAGCATAGTATTGCTTCCACTCGTTGCTGGTATTAAAATAGGGCTAAGTTTGACCTCTAGCTCAGATTTAGAAGGCAGAATCTGAACTTGGATGTGTGAGGATGGCTGCCACATGCTCCCAGGTTTGTAAACATGCCAGGCCCAGAGTTTATCCTGTGCCAAGTGTAGACTCCTCCTTTGCTGAAAATAGTATGAGCAGTAGGGTAGGGAAACGTTTTTCTTTCCTAGAAAATTGCTCCTTGGTCCTCTAGGTAGCATCAGCTTCTCTGAAACCATCTGTTCCTTCCAATATAATTTCCAGACTTTGAGAGTAAATAGTTTTTCCTGACCCACTTTCAGCTTCTTTTCCCTTTCATCACTGTTCATTAATAAATTGCGTAGCAGCATTTTCACAGAGAGTGCATATGTATATTTATTCAATTTCAGTTTGGGTAAAAGCAATTGCTGGGTGCTGTGAAGTTGTTTAATTTCCTACCTGCATTTCATCTTTTTTTTTTTTCCTTTCAGTTTCTGTAATTGCTGAGAGTTGGTTGCGGTTTTTAAGACTAACATGAGGAAGTCGGTGGCATGAGTTGTGAGTGGAGGTGCTAGTTGGGTGGTGTGATAAAAACAGACCCTGTTTTCAAACAGAGGATGCAAAGAGCCGTAAGAAAATTGGCTGCCATGAAACATGTCTCACAGCAGATAAATACGCCCTGACGGAGTTTGCGGGGAGTTTTTCAAGATAGATGAGATAATATGTGTGACATGGCTTTAAGTTTTTCAGAGCAAAACTGCTGTATACATCTTCTGTATTGTTACTGTTGATATTGAAACAAGTCCGCTGTGAGAATGAATGTTATTGTTAAGTGTTCACTAATGGGGGTGATGCGATTAGATTTACGGGGGAGGAAGGCATTCTTTGCATTCCTTTCTTAATGTCAAAACTCTTCATACTCTTTTCCCAGCTACTTCTAATCCATACCAAGAACACTCAGGCATGTGTGAAAACAGGCTCGGGAGTGTGTGTGTGTGAGCATGTATGTGTGAGTGTGAGTGTGAGTGTGTGTGTAATGCAAGCAGTGCTGTATATAGGGTCACTAGCATTCGGAACCGAATCCATAGCACCTAACGACAACAATAAGGCCACCTTCAGTAAAATGAAATTCCTCAGGGATGGCTGTTATTTGTCAAAGCAAAACCAAATTACTTTTCCACGGTGATTTGTAAAAACAGTGGAAGGTAACAGTAATAATTTTTTTTTTTCATTTATCTAATTTGGTTAAAACTGAACAGAAAACGAGTTAATGTTTTGTGTGCCCTGCTAATTATTCTTACTAGCAAATATTGCTTCAAAGAATTTTTATAAAGAAGTATTATCCAATTTTGTTGGGATCCAGTATCCTTTGCTCAGATCTCCCCAGTGTTTCTGAAGAAAGGAGGCCCGTTGAATTTATCTGTAAAATATCTTCAAAAGCAATTCTGGTGTGAGAAGGTAGTTCAAATTTGTATGTGAATCTGGCTTCATGTTGCATGTCACTGTCATTAGGTCTAGAAAGTCATTCCCTTATTTCTGGGTTTTAGACATGCCGTAAGCTATTCTTGGTTTACAGGTCAGATCTGGTAAATAATAATTATGTAGGTGAGAGATGCCTGCAGCTGTGATTTTTTTTTTCCCCCATTCTGTTACAACAGCATGCTTTTCAGGAGCATGCGTACGATCTGTCAGGAGGAGTGTACATTAGATTGATGGCCTCACTGGGCCTTCTTAAAAGACAAAGGGGGTTACTTCATCTGGGTGTCTGGGTGTAAATTTAGAGTTGGTTGGTCAGCATGAACACAACATGGATCCATGAGAAACAAATGTGGCTTTTGACACAAGATTGGTAACACATTCTTTTTTTTTTTTTTTTTATTGTGCTTTAAGTGAAAATTTACAAATCAAGTCGGACTCTCATATAAAAATTTATAAACACCTTGCTGTATACTCCTAATTGCTCTCCCCCTAATGAGACAGCACACTCCTTCCCTCCACTCTGTCTTTTTGTGTCCATTCAGCCAGCTTCCGACCCCCTCTGTCCTTCAAACAGGAGATGCCAACATTGTCTCATGTGTCTGTTTGATCCAAGAAGCTCATTCTTCCCCAGTATCATTTTCTATTCCATAGTCTAGTCCAATCCTTGTCTGAAGAGTTGGCTTTGGGAATGGTTTCTGTCTTGGACTAACAGAAGGTCTGGGGACCATGACCTCTGGGGTCCTTCTAGTCTCAGAGCATTAAGCCTGGTCTTTTTACAAGAATTTGGGGTCTGCATCCCACTGCTCTCCTGCTCCCTCAGGGGTTCTCTGTTGTGTTCCCTGTCAGGGCAGTCATCCGTTGTAGCCAGGCACCGTCTAGTTCTTCTGATCTCAGGCTAATGTAGCCTCTGGTTTATGTGGCCCTTTCTGTCTCTTGGGCTCATAATTACCTTGTGTCTTTGGTGTTCTTCATTCTCCTTTGCTCCAGGTTGGTTGAGACCAATTGATGCACCTTAGATGGCCGCTTGCTAGCGTTTAAGACCCCAGATGCCACTCTCCAAAGTGGGATACAGAATGTCTTCTTAATAGATTTTATTATGCCAATTGACTTAGATGTTCCCTGAAACCATGGTCCCCAAACCCCTGCTATGCTGGCCTTCGAAGTGTTTGGTTTATTCAGGAAACTTCTTTGCTTTTGGTTTAGTCCCTTGTGGTGACCTCTCCTGTATTGCGGTAACACATTCTTAAGGGGCTGGTGTGGGGATAGACTTTCCTTAATGGAGACAGCAGTCGTCTCTGTTGAATTTTATTCAGCAAAATTAATTAATCGAATATATATTGATTTCCTACTCTTTCTCAGGCTCCAGTGCAGTGATGAACAAGATGGTAATCTCTATGTAGGAACTGGTGTCTAAAAAAATGTCTAGAGGGATTAATGTCTAGCCCAGTGTCCATTTTCCCATACCTGGAAACTAGACCAGTTTGGGTACAACTTAATATTAGGATCTGTATGTCATCTTGGAGAAGTGTCTGTTTTGGCTTACCATGATTTATCTCAGTCTTGGTGGGTCCTGTGTGTCTAGAGATATGTCTGCTGTCTGGTGGCACAGAAAGGCCCTGGAAATCCTAGACCAGATCTAATCCCTGGGCTCACCAAATCGCAGCCTAGAAAATGCCTGGATTAATGTCTCAATCAAACCAGCTCCCTGGGGAATAGGACTCGTCTCTGCTGCCCATATCTACAGGCTGTGCTTTTGGGGGCTTAATAGATGAACCCAAGATGCCTTGGGCATCTGCTCCCAGGCCTTCAGCCCATCATGGCTTTCTCCGTGAGAAATGGCCTGTTTGACCAGAGTGAAATGAAGTTTGTGAAGGAAAAGTTACCACTTCTTCTAACAGCCTGGGCTGAGATAGTGCCAGAAAGATGGATAAACAAGGGACAGAAAGGCATTAGATTTTTCTGGATTTCTCAGCTTTATCACCCAAACTGGTGGCCCAAATGCTCCTTTTCTTTCCTCTGTTTCCTGCCAATCTAGAAACTGTCAATAAAAACAAAAACTTATTCTCATTTCTTGTTGATGGTTTCTGGACTTGGACTTTTTATAAACGGATTAGACCAAAATAACAAAAATTCAAGAAAAGTTGTCTTTTCCCATAATCTCCTGTCCTTTTTTTGCTATAGCGTATGAAGTCAGAGGTGTCTTCATGTAGGTGATGGGGGCCAGTGTCCTGGAGAGATGACCCACCGAAGTTTTTGTTCTCCCACCTGGGAGGAATGTTGGAGTACTAGACAGAGTTTGGGCTTGGAAGCCAAGTTAACTGAGGTTAAAACTCTACTTTTATGGTTATTAGTCATGTGACATTGAGGAGTGTGGTAGACATCCTTTAAAATGGCCCCCAATGATCTCTTCCTCTAGTATTCATGTTTTTGTTATCATTCTCTTCCCCTGAGTGTGAGCTAGACGTAGTGACTTGCTCCTAATGAATGGAATACAGAAGAACTAACGGGATGTTGCATTTGAGACTAGGATATGAAAAAACTGTGGCTTTCATTTTGGGCATGCTCTTGGTCTCTTGCTCACTTGCTCCAAGGGGAGCTGGGTACCATGTTGTGAGTAGACCTATGGAGATGCCCACATGGCAGGGCCCTCAGGCCAACAAATTTCAAGGAACTGAATTCTGCCAATGACCATGTGTATGAGCTTGGAAGCCAGTCCTCTCCAGTGGAACTTTGAAATGACTGTAGGCCTGGCCTACACCTTGACTGCAAACTCCTGAAGCACCCAGCCAAGTTGCTTCTGGATTCCTGATTTACGAAAACTGTGAGATAATAAATGTTTGTTGTTTTAAGCCAATAAATTTTGGGGTGACTTGTTACACAGCAGTAGATAACCCAGGCAGTTATGTTAAGAGTCTTACCCTATGTAAGAGGCAGCATCATGGAGTGGTTAAGAGCACAGGCTCTTGAGCCAGACTGCTTGGCTTCAAATTCTGGATATGCCACTTATTAGCTGTATGACCTTGGGAAAGTTGTGTAACATCTCTGTGACTCAGTTTTATCCTCTGTAAATGAGAAATGCCATTTTTGGCTTGTAGCCTCTATCTTATAGGAAGACTAGCTAGAAAAGGGGTGGGAGCAGGTTCTAATTGACCCAGGCCACAGTCCCTGCCACAGTGACTATGAAGGGGCCACGTTGGTAGTTCTCTGTGACTGTCTCCAGTCAGTTTCTGCCTTTCTTTTTAAACATTTTATTGTGGTTTTGGTGAAAGTTTACAGAGCAAAATAGCTTCCCGTTCAACATTCTATATACATTTTGTTTCTGACATTAGTTTCAATCCCCTCAATGTGATAGCACTCTACCCACTTCCTTCCTGGGTTCCCCGTTTGCATTCACCCAGCTTTCCTGCCCTTCCTGTCTTCTGAACTTTGTTTTGGGGCAAATGCTGCCCTTTGGGTCTCGTGTCGTTGATTGTTCTGAAGAGCACGTTCCTCACGGGTGTTATTGTTCACTTTATAGGCCTGTCTGTTGTTTTGATGAAAGGTGATCTCTGAGAGTGGGTTGGGTTCCCCTTGAAGGAGTGGTCTCAGGACTAAGCAGAGTGAGGGAAGCAGGATGGGGTAAGGGTAGCAGCTAAGTGAGGAGGTGGCCTTAGATGGGTTCTGCTTCAGCCTGACCCCACGGGGTACTCTGAAACATGAATTACCCACTGCCATCGAGTCAATTCCAACTCACAGTGACCCTATAGGACAGAGTAGAACTGCCCCAAAGTATTTCCAAGGCTGTAAATCTTTACAGAAGCAGACTGCCATGTCTTTTTCCCACAAAGTGGCTGGTGGGTTTGAACCACTGACCTTTTAGTTAGCAGCTGAGTGCTTAACCACTGTGCTACCAGGGCTCCTTAGAGCATGAATTATATCACAGAATTGGTCTCACCTTGAGGCAAGAGGGCCACCTTTTATGCCCCTATATCGGTCAGTCCTTAGCAGCCAACACCCAGCAGCTGAAGGGTGTGTGTGCATGGGCCCCCGAAAGGAGATCGGAGCAGGCAGCGAGAAAGATCCCGTCAGTGATCTACCAATTCGGAAGCAAATGATACTGTGTTTATTATCCAGCCTCATCATTTCTTTGATGCCAGGGAGACAGGGTGATAGCATCTCTGTCTAATTTCATTCCATGGGCCTTGTTGAACAGAGAACATCTCTTCTCGAGACCGAATTCTATGATTAAGGAAAGGCTTCTGCTTTGAACACAGTTATTCATCAACCTAGTCAGTTGCTAAGTCTGGCTTCCATCTGTGGAAATCAAGATTTGTGACGTTTAAACATATTGATGAAATGCAAATGCCCTGTGGTTAGCCTTGGAACATATATAAATAAATGACCTAGAAGGAGTTCGAGAGGATGGGAGCAAAGCCCTCTCTTGAATTAGAGAACTGGTCCTCGCTATGTGCCAGCATTTGGTCACCACTATCAGTGCTGATAAAGTTCGGCTCTTCCTGATGTCCCCTGCTTGTTGTGGGCTGTTTACTTGTAGCTGCAACTGCATTTTTTCCTCCTATCTTCCTTTTTTATTATTAACTTTGAAATTGGGTTTCTCTAATTCAGTCCCCTAGTATAAAAATAACCATCAAATTTTTGTCTAGGGAAAGAAATATAGTTGTATATGTACCTACAAGACACCAGCTCTCCTTAATTTTTGAGAGTTTCTTGTGTCTTCTTGCTGTTTTCACTTCGTCTGCTTTCGAGCAGAAAAATAAAATTGCATTCTATTGACATGCTCTTCTGCTGGGAGACCAAGACACATTATATTCTTTCTGTGTGTCCCTAGTTGTGATGAAATGGTGGAAAACCTCCAGCAACCTTAAGCGGGATAGGCACTAGTGATTTATCCAGTATCAGGAAGGAATATGGTAATTTACTCTTTTTTCCCCCGTTAAAGAAACAGCCTATGAGTTTAAGCAGCTGATGCTGTGTGAATACCAGTGTGCTTTAATGGAGACGCCATTAATAATTTACCTTTATAGTGTAATAGTTTCTGTTTTTCTGGCCAAAATTTTGTTTCAACCCCTGTGTTATGGATGAAAAATAGGATCAATTAATATTGAGTGATGACAGCCTCCCTGCGGAGAGAAAATGGGAAATCTTGGTGTCGTCATCCGCCTTGTGACTAAGAAATAGCTTTTCTTAATTGTACGGAACAGAGAAACCCAGGGGGATGTAATTCATTTCTCCCCAGCTTGCGATGTAAATTGAAAGGAAGGAAAAATAACCACATGCCGGAGTGGGGACGTGAGCTCGACCACTGAGCTATGTCTGGCGTGGAGGGCTCACTAGAAATGAGCCAGCAGCGCTCCCCCACAATGGAGAGTCCCTGTTGATGCAGAATTGCCCAGAGCTCCCCATGTCATATGATCCAGAGTGTTTCAAATTGAGTTATGGGAACCTCTCTGCCTGGAATGTTCTGCTCCCAGAGCTTCTCACAGCTCATTCCTTCTCATGCTCCAAGCCTCTGCTTAGAGTCACCATCTCAGGGAAGACTTCTCTTATCATCCTGCCTAAAACAGTCTTTCCCTTACCGTGCTCCCTTTCAGCCTTCACTCCGTGCTTTATTTTCTTCGTGGGACTTATCATCATCTGAAATCAATATTATTTGATTGTTTGGTGGTCATTTATGGTTCCCCAAGTAAAGTAAGCACCACAAGGGCATGACTTCGCCTTGTTCACCACTAAGTCCTCATGGCCGCAGTGATGAGGGGACTTTCTAGGCCATCAATACATATCTGTTAAATGAGTGAGTTGTTAATGTGAAAACTCTATCCAGGAAGCCAGTTGCTGTTGAGTTGACTCCAACTCAGAATGATCCCATGGGTGTCAGAGTAGTACTGTGATCCATAGGGTTTTCAGTGGCTGATTTGACAGAAGCAGATTGCCAGGCCTTTCTTTTGAGATACCTCTGGGTGGACTTGAATCTCCAACTTTTCGATGAGCAGCTGAATGGTTTATAATGCAGAATAATTAAAAATCCTTGTACGTGCAGATGGAACTGATGGAACTAGAAGAGAAATTAACTCTGTCTAGCAAGGATACCGTGACCGTTGGGACTTGGCTTTTACCGTCAGCCAGTGCCTTACCTGACTAGGGCTCATTAACCAAAAGAAAAAAAACTCATTGCTGTTGAGTCAATTCCAACTCCTAGCAACCCTACAGGACAGGGTGGAACTGCCCTGTAGAGTTTCCAAGGCTGTAGATCTTTACGGACGCAGACTGTCACATCTTTCTCCCGCAGAACAGCTGGTGGGTTTGAATTGCCCACCTTTCGGTTGGTAACTGAACATTTAACCACTGCCCCAACAGGGCTCTTTCTACGTGGTAATTATCTAAATCTAAATCCTCAGAGGTCATATCTTTTTTTGTTTGTTTTAATTTGCTTTGTTGTTGTGGAGTCAGCTTCAACTCATAGTGACCCTATGTACAACAGAATGAAGCACTGGCCGGCCCGCACCATCCTCTCAATCCTTGTTATGCTTGAGCCCATTGTTGGAGCCACTGTGTCAGTCCATCTCATTGAGGGTCTTCCTCTTCTTTGCTGACCCTCTACTTTACCAAGCATGATGTCCTTCTGCAAGGACTGGTGCCTCTGGATAACACATCCAATGTATGTGAGACGAGCTCTTGCCATCCTTGCTTCTAATGAACATTCTGGCTATACTTCTTCCAAGACAGATTTGTTTTTTTCTTCTGGAAGTCCATGGTATATTCAGTATTCTTCACCAACACCATAATTCAAAGACATCAATTCTTCGGTTTTCCTTATTCATTGTCCAGCATACCAATGCATGTGAGATAACTGAAAACACAGTGGCTTGGGTCAGGCACACCTTAGTCCTCAAAATGACATCTTTGCTTTTTAACACTTGAAAGAGGACTTCTGCATCAGATTAGCTTAATGCAATACATCGTTTGATTTTTTAATTTGCTTTAGTTTTCCATTAATATTTACCCTTGGACATGGGAGTACCAGGAGGCATTCCAGAGACATCCCAGGCTTTTAGGCATACTTTTCCCTACCCATTGTACAGCAGCAATCCAGTTTCCCCTGGAAATTGGGGTCTGTCACCCTAGCCAGCACAATAATTACCTTCTTGGTTTTTTGGTTCTTTGGCGTTTGTAGTCCAAAATGGCTAAGCGTCAATCTCAACTTCTAGTTTAGTGAAACCATCATTGCGTCTCCTGGTGGAAGTATTTCTCTCTTGGGACCCAAGACCTCCAACCCAGTAGAGCCAATAGTAGCGGGGAAAGGAAGCAAAAATTTTCAGTATATTAGATTTAATAGTGAGAAGATCCACTCCTGCTTCTACCCCTTGATTCCTGTTGTTGTTAGTTGCTGTCGGTTCCAACTCATAGCGACCCCATGTGTGCAAAATAGAACTGTTCTGTAGGGTTTTCAAGGCTGTGACCTTTTGGGAGCAAATCACTAGCCCTTTCTTCCAAGTAGCCTCTGGGTGGGCTAAAACCAACAACCTTTTGGCTAGTAGTCGAGCGCTTAACTGTTTGCACCACTCAGGGACTCCTTAATGTGTGTATTTTAGCTGTGGAAGAAATAGAACTGATTCAAATTGTATTCCTCGCCCTGGAAGATTGAACTCCAGTGTGTCAGAATATTGTCTCCCAAGTAGTTCCATAGGGAACGTAGGACTAATAAATGGTACTTTCAAAGCAATATGTAGAGTTTCGCAAACATGGTGTGGCTAAGGCTCTTTTGATGTTAACACTGCATTGTGTGTGAATTAGTGGTTTAAAAATTGCATTGGATGGGAGCCTGTTTTTTTCTTCACCTCTCTCCTCTCTGAGTGCTTTAAAGTGACCATCAGATGCCCGTAGATGTCCAGTCCATTGTTCTCTGTATCACTCATCACCACAGGGTTGGCTGGCTTCCTGGCGGTGTGCTGGCATCTTTCTCATGGCCCAAAGATTAGCCTGTGTTTATCTTGGAGGGAGGAAGGTGAATAGCAGCAGCATTAACTAATTAATCAGTGGCTGTTTATCAGTCCATCACCCTGCACATCAGGGAGTAGTGCTGGTAGAGTGATTAAAAGCATGGGCTTTGGTGTGCATGCATGTGGGCATGAGGCCCACAGACCTGTCTCTTCTATACATTTGCTCTGTGACCTCAGGTAAGTTACTTAGCCACTCTGTGTAGAAGTTTCTTATCTGTAATACATTGATGAATACCCTGGGCTGTTAGGACTGAATGAAATTATACAGAGAAGACATTGTGTAGGACCTGTGGGCATAGAGAAGGCACAATAAATGACCTTTATTTTTATTATCAAATGCAAAGAAGAGTAAAAATAAGAGTCATGTCCATGAGGGCCTCACAGGATTTACTTGCCCAAGACAGGACTGATTTAAAAGATTCTTTGGACCTCTGTTCCCTCATTTGCAAATGAGGGTGTTTGCCCTAATTGGTCCTTTTGCAAGATCATGCTTACCTTAGGATGTTGTCAGATGGCATGTTGTTAATGATATTGGGTTGGTAACTGCATGAAACGGCAATGTGGGGTATGGCACCACCCAGGCCACAAGGGTCTCAGTGTCTCAGAGGATAGGTCAGCATTCGGGAGGGAGAGGGCAGCCAAGAAGAGGTAGGACTTGATGCCCCCTTGAAGACAGGGTATGATAGAGAAAGTGGGGAGACTTTGGGGAGGGGAGTCCCTCTCTGAGGTAGAAAAAGGCTGGTTTGGGGAGAATAATAGTGCTTTATATTAATAGCGTGCTTTCAAGAATACAAAGTTCAAGGTATCTGCTCTCACCACTTCTATTCAGTGTTGTATTAGAAACCCTGGTCAGAACAATAAGATACAAAAGAGTAATAAAAGGTATCTAGATTGGAAAAGAAGAAGTAAAATTATCTCCATTCATGGATGGTACAATTCTATATGTAGAAAAATCCCAAAGAGTCCACAAGAAAATTTCTAGAGCTAATAGAGGAATTTAGCAAAGTTGCAGGGTGTACAAGATGAACAAACAAAAATTAGTTGGGCTTCTATATACCAACAATGAGAAATCTGAAAGGGAAATTAGGGAAATAATTTAATTTACAATAGCATCTAAGAGAATAAAGTATCCAGGAGTAAATCTAACCAGGGACATGAAAGACTTATACAATGAAAACTATAAAACACTGCTGAAAGAGATTAAGGAAGACTTAAATGAATGGATAGATGTTCCATGTTCTTGGATTGGAAGACTTAATATTGTTAAGATGTCAGTACTACCCAAAGCAATCTATAGATTCAATGTAAAATTCCAACAGCATTCTTTACAAAAATAGAAAAACCAATCCTCAACTTTATATGGAATGGCAAGAGGCTCCAAATAGCTAAAACAATGTTGAAAGAGAAGAATAAAGTAGGAGAACTCACACTTCCTGATTTTATAACTGTAATCAGAGCAGCCTAGTACTGGTATAACAATAGACACATAGACCAATGGAGTAGAACTGAGAGTCCAGAAATAAACCCACATGTCTATGGTCATCTGATTTTTGACAAGGGTACTAAGCCCATTGGATGAGGAAAGAAGAGTCTCTTCAATAAATGATGCTGGAAAAATTTGATTTCCACACGCAGAAAAGTGAAACAGGATCCAGGCCTCACACCATATACAGAAACAAATTCAAAATGGATTAAGGATCTAAATGTGCAAACTAAAACCATAAAATTCTTAGAAGAACAAGCATGGGCAATGCTGTCAGGCCTAGCTTTCATCTAATACAATAACAAAACCACAAATAGCAAAAGACAAATAAATGGGACCTCATAAAAACTGAAAACTTTTGTTCCTCAAAAGACTTTGCCCAAAAAGTGAAAAGGCAAGCTGCCAACTGGGAGAATATGTTTGGAAACTGTATATCCAACAAGAATCTAATTACCAAAATATATATAAAACTCTCACAACTTAACAACAAAAAGACAACCCAATCATAAAATGGGCAAAGGAGTCGAATAGGCATTTCACCAAAGAGGAAATTCAAATGGCCACCAAACGCATGAAAAGATGCTTAGTGTGATTAGCCATCAGAGAGATGCAAATCAAAACCACAGTGAGATACCATTTCACTCCCACTAGAATGGTTAAAATAAAAAAACAAAGAGACTCAGAAAATAATGAATGTTGGCAAGGATGTAGGGAAATTGGACTCTTATCCATGGTTGGTGGGAATGCAAAATGATACAGCCGTTGTAGAAAACAATGTGGTGCTTCCTCAAAAAACTAAAAATAGAACTACTGTATGACCCAGCAATTCCACTCCTAGGCATGCACCCAAAAGACTTGAAAGCAGAGACTCAAAAAAGAGACTTGTACATTAGTGTTCACTGTAGCACTATTCACGGTAGCCAAAAGGTAGAAACAACACGGGCAAATATTGTATGACCTCACTTACATAAAAAGACAAGAAAAGACACATATATAGAGACCAGTGTTTACTAGTGTTTACCAGGGTAAGAAGAGGGGCTAACAGTGATGGAAAAATTGCATCGATTAAGGGTATTGCACAGCTGGTTATTGTAATTGCTGTCAATAAGTTGTACACTTCTAGAAAGTTGAATTGGCAAAGGTTATGTGATAGATATATTTACAGTGACATAAAAAGAGTAGCTGCTGAGGCTGCTTCCACACAACCAAATGCCTCATGGGATTTGGTTGCTTAGTTTGGAGGTTTAAGGTCATGGTTTCACGGGACATCCCAGTTAATTAGCCTGATTACGTGTTTAGTGCTGTGTTCTACCTCCTACCTCATTACGTAGTGTCTGGAATCTTAAAAGCTTATAAGCAGCCGTGCAAGGCACAACAATTGGTCTCTGTTCGCCTAGAGCAGCAGAGAAAGGAGAGTCAGGAATAGGAGGAGGATATGAAATGAGTGGCTAATTGCGTCCATGAACACCAGCCTCCTTTGCCATTAAACCAGAAAGAACTGGATGGTGTCTGACTTCCATTTTGATCAAAAATTCCGTAGATGAATCCTGATCAAAAGGAGGAAAATGCAGAACAGAATGTCAAATTCTTATGGACTCTAGACTTCTGGAGCCATGGAGGGTGGATGAACCCCTGAAACTATTGCCTTGAGATAATCTTTAAACCTTAAACCAAGAATATCTCCTGCAGTCATCTTAAAACTGAACAATAGTTTAGTTTAACAAAAATAATAATAATAATAATAATGCAAAGAGCTTTTGTGGGCCTTATCATATTTAATCATCTAATAAGTAACTTTGATTCTTACTGAGGCTTATCAAGACTTACTGGGATTTATCAGTATGTGTAATACTGTTAATTGATTTGAGGAAATTTAGCACCTCACAGCACCCCAGTGACTTGGTATCATAACATCTTGTCCAATTTTGAGGGCAAAGGTAGTTTACCCTGGCCAATGGTGTTCAACTAACTGTGCTGAAGGAATACATAGGTAATTACAGTCTTAAATTATTATTTGTGTGTGTTTGTGGTCATTGTTCAAAGTCACTTCCTCAGAAGATATAAATGGGAAATGGGTGTTATCAGTGAGGACATTTATGACAAACATTAACATTTAGTGAAGTGGTGTGTCACCCCACCCAAATCTGATCCTGTGCAGATGAGGAAACCAAGGCCATTGGTGGTGAAAGGACTTGCCCGGGGCCAGTCTACTTGGTGGTGCCAGCTCCCTAGAAGAATGCAGATTTCTTGGCAATTCCTGGTTTCATCATGGCTGCTTTCCTCAGCTTTTGATCATTTAATGTTGTGTTAATCAGTCATTGTCATTCCCGTGTAATTAGGAGACTAGACTTCAGCCTGTGAAGATCATTATGTACTGGGACAAAGTGGACCTCTGTTTCAAACAGGAAGTCACATTCACCTGAAGTAGGAAACATAACAGAATTGTTTCTGCCTTGACAAAGTTCCATGCCTGTTTACTGAGGCTGGTTACTCCTCATAATTGCAGAACGCTCTGGCTGGATTTTCCTCATTGCCTTTCTGGTCCAGCCCTCCCGCCATACTTCTCCCAGAAGTTCTTCTGTAAGTTTCTCATCTTTTGGCCTCAATTGTTTGATTGAGGTCTTGTTCTGAGCACTCTCTTAATTTCTTTAGTTTCTTTTTCTCACAAAAATGAGGACTGAGACAGAGGCTCCTGGATCAGGTGTGTATCTGCCTATTTTGATGATCTCCATTACTTCAGTATATTCAGTGTTTAGTTGATTCCTATATTTCATTTCTCAAGCGTGTTACTTAGTCACAGAGAAGCTATATGAAGGACACAGTGACTTTCCATTCCGTTATTTTTTTTAAAGGCAAGGTCCCAGGTTTCATAAACAAATATAATACTCCTGACAGCACAGAGGCAAAAAAAAAAAAAAAAGTGACTTTTCTTCCTAAACTCCTCATGCAGTTGTTTTTTCACAGCTTGGACTTCTTAATGCTGTGTCAGCTATTAGGGAAGTGGGAGAGAAGAGCAACGAAAAACGGCGCGTGCAAGAACCGTATTCAACAGGTGTTTGGCCTCCCTTGACTAAACCCTGGCACAAGATCCTCTTATATAAAGATGTCATGATTATATTTGAGGTCAACTCTGAGGCTCTGTGTGGGCACTGGTGAAATTGGTTTTAAAAAAAAAGTCATCAGTAGGATTGTCTTTTGAAAAGGATAGCGCCCTAAACAACATCTTCAGACCTCTCAAATTCAAAGGAATGAAAAAAAGTTTAGAAAATAAAGTGTTCTAATATTTATACATGACTTTTAATCTAGTTTGTGACACGGCAGAATTATACTTTTTATGTGCTTTGCACATTTTATAATACTTAAGGATCTTTGTCAATCACTTTACAGTGCATTTGTGTCTATCTAAAGAACTTTAATGAACAAGAGATTTAAAATGGAAGAATGGATCCAGGTTCTAGCCCTGGTTCTCTAACTGGCTAGGTGGGTGATACTGGTCAAGTCACCTCCCTCTCTAGCCCCCTTTGGAGCAGCTACTGTTTAATTCAGCACGTAACTGTGTAGTAAGTCACTAGGTAGGCCCTGTATCTGAATTATCTCAACAATCCTGAGAAGCAGATACTATTATCATCACCATTTTCTAATTGGAAATGAGTTCGAAGTAAGTAACTCACCTAGGGAGATACAGCTTCTGTGTCGTGGAGCCAGGAGTTGAATCCAGGTTATCTGGCTCCAGTGCCCATTGTGGTAACGACTGTGTATATTGTCCTTTCCCACTGCGCAAAATATGCTATAACATGTGGTCCATTTTTGCTTTATAAATGATTTATGGTGATATATGGGCATTAAAGTCTTGCTTAATAACACATTATTTTTGCCTTTGCGATTTATTTAAAAACAGGGTTTTGATCAGAAATGCAATCTTTGAGTATAACTTGTTCCTAGAAGAAAGGTGATGCATGTTAAAATGGTTTGCTTTTAAGTGTGGTTTCTGGAGGCAGAGATGGAAAGTGGGGACCACCTGTATTTTTAGTTTGTAGGTGTAGGGCATGTGAAACTTTCAAAGCACTTTTTGCTTACCTGACCATATTTTAACTTTAATAAGGTAGGTTGGACAGATATTGACTATAGTTATAATAGCTACTTGTTTGTTAATTCCAGCATCTGAGTCATCTTGGGGTCTGTCTTCATTGTCTTTTTTCTTGAGAATGGATCACATACTTGATCAGATTTTGAAGTAATTTTGGATCATATCCTGGGGCATTGTGAATGTATATTGTGTATACATTCTGGATTCGGTTATATTCCTCTGGATTCGGTTATATTCCTCTGATGAGTGCTGATATTTTTGTTTTAGCAGGCAGTTAACTCAGTTGCACTCAGACTTCATACTCTGTGTCTTGAGTGGCAGCTTAAATCTCTCTGTTCTCTTAATCCTTATCTGGGCTGGTTGGAGACTGCCCCATACATATGTTGTTCAGGGATAGCCTTGATTCGGGCAGAGTTTATATGCAGAATTTGGGGCTCCTGCTCTTGGACTCTCTCCTTTTTGGAATTTCCACTTCATGTTCCAGCGAAAGCTGATGTAGCTTTGTATTCTGTCTTCTGGTTCTTCAAGCCAGTAAGACTGCAGTTTCTGCCAAGTTTTAGCTGCCCCTCATGGTACAGACTAGGGCCTGCCCTTGGGCTAAAAGCCAGAAATAAAAACTTACCTAATCCAGTACCTTCCTTCCAAATGTTGACTCCTCTCCAGTATCTACATGCCTTGGCTCACGGTCCAGTGTCCTCAGATAATTTTTGTTACTTAAATATTTTGTCCAGAGTTTATTGTTGTTATCTATGGGTGTGTTTGTCTGGTAGGCACTTCCTTAACTATACCAGTAAGGGAGCTGAAAGGACAGATACTGATGTCCTCATTTTAAAGATGGACAAATGAAGGCACTGAGGGATCACATCCCTGAGCTTGTTAATGACAGAATACAAGTTTGGTCTGTGGTCTGGTTCTTTCTTCTTTTCTATCATCACCTGTGAGGAGCCTGGTGGCACAGTGGTTAAGTGCTTGGCTGCTAACTGAAAGGTTGAAGGTTCCAACCCATTAGCTGCTCCATGGGAGAAAGAAGTAGCAATCTGCTCACATAAAGATTACAGGCTTGGAAACCCTGTGGGGCAGTTCTCCTCTGTCCTAGGGGGTTCCTGTGGGTCAGAGTGGACTTGACGGCAAAGGGTTTGGTTTGGTTAGGTTATCATCATCTATTTACTTCTCCACTCATGTGGATTGACTTAGCCCTTGTCCAAAGGAAATTTCTTTTCCGCTTCAGTGCTGCTGAGAATATCCTTGAGGCCCTCTTAATTCTGATGAGCCTCTTAAAAAAAACTGTTCATTAGTGGTGTGAATGGAGAGAGCATGTTTTAGAGTCTTGGACAGTTCCAGGTTCAAATTTCACTTCTGTCCTTTGCTAACCCCGTGATCTTGAGCAAGTTATTTAACCTTCTTGAGTCCACAGCTTCCCGGGATCACTGTCAGGGTGAAATGAGATAAGGAATCTGGAGTGCCTGGCACAGAGCAGACCTTTAGGAAACATCTCTGTGTCAGCAGAGAGAGTCCTTGGGAATGTGTGTTCTATGATTATTTGTCCAGTCTTCCTGTGAGGCTGGCCTTGGCTGGGTGTCCAGTCAGTGTTGATGTGCAAGGAGGGAAAAGGAAAAAGTTTCATCATGTTCAAGGTGAACAAGCATCTGCCAGGTCCAAGGCCACCCTCATGGAAATCTTGGAGGCGCATCAGTCTTGGTGCATCTTCCCCAGGCTCTTGGTCTTCTCTCCTCTTCCTGCTCTTCTGTGGACCCTGCTTTCCCACTGTACCTGGCACAGCATCTTGAAGTCGTGCTTCATGTCTCCAGCCCCCTTACTTCCAGTGCTGGGCTTTTGTGGTAGGCTGTGGACCTGCCTTTGCAGTGTCTCTGAGCATTGGCTTGCTCTCACCGCTCCTACAGCCAGCGCCTCCGATTTGTCATGCTTGGATCAGTGTAACAGCCTTATGCCTGGCTGCTGATGGCAGCTCTTGCTATGGTAGAGTGCTCAATAATAAGAATGATACTATTGTGGAGCCCTTAATAATAAGAACAATATTGTAGAGCGCTTCGTAATAATTATGACCCTATTGGTCCCTGGGTGGTACAAATGGTTTGCACTCAGCTATTAACCTAAAAATTGATGGTTCAAACCACCCAGCAGCACCATGGAAGAAAGACCTATCCATCTGCTTTCATAAAGACTACAGCCAAGAAAATCCTATAGAGCAGTTCTGCTGTATAACACATGGGGCTGCCATGAGTCAGAATCAACTCGATGGCAACATATTTGGTTTGATGACTTAAAACACACTTGGTGACTCAAAACAATAGTAATAATAGTGTAGAGCACTTAATAATAATAATGACAACAGCTAACTCTATAGAACTTACCATATGCCAGGCCTTGTTCAGAGTCCTTCACATATGTTAACTCATTTAACTCTCATAACACTTAATGAGGTATGTACCATGATTATACCCATTTTACAGATGAGGAAACTGCTGGGGATTTGAATCCTGGCGCCTCACTCTAGAGGCTGTGCCTTTGACTACTATGCTAGACAGCTAGATTTTTTTTCACGTGTAACCAGGCAGGTACCTATTAGGTAGGAATGCTGTTATTCTTGTACCTGAACCTGAGAGAGGCAGGGGACATGCAAGGATTGTTAGTGGTCTGTTGCCAAGGAAACTTCACCTCAGTGGCCTGGTGTCAAATGTGGCTCAGGCAGGCTGAGTGGTGGCGAAGTGGACCAACCCTCTGCCAGTGGATGGATGGCTGTACACCTGCCCTGATGGTCAGCCACAGGAAGGGAAGGTGTACGTACCCTTTTCTCCAGGTCTTATTATGTGGCATTTTCTGTCTCAGTTATAAAGATTTAATTGCTCCGTTGTACTGGGGCATTGGGGCTTCTTATAAGTCATCTTTTATGGCTGGTGGTAATTGGCTCAGCTTGAATTGGCTTCAGCTAGTTGCAGTTTCCTCACCATTTTCAATCTGCGATCTGATTTTTGCCTTATCTTTCTTCTGAGTTAAAAAAAAAAAAAATTTAAGCTCCAAGTGCTAGGATGTATGTGAGGAAATGCTTCCATGTCTTTCTTGACTCCATCACTTTACCTGTACCTGGGCTTACATGCATTAAGCATCTAATCTGAAGATAGGAAAAACATCTTAGAGTGTCTTACTGGCTTGGAAGAGAAAACATCTTCAAAGGAGGAAGCGAGGCCCTCTCATTCTGGCAGTACTGTTAGAACCTGATGCTTGATCCCAGGGTGGGGACATATTTGACAGTCCTGGAGTGTAGACAGGCAGCAGCTAAAGGAGCCCTCCTTATCTATGAGAAATTCTAGACAGAACACAGCATATCAAAAACTAATGATAGCATGCATTTGGAAAATCCTAAGATAAGTTTCCAAATAAAAAAGATAAAAAGCCCATTGCCTGACAGGGAATGTGGCATGAGCCATGTAAATTAAGGTGACAGAATTTCCAGAAAGCGAAGAGCATGTTGAGACATCGCTGGCCGTGGAATATAAGTATGTCTCACCCTGTTACTGTTTTGGGGCCTGTAGTCTTCACATTGATGTTTCTGGGTGTTCAGTAAGCACTTTCTGTATGTTCTAGTCCTTGAGTCTGGTGGACTTGATTTATGAAAAAAGATTATGGTAATGAATGGGAAAGGTTTGCTGAGGAATTAATTTGGGAGAGCCTGCTTCTCCCAGCCTTTTTCCCCAAAGTGTAATTCCATGCTGGGGTTGCTGAAATGTGGGCATGATGAGGAAGTGAGTGACAGTATGCTTTTCCAACTTCCTTCCACATGGCCTCACTCCCGGCTGTGTTTGCCAAAGCTTTTTGCTGTAAACAGTTTTCATTTGCTTCTTCTTTACTTCCTTCCTGCCTTCAGCTGAACTTTGTTTCCCTTCACTTTTACCTGCCTGTAGCTTTTGATGTTCAGGGACCGCTGTCAGCTTTTTGAGTCGCTGGCTTCCCTTTCATGATACTGTGCTGTTCATCTCTTTTGGCAGCTCATCTTTGAGTCCTTTTCTCTGCCCCTCCTAAACTCTGGGTGTTCCTGAGGTCCAGGGCTTGCCCCCTTATCGGACAGAAAGCTCATCCTGGGGCCAGAATGTTTGAGGAACAGCAAGGAGTCAGTGTGCCTAGATCCAAGGAGAGGAGGAGAAGAAGGTAGGCAGTGAGGCAGGAGGAGCGTCCTGTGTGTAGGGCCTGTAATGAATGCGGTTTTTACTCTGAGTGCCATGGCGAGCCGCTGGAGGGGTGTGGGCAGGGGAGTGGCCGTGTTCTGGATGGCTGAGTTTGTGAGCCATGGGACCTCTGCATAAGTAAGTGCTACTGACCTTCTGCCTTTTGCCCCCCAAGACTGAAACATCAAAATACCATAATTTGTTATTTTCTTCCCCTCTTGCCATTTCCAGTGCCGTCGCACCCACTTGATTTTTCTTGCCAGCGTCTTCCTACGCATCTCTCTGTTTCATTCCTCCCACTGATGCCCTGGCTCAGGCTTATAGCTGTGGACTGCAACTGTGACTTCCTTCTGCCTGACCCTTGTTTTGTGCATCTTGCACACGCCACTAGACTAAATGCTGCTCTTAACACATTTCCCCTCTACACCCAGAGGGTAAGAGTTGACCTCTAAGGTCTGCCACTTTATGTCCCCTCACTGGACTTTCCCCATTAAATTTCCTCTTCCATCAGATTGACTGCCCTCGTTAGCCTTCCTCCCTTTCTCTGTAGCATAATTACTGTGTCTTGACGTGTGTTGGGCACTGTGAGTACCTTTCTCTTTCTCTAGAAAAAACTAGATACGTATTGTTTCAGTTACCTTTTACTGTTTAACAAACTACCCCAAACTTGGCAACTTTAAACAATGCCTTATTTCTAATGATTTCTTGAGTTGGCTGGGCTAAGCAGAACAGTTCTTCTGCCCCATACGGTGTCATATGAGGTCACTTACCTGCAACATCAGCTGGGAGCTCCACTGGAAGGCCCAAGATGGCCCCATTCATATATCTGGCAATTGACTCTGGCTGTCGGCTGGGACGTCTTAGTGCTCCTCCATGTCCTCACTCCCTCTCTCTCTGTCATGTGTCTCACCCCGAGAAGGTGAAAGTGGAAGCTGCCATGCCACTAGGTGTAGGCCTGGAAATGGTGCAGTGCCACCTCAGCCATGTTCTGTTGGTCAAGGAAAGTCACAAGGCCAGCCCTGATTCTACGGGAGGAAAATAGGCTTCACCCTATTGATAGGAAGAGTGGCATGAGCACACAGGGGTGGGAGGAGTTGGTGTGGCTATTTTTGTAGACAAATGTGTCAAAGAGTAAGGTACAATACTAGTGGTTGCAGCAATAACATAGGTATGTCCTCATTCATCCACTCTAGGTTTGTTGAGTGTCGAATACTTACTGTGTGCCACGAGGACTTATTATGGCTAAGGAGGATAAGGCCTTTTTCTGAGAAGACCTCCAGAAAAGTTAGATGTGCTAGACGTTAATCTACTTCCTGTTAAAACCCATTGCCATTTAATTGATTCCAAATCACATTGACCCTATAGGACAGAGTAGAACTGCCCCATAGGGTTTCCAAGTCTTTAATCTTTACAGAAGCAGACTGCCACATCTTTCTTCTGAGGAACGGCTAGTGGGTTCAAACTGTCGACTTTTGGTTAGCAGCTGAACACTTAACCACTGTGCCACTGGGGCTCCTTAATCTACCTCCAGGAGGGCACGGCAATCCCTGTTTCCCTTAACCCTTTCCTTCCTTGGGTGACATTTCTTTGCTGACTAGCAAGATTGATTTTTTTTTTTAGATCTGGTTACTAAAATAATTTGTATTTTAAAAAATAAGTGATGGTTTTTTGTCTTTAACTTATTTTCTCTAGGAATGTCTGTGTTCTGTTAAACTGATTTTTAAAACTTTTTATATAAAAATTATTTAGAGCAAGGATTTTTAACTCCTTGATCTCATACCACTTGTTTAATATTTAAGATGCCCTTTAAAATATTGTATATTACAATGGTTAGTTTTCATGCATTTCTTTTATCTTAATTCCTCATCTACATGCTAAATTTCTGGGCTCAGAGGCCCATTTTTATATTTCATAGTATTGTGTCTTGTAGGTACTCAAGCTCTGATGTACCTTCCATGTTCTTAGCTGTGAGTGTGTGTGTGCATGCGTGCTTATGTGTGTGTGTGTTGTCCCTACCTCTACATAATCCTTGCTTTGTGGAGCTGGCAGTCTTGTCAGGCAGGCAAGGGTATGTGTCTGAAATTCTTGGAAGAAACTCCTGCCTATAGAGATGGATAGTTTTCTAAGCTGATGGTCTTTTCTTTGAAAATCTGAAGTGGGCTTGAGTTCAGGCCCAGATGAAAAGGGGGAATGGCTGGTACTCTGGAAACTGGCTTCTTGACAGTGTGGATTAGAGGTCTCCTCTAGCTTCATAATTCAGTAAGTCAGCAATTGTTGCAATGTTTTCCTTCGTAAATAAGTAGCTATAGAGATTGTGTAGATATTACATCTTTATAAGTAAAATAACATACTGTCATTTATTTGATGCCAAATCTGAGATAGGAATGCAGTAGAACTTTTTTTGTGAGTGGGGATGTGGGATGATCCATTTGGAGGAGTTCTTTGTTGCAGGAGCTGAAAATATAAGGCAGATAGGGGCTGAAAAATGAATTTGAAGAGAGACTCATAAATATGGAGCACTGTGTATGCTGTGGAAACCCTGGTGGTGTAGTGGTTAAGAGCTATGGCTGCTAACCAAAAGGTCAACAGTTCAAACCCACCAGGGGCTCCTTGGAAACCATATGGGGCAGTTCTACTCTGCCCTACAGAGTTGCTATGAGTCGGAATCAACTCGACGGTAATGGTTCTGGTTTTGGGTGTATGCTGTGTTGAGGGGCATTGGACTCCAAAATTGGGCTTTGGGGAGTTGTTGAAGAATTTGGAGCATGGGAGTGACGTGGACAGATGGGCCTTTAAGTAACTGGCTCATAGAAACATGAACCGAGAAGTTCTCCCTTTGCCTTTCTGTCTCTGAAGAAATCTAGGCCCTAGGAGAGGCAACTTTGGAGTCTTGTCAGGGAGGTCTGGAGAGAGGGCCATTTCCTTCCTCCCGGTGTTTGTTTCCTCACCTCTTAGAGGAGTCCATGCTTCTTTTTTGAGGGCATGATTCCCTTTTTTTTTTACATCTTATGCAGAAGACTGGCAGGAAACGTGCGTATCTTGCCAACTATGGAGCCTCATTTTCCTAGGGAAACTGGGCTTATGGCTTCAGCTGCTAAAGCAAGGTGTAAGACTAATTTATAAAAGCAAAGGAATCATGCCCTCAAAAAAATGACTAGATGCCCTGACTGGGTCTTTTTTTTTTTTTTTTACAATTTTAGTGATTTCATGATTCTGAGGACTTTAGCATCCATAATTGGCATGGGGTGCTAGATTGCACCACTCATCAGATTGTACAATTTTTTGAAAAAGAAGCATATCACCATGTACTTGTATCCAGCACACAGGTGTGAAGAGGAAGATGGAATGAGTGGCCTTTCTTTAAGTCATTGTTAAGGTTGAAGTGTGTGTGATTTTTTTGTTTGTTTGTTTTGTGTGTTTCATCAGGGAAAGAAAAATGCAGGCATTTTGTGTGTGTGTATGTGCGTTTCCCTCTGAGTTGCCTTCCCCTATTGGGAACTTTTTACCCCAGCTGGGGGAGCTGCCTTTGTGAAAGCTTTCAGTAATCAAAGGCATAAAGATTTGAACATATTCTTAAGTATTCTTTTCATTATTTCATTATTCTTCCTGGGATGTTCATTTTCTTAACAACAACAAAAAAGCCCTGTGAAATATTAAGACTTTCTTACCTCAAAGTGGCATCCTTGAATACTTGTCTTCTATTATTTGTTTTAGCAGATTTCTGAGGTGGCTTCTAAAACTCCCTGAATATTCCAAAGAGAGAAAAGTCCTTAATTGTGTCAGCTGAAACTCCTTTTTTCCTTTGCAGAATGGTCTAGTTCAAACTCATCCCTCTCTCCCTGTTGCTTTAATTTTTAAAAATGGTTGTAATACATCATGGCGATGGGAAGCAAATTAGAACTGTGGCAGAATGGCTTGAATGAGAATCTGGAAACCTTAGATGGGATCTTGTCTCTAAAGTTAACTTGCAAATCACTGATGTCCCTGAGCCTCATCTTCTTCCATCTAAAACAGGAGTTGGCAAACATTTTTCCATGAAGATCAAGGCAGCAGATATTTTGGGTTTTGCAGTCAATATGGTCTCTGTCGCAGCTACTCAATTCTGCGAGACCAGCTAGAGAGACAAAACTGGGGACTTGAGGGACCTCAAACACATAGTTGGTTTTCCCCTCAAGGCAGTTGCTGAATTCCAAAGCTGCATGGGACAGGAGGCTGGAAAGCTGAGCAGGAAGTCTCTGAAAGCAGCGGGAGTTATCAGCAGTCTTGTGGTGCTGAGAAGATAGAGATTAGTGTTCAGGACCTACTTTGGGAGGTGGCGGCATGGTGAACACACCAAGTCCTCAACTGAGAGCCCTAGAAACAGGTAAACTAGGAGTAGTCTAATTTGAGCCTTACCACAACTTAAGTCACTGTCAACTAGTAACAGCCCCTGATTGGCTTAGGTGATGAAAGTTCCCAGCTCTTTGTGCCTAGCAGAAGAGAGGGAGAGCCATCCCCTGAGAAACATAACTTTCTCAGAAGTCTCTTCAATTTTTTATAGTCTATATTCAGTAAAACATTATTAGGCATGCCAATGTGATAAAAAAAATTAAGGAAAAACAGATAATAGAAACAGAATTAGCAGAATTGGATGTAGCAGAAAAGGATTTTTCAATTACTATGATTAATATTGAATATTAATTAATTATAATATAATTAATATTGAGAGTAAAGGAAAAGACAGAAGATAGATGAAAAGATGGAAAATTTCAACAGAGAATTGGAATCTATAAATAGGAATCAAGTTGACATTCTATTACAGGGAAAGTAAGAAGCACAATAGATAGAGATTTAATAGCAGATCATGTAAGCAGAAGACAAAAATAGTGAATTAGAAGAAAGGACCATGGAAATTCTTCAAACCAAAGTACAGAGAAGAAAAAATGGAAAATAAAAGAGCATAAGATGTCAGTGAAAAATTTAAGATACATGTCATTGAAGTCTCACAAGGAGAAGAGAGGGAGAGAACGGGGAAGAAACAGTATTTGAAGAGAGAAAAAACCAAACCCATTGCCATCAAATCGATTCTGACTCATAGTAACCTTATAGGACAGAGTTGAACTGCCCCATAGGGTTTCCAAGGCTATAAATCTTTATGGAAGCAGACTGCCACATCTTTCTCTCTCGGAGTGCCTGGTGGGTTCAGATTGCCAGTCTCTCCGTTAGCAGCCAAGAACTTAACCGCTATGTCACCAGAGCTCCTTATTGAAGAGATAATGGCTAAGAATTATCCCAAACTGATGAGAGACATCAGCCCGTAGGTTTGGGAAGCTGTGCAAACCCCAAGCACAATAAATATGAGGAAAAAGCATTGAGTGCTGACTGGATAAAAAATCTTATTTAAAAACAAACAGTGCACTGGCATTTTAGATTTCTGTAGCTGGCATGTAAGACCCACTACAGGGTGAGCGCCCAGCCACGTTCCTTATGTTTTCACTTTCTTGAGCCCTTTCCTCCAGCCAGACCTCTTGGCTCATTGTCTCTTGCATTTTCCTGCTTCTCTACATTTCTTTTTTAATTGTGCTTTAAATGAAAGTTTACAGGTCAAGTCAGTCTCTCATATAAAAACTCACACACACCTTGCTATGTAACCCTAGCTGCTCTTCCCCTAATGCGACAGCACACTCCTTCTCTCCACCCTGTATTCCCCGTACCCATTCACCCAGCTCCTGTCTGCCTCTGCCTTCTCATCTTGCCTCCAGACAGGAGTTGCCCACATAGTCTCATGTGTCTACTTGAGCCAAGAAGCTCACTTCTCACCGGTATCATTTTCTGTCTTATAGTACAGTCCAATCCCTGTTTGAAGAGTTGGCTTTGGGAGTGGTTCCAGTCTTGGGCTAACAGAGGGTCTGGGGGCCACGACCTCCGGTGTCTCTCCAGTCTCAGTCAGACCATTAAGCCTGGTCTTTTTATGAGAATTTGAGGTCTGTTCTCTTGTTTCGTCAGGGATACTCTGTTGTGTTCCCTGTTAGGACAGTCATTGGTGGTAGCTGGGCACCATCTAGTTCTTCTGGTCTCAGGCTGATATAATCTCTGGTTTATGTGGCCCTTTCTGTCTCTTGGGCTTATATTTCCCTTGTGTCTTTGGTGTTCATCATTCTCCTTTGCTCCAGTTGGGTTGAGACCAGTTGATCCTGCTTCTCTACTTTTGTCAGGCTCAACTCATAACACCAGCCCTTGACATTTTCCACTTCCAGGCAGCCTTACCTTTGGGTTAATCCTGTCATTGTTAACATCATCAAGCTCTAGTTAAAGGTGGAACATGAGCTCTGTCCACCAAGGTGGTGTATTAGTTTCTTAGAGCTGCCATAACAAATTATTACAATCATGGTGGTTTAAAACAACAGAAGTTTATTCCCTCATAATCCTGGAGGCCAGAAACATGAAATCAATTAGTCAGCAGGACCACACTCCCTCTGAAGGATCTAGGAGAGAATCCATTCTTTACTTGGCAGCTTCTGGCAGCTATTGGCATTCCTTGGCTTGTGGCTGCATCTCATGTTGCCTTCTCTTCTGTATGTCTGTGACGTCCTCTGTCTGTCTGCGTCAAACCTCCTATCTGCCTCTCTTTTATAAGGATATGTTTATATTTTGCCATATAAAGTAATAGTCGCAGATTCCAGGGATTAGAACACGGGCATATTCTAATTGCCAGAATGGAATGGGGGCTACCATTCATCCTGCTCCAGATAGTGATAGTAATAATAGCCCATTGCCATTGAGTGGATTCTGACTCATAGCGACCCTATAAGACAGAGTACAACTGCCCCACAGAGTGTCCAAGGAGCACCTGGTGGGTTGTAACTGCTGACCTTTTGGTTAGCAATCTTAGCACTTAACCACTACACCACCAGGGTTTCCAGTAATAGTGTTAGTAAGTGCTTAAAAATGGTAATAGCTATGTACCAAGAACTGCATTGTCTCGTTTAATCCTCATACATACTTTCTAAATTAGGTGCCATTATATTGCCATTGTGCAGATGAGAACTCTCAGGCTCAGAAAGGTCAGGGAACTTGCTGATGTAATGCAGCTAGTAAGTGGTGGAGTCAGGATTTGAACCCAGGCCTTCATCATACCTACTCTGTGTTAGGTACCATTTATTATTGCCATTGTACAGAGGAGGACTTTCAGGCTCAGAGAGGTTAAGGAACTTGCTGATATAATGCAGGTAGCTAGTAAATGATAGTCAGGCTTTGAACCCAGGCCTTCAGACTTTGAAGCTCATACCCTTAACCACTTTGAGTCAGGAGGCTGGCTTTCTGGTTTGGACTGCTGCCAGTAGCTGGCTTTAGACTTTGGCCCCTAGTGGTACTTTCTACCTCTAAAATTCTATGGCCCTGTGGGTTTTTGTCAGAAAAAAATCTTCAAGCCTAGGTTATTAAGAGTATAACAAATTTTAATAAAGTTTGCTTAAACTGCTTATAGACAAAGCTGATATGAGTTTTCTCTTGTGCATTTTGATATTTGCTGATAATGGATACGTTCTAGAAGGAAAAATTACTTTTGGACTCACAAGCCGAATCTATACCATCTGAATGAATTGAGGTAATTACTCAGATTATTTAGGCCCTGCATGCCAGATAATTGAGGGAAATGGGGTTATTAATTTGAAGTAGCTAGGTAATTGGGTCTGCCCCCCTTTGATAATGTAAACATGGTTGTATTATGTAATTGTATAATTGGCTAAAAGGGCTCCTTTCTTTCTCTTGGAGCATCTGCTATTGTCTGTGGCCTGAACATTGGGTTATAATGTGTTAGATTATTACAAACACCAGGTACTTAGCTTGGGTTTCCTAGTGAAAAGCTGCGTACATATATGTGTATGGATTTTTGTATGTGTGTGTTGAAAATGTGTTATTTTTATGTACATATATAGATAATATATATACATATAGAACATATCTTTTAATTTAATGTATTTTTAATTAAAAATGGGAATATAGGGGACATTTTAAAGTTTGATTATTGTTGATAACTCATGTAAGGATTTTAAAGAAATTTGTATTTCCAAGTTGAACCACCTTAGAAGCTATTTGAAGAGATCAGCTCCTCATTAAAATAGGTTTTCCTTTTTTTTTTTTCCATTGAGCCCTGTCATAACGTCTATATTTGAGTCACCCAGGAAACTCATTATAGCAAAGATTATTCCTCATCAAAGATGGTCAAAGGAAAACCAGGGTCAGTTCCTTTGTCTAAACATTAGGTTAAGCCTGGCCTAAAGAGGTCCATATGGTAGTTTTGCTATTGTATTATGTATATTTACCTTGATCCTTCATGTTCCTGGCACTGGCCCATGTGGTCACTGCAGCTGTGCTGCCTTGAGGGTCTCCATGGACCTCTCCAATTCACGTTCCAAAATGGCTGAACAGTATATTCTGAGATTTCTTCATTTTATGTTGCGACTAAGCCTGCTTTGCCTGTCATTTTGCTTCTCTGGCCATTCTAGTGTAGAGGTGGTCTTATGAAGGTTAAGAAATTCTCGGGTGAGTGGGTGGGAGGGAGCACGCCTGCTTCAGCTGTGGTGGCCACATATCTCCAATTTTCTGGAACCATCTCTTTCTAAAATATTCTTTCCAGTTTTAGACCTTACATCCTGAATTTTGACTTGGAACATGAGGCTCAAGTGACATCTGCTCACATGTCTCTCATATTAGCTATTTGTGTAACAGGCTTCTTACATGGTAATTCTAAAAAAAAAAAAAATTCTACCCTAGACAAAAAAGGAGAAAGCTGAGAAGAAAATTCCAGTTAAAAAACATACTCTCCACCCAACCTTTGATTGAAATATGAGGCTTTGGTCTTGGACGGCTCTTGTTGGTTGTTGACGTCATTGATCCGATTATCCTTTTACCTGCTTGGCTTTGCTTGCCCAAAAGTGATTCGAAGAGCATGAGGGCAAGCAAATTCAGACAAAATGGGGCTCAGCAAATTCAAATGAGATGTCTGCCAGCGCCTCTCAAGTCTTCCCTCTGGCCCAAGTGTTTATTTATAAGTCTTTTGGGCCTTGGGGGAAGAAAAACAAAAAAGAAGAGAGAAGGCGTTTTTTTTTTTCCTAAAATGAAAACCAAATTTGGTTCATATGAAAGCTCCCCAATGCATCCAGTGTGCCAGCCCCCAATAAATGTACAAATATCAAAATAACATGATAGATAAAAATCACCTTGGAAAGAGAGAAACTGAGACAATTTCTTATGTTTTGGAGGGCCATAATTATCCACGTAATTTACTGCTTCTATGTGTAGTTTATATACCAGATTATCCGATTTAATATAATATTCATGTGTAATTTCTAGACCAAGTCTAGAACTCATAAAAATTCAGACCAACGCTGTGTCTACACAGGGTGTTGAAAGAAGCCAATCATATGGAAAATTCATGCTCGCGAAAGCATCTTGGCTTCAGTTATCTGAGGAGAAAAAAATTGCATTTCATTTTTATAGTTTTCTATTTTAGTCTGTAAGTGCCAAATGGCTAAAGTTATAGAAACCAACAAAAAATGGCAAACCTCTTACAAAGTCTGTTGTTTTTATTTACTTTATTTTTATTGTGCTTTAAGGGAAAGTTTATAAATCAAGTCAATCTCTCATACAAAAATTTATATACACCTTGCTGTTTACTCCTAGCTGCTCTCCCTCTAAGGAGACAGCACACTCCTTCCCTCCACCCTGTATTCCCGTATCCATCCAGCCAGCTCCTGTCCCCCTCCGCCTTCTCATCTCCCCTCCAGACACGAGCTGCCCACACACTCTCATGTGTCTACTTGAGCCAAGAAGCTCACTCCTCACCAGTATCATTTTCTATCCCATAGTCCAGTCCAATCCCTGTCTGAAGAGTTGGCTTTGGGACAAAATCTGTTGTTTTTAAATGTTAAGTTTATGTTTTTCTAGCATTCAAGCAAATCATAATGGCTAATATTTCTATAGTAATATGTTCATTTTTCATCTTTCTTCCTATGTCATTATAGACATAAGTGATAGCTACTTAAGGAAGTGCATTCTGAGTGTAGACTAGAATTTTTTAAGAAAAATTTTAAGAAAAAAACTTAAGATTTGAGTTTGATTTTTAACTTCCAATCTTTTGAGATATGAGAAAATGAAAAATAGCCTTTTCCTGGGGCTAAGGACTCTTCTGTAAGAGGCTAGATGCCGGAAATGTTTTGTGGACATTTCTTAGCCCTCTCTGGTTGTTAAGACTAATTTTATTCAGAAAGCCAAGTAATACAAGCTTGAAACTTTAAGAAACTTCATGAAACCGACCATCTTATTTTCAAATTACTCTTCTGATGTTCACGCTTCCAATCTGCTAGAAGAACAGATGAGCAAGCTTGCTGTATCTGTGTGTAAAATACAAGCAGCTCTGGCCTGAGGGACTCTTTCAGGGGGGGCTGAAGTATGTGGAAAGTAGCCATGGCTTTCAGAATTATTTTGGCTTCTTTTGTGCTTTTGTTTGTTTTGTGTGCATCTGAGTTTTTAGTTGCCGGAATTTGACGTCTACATAAGAGGCTGTTACTATGATATGTAAAAAGAGTATGTGGGTCAAAATGCTTGTCATTAGGAACGTTGAAAGGACAATTTAAGATTTACAGAGACAGAAAAGCTCAATCAAGATCTGTTATTGAAGAGCTGGCGCAAGGGGAAAAACGGTAGATAGATAGACCTCTTCCAGACGGACAGATTAATGACAAAGCAAAGCAATCACCTAACTGGTAGGGAAAATGCTTTTCAAATGTCAGCCAGGACAGTATATTCTTCCTTTCCTTCTACCTTAGCCTGGGCAAAAAAAAAAAAAAAGGCCTGGGCAATAATAATAGTACCTAATTTATAGGGTTGCTATATGAGTAGGGATCGATTTGACTGCAATGGGTTTTAATTTATAGAGTTGCTATGAGGACTAAATGAGACAATGCCTGTGATGCATTTAGCACAGTTCTTGGCACATAGCTACCATTCTTAACCCAGTGCCATCAAGTCGATTCAGAGGACAGAATAGAACTGCCCCATAGAGTTTCCAAGGAAGCGCCTGGCGGATTTGAACTGCCGACCCTTTGGTTAGCAGCCGTAGCACTTAACCACTACGCCACCAGGGCTTCCATTCTTAAGCACTTACTATTATTATTATCTCCCTGGCACCTAGCACAAAGCTGGCATATTATTTCTACCTCCCTGGCACCTAGTAACAACCTGGCACATTAGATGCTCAATAAATGTATACTGAGATAACCTCTTAATAGTAAAAAAAAGAAAAAAAAATTCTTTGTATAAGAATTACTTGTATACCTATTCCTCCTCTCCACTATGAGGTTAGTAATGTAATTTTTGTTTCAGGCAGTATGTATCATTTTTAATCAGAGGGACTAAACAAACAAAGAAATTAAAATTTTATTATCAAAAATTTACTCAACTAAGTAAGTGTTAAACATGTAGATCATGAAACTTTTAAGCGATGGCTTTTGTTGGTTTGCAGCATTTATACTTCTTAAGTTAAAGCTGAAAAGTGCATTAAGACTTTTGAGATACCCTGAATGAAAAGTAAATGAACGTATAATACCTGGCATTTACTGAATACTTAACTGTGGCCTAAAAACCTAATCCTTATGGTTCCTATACTTGTTGTCATGGAGTCAATTCTGACTCATAGTGACCCTATGGGGCAGAGTAGAACTGCTGCATACGGTTTCCAGGGGGCAGTTGGTGGAATTGAACTGCTAACCTTTTGATTGGCAGCCAAGTTCTTAACCACTACTCCACCAGGCCTCCTATGGTTCCTATAGGAATCCAATTAGGTAAATACTGTTAGTGTGCCCTTTTTTTTTTTTTTTTGATTATTTTTATTGTGCTTTAAGTGAAAGTTTACAAATCAAGTCAGTCTCTCACATGTAAACTTATATACACCTTACTACATACTCCCATTTACTCTCCCCCTAATGAGTCAGCCCGCTCCCTCCTTCCGGTCTATCCTTTCTTGACCGTTTTGCCAGTTTCTAACCCTCCCTACCCTCCCATCTCCCCTCTCCCCTCCAGACAGGAGATGCCAACACAGTCTCAAGTGTCCACCTGATACAAGTAGTTCACTCCTCATCAGCATCTCTCTCCAACCCGTTGTCCAGTCCATTCCATGTCTGATGAGTTGTCTTTGGGAATAGTTCCTATCCTGGGCCAACAGAAGGTTTGGGGACCATGACTACCGGGATTCTTCTAGTCTCAGTCAGACCATTAAGTCTGGTCTTTTTATGAGAATTTGGGGTCTGCATCCCACTGTTCTCCTGCTCCCCCAGGGGTTATCTGTTGTGCTCCCTGTCAGGGCAGTCATCGGTTGTGGCCGGGCATCATCTAGTTCTTCTGGTCTCAGGATGATGTAAGTCTCTAGTTCATGTGGCCCTTTCTGTCTCTTGGGCTCATAATTATCTTGTGACCTTGGTGTTCTTCATTCTCCTTTGATCCCGGTGGGTTGAGACCAATTGATCAGTGTACTTTTTTATAGGTGGGCAAATGAAGGCACTGAGAGGTTAAGTAACTCATCCAAGGTCACTAACAAGTGACAGGGACAGGATTTGTACTCAGGAAAGTCTTAGGCCAGAGTCTATATCCTTATCCACTAAGCTGAACTGCCTCTTGGGAGCAACCTGTCTGCAAGCAGTGTTTGTCCATGGGAATGACTTTACTCAGACAGGCCCTTCCATTGGTGGAAACATGGCTCAACACCAGGTGGAAACAGTAGGTCATCTCTACTAGCAGAGGCCAGTAAACAAATGTGGTGAACTGTAAACGATTAAAGAGTGAGCTCTCCTGTCAGCGATCAGAAAGTTTCACATATACTTGAAGGAATTCTTATACAACTGGGTGTCTGCCATTTTTGTAAACTTTTTATTGACATATAACACAGAGTGTTTTTATGACAATGGGAATGGCTCCTGAAACAGTAGACCCATCACTGAGACATTTCTATGTCACCAAGACGTGACGCTAGGCCAGTGGTTCTCAGAGTGTGGTCGGGGACCCTTGGAAATCTCTAAGCTCAAAACTATTTTTAAAATAATGCTAAGATCTTTATTTGCCTCTTTCACTCTTATTCTCTCACAGGTACACAGTGGAGTTCTCCAGAGTCTGTGGGACATGGGATGGCCCTATGGCTAATAGATTGTGTGCTTGGGTATTCTTATTTTAAAAATGTCTTCATTTCAATTTTCTAATATGAAAAATACTGATAGATACTAATAGATACAACCCACATAAACGAAAGCTCTTAGGGAGCCTTCATTAATTTTTAAGAGTGAGAATCCCTTTTCTGAGAACCACCACTCTCAGAGTTAGGTCAGTGGAGGGTGTATATTTGATTTATAATAAATTCACCCCAAATATATAAGAGTTTGCAATTCTCTTCCAATGTGTAAGATGTTATTGTTGCTGTGTGCCGTCAAGTTGATTCCGACTCACGGTGACCCAATAGGCAGAGTAGAACCACCCCGTAGGGTTTCCAGAGAGTGGCTGGTAGATTCAAACTGCCGACCTTTTGGTTAGCAGCCAAGCTCTTAACCACTGCACCCACCAGGGCTCCATAAGAAATCGAGGGAGATGAAATCTGCCATAGAAAAATTAACAGCTCTCCTTTTTGAGCCACATAGCATCTTTTAAGGTGCTCTCAAAGCTACTTATTTCCTAAAAGGAAGGATAGTCTCTCTACCTTGGCTCTCCAAAGACTGGGTCTTGGTACTAAGTTGTAGGACATTATTTTAAGAATAGCCCTGGTTACTACAATTGTAAACAAGGCAGCCTGCCGAGTGCCTGAATCCATTTTTCTGTGCGATCAAAACTAGACTCAATTCTTCCTTCCTGACATTTTATCCACTCCGCTTCGAGGTTTTAAGAATTAGCTGTTGGTAGATTTAAGTACCCTTAATCAGTGCGTTTTACATTACAATGTAAAGTTTCTCTCATGTTCTTCAGAGAACTTGATTTTCATTTGATATCTGCCATCACAGAATAGTAAGTGGATTCCGGGGAAATTTCATGAAAAGGAATGATAATAATGCAGAGATAGAGTGTGTGTGTGGGGGCCGGGGAGGGGGGTGCTGAGCTAATTGATTAGTTTAGAATCTTCTAATTTCCATGAGCAGTGGAGGAGCCCAATTTGTGCTTCTCCTTGGCATCGTATTCTCACAGATTGTCTGACGTTTCATTATCATCTCGACAGAGCAGCCGATGTATAATTCTGTTGAAGAGGATATCCGTTGTGTTTTGTCCATGTGCATTTATTACTTTGTGATTAGATTATTTCAACTCTATTAGTTGATTATCTGAGGGCTTGAGGAGTGAGCTCAGGGGAGGATGTACCTTTCTGTGTCCAGAAATTTCTGTGCCACTGGTTCTTTGAACACAGTGGATGCCTCCTCCCCCAGTGCAGATCTTCTGGGTTCTGGGGCCTATAAATTACCGGTGTTAATGTCTTTAATAAAACTTTTGGGAAGAATGCTCCCTTATTCAGGATTTTCCTAATTTGTACATACAGCCGGCTTCGTTGTTTTCTATCCTTCAGTGCTGGTTCTTTGCCTGGTCCAGGGTTAATTTGCAAGCTTGTCATCCTGGGGCTTTTGTTGTCTTGCCCCAACCTCTGTTTATGGAGCCTATTCCCAGTGGGCTTGAAAACTGCCTGCCTACCGGGTGTGAGGATTTTCACAGGCACATGCAAAGCTGAGATGAACATATTGTGTTCGTTTGCCAAATGAGCCTCTTTGGTGTCCCCTCCCCCTAAAAATAACATCATTCCTCCAAGTGATAGTTAAAGAAAAACACCCCAATGCAAGTTTTTCTCACAAACACCCTCCCATCCCCCCCACCAAGTAAACGGGAAGATTATACGAGGCTGTTTCTGCAGCTGTTCGCTGATCCCAACAGTGTCCCAACTACTGTGAGCAAGGAGGCATCTGTGGCCTGGAGGGCTCCAGTCCAGATGCCCAGCCAGAGCTGGTGCTGGAATGGGAGGGCTTTCTGACTGCCAGTCTTCATTGATCAGCCATCTCTCTTTATGCTGGGAAGACTGGGGCTCTTAGTGGGAGGCAATGTGGTGTAGAGGAGACTAGGTTATGCAGTCTTGTCTTTATCAGTAACTTAGCCCTGTATTCACAACATGCTTTTTTTCTTTTTAATCATTTATTCATTTGGTAAACATTTATTAAATCCTGGTGATGAGTTAGGCAGAGCTAGTTGTTAACCAATTGCCATCAACTCATGGAGACCAGTTCTAACTCATGGCGACCCCATGTGTGTCAGAGTAAAACTGTGCTCCATAGGGTTTTCAGTTGCTGATTTTTCAGAAATAGATCACTAGGCCTTCCTTCTAAGGTGTCTGTGGATGGACCTGAACCTCTAGCCTTTCGGTTAGCAGCCGAGTGTGTTAAATGCATGCACCACCCAAGGACTCCAAAGAGCTAGTTAGGGGGACAAAAATAACGACAAAGCATCTGCCTTCCCAAGGGAGACACACTAGGAAGCTGTTCACATATGAGAGTTCTAGATGGTACCTTGAAATAAGGAGGGAGCGTTGGGTGGGTAGGTGGAAAAAGTCTTTTCTAGAGAGAGTGAAGGATGAGTCGGAATTTTCTAAGTAGACAGGAAAGAGGAGAGGAGAAATGACAGGTTGGGATCTTATGTATCTGAATGTATTCCCCCATGGCAAAAAAATAAAAAAACCCCTGTTGCTGTCAAGACAATTCCAACTTATGGCAACCCTGTAGGACAGAGTAGAACTGCCCCATAGCATTTCCAAGGAGTGGCTGGTGGATTTAAACTGCTGATCTTTTGGTTAGCAGCCATGCTCTTAACCACTGTGCCACCATGACAGGCATTATTAATTGATCAGGAACTATTTCCTGGTGAACAGGAACAGTCTTTCCAGACCATGACTGCACACAACATCTCACACAGTCATTTTCAAACTTGAATAGGCAAAAGAAGTAAGTGGCCCTGGTTGCCGAAATGCAGATCTGATTCAATATATTGGGGATATAGCTTAGCTTAGTAATCTGCATTTTTAGTAAATACATTCCTTCCCTCCCCCAGGTGATCCCAATGTAGGTGTTCTCAGCAACCTGATGACAATGGAGAGGAAGATGGCTTAGGAAGGAGGGTTCCAGGGAAAGGCTTGACAGGTTGACCTGACACACTAGATGCAGAGAGGAGGGAGAGGGAGAGTGAGGAGCCCGTGTTGTTTTCCTAGTCTCTGGCTTCTGCTGCTCTCCGTGGTGATGCTGTAAGCCATGACGAGATACAGGAGGCAGAGCAAGTGTTGCAAAGATGGCGGGGTTTTGTTTTGAACATGTTGAGTTCCAGTTGCCTGTAAGATTTGCAGATGGAGATTTTCTGAAATAACCGCAGATGGGATCTGCAGCTTAGCAGAGCAGGAGATGGAGTGTGGGACACATGGAATTGTCAGCAAAGGAATGGGGGCTGGGGCTGTGGAGTGAATGAGATGGTTCAGGTTGTAATCCTCGTAAGGTGGTTAGGAGAGGGAGTCACAGGTACATGGGCAGTGATGGCCCTGCTGATGTTGAAGAGCATGACTCTGCCTTGTCATTCTCTCCAGCAGAGCCCAAAAAGTCTGGGTCCAGGAGAGCAGAAGCCCCAGTTTCCCTATATGTAATATGGGGTCCTTTCCAGTGCCAGAGTTCCCGTGTGTTTATTGAATTATCAAGAAAAATATAATATCAGGCATGAACACAAGGAATTTATGGTCTAAATTGGAAAAGAATGAAAAAAAGTAAGATACTGCATTAGCTTCAGAGGGAGATGGATCCTGGATATTTAGTCTATTTTCTTATGGGGCTGTTGGCCCTGCACAGACAAACACTTCTTTCCTGGGCTTCAGGACATGTGCCCACCCAGCTCATCAGGATGTACTGGAGGCCAAAGAACCACCTATCACCATAGTTGGAAACCCAGTTCAAAGCATGGACTTATAGTAGAGGGTCAGTGGCATCATCTTTGAATATAGAGGGAGTTTACAGGATCGCCATGAGTTGGAATCAACTCAGTGGCAATGAGTTTGGTTTTTTTTTTTTCAATGTAAAAAAATATTGGCCCAAGTCTTTCCAAATACACTGTGTAACCCAGAAGCCTTCAAGTTTTGTTTAGTTTTGACCACATACAATTTAGAAACTTTCATATAGTGAAAAGACAAACAAAATTGCAGCATGTGTAACAAAATAAGGGATTAATACACACAAACAGTTAAGTGCTCGACTGTTAACCAAAAGGTCGATGGTTCAAACCCACCCAGTGGCTCCCTGGAGAAAGACCTGGCCACCTGTTCATGTAAAGATTAAACCCACTGCTGTCGAGTCGATTCCGACTCACAGCTACCCTATAGGACAGAGTAGAACTGTCCCGTAGAGTTTCCAAGGACCACCTGGTTGATTTGAACTGCCAACCTCTTGATTAGCAGGTGTAGCACTTTACCACTATGCCACATGTAAAGATTACAGCCAAGAAAACCCTGTGGAGTAGTTCTACTCTGTCCTGTGGGACATTATGAATCGGAATCGACTCGATGGCACCTAACAACAACAACATATCAGTAAAGCAAAGATAAACCATGTTATAGAAAAACAGGCAGCAGAAATCTTAACTAAAGAGTACAGATGCCTAAGGAATATATAAAGAGCCTCAACCTCATTACTAATTACGGAAGCTCAGATCAAAGCAATAAAATCATTTATCACCAATTTGATTAGTGATGCTCTGGGGAAATAGATACAGTCTTGCTCTGCAGATTGGACCACGAATTGGCAAGACCAAAGTGTAGGGCAGCTTGGCAATTCCTCTCAGATCGTGGGAGTCCCTGGGTAGTGCAAATAGTTCACGACTGCTGCTAACTGAAAGGTTGGAGGTCTGTGTCTACCCAGAGGCATCTTAGAATAAAGGCCTGGTGACCTACTTTCAAAAAATCAGCCATTGAAAACCCAATGGAGCACAGTTTTATACTCTGACACACATGTCAGAATCAACTTGACAGTAACTGGCAGGATCAAGCCATGAGCCTGAAAGGATATATGAACTCAGGTTTTTAGAAAAGCATGATTGTGATAGAAAACATTGGAAACCAAGCTGTTGCCATCGATTTGAGTCGACTCATAGTGACCCTATAGGGCACCGAGAAGCGGCTGGTGGATTTGAACTGCCAGCCTCTTGGTAAGCAGCCATAGCTCTTCACTAGTGTGAATGATTGTCATGAGGGGAACCGAGAGGCAAATGAGGAAACATTGTTAGAGTGGCTCCCCTTCTCATACTAGAAGAAGTTCAGGCTAGGTATCATTCATGTTCTTTGTAGAGTCCTGCCATAACACTCTCTTAACCTGACTGACTTCGGTCCTTTACATCCCTTCTGTGCTGTGGGCAGGAAGCCCAGGGAGAAGGTCAATAACATGTTATTTGCATTTACTTGCCTGAATTACATCAGCCACCTCTTTATAAATGTCTTTGAATAGCACTATTAAAATTTAAATTTGAAAATCTAATTTGTCTTTAAATATTGGCATTGTTTATTTTCTTGTGTCATACTCTGAAATTAAGCCTGTCTGGCTTGTGGTGGTTATTTATCATCACACATAGCTATTCTTATTTTCCTAGTTCTCCTATTATAGACTTCCACGGCAGTAAACATGTTGCACACATTCATACTTTATTTTTTTTCCAATCATGATTACGTTACCAAATTCACTGAGGGAATAAACATTGCATTTTAAGAAGGGCTGTGTTTACTTGGCTGTGGTTAACCGTGCAAGGAAGACACTGAGCCTGAGCAGTTGGCTCTTGATGGAACTTAAACAAAATGCAGAGCCTAGGGCACAGAATTGTGCAGAACCAAGGAGATGGTGCACATTGGTTCTTAGGACTCATTGTTCCGATTCTGCGAAGCCATTACGGTTTTGTGATACAGTAGAAAGAACACTGGATTAGGAGTCCAGGGCCCTTTCATAGTCCTGATTCTGCTGCGAGTTATGTATCCATGTAGTTGTTGATAGCTGCAGTTGAATTGGCCCCTGACTCATGGTGGCCTGTGCACAACAGAACAAAATGCTGTTGGAACCTACGCCATCCCCATGATCATTGTGGCCAGACAGTTGTGAGCTATAGGGTTTTTATTGGCTGAATTTTGGGAGGAGATCACCAGACTTTTTTTCCTAGTCTTAGCCTGGAAGCTCTGCTAAAACCTTTCAGCATCAATAGCAGCATGCAAGCCTCTACTGCCAGATTAGAAGTGGCTGTGGATGAGGTGGGTGGAAAGTGAGCATTCTACCACTGAACGTCGATGCCTCATATGTATCCCTAGCCAGTTGTCTGATTCTTCCGGATATCACTTTACTCATCTGTAAAATGAGAGAATTGGCTTAGGTAATTAGGGAGACTTCCCTAATTATGGCGTAGAGGTAAAGGGCACAGATTCTGAATGTCCAGGTTTGAATCTTGGGCCCATCACTTACTGGCTGTGTAATCTTGAGAAAATGACTCAACTTCTCTGGCCCAGAGTTTCCTCATCCTTAAAATGGAGATAAAAATAGTGCATAGCTAAGAGGTTGTTGGAGAACTAAATGAGGATGCATGTAAAGTGCATAAAATAATTTCTGGGGTATAAAAATGTTCGATGAAAACTAGTGAATATATTACAATTGTCAGAATTGCTGTTAATATTATTTCTTTAATACTTCTGTTATCATCATCATCACCATTATTATCATCATCTTTTAGGGCCCTTTCAGCTGTAAAATCGTTTGAAACTGACTCTGAAAAAAGCAGATTAAAAGCAGTACGTATTTAAATTCTAGAATACTAAATGGAGAAGAATATGATGGTTGGAGAAGAACAGGCAGAGAAGTTGTCAGATAACAGTTGACTTGCATCCAGCCTGACTTCAGTCATGTTTCTCCCCTGCACCAGCTGTCTCTAAATCCAGGGGATATTTACCAGTCCTCATCTTATTGGACTGCTTGGTGACACTGATCACTCCCTTGTTGTCAGGGCCAAGACTGTAATTGGTCAGTAAGTAAAAAAAAAGTTGGTTTAGATAGGGAATCACTTTTTAAAAAAAGATAAATAGATAAGTTTTTTCCTAAAACATCTTATTTTAGCATGAAACATAAAAATGTACATTAATTTGCCCATGTTTAAATATTTGAGAATTTTTTTTCTGATTAAAGATCTGTATCGTCTTTTTGTACAAACATGTAATACATCATCTAAACTTTCCAGGTTAAATTTTTTAAGATAGAGGGAGGTCTCAGATACTCATAAAACAATGGGTACAACATTATACATTTTCAAATTACTTTTCCCTTCACGTTTTATGACTTTATTACCCTCATTTACCTTGACAGCCATCTCCTTTAGCAGCTTTCTTATGGGATCTTTGGTTTCTTATACAAATTCAATACACCTACTACTCACTTATTGACATGGTTAGGTTCCAAAGACCAGGTGTTATATGAAAATTGGCACCATTCAAAAATGGAGGTTGACTACATCATTACATAACTGCCAAATTACTTCATTACATAACTGCTAAACCACTGAGATTCATGGCCCAGCCAAGTTGACATATAACCCTAACCATCATAGTGAGTGTTATTCTCACCTCACACCTCGATGTTTGTCACTGCCAGACGTAGGTCATTAATGTACAAAATAGTTGGATAGTAGTTTTTTACTATTGCTGTAAATGCAAAATTTTGGATGACGAGATAGTCGATACATGAAGATTGGGTGTACTCACATTTCTCTAGTTAGTGTAATATTTGATTAAATTTCCTCCTTAAAACCAGTACAAATGGTATAAACAGGTTTGGGACTATACCCACCTAGCTTTTGGTAAGCCTGCAATCCAGCTGGTGAAGCAGAAGGCATAGGTGTACTAGAAAGTACCCTACTAGCCTTGAGTGACCAGCGCTTAGGGGGCATCCAACAAGTGCCCAAAAGGAATGGAGGGGATTGGTTAATCCGATACACCGTTAAGGGGCTTGTCACTAAAGAGAATTTTTACTGTTCCTCTTCCCTTGGCTTCTATCACAACACTCCCTGGTTTTCTTCCTGCTTCTCTGGCTGCTCCTTGGCCTCCTTTGCAGATTCATCCCCCTCTGCTCAGCCACTAAATGCTGGGAATTCAGTAATACACCATTCTAGGCCTGCTCTTCTCTTTGCATGTTATAATGAGAACTTAACCAACTCATGGCCTCAATGAGCATTTATGCTCAAGTGGACGAGTCTCAGGTTTATATCTCCAACCCAGAGTTCTCCTTCTGAGCTGTAGACCCTGCATCCAGCTGCCTGTCTAACATTTCCTCTCGAATGCTACAGAAGCCCCCTGCAGTCAACATGACCAAAACTAAGCAGTGAAAGTCACCACTATCCATCCAGATCCATGCAAGCTAGAAACCTCAGAGCTGTCTTCCCCATCTCTCTTTCCCAGACATTTCTTGGGTTTTGTTTTCTCGTGGGAAAAAAAGAAGAGACTTGCAAATGGGTTCTCCTGGGAAGGCAAAATAACATCTTTTCTGATTGGAGTAACAGATGCTAGGTTGGTTTTTTAGCATTCATTAAACTTGTTGCTCTAATCCTGGCTTAAGGGTGTCTGCCATGTCTTAGAAGCAGTTAGAGACAGGTCGATGCCAGCCTGGTATTGGTTGGTGAAACTAATGGCCTGTGCAAGTCTCCTGAGGCAGCACAGATAGAGAAGACATGTTAACTGGTGCCGGTGGACATCAGGTTGCACAGCATCATGGTGCAGTGGGAGAGGCCCTGGGGGAGTCGAGGCGTCAGGCCCTCAGCCTGCCTGCCTTTCCTATCTGAGGCTGCCACCACCACATGGCTGGGTGTGACCAGGACACCATCTCTTCAGCCTCCCCTTTCTTTGCAGTAACTAAGGACAAACATTTAAGGCTTACTCTTTCATTTTAAGTGTTTTGCCTGAAACGCTTCCCAGGTAGAGCTACAGATAGAGCAAGCTGAGGTGGGAGGGGAATTTAGGCTATGAGCCCTCCATGGCAGTTAGTAGAGGAATTTAGGAAACATAAGCGTCTTAGTTATCTAGTGCTGCCATAATAGAAATACCACAAGTAGATGGCTTTAATGAAGAGAAATTCATTTCCTCACAGTAAAGTAGGCTAAAAGTCCAAATTCAAGTCGTTGGCTCCAGGGGAAGGCTTCCTCTCTTTGTTGGCTTTGGAAGAAGGTCCTTGTCCTCAATCTTCCCATGGCTGAGGAGCTTCTCAGGTATAGGGACCCTGGGTTCAAAAGACATACTCTGCTCCTGGTGCTCCTTTCTCGGTGGTATGAGTCCCTCAACTCTCTGCTTGCTTCCCTTTTCTTTTATCTCTTGAGAGAGAGAAGATGGTGCAGGGCACACCCCAGGGAAACTCCCTTTTACATTGGATCTGAGTAAGGGTGGTATTACAATCCCACCCTAATCCTCTCAACATAACATTACAATCACAAAGTGGAAGACAGCCACAGAATACTGGGAATCATGGTAATACAAATATATTTGGGAGGGACATAATTCAATCCATGACAGTGAGTTAGGAAGAATTGTGGAGAGGTTGAAATTATCCCTTGGTTGTGCCTCCTTTATTGAAACATTTTCTCTCGGCATATTTAATTTTACAAAGTTGGGATGAATTAAAGACAGGTGCGCACAGTGGTCTGGGTGGGAGCGGGGTTGCTGCATGTGTGTCACCCCACCCCCTCCACCTGACAGCTCCTGCCTGGTGCCTTCCTCTTTACCGCCCTTGTCTTCCGCCTTTTCCTTGTGTGCTGTGTGCTGAAGGCCCTAAATGCATCCTCACAAATGATGCCCTTTCTTTTCTCTGCCGTTCCTTTTATTCTCTTGTTCCTTTCCGAATGTAGTTTATGCACCTCACTGGGGCCTTCTGCTGTGGTTCTCTTGCTGGCTCCTGGTTCTTCTTGGAAATGGTACCATTTCCTAGGACTGGCTCTCCAGGCTTATTCAGCCCCATTACAGACTTGCCCATACCCCCTTCCTCCTCAAATCCTGTGCCATAAGTATTCCAAAATTCTATCATAGGGCCTGGAGCAAATCACAGAGGTAGTAACCATGCTTCATTTATTGTTCTGAGTGCAGATGTTCTAGACCCGTTTTGGCCTACATTCAGAAACAAATAGAACTTATACCAGGATTTAAAAGAGGATTGTAGGAAAAAAAATATGGAAGCCTATGGCTTAGACCCAAAAATTGAAGTCACAAAGCCACATGGTACAGAAGAAATTGGATCTCGAGCTGGAGTGCTTTCAGACATAAGGGTCAACTTAGGGACATGGACATCTGTCATGCTTCGTAACAATTTGGGAAGTGGTTAGGGTTATTAATAATGATGATGACAACAGTGATGTTAGCAGCTACATACATTGAACAGTTACAGGTTCCAGACCCTGTTCTAGTGCTTCATGTGCATTTTCTCATTTATCCCTCATGCCAGCTCAGTGAGCTAGGCATTACTTTTATCCTCTTGTCATTGTTAGTTGCCTTCGATTCCGACTCGTGGTGACCCCATGTGTGCAGGGTAGAACTACTCCATAGGGTTTTCAAGGCCGTGACCTTTTGGAAGCAGTTCGCCAGGCCTGTCTTCCAAGGTGCCTCTGAGTGAGTTTGAACTGCCAACCTTTTGGCTAATAGTCAAGCACTTAACTGTTTGTGCCACCCAGGGACTCTTTTTTTTTTTTTTTAATCCTTGGTAGACAGAATTGAGGCCCATATGGGTTCATAACTCACCCAAGGTCGTACAGCCGGTAAGGGGTGGTGCTGAGATTTGAACTCGGGTAATCTGGCTCTTTCATTCTGTTTTGTTCTGTTGTACATGGAGTTGCTGTGAATCGAACCGACTCGACAGTACCCAACAACAGTCTGGCTCTTGAACTTGAACCTTTGCCAGGGCACCATACCGTCTCCCTGCCTTACCCTGATTTGGTAAATCACCACTTTTCTATCTTACAATTCCAAATTTCTGTTCTCTATTTCCTGGTAGCATAGTGGTTAAGAACTACGGCGGCTAACCAAAAGGTCAGCAGTTCGAATCCACCAGGCACTCCTTGGAAACCTTATAAGGGTGTTCTACTCTGTCCTGTAGGGTTGCTATGAGTCAGAATCAACTTGATGGCAATGGATTTGCTTTGGTTTTTATTTGCCTAAAAGGATCTATATCACTTAGAATTAAAACAAACTGCCCTACAGTTATAAAAAAAAAATACTCTTCTTCTTACTAATATGTGAGAATTCAGAGTATCACGAAGACCCCACTCCCCCAACCCTCAAAGGAACCAGTCTAGAAGGCACAGGAGGGGAGAAGGTTATGTCAAATCGAACCATTGACATAACAGGGATGCGGTTATCAAGGGTGGGAGGGAGAATTTGCGTTTCTGGAATGTAACATAAATCATCTGGAAAGTCCAGTACAAAGCACTTCCAGGGACTCAGCAAAACAGACTGCTGGCCCACTGCTTATTAACATTTCTAATATGAATAATTCCAGCTGGGACAGCTCAGTTGCCTCATCTTGCCAGAGCAGCGATTAGCAGCCCGAGATCCTCAGCCTAGAGTCTCCGTGTGGGGCCAGAGGTGTGGCCCGGGAGGGTGTCTTGGGCCTGTAAACAGTGCAGGGGCAGAAAAAGATTGCGAACTCAGTTGTTCCAGAAAGTTAAACCTTTGGAGCTAGTGTGATGTGTTTCTAGAGATTCGTGAAGAGCAGGTATTTAAGGGTCTCAGGGACCAAAACATCAAAATCGAAGGCTGTGAGAAGCTTTGCTTTTTGCACCAATTTGGTATAGTGACAACTTGGTAAAAAATAAAGATTAATATGCGTGGTGGACAAGTTACTCATTGGATCCCACGCATGTTTTGGCAATTTTTCTCATTCCTTGCTGTTATGAATATATTTTGGGAAAAGAAGTGACCTTACTCATAGCTGCAGCTCCAGGAAGCTTAATAAGGAATTAAATTCACCCCTTGATTTTTCTTGATAAAGGTGGAAAAGGGATCATGCTTTTTGGTTTGTAATAAAATGCATCTATTTAAAACAAATGGTCCTAGAATAGAACTGTCTGATAGAAATATAATGTCCGCCATGGATATAATTTTAAATCTTCTAGTAGCCACATTAAAAATAAAAATAGACAATTTAATGATATATTTTATTTAACTCAATATATTCAAAAATATCATTTCAACATGTAATTAAGACAACCCTGGTGGCATAGTGGTTAAGAACTATAGCTGCTAACCAGTTGGAATCCACCACGTGCTCCTTGGAAACTCTATGGGGCAGTTCTACTCTATCCTATAGGATCGCTATGAGTTGGAATCGACGCAACGGCAAGAGGTTTAGTCTTTGGCTTAATCAACATAAAATGAGTATTGGGTTATTTTACAGTCGGTTTTCATAGTGACTCATTGAAATTGGTTTGTATTTTATACTTTCAGCACATCTCAATTCACACTAGCCACATTTCAGGTGCTAAAGAGCTGTGTGACTCATGCTACTGAGGGTAGAAAGAAGGAGAGAAACGAGAGAGAAACAGGGAGGAAAGGAAAAGAAAGGAAGGATGGAAAGAAAATAAGATATTAAGTAACACTTAAAGATTTCTTCTTTGTAAACACGGTACTAAACCAGTTTCCACCAAGTCATCTCCCACTCAGCAGCCTCACGTGTGTCAGAGGAGAACCGTGCTCCACAGGGTTTTCAATGGCTGATTTTTCAGAAGTAGATTGCCAGGCCTTTCTTCAGAGGTGCCTCTGGGTGGGCTGAAACCTCCAACTATTTGGTTGGCAGATGAGCACTTTAACCATTTATACCGCCCAGAGGCCATTATGAGCACACAGATGCCTCTTCAGGTCCTCATTGGCAATCTCAGAGCAAACTTCCCGGTGGCCCATTTCAATAAATGATCACTAGCATGTCAGCAAAGTCCTTTCTCCTGCCATTCCATTAACGAATGGCATTCTTCTGGATGTAAATACAAATAATTTTGCAGCATTTCCCCTTCATTTTGCTATTCTGAAGAACATCCCCTGCGACATTGGCTCTCACCTAATTGTCCTACTTGATCTCATTCTTAAACTTTTCTCCTCTTCCCCTGAAATAGAATACATGAGGGGGCAGCTGGGGGAGACATACGTGTGTGCATAGCCCCAACTCCACTAGAGACCCCGTTTTTATAGGGGAAATCCAAACACCTGTTAACATCAGCCTCCCGAGGCATCGGCGGCCTCATCTCTTACATGGGCAAAAAATAAACCCAAGAGGGCTGATGACAGTTTCACATGCAAATTGGCTAGCGAAGCCTGTAGCCCTTCAACTTGTATGTATGATTTTCTATTTCCATGTACCTATTTGGGAGTTGGTACATGAGCACCGCAATTGTTCATGCAAAGCTGAAAACGCAGGCATGGAAGCTTCTTTTAGAGCACGGAAGCTGTCTGGCTCTGTTCTCTTTTGACTGAGTTTTGTTGAATCTTTTGTGATGGCCTACCCAGAAGAACATTCTTGGTTATTAAAATGCGTTTACAGTGTGCGGGACTTCTTTGTCAGTCTTATGAACGATACAGGTGACCTTGCTGCTCGGTATACGGCGTGTCTCCACCGCAGTGAGGAGGAGGAGGATCCCCAGATATGCATTTGCTGGTGTGTCTGGGGTAGCACCTTTGAACCCACCAGCAGGCTTCTCTCGTAGGTAGAAGTTGTGCTAGCCCCGAGGGAATGGAATTTATTCTGTCATAAGCCTTTTGAAACTTGTCTTGCTTTTTGAAACTGGTGTGCCTTCCAACAGTTACCATAATGTATTATCTTTACTTTTATATTCAGAGCTTTTAAAAAATTCCCCTAAGTAAAGATATACCAGTGGGAAACTGTTATAGAGCTGAGGCCATGATAATAATAATGCAGGATAAAAAGAAGTAGTAATATTACCTTGTGGCCTGTGTAGATGCCCAATTGAAGGGGGCTCGTGCCCTTGGGCACCATACTTCTTGGGAAGTTTATTTTTTTCTGTTGGGCGTAAAAATCCCAGCCATTTTTTGTTCTGTCATGGTTTAGCCATCTTTTACCAAGGGGGATTTTTGTGTTCTCTCTTTGCTTTTGTTGTCAAATCAATTCTTGTTTTTTCGGGTGGCAGACTTTCACACATGTGAGTTCTTGACTCTTAGCATCTTCCCTTTTCTACTTGGTGACCTTGCATCTGTGGCTCACACGAGAAGGGATAAGGAAAGGAAAGCTGGTAAAATAGAACCAGACGACCTTTTTTCTTGTTGGGGACTGGAGCGAAAGGTTGAGTGGAAGATGTGGCTGACACTGCTGGTTAAAAGAAGGTTTCCAAGCATCCCCTGAGTTTTACACTGGCTGACATTTTTCCGGGACTGTTTATGGTTCTTGCATCTTGGCTCTCTGGCCAGTTTACTTTGGGTGCCCAGGAGGTGTGGGGACCTCAGAGCAGCTGCAAGTGTCAGTTTGCATTTAATTTTCTTTGATGGAAATAGTGCAGATGTAGTCATGATGTGGAGTCCCTGGGTGGTGCAAACAGTTAATGCACTCAGCTGCTAACCAAAAGGTTGGAAGTTTGAGTCCACCCAGAGGCACCTCTGAAGAAGGGCCCGGTGATCTGCTCTGACACACATGGGGTCCCGATGAGTTGGAGTTGTCTTGATGGCAACGTTTGACTGTGAGCTGTGGCAGTATCAGTGGAGAATTTCTTTGCTTAATGATGGCTAATGAGCCTTCTCCATCCTCTCTGGGTTGGCCAGCTTGTTGGTGAATAAACCTGACCTGGGCTCTGGCTTGGTGGAACTTATTTACTGGAGGAGACAGAAAAAAAAGTCAATGAGTAATTTATATAATTAAAAGCTGCGATTTAGATGCTACAACACAAGTGACTTGTAAATAATGATATAGAACAGCCCTGTTCAATGGAAATAAACTATAAGCCACATATATGTGTTTGAATTTTCTAGTAGCCACATTTTAAAACGATAAAAAGAAACAGGTGAAATTAATTTTAATAATCAATTGTGTTTAATCCTAAACGTCCAAAACATTACCATTTCAATGTGTTACCAGTATCAAACACGTTTTACTGAGATATTTTATGTACTTTTTGTCATGCCAAGTCTTGGAACTCTGGCATGGTTTTGACACATCTCAGTTCAGACCAGCCACATTTCGAATGCTCACGTAGAGAGCTGTGTGTGTGTGTGTGTGTGTGTGTGTGTGTGTGTGTCGCATGGGAGTTGAGCGGAGCCTTCGTAATTAGATGGCTGGATAAAGAAGGCTTCCCTTCTTCTCCTTTTGTTCTCTCTTTCTATCTCTCTTTTCATCCCTGATTTTTCTAGGCCGTGGAATTTAGAGAATGATCTTGACCTGGACTTCATGTGCTGAGAAATTTGACAGTGTTAGTTCACGGAAATTGTACTTTTGTGTAGTTGTTTCTCTTTAACATTATTTGTTTTGTTATTTTGAAATTAAATAATACAAGTGTCTCAGTTGTCTAGTGCTGCCATAATAGAAATACCACAAGTGGTGACTTTAACAAACAAATTTATTTTCTCATAGTTCAGGACGCTAGAAGTCCAAGTTCAGGGCGTAGGCTCTAGGGGAAGACTTCCTCTCTCCGTTGGCTCTAGAGGAAGGTCCTGGTCTTTTCAGCTTCTGTTTCATGGTTTCTTGAAGATCTTCACGTGGCTTGGCATCTATCTTCCCACAGCTCTGCTTGCTTAACCTGCACCTTTTATATGTTGTAGGAGATTGACTCAAGAGATGCCCTACACTAATCCTGCGTCGTTAACACAACAAAGACAACTCATTCCTAGATGGTATTATAACCACAGGCATAGAGGTTAGGATTTACAGCACGTATTTTGGAGGAACACAGTTCATTCCATAACAGCAAGTAATTAAAAAAAAATGTTGAAAATCTCTACTTGACCCCCCCCACACTAGTTCCCAATGCCCTTGAACTAATATTAACTACCTCATGGGTCTTCTTTCACACCTTTCTCCATGCCCCTACAGTCTTAGACATATTTATGGGGTCTTGTTTTGCTGTGGGGACCCTGGTGGCACAGTGGTTTAGCGTTTGGCTGCTAACCAAAAGGTTGGCAGTTCAAATCCACCAGTCACTCTTTGGAAACCTTATAGGGCAGTTTTACTTGGTCCTGTAGGGTTGCTGTGAGTCGGAATTGACTCAATGGCAATGGGTTTGGTTTAGTTTTTACAAAAATGGGCATATATAATGTATCACTCTGCATCATGCTGTTCTCAATATAGCATGTATATCTTTCCAGGTCAGAGTGTGGATCCCATTCATGTTTCAAATAGCTACTTAGTATTCTATAATATGTATGAACCATAGATTATTCAACCATTCCACTGTCTATGGATTTTATTGTATGGATGTGGAAAATTAAAATGGTACATGGCTGTTTTAAACTTGAAAAATGTACCGTGTTACTTCTGAAAGAGATGAAAATGCTGGTGGCGTTCTTGGCTCCTAAGGAGGCTTTTCCAGATGATGGGTAGGTGAGAACGGGTGTAGGGTGTGAAGGGCCATGTGGACTGCAGGGTCAGAGTGAGTTTGTAGGCTTGGTACCCATTTGAGGTTCTTTGTTAGCTGGATTCTCTGCTTTTGACACGTCTGTCTGAGACGGTATTAGGGAAATCACACTCTTAGGTGAAATTGAGATTCCCCAAGCATACTCCATCCTTGTAAAAATGCATTCTTTTTCTGATATATTTTCCTAAGAACTTGGCCACAATGACTATATACTCAGTAGTGATTACTTTTTTTTTTTTTACCAAGTCTTGAGACTTTGTCATAGAAATCCCATATAGCGTTCCATTTACATTCTAAATAGTTTAATTTTGATATTGTTTGTACATATTCAGTAGTGACTTGTCTTTGATATGGTCAGTTTATTGTACTCTCCAAATCAAAAGAGAACTACTGAGAGTGTCATCTGTGATAGTTTAGGGAAATGGTATAAAATGTTGATAATAGCTCCCTTCTGACTCATGCTGAGTAAAGCCCTTCTTGGGTTTGGTGTGGAAGAGTTTGGTTAGAAGTCTTCCCTTCTCTCTAAATGGTGCTTTGAAGTGTATGAAATATTTTATTAATACTCTAGGGTTCAGCTTCTCTCTGAATGCTTTTAATATTTGAGTACACCGCTTTGAAATCTAAGCAGTATGGGGCCTGGTGTTTCTTGAAAAGCCTTCTTGATGAATCTTAGCGTGTCTTTCCTCTGACCAATGGACTGGTGAGTTGAGCAACAATGCCATTGTTTTGGTGTGATCACTGGGCACAGTCAATGGGAATAATTCAGGTATTCTCCTTTCAAATATCCAGACACTGAGTTTCTAACGGTATGGTGTGTGTGTGAGTGTACAAAGGTGCATAATTCAGTGACTCTGTGTGACCCTTTGAAAGCCAAGCAAACCTCCCCTCTGCTTGTCATGACTATTAGAAGCTCAGTCATCATTTGTGGTCAGGTGGTTTGCATCTTAAGAACTCATTTGGTGAGGCATCTATTGCTTTGCCAATTACTCCCTGTTTCACCTGCAGAATCCTGGGTTTATACGCATTTACAGAACCTCTTTTAGTCCTTTTTATTATTATTTTTGTTGAAAGCATATACAGCAAAACACACACCAATTCAACAATTTCTACATGTACAGTTCGGTGATCTTGGTTATATTCTTTGAATTGCACAACCATTCTCACCCTGCTTCTCCAAATTGTTCCATCCGCATTGACATAAACTCACTGCTCCTTGAGCTTCCTATCTAACCTTTTGAGTTGCTGTTGTCAGTTTGATCCCACATCGATAGTTGTTCAAAAGAGTGCAATGTTCAAGGCAAACATTCTTTGCTAAATAAGCTAGCTTACTGTTTGGTTTAAAGAAAACTTCAGGGGATATTTTTGGATTAAGGTTTAAAGATTATATCAGGGCAACAGTTTCAAAGGTTTATCCAGCTTCAGTGGCTCCAGAAAGTCTGGATTCCATAAAAATTATGAATTTTGTTCTGTAGCTCTTCCCCCTTTTGATCAGGATTCTTCTGTAAAATCTTTGATCAGAATTTTCAGTAGTGGTAGTTGAGCACCATCCAGTTCTTCTGGTCTCATGGCAAAGGAGGCATTGGTGCTTTTTAGTCTTGCTGAGATTTTCCCCATGTGTTTATCCATGGTTTAGCTCAGGTATTAAGAATAGTGTGGTCTTGTGAGCCTGGATATGTGTTTTCATTTTCTAAGTGTCAGAAATGTAAATTTATTTGAAAAAAAGATGACCAAAATTTTACTTTGAAAAGCCTTAAAAATCAAAGTTTCTGGCTTGCTCCCCAGATTTAGAAATGGCACATACAGAAGACAAAGCCTACAAACATAATTTTAAAAATTGAATTCCTACTCATTACCTATGCAATGAAAAAAAAAAAAAAACCACATAAAAAAATGATCGATTTTAGTGGTTTGTCAAATTGGATCCTCTACAAAGTCTAGGCAGCAGATTGATGTTATAGAAAGAGTGGTCTTCAAGGATACTTAAAAAAAAAAAAAAAATGTGGTTGAACAATGTCATTATCAGCTTCACCTGTGAGGGAAATTACCCGAGGGAGATCGTGTCTCTGTCTTGGGTTGAGCTCCCTGGTATTGACAGATCCATTAGTGGACGTAATTAGAAAAGCAAAGTTGGACTTTAAATAATTAGGTTAAAGTCACAAATGATTATGGAGCAGAATGGCAGAAGCTGTGGCAATTCAGCCTGCTGTTTGCTTGCTTTGTAGAGGGAGGTGAAGTGTGTGGTTGCCGTACGCAGTGGTTTCTTTCTTGTGTTGGGAGCTGGTACTTTCCCAGTAGTAAAGCTTGAAACAGCAGAGACATAGCTTTGGCTCTTCTTCAGATGTCTGAAAGGCTTCATTTCCAGGGAATGAATTGGGCTGCGAATGTTTTTGCTAAACAAAACATAGTCATAGCAAAAGCAAAATCTCCTTTATCCCAAGAGTATTAAGAAATGTGAGGTTTTGTGGATTATGTTTTTCCCCCCATGTTTCCATTCCTTTCTGTCTTTTTCCTTCTTTTTTTTTTTTGGCTCTTGGAATAATGGTTTATTTATTTACATACAGTTATTTTCTAGAAGAAAAATAAAATTTATTTCGAAAGACCGTTGGGCTTTCAAGCTGCCCAAAATACCTTTCCAGCAGGCGTTTTCATATTTTGATTTTTCAAAGACCAGTTATTGGTAATTGAGTCAGGGGAAAAAAAAAAAAAAGATATCCCAGGGTTTCAGAATATAATTATGTTCATGTGGTTCTAAACTCTTTGTTCATCTCTACACCAGTATGGAAAAGGGAGGAGTTTGGAAATAGAGGCCAGTGTCACATACCTGCAAATGTGTCCTTGAAGACTTTGCTGTAAATTGCGATGACATGGAAATGAATGGAATCACAAACTCTTCAATACATAATTGCTAATACCCCCACTGCACCTCACTGGTGCTAAGGAAGGATCAGGGGTAGGAAGGAGTATAAGGCAGCCAGCCCCCCACAGCCATTGAAGGCACCGTTCAGACAGTCAAACCTGTCAGGTCTTGGTGTTAGGCTACATGGTGTTGAAAATAAAATTGGAATTATTCTCCAGAGTTAAAGATGAGGAGATTTCCTTTGAAGATCAAGATTTCTTGAAAGTAAGAATTAGAAGTTCTGATACCATGGGGCCCATGTGGCCTGCCTGTGATAACTGGCCAGATGACAGGATGCTCCCTTGGGCAGCCAAGGTCTCAGTGGTCACTGTTTTCCCCTGGCCCATGTGTCTTGTCTATCTACTTGGCCCCCAGGGGCCCAGGTTCCTGGCCCTGGGATCTGTGGCAGGTCTGGGAAACCACCCAAAGAACTGGCCTTTACATTCCAGAGGGACAAAGTCCTGGTGTGCAATGAAGACTCGGTAGTATGGGAGCACAGGAGACTTCCAGCCTGGGCAGAGCTTGCAGCCTGATAACTATAGATGAAAAACCATGGACTATGACAGATTAGAAAGCAGAGAGACAAGTGTGATCTTCAGATGGAGGTGTGGCTACCCAGGCTGCCATTTTCTCACATTGAAGGGTCACGACAGAATAAAAAAAAATATGAAGTTATAATTAGGAATTTTAACTTCTGGTGACATGGCTTACATGGTTCATTCCTGGAGTGGGGTCCAAGTAAAAGCCCAGGAAGCCAAAGTAATTTCAAAAAACTCAGGCCGTTTTCCTTATAGCTCTCCTCTAGGATGAAGGGGACCCATCTTCCCCTGCAATACTTCTTAACACACCCCCATTTACTCTCTCACCAATGTGCCAGCATCTCGCCCCCAGAACTCCCCCTGGAATACCCCCTCAGTCCCAGGAGATGCTCGGAATCCCCACCAGCACCCAGGTAGGCGGAAGGCTGGGACGCTCAGACGGTGGGGATTTTCATGCTGACGTATTGGCCACAGATTATTTTCTTGTCTCTTGCATCTCTCCACCCATCTGTCTGTCTCCCCCACCCACCTGCACGTATGGTGGTTCCTTATTTCTACTTCAGCTCTGGTTTGGGGAAACTCTTTCAGTTCCCATTAAAAACATTTATGGATAATATGACATCATCTGCTTCCTCAGAAGCTGGTGCTTTTGTCTCCAAATTGAAATAATAAAATTATTGCATTTTAAATGGGAGATTTCTTTCAAAATTGCCCATCCAGGGCCTTCATTTTATAAATGAGGGACCCACGAGATGGGGAGGGAGTTATATGACTTTCCCAGAATTACATAATTTGTAAATGAATTCAGGCAAATATTACAAAACAAAACTAGTGGAGAGATTATGCCTATGGGTGGGGTGAGAAACAGACTGAGAGACAATGGGCATGTCCAGCCCAACAGATACATAATTCTTTCGATTATTTTTCTAACAATAACATTGGAGTATTGGTCACTTTACAAGAAATTTTTTTTTTTTTTTTTTACAGTTATGGTTCAAATGAAAACATGAAATTAAGGCCTTGAATCATATTTACAATGGGAGCTTTATTATTATTATTATTGTGATAAGATTGTTGAGATTCATTATTATTGGTTTTTGAGCCATGAACCTAAACTTACTTTGACAGCCTGTGTACCAAAAATTAAAGCCATAAAATTGCTGAGTTTTGACAGGCGATGTATCTCTAGATTTTAAGGTTAAAATTTCCAAGATGTTGTCTTTTGTTTAGGAACCATTTAACTCTAAATTGGTTGATTTTGACTAGTATTTTTAGCGCACTGATCTGGGATCCATGTTTTCTGCGTGGAGGTTAAGGGATGTGGGTGGGGATGGGCATTGATTTGTTGGCCCCCAGCGCCATAATGTCATCACTATCTCCAGCTGATCGGTCCCCCTGACCCAGCTCCACCCCCACCACTGCCACTGCCGGTGGGTGCAACGTGCTGAGCTGTATCATTTATGCCCATGTTGTTGCTGGGTGCTGTTGAGTCGATTCCAACTCATGGTGACCCCATGTGACAGAGTAGATCTGCTTCATAGGGTTTTGTGGCTGTCATCTTTGCAGAAGCAGATTGCCGCATCTTTCTTCCTTAGAGCTGCTGGTGGGTTTGAACCACCAACCTTTTGGTCCGCAGCTGAGCTCTTAACTGTTGTACCACCAAGGCTCCTTTTTATTCTGACCACCACTCTATAATGTCAGATAAAACTCATTGGTGATGTTTTCTCCATTTCATACACGGAATCTGAGTGTTTACATGCCTAGACTTTACAGCGAGTGAGGAATGTAGCTGGTACTAGAATCCCAAGTCTTCTAAACACATTGACTGCTTTTATTTTTTATTATAGTGTTACGCACTAGAGAAAACTAATATCTCTTACATTTATGTAAATTATCAAAATCTTAGTAAAGGTTTATGTTACTACAACGATAAAAGTTTGAAACCCATGAAAAGTTCCAAGAAGATTGAGCTGTAGAGACTGAGTTTGAGGGCTGATACTTGATAAGTCCCAGATGTTCTTTATACATGTATGTGTGTATATATAGTTTTAGCAAAGAAGAGGGCATTTTAGGGCTGCATAGCATTTTTAGCTTTAATATATATGGTAAAAATGCCCTTCCAAAGGTTTGCACTCCCACCAAAAGTCCATCACGTTTCCAAAAAAAAAAAAAAAAAACAACCAGTGTCTCTGCCACCTGTGGTTATACCCTTTTGGTTCAATAGCTTTGTAATCTCTTGACAGCAGAGACTGCCAAGTTCCCTCGCACAACCTACATCTAGCCCCGCTCCTAACATTTGCAGGGCCTGGGAGGAGAGTACGAATAGAGGTCTTGTGCCTGGGCCAGGAATGGGGTAAGGCAAGTGAGGCAGCATTTTGAAAAAAGGTAGGTTGAATAACAGTTGGAGGCTGAGCCATATTGGAGCTTGAGGCAAAAGGAAAGTATGTAATACTCATCCTGCCTGTATTTAAAATTTTGATATTTGGTTTATCATGGATTTTTTTGCATTAATTTTCATTTTTTAGCATATCGCATTGAGATATGGTTTATCCTGGTTACTGAGTTTTTGGTGCCCCCTTAAATTTTGCACTGGAGGTGAGTGAGGTGCTCACCTCACCCTAGTTTCAGCCTTACTTTGGGCCGGGGGTGTGCTCATAGGTGGCACCATCCTCCCTCAGTACAGGCTAGGGGAAAAGCCTGTGCAGGCCCCCAAGGTGGGCCTGTTTGAGCAGGAAGTTCCAGGGTCTTGGCTACATGCAGTGAGCTCTGGAGGTTGAGAACAGGTCACAGGTGGGCATCAACCCTTAGGTCCACAGTTCCTGTGCCAGTGGAGAGGAGAGTGGGTGGAGGAAGGCCAAGGGATACCATCCAGAGCAGGGGTTCTCAGCATCAGCACCACCTGGGGGGCTGCGAAAACAGGCATCTCCGGGCCTTGTCCCAGATCCTGATTCAGCAAGTCTAAGATGGGGCCACGATTCTGCATTTCTAACAAGATCTCAGGTGATGCCGCTGCTCCTGGCCTGGGGACCACACTCTGAGGACCCCAGCTCTAAAGTGTGGGGTTCAGAGCAGGGTCGTTCTTATGCCTGGGTCTCAGCTGCTGCTTCTGAGACACTTTGGCATTTTCCAGCATGAGGAATGCAGAGGGGCTGTCGTTCTTTAGGAGCCTCACCTTTAGAATTTGCATCCAGTAGCGTATCCAGGATGCACCCTTCAAGGGAAAGCCGTCGTACTTTTCTGCTTTCCTGACCAGGCTTCTGTTTGTCACTGTTATTAATGGAGGTTTTCTCCAGGATGCTGGACGCTTGCTTTGGAGTGAATCATCACCATAGATTTCTTTTTTTCCTGTCAATTCTTGCGTGATGAGTGGAAATGAGAACTATAGTAGCTGATGTTGCGTGAAATTCTTAAGTGCCCCTAGATTTTATTTTTAAATTTATGTTTTAAATGACATTATTTTTAAAAGTACATTAAAGCTTTAAACAACACTCTATTGTTTTTACATATAAAGAGTATAATTAAAATATGACATAAATCCACCACTCAGATGACCCTATTGATGATAATAGCACTGAAAGAACAAAATAAAGTAAAAACTAACTTTGTATCCTTTCCTGCCCTACTCTCTTCTCTGCTCCCCTCTAGTTCCTTTCTCTGATTCTGTTGCTCCTGTGATTTTTCCCCCCCAAAATTTTTTATTCATCCTTCCATTTTTTTTTTTCTTTTTACACAAGGGTGATCATACAATAAACACTGGTAGGTACCTGGATTTTTAACTTAGTAATGTATCTTAAATGAGCCCTGGTGGTGCAGTGGGAAACCAAATGGCACAGCTCTACTCTGCCTATAGGGTTGCTATGAGTCAGAATTGACTCAGTGGCAGTGGTTAAGGTATCGTAGGCGTGTTTCTATGTCAACACTTAACGGATTTACTTAATCTTCTTAATAGTTAATAGGATTTCATCATTGGGTTGCCCAGTGTTTAACTAGTCCTCCAATGAAGAATTCTTTGGCTTAAAGTAATTGCTATTACAGACAACTCTGTAGTGAATATGTTTGTCCATATATCTTGAAAAGCATTTGTGAGTCCAGACATAGGAGTGATACCCAGTTGTGGGGCTGCTAGACAAAGGGTATGGGCATTTTTAGGTTTGAAGGCAAACACCACCTCGCCCTCAAGAAAGGGTCACCCTACCAACCATGAGGGCCATGCCTGTTTCCCCAACATCCTTGCCCACAATGGATACCATAAAAGTAAAAAAAGAAAAAACTATTATTCTAATAAGAACAAAAATATAAAGTAACTGGGATTAATCTTGATAAAACTTTCACATGCTCCTGAGGGACTCAAAAGAGGGCTTAAATACATGGAGAGTCATACCACCTCTTTGGAAAGGAACTTGCAACATCATGAATATCTCCATTCTGTTCAGTGAAGATATAACTTGAATATGATCCAATAAAAATATCAACATGATTTTTTTTGGGAGGGAACGAGCTGATTTTAAAAACCATTTGGAAAAACAAACAAGAATATACAGGAAGATTCAGAAAATAAAGGGAGATAGGAATATTCAGGAAATAGCCTGGCTGGATATTAAAATGTAATAGGAAACTAAAGTAGTGTTGTAGAGATAAAGAATAGATAGATTAATGGATGACAGTCATGAACTTAAATATATTCAGGATTATAGTGTATGATAAAGGTAGCATCTCAAATCAATGAAAAATGGATAAGTCTGGGGAAGTATATTGAATTCATATCGCATACGTTATACCAGATAAATTCCAAATGTATCAAGTGTTTATAGGCAAAAAATGAAATATGTATTACAAGAAATAACAGGAGAATGGTTTTATAATCTCAGGTCTTTCTACTATGACATAAAACTCAAAAGCTATAGAAAATTGATAAATTTAACTGCATAACAAAACATTTCATGACAAAAATCACCTTATGCAGAGTGAAAAGAAAACAACAAATTGGGGAAAGATATTTGCAACTGGTTTCACAAATAAGAGCTAAATTTCCTAATAGGTAAAGAAAGAAGGATCAATAACCCAATAGAAAAGCAGCCAAAGGTTATGAACAGTTCACAGAAAAGGACATACAGAAAGCGTTTAAATATGAAATGTTCAAAAAGAGAAAACGTGAGTTATATAATAAGAGAAATACAAAATTACAACCTCACAGAGATCACTTTTTCACCTATGAGATGAGCCAAGATAAAAAAATTTAGTGACACACTTTTTTGCTAGGGCAGAAGAAGAGAAATGCTCTTGTAAATCACAGATGAGAGGCGAATTTGTATTACTTCTATGGAGGAAATCTGGTAATTCCTGAAAAAATTACAAATGCATGTATCTTTAACCCAGCAACTCCACACTTAGAAACTTATTTTTTAGGTAGACTCCATGTGCACATAGGTAGGTGAAGTCATGTAGGAGTATATTTTTCCTTGCAGCATTACTCATAAAAGCAAGAGTTTGAATAATCTATGGTACATCATGCAATGGGACACCATGCATTTGTGTAAAGAAGAAAGAGGAAGAGCTCTGTGTCCTTATATGGAAAGATCACTAAGAAAAATGTACTGTTAATTGATAAAAAGCCAGGGGCATAATGTTATCCTACCATTTGTGTAAAGCCAGGGTCCGGGTTAATATAGGCCTATTGTGTATGACTTTAGAGATTGTTAATATGTATACAAGGAGCCGTGGTGGCACAATAGATAAAGTGCTCAGCTGTTAATCAAAAGGTTGGCTGTTCAAACCCACCAGCCTCTCAGTGGGACAAAGATGTGATAGTCTGCTTCAGTAAAGATTACAGCCTTGGAAATCCTGAGGAACAGTTCTACTGTGTCCTACAGGGCCCCTGTAAGTTGGAACCGACTCAGCGGCAATGGGTTTGGTTTTAATACGTATACAAAAACTAAATGCTATTGATTACCTCTGTGGAAGTAATCTGGAGGCAGGGGATAGGGCTGGGGTGGAGACCTCACTCTGTATACTTTTGTACTGTTTCGCTTTTGAATCTTGTCCTTCTCCAAAATAAATTAAAAATTGAAATTTTAATATAATTTGATAGGTGAATATATTTGCTTATTTCTGATATGTATAGTTTTGATATGTATAGTTCTAATGTTGAGTAAATTTGAATGCCTTTTCAAATATTGATTAGCCTTTTACATTTTTTAGGCAATTGCCTATTCATGTTTTGCTCGTTTTCCTTTTTTTAGTGGTTTCTTTTGCAAATGAAGGAAATTACACCTCTTTCTTTAATGTCACAGAAATTTTGTTCTAGTTTGTCTGTCTTTGTTTATGCTGTTTTTTACCACCATAATTTTAATTTGCATGTAGTCTTTTTTCTTTTCTTCTTCCTCTTCCCTTGCTTGCTCCCTCCCTCCCTCCCTCCCTCCCTCCCTCCCTCCCTCCCTCCTTCCCTCTTTCCCTTCCTCCCTCTTTTCCTTTCTTCAGGTGGCAATGGCTTTTCCCTTAGGGTCTCTGAGAAAACTGACTCTAGATATAAGAATCCAATGATAAACGCCTTTGGATGTGTGGGAAAATGACCAGCCTGCTTATAAGTTGAAGACAGTAGTTAAAGGGGAACAAACTCAGTTTTTAGCAAGGGGTGAGCCAGAGGATCCTCCTCTTGGGCAAGAAGGGTGGAGTAATGGGTGGCTCTTGGGGGACTCTGATAAGTCTCTCCTCTCTCCCCTCCCAGAGGAGCTCCCGAGGTCCTCAGCAGTAAGGCTACCTTCCCTGCGGGACCTGCCTGCCCAGCTCCTGGAGCTCTACCAGCAGGGCTTCTGGTTGGCTGCCCTGCATCCGTTCGTGCAGCCGACCCACGAGCGGGAGAAGACGCCCCTTGAACACATCTTCAGGGCCATCCTGGTCAAGAAAACCGAAAGGTAAGACATTTGTGTGGTGGACACTGGCATCACACTGTGGCAAGTGGGTGTTGAACAGGGGGCCCATTACAATTGCACACTGTTCCCAGGGCCTCTGCCCTCCGATAGGTAAGGAAAAAAGCTGGATAACCAGAGAGGAAATTCATAGTATCCTGTGAGGAAAAACAAATGCCAAGCCTGACTGCGTAAGTAGAGAGTCCCATTTTATATCCTTTCCCTCCTCTAATTTATTGGATTAAACTCAGCTAGAAAAATGTCTCTTCTGGAGAGGTATATTCTCAGAACGATGCAGCTAGTAAAAGTATAATATTTTTAATCTGAAAAGCATGGCCAAAAAGACCATTAATTTTTTTTAAAGGCCATATACAAACTTAAGGAGCTCTGGTGGCACAGTGGTTAAGCAAAAGGTCAGCGGTTCAAACCTACCAGCTGCTTCCTCCGAGCAAGATGTGGCAGTCTGCTTCTGTAAAGATTATAGCCTTGGAAACCCTGTGGGGCAGCTCTGCTCTGTCCTGTAGGATCACTATAAGTCAGAATCAACTTGACAGCAGTGGTTTTTTTCTTTTGGTTTTTATATGCAAACTTAACATTTTCCCCCAAACTCTAGGAATACTTTAAAATTTTGAACCCACCATAAATAGCTTGTCATTCACTTGTGAGAAAAGCAAAATCCGAATCAAGCGCTATAATTGGTTTTGTCTTGATTATGATTTTCAAGGCTTCTGGTATTTTTTTTACTTTGGCTTACTCAGTTTGAAAGCTAACTCTTACATTTATTGAATAATGTATTAAATGTTTATTCTTATATTTTGAGTTCACCTAGAGGTGCCTCAGAATAAGGCCTGGTGATCTACATCCAAAAAAATGAGCCATTGAAAACCCTGTGGAGCACAGTTCTACTCTGACATACATGGGGTCACCACAAATCAGAATGGACTGACAGCAGCTAGAAAAAAAGAATTGGGAAAAGAGAGATGGGGGTTGATCTCTCAAAAGGACTGATACTAATTTTAAATGATTAAAACAAATGAGAGGGGGAACGGAAAGCATATTTTTTGCTGCTTTCGTAAAAATAAAAATTGAAATGAAGCGTGGGAAAGGAAATCAGATTTGTCCTTTGGTCGTCCGTCGTGGAAGGAATGACAGCAGGTACCATATTTGAAAAAGAGAGCAAGGAGAGAATTCAGAGCAGCTGATCGTCATATTCTCCTTTTCAAGGCTTCTTTGGGGTTGGGCAGAGGGTGCAGCTAGCGCACGCAGGAGGGACAACCGTGAGACGTGAGGTCGTGTGACTAAGACACACTTCTCTTCCTGGCAGGCAGAGCTCTTTATTTCTTCATGGCTGATCATGCTCCAGAGCTCTTAGTCTGTGTCAACATGCATGAGGATTTGAAGGGAAACGTGGGGGATGTCTCTAAGTCCACAATTACCACGTTTCTTGCAGAGTGAGGCTTTTCTTATTGTCTCCGTTTGATGAATATTGTTTTCTTTATGTCATTTACTGTGGATCAATATCTGGGTCAATCACAAGAGGAAGTTGTTCTAGGGGCCACGTGGTCTGAGGTTACACTGACACGTAAGATATACATGATGAGTGTAACTCACATTTATTGAGCGCTTACTGTGGGCCAGGCTTTGTAAATACAATGTTATCCTCATAATCAGGCCATGAAATAGCTACTATTATTATTCCCATTTTAAAGGTGAGGAAACTGAGACGCAGTTATTTGTCAAGGTCACAGAGCAGCAGAGCTCTGACTTGCTCCTATGCAGGCTGACCCCTGAGCCTGCGTTCCAAACCCTGACATGAAGCACCTGCCATGGTCCTGCACCCATGATTCTTGTGGACAGCCCCTTTGTGAAAACAAGCAGGAGTGGTCAACTTTGATCTTAGATGAGGTGGCCATTTCTTTATGCCACATTCCCTCCCTTGTACCACTCGGTAGTCTTCAAATAAATAAAAAATTTCGGCAACGAAACAAAACTGACTTACCGTGTGCCTTCAGGGCTATAGACGGAATTGTTAGGCACCAGTGTTTCTAGTCCTTGGATTATTCTATTGGCCTTGGTGTTCAGAGGAGGCGGGTTCACTTTGGTCAGGTCAGTGTAATGCCCCGTAGGAGGTGATGTTAGCACAGGACTTGGCACAAAGTCATCACATTATAAATGAGCTTGGGAAGTTGTATCCTCCCCCTCCACCACCACCCCACGAGCCCCATTATGGAGCAGCACGTCTCCTGGGAGTGTTACTAGAGTACAGCGTCTTACTCTGTAGTCTGGAGTGGGGCCTGAGACCCAGTATTTCTAACACGTTTCCAGGTGATGTTGACATTGCTGGTTGACACACTGCTGATTGGCCAACACTTTGAGTAGCAGGAATGTAGAGGACCTGACAACTCTTACGTGACTCCATGCCTGCTACTCCACAGCACTGTTGGGAATTGCCATTTGGCTTCCAGGGAGAGTTTTGAGACCAGAGAATGTGAGACAATGTAAAACCAAAAGAACGTAGCGTTCCCAACTGGGGACTCATGTTCTGGGCTACGCCTGGCTTCTAGAAAGTGCAGTAGTGTGGGGTGGCACACCAATGGGTTTTTTTGGGCCCCCATTTTCTAGCGGTTACAGTGAAGGGCTGGGACTAAGTGACTCTAGGGGCTGTTTCAACTCTACAAGTATCTGATGGGGTGAGGTGGGCAAAGAAGCCTCTCAAGGATTAGGAACCTTTGCTTCTGGGAATAGTCCATTACACACCAGCAATGGAGTTGGGTGCTAAGCCGGGTTTTTTTGACGTCTACTGAGGGCAGGGCGTGCACATGCCAACTTACTTTCTGGAAGAGAAAAATGAGTAAAACTATTAAGATGACATGGTGGTATAAGGTTATGAACCACTGCCTTGGAGAGTTTTCAAGAAAGGGAAGATGTCAGCCTCCCTGAGTTTGAGTTCAGTCTGGTCCAGAGTCAGGTAGTTACCTGGATGATGCTAATGAATATGCCAGCTCCTTGATAAGCAGATACAGAGAAAGAATTTCCTTTGATAGCTTTTGAGCTGGGCCATTGGAACTGCCTTTTTTTTTTTTTTTATGCAAAGCAGCAAATGCTTGGTAATGTACCATGTAGAATAAAACAAAAATGACTAAGAATTTTCCTTACTTCCATCTCCAATAGTATTGGGGCAGGAGAAGTGGTGAGGGTAGTGGGAAGCAACGTTATTATAAAATATCATTTTAAAGTACCAAGCCTATTCCTTCCTGGCAAATGCAATAACCATATGTTTTTCCATCATGAAGAAAAGACCTCACACTATTTAAACAACAAAGAGCACTACAGAACGTTTTGGCTATCAGTAGGGAGTTTAGATGCTAAAAACAAAACAAAGGAAACCTGATGTGATTAATTTTTAATAAGGACAATTGAAATTATTTTTTTCATGAAGTCTGCCAATTTTCTGACAGCAGTAGAGGCTGTTAAATGAAATGAATTAGCTCTCAGAAAAGGAAGTAAATGCCTGGTTAATATTTTCCAAGTAGACTACATTGAAAGAGATGTTGTTGGTAGGTACCACTGAATTGGTTCCAACTCAGTGGGATCCTGTGTACAACAGAAGGAAACACGGTGTGATCCGGCACCACCCTCACAATCGTTGTTATGCTTGATCCCATTGTTGCAGCCACTATCACTCCATCTTGTTGAGGGTCTTCATCTCTTTTGTTGACCCTCACTTTACCAGGCATAATGCCCTTCTGCTGTTTCTTCTCATTTTAAGTTGTGCTACATCAGCAAATGAAGGTCCCAAAAGCTTTACTCTATTCATGTCATTAAGGTCAACTCTTTGAGGAAGCAACTCTTCCTTAGTTGTATTTTGAGTGCCTTCCAACTTGGCATTAGGCATTAGGTCAGACACTGTTCCCCTGCTAGTCATAAGGTTTACATTGGCCAGTTTTTTCAGAAATAGACCACCAGGTCCTTCTTCCTAGTCTATCTTAGTCTGAAAGGTCTGCTAAAACCTACCCACCATGGGTGACCCTGCTGGTATTTGAAATACCAGAGGCATACCTTCCACCATCACAGCAACACATAGCCCACCATGGTATGACAATCTGACAAGTGATGGAAAGAGATGTAGGATAGATAAACTTTCTAGATTACGGTCAGTCTAAAGCAAGTTCACTAGCAAGAGTCATCATGGGATGACTACTTAACCTTGGGTATCAGTGTTAATGTATTTGAAAGGTAAATATAAAGTTTTTTAGCAAATATCTGGCCTCCAGGGTCTGCGGCATGACCAGGAAAAAATAAACAAAAGAACCATACAAGCCTGCATTCACTCATTCATTCATTAATTCATTCATCCACAAACACTTGCTGAGCTTGTACTGTGTATAAGGTATTGTGCTAGGAGCTCTGCTTGATGGGACTAGAGGGAGCAAGTGTGAGGCTTAGTTGAACATGAAATCTCCCTTCCAGGTATCTACAATCTAATTGAGCTTGCATTGGGCAAATTTGCTGCAAAAGACCTCTTTAAAGTGTTAAAAAGCAAAGATGTCACTTTGAGGACTAAGGTGCGCCTGACCCAAGCCATGATACTTTCATTCACCTCATATGCATGCAAAAACTGGACAAGGAATAAAGAAGAATGAAGAAGAATTAATGCCTTTGAATTTGGCCTTGGCAAAGAATATTGAATATACTGTGGACTGCCAGAAGGATAAACAAATCTGTCTTGGAAGAAGTACAGCCATAAGGTTCCTTAGAAGTGAGAATGATGAGACTTTGTCTGACGTCCTTTGGACTTGTTATCAGGAGGGACCAGTCCCTGGAGAAGGGCATCATGATTGGTAAAGTAGAGGGTCAGCAAAAAAGAGGAAGACCCTTACTGAGTTGGATTGCCACAGTGGCTGCTGCAATAGTGGGCTCAAACAGAACAACGATTGTGGGGATGGTGCAGGACCGGCCAGTGTTTCTTTCTGTTGTACATAAAAAAACCCGTTGCCAAACCTGTTGCCATCGAGTCGATTCCGACTCATAGCAACCCTATAGGTCAGAGTAGAACTGCCCCATAGAATTTCCAGGGAGCGCCTGGTGGATTCCAACTGCCGACCTCTTGGTTAGCAGCTGTAGCACTTAACCACTACACCACTAGGGTTTCCCTGTTGTACATAGGTCGCTATAAATCAAAACCAACTTGACGACACCTAACAACAATTGAGAAAATAAAGCCAAAGGAGTTTGGGAAAAGGAAAAGTCACTTTCTGCTGGAAAGAACGCCACGGAAATGCTTCTTGAGTGGAAAAAAAAAAAAAAAAAGGAGATTTTAATTTGGGCCTGATTTCTTTTGGGTAAACGTAATAATAATATAATACACATGAGGAGGAAGAGTTTAAGTCTTACGAAATGTTTTCTAGCGGAGTTTGGGTAATTTTTGAGCATCTTTGACAGTCTAACTGAATTATTTATAAACGAGTCATTCCAAAAGCTCACCGCAGTAACATTCCTTGGAGACCCACCACCATTTTGAGAAATTTCTCTTAAATCTGTGAAAAATTGCTGATCTTTTCTTTTGAAAATTCTGATAACTGCCATTTCATTCTGATCTCAGGCCGAACCACAAATCTAACTTAAAATTGTTCTTGATTCTAAGCGTATTAAATTTAGTCAGAACCGGTTACTTTGAAAACCCTTCAAGAACAAATAGCCAAGTATGAGACACCAAGCAGACAGCGAGTTTGTACTTCCATCTCTCAGCTCTTTCTCTGGAACACTTAATGATTTTTAGCAGACAATACAGTTGCATTTGCTTTGAATTCTAAGGTTGTCCTTATTTTTTTTCCAGGCAGTTTTCCTTAGAACGAGTTGCCAAAAATCTCAACATTTGATGGCTTAAGAGAAGTCAGTTATTAAAATGTCAGTTCTGATGTTTCGTGAGTGTGGGTTTAATTCTAGGTCATTTTATAGTCATAAGGACAAAAATGCGTTGTCCTTTTCCATTTCGCAGCTCTTGAATTGGTGTCATTCATACATAAAGCTAGTTCAGGGTGTCGTTGATGTGTTTTTCATCTCTAGGGGGTTGAAGCCATTTGGGTCCTGGTCTCCTGGGGTAATGCCTTACGTGATACAGGGGACTGGGCCATCGGTGCACCCTGCAGACATTTATTATGTGCCTTTTGGCCACTCTGCAAGATCTGGTTAGGCCTAGGGTGAGGGGATGTGGCACACAGAGGAGCTGCAGCTCACACAGGGGGTGAATTCTAAACCCCTTGTGGGAGGTGGAAGATGTATACAGTAAAACCTGCCAAAGCTGGAACCTGTGTAAGGCAGAAACCTGTCAGAGAAGGAAAACTCAAGTATTTTCAGCTAAAATGAATGAAAAAAAAACGATAGGTAAGGTTGCACCCTGTCAAAGGTGGAAATCTTTCGAGACCGGGAAAAATTAGGCAGTTCCATCGAATTCCGGCTCTCATAGGTTTCACTGTATAATCAAAACTGCCTTTGAAAATCTCTTTAATTGCCCAGGAAATGTAATGCTGTAGATCAGATTGCTCATGAAATGTAACACTAGGTCGGGTTGCTGTTTCCAACAGTGAACCCCATAGGGAAGTAACTTTGGGTTTATAGCCAGTGCTCATTCGAATCACACCTAAGGTGATGAGATGCTTACGCTTGGAGAGACATTTGTGTGAACTGAGGTTGAGGGAGCAGGAGATTCACTTCTCCTTTCTCACATTCATTCTGGGGCCCATCTGCCTGTTGAATAGAATAACTGCTCCTCCCTTTTAGTTGGCTCTTTCTAAGATACACACATGTGATGTAACTTCACTCTGCTAAGATGACTCTGAGGAGCTTCTGGATCTCAAGAAACTTATCTACAAAACCAAACACCAAACCCATTACCGTCGACTTGATTTGGACTCATGGCAACCCCGTGTAACCGAGTAGAACTTCTCCATAGGGTTTTCTTGGCTGTAATCTTTCTGGAAGCAGACTGCCAGGTCTTTCTTCCACAGTGCTGCTGAGTGAGCTTGAACTGCTAACCTTTTGGTTAATTCCCAAGAGCAAGAGAATGTAAACTCTATATGCAAATTATGTTAATACCCAGATAAATCAATGTGTACCTCTTACCTGGAATTTGTTAATGGGAGTGCTTTAGAATAGGAGGCTTTGTGGCTCTCATTTGCTCTGTGTTTAGAATGACGGGTAGATATAAACAAGAGGAGAAGTGGTGGGAAGAGCATACCAGGAGAGCCTGGAGCCTGGAAGAGCAGACATGGCCCAGATACAGTGACGGAACCTGGAAGAGCAGACCTGGCCCAGATACAGTGATGGAACCTGGAAGAGCAGACCTGGCCCAGATACAGTGATGGAACCTGGAAGAGCAGACCTGGCCCAGATACAGTGACGGAACCTGGAAGAGCAGACCTGGCCCAGATACAGTGATGGAACACATGGTCCTAGGGAAACAGGGAGAAAAGGCAGAAGTATGTGTGCCTGCATCACGAGACTCTGGTGGTCTGGCTGAGAAATTTGGACTTCGTTCTGAAGTCAGTAGGGGAACTATTGCAATTGTTTTGTTTTGTTTTAAACCAGAGCAGCAACCATTAGGAATGCTGAGTTTTTCAAAGCTTAACCTGTTATTAGGTGGAGGAGAAAATGGAAGCTGAGAAAATGTGGTATTTAGTTATGGTGGTAGAAAATCAGCAATGAAAGCAGGTTGTAATAAGAAGGTAAAGGAAGGGATAGATCTGAGATGTGTCACGTGGGATGAAAAAATACTGGATTTAATGTTTTAACTGGAAAGGGATAGCATGAAGGAAGAGGAAGAAGCAAAATAAGAGTGAACTTTTTACCCTAAGTGGCGGACAGGATCAACTGGAAGGGGAAGGTCAGGAGGGGGTGGGGCTGGGAAGCGAAGCATGCCTTGGGTTTGGCTTTCCCCTAAGCAAACCCTGAGAGGAAGATTCAGGTGCTCCTAAGGAAGTGCTCCCAGGAGCAGTCAGTAAGGGATCGGGGAAGAGAGACAGGGAAGGAGAGGAAGCCAAGCAAGGGGCCAATCTCAGCCTCAGCCTGATCTTGCAGGGAGCTGTGGAGCTTAAATTACACCTTTGAGTTTGTCCACCTTGATGCTGGGGAACTGGCTTTCAGTTGCCATTCACTGCCCAAGTCTAGGGCACATCCAGGTGCAGCAGCTCCAGTAGCCCATGAAGACTACAGGTGCAAGCCCTAAGGGATGCATGTAGGCGCTGGGGCTGGACCCCCAGAACTGGTCCAGGGGAGGGAGGGGGCTTGGGCGGAGCGTTGCAGCATCCACCACAAGGATGGGGTATCAGCAGGATCAGTTTGGTTGGCCACATTGTGTCAGAGGCATTTGCTGGCTGGACGTCCACAGGGAAGTGTCCATTAGGAGGTGTCCATCAGGCAGTCAGGAGCTTGGGAGGCCGTCAGAGCTGGAGATGAGGTTCTGGGAGGCTGTGTATGAAGCCCTGGTGAGCCCAAGAGCCATGTGCCCACTTCTGTGTCTGCTGACTTAGCCAAGGCTGCCGAGATTGTCTATACCAGGTCCCTCTGGTGATTCTTAGAAAAGATGCATTGAGTTCCTGAGAGCTATGCAAAGTGAGTTGCTTCTTTCCAAATTGACCATATGCTTGGAGTCTGAGAAATTTTTTTTTCCCAGACCATATCAGCAAGCTCTACTGCTGAATGAGTCAGTTCTGGCAGGCAGGGCACGTGCCCTGGGTGCTGCTTGGGGGGCACTAACAAGCAGTTTCTATTGTCCATCACAGTTTCCATCACCGGCTGTGAGAGATCATTCAGAAATTTAAAACATTGCCATAGGCACTATTTTCTGTAGATAGGCCCCTGTCTGGCCGCCTGTGTCAAATGATGGAGAGACAATTCTTTTTGGCTTTTTGCTGTTTTATTTTGAGGAAAGGACACCTCAGAGAGTGCTCAGGCATTGCCCCTTGCTTCTCTTTTCGGGAGCCTAAAATGTGAAATTCTGAAGATTTCTGCTTTTATTCTAAGACAGGGCTTGCAAACCCTAACGGCTACAGGGGCCAGGCTGGGGAATTGGGGAGCCAGTGCCTCAGCTCTGCACCATTGTTGCCAAGTGTCACCAGATGTGGTCATGTTTTTCAAGAGAAGCCAGAAATCCAGATTTTATGTGGGAATTTCTCCCTTTTTAAATGTTGACTCAGTTTTCTAAAATAGTTGAAATAACTGTAGTCGTAATCTACCTCACGGGCTGCTGTGTTGTAACCTGAAAGATTTCTGCGTGATGCTTACTTCGGGGAACTAATCCTGGAACCCCTGAGCTGCCTGTTCTTCTCAGACTCAGCAATCATGGACTTCCCAGACTGTTTGTATGTCTGCCCACCCCACCTCCCCCGCCACCCTTTGTAAATCTTCTTTGACCCCAGGTGCTGAGTAGATGTTATTCAATAGAATTTTCCTGAATTGAATGGAATAAAGCCATGCCCTGGAACCTTGCTGTGATCATTCACTAAAGGGCCATGCATTTATTAGGAGGTGGGTCATCTTCGGTTTGCCAAAAAGTGTGTCCTTGTAATGCAGCCATACAGCACAGTCCCCAAGGAATTGCACGCACACATTCAGAACACATTCAGAAGATTTTTTTCATGGCCAAAATAATAAGTGGTTAACCATAAGCGTATATGTGTTTTTCACTCTTCTTTTTTTTAAAAAAACATCCAAAGGATGGCCCTTCAGAAAGCAAACGAAATCTTCATGGACCTTAAGTGGCGTACAGATGCATTACTTCACCCTTTTTTATAGCACACAAGATAACGGAACATTTTCTTTGGCATTTGAAAAGGGCAAAATCGAGAAAGTGCAAAAATTATATTGGAACGAAAAAGAAAATTCTCAGAATTAGAGTCAAAAGTATCATCTTTAAGTGGCTTTGTATCTCTTCATGTTTAATTTTTACCAATTACTTTGACTCTTGGGAGAATTATAGGGCTTCTAGAAAGAGGTTTTTACAATTAAAATACACCAGGGATGGTAGTGCCTGGGCTGTGGATGCCCTAGAAATTGCTCACACTGAGCCTGGGGCTTAGCCCTGGAGTGCGCTGATTGTTTGAGTCACACGTGGGGAAGAAAAGTAACACTGGGCTTAGCTGTGATTGACACGTGTTGGTGTGATTGAGAAACCCAGCAGCCGGCCTACTCCCAGTGAGCAGAAATTGAGGAAGATGGATTCAAAGCTCTTTTTTCTTAAACTAGAACAGGATATAAGAAAAAAAAAAAAAAAAAGAACAGGATATAAGAAGGTGCTTGTCTAACGTGGAGGCGATTATTTTGGATTCACATACACAAAGTCCCCCCTCCCCCGCTCTTGGCTCACACCTGCACCTTGCTTCGGGTGTGGTATCATCCTTCATTAGTTTTCTCGAGCTTTCCTGAGGTGTTTGGAGAACTTGATTAGCTCTCCCGGGCTGCCACCATTCCCCTGGCGGAGCTGTCCAGCATCACTGAAAAAAAAAAAAAATTTATTCCTCCTATTTTCCCATCTCATTCTGGAGTGACACCCTTTTCTGGTGTGTTGAAGTTTCAGGATTCACTGTTAATTATTGTGTTTGCACTTTCCAATCTAATATGCCAGTGTAAAGCCACGTTCTCTCGGGAAAAGAGAATTTGTTTTTCCAGTCCACACCCCTAAATGGCCTGCCTGGCTAATCTTCTCTCCCTCCAAAATGTGGCCCTTTATCCCAGTGGAGAGAACAAGAGAGACATGCAGTGTTCGCGTGAGAGCATATTTTTTATCCCTGTTTTTATAGCTGTTCTTGATTGCCTGTGTCTTTCTCCACATTTTATTTTTTTTGTCTCCTCTGAGAGAGAGAATTAGCATACTCATGATTTCCACTCTTTCCCCAGAAGTGTTTTGAAATGGCAGAGAACAACAAGCAGGTACCCAAAACACAGATGCCCAAGCACTAAATCTCTTTGAAATTTCCTGTTGATCTGAAAACTTATGCATATACAGTACTGTGAAATGCTTGTATTTGTTTTCAATAAAATAAATCAATAAAGATCGTGAGGGTGGGGGGTGTGTTTTTCAAGCTGAACACGATGGAATAGGCACCACCTTTGATGAGTTCTGCAGAAGACTAGTTCTAAGTGAATTTTACGTTTTTACCTGTGAATGCAGAAGCAGGTGAGGAATACCTCTCAGGTCCCTTTAAGGACATTATTAGTGACTTAAATGTGCCTGAGATTTTGTGATCATCTCTATAATTTATCGAGCTGTTTTCTTTAATTTTTAAATGGGAGAAAGATGGAACCATTTTACCAAAAGGTAAACGCTATAAATACGATTTAGTGAAGTACATCATTTCATTTGCGTCCTATTCATTGACCATGAGTTGAAACTTAAAATGGCTACAGAGACTTAAAAACCAAATTAGTAACTTGTATTCATGCAACACCTGTTTCTGAGGGTCTGAGAGCACTTTTCGTCATTCCTGTATGTAGTGAGTGTCATAATTAATTCTCACTATGTCCTCACGGTGGTTGTTTTGTTGTTCCTACATGTTGAAAGTGTTACGTGTTCAGTGAAGGTTTTAGACTTGCACTGTTTTGTAACTGAAAGATTCCATTATCTTCATATATCCCCCACCTCCCATTTTACACCCTAAGGAAAATGAGGCTTTAAAAAGTTATTAATAACTGCTTAGTACTGAAGTATAGGGTGGGTAAGTGACAGGGTGCAATGGGTATAGAACTTAAGTTCCATCTGGAGACTTATGGCTCAGAAATTCACCATCTTTCAGTTCACAGGTCCTAGAGCTGGTAGAAGATCCTCCGAATTCCCAGAATCCTCTGGGTTATGCAGCATCCCCAGGCCCCATGGCTAGGCTCTGGGGCCAGTGGCCTGGCTGATCCCCATACTGGTTTGAGAACATGGGCTGTCACTGAAAAACCATTTGGTGCTCCCAAGATGGCTTCCTGCAGCAGGCTGGCAGGATCTGGTCAGTTTCTGCACTAAATGGTTGTATGCAAATGATGGTTCTGGGGCCATTAGTGCATTACTTTCCCTCTGCTTTCTAAATATAAAATCAAGGTGCAATTACTAGGTTTCTGTTGTGTTCTCTGAGATGGTAGCTTTTGTCAGAGACAATGGGATGAGCACAATCCTGCTCTAGGGGGATTTATAACATACTTGATTACCCCCTTGAAATTTTCATCCTCAACTTTCTGTGGTCTACGACACCGGAGTTGCTCTGCCAAACAACCTGGATCCTCCTTGGAACAAAAAGCCCACTTTCCTTGTGAAGAACATTCCAATGTTTGCAGGAACTCCTTAATGTTAGTTAACATTTGTGGTGATACCTGTAATAACTAAATAAAAAAAAAAACTACCATGTATTTATTGGCTGGCCAGAGTTATTGCTTAGTGCCATGAAATACCTTACTTTTTTTTTTTTTAATTGTACTTTAGATGGAGGTTTACAGAACAAGCTGGTTTTTCATCAGACAGTAAACACATTGTTGTATGACACTGGTTAACAACTCCACAACATGTCCACACTCTCCATTTTCAACCCTGGGCTCCCTATTACCAGCTTTCCTGTTCCCTCCTGCCTTCCAGTCCCTGCCCCAGGGCTGGTGCGCCCCTTATAGTCTTGTTTTGTCCCATGGGCCTGTGCAGTCTCTGGTTGAAGGGTGAACCCCAGGAGTGACCTCATTACTGAGCTGAAAGGGTGTCGCGGGCCATACTCTCAGGGGTTCTCCAGTCTCTGTGAGGCCAGCAAGTCCTTTCTTTTCTTTTGGAGTTAGAATTTTGTTCTACGTTTTTCTCCAGCTCTGTCCAGGACCCTGTATTGTGATCCCTGTCAGAATAGTCAGTGATGGTAGCCGGGTACCATCTTAATTGTACTGGACTCAGTCTGTGGAGGCCGTGGTAGATGTGGTCCATTAGTCTTTTGGACTAATCTTTCCCTTGTATTTTTAGTTTTCTTCATTCTTCCTTGCTCCCAAAGGGGTGAAATACCTTACCTTTACTTCTGAAAGCCAAGATGAAGAAAGTAAACCTCAGAGCAGTGACTTGCCCAGGGTCACACAGTTGCTAAGTGGAGAGGCTGGAAGTGTAGGATCTGTCTGTATCCAACACTGTTCCTCTTTAATTTTGTATCTATTAGTCTTAGGGTCAGGGTTAGGGCAGGGCTCTCAACTGGCACTGTTGATATTTTGGGCCAGGTAATTATTTGTTGTGGTGGCTTTCCTGTCATTATAGAATATTTAGCAGCATCCCTAACCTCTACTCACTAGATGCCAGTAGCACTTCTCAGTTGTGACGATCAAAAACGTTTTCAGACATTGTCAAATGCCCCTGGGGGTCAGAATCACCCCAAGGTGAACACCACTTCGTACAGGTTATATTGTGATGTTAAAAACAAAACAAAAACTTATTGCTGTCAAGTTGATTCTGACTCATAGCGACTCTGTAGGACTGGGTTGAACTGCCCCATAGGATTTCCAAAGAGTGGCTGGTGGATATGAACTGCCAGCCTTTTGGTTAGCGGCCAAGCACTTAACCACTGTGCCAGCAGGGCTCCAGGCTGTGATGTAGGAGTCTGTACGTGAGTTGAATAGTGGTCCCCAAAAAGATATGTCCAAGTCCTAGTACCCAGAACCTGTGAAGGTTATTTTATTTGGGGAAAAAAAGGTCTTTGCAGATATAATTAAGGATCTGGAGATAAGGAGTCCTTTTAAGAGACAGAAAAGGAGACACAGAGAAGAAAGCCATGTGAAGATGAGGGAGAAATTGGAGTTATGTTGCCACAGCCAAGGAGCACCAGGAGCTACTAGGAGCTGGAAGAGGCAAGGAAAGATTCTCCATTAGAGCCTTCAGAGGGAGTGTGGCCCTGCCAACACCTTGATTACAGACTTCTAGCTTTCGAACTATAAGAGAAAAAATTTGTGTTGTTTTAAGGCACCACTTCTGTGATAATTTTTGTGGCAACCCTGAGGAACTGTTAATATAGCCTAACTTATTTTCTTCGACATATCCAGCTTTGCTAACAGCATTTGTTATATTAACATAACTTTTGCACATTTATTTTTCCACGTAAATTCTCAAATAATTTTCTCTGGTTCCTGGAAAACTCTGTTGAAATTGCAATGATGTGTATCTATTAATTTGAGTAGAATTTCCACAGTGTTTTCAAAAACATAAAGTTCAATATTATTTTCAGAGATCAATTTTTATTTTAAAGCTTTGTAATCATTCTGAAAATTCTGTGTACTATCTACACCAGTGGTTATCAAAGTGAAGCAGACGTACCCAATCTTAAAAGACAACCGAGGCTTCTATTTCTATTTATTTCTCTTGAATAAATAGGGAATAAGCTTTATTAATATTTAACATTCATGTTGAAGGTGGTGCCCTGGCGTTCTGCATATGTCAGTGGTCACCTGCCCTGTTTAGAGCTGGTAGAATTCTGAGGGAGGGGTGGGTTGAGAGGAACACCTTCAATTGTTTAATGTATTATGACATATTGTAGTTTGAGAACCCCGTTAGGTGGATTTGTGTATTATTTCATGTAAATTTTAACTAAATTAGCCACATGAAATATACACATGGGTTAAAAATGTCTATAAAGTGATTGCAGATTGAGAATACCTGTTAGGTAAATATAAAATCTCTCTCACACGTTTACTCACATGCATGCGCACGCGCACACACACACACACACGGGTGCACGCAAACACACGCACAGAAATGGCCACACTGATCCATCTCTCACTGCTTGTAAGAGCTTTGTTAGCCACAGTGTGAGATAAAAAGTCAGTGCCTGCCTGTTCAGAACTGACAGAAGATGGGCAAAGAAACTTGGAATCATCAAGAAGACTTTTTCAACTGTGAATTTATTTCCACCACTGTTAACAGTGAATCTCATTTCAAGTGTATGTTGTGCCTTGAGATATTATCTATTACTAATGTGAATGTATTGTGATTATTATTTGAAAATGTTGCTTTTTAATATGTTTCTCATCCTTTTTAAAATTTCCATTTTGTATGTGTGTTTTATTACATACATAAGGTGTTAGTACTTGGTTCTCAGGGGTATAGTTGGCCCTCCATATCCGCGGGTTCCACATGCATTGATTCAGCCAACTGCGGATCGAAAGTATTAAAAAAAAAAAAAAAAGGTTCCAAAAGCAAAACTTGATCTCTCTTGGGCCAAGCAGTCCGCTGGATCCACACGATTGAAGTGATGTGTAGGGTCTGCTGGTGTAGCCTCCCGCCATTTCACAGACCCTCAGTCTCTGTCCAGCACTCCGTGTTTGAGCGTTGTTCACCTCGCTTCTCATCATTGTTCCCTTACCAGTGCAACGTAACTACTTACATAGCATTTACGTTGTATTAGGTATTGTAAGTAATCTAGAGATGATTTAAAGTATATGGGAGGATGTGCGTAGGGTGTATGTAAATACTATGCCACCTTATTACAAGGGACCTGAGCATTCTCGGATTTTGGTATCTGGCGGGGGAGAGGGCTTGGAACAAATCCCTTGCAGATACCAAAGAACTACTATATTTTACATATGGGATGTGTAATCAGAAAGATATGGAACCACTGATCCACGCAGCTTCTGTATCACAGTGGCGGTTCCTGAAGCATTTAGAGTCTTGCTACTCTCGGTGTGGCCCACAGAACAGCAGCAGCACCAGGATCACGTGGGAGTGCTTTAGAAATGCAGAGCCCCAGGCCCCAGACCTGCTGAGTCAGAATCTGCATTTTAACAAGATTCCCAGGGGGATTTGTACGTACTTTAAAGTTTGAGAACACAAAGTTATATAAGCTGTATTGTCCTTTAAGGTAGCCATTAGTTATTAATTTAAATTAATTAGAAATTAAATAAAATTAGAAATTCAGGCCAGCCACTAGGATATTGGACAGCGTGAATAAACATTTCTGTCATCTTAGAAAGTTATATTGGACAGCACTGAGTTAAAGGGTCTAGCTAGGAAGATCTAGAAAAGCAGTGAACTATAAGCAAGCTTTAATTTGGAACATGTACGTTAAATGTAGATAGAGAAGGGTCTTACTTCCTGTTGTTCAACTGGACGTGGCCAATGAGAGTGCCTTATGAAGACCATTCATGTATGCGACTGTTATTGTTAGTTTTGTTTGCAGATAATAACTGGTAAATATCAGGCAGACCTATTTTCATCCAGTGTTATTTTTGTGATAAAATATTAATTATGCATTGGAACCCTGGTGGCGCAGTGGTTAAGAGCCCAGTTGCTAACCAAAATGTCAGCAATTCAAATCCACCAACTACTCCTTGGAAACCCTATGGGGCAGTTCTGTTCTGTCCTGTAGGGTCGCTATGAGTTGAAACTGACTCTACGGCACCTAACAACAACGATTATGCATCATTACTAATATTAGTTCTTTCCACATCTTTCGTAATAAATAAGGAGTCTTGCAGGATTCCACAGAAAGCAGGACTGTGCCCCAAATCCCATTCCCTGTAGTTGTCCTCTTTTTTTTTTTGCAGCTGAGGCTTAGGGGCGACTGAAATTCCTTTGGAGCTATATTACACAGGCAACATTGAGGTAATGATTGGCTGTTCATTTTCCTCTTAGCCCTTTAAAGTTAATGGTCAACTCCTGGTACTACACAGCTGCTGATGGTTTATTTACTAGGGAGCCATCCCTAACTGAAAACAGAGGGGCAGGATGTGGCAAGATTTTTCTAGAATAAATCTAGAATAAATAGCTACATGCCCATGGTGACATTTACCCATTTGGCGGTGCACAGCTCCCAAATTGTGCTTGTGGTTAAGGCATTATTTACACATCTCCCTCTATCATTATTTCCAGAATGTTCCCGGTGATGCCAAACCCTTATTAGCAGAGGTAGCGATATGTGTTAATGGAAGAGGGAGGGAAAGTCAGAAGAAAGGGCATTGACCCATCTATAGATTAGTTCTTTTCCTTTTTCTACTTCAGAATTCCCTTGGTGGGTTATATAGCTCTGTGCTGTGTTTAAGGATTCGCTAAGATTTGTTTACTAGATTTTTTGTTTCTCTAGCATTTCTTGTGTTTCAATATTATGGGAAACCTTGACTCCAGCAGCCTCATTATTTTGTAGATCTGTTCTTCTATGAAATCTACAAGGGTCACAAAAATTATGGGAAAGTTTTTCTCTATTGTTCTGAAAGCATCTTTGGGAAGCAGTAGTTTATCCTTGTCTTCTTCTCCAACTGTTGTTTTAGGTGCCATCAAGTCGGTTCCAACTCATAGCAAACCCATGATAACGGAAGAAAATACTCCCCGGTCCTGCACCTTCCTCACAATCTTTGCTATGTTTGAGCCCATTGTTGTAGCCACTGTGTCAGTCCATCTCGTGGAGGGTCTTCCTCTTTTTCGCTGACCCTTTACCATACCAAGCATGATATCCTTCTCCAGAGATTGGTCCTTCCTGATAACATGTCCAAAGTACATCAGATGAAGTCTTGCCATCCTCACTTCCAAGGAGTACTCTGGCTGTACTTCTTCCAAGACAGACTTGTTCATTCTTCAGGCAGCCCATGGTACATTCAATATTCTTCGCCAATACCGTAATTCAAAGGCATCAGTTCTTCTTCGGTCTTCCTTAATCATTGTCCAGCTTTTGCATACATATGAGATGACTCGACAGCACTGGGTTTTGGGGGAGATGACTGAAAATATCATGGCTCGAGTCAGGCACACCTTAGTCCTTGAAGTGATATCATTGCTTTTCAGCACTTTAAATAGATCTTTTGCAGCAGATTTGCCCAATGCAATATGTCATTTGATTTTTTGGCTGCAGCTTCCAGGTGTGTTGATTATGGACCAAGTAAAATGAAATCGTTGACAACTTCAGTCTTTTCTCTGTTTATCATGGTGTTGCTTATTGGTCCAGTTGTCATGATTTTTGGTTTTCCTTATTTTGAGGTGTAATCCATACGAAAGACTATGTCTTTGATCTTCATCAGTAAGTGTTTCAAATCCTCTTCACTTTCAGCAAGCAAGGAAGGTTGTGTCATCTGCATATCGCCAGTTGTTAGTGAGTCTTCCTCCAATCCTGATGCCCCATTCTTCTTTATATAGTCCAGCTTCTCAGATTATTTGCTTGGCATAAAGATTAAAAAAGTATAATGAAAGGATACAACCCTGACACACACCTTTCCTGGTTTTAAACCATGCAGTGTCCCCTTGTTCTGTTTGAACAACTGCCTCTTGGTCTGTGTACAGGTTCCACGTGAGCACAAGTAAGTGTTCTGGGATTCCAATTCTTTGCAGTGTTATCCATAATTTGTTTTGATCCACACAGTCGAATACCTTCCAATAGTCAGTAAAATATAGATAAACATCTTTCTGGGATTCTGTCCTTTCAGCCAAGATTCATCTGACATCAGCAGTGATATCCCTTGTTCTACATCCTCTTCTGACTCGGGCTTGAATTTCTGGCAGTTCCCCATCAGTGTACTGCTACAACCATTTTTGAATTATCTTCAGCAAAATCTTACTTGTGTGTAATATTTATGACATTATTCTACAATTTCTGCATTCTGTTGGATCACCTTTCTTCGGCCAGATAGCTGTCTTCCAGATTTCTTGGCATAGATGAGTAAGCATCTCCAGCGCTGCATCTGTTTGTTGAAATATCTCAATTGGTATCCTGTCAATTCGTGAGCCTGTTTTTCGCCAATGCCTTCAGTGCAGCTTGGACTTCTTCCTTCAGTACCATCAGTTCTTCATCATATGCTACCTCCTGAAATGGTTGAATGTTGACCAGTTCTTTTTGGTACAGTGATTCTTCTTCTGATGCTTCCTGAGTTGTTCACCATTTTGCCCATAGATAGAATCCTTCAAAATTGCAGCTTGAGGCTCATACTTCCCTTTAGGTTTTCTAACTCCAGGTCTTTGCACATTTCATTATAATACTTTACTTTGTCTTCTCAAGCTGCCCTTTGAGATATTCTGTTCAGTTCTTTTACTTCATCATTTCTTCCTTTTGCTTTAGCTACTCGATGTTCAAGAGCAAGTTTCAGAGTCTCTTCTGACATTCATTTTAGTCTTTTCTTTCTTTCCTGTCTCTTTAATGACCTCTTGCTTTCTTCATGTATGATGTCCTTGATGTCATCCCGCAACTCTTCTGGTCTTTGGTCATTAGTGTTCAGTGCATCAAATCTGTTCTTGAGATGATCTCCAGATTCAGGTGGGATATACTCAAGGTCACATTTTTATTTTGGTTTTTGTGGACTTGTTTTAATTTTCTTCAGCTTCAACTTAAACTTGCATATGAGCAATTGATGGTCTGTTCCTCAGTCGGCCTCTGGCCTTGTTCTGACTGATGATATTGAGCTTTCCCATCATCTCTTTCCACAGATGTAGTCAATGTAGTTTCTGTATTTTCTATCTGGTTAGGTCCATATGTATTGTTGTTGTTTGGTGCTGTTGAGTTGGTTCCAACTCACAGAGACCGATGTACAACAGAATGAAACACTGCCTGGTCCTGCGCCATCCTCATAATCTTTGTTATGCTTAAGCCCGTTATTGCAGCCACTGTGTCAATCCAACTTGCCGAGCGTCTTTCTCTTTTTTTGATGATCCACTACTTTACCAAGCATGATGTCCTTCTCTGGGGACTGGTCCCTCGTGGTAACATGTCCGAAGTATGTGAGACCGAGTCCCACCACCCTTGCTTCCAAGGAGCATTCTGGCTGTACTTCTTCCAAGACAGATTTGTTTGCTCTTCTGGAAGTCTATGGTATAATCACTGTTCTTCGCCAACACTGAAATTCACTAAAAAAGGCCTTCCTTATTCATTGTTCAGTTTTCGAAGGCATATGAGGCAATTGAAAATACCATGGCTTGGGCCAGGCACACCTTAATCCTTAAAGTGACATAGTCCACGTGTATAGTTGCCGTTTATGTTGTTGAACAAAAGCATTTGCAATGAATAAGTCCTCGGTCTTGGAAAACTCTGTCATGTGATCTCCAACGTTGTATCTATCACCAAGGCCGTATTTTTCAACTACAGATCCTTCTTCTTTGTTTCCAACTTTAGCATTCCAATCACCAGTAGTTATCAACGCATCCTGATTGCATGTTTGATCAATTTCAGACTGCAGAAGTTGGTAAAAAAATCTTCCATTTCCTTGTCTTTGGCATTAATGGTGCTTAATCTTCCTTATATCTGTATCTTATCATCTTCTTTTATCTAAGACCATCCGTGACTCATCCTATACCTCAGAATGAAGTCCAGATCCCTCATTCCCAGATTCATTCTAACAGTGAGTTCATCCATATATTCCTTAGCCCTGTGTTTGGCGATCCAGCCAAGTTACAAGCAACGCTCACTGTATACACCTTTTACCAAACTGACCTATTTATTGTTTTCATCATTTAACGCGTTTTTTTCTCTATCCAGATTTTTTTTTCTTTTTTTAACAGTTGTAGAAACGTGGATAACACAACGTTTGCCAATTCAACATTTTTTACATGTACGTTTTTATAGTTGCCGTTCTTGGTGCCTAGAATGTCTTTTATCCATTGTCCCATGATTGATTTCCACACAGCCTCAAAGATTTAGGTCAGATGCTTCTTGCTTTTTAAAAATTTCCCTGATCCCTGCGTTGGAAGTAACCAAGCTCTCGTAACACTTCTGCTTACATATGATTTATCTCCCCTTAGAAACTAAGTTTCTTGGTGGTAGGATCAAACTCATGCCTTATATGTGCTCCATGGCCAAGAAGGTGATGAATGGATGAATGAATAAATAGGCTTTTCATTGTCATTTATTTTACATAAACTGGTGAAAATAGAAATAGCTTTATTTTTCATTCATTGACAAATCATTTTTGGATCTGTACCTCATTTTTTTTTTTTCGCTAATATGTCTTTTCTTCAAAAAAAAAAAGTCATAATGATCATTCTACTTGAACTTAGTGTTGCCTTAGTGAAAAAAAAAACTTAAAGTCCCTTCCTGTTTCCCAGAGATAGAGAATTTGTTTCTGCAGAGTGACATTTAGTAACTTGTTTTTTCTAGTTGGATTAGTGCCTGGTAAGTTAAGTTTCTGTTGTCACCATTTCTTCGATTATTCCTAAATGCAGCAGAAATAACCCTGTTCTTCTTTCTTTTCATAATTCACATTCAAACTATGCCTAGAGTCCTGGGAAAAAAAAGACCTTGTTTAAACTCATGGTCTTTGAAGCTTTCTAAAGGATTTATGAGTTGAAATGAAATCTCCTACATGTTTATTATTTAAAAGCCTAGCTTATAAAATTTTTTCTGACAGGCATTTGTTTTTTAGTAGCCTTGTTTCAGATCTGCCCAGGAGACCAAGATGAGTATTCAGCTTACTCCCTGGCATTTCATCAGAATAATTTGAGGATTAACTCTTTTGCCTGCGAATAGCTTTGAATATTTAAAGTGATTATAATTGTAACAGAGTCTTTTACAGTACGTGCTTGAAAACATGTTCTTTGAATGGTTCAGAAAAGGGTTATGTCCTAGCTACTGTGAAATGCAAGACATGGGTTGTGTAAATGTCCTGACCACATCGGGATGGGTGGGGTGGAAAATGGAGGGGAAGAATCTGCTGAGTCCTTACAATGAATGAAATATTTAGGTTGGTTTATGGGTTAGTTATTTTGATTATGATAAAATTAGGTAATCTGTTTACTCTTATCTGTTCCTTGGCATTCAGCCTTCCATGATTCATATCAGAGCATTGCGTATGTGACCTAGAGGTGAAAGTGGTGGTCACATTCAATCTCCAAGACATTGATTTACGTAACATTTAAAAAGAATTGTTTTTGAGCCAAAGTTTGACAGTTACGGCTATATAAAAACACAATTTAATGGCTTCTTTAAAAAAAAAAAATAGGAGATTTGACAACTGTGGCCGGGAATTCCTAGTAATGGTGAGTCTCTGAACTGTCCGGTTTACCACGATTTTAACCACTTCCTGTTGTCTCCCCAACACCATGGTTAGGTGACATTTGCCATTTATCATTACTCTTGCACTGTGGCCTTTCTCCTGGCAGTGACAAATTTCTCTGTAACCACATCATTTTCAGGAGTGGGAATGTGGAAAACATGTGACAGAACCCTGTGTTTCATGGTGGACTTGAAGATCATGCCTGTATCTTTTATATGAGAACGAACTATCTAGATGATGTGTTTTGGTCAGTAAACTCCTAACTGTTTCACACATTTGCTGCGGGCTGCTGAGCTTACAAACCTTGGTTTGACCACTGGCCTTCCCACTGACTGGGAATGACCACACAACCCTTGGCAGATGTGATGACTGTGATATGAGTGAGGACCTCCAGGTACCCCCTGTGAGTGACCCACCATTTTTATCACAGTTGATGTTTGTATATGAGTAATGAGGTCAGCGTGGCACAAAATACTCTATTTTATGTAAATAACGCGCCTTCTGTGTTTGTTTGCCAACTGCACCTACACCCACAAGGTATTTTCATAAGTGCCGATATGTCGATTTGTTTTTACATGTTGCTATAAAAACAGTAACATAACACGCTTACAAAAGTACCTCACTGAGGGAGGGCGCAGTTGGCAAACAAACGTAGAAGTTGCACGTTATTTGCTTAAAAATATGGTAGGTGGTCTTTTGTTATGTTTTTAAACAACTCTGATATCTGTTGCTGGTTGTGTTGACATGTGAGGTACTTCAGCACGAGGTCACAAGAGCTCTCTGCTGTTCTTGCGGCTAGCAAAAGTTTGTACAAATGCTCAGTGTCTAAATGCACTTTAATGTGTTTGTTTGACAAGCATTTATTTAAATTCCTTTTCACTTGTTCACATTCAGTTTTGGCCCAAGTCCCAGCTAAAAGATGTCAAAGAAGTAAAGAAAGCAAAAAGTTGGAAGTACTTTTGAGTATTTTTTTTCCCAAATAAACATAGATGGAGAAATGTTCCTGTCTAAGTTGCCTAGTGCTGCCATCAAAAAAATACTGCAACCAGGTGGCTTTAAAGAACAGAATTTGTTGTCTCAGTTTTAGAGGCTAGAAGCCTGAATTCAGGTCGTTGGCAGGGCTACCCTCTCTCATGCCAGCTCTAGTGGAAACTCCTTTCCGGTCTCACTCAGCTTCTGCAGCTCCAATTATTTCTTGGCATTCCTGCGTTTGTAGCTGGATCCTCACATGGTGTCTTCTACCTGTGTCTCTCTGTGTCTGTTTTCCCTTTTTATAAAACCCCACTCAGAAGGGATTAGGTTTAGGACCCACCCTAATCCAGTAAGACCTCATTAACATAACAAAAAACCCTATTTCCAAGCAGGGTCATGTCACAGGTACCTGGGTTAGGACTTTTGGGGAACACAATTCAATCCATAGCAGTCCCCATCCTTATATTTCCTTTATCTCTGGTCCTTTTTCTTGGGTATTAGTCTTCTTCTGAGGGTATAAACCTGTTGCCGTGGTTTCTCTGAGGGTAGAGGAGTCTACATTACTGGTCTCTACACGTTATTCTTTCTGTGTTTTCCTTTTCACATGGACGTGTTCAGTTATCTCCCAGCAGAATCTCCAGGGAGAGTGGTAGATACAATATGCCCCACCTAGGCAGTGGTTTTCCACCTGGGTTGCACATTAGAATCAGCTGGGGAGTATTTAAAAGTCCCTTTATGACCTGGGTAAAAAAAAAAAAAAAATTTTTTTTTTTTTTTTTTTTTTACCCAGGTCATACCCCGTACCAATGAAATAAAAATCTATGCAGATGGGGCTCAGGCATTCATAATTTTTCAGAGCTCAGCAAGTGATTCTAAGGTCAAGTGTAGCTGGAACCTGGGAATGCCTGCCCTGTGGGACTCCTGCCTGACTTGTAGAGCCCAGCGTTTGCTTGTTGGATTGTTCCAGTGCCTAAAGTTGGGACACACCAAAGGAGATTATTATTTTCTCTCCCAGGCCCTGTTCTTTCAATCATTGCCCTCATGAGATTTGAAGCATCTCTTGTATGGGAAATATAGTCAGGGAGTGCTTTAGATGTAGGTTAGGACCAGAAGCATTGAATCTGAGAATAGATGTTTCAGAACCAAACCAAAGAAACACAAAATCTTACAGAAGTATATGATGGCTTTTTCTTTCTTACTTTTTTTTAAATAAATTTTTATTTTGGAATAATGTTAGATTTAACAGAAAGTTACAAAGATTACTATAAGATTAAAAACAGAGTTCCCACATACCCTTCATCCAGGTTCCTCCACTACTAACATCTTACACTGCCATGTTACGCTTGTCAAAACTAAAACATTGACATTGGTACGTTACTGTTTACTGAACTTGGAACTTTATTTGGATTTCACCCATTTTCAGTTCCAGGATCCGATCCAGGATACCACAGTGCGTTTAGTTGTCATGTCTATGATAGCTTTTTAAACCTTAACTGGACCTTGGTGGCTTAATTGCTTCTCCATTGTCTTAAGCAATTAGAACCACAGCGCTTATGTGCCTTGTTAACACTGTGTTGCTACATGACACCATAAGATTTTGAGTTCCTTTTGTCTCATTCATTCTTGGTTTTCAGGACATTGCATCTCTGCTCAGCAATATCCTTTTATTCCTCTTCCTTGCAGAAAATCCCTTGGGAAAGGCTGAAGTAGACGTCCCCCTCAACTCTACAATGCCATTTATAAGTGGGGGCCGGAGATGTGAGCTGGGTCAGAGCTCTTTTTAATTAATTTTCCTCCTGGCTGTTTCTGAGAAATGACTCAGCAGCACACTGGTGATTTTTTAAAGGAGCCAAACTCTTCTGAGTCTAAGCCAACAGAGTAATAATCTGCCCATTTAACAGGATAATCACATATTAAGTAGAAACAGATTTTGTCACACCTGTTTCCATGGAGTGGAGTAAATCCAGTTTCCCTCTTGGAATTTCAAGAAGATAGTCATATTAAAGAGAAGACCCATAAATTTATTAAGTGGAGAAACTGAAAGGGTTGATAACACCTTCCTGCTTGTCAGGTTTCTTGATCTGGTTCTCAGGAAACCATACTCTTGTTTTTCTTCCATCCTCCCTGATTGCTTCTTCTTCGTCTTCTTGCTGGTTTCTCCTCTCTCCCCAACTTCTTCATGGTGGAGGGTCCCGGAGATCCATTCTTGACTCTTCTGGCTCTACATAAGCCCTAGGAGACCTCATCCAGTCTCAGGCTTTACATAACCAAAAAACCAAACCAGTTGCCGTCAAGTCTGACTCCTGGCAACTCCACGTGTGTCAGAGTAGAACTGCTCCATAGGGTTTCCATGGCTGTGACCTTCTGGACGTGGATTGCCAGGCCTTTCTTCAGAGGCACTTCTGGGTGGGTTCGAACCACCAACCTTTTGGTTAGTAGTCAAGCACTTACCTGTTTGCCCACCCAAATCTTTAAATACCATCTGTAACCTGATGGCTCCCAAATTCATATCTCCTGAAGTCCAAAACTTGGATATGTATTCAGCTGTCTACGTGCCATCTCTACTTGGATGTCGACTGTATATTTCAGATTCAGCATACCCCAAACTGAATTACTGATCTTCTTCCAAACCTGTTCTACCCACAACCTCCCCCACCTCAATTGTGGCCACTTCATCCATCCTCCCAATTGTTGTTGTGCGCCATCAAGTTGATTCTGACTTATAGTGACCCCATGTAACAGAGCAGAACTGCCCCATAGGGTTTACTAGGTGGTAATGTTTATGGGAGCAGGTCTTCTGAGCCTCTAGGTGGGTTCAAACCATAGCCGAGCACTTAGCTGTGCTGCCACCAGGGCTCCTTATTGCTAGGGCAAAAATCCTCACAGCCTGACCATAAGGAAATTTTGAAAGTTCTGTCTTCAGGATGTGTGCAGAATCCAGCACTTCTTCCCACTCCACTGCCACCCCTCCACTTTGCGTCCCCTTCATCTCTCACCTGGACCACTGAGGCGGTCTCTTACTGCCCCTTTCAGCCAGAGGGTCCTTTTTAAAGTAAATCAAATCATGCCACTTCTCCGCTCAACACCCTTCAAAGCTTCCCTTCTCATTCTGAGCAAAAGGCACTGTCTTCACTATGACTTCCAAGGCCCTCCCTCCATTATCTAGCTCCCCATGGTCTCTCTAGCCTTGTCTCCTCTCACTCTCCTCTTTGTTCTCTGAGCTCCAACCACCTGGGTATCTTTGTGGGATCCCACTTTTGGACCTTGCCCTGGTTGTTTCCTTTGCCTGGGAAGTCTTGTCCTGGACATCAGCATGGTTGACTCCCACACCTCCTACAGGTTTTTATTAAAAATGCCACTACTTTCTCATTGAGGCTCCCCGACACCCTCATTAAAGCTACAGCTGCACCCCTGCCCTCCAGACACACACACGCACACACACACACACACGCACTCCTGATTCCCTTCCCCTTAGCACTCACGACCACTGAACATGCTACATATATGTATGTGCATATATATAAAAAGCCCAAAACCGAACACATTGCCGTTGAGTTGATTCCGACTCACAGCGACCCTATAGGACAGAGTAGAATAGAACCGCCCCATAAGGTTTCCAAGGAGCGCCTGGTGACTGCTGACCTTTTGGTTAGCAGCCGTAGTTCTTAACCACTACGCCACCAGTGTTTCCATATATTTTTGTACATATATATATATATGTGTGTGTATATTAAATTTTATTGTGCTTTCAGTGAAAGTTTATATAGCAAGATAGGTTTCCATTTAATGAACGTAATATATTATGTGCTTGGTTAGTATGTTTATTGCCTGTCTCCCTTCACTAGACCGTAAGCTCCATGAGGGCAGAGATTTTGTCTCTTTTGTCTGTTGATGTGTGGTAAAGGATAGGGCCTGGCACAGAGTAGTAACATGGTCAGTGTTTATTGATTGAGTGAATAGCTATGGACCGTAAAGTGCTAGGAAGGAAAAGTAAAGAATCCAATTGTGGATAATAGTAATAGATCAGTGGCAGCTAATATTTATTGAGTGTTATGGACTGAATTATGTCCCCCAAAATATATGTTGTAAATCCTAAACTCTATACCTACGGTTATAATGCCATTCGGGAATGGGTTGTCTTTGTTATGTTAGTGAGGCAGGATTAGTGTAGGGCGTATTTCGAGTCAATCTCTTTTGAGGTATAAAAGAGATTAAAGCAGTAGAGATGAGGAAGAGAGATGCCAAGACACATGACGATCCCCAGGAACAGAAGTTCAGAAGAAACAAGGAAAGACCTTCCCCCAGAGCTGACACAGAGAGAAAGCGTTCCCCTAGAGCCAGTGCCCTGATTTCAGACTTCTAGACTCCTAAGCTGTGAGAAAATAAATTTCTGTTTGCCTAAGCCATCCACTTTTGGTATTTCTCTTACAGCAGCATCAGACTACTAAGACATTGAGCCCGAACTTTGTGCCAGGCTCTGTCCTAAAGGCTTTTCATCATTTTGTCATATTTAATCCTTACAGTGATACTAAAAGATACTGACTAGTAATATTCCTATTTAACAGTAAGAGAAACTTGAGGCACAGAGAGCATAAATAAATTGCCAAAAGGCACAGAGCTTGTAAGTGACCCACCTCTAGTTAACACTAGAACCTGTCCCCTTTAACAAGTAAATCTAGAGTATTTATGGGGTGGGGATAGAAGGTGATGGGGAAGCATACTTTATTCTTAGCAATACTGTTCTCAGGGAGCTTTTATTTAATTGGAGAGTCTTTGGTGTTAATTTCCAGATGACGTGTTCTGGGGTGCTTATATTGGTGGTTGATCCTGCATCTCCAGAAATGCATTGTCTGTCCCTCTTTGCTTTAATTGCTTAAACCCAAATTTCTCTGTCCTTTCCAGGAGTGGGAACCATCTGGGCTTCAGTCCAGGGGCAGTTTTGGTGGTTTCCCAAGGAATTTCCCAGGATGACACAGGACATGGCCTCTTGGGAAACATAACCGGTATTTCCCCTCCTGCACAGGAGTGGCAAATGCCTGCTCAGCCAAGAGTTTCAGTTTAATGCTCCTTCCTTAGAAATTTGATTGACTGCAAAGGGACAGGTTAAAGAATATCCATTCTCTCGTGCTGTGGTCCCTCGGAGGGCCAGGTCATGGCCCCTGAAGGCCACTTCTAGTGGATGTCGTCTTCTGTCTCCCAGGGTGATCCCTGCCCTCAGAGACACAGAATGCCATCACCCGACAGAGGCTTGTTTTCAGGTGGCTGATGGTATCCTTGGGCTTAGGCCTGGCCACCCATGACAGGCCTTTTCTGAGCGTGAAGCTGCCATGTTGTCCTCCTCAGTAATTATATTAGCTTTCTGCTGTGTAACAAATTACCACAAACTTAGCTGCTTAAAACAACACGTATTTATCATCTCACAGTTTCTGTAGCTGATCTGGGTTTCTTTGCTTCAGGGTCTCACCAGGCTGCAACGTAGGTATTGGCTAGGGCTACTGTCTCATCAAAGGCTGGACTGGGGAAAGTCCGTTGTCATGATCCCTCAGATTGTTGACAGAATTCATCTCCTTGCAGTGGTAGGATGGAGGTCCCCCTTCTCTTGCTGGCTGTCAGTCAGAGGCTGCTCTTAGTTCCTAAAGGCCACCCACAGTTTCTTGCCACAACATGGCCCCTTACAACATGGCGGCTTACTTCTTCAGGCCAGCAAGGAGAGTTTCTAGCTCTAGTCTGCAAAGATGAAGTCTTATCATCGTGGGAGTGACTTCTCATCACTTTTGCCATATTCTACAGGTTAGAAGCAAGTCCTGGCCCCATTTGCACTTAAGGAGAGAGACTGCAAAAGAGTGTGAACAGCGGGAGGTGGTTGTTGTTGGGGGTTGCCCTAGGGTGTGTTCACCGCAGCAACCATGTTTACTACAGTGCTGAAACCCCCTCTTGCCGCCCTGTAGGCATGCTTCGCTAGTTGGTTTGATGCTGTTTTTCATAGGATCAGTGGCAGGGTGGGGCTTTCTCCATGACTGCACCCTCCCCTGGCTGTGGCCCCTACCAGTCCCCACAGCTGTCCCTCACTGGGTGCTGACTCCGGGGCTCAGGCAGCAGCAACTGGCCTCAGGGGGTGCCGGCAACTTCCCCACCTCCTCTCTGCTTCAGGCATTCTTCAGTGCTATAATCCTTTCATTTCAAATTGTGAACTTAATTCCTAAAGGCAAGGGAAGGGCTATTAGTTACTCATGTATTCCCTCAGTAGGCACTGGATTTGCTTTTCCTGGAGACAGTGGGCTGAGATAAGAGTTTTCATGCTTCATCTAGAAAATTTGTAATAATGCCTATTTTTGTTGATCCTTTGTGCTCGTTTCAGTTCATCTGTAACTAGGTTAATTATTTGATCCTCAGAAACAGCCAGAGCTGCCATTCTTCTTAGAGAACATCTCATTCCAGAAGCAAAGATAGTAGTTCTCATTTCTTGTTCTAAAGATTATTTCTTATGAGCCTGGGCTGTGGGTTGCTTAAAGACAGACCTGTCTTCCCTCCATTAGCTTTATGAGTGTTTTACTGAGTGGGTACAGCATTTATTTGTTTGAAATGATTATTATTTTCCAACCGAATCATTAAAAATCTCAGTAGGTATTTAGAAATCGCCTTGTGCTATGTGATGGTAGTCTGTCTCTGACAGAGCAGCTGGGATTTTATATCTTAGAACTTGCCTCCCCCCGCCCTATCCTGACCTCCATGTTTGAGACCCCACATGGGTACATATGACAGGATGTCTTGACCAAGTCTTTTCTTTCAAAAGTCTGGACTCTTCTGCTTTAGATTCTTTTCGTATGTCCTTGGTTTGGGGGAAAAATGAGAACACGAGTCTAGTCTATGACCAAGTGTTAAGGCGAGGAGGCTGAGGTTTGGATTTGGTTTATCCCAGTCTGGCCCATTCGGAATTGGTTTATTCTTTTACATTTCCAAAGTGTATGCATTAGCACCCCACCCCTGAAAGAATATGTTAAACCAAAACTCATTGCCTTCGAGTCGATTCCAACTCATCACAGCGCTGGAGGACTGCCTGGTAGGGTTTCCAGGGCTGCAGTCTTTACAGAAGCAGAGTGCCACATCTTTCTGTCATGGAGTGGCTGTTGCGTTCGAACCACCAACCTTTTAGTTAGCAGCTGCGCACTTAACCAGTGCACCACCAGGGCTCTTTATGTTGTTGTTGTTGCTGTTAGGTGCCATCCAGCCAGTTCTGTCTCATTCTGACCCTATCTATGTACAACAGGACAAAACACTGCCCAGTCCTGCGCCATCCTCACAATCATTGTTATCCTTGAGCTCATTGTTGCAGCCACTGTGTCGCTGACCCTCTCCTTTACCAAGCATGGTGTCCTCCTGATAACATGTCCAAAGCATGTGAGATGTACTCTTGCCATCTTTGCTTCTGAGGAGCATTCTGGAAGGATGTGCTAGAGAAGAAAAATCAAATCAAAGTAAGCTCTCGAAGTTTGCTTACTCAGTCGCAGTTGCACACCTGGAGAAATCGAAAACCTCTTTAATTTTTTCATGTTTGTATTTCATGTAAATCATACTCAGATGTTAGTGGCAGCATGAATTGTTTCTAATGATCCATAAGAACCTCGGAAATTCATTTAAAATTATTATAGCAAATATGCACTCAGAAACTGTTTATCTGGTGGGATATACATGTCTCAGAAAGTTGAGAATTTTCTGGGCAGACCTGCTCTCAGAGGCTGCCAGAGTGCGCTCTTTGGTAGAGCAGCCTTCTAAGCCTCCTCATTCCTCAGCCAATGGCTGGTATCTCTGCTTGTGTTCTGTGTACCCTCAGCAAAGAGCCCAGAGCCCTGACTCCTGCCCCACACAGCCAGCTCTCCACAAGAGAGGACACATGCTATTGACCCTTCCTAGCTGCAGTCCCACCTCCTTTTGCCTTACGCCTGGCTGGACCAAGGACTCACCGTCAATTTCTGACCACCACGTGGCTCCCAGGAGTTCCCCAAAGCCATGTTAGTGTCATACAGGAGTCCCTAGGAGGAATGGCTGTGAAGTGGTGGAATTTCCTTCTGGTGACCACTTGCTGCTGGCTCTCCTGGAGTGTGTGCAGTTTTGTACTGTGTGCTGCATACCACGTGCATGCATGTATGTGGGAAAGATGGAAGCAGTCACTCACCACGTATGTGGAGAGATGGCAGGTATGTGCTGTGAAGCCTTGACATTGACTGGAAGACCAAAGGGGTTTGCCTGAAACAACCCTTTACATCCCCTCTGTTTTCCCAGAGTTTCTACTTGTAGTTGCCTTGTATTTTTTCTTTAATGCATCTTTAATTTTGATGGATTTTACCAAATTGCCCTCTGTAGGGGTTGGACCCTTTTAAAAATTAATTTTTAATTTTCTAAGTGATAAATGAATATATTCTGTTTGTTAAAACATAAAAAAAAATAATTAAAGATATGGCTAAAGTCACTTTTGGCCTCCCTGACCCCATCCCAGTTCCTGCAAACACCCTCCGTACCCCCTGAGATAACTGCTATTGTTGTTTTGGTGTACGTCTTACTAGTCCTTTTCTAGTCTCTGGCAGATATAAAGCAATGGGAAGTATACACTATTGGTGTGTGTTTGTATGTGTGTGTGTGTGTTGCTTAACATCTAAACCATATTGTACTAACTCCATCACTGTGTAATGATGAGTTTTACTAGATGGTATTTTGGAGGTCTTTCCATGATATAGATTTTTATATATTATTTCAGTTGTTTACCATAAATAATTTTATTTTGTACTAGTGCCTTTTGGGTTATTACCTTTCAGGGCAAAATCAGGGGCTCCATTAAACATCAATTATTCTTTCTTTTATATACTATATAAAAATCTTAGTCTTTGTGTGTGTGTGTGTTTTCTGTCTTCAGATCTCAGAAAACCGATCTTCAGAGTGAAGGCTACATCTTGGAATTAGATTGCTGTTCCTCCTTAGAGCACCTGACAGACCAGAAAATCATCCCAGAGTTCATCAAGAAGGTAAGCACAGCTAGCCAGGAGACATTGAACAGGCTCGCAGAGCATTCACCCCAGTGAGCAGAGAGGGAAACTGGCTTTGGGCAGACCTGCCACCCTCCAGAGGCCACACAGGAGCCAGTGCCTCCCCTCACCTGGACCTTTGGGCATCACAGGGAAGCAGCCCCTCCCACACATGTCTCAGGCTGGAGCTGACTCTGGAACAAAATGGTTCTCTCCTCCCTCCACAGCTGGCAGGGACCCTGTCTTCTAGGCTTGGAGTGGCGTTCACAGCTGCCAACTGCCAGGCCTATGAGCCCACTGCTGGCGCTCCTCTCAAACCCTCAAAGTGGTGTGATCCCCCAAATCCCCCCTTCTACGCATCCTGCGGGTCTTTGTTGCCGCAAGCGCCCTTCCTTTCCTAGTGTGGGAACATGCCAGAGTCCTGTGGCTGTTGGCATGAGATTGTACCAGGGAGAATTGCGTAGTTTGCGGGAAATTCATTTTCTTGCCTGAAATGTGTCTGGTTTTGAACTTTTCTTCATGCCACATGAGGTTTTGTGCCTAATTGCAGGGTCTACTTGAGTTTCAATATGATGATATTTACTGCAGAAGGAATGTCCTCCCTCCAAACTGGAGCTAAGTTCATTGCTTATTATTTATCTTATTCTCCCTTACCCAGTCTTCCAAAATAATCAACAATTTCCCATCCTGTGCAGATGATTGCGATTTATTTGCAGTCCAATCAGCCAATTAGTGAATTCATTAATAAATATTGTTGACTGGCAGTTTGGGGCAAGAAATAGTACTAAGTGCTAGGATACAACAGAGAGCGAAATAGCTATGTCCCTGCCTTTGTGTCTTCATGGTGGGAAGGCAGATCCTGAATAGTCGTGATGAGCAGTATCAGGAGTGAAGCACTGGAGACTGAGCAGCACATGGGTACATTGTGGCCTGGGGTTAGAAGAGGTGCCTGAAGTTGAGGTGATGTTATAGATTAAATTGTGTCCCCCCAAAAATATGTGTTGTAAATCCTAAAGTCTATGCCTGTGGTTGTAATCGCATTTGGGAATGGGTTGTCTTTGTTATGTTAATGAGGCGAGATTAGTGTAGGGTGTGTCTCTTACAAAACATAAAAGGCACAAATTAGGCAAGCAGAGAGAAGGGAAGATAGATGCCATACCACATGAAGGTCAAAAGGAGCTAAGGAGCAAGGACCTTCCTTCAGAGCTGACAGAGAGAGAAAACCATCCCCTAGAGCTGGCACCCTGAATTTTGGACTTCCAGCCTTCTAAATTGTGGGAAAATAAATTTCTGTTTGTTAAAGCCACCCATGTGTGGTATTTCTGTTACAGCAGTACTAGATAACTAAGACAGAATTTGGTACTAAGAAGTGGAGGTGCTGCTCTAACAAATATCTACAATGTGGAAGCAGTTTTGGAATTGGGTAATGGATGGAAGCTGTGAGTTTTAAGGTGCCGAATAGTAAAAGCCTAGATTGCCTTGCAGAGACTGTTGGTAAAATTATGGACATCAAAGGTAACTCTAATGAGGGCTCAGAAGGAGGTGAGAGTTATAGAGAAAGTCTTTATTGTCTTAGACAATACCTATGGCGCCAGCAACAGAATGTTACTAGAAATGTGGATGTTAAATTTGCTTCTGGTGAGGCTTTAAAAGGAAATGATAAACATGGGATTGGACGATGGAGGAAGGGTGATGCTTTTTATGCAGTGACAAAGAGTTTGTCTGAATTGTGTTCAAATGCTTGGTGAAGGTAGAACTTGTAAATGACAAACTTGTATATCTGGCTGAGGAGATTTCTAAGGAAAATCTTAAAGGGAGTATGTGATTTCTCCTTGCTGCTTATAGTATCATGCAAGAAGAAAGAAAGGGACTTAAAAATGAACTGTGCAAAATGAAAACAGAACTTAAAGATTTGGAAAATTCTTTTGTACAAACTAAGGACATGTGTCGTAGAATGTTCACCAAGGATGTGGCTACACAGTCTTTTGTTAAAGAGATTAAGCCTGTGACTGTTGGATATAACCAACTACCACAGCAGAAAACCTATCAGCTTAGACTGAAGAGGCTAGAGAAGGAACATAAGGAGAGAATGCTGCCCGCCTCTTGGCATTCTACAGGCAGGAAACAGGCCAAGGGAGCTACATCTGTTGTTCCCCAAGAAAAGAAAAGGACCACACCTGGAGCAGCTTAGAGATCAACAGAACTGTTGGAAAGAGCTTTGGAAGCAGGGCTGACTCTGTTTCAAAGGGTGGAGTCATGGCCTCTAGGTTTAAAAGAGTCAGATCTTGACCAACTTGGTTCCAGAGAGTGGGGCTGCCGTTAAAGTGTGCCAGGGGATGGGGCTGCAGCCCAAAGCTGAGGGGGCAGGGCTGCCATGCCCACGGGGCAGAAAAACGGGGCCTGCCATGGCCAAAGGGAGTGGGGTCACCGCTCAGATCAACTAGGAGAATGGGGCCACCCAAAGCTGAGGGAGCAGAGTTGCTGTCCCAGTGGGTCTGGAAGGCAGAGCTGAAGCCCAGGATCGAGGGGTCTCTACCCACAATCCAAAGAGGATGGCTAACACCCAGAGTCTGGAGGGCAGGGCCCTTGCCCAGATGGTCCCAAAGAAGAGATTATTTTGAAGTCTTGAGAGCTAATGTAAATTGTTTTGCTGGGTTTTGGACTTGCTTGGTGCCTGTTATCCCTTCTCTCCCTCCAATTTCTCCTATTTGTAGTAGAAATGTCTTTGTGCCTGTTCCACCATCATACTTTGGGAGCAGATAACTTGTAGTCTAGAGTTCACAGGTTCACAGATGAAGAGAAGTTTTACCCCAGAATGGAATATGCCTAAAGTCTTGCCCATAAATGTTTGATTTAGATGATCCAGAAGATTTTGGACTTGGAGTTTAAGACTTTTGGGATGATGTGATGGGGTGAATGTATTTTGCATGTGGGGAGGACATGAATTCGGAGGGAGGCAAAGGGTGGACTGTCATGGATTGAATTGTGCATCCCCAAAATATATGTTGTAAATCCTAATGTCTATGCCTGTGGTTAGAAACCCCGGTGGTGTAGTGGTTAAGAGCTATGGCTGTCAACCAAAAGGATGGCAGTTCGAATCCACCTGGCGCTCCTTGGAAATCCTATGGGGCAGTTCTGCTCTGTCCTATATGAGTCAGAATTGACTCAATGGCAATAAGTTTGGGTTTTTTTGGTTTTGTGCCTGAGGTTAAAATCCCATTTGGGAATGGGTTGTCTTTGTTATGTTAATGATGTGGGATTAGTATAGGGTATGTCTTGAGTCAATCTCTTACAAGACATAAAAGGAGCAGAATAAGCAAGCAGAGAGAGGGGGAAGATATATGCCATACCACGTGAAGATCACAAGGAGCCGAGGAAGAAAGACCTTCCTCCAGAGCTAATAGAGAGAGAAAGCCATCCCCTAGAGCTGAAGCCCTGAATTTTGGACTTCTAGCCTTCTAAATTTTGAGAAAATAAATTTGTTTGTTAAAGCCACCCATGTATGATATTTCTGTTATAGCAGCACTAGATAACTAAGACAGATGGGAAGGATATTGTTAACTGGTCACCGTGATAGTGACCACAAGCCCAATGGAACAAAACACTACCTGGTCCTGTGTCCTGCGCCATCCCCATGTTTGGTCAGGGATTGGACCGCTGCGATCCATAGGGATCCATAGGGTTTTCATTGGCTGATTTTCGGAACTAGATCATCAGGCCTTTCTTTCTCGTCTGTCTTAGTCTGGAAGCTCCACTTAAACCTGTTCGGCATCATAGCAACACACAAACCCTGGACCACCATTGGATGGAAGGAGTTATTGGGTTATGGTGCTGTGCCAAGGCAGGTTGGGAGCCCTCCAAACAGAGGCCTGAGGCAAGAGGGAGTGTACGGAATCAGAAGGCCAGAGGAGTAAAGAGAGGGAGAATGAAGGGTGGCAGAAGGTGCCAGAGAGAAACTGTAAAAGCAGTGGAAAGCCATTGAGAGGATTTTTGCAGAAGAGTGAGATTGTTAGATTGTCCTTTTAAAGAATATGCGTTTCCTTCATGTCTCCCTCCCTTCCACATTTAGCGAGTATTTTCCGCCTCTGCAAGGGCTTGGGAATAACCACTCCTGTGTGGTGGAAGCAAGGATTTGCAGACTAGGAGTCAGACAATCTCTTAGGCCAAAGTTTCTGGTAATTTTACTGGGGTGATTGAGGCTCTTCCTACTCTGGTGGAATTCAGATCATTATTTAAGAAACGGAGAAAAATAGTTTTTGTTTATATGTGTGCTTATTTGCCAATAAACTTGAGACCACAAGTGTTTTTATAGCTCATGTAGACATCTGTGTGAAAAGGTCATCATCTCTGTGCTGTTGCAAATAAAAGGCTTATGAATTTGGAGAGTAACATCCTAGAGGTGGAATTGATCCTATGACCTAAAGAAACTATTTTTCTAAACAATAATTTTAGAAATAGTTGTGTAATTAAGACTCAGACAGAATATTTGAAGTAATATTGAGTGGTTAGGAAACCCTGGTGGCGTAGTGGTTAAGTGCTATGGCTGCTAACCAAGAGGTCGGCAGTTCGAATCCGCCAGGCGCTCCTTGGAAACTCTGTTGGGCAGTTCTGCTCCGTCCTATAGGGTCGCTATGAGTCAGAATCTACTCGATGGCAGTGGGTTTGGTTTTTGGTATTGAGTGGATAAGATGAAGGTGTGAGGCTCTGTCCATGCTGTGAAATACGCTCTGTTAAAAATGTGTGATTTGATGTTTACCTTAACAAAACCAAATCATCGCGTGACAGACCCATTGCGGAGATACCAGGTCTTAAGGAAACAACAGCATGGCTTGTGGCCATTCGCCTGCCATGTTTCTGTAGTAGCTGGGGTGGAGATGGACATGGCTTCTGTCCAATAGAGAAGATAACCCCAAAGTTACGGTCTTTATGCCCTGAAGGACATTAGCCAGTTTCGTGTTTAACATTTACTCTAATCCCAGCATTCTCTCTTTTCAGCTGATTGTATGTGTGTGTGTGTACATCCATATTTGATGTTTTGTTCAATAATTAGTTAAACAAATCATTGACACCTTCCTATTCTGTGTGTTTAAGAATTTATACTTAACATTTTGAAAACCTTACACTTTACTGTCATGTCCTCCTGCTCTTGCCGTACCCTTTCTCGTTGTCAATAAAAATTCTTGGGTCCAGACAGACTAGACACCTTGTCCAACAAGATGCTGAGATTTCTGACCCAGAGTTTGTCTCCAGATGTGTACTCCAGAATCTCTCCCTTCTGTTCCTCTAAATAAGGTGGCTGGTGGTCAGTGTCAACAGGCTAGAAGTGAAACTCTTGCCTCAGGGAGCCCAGGGGTGTTAAGGGTGTCCTGACATTCGTCCCTGCCAACTTAGCGATTAGATGTAGACTGGGCTTGGAAGGACCCAGCATTTCTGACTGTTGGCACTTGGCCGTGGCCACGACGACTGGGACGAAAGGGTAGAACTGGGCCCCCTTCCTTCTGCTCCCCTTTTCTGCGTTGGACATGATTTGTGGGGAAAAAGCCTCCTCTGTATGCAAATAGCAGAGGGAAATCGAACGCCCCTCTCCACAGTCGACAGCTATTCCCACCGATGGCAGAATCTTACACGTGTGTAAACTTTTCTGTCACCACACAGGTAGAAGACCTCAGGAGCTTCCTGTGAAGGAATATATGAAAAACTGTGTGTGTTTTTCAATGTAAATATGTAATGAATAGCTTGGTCCCCATTTATATATATATAGTGGTGATATTTGTTAATTGCCATTCACCTTGGCCAAGATGAAGCTGTCACCAGCTGCTGAGGTTTGCCATCATTACTTTTTATCTGGGTCATTATTTTGTGTGAAATAATGGCTCCTGTTCCTATGACAAGCAGATCCGTCTTACGATGAGATGGTAATTAACTCATTTTGTCATTGTACTATCATGCAGAGTAAGCTCATATTCTTCTCTGCATATTAGAATTAAACTCTCATCAATTAGAATTTTTTTTTTTTTCCTTAAGAACAATGCCCCAGTATTATTTTTCCACCAAATGCTTTAAATTAGCAGAATCTTTGGCTAGAGGACTTGGATCAAGGGGGGAGAGGACATTTCATTATTTCTCACAATTAGGAGAAATAAAGTCATTTGTATCTGTGTCATGTAAAATTAGCTGAAGATGCCATAATTTACAGCCTCCCTCCATCACGGTTTCTCACAGAGCGTGAAGGGAGTTGTGTAAAGATGATGCTTTTCCTTCCAGTGTGGTCTAATGATTTCTCCTAGTGCCTTTGCTGGTCAAATTATATCCAGGTTACTGAGTTTTGTTTTTCTCTCTCTGTATCCTGCTGTGCTCCATCCAACCAGCTCTTTCTGTAAATTATTTATCATGGACCACAAAACATTGAAAATGCAGACTTATGGGCAGACTTGGAGAGAA